>NC_090922.1:1300772999-1302022999 GCF_040938575.1 Ambystoma mexicanum | reverse complement strand
CTGGGTTTGCAACTAAAGAGTACTCTGCTTCTACAATTTGGTTAAGAGGCCTTCGATCCTGGATGAAACGCCATGACCCTCCTGTTGCCTTGCGCACTGGGTACACTAAAGTGTTACATGGATGATTCTGATGGTACACAAATGCCTCTCTCAATCAGTGCTGTGGTTGTCCCATAAATGCCCTACCTGCCCCTTTGGCTAGGGGGTACTGCTTCACTCTTGGTAAAATTGCCCCTGGCTTGAGCTTGATCTTCACTACCCCATACTCTTTATGCAACCCACGTCATCAGGACTTGTACCTTAGCCATTTCCTCCTCCCAAAATGTTGGTTGCACCTCTGTGGCACCTCTCTATAGTGAATCTGTAACCAGTAGGTCACACTCATTTCGAACACCATTTCTATTTCCAGCCTCTCTTCCCTAAAAAGTTCTTCGCCTGTCACTGTTGTGAACCTGCATCCCTCCACCACCGCGATCACTGCTCTCCATTCCCGTCCTATGTCATCCATTCCGTGCACTGCAATACATTCCTCTCTTGGAACCACTGCCTCTTTTTCTATCAGCACTATTGTTCCCTCTGGCTTATACATTCATGTTTCTGGTCTGAACAGATACTCGTTTGGAACTCGCCAAATTTTCCCTGCAATGCCTGGAAGTCATGCAATGACAATGTCCTTTCCATACTGGAACATCTCTGGGTCCACTGGCACCCCTCTCTGTACTGTGCGTCCACAATATGCTTGGACAATCTGTCTTACATTTAACATGTGAATTTCTGGTGTGAAGCATATTATTCCCTTTTCTGTGGATGAGATTTTCATGTTCAGTCTGCTCATAATGTCGTGTCCCAGAATGTGTACAGGTGTTGTAAGTGATTTCAATACGGCACACACCCAAGTCAAAGCCCAGCATGTAGTGCACATCTGAAACCATTATTTATTTTTGTCTATAAGTTCAATATTCTGAACGATATACCACTCATATCACACCCTTCTCCTGGAACCCCTCCGTTCACACTGAACCAGTAATCAGGCTAGTTTGCAAAGGTAATTATTTATTCATGTATTTAAAAATGTAATCACAATGGGCCTCATTACACGGAGCGCGATAGGGGATTACCGGCACCAGTAAGGGCACCGGTGCCGGTAATCCCCTACCGCCTTACTACGAGGTCCCTTTGCGGGACCCGACCTCAACGGCTGGTTTTACTAGCCGCTAAGGAACGGGCCTACAAATGGACCTTGGAGGCAATTACGGTACCGCAATTTGCAGTACCGTAATTGCCACCTTCCCCATTGCCTGGGGGCTCAAATGGGAATGGCGAAGTGCCATGGTGAATGGGGAATTACCACCCCCACTCACCTTGGAAAGTGGCGGTAATTCCGCCATTCAACATGGCGGACTCGGTACGGTACCGGCGGAAACCATGGCGCTAATAGCGCCATAGTTACCGCCTACCGTGTAATGAGGCCCAATATGTTTTAATAAACAACAATCACCAATGGAGTGACAGAACACTGAATAATATCTTTAATACACCAGGAATAAGTAATGAGCCAAACAAATGCAGCACAGAAAATAATACTTTTGTGTTGGTTCAGATCAGATAGCACTATGGTTAGAGGTTTCCCCTGCAATACCCAACAACCCCCAATAGGCAATGTAGAGAGATGGGAGGAGAGAGCAGGTATTTAGGAATAGCACAAATCAAACAGAATATCAGTCCCACCTTTCCCCCTCAAACACAAGAGAAAAACTGAATTGACTTTACAGCTGTCAGGATGGCTTTTAAAATGATCTTTAGAATTGACTGGGCAAAAACACCAAATATGGTCAAAAATACTTAAATTGTTGTAAATTCCAATGGGAGCCGCTTTGAACAGTTGCACACAAGCACCAGCAATGATTTAGTCCAAAGAAAACATTTGAAATCTTGAAGTCCAAGTTGGGATCAGTTTAAAGCTATTTCACCTGTGTAAAAACCTTTCTGAATTTTAAAATCACGGCACACTTTTCCTTGCACGATTTTTGCTATAACGGGAGAATCGCACTGTTGTGGCTGCTATGGATAGCTATGGATGTTAGGTACAAGTAGAAGTTGAAATTTTGTTTCTATCACAAAAAACTGAGGGAGTTATAGAGGTTTTAGTAAAGGTTGTTTTTGTAAAATAGGGGCAAGAATGTAAAACCGAATTGCACTTTTGAAAATGACAAATGGGTTTGCTTACACTAGAGGATGACTATGAAAAAGCAAATACCACAGAGGAATCTTACAGCTACGTGATCAGTGTAACCTGCCTACTGAGGAAACTCGACTTCTTCATATGAGAAAAGAGTCAGCGCAAGGATAATCCTAACAATACTGCTTCTGAAAGAAAGATAGGATGGTTTTGAGATAGGGATAAAACAATGCTGGTTCTGAATGAAAGATAGGATGGTTTTGCGGTAGGGATAAGACAATGCTGGTTCTGAATGAAAGATAGGATGGGATTGAGATAGGGATAAGACAATACAAAGATACTCCTAACAATACTGGTTCTGAATGAAAGGTAGGATGGGTTTGAGATAGGGATAAGGCAAAGTAAATATACTATGGGCCACAGTTCTTCCTATTAATACTCACAGGATAAGTTTTTAAATGGGACCGTCAGCTCTGGTCATTGTATTGGGTCTGGTCTAGGAAAGGCAGCACATCAGGCACGGTACTGTATCAGGTAGGCCGGTCGCCGGATTTGCACAGGATCTGCCCTCCTAGTCTGTGGGTATTTTAATCAGCTGGATAGCGAGTTCCTCAGGCAAGCCTAGTGGTGGCAAGCCAGAGGATTTCAGGATACTGGTTCAAAAGGCCTTCTCGCACCACCCAGCGCTTCACTGGTTGGAGAGAATAAATTTGAGGATTTGGGCCTTGCTGGAAATCAGTAGTTCTCTATTGCTGGCAAGAGTCTTGTCCTCTGGATCTGGAAGAATATTAAAGCTGGATGTAGAATGCTGGATCACAGTGCTTCACCTGAATCAGGAAAGTGATTGGATCTGTGAGTCCCTATGTATTGTCAGCTGTCTCTATTTATGCTATAAAATGACCTCACAAAGGGGGTGTATGAGCCGCTTAGCTAAGCTTGCCCCTGTGAGCTGGGATTGAACCAAACTTCATCTCCGCCTTGCAATTTGAGTGATTGGATCAAGGCCGGATGATGTCACATTTTATGGTTTACTTTACAATCTTTAGAAACCTCCCTTTAGCCACTGGTCTCCAAATCAGATTTTAAACTGAATGTACATTTCTACATTGGTCACCTTTATACAAATCACACACAAATATGCCATATGGTATGTAGCATCTATTGCTCAAAATCCTGTAGCTGTGGGATCTTGTTTCAACACTCTACAGAATTTTGTCCTTTTTGCTATGAACACAATTTCCAAACTGTATGCAACTTTCCACAAACATGTGTTTTTAACATAGGAATGCGCGTGTACATTTTCACAATTCTAACATTTATACATTTCGCATTCAAACCACATATATTGCCATTCCTGTCCAGAACATGTCACACAGTTCTACTGCCTCTTCACACGTGCAGCCAAAATTTAAATTAACAACTCTGTCCTTTTTATATTTTTCACCCTTTTGAATAACAAGTTATGAGTCTTTTCAAAATTGTTCTTTGTTCATGTTTAGCAACAGATAGTCTGCCCCTTTTTGTCTCCCTGCAGTCCAGGGGCATCCTCCTCCTTGTTTGTTCCTTGCAGGAAGCATTTACGACTACCTTCATACCTCCAGTTATCTGGACTGAAGCTCAGTCATTGTTCCTTCTCTTTCTATAGACAAAAGTCTGGGCTAACCAGCAATTAGCACCTCCCCGTGAGTTTCTGCTGAGAGGAAGGCCCTCCTCCTAGGAGAAAAACCTGCTTTTCCAGTTCTTGAAGCTTCCGCCAGGCTAATTAACTTCTTAAATCCAGCCAAAACCAAATTTGTTGCATCAAACATAAATACATTTCTTTCTTAGGCTTAAAATCTGTGGGATCAAAAACACAGCTAAAATCTGTATTCCTTTTTGGCAACAATCCTTTTTATGTCTGCTAATCCAGCAGACTTTTAGTTTTAGGTCTTTTTAAAGTTGCATCAGTAACTCATCTGACAGCTGTCATTCAGGTGGCCCCGGGTACTGCACCCAGATTTTGGCATAGGCTGTCAGTTTTCATACTTTGTATGTTTCACAATGTTTCATTAGATAGATGGATATTAGCACCAGGCAAAATTTTGAATGTTGAGAAGTGTTGTGTTATAGGCATTTTGGTGTTTTTAGCAACAAAGCAAATGTCATGTGTGGGCACATTTTGGGGTTTCACTTGCAAAGTTCTGCTTCTCTCCCTGCACTCTGTTTGCTGGTCATGAAGCCCACTGGTATATTTTCTGCAGGGTGTGCTCTATTCCACCGCACATGCACCATGGGTGGCAGGTTGTGCATCCCTCTTTTTGTGTGCTGAAGTACATGGATTTTGTAGGTTTTTGGTGCGCACAAGGGTTTTGCCACCATTGTTGCGGTTTCTTTCACCATAACTGGCAGGGTGATGTCGCATATTTTACGAAAAAAGGGGAGCCCCCAGCGTGTTCAGTGTGAGTTTGGGGCAAAGTATAAGGTAAACAAAAAAAGTTGTAACTCTCACTGTAAAATGACCATAAAATTAAGGTCCAGTTTTATAATTAGTTTTCCAAACCAACGAGTATTCTGCTACTAAAGAGTCAGAAAAATAGGAAAGTACCAAGGAAAACAAATGGAGCAAAAAAATTGACCATACATTTTTTAATGAAAAAAAGGGGGAAATTGGTTAAAATGTCCAATATACAACCAGAGAAAAGTGAAAAATAATAATTCTGGACAATGCAGTAGAGATTTTTCGCATATGTTGTTCAGAAAACATAAACAATGAAAACAGAAATAATTAGATAAATGATTAAAACATGTTCAAACAGAGATCAATTCAAAGTATAAAGAAAATAAATCACATTAAGCATATACATTGCAAAATTAGACTTAGCATTTTATATTTGCACAGTATTATTCAAACTGTCTTTAGTCAAAGGTTCTTATATTTTGTGTGTATTCATGATCAAAGTATGATCGTGTTTGGTAAAGCTGCCTACGTGCCAGTCTGAAACTGTGGGTAAATAGTAGTGCGCACAAAGACCAGCAGTTCTTGCAATTTTGATATATGTGCTGTACTAGAGGCACGTTTCGGCTATTGCCATCTTTCTTGGCATTGATTGAAGAGCCTTCCTCAGGGCGAATTGGATCTAAATAGGGTCCAAAAAGACAAAAAATCGGGATCGGTAAGGCAGGTGTGTAAAGTATAGGGTCAATAAGTGCAAAGAATGCTATCAGCCCAATTTGTCAACAGTATTTCCTATTTCGGTTAAAACATTGTTGGATAACAGTACTGCTAATTAAGATAAAGATGAAAAGACTGCACTATACTCACCCTGTATGTGACACAGGGAAGTGCAGATATTTCAGCCTTTATGATTTGTAGGTGGCGGATTCGTTGTCAACCTGGAGTTGCGGGGAAGGAGTCTCCGAATGAAAACCCAAAACACTATAGAGTCCAAGGATGGATTCACCATTGTGGAAGACAAGTGAAATAAATTCACGAGTTTAAATTTAAGAGAAAAGCAAAGTAAGATGGCATACATCAAGGGTTATTGGTGACCGTTCTGAAAACTCGGAACAGAAAGTTTTTTTTAAAAAAAGGGGGGGCACCTAAAGCCAAACTTCTCCTAACCAGGTGATTGGTGGTGCCAAAATGGAAGATAAAAACAAAGTGCATACCGGAGTGTAGTTGTCACAGAACAGCAACCTGCTGTTTGGCCGGGGCGCTCCTAGGGTGTGGAAGTCGCTGGGCGGGGTGTCCCACGCGGTGGCAGGGTTCATACAGGGTGGCAAAAGACCGCCTTTATAATCACATACTCTTGTGTCGCTAATTGCGGCAGGGTGTCTGTGGAGACATAAGGAGACGAATCCTTAGCAATGAGATTCACACTAAAGAATAACATGGTCAAGTGTGAAAAGAACCATTCACTCAGAAATCACTAAATGCGAGAGAAATGCGGTGCACGAAGCACCGGAGAGAACAAGTCAGCCAAGTCGACAGTTCGCCGTGTTCAAAGGCATCCGGTCGTCATGGAAAACCTTGATATTGCACAACCCATAGTGCCGTGCGGTAGGATTCTACCATGCACAGGACCATGGGGTGTGAAATCTGTAATACACTTCCGCGGTCCAGTGTGGTTAAGTGCCAAACTTACATTGGCCAAACTACAAACGTAGAGAAAAGAAGAGAGGAACTGTATATAATATGGAGCAATTATAGAGTATAATCCGTGTGTTGCAGTGTCTATTGATGATGGTGGGCAAACCCTCAGAGTAGATGGAATATTCCGGGCTCAGGTTGGGCGGACGTGTATAGCAATGTTGCTATGGAAACCACGCTAGTAAGTTAATGACGAATGGATCTCGTGTCAAGGAAAATGCATGTAGGCGAGCGCGGCAAGCAAGGCAAGAATAAAAAATACAAAATACAGAATATACAAAGTACGAGGAACGTTCGCGTCCAGATGGTAGGGCTTAATGGTATTTACCACAATGTTCAATTAAACGCTAGCCATCGTAAAGAAAACAGATGCCAAGATATTCATGGGCATATAATAGGTGGTAAGATTATGTAGGACAGATATATTCTTCGTTGAGGCCATGATTGAAAGAATCTACTCTGTAGATCCATTGAGCCTCTTTTTGTAGTAGACTCATTTTGAGGTTTGTGGAGGATGTAATAGTGTCAGCCACCCACCACAAAATGTCATCTGCCGTATGTTTGGCTTCCATATAATGTTTCACCAAGGGAGCACTTGCTTGTTTGCATCTTATTCTAGAACGGTGCTCGCAGATCCGAATGTGAATAGGTCTCTCTGTTTGTCCGACATATCTTAAGCCACACGGGCACTCAATGATATAAATGGCATTTTTAGTTTTGCAGTTTGTCTGGCTCCTCAAACTCCACTGTCTATCATAGATCTTGAAATCTTTGATTTTTTTAGTAAATTTGCATGAGGTACAATTCCCGCAAGGGAAGTGTCCCACAGGCGATCTCAAATTCCACAGACCCAATCTTGGGGCCGGGCTAGAGAATTTGGAGTGTACTAGTCGGTCTCGAAGATTTTTGCCCCGCTTGTATGCTTGATGTCGCATAGCATAGCGAAGTGGGTCAATACATCCCACAGTGTCTGTCGAGAGTAAAGCAAATGTAGTGATAGATCGTGGTCTCTGATAGAAAGTGAGATATTGGGCCTCATTACGAGGTTTGCCGGTAAGGCAAAAACGATGCCGGTATGGTAATACTGGCATCGTTTATCATCTGTTGCATTCCGACCCGCAAACCCGTTATTAGCGGCACCCTAAATAACGTTGCTGCTAATAGCGGCTTAGGCGTGTACACGCGCCCCATCAGGGAGCAAATACCGGCATGCCGGTAATAGGGGTAAATTCCAACCTATGCAGACATGCAAATACC
This sequence comes from Ambystoma mexicanum, assembly GCF_040938575.1. Lineage (NCBI taxonomy): Eukaryota > Metazoa > Chordata > Amphibia > Caudata > Ambystomatidae > Ambystoma > Ambystoma mexicanum. The sequence goes on along the minus strand of NC_090922.1, from coordinate 1,302,015,434 downwards.
GGCATTGCGAAGCCAGTGATCACGGGCTGCACAATGCCGGCCATACCGGCATCGCGGACCACCCGCAAACAGCAATCAGGATATAAGGCAGCTGCCACAGGTGCACACAATCCCCACATGTGGAGTCAATGGAGGCTGTGCGAGTATACACTGAGCACACCCACACACCCCCCCACACAGGTGGAGGCAATGTAGACTTGCCCAGTACAAAAGGAGCACACCTACACACCACACCCCTTCCTACACCAAAATGCTACCACTAGCAGTTCCAATCATGGCGCTGGAGGACATGCCTATACTGCTACAACTACAGCAACAACAGCAACAACAACAACAACAACTACAGCAGCAACAACAGGCAGCACAGAGGAGACGCAGGAGGAGAAGGAGGGTGAGACAGGCCCAGCAATTACCACCAGCGCAGCCACCAGTGCCTCGTAGGCAGCCACCAATCCCTCACACCAGACACAGCCCATTCAACCTAACCCCTGAGCAGATCGACACCCTGTACCGTTTGGACCGTGACACCATCACCACCATAGTGGACATGATACAGAACGACATTGCCAGCCACATAGAAATACACACTGCCATCCCCCCGCTACTAAAGGTGGTGTCTGTGCTACACTTCCTGGCCACAGGCATCTACCAACACACAGTGGGCCAGCTGCATGGCATTTCACAACCACTATTTTCACGCATGCTGAACCAAGTGCTGGATGCCCTCCTGAAGCACGCAAGCACCCACATATCCCTACCACGGACTGCCCAGGAGATAGCCGAAACGAAAGTAGGCTTGCATGCACTGGCAGGCATGCCCAATTGTGTTGGTGCCATCGACTGCATCCATGTGGAATTGGTAGTCCCCCATGCCATTGAGGCGGTGTACCGCAATCGAAAGCAATACCACTCCATCAATGTGCAAATGGTATGTGACTTCAGCAAGATCATCACCCATTGCTGCGCACGATTTCCTGGATCCACACATGATGCCATGGTACTGCGCAACTCCACGCTACCCCGTCACATGGAGCGACATGCTGGACCACGTGCCTGGCTGCTTGGTGAGTTGCACAACTGTCCCATGGCCGTGCTGTGGGGTGATGATGTGTGCAGATGCAGAAGGGGGGGCCTACTGCACCTGGGTGGGAAAGTGGGGGGGATAGTTCACCAGGGTGGGAAAGGGGGGGAATAGTGCATAAGCCAGTGAGCGGAGAATGCATGCAGAGCTAAACACACCTCACATGAACCAGCCAAACGCAACATGACACATCACTGGGCCACATTTCACAAATAATGCATATGGATGACAACAAGTAAGAGGCACAAACAGGCCACCATGGTGATGGCAAGCAATGCATGACTGAATAGGATGGCAACTGTGGCAATGCAGCTAGTGTGACCGTACATTGTAAAGAATATACAGCATTAATTGGAGGCTAAACATTGTCGCACTACCACAGCACATCTGCCTCAGCATGCATGATTACACCCTGCATCATCTATTAAACCCCATCCATGTACCACACCTCATCACAGTATACATTGCATCTAGGTGACTATTTTGTACACGTACAGGAACATGTGCATGCCCACACCAAATAGCTGCTGCCATGACTGTGCTCCCTGAAGGTGGCAGTTCAGAGTGACACACTCCTATTTGTATCTGCTTGCAGGTGATGGAGGATATCCCTTGAGGCCGTGGCTACTTACCCCTGTGCGGAACCCGCAGAACAGCCATGAAGAGGTGTACAATCGTGTGCACACTCGTACCCGTGTTGTGATTGAGCAGACCTTTGGCCTGTTGAAGGCGCGGTTGCGCTGCCTAAGCAGGTCTGGTGGGGCACTCCTATATAGGCCTGAGAAGGTGGCAAAGATCACCATGGCCTGTGTCATGCTGCACAACATGTGCATCCGGAGGAATGCCCCATTGCCACCTGACATTGACATGCATAGGCCGGGTGAGGATGAAGGGGATGGAGACGGAGGCGAAGGAGCCCCCCTGCCAGTACATGATGCACGGGATGGCCATGCTGTACGCCAAGCACTAATTGACGAATATTTGTGAAACGCAGGGACCATGAAAGTAATGTGCCAGTGACACACTGGCTGCATGTGGATATGCAAAATTGTTTTGTTAGAAGTTCCCCACTGTACACCATCACACATTAAATGTACATGCACAAAAAGAAGTATGTCAAGCCAAGGATTTTCTTGCACACAACGGGTGTATTTTCCAGACACGTGAAAATGTAAACATATTCCCCTCACAACCCCCAATGAACTCCCTCACCCACCCTACAAACCCCAAAAATACCCCGGTGAACTCCCTCACTCACCCTACAAACCCCAAAAATACCCCAGTGAACTCCCTCACTGACCCTACAAACCCCAAATGTCCCCATATGACATCAACAACAAACAACAAACACTGTTCCCTTGACCAACGTCCATTTGTCCAATGGCATTGTCTGCCCACTCTACTTCTTTGGTATTTTGGGATCGGGGGGTTCCATGTCCAAGCACCGTGCACTCCTCCGGGTCATCCGCACGGGGCTCGATTGGGCTGAGGTCGAAGGGGTTGTGGCAGTGGAGGTGTCGGTGGCCGGTCCCATGCCTGCCTCAAGGTGTGGGCGCTGCATTTGAGGCAGGTTTGCAAGCAGGGCTTGCGTAAGTGCCCCCAGACAATCCCTCAAGGCAGTTGTGGATGCCTCAACAGCAGCAGTTTCGGCAGCGATGGCTGTGGCAATGGCCCTCATGGAGTCATTACCATCGGCTATTGGTTGCCGCATTATTTCAAGCATCGACTCCTGTTGTCGTGCCTCAACCCTTGACAGGCGAACCTCGAAGGAGTCGTTGGCTGCAGAAGTGCTGGTGGCCGGGGTGGTGGTAGGCAGGGTGGTGGTAGGCAGGGTGGTGGATGGCACTTGCGTGGGTCCGACGTCCAGGGCACAGTCCTCCTCAAAGAGGCATATGTGTGACTCTCCAAGGTCTGAGTCATGGAGGCAAGAATCGTCGATGCTCTCGGCCTCTGTAGGGGGGGAGGCTGGTAATTGGGCTTGGGGTGGGTGTGGCGGACATGACCATGTCACCCTCATTCTCCACCTCAGCATCCACAACATCCGCGGTGGTTTGCGGAGCGGGAATGGAAACGCCTCCCACTGTTGTGGGTGGCTGCTGCTGGTCTGTGGCTGCAGGTGTTTCCTGCTGGGTTACTGCCCGGTGTGGCACACTGCCTTTTGCTCTGGGCAGTTTCTGTGGCTGGGGGGTGGCGGTGGCCCTGGTCCCTTGCCGTGAAGTGGATGCACTTGCACCCCTGTCCTCCCTGCCATCTTCCTCATCGGTGCCTGGGGGATAGAAGAGATGCAGGTCATCAGTGATGGTGTCACATGGCAGCGATAATCAATTGCGCTGTGATATGTTCATACATTCATGCATCAAATTATTACAGGGGTGTGGCATTTGGTGTTCTGAGGGGGCATGTGGGCAATCAATGCATGGCTGGTGGCATGGCATTGGTATGGTGTCTGTATGGTGAGTTACATGGGCACGGTCGAGTCATGTTGCACTTGTGTTGGGATTGGGATTGGCACTCAGCATGCATTTTTGTGTAGCAGAGTGTGGCACACATTCTTGACTGGATATGTTGATGTGGGCCTGGGACATGCATTGCCTTGCCTAGTCTCACTTCCACGTCACTTGTGCCACATCAAGGTTTAGCCTACAGGGATGTGATGGGTCACTCACCTTCTTCTGTGGATGATGCGGCGCCCACCTCTTGGTCTCCAATTCCCTCTATGGACTCAGGATCTATAAAGGTACTGGCTGTCTCCTCCCATGGCGTCAACTTCACTGGGGAGTGTGGGCCCCCACCTGTTGCCATGGCGGCCCTCCTGTTCTCTGCCAGGATCTTCCTCACCCTGAGCCGGAGGTCATCCCACCGCTTGCGACAGTCGCGCACACTCCTTGGGGTGGATCCCACTGCCGACACCCTCTGCGCGACCTCCTGCCAGACTTCCTTCTTTTTGGTCTGTGCCGCATGCTTTATGTCGGTGCTCCTGATGGTGTCCGCATGCTGGGCCAGGGTGTCAGCGAGCATACTTAGCTCAGCATCTGAAAAATGCTGTTTGCACTTCCTGGGGGTTGCATTCCTGGTAGCCTTGGACATCCTGGTTCTTTTCTGCCACTGCACAACACAAAAGGACTGGTGGTTGGGGAGGATGGCAATGGATTGTGTTTTTAAAGATGGCCGCCGACCCATTTCCCGTTCCTGCGCGATTACGTAATTTCCGAGTCTGTTTTTTGCAGTATGCCGGTATTACCGTGCCGGTATTTAGGGGTTGTTATGAGGTGGTACTGCTATGGGCGGGTCCCGCAAAGCCGGTATAGGAGAGTTGGAGGCCCTTTAGCGGCATGGCGGTATTGCCACTACCGGCATGGGGGAACGCGCGTGCTCGCGCACTCGTAATCACCCACTATTAGCGGGTTCATACGAGCACGGACCTGCTCATTCCGGCATGCCGGTAATGAACCCGCTTTTACTGGGCTATTCGTAATGAGGCCCGTTGTCTGTGAAAGGAACTGCTTACTGAGCCCCAAAGAATCCTTGAGTGTTCGTGGCATCGCCTGACAATGTAAATGCTCCTTCACTAATGCAGGACCTAGTCGCCCGGTGTCAACGAGAAAGGAAACAGTCTTGTCACCTATCGCCACCACTATGCAAGGTTCCTCTGCAGGGTTGGGTGTGATCGACAGGATGAAACACATCAATTTTGTTAAGGATTTCAATCGGGCGACACACACCGGACCAGGACCCTTGCCCTTAGCCTTGGAAGTAGTGCGCAATTGGAATGCTTTCTCTTTATTTTCTGCCAATTCAAATTGAGCCCATACCCAACCCGTCTCGCACCCCCTTTTACAAATACCCCGGGTCACAATGGACCATGAACCAGGCAGGAGGGTGGTAACACAATATTTATTTATTTTAAATTCAAAGAAAATCACACAATTTTTATATTGGTCAGCATTCACCAATGGGGTGATAATTGCAATGAAAAACACTGAAATACACTAGGGCAACCTTCTACAAGAACATATCCAAAGCACAAATGAATTCGAGCACTTTTTTATTTAGGATAGATTGCACCCGAGTTAAGGTTTCCCACTGCAATGTTCCCGCAACCCACAATCAAAATCTGGAAAGACAGGAGCAGCAGGGAATCAGGAATATTAGACAACAAACAGAATCAAAACCTGACCTTCCCTCACAAAACAAGAGGCAAAAAACCCTTTGCAATGGCCTAAAATGACACTGGGATTTTGACAGATAATTAATTAAATGTGTGGTTAAATAATGAGGTACATATGTTTTATCACAGTATCAGGGATGTCAACTATAAGGCAAGGTATCACAGAAGGCATGCAGTTCAAAAGCAAATTGAAAGTAAGAACACGATGCAGCCGAATCACACGTTGAAAAATTGCATCTTAATTGCAGTTTTAAATGTCAAAAACGTTTTTTAAGAAAAACGGGTGAAATACTCAAAATCAGAATGCGGTTTTTGGGTTGGGGAATAGATGCACATCACAGTGACAATATAGAAGTGAAAGGATGGCTATAGCTGAAGAATTGGATGAGATTTGCAAGATAAAAGGAGGTTCGGTTTTGGAAAAATAAAGCTGTGAAAGAGAAAATCGGTTTGGAAAGAAAAAGACAAAGTTTATTTATACTAGATTATCAAGAGATAGCGCTGCCCATGAAACAGATGAAGCGGGCGGATTAACCCGCTCCACGCCGCGTTTCTCTTTATGTGGAAATTACTTAAATTACTCCAAATATTACTAAGGAGTTACAAGATGGAATGATTGAAAGAATGGCGCTAACACTAGGAATCAAGGACGGGGTGCACAGAAAATTAGAACAGTTTTGGACAAGTTACAAGGGTATGCATAGGATTACTTAGCGAGCAGAACAAAGACAAAGGGTCGAGATGGCGTAGGCTATGTGTTATGGGATGGGGAATACTCACAATCTGCTCTTGAATTTGGGATAAGGAACAATCAACCGGGTTCTGGACTCCAAGACTCGGGTCACCAGGTAGCAGCGGACTCTCCTAGCAGTTAGTGGGCAAAAACGCGGTCTGGTCACAGGATGCTCCCCAAAAGGGTACCACAACCTTTTCCCTTTTGTTATTGGGGTTTTTAGTGGGATTTCTGGATCAAGGCCTTGCTGGATAGGGCCAGCTGTGCTTTGGCCTTGCAGTGGAATCTGGAATCTGGCAAGATAGATGTAGAATATCAGGATACGCAGGCGCTGGAAATTCAGGAGAGAGTGTATGTCCAGAGCTCTGTCAGCCTCCCTTATTTATAAGGCATGGTGACATCATAGGATCATATGGTGGGGCAGGCTTAGCTGGGCACGCCTCTAAACAACTGGATTGGTCAGGGGGGATTGTTACCACTTTGCTGTCAGCTGGTTGGATTCTTAGGGACATGATGTCAGCTTTATGATGTGGCTTTACAATGCATAGGATCATCCCACAGTTACTTTAGCTAAAATCATTCTTTACATAACTCACACATTTACACAATTGTGGCCTTTTAACAAATTATCTAGGCAGATTACATATTTCACGTAGAGCATGACAGTCCAACTCTCTAGTTTGTAAGACTTTGGGCCTCATTCCGAGTACGGCGCTAACCAATGGCGCTATTAACGCCTTGGTTGACGCCGTACCCGGACCGGCAGCGCCTTGGTGGTTGGCGGAATTACCGCCCCATTCCAAGGTTGGCGGGGCGGTAATTCCCCAATCCCCATTTACCCTTCCCCATTCCCATTCTTGCCCCATAGGGCATAATGGGAGTGGGGAAGGCGTCAATTACGCCACCGTAAATTACGGTGGCGTAATTAACATCAAGGTCCCTTAGCGCCATGGTATTTAACGCCTGCTAGAAGCAGGTGTTAAAAGCACCATGGCGCTAAGGGAACTCGGAGTATGGCGGTAAGGGATTACCGCCACCGCTCTCGTTAGCGGTGGCCGCTATCCCTTACCGCCATACTCGGAATGAGGCCCTTTGTTTCATCCGTCTAATAATTTTTTGCCATTTTCAGTGATAACAATTCGACCTAAAATTCTATAACTTTATACATGGGTATAGATTATCATAAGGTATGTAAGAACTGAATTTCAAAGTGGCATCATGTACACTTTTCTCAAAATATCCAATTCTCTGCCATTTCTGTTCCCAATATGGCAGTGAAGGCTACCACATCTCATTTAAAAGCTACAAAATTACATTTAAACTGTTAACTTTTACATTCCTGCGAAGTCCTGTTGCAGAGATAAAAGTCTTAAAAGTTTATCAATAAAATATTATTCTGAGACGAATGGTCAGCATTGTCTCCCAAATAAGGGCATAGCTTACAAGGCTGTTCTTGAGTTGGCTTTGAAGCTCCCAGTAGAAGTTGCGGGGCCATGTGATTTCCTATTTCACACTTATGTGTCCCAGAATCTCTATTGTAAGAGGCCTAAGCCCAGACGAAAGTCTGATGAGCATGTGATGTTTAGTCTTTTGGTCCATTCAAAGTTTTCAAGGATAGTAATTCGCACACATGTGTCCTAGATTCTATTGTAGCTCCCTCTTTCGGGGGTTAGGCCAATCCTGTTGTCAGCCAGATGTCCCTTGAGCCATGGAAGAAAACCTGTTTCGGCTGATTTCCCCAGTGTAACCACTGCCATTATTTCTTTATTTTATTTTATTTAGCTTTTAATCAGAAGCAAGCCTATGGAATAAAACATCCCATACATGTTTCCCAGCAAACCCCCCTTTACATTGCTAGGCAAGGACAAGGCCTTAGTCAACATTACACCTTTAAAACAGGTATTTTCTTCTTTGCAAAAGCCCTGTTTACACGTGTTGAAGTCTGCTGGGATGTCTCTTTTAAAAGGTTTGCTCTTCCATCTGACTTCCCAATATTGTTCTGCAACCCCAGCCAGTTTCGTTTATACAGCAGTTTGTTCAAGACACAGGTTCACTGAAATTGACATATGCCCATAAAGCTAGGGTTTCTTTGAAGCATTGATTTTGAGATTTTGTAACTCAAAAGTCAAGCCTTTTCCTGTGCGGCTGAAAGTAAAGCTTCTATTGCTTCCCCAGTTCTGGCCTGACATGGCCTGTCATTCAGGGATAATGCTGTTTTCTGCTGGAGCATAATCTGGATATGGGTGAGCATGGCAGGGCCTCATTGATAAAAGCAGTGTGATGTTGAACAGATGAAAATAGCGTCAGGGCAGCAACCTTTTCAATGTAAGATATTCCCTTTTCACTGGGAACTTTTTTCAAACAGCAGAACATTACTTTTTTTCAATTTGCTTCTTTTGGTGCATGCAAGAACACACACTGGCAGCCTTTCTCAGTGTGCTCCCAGTTTCAACTCGCCCAATAGTTGTTTGGCAAGGTGGTACAGCCATCATTTTGTAGCTACAAAACGCAGTTTTGATGCGTGGCAATGGTGCTCCAAGAAGCCAGTGCAGCCATTTTGCTGTTAACTGCTGAAGTGCAGCTTGATCATGAATGGGAATTCTGCTCAGTGGCTCAATGTACCCCACAGGTTTGTCTGTGGGCTGTCCTATGGAGGGTACAAGGACATCCCATTTCCTGTAAAGGGTTGTTCCCTCCATGGTCATTCCCCCCAGTTGTCTGATGCGTACTGTGTCCACGTGTGCTGGTGCATCCTTCATCTGTATCTCTGCTAGGTACTGTGTGTTCCCTCAAATCTGTGGCGCTTGTAGGTACTGTGGTACTGGTGCTGGCATCTGTGGTACCTGCATAAGTGCTGGTGGGGCTTGTGCCATTTGTTGATATGTGCTCTGCATCTGTCCTTGTTGTTGCTGATACTCGGCATGATAATCGTCCTGCTCTCCTTGGTAGGGTGGCTGGCCCTGCCCTCCCCAGTTCTGCTGTATTCCCCTGTATCAAAACACTTTATAAATGTGGCCTGTTTGCCCATATTTCCAACACTGTGGCGGCTCTCTCCCTTGCCCCTGGAAACCCCCCGAAAAGTCCCCTGGGTTCTGCTGCATCTGTTGTCCATATCCCCTAAACCCCCCCTCCTTTGTTGTGATGCATCTGTGGCCCAAAGCCATGCCCTCTATTTTGGCCTCCCCTTCCTCGGAACCTTTGCTGTGGGCCACCCGCCCCATGTACCCTCCTCCCATGGGCGGTGCAAACTACTGTGGATGTGGCTGCTGCTGCAGCTTCCGTGCTCTTGGGGTGGGGCTGGTTATGACCGCTCCTTCCACCGCATACTTCTATAGTTTTTTCTGCACTAGTTTTGCTTCATCTGCCTTCCTGCCCTCTTCCTTTTCCTTAACCTTCTCCTGCCACAGCCTACAATGGTGAACTATCATATGCTGTATCTCTGGCCATCCTTTCGCCTCCATCCCTAGTAACATTCTTAAACTCTTCTTGCTACAGTTTTGTCCCAAGGATCTCGAGGTTTGAGGTGCCAGAGCTCTTGAATCTCCTGAATGTACTGCACACGGTCTTCATCTTGATGACATAATGGCCCCAATGTCTGATGTGTCTGGGTACTGAGTCCTCAGTGCTTGCCATACTGCTGCCCTGCAATCTGCAAATTGCGACTCATCATGGGCTGTGTTGTGTTGTCAACCCTGGGAACACGCCCTCTTCTATATGTCATCAGCTGCATCTCCTAAGATCGATACTAATAGTCTGTTTACATCACCCACTGTTAGCCTATGCCCAGGTGTCATTTTCTCCATCTCGTATATCAACTCCCCAGCTCCCGCACTCATCGATGGTAACCTACACTTTACATTCTCCTTGTCTGTGTGTTTCCATGGCACATACTGATGTTGCACCTCTCCTCTCTCTAATAAGGGCATCTGTGTGAATTCTGTCACCTCCTCATGTGTCCTCCTGGTCAGTCTCACTTGGTGGACCCCCTCTCACTCTCGATTCCTGCGCATACATCTATTGGTTCTAATTAGGGCACTCTCCTGTTGTCTTCATACACTCTAGACAATCGTCCCCTTGAACAAGCTATCGCTTTCTCCCCTCTCCTTCATTCTGGGAGAACCCTTAGTCTATTGATATAGGTGTTGTGTGAGGTGCAAAAGTCATTTGCCTGCTGTACCTACTCCTCCGAGAAGCCCCCTTCTCCTCCCTGTGTATGCGTCCGAAAACTCCCATGACACCTATTTGTCTGTCCCCATCCCCGCTGACTGGGATTGAACTACTCCCCCCTCTAATCCCCACTGTACTCTTCCTCATTTTCAGATCCGTGACTCTCCTCGACGTCAAGTCTGTGTTGGGCTTCATGCTGAGATCAATGCCTCTCAAGACGTACCTACTTCCTCCCGCCCAGGCCCCTAGGCCTTCTCCTCCTTTGTGTTGTGCTCCTGCCCTGAGGGTTTGTGCTGTCTGGCTCTATCCGCCTGTCCTCCTCAAGTCTCTCCTTTCCCCTATCTAGTGCTACTTGTGTCTATGCCACCCTTATTGCTTGCTTGTCCTCCTCCCTGCGCGCTCGTTCCCTTGCTAGTCTGTCCAACTGTAACTTCCTCTGCTCTCTCTCGGCTAACTTGTGTTTCCCTTGCTCTGCTATCTCTCCCCATCTTTCTAACTTTTCCAGCTCCCTCTCCCTTTTCTCCCCCATCTCTGTTTCTGCTCTCTTCCTTTCCTTGAGATCTCTCTCAATCTTTCTTCCTGTTCTCTGTTCATCCGTTCCTTTTCCTCTTCCCTCCTTTGTTCTGTATCCCCCCTTTCCAAGTTCTCTCCTTCTTTCCCTGTCCTCGCGCTCTAATTTCACCTCCCTATCCTTTTAACTCCTATCTCCCTCCTCCATTATTTCTGCCCAATCTGTTGCTTTGCTGCTCCTCTTCAGGCCTTCTATCACTACGGTCGCCCCTTCCGCCTCTCCATTTGTCTTCCCTTGAAATTTCAAGAGTACCTGTGTTGCTATCCATTCGTTCATGGTTATGCCCTTGAGCTCCTCCTTCACGCCCTGCTGCGCCTCACTACTCACCTCTGAGTTAATAGCTGGCTGCCCTGTGCCTTTTGGCTTCTCCTCCTTTGTATATGGTGGTGGCTTATATGTTGGATTCGAATACCCCTTTGCTGCCCTTAGTTCCCGCATTGGATACATTCCCTGCTCATCATCTGTATCATCGGATGCTACACTCGGAGGGTCAAGGTGAGGTGTGGAGGGTTTAGTCCCTGGGTCCTTCATCTCCTGCTGGCCCAGCATCCACTGATGCCTCGTGGCATTCCCCTTGTTCTCCTGAAACATGCACCATAGCTCCAATATAGCCTTGCGCTTGGTCAGTTTCTTCCCCTTACAGGCGCCCTGTATGTGTGTCGGTAGTGATTGCTGCACATCTTTGGAGATACTTCCACAAGGAGATACTTCTAAGCATAGAAAAAAGCCTTCTACCTCTGCTCCTGTCCCTACTATTTTAACAATGCTAAACAATACTTTGGCAATACTCAACACTACTAAACAATACTTCACAATACTCAATACCCTCCCGCATCCACAGTTTCCATTAGACTGGGTCAATACTTACACTCCGAGGTCTGCTGGTGCTGCTTGGCTGCCGACTCCTCTTCCTGGCGCTCACCTCCCCGTCCTGGACTGCCTGGACAACTTGCTGACTTCGGGCAAGATGATTCACAAGGGGCTCCTGAAGGCCTTTACACAGGCACACGTTGTCCCGTCTTCTCGAAATATGTGAGGGTCCCGCAGCCTCTCAGGTTCAGTGGCGAAGGAGACGACCTGGTGCCGGGCTGGCACAGCCAGCCAACACCTCTGCTACCAACATGTTGGGAAGAACGTGCAGGTATGCCAGAGGGACACTGGAAGTCCTCACACTTGGAGAGCTCAACTCCCTCCTTCCCTGACACACAGAGGACTCAGTCAACGGCAAGTTCAAACTGTGGTTTGTTACAGACAAAACCAACAGGGATCAGCACAGGGACAACAAAAATCAATGCACAACTCGCTCTTCCTCGGTTCGCAGGCCGGTTTTACACTACTATTACGTCAGAGTGACGTTGTAACCTGGTCCTTTCTCCAGAAAACCTATCGGGCTCCAAGATTGGGTGTTGCGCGCCTTACCACCTATAGTGCACACTATACATGTTATTCTACTGGCTCTCTTATGTCAGGTGGCTGGCCTGATCCATCCCCAATTTATTAAATATAACACTGTTGCAGTGGGGTGGGCTTACCATTGGTTCTTGCCCATTGCTACCTACCCCTAGCGTACTAAACTGTGATTGGCTGGAGCTGACGTCCCCAGGCCTGGGGTCTGCAAGAGTACTCAGCCCTCTGTGAACCTTTTCAAGGTAATAAGAATGACTATTGTCTGCATTGTAACTGGTGTGTACCACCTTAGTCTATAAGAGTGCTCTCCTGCTCAGTGCAACACTTTTCTCACATTGTAGCATATTTGTTGCAGTCTTCTGTCTGGTAGCCTTAGACTGGCTCTCTTTCCCACCGCTGGTCACTATCCATTGGGCCTCATTACACGGTAGGCGGTAAAAAATGTGATTTACCGTCATGGCGCTATTAGCGTGTCCGCCATCGTAGGAGACCGCTAATAGCGTTCCATTACGAGTTAGCGGACACGCACATAGGGCCATGCCGGTAAATGACCCTACCGCCATGGCGCAAAAGCACCTTTCCGGCTCCGACCAAAGTGCTGATAGCACCTCCGCCCTCATGCTGCACGCTATTAGCGGTCACCGCTGTTAGCGGTCACTGCTATTAGCGGTCACCGTAAAACACCGGAACCGGAAATAGCGTCATCGCACCGGAACGGGAAAGAGCCCGGCGGCCATCTTTAAAAACACAATCCATTGCCATCCCCTGCACTCAGGACCTGCAGCAACACCACGACTGGCAAAACCACATCCCACAAGAACAAACAATGCCCAAGGCCCTAAAGAAAGCTGATGCGCGCCAGCGCAAAGAACGCTTCTCAAACGAGGAATTGAAAATGCTGGCAGACACCCTGGCTGCAAATGCAGACGTAGTGTTCGCTAGCGACATGCGGCACCCTGCACTCCTGAGAAAAAAGGAAATCTGGGCTGAGGTGGCGCAGAAAGTCAGTGCGGTGGGCTCCACCCCCCGCACCGTAAAGGACGTGCGCAAGCGGTGGGATGATCTGCGCCTCCGTGTATGCAGCATTTTATCGGCCAACAGGAATCTGGCCATGGGCACAGGAGGCGGAGGTGGATCCCCGATGAAGATGCAGGAGTGGGAGGAGACATGTGCCAGCACCATTGGCATAGAATCCATCGAGGGAGTGGGCCGAATGGAGTGTGGTGTGGCAACTACGTCAGACGGAGGTGAGTGACCACGCAAAACACAGCAATGCTAAGCATGAGTCCCTCCCCCAAATGTGAAATGGGAATTAGCTAATGGATGGGGTCATCACACACACATGTGCACAACCCTGCATATATGCCGTGCACATCCCCACACAACCACATGCATGCAGCACCTCACACACGTGTCACCCTGACACATGTCCGGATGACCCACCCATCTGGCCAACAACCTGCAGGCCCAAACTAGATGTCCAAATCCATAGAACTGCAGCAACAACAACATATGCATGATGCACGTTGACCCATCACTGATGCTATCCCTGTCTTGCTCCCCCACAGGGTCACATTCTGACAGTGAGGAGCTGGACTCTGCAACGCAGGCCCCACCACCCAAAAAGCAGGCCAAGGGAAAAGATGCAGGCGCCAGGCCCAGTACATTGAGGGGCACTGGGATATCTGGAGTGGCCCAGCGTTCAAAAGCCACACACGCAACAACCACACCAAGGATCGAAATGCCATCCGACACTGTGGCAGCACCCCCACCACCCACCCCCACCACTCAGGAGCCAGTGCCAGAAGGCACGCCGTCCGCAGCCAATAGCTCCGTCGGGGAAGCAGCAGCCACGGCACCTATGAGTGATGTGGACGACCCATGTCCAACACCGGAAGGGCAGCGTACACCCAGCACCCAGCTGTCCCCACTCCACAGCCCATGCAACACATCCAATGGCAGCATCCATGAGGTGCATGCCGGAGATTCAATGGATGGGTCATTCAGTCCCGTGGCGAGCTCACCTGATGTCGGCCACATGCAGCAAGCTGCGCCGAGGAGTAACAGGGGCAGGGCCGCAGTCGACACCATGAGCCTGATACGCCAGCGCCAGGAGGAGCTCAATGCCCTGGTTGCCCGGCAAGTGAGCGAGGCTGCCTCGACCAGGGAGGAGATCCGGGTGTTGTCAAGGGACATGAAAGCTGCCATGGACAGCAACACGACGCGCCTATGTGACGAGATGGCCGCTGTGAGGCAGGTCCTAACGCGCATTGCTGAGGCGATGGAGAGCATGCGTCACTCACAGGGAGCAGATCAACCAGCCACCCCCTCGTCTACTAGCTCCAACCAGACAACCATCCTGCGCAGGTCCAGCCGGTCCTTGCAGCGGTCAGACTCACAACCCCCCAATGGTGGTAGTGGAGGAGGGAAGTAGGGCCAGCCTGTCCCTGTTGACACTTGGGAACTAATGCAGCACTGATGTGCACACCATGTTTGGTGGAGTTGTGGGGGGAGGGGGGGGAGGGTGTTTGGGGGAGTTGTGGGGGGAGGGGGGTGAGGGTGTTTGGGGGAGTTGTGGGGGGAGGGGGGTGAGGGTGTTTGGTGGAGTTGTGGGGGGAGGGGGAGGAGGGTTGTTGGGGTGGAGGGTACATGCACGTTTGAATGACATAATGCTCAATACACACGTAATGGCATGGATAATCACATGACTGGACATTGATCATTGTGTATGTGTGCTTTATTGTTGAAGGGTGCACTGTGTTTATGTCCTCCATACACCCCGTGCCCTGAGCTGAACACCAATTGCACCCTCCTAATCCATGTGCATCAGAAACAATGGTCTATCAGGTGCTGCCACACAGCACGTCCCTCATGGGCATCGCCACCTGCATGACCTGCAGCCCCCTCTCCTCCATCCTCATCCCCGTCATCATCCTCAGACGGTGGTCGCAGTTCTATGTCAGGGGCATTGGCACATTCCGTCTGATACACATATTGTGAAGCATGACACATGCCATGGTGATCTTGGCCACCTTCTCATGCCCGTACAGGAGTGCCCCGCCCGACCTGCTGAGGCACCGGAAGCGTTCCTTCAATAGGCCGAATGTCTGCTCGATCACCACGCGGGTACGGGTGTGTGCATGATTGTAGTCCTCTTCGTGCCTGTTCTGTGGGTTCCGCACAGGGGTAAGGAGCCACCTCTTCAGGGGATAACCTGCATCACCTGCATGGGTGCAACAATGGGTATGTGTAAGTGTCTACATAATGTGGAGCGTGCACATATCACACAAACAAACATTGCATATTCAACGACATCCACAGATCCAAGCACGCATGGCAATCAGGGTAACTGCAATGTGGGAAGGTGAGGTGGTCCTTGCAAGTGGACATGCACCATGCATGCATACGGCAGGGATTGCCATGTCCCGCCTGAGTTTAAGTGATTTGTGTTTCCTGGCCCTGGCACCGTTAGTGCCACACTGCTAGTACACTGCCATTCCTTAGTTGATGTCCCCATGCTGTTTGATGGCAATTCAGTGGTGGGGTACGGGTGTGCCTCACCACAATGGCTACAGGGGATCCATTTGTATGCACTCATGTGCGCAGACCATTTCTGATGTTGTTCAGCGTACATTTCAGTTGTGATTTTGATATGCATGTTGCTGATATGTGTAATGGGGGGAATGGTGTGTTGTGTGGTGTGCATGTTGTTTGGAATGGCCTGTTTGGCGTAATGGATTGATATGTTTGTCGTGGCACTCACTTCCAGCATGTGGTTTTGTCTGTGGTCCATTGTGGGCTGCCTCACTGTACAGTGATGCAAAAATGTATGTCCATTCGTCTCATGACACCAGTTCACGCCCAGTTGGAGTATGCATCTCCCCCACCCCCCCCATTCACGCCCAGTTGGAGTATGCATCTCCCCCCCCCCATTCACGCCCAGTTGGAGTATGCATCTCCCCCCCCCATTCACGCCCAGTTGGAGTATGCATCTCCCCCCCCATTCACGCCCAGTTGGAGTATGCATCTCCCCCCCCCATTCACGCCCACTTGGAGTATGCATCTCCCCCCCCACTCACAATCCACATCACACTGACATGTGGTCGGCCTGCTACTCACCAAGTAGCCACAAACGTTGTCCAGCATGTCGCTCCATGTATCGTGGTATTGTCGAGTTCCGCAGGACCATTGCATCATGGGTTGAACCGGGATATCGGGCACAGCAATGTGTGATGATCTTGTTGGAGTCACATACCATTTGAACGTTGATGGAGTGGTATAGCTTTCTGTTACGGTACACTGCCTCATTGGCATGTGGGACCACCAGTTCTACATGTGTACAGTCAATGGCCCCGATGCAACTTGGGATGCCTGCCAGTGAATGGAAGCCAACTTTGGTGTTGGAGATCTCCTGGGCAGTCCGTGGCATGTATATGTGTTGACTTGTGTGCTTCAGGAGGGCATCGAGCACCTGGTTCAGTGTGCGTGAGAATACTGGTTGTGATATGCCATGCATCTGACCTACCGTATGCTGGTAGGTGCCTGTGGCCAAGAAGTGGAGCACTGTTACTACCTTCAGTAGAGGGGGGATGGCAGTACGGATGTCAATGAGACTCACAATGTCGTTGTATATCATGTCTACTATGGTGGTAATGGTATCCCAGTCCAGACGGTACAGGGTGTGTATCTGCTCAGGGGTTAGGTTGACTGGACTGGCTCTGATCCTGGGAATTGGTGGCTGCCTCTGTGGTATCACTAGGTGCACTGGTGGTGCTTGCTGCGCCTGTCTTGCCCTCCTCCTCCTCCTCCTCCTCCTGCGTCTCCTCTGTGCTGCCTGTTGTTGTAGCTGCTGCACTGCAATCATGTCCTCTAGCCCATGTAATGCTGCTAGTATTGCATCCATCTTGGTGTGGGAATGGGTGTGGGGAGGGGTGTGGTGTGCTCTTTTGTGCTGCCAGTCTCCATTGCCTCCACCTGTGCTGATTTTGTCCACCTGTGGCAGGTGGAAACTCTGCTGTGCTCTTTTAACGTGTGGGTCGCGATGCCGGTATTAGCGCCTTGCCGGTAAGGGTTCTTTGGGTCTACTACATGCCGGTATTGCCATGTACGCATGGCTCGTGATGCCGTGATATTAGCGCTATGCCGCTATTTCCGGTCGCAGGGGGCGCGTGCTCACGGACTTGCCGCTAATAGTGCCACCGTACTTAGCGGTGCCGCTAATAGCGGTATGTCCGGGTCGTGATTGGGGAGGGGATTTACCGATACCGGTAATCCCTTACCGGTAACGGTATGTCCCTACCGCCTACCGTGTAATGAGGCCCATTGTCTGTTTTCTGCTGCGTCACGTGTTTGGAGACCACGAGTTTGAGCTGTGCGGCTCTGAATTATGAGGATCTATTTGCATTTACTGCAGCTGGTGCTTTTGTCATCTGTGGATTGGAATGTCATCCGTATCTCGTGGACTTGACTGCAGGTCCTGTCTCACATGCTTTGCTCCTTGTCCAGGCTGAATAAGCTCTGCTTGTCGCTTGCTCTGAGAGGCCAGTGGCCGGCTCTAATTTTCCTAAACCATTACAATGTTGTTTCTACAGTGTCCATGCTATACTACATTCTCCATAGGTTAGTCACACTTGGTTCTTTCAGATCCCATAGGTACTCCTGCAGTTCCATGGGGTTATTCACATGTAAGTATCTGCAAGCTTTGTTCAGGATCTCTTGCGTCTTGCCGTTTCTGCATGCTGCGTTTGGCTAATGGCAAAATAATAAAAGCAATGACAGCATGTATACAGAACTGTACGCTCATGTTCTTCATGTATTCAAGTGCGTATTTGTGTCCCGAAGTACGGATGGCACTTGTGCTTCATGTCTAATGCTTCTATGCCGTGGTGTCTCTAATGACATCAGTAACATGCCATTGTGGTGCTTAGTCCAGGCTGTCAATTGAGGTGTCTTTGATCATGGCCTTTGGCTGTTCGTCCATGCTGGGGTAAATTTGCGCCGCACCTGGTCTGTAGGGCTGGTTGAGGGAATATGGTTGGCTGAGGGGGTATCTCTCGACATGCTTGTTAATCATGGGACCACTGGGACTCGGTCCAAAATAGGATGGGTGATTGCCGTGCTTCCTGGCCTTCTTCATGGTCATGAATTTTGTGGCAGGGGAGGAGGGGATAGGCTTCCCCATCACTTTACAGTCCCCCCTCTGGTCTACTTGTTGACAACATTCTTATTATATGACAGTCCTTTGGGCTGCCATATCTTTGTTATTCCTCTGAGGTGCCCATAGTAGTTTCTATGGTTGTGAAATGACCAGTGCATGTAGCAACACACTCCTTCGGGGCTACACCAAACCCACTTCCCTTCATAGTACTTTGGATTGCATGGGTTGTCCAACTTCATGGATTCTGTTGGGAATAGGTTTTTTAAAAAAATCTTTTTTGGGTATTTTCAAAACTTTAACAAACAAATTAACATGCAGTGGGTACAAAAAGAACAAATTGCACCTCCGGATTCCTCCATCTGGTCCATTTCCGCCTCCCCCCCATTGTCCTGTACTTGTGCTAGTTTACTGGCACTACGTAGAGGATGATGCGGTGCACTTAGTTCGCGCTGATGATGTTCATTGAGTGCCCCCTGGACTCCGCTATGTAGGTGATTGTGGGTTGGAGTTAGTTGACTTTGACATCAGGTATATAACATATGGTCGCCATATGTTGGGAAGGCGTGCGTGCAAAGGGAGGGTTTTTATAAATTCTGATTCTATGTCTTGGCATTATAGTATGTCTTTTTTCCAGGCTGCCAGGGTGGGAGCTGGTCCCCGTCCCCATGAAATAGCTACCCTCCTGCGTGCGATCACAAGCAGGATAGACACAAGTTTCCTTATTGCTGGTGATAGATGTTTTGTCAGCCCTAGAAGGGCCACGGCTGGAATCGGTGATGGATCTACCCCGATGATCATGGCTTTTGTCGGTAGCACTTGGGTCCAGAACTGCGCTACCGCGGGGCAGCTCCAGGCGAGGTGGAGAAAGTCAGCCACAGGTTCATCGCATCTCTCACATATGGCTTGGGATTCAGGTTGTTGTCAGCATTTCTTGGCTGGTGTATAGTAGGTTTGGTGCAGAAAATTGGAGTGGATTTGCTTAAGACGTGTGTTCAGTGCCATTTTCTGTGTTTGCTGAAGGATGTATGCCCAATCGTACTCCGGTATTGCGGTCTGCAGTGAACTTCGCCAACGTGTTTTCGTGCGAACGTCTGTATTCATGGTGTCTGTCAGTAGGGATTTGTATATTAGGGAGACCAGTCTGCCTTCCCCTTTTGCTTGGATCAGACCATGTAGAAGGGGCCATGTGGGTGGTTGTTGGGGAAATGTTGGGAACATTGTTTGCAGGGTGTGAGGAAGCCTGAAGTATATGAATGTATCGAGGGAAGTATTGCCTCAATTCTCCCTGGGTATCTGGGGTGTCATGAACACATTTTTAGGGAATAGGTCCCCTATGGATTGTATGTGTAGTTTGTCTACCCACTGGTGAAAAACATTTTCTGTGGTAAGGGGGACTCCAGGTATGAATTTGATTGGCAGGAGGGGTGAGAACCTTGTCTGTATGTCACTTTTCCACGCTATCTTCATCCAGATAGCATATGTGGATAGTACCACATTCATTGTGTTGTGTGGAACCGTCAGGTGGGTGAAAATCACAGCTCTCAACAGATTGGGGGACGCAAGGGCATGTTCTACTTTTACATGGGGTCGAATGAAGTGAGTGGTGTACCAGTGGCTGAGGTACTGTGCCTGGGCTGCTCAGTAGTATCCCTCTAGATCTGGGAGTGCAAGGCCTCCTTGGGATCTCGGCAATATGAGTATCATGTATGCTACCTGTGCCGGTTTACCCTTCCATAGGAGTTCTAGGATTAAACTCTTCACTTTTTTGAAAAAGGATATCGGTAATAGCATGGGTATATTGGCGAACAGTTAGAGAAGTTTCAGGAGAATCACCATTTTGACCAACAAGGCTCTACCCCATAATGTCAGTGGAAGGGTTTTCCATCTATGTATACGATCTTGGAGTGATCCCAGTGTACTTTCATAGCTGACTCGTTATATATCATGGTGGTTGAGGGACATGAAAATACCAAGATATCGTACATGGGAATACTCCCATTTGAGTCCGTAGTCGTCACTGAAGTGTTTGGAGGCTCACGTCAGGGGGAATATTACAGATTTGGATTGGTTAATCTTTAAGCGAGATATGGCCCCGAATATAATGACCTCGCGCATAATGGGGTTCAGGTTCTCATGGGGATCACGGATATAGAGTATTACGTCATCGGCGTACAGTGAGACCACCAATTTGTGGGGACCTAGTGTGATGCCTCTATGGAGTTGGTGGGAGCACAGCCCGGAAGCTAGTGGTTCCATGGCCAATGCAAATATTAATGCTGAAAGCGGGCATCCTTGCCTGGTTCCCCATTGTAAATGTATGTATGCCGATTTCGAGGTGCCTAATATGATAGAGGATTGGGGGTTATTGTATAGTAGCGAGATTAGTTTATTAAAATAGTTCCCTAGGCCCAGATGTTGCAATACTGCAAATAGGTAAAGCCACTTGACTGAGTCGAAGGCCTTTTCTGCATCGAGCAGAACCGCCGCTGCTTGACATGTTGGATCAAGAGCTTCTAATACTCCAAATAGTCTTCTAATGCCGAAAGACGTGTTCCGCCCAGGCACAAAACCTGATTGGTCCCCTAACACCAATCCGGGCATTAGGGGTAGCAATCGCGCTGTTAGTATTTTTGCTAGTATTTTATTGTCGAGGTTAATTAATGAGATTGGCCTGTAAGTGGCACACTCCTTGGGGGGTTTGCCGTCTTTGTGTAGAAGGCTAATATTTGCTTTGTGTAGAGTTGGTGGTAATACCCCACGTTCTAGCGCTTCTTCATATACGCGAAGGAGGAGCAGGGCCACCATAGCCGCAAAGGCTTTAAAGAATTCGCCCGTGAGGCTATCGGTGCCCAGAGCTTTGGTGTTGGGGAGTTTTTTTTATGGCATCTAGGATCTCTTGGGAGGATAGCTCAGCGGCAACGTGCTCGCCTTGGAAGCAAGACGACACGGAGCAACATGGGTTCGATCCCCGGGTCCACGCTTAGAAACCTCTGGGTATTAAGCGCGTTGTAAATAACCTATCATATCATATCATATCTCTTCCAGTGAAATGGGCGTGTTCAGAGGTTCACAGAGATCATGCTCTACCCAGTAGAGTTCTATGTCGTTCAAATAGTTTTGCAAAGTTTCAGGGCGTGTGGTGAGTTGGGAGCTATATAGGTTCTGGTAAAATGAGTGAAAGGTGTCGACAATCCCCTCTTGTGTGTGTACCAGTGTACCTTGAGCATTGCGTACTCTTTCTACACAGGTGGGCTTCCTGTCCAGGGCTATCAAGCGAGCCAGGAGGGCTCCTGGCTTCTGGCCTTCTCCATATTGATGGATCCGGTGTTTCAGTTCCCGTTCAGCCGTGGCCTCAAACTTCAAAAGCTTTTCTTTGAGTACTGCCTGAATGCAGGGGTTGTCTGAGGAGGCTTGCTCGAGTTCGAGTCCTTTCAGTCGGGTTTCACTGGTGGACAGTTCGCATCTGATCAGTTTAAGGATCCCGTTCTCTTTTGCTATACATACTCCACTAATGTAACATTTCAGCGTTTCCCAAAGTGAACCAGCTTAGTCGACCGAGTTTTCATTAATCTCCAAGAAGGTGGTGATCTCCTGCCGGAGTTCAGTCGCGAACAACAGGTCTGACATTGAACCCGGTTTGAATCTCCAGTGGGGTGGGTTTCGTTTGTCGTTAGGGAGATCGAACTCGAGCATCACCATGGAATGATCTGAGAGGGTTCTCGGAAGTATTTGGCTTGTCCCACACTGGACAGGGCTATCTGTGGACACAAGGAGATAGTCAATGCGTGTGCTTGTATTGTGGACTGTCGAGTGGAAAGTTTATTCCCTGGCTTCCCAGTTGGCGTGTCTCCATATGTCTATCAGATCAACCGCTTGACAGATTTTGGTAACCTGGAGGCTTGCTTTAGATGGTTTTAGGTTCGCATTGTGTGATTTGTCCATTTGGGGATTCAGTGTTGTATTAAGATCGGCTCCCCAGATGATTGTCGCCGGGCTTGACTTCCAAGATGTGATTGAATCCAGGTGATGTTGTCTGAGCCCTCGACATTGGGGCCGTAGAAATTCGCAAAGATCACCTCTTTGCCCGCCAGGATCCCTCTCCCCAGGAGTGCTCTGCCCTCTGTGTCTTTTTTGAACTTAATTAACTGAAGTTGGCTCTTTGATCTATTAGGATTGCTACCCCTCTGGTGTATGAGGAATATGAGGAGAAGTATCTATGACATCCCCATTCACGAGCCCAGCAGTGTTCCGACTCTGGGAGGAGGTGGGTTTCTTGTATTAGAGCCTCGTCAATTTTGTGCCTCTTTAAGTGCTGGAGGATTTTGCGGGTTTTCGTATGTTACCCCCTCTGATATTCCACATGGCTACCTTGAATTTGCCAGGTTAGTGCTGTGGTATCGATAATGTCGCGTCCTGGTGCTTGCAAAGATTGGTGACATTGGTCTGGCGGAGCGCAATGAGAGCTTTATTGGGTCTTCGTTTGTAGTGCGCATAATCGTAACTGTTGATAGTTGGAGATTAGGAGGTTGGGGGGACCTGGTCCCGGATGCGCCTTCCCACTGCAGATGTAAAAAACGTTCCCATGCTCGGGCAACCCCCAACTGGCCCGAAGTGAATCCCTTCCCACCAACTAAAAACATTAACAGGGCTGCGCTTGGGGCGCTAGTGGCTTTCCATTGAAATATGCTCCCCTCATAGTGCAGAATAGTGTTCCTTTGGTGGTAGTGCTAGTGTTGGGAGCAGATTGCTCTGCATCGTATTATGGTTTCATGGTGGATTTCTTCTAGCTTGTTCTCTAGGCGGTGGTCGTGGATTATTATTGGGGGGTCCACAGCCTATTTTGTCGAGGAAGGTGCTGGCCTCTTAGGGTGAATTAAAGAATTGTGTCTTCCCGTCGTGTTAGATGCAGAGTTTTGCCGGGAAAATCATTGAATATGTCAGTTGGTTATCCTGCAGCCGTCGCTTGATTCCTGCATAGGACCTCCTCTGTGCCTGGACAGCGGGGGAAAAGTCTGGATATAATTGGATGCTATCACCGTCGAACTGGAGGTCTCCTTTTTCTCTGGCGAGTCTTAGGATTGTGTCCCAGTCCTTATAATTAAGTCGTTTGGCAATAATGGGTCGTGGGGTTGTTCCCAGGATGGGTTTAGTAGTCAGTATTCTATGAGCCGTCTCCTCTACGAACATTTGAGATAGCGCCTCGATTCCAAAGAGTTTGTTGCTAATATCTTCAACATGTTCTTCCATTTTTGTTCTTAGTTGTTGCTCTCTGACCCCAACCAGCCTGATGTTATTTCTGCGTGAGCTTCCTTCTAGGTCCTCATTCTTTGTGCTCACTATCTTCATCTGGCCCTCTAGTGTGGACACTCTGGCGGTTAGTGTGGTCGAGTCGTCATCTAGGGTGGAGATTCTTTGTTCATGCTTGTCTAGGCAGTGTTGTAGCCAGTCTACCTAGGAAGATAGCGTGTCGATCTTGCAGTCAAGGTTGCCTATTCCAGTTTTCAATTCGAGTAGGATCACTCTGATGTCAAAGGGTTGAGGAGGTTGTTCCTCTTGAGGTAGGTTTTGTGTAGGCGAATTCGGCCTGCTGACTGGTTTAGGTGTCCTGGAGGAGGGCCCCTGCTCAAATTTAAGTTTACGCTGTGCCTTGTCTGTTTTCCCCATGATGGAGGATGAGAGGCTTGAGAGTTGGGCTACTGTGACGGTGTGGAACACTCTGGGACCAGTTGAACCACTGCTGCTTGTAGCGCTCAGGGTGAGAGGGAACAAGAATTGGTGAATGCCGCTGTGTTCAGGGGCATCAGCCGTGGGTCAGCTGTGGGGTTGTGATGGCCAGTTGTAGCTACGATTTGTGGCTGCTCTAGCACTCCTCAGTGACTGGCGGCGCTCACATGGCTCGCTATCTCATTCTTCTTAGCGCATATGCTGTCACCGCCACTCTATATTGTTGGGAGTGTTCTGTGGGAGCTAATATTGCAGTGCTGTTTTGATCCCTCGTGTTGATTAGATTGGGGGTTTTTGTTGTTTGAGCCAGCGCCGGGCGGTGTCCGATGGTGCCTGGGGGGCCGGAGCAGTGCTCTTCTTTAAACTGCCTGGTAGTTATGGGTAGTTGTTGGTGCTCTTCTTTCACCGCGTTGGAAATGCCTTTCTTGGCTGGCGGCTTATGACCTAAAGGTGGTATCTGGGCTCGGGCTCACAGTTTGTATCATGGCATTCACCGCATTAAGTGGAGTTGCGGTGGCCAAGTGTTGATACCGCCTTCCTCTGGGTCTGTCGTGTGGTCACAGGGTGCAGTGAGGTTTGGCCTCTGAGCTGCGAGTTTTCAGGTGCCAGTGCCGGTGGGCTGGCTGAGGGAGAAAAGGAGCGTTCGCTGTGCACTGTTCTGGAAGAAAGTAGCGGGCCGCGCCCAGCCTGACCCGCGCCACAGCTTTTTTGGAGCCAGTTGTAGACTGCGCTTGCCCGGTCTGTCCGGGCCTCAGTCTCGTGTGGCCTGCGTCGGCCGTGTCTAGGGGCGAGTAAGGTGAGTGAGTTGACCCCCATCCCACAGCACTCCCCCACTGCTGCTCTTACCATCTGGACAATGGATGGGCTGCGGGGAAGGTCCTCCGTCTGCCGCCTGCCAGTGGTACCAGCGGGGCCCGGGCTACACTCTCATTGTCTGTCGGACCCCTCTCTCTCCCGCAATCTCGGGATGCCTCGGCGCCGGTCTGGCTGCACGGCCCGCCCGCTCCTTTCTCGAATGATGCACCCCCAGCCGCGGGTGTTAGTCGATTGCTTGAGGGGTCCGACTCTTCGCCGCCCGCCCCGCTCCTTGCGTGTGCGGGTCGCAGTTTGGCGTTCTCATGCCACTGCCTCGTGGCTTAAAAGCCCAGATGCCGTCTCTCCCGGTCTCTGCTGCTGCCTCCGTCTGGGTCGGTTTATTATGCAAGTCGATTACCATCCATTGGAGCCGCGATTTAATAGGATTCATTTAGACCTTGGTCGGCCCTCTAGCGCCCTCTCTTCTGTTGGGAATAGTTGACATTGTGCATTTCTTTCTCAGAGCTTGTCTCTTTCTGCAACAATCTCGTCTTTTGCTCCCCCTATGTTTACATCCATCAGGATTTGCATTCCTTTAGCCTCTCCTGCTGTTTTCTTGTTTTGGCCATTCAAATTTTGATCCCACACTTTGATGCTGCTGCCAACATGAGATCTCCCATTATCACCTTCAGTCTGTCTTCCAGACATGATGGCATCCATGACCATAGGTTCGCCAGCCAACTCTTGTTTTTCCCTATTCCCTGTGGTTAATCTTCCATCTTGGCATGCATCCTTGCCAGTTGTGCCACTGCATCTGATAGGGTCCTCTTCGTTGTTGTCAGATATGAATGTGAAACAGGAACTCCCTATTTATGCGTAAACTCCTCCTACCATAGCTGTGAGGAGATCCAGAACATACCTATTCTGGAGCACCATCAAACGTATTGCTCTGAGCTCTGAGCTCTTGCTTTATCGTGTTGAACCAATTCACAGTTGAATTAATTATTACAATCAGCTCCCAACGAGTGAATTGTAACCATTTTGCATTGGTGTACGTCTGCACAGAGGGTATTATTGATCCAAAGAACATTTGTGTCCTGCTGAACAGGCTGTGTTCTGCTGGAATCTCATCCAGTGCCTTTTCAAATGCTTCTGAAAAGTAATTTCCTCCTCTTTTTACTCTGCTCAGTCCCTCTTACTTCTCAACTTTTTTCTGTCTTGGCAATGGGTGCCACCTCATTTGATCTCTTCTTCTGTTTGTTGTCCATTTTCTGTAATTCATCAAGCTTTACATCCTTTCTGGGCACGACCAACGAAGGCTTGTTGATGTGCACCAACAAGCAAACTCCTCCCCAGTCTGCTTTCAATCCGCAAGACCGATAGTGATCCATCTGCGCTGCTGTTCCCATCTTCATAGCTGCAAGTTGTTCAATGGTCTTGCCCCCAACGTTGTCGCCAACTTCACCTTCGCTGTTGTTCTCCACCCATGTCAGTAACTTTGCACTTGCTTCCCATTCTTTCAGGCACTTGTCATTTCCTTCCTGCACCTTGTTCACTGCTGACTGTGCAAGTGTCAGCGATTTGCTTCTCACCGCTCCATCTTGCCATCCATCATTTGTGTATACTTCACCATACACTAGTATCTATGACCTTTCCCAATATCTTGGCTCTCCTCCTGTCTCCCTTACACTCGTCCAGGGACATGGCAGTTCCTTCAAGGTGATCGTTTTGTTTCTCCCTTCTCGGGTCCGTCAGTAATGTACTGTACCCCTTCATCTAGCTGCAAGTAATTGTTCATCATGTCCAATATCTTTATGTAATTATCTTCATATGGGAATGTTCCCTTGAACATCCATCTCAGCGTGGCTGTCTTCCCTTGAAACGCTCCTCAAGTTTGCACCATTGAGAGATACATCAGGCATTGCGCTCTTGCTGCTGGTATTTCATTTGCTATGAACGTTCTGAAGGCACTCATTGCATAAGGGATTAACGAGCACCTCTCCCGAGTGGTTTACTTACCTACTTTTGTCATGTGTTTGTAACACATGTTATTAGACACTCAAGCAGTGTCAGTGAGATACTTGTCAACTCCCTTCATGTCTGTGTCAACACTCCTTACCTTATCACCAGTGTGCTCTCATCCACCTGACATGGTTGTTCTGCCTGCTTGGTTCCGGGGAATATTAGTATAGGGCTCAGCGGTAGCAGTAACAACAATATATAATTGCCAGAATACAAATTCCATCAACCCACTGGGTAGTAATAGACACAACATAATAATAATGTTCTTTACTGTTTTCCTCATTTCCACTTCTGCTGCTACATCCTGGCAGCCTGAAGATACAGTTGCCCGCCTGAAATGCTCAAAGAAATGTGTAACTTTGTTAGAATTGTGAAAACACTCTTAAGCCCTGTGGGCCAAGTAATCACTGAATGCGAAGGCAAACACCTCCTCCCACAGCCTTCTTACTGATGGGTCTCTTAAAGTGGCAAGTACTAGGGGATCACCGTTCTCAAGCTGAGGGTAGGTTTGGGCCAGATACTCTAAAATATCTCCGTTTTGCTCAGATGAGTGTGTGCAGGCCCGGCTCCCTCGAGAGAACCGTGTGAACATTTAAAATCTTTTTTTGCACCGGAGCGCATCAGCGCTCAGTGCGTCTCTGCCCCTGTCCCTCTTCCCACTTCCCGATAGGCCATCCCTCCCTTCCTCCCTCCTCCCATCCCTCCCACCTCCCCTGATTGGCTGTATTACTTCCTGCAGCTGAGGCCTAGCCTCTGAGCCCCTCACTGCATCACCACTTGCTCCATTTTGCTCAGGTGAGTATGTGCAGGCCCGTATCCCTCGAGAGAACCGTGTGAACATTTTTAAATTAGTGAACATAGGTCACGTATCCGCATGAAATGTGTGGTCGCTCCTTTGGTCCAACATTACATAACAGAAAATCACACGGAAGAATATATACAGTGGGTGATAATAGATCAACTGGTTCCCGATAGTAGTCAAAATTCGATGCAATATAGACTACCTAAATTAGAGCAAAAATGTATTCAGGACTTATGAAGTTGGCATCAATGAGGATATTCAATGGCCTTTCCTACTGCAGCGGTAATGGGATCCTCACTGTGTTTTTTTTATTTTTCTCTCATTGGTGGATCTATGCCTGCTATCTCTATTAGATACAGATACTCTATAGATACAGCAGAGATGCAATTAACCATAAGATCTAGCCCAATGGGCCTTATCATGGTCTACATTTCCCTGTGTGGGTGCGTACCCTGTTGGTGGGTTTTCCAATTTAATTAATATTCTCTATTAGATACATTAGAGATGCTACTAACCACAAGAATTAGTCTAATGGGCCTCACCATGGTCTATTTAAGTCGGTATTACAAAATGTATGTGTTTCCCCGTGTAGGTGCGTACCCGCTTGGTGGGTTTCCAATTTTAGGAGCGTTCCCATTGTCTTTTGCGATATAGACAGAGGTTTACCGGTGCATCCAGTCGAGAAGCCCTTTTTAGAGCACACTTGCCCTTTAACAAATCTCTATAGGAAGACATGTAAATCGAGGCGCGGTCGGGATGGAGGCAATGGCCCCTCCCTGATAACTCTGAGCGTGACCAGGCAGGAAGGTGTGTGAAGACAAATGCCGATCATTTGTCTTCCCCTCAAACCATAGCAAAGTGGCGCCAGAGCAGAACACGCAGTGCCTGGATGAGACACAGTAAAGGAAATGTTGCGAGGTAGGTGTCCATCACGTCACCTTGGGGCAGCGGTCACACCGCAAACCGATCGTGAGAACATGTGTCTCTTCTATATATACGGGAGACTCTCGGGGCCTTGCGCCAGCCGATTTCTCCTGGGCCCGACCATGCGCTGTGGCGGGCGCACTGTCAAGCCTCCCCATGTCACAGCAACTTGTTTGCTGACCCCATGGGAGACTTGCGATCGCAGCGGACCCGACTGGTGGATCTAGGTTTTCCGGCACAAATAACTTGGCGTGGCTAGATGTGTAGTGCTGAGACCTGGAACTATACAAAAATTAAAGGCTTCCCTCTTGTTCTCTCTCTTCCTCCCCTTTCCTTTTTTACCATGTGAACAGACAGAACAACTCAGTGAGTTGGACAGAGGTCTCATTCGGTAAACTACATTGGGGTGAGCAACTGGCTACCCTACTGTGCGATTTGGTTTCGGCCCCTGGCTGGGCATAGCGACTGTACCCCAAAGTAAACAAGGTGTCGTTTCAAGGCAAACAGCAGGTAAACGCATTAAGATTGGTGTACCATTTGTATACCGTAACTCAACAGAATAGCCACCGCAGTAAAGTTCATAGTAACAGTAAAAAACACGTACAGCGCCCTCACATCATGCGTATGTGCTTATTTTCTAGACAAAAATAGAGTTCCTAATCAAGGAAATGCTAACTGCTGCTATGTCCTGGATTGAACAACGACATGGACATTCTTTTTAAAAGAATTGCGACAAAAGTTGGGCTACATCTGTTATAATACATCTACATACCAATGGGTAAGACGCTTTCAACTATTTACCCACAATATCTTGGAGCATGCACATGTGATTGGGGTCAATTGTTTGAAGTCACAACTTCACAAATACACATTGGGCTGGCTAATCAGGGATTGAGGCAGAGAGTTGATTTCCGCCTGCCAGGTGGCAGTCTCGCAGCTTGTGTGTGCTTGGGGGGTGGGGCTGATGCTAGCAATGGTCAATCACACCACCCTTCCGTAAATTATAAGGAGAGGACAGAGCCTCTGTTTCTATTAGTATGGGTTTAATGACTCAGATCAGACGATGCTCAAAGATATCTAGGGGCATTGACAAAACAAAGCACAGTGTTATGTTTTTCAAGCAAGGATATATGTTTAGAATATGAAGGACGTTGTAGAGAATGATTGTAAATACCCTGCTTTTCTTTTTCTCTCTCCTTCCCTTTGGTTCATTCGGCTTCTTCAGTAACACATCTGACTTACAGAAGCATTGGAATCTGTAAACTGTAAGAATGTACACTTTGAGCATTGGATAAGATTTAATATACACCAACTTGAATTATTGTTACAAAACTGTCCATTTTTAAGTGTATATGTCCTGATGAGGAGCACTAGATGGAAATTCCACAAATCTGTCTAGTTGCCCGAAACTCGAGTAGACATAACCGTAGATCCCACTCCAACAGGAGTTGGCTCTAACTTGGGTTTGCACAAAGAAATGTGGTAAATTAATTAATCTTTGATAACATATACCATTTCTAAAATTGACATTTATGTACTTTAGTAGATAATGGGGGTCATTCCGAGTATGGAGGTAACTATGCTGCTATTAGCGGCATGGCTACCCCCATACCGGGTACCGGGTCCGGGTTCCTTGAATGAGGAATTACCGGGCCATTCCGACCTTGGAGGACCCGGTAATTCCTCATTGAAGGAACCCACCCCCATTCCTATTTGAGCCCCCATAGGGCTCAATGGGAATGGGGAGGATGCTAACAACAGGCCCGTTAACAACGGGCCCGTTGTTAGCATCCTGGTCTGCTTGCGGGAACCCGCTAAGGACGCCTGGTTTTACCAGGCGTCCTTAGCGGGTTCCCGCGAGCAGACTCGCAATGGGGCAGTAAGGGGTGACGGCGCCGGCACCTTTACCGGCGCCGTTAACCCCTTACCGCCCAGGTCGTAATGACCTCCAATGAATAAGTCCTAGCAGTAAAAATCTAAGAGATAGATAGAAGTTCTGCTTACAGAACAGATTTATTAACATTTGTCACAAGTCTCTCCCCTTCTCACCTGTTTTTGTTGTTTGCTTGAGACCTTCTTTGGTGACTTCTTTCGCACGGTCCGGGATTTGTATAAACCCGATTTGTATAAACCCGTGTGCTGTTCTTCGGATTCCAGCACGAGGATGACAATCCAACTCCAGGATACGTTCAGATGTCCATGACGGAGACCAGGAAGGAACAATGTCCGAGCTCAGAGACACGGAACGCCATGACCCGAGCGCCATGACCCCAGGTCTTCTTTTGGAGTCAGCATAATGTTTAACGTCTCTTTGCGCCTTTTCTAGGTGTTCCTATGCTTCTTTATGCACATTAATTAGTGTGTCAATCCAGGAATCAACCGCAGGAACCGGTTTAGGGCGTGGAAGAATGGACAGTAGGACAGTAGGACTGAAGGATGAAATCCTTGACTACAGAAGAAAGGACTGGTTTTGATAGCTGAATGATCCGAATTGTTGTATACGAATTCGGCCACAGGTAGTAAGAGTGACCAATCATCCTGGACCTTGGTGGCAAAGCAATGAAGATACTGTTCCAGGGTTTGGTTTACTCGTTCAGTAGCTCCATTGGTCTGTGGGTGATAACCGGAAGACAAGGCACGTTGGAGTTCTAGTATACGACATAACTGTTTCCAGAACTGGAATATATACTGGGGTCCTCGATCAGAAATTATCTTAGAAGGTAGCCCATGAAGCCAGAATATATGTTCCAGGAAAATTCCAGCAAGTTCAGATGAGGATGGCAGTTTGTATAAAGGTGTAAAATGAGCCATATGAGTGAACAAATCAATGGTAACCATTATAGTTGTGTAGCCCCGAAAGAGGGTAGTTCCACGATAAAATCTGTGGCAATGATTTCCCAGGATCTTGTTGGTATTGCTGGTTGGAGCAGGAGACCTGCTGATTTTTGTTATCATGTTTGTTCTGATTGCAGACTGCACATGTCTGGATATGGATCTTGATATCATCCTTCATCTTTGGCCACCAAAACTGTTTTTGTATTAGATGGAGAGTGTTGGTGATGCCACGGTGTCCTGAATGGAAAGTATCATGACATAGGCTTGTGATTTTTTGTCTCAGTCCTGGAGTGGGAATGACCAAGCGATTGTCCTTGAACAGGTATCCGTCCTTTGTTTTGAGATTCCATCAATTTGTTCTCTTAAACTCCTTCCAAGGTTCAGAGGACTGGGTTTGAATTTGAATATCCTCCAAGAGGGTAATTGCTTGGGCAACATATATTTTGTGGGGAAACATTTTAGGAAAGGTCCGATCTTCAAGGGGTTCATAATCAGGACGTCTGGATAAGGCATCGGCTATAATGTTATGTGTTCCAGGGACATGATGGATTTGAAACTGGTATTGGGCAAAAAAGAAAGGCCAACAGGCTTGACGACTGTTTCTACATTCTAGGGATTGCAGGACTTGAAGATTCCGATGGTCCGTGCGGACTTGTACTGGGTGTTTGGCGCCCAAAAGAAGATGATGCCATTCAGTGAAGGCTTGACGGATGGCTAGCAATTCCTTTTCCAGGACAGAATAATGAGTTTCACTGGGGGTCAAGGTGCGAGAGAGATAGGCAATGAGGTGTTCTAACTTGTTGCCAAGTTCCTGTTTCAGGACTGCCCCAATGGCGTAGTTGGAGGCATCAGTTTCGACAAGAAAAGGTCGATCAATGTCGGGTTGAGCTAGGATGGGAGCTTGTGTGAACTCCGACTTCAACCGCTGGAATGCCGAATCTTGGGCTGAGTGCCACCGAAAGGGGGTATCTTTCTTTAACAATGTAATAATAGGATGCACAATCTCAGAAAATGCTGGTATACATTTCCAGTAGAAGTTAGCAAGCCCTAGGAAGGATTGAATTTGTTTTACAGTGGTTGGAACAGGCCAGGATAGAATGGAATCAACCTTTGAGGAGTCCATTCCAATTCCCTTTGGGCTAAGAACGAATCTGAGATAGTGAACAGTTGATACATGGAAAAGACACTTCTCGGGTTTAGCCAGCCAGGAGCTTATGTTCACGTAGACGTTGTCAGACTGTCTTTACATGCTCTTCATGTTTCAGGTGGTCCTTGGAGTATATCAGTATGTCGTCCAGATATACAATGACGAAGAGGAACAGCATATAAAAAAAAACCCGATCCGTAAAACGTTGGAAGATTGCTGGGGCATTAGCAAGTCCAAAGGGCATAACCACGTATTCAAAGTGGCCAAAGGGTGTTCTTAAGGCTGTTTTCCATTTGTCACCTTCCTTTATACGAATAAGATGGTATGCACCCCTGAGATCTGATTTTGTGAAGACAACTGCACCCCTGACTGCTTCCAGGATGTCCGAGATGAGAGGAAATGGGTAACGATCCTTGAGAGTAGACTGGTTAAGGCCACGGTAATCTAGGCATGGTCTAAGCTCCTTGGAATCCTTCTTGGGGACGAAAAATATAGAAGCGCCCACCGGGGACTTGGATGGTCGTATAGTTCCATTTTCCAAGTTGGTATCCAGGTATTCCCGGAGGGCCCTTTTTCCGGGTTCTGACAAAATAAACATTCTCCCGAAAGGGATGACTGCTGAAGGTTCAGTATCGATGGCACAATCCTCAGGTCTGTGTGGTGGAAGAGCTTGAACAATGGCTGTTGAGAATACATCTGTGTAAGCCTGATAGGCCCTGGGAATCTGGATGATGTTAGAAACAGTGACTGGAATTTGCTGAGTTTCTTGAGTCTTCAGAGGACCTTGGTAAGGTATCTAGAGATAAACAGTGGGATATACAATGTTCACAACCAAGAAACAAGGAGCCTGCTGCCCAATTGATGTAGGGGTTATGCTTCTGTAACCAGGGCATGCCTAGAACCATTGGATAGTGGGCCAATCTTATAATGTCAAATTTAATCCGCTCTTGATGGTGGTTTATAGAAACTAGTATCTCTTTAGTTTGAAGGGTTATGGGTCCCGAAGACAGGGGTCTCCCATCAATAGCTTCTACAGGTTGCATTGTCTCTCGAGTTTCATGTGGAATGTTGTGAGTAGAGACTCAATCATGATCTATGAATATGCCCATGGCTCTGCAATCCACTAATGCCAGGATGGGGTAAGATTCATTTTTGGAAGGCGATAGCAATGCCTGTAGAATCACAAGATTATTTTGTCCAGGAGAGTTCAAAGAAGGAATTGATGTGGAGCAGACATCTCTCTCCCGAAACTGTGCCCCATCTAGGATCTGGAGCTGGCGTTTCCTGGACGCCATGGAGAAGCAATAGGGCACTCTCTCACGAGATGTTTATCGGAGGCGCAATACATGCACAAACCAGTGTGAATCCGGCACATTCTTTCTTGCGGGGTAATGGGTCCACGGAAGGCCCCCAGTTGCATGGGTTCTGGATCCGAGGTTGGAGAAGCTGTGGGCTCTGGTCTGGATGGGTGGTCTGTGGCAGCCTTTTGGAAGGTTGATTTAGACTTCTTTTTCTCCGCCTTTCTTTCCTGGATTCGTAAGTCGATTTGCAAGGAAAGGTCCATGAGAGCCTGGAAGGAGTTTGGGTGATCTTCCCTGGCTAACTCATTCTTTATTTCTTCAGTCAGGCCTCTTCGGAAGAGGGTGAACCTGGCTTCTTGAGACCAATCAGCTTCCTTCACAAGTTCTTTAAAGCGGGTCACATAGGTAAGCATATCCTGGGATCCTTGTTGAAATTCAAGTAAACATTCTTGAGCGCTGTAAACCTGCTCTAGGCGATCAAACATGGCTTTTAGGGCTTCCACGAACCCATCATAATTATCCAGGAGGGCGTTGCCCGAATTGACTAGGGGGGTTGCCCAGGTCAAGGCGTTACCAGTGAGGTGTGAGATCATGAACCCGACCTTTGCTCTAGGAGTGGAAAAGTAGTAGGGCTTGAAGGTGAAGTGTACCGAACATGAATCAAGGAAGGCATGGAGGGTCTTTGAAGAACCATCAAATTTGTCCACTACTCCTCCCAATAACACGCTTTCCTTAGTTGCAGAGTCACGTGACAAGACTAGCTGCTTTAATGCAGCATTCTCAGCCTTAAGGTCCTGGACGTCTGTGGTTAGTTCCTGCATGCCTCGCATGTGGTCTTGAACCGTGGCTTCCATCTCTGTGTCTGTATCATTTTTTAAAGCGTCTCAATCTGTCACAAGGCTCTCCTCTTCTCACCTGTTTTTGTTGTTTGCTTGAGACCTTCTTTGGTGAATTCTTTCGCACGGTCCGGGATTTGTATAAACCTGTGTGCTGGTCTTCGGATTACAGTGTGAGGATGACAATCCGACTCCAGGATACGTTCAGATGTCCAGGACGGAGACCAGGAAGGAACAATGTCCGAGCTCGGAGACACGGAACGCCGTGACCCGAGCGCAGGCGAAAATCCAGAAAGTTCAAAGGTAAGTTTTGAGGAAAAGAAGGAAGGAAGGGGGATTCAAGGAACTGGGAAACAGGATTCAGAAGAAAGCCCCGAGCGAACTCCAGCAACGCACGTCCAACTACAGCAAGCGGTTGCGTTGAGACGCGCAGAGCCGCAGGGTCGTGTCTGTTTAGTAGCACGTAGAGCGTGGAGTGCAAAGACTGGCAAGCAACGTTCCGTATCAGGCGGCCATGTTGGAAGGATTACTGCATTCAATCCCCTATGAGTCAGGGACCACGAAGTCCAGAAAGGACATAGGCGACGGTTCATGACAACATTGCAGTCATTGCACAAGTACGAATGGTTGTATGAATAGGAGTGAAAGTGGATGTGAGGAATGATGTGTGATATGTGATCACTGGTTGGTGTGAAATGTGTCTTTTTATAGTTGGCTTTCAATACATGATTAGTCAATGTGTCTCACGTTATATTTTGTAGATGTATTTTCATAAAGATATTTAGCTGATGAACAAAATAATAAAAAATGAATTTCAACAAATACTCTGGGCCTCATTATGAGGTTGGAGGTAAGTAACGGTTCTTACCGGCATGGAGCAATTACCGTGTCCGTGTAGTAAACAGCCCGCTAATTGCGTGCCATTACGAGTTCATGGGCACGAGCTTTGCGCCATGCCGGTAAGGACATTACCGCCATGCCTCTAAAGACCCCAAAATGTACCTTAGCGGCATCAAGGAAAGCGCTGATAGCACTACCACCATCCATGGATCCGGCATTAGCAGCCACCGCTAACAGCGGTGACCGTAAATAAGCAGAACCGGAAGTAGCGTCATTGCACAGGAATGGGAAAGAGCACGGCGGCCATCTTTAAAAATTGCTATCCTCAGCCCCCAGGACCTGCATCACCACAACAGCAGCACCAACTGCACCTAACACCACATCAGAATGCCCAAGGCCCTGAAGCATTGTGCTGCGCACCTGCTCAAGGTCCGCTTCTCAGTGGAGGAGCTAACCATGCTCGCCGACACATTAGCTGCAAATGCGGTGGTTGTGTTTGCGCAAGACATGCGGCGTGCCGCCCAGATAAGAAAGAAGGAGATCTGGGAGGAGGTGGCACGCAAAGTAAGTGCAGTGGGCTCCACCCCCGCACTGTTAAGGACGTGCGCAAGCGCTGGGATGACCTGCGCCTCCGCGTCCAGAGCATACTTGCAGCCAATAGGAGCCAGGGCATGGGAACAGGTGGCGGAGGAGGCTCCCCGATCAAGCTGACACACTGGGAGGAGACATGTGCCAGCACAATTGGCATAGAGACAATCGAGGGAGTGGGGGAAATGGAGCGTGGTGTGCCATCATCGGCAGATGGAGGTGAGTGTCCACACAAAACACTGCAATGCAAAGCATGACGTTGCCCCCCAAATGTGACACTGAAATCAGCCAATGCATGGGGCATCACACACACATGTACACAACCCTGCCCACAGGCTGTGCACATCACCATCACATCCCCATGCATGGAGCACCTCATACATGTGTCACCCAGAAGTATGCCTGTATGACCCACCCATATGGCAAGCAACCTGTATGTCACAACTGAAAGTCCAAATGCACAGAACTGCAGAAATGACAACATATGCATGATGCACTTTGCACCATCACCGATGCTGTCCCTCTCTTTGACCCCCACAGGCTCACAATCTGACAATGAGGACCAGGACTCCGCGGCGCAGGCCCCAACACCGATGAAGAAGGCCAGGGGCATGGAAGGAGGCAACAGGCCTAGCACATCAAGGGGCACTGGCAAACCTGGACTGCCGCAGAGGGCCAAAAGCCACTCAGGTTGATACGTCACCAAGGCATGAAAGGGGGACCGACAATGTAATAGCAGCCACTACCACCACACAGGAGCCAGTGGCAGAAGGCACAATGTCCGCTGCCAACAGTTCGGTTGGAGAAGCAGCTGCCACGGCACCCCTGTCGGATGTAGAGGGACCATGCCAAACACCCATAGGACAGGGCACACCCAGCTCGCAGCTGTCAACCCACCACAGCCCACGCCCCACATCCAATGCCAGCAGCCATGAGCTGTCTGGTGGTGAGTCATTGGCAGGGAGATGGAGCCCCAGGGAGAGCTCACCTGATGGCGGACACATGCCGCAAGCTGCGCCAAGATCAACCAAAGGCAGGGAAAGAGACCAGGGAATCAGCCTCATCCAACAGCGCCAGGAGGAGCTCACTGCGCTGGTTGGCCAGCACGTGAGCGAGGGTGCCCTGGCGAGGGAGGAGTGTCGTGAATACACTAAGGGCATAACACTCGCAATAGAAGCCAGTACAACACGGATTTGCGATGAGTTGGCAGCTGAGCCAGCGTCCTGCACAGGGACTGGAGCAACAAAGCACCTCCTCCTCTGCCAGCTCCAGGCAGACAGCCCCCTGCGCAGGTCCGCGCGGTCCTTGCGGCGGCCAGACTTGCAACCACCCAATGCCAGTAGAGGACGTGGGAAGTAGGGGCAGCCTGTCATTGATGACTCTTGCAGACTAATGCTGCACTGAAGTGCACGCCATGTTTGGGGGAGTTGTGGGTGGAGGGGGAGAGGGTGTTTGGGGGAGTTGTGGGGGTAGGGGGGAGAGGGTGTTTGGGGGAGTTGTGGGGGGAGAGGGGAGAGGGTGTTTGAGGTGGAGGGTTTATGCACTTCCTATTCACTTAATGGTTAATACACCCGTTGTGTCAAGAACAATCACATGACTGGACATTTGTTATTGTGTGTGTGTGCTTTATTGGTGAACAGTGCACAGTGTCCATGTCCCCCCAACCCGCAGTGCCCTGAGTCCCACATCCATTGCACCCTCTTCATCCATGTGTATTAAAAATATTGGTCTATCAGATGCTGGCACACAGCACGTCCCTCCTGTGCATCGCCACCTGCCTGACGTGCAGCCCCATCTTCTTTCTCCTCCTCAGCCTCACCAGGCGGTTGCAGTTCAATGTCAGGGGGCAAAGGCATGTTCCGTCTGATGCACATATTGTGCTGCGTAACACATGCCATGATGATCTTGGCCACCTTCTCATGCCCGTACAGGAGTGCCCCACCCGACCTGCTGAGGCAGCGAAACCGTGCCTTCAAAAGGCCAAAGGTCTGCTCGATCACCACACGGGTACGGGTATGTGCACGATTGTAGTCCTCTTCGTGCCTGTTCTGTGGGTTCTGGACAGGGGTAAGGAGCTACCTCTTCAAGGGATAGCCAGCATCACCTGCATGGGTGCAACAATGGTTATGTGTAAGTGATTTCATCAAATGGAACCTGTACCTATCACACACAAGCCTGCATTGATTTCTTGATCACATCCACATATCCCTGCATGAATGGAGGTAATCAAAGTAACTGCAATGTGTGAAGTCACCTAATCCACAGGTGTGCGTAGCATCGTCTAGTTGATGCAGGGGTGTCCTATTCCTTGCAAGTGTTCATGCACTGTGCTTGCCTGCGGCAGTTGTTGCCATGATCTAGGTGATGTCCAGTTAATTGTATGCTTTGATCCTGTCACCGTTGGAACCAGACTCCTAATGATCTGCCATTCCACGCTTGATGTCCCCATGCTGGCATGCTGCACTTCTGTGGTGGTGTGCCAGTGACATTCTGTATATTGCCTACATGTGATTCCTTTGTACGCACTCATGGACGCTTGTCCGTTGTGATGCTGTTCAGCGGCCATTTGCATTGGGCATACTGACAGCATGTCGCTGCTTTGTGTTGCAGAGGGTACGGTCTGATGATGTGCAGTGTACATGTGGATGGATATGGTATGGTTGCAGTACTGGCTTGTTGTCATTGTTGTGAAGCTTACGTCTTGCATATTGGTGTCAGGTTCAGTCTGGGCTGCTTTGGGGCACATTGTATTACAGTATGGGCATTGTTGAGTCTCTCAACTGATACCACCCATGTGAAGTATGCATCTCCCCCCCATCTCACCCAGGTGACGTATGCATCTCCCCCCCCAATCTCACCCAGGTGAAGTATGCATCTCCCCCCAATCTCACCGAGGTGAAGTATGCATCTCTCCCCTCCACCCCCCAATCTCACCCAGGTGAAGTATGCATCTTTCCCCCCCACCAATCTCACCCAGGGTAAGTATGCATCCCCCCAATCTCACTCAGGTGAAGTATGCATCTCCCCCCCCCAATCTCACCCAGGTGAAGTATGCATCTCTCCCCTCCACCCCCCAATCTCACCCAGGTGAAGTATGCATCTCTCCCCCCCACCAATCTCACCCAGGGTAAGTATGCATCCCTCCAATCTCACTCAGGTGAAGTATGCATCTCTCCCCCCCCAATCTCACCCAGGTGAAGTATGCATCTCTCCCCTCCCAATCTCACCCAGGTGAAGTATGCATCCCCCCCCCCCAATCTCACCCAGGTGACGTATGCATCTCCCCCATCACACTGTCATGTGCTTGCCATGCAACTCACCGAGTAACCAGGAACGTTGTCCGGTATGTCGCTCCATGTAGCGTGGTATCGTAGAGTTCCGCAGGACCATTGAATCATGGGTTGATCTGGGAAATCGGGCACAACAATGTGTGATGATCATGTTTGAGTCACATACCATTTGCACATTGATGGAGTGGTATAGTTTACGGTTGCGGTACACTACCTCCAAGGCATGTGGGACCACCAATTCCACATGGGTGCAGTCGATGGCACTGATGCAACTTGGGATGCCTGCCAGTGAATGGAAGCCAACTTTGGTGTTGGAGATCTCCTGGGCAGTCCGTGGTAGGGATATGTGGTCACTTGTGTGCTTCAGGAGGGCATCGAGCACTTGGTTCAGCGTGCATAATAATAATGGTTGTGATATGCCATGCATCTGCCCTACCGTGTGCTGGTAGGTGCCTGTGGCCAGGGAGTGGAGCACAGACACCACCTTCAGTAGAGGGGAGATGGCGGTACAGATGTCTATGAGACTGGCAATGTCGTTGTGTATCATGTCCACAATGGTGGTGATGGTGTCCCGGTCCAGATGGTACAGGGTGTGGATCTGCTCAGGGGTTAGGATGAATGGACTGGCTCTGATTCGAGGGATTGGGGGCTGCCTGTGTGGTACAACTGCCTGCACTGGTGGCACATACTGTGCCTGTCTCACCCTGCGTCTCCTCTGTGCTGCCTGTAGCTGTTGTTGTTGTTGTTGTTGTTGTTGTTGCTGGAGTTGCAATGCAAGCATGTCCTCCAACCCCAGTATTGCTACTAGTATTGGAATCATTTTGGTGTGGGAATGGGTGTGGAAAGGGGTGTGGTGTGCTCCTTTTGTGCTAGCCCAGTCTACATTGCCTCCACCTGTGCTGATTGTGTGCACCTGTGGCAGTTGAGAACACTGCACATGGCAGTTTACGGGTGGTTCGCGATGCCGGTATTGCTGGCATGTCGGTATCCACTTTTAGCGCCTTCTTCATGCAGGTATTTGCATGTCCGCCTGACTTGTGATGTCCTCCTGTTTATGCCATGCCGGTATTGCCCCCATGAAGGGTCGCGTGCCCGCGCCCATGCCGCTATTAGAGGCACCGTTATTTACGGTGCCGCTAATAGCGGGTTGGCGGGTTGTAATAGCCCGGAGCGGTAACCGATGCCGGTAATCCTTTACCGGCATCGTTTTTCCCTTACCACCAACCTCGTAATGAGCCCCTATGTCCTTTGTTTAGAATGCATATCCTTTAAATAGGGTTGTTTTGGAAGGGATTGTGTAGCGTTTTGACACGTGAATTGCATTGATAATGGTTGGTGGGTTTGCATTTGTCCACGGATAACTATGGTGTTCGATAGCCTGAGACCCTCCCCACCCTTTAAAAATTAATATTAGACTTGACCACTTTGTTTGTGGGTTATATTGGACTTAGAACAGCCCTTGGCTGCTGTGGCCCCATTTTTCTAAAATACTCTTCAGGGTTTGTAAGCAACAAAATACGTTGACCATTGCTGGCATCACTTCACAGGCACACACATAACTTCCTCTTTCCTTGCATAATGTAGAATTTTGGCTGAAAGGGAAACTTTGTGCTACACGGAGGCACAGATTCAGGAAGCCATTAGCGGCTCCACCATTTTTGACAATATACCTCAAGCAGAGCATGCAGATTACTTGGTAACACCAGAAATATTACTACAAGCAAAGAAAAAGGGATTTCGTACTGAATTACACAGACATCTGCTCAAAGAATATTTGAAGGCCAGCACTATCCCTTTAGGGTTGCAAATACATGTTCTTCCAGCAGTCTTCCTCGAAGATGAAGAGTACAAAGTCTGTTTTAGTCAGATTTTGACTAAGTGTAGTCGAGATCTGATGTTGCTAACAATTAATATCTGAACATTTGGCATCTAAACAAAAACAAGAACTTGAGGTGCAGGAAGCAACCTTTTTGGCAAGTGGCACCTTGTCAGAAGCTAAAAACCAATTGAGTACCATTAATTTAGAATGGGATGACTTTAAGAAATGTTATTTGTTAAAAAAAATCCAACAAATTGAAAACGGACATTGCTGCCTTCTCAAATGAAAAGGTATATCCCTATCTAGCCAAAGACTGCAAAGCACCCAGTTGGAACCACAGGTTCCAAAGTAGGCCCAATAATAACAAACAATGGCTAACATTTTCGGACAAAAGTTCTCTGGGAGCGACCCAGGTAACCTTACATGTGGGCAAAACATCAATAACAGAGGTCAGAATTTTTTAGGCCATTGCGGACCAAGAGGCAGATGTCCGCCCAACAGAGGCAACGGCCCAAAGGTGGGACAACAGCAAGCATTCCACGCGAGACAACGAGGGTATCCTCGATAACACACAATGTAACAGCAGTGTTCAATCTATTCACACATCCCTTGACTCCCATAGAAGAATGTGTCTTAAAGAAAGGATTACGTTTTGTCCCATCAGCAGACAACTCTATTAACAACTTGGAGATTGAATTTAGGAGGTTTTTCAGGACTATCAGGCTTAGGGCATTTTTCATGGAAAAATCAGATAGACCTGACCAATCTTTAACAGGTCTCAGACCCAAGTCTTCTTTTACACCAGGTATCAATGAAGTACCAGCAGAAATTGTCACCTTTTAAAGGATGGTTCTGAAGGCCCTACCTGAAATTATGAACCAATCCCAAATTTATCAACACAAACACAACTTGTCATTGGAGGAAAATCAGGCTTTAAAATCTTTGGCCAGCAACAAAAATATAGTGATTAAATCCGCCGATAAAGGGGGACGAATAGTGGTGATGGATAGATAAGGGTACGAGAGGATGGTATACTCTTTAATTAACAACACAAACCACTCTGAAAAGGTACGTATTGATCCCACCGACAAACTCATGAGAACCTTGCAAGATCTGTGCACTCAAGGTATAGAGGCTGGCTTTCTTACACCAGAAGAGGCATGCTTCCTAACTCCCAGAGAGTGCTGTATACCTACCATATATGCACTGCCTAAAGTGCACAAAGACAGTGTAGACCCTCTGGGAAGACCTATCATTTCACTGTGTGGCTCGGTTTTGGAACCAGTAGGAAAATATATTGAAAAGGTCATCCATGCATTAACTGAAGATTCTCCATCTTTTCTAAATGATACCATGGCCATCATTAACCACTATGAGGGACTTATAATGGATGACAATCACAACTTGCTGGTGACATTAGACATTATCACCCTCTATACAAACATTCCTCAGAATGACGCACTGGCAAGTATCGAGCAGAGGTTGAATGGACGTCCCAAACCGCATGGGATAACGACACAATTTGTATTGAACTTACTAGAGATTGGTCTGTTAACAACTTTTTTCAATTTCTAGACAACATCTACATTCAGAAAC
Source organism: Ambystoma mexicanum (assembly GCF_040938575.1). NCBI lineage: Eukaryota > Metazoa > Chordata > Amphibia > Caudata > Ambystomatidae > Ambystoma > Ambystoma mexicanum. Next base: position 1,301,972,631 of record NC_090922.1, on the reverse strand, counting down.
ACGGTACCGCCACGGGGGCAGCTTTTGCCCCCAGCCTTGCAAACATCTATATGGTGCTATTTAAAGATCCGTTTGTGTATAATAACAATCCATTCTGCGATTACGTTTCCCATCGGAAACGATATATCGATGAAATATTTATTATCTGGTCAGGCTCTGAAGAACAACTGAAGGCTTTTCTATCTTGGTTGAACGAGTGAAAACCCAAACTAACCTTTACAGGTCATTGGGACCCAGTGCAGTTACCATTCTTAGACTTGATCATTGCACAGAAAGAAGGCTGTATATATACATCTTTATACAGAAAGGAGACCGATCGTAACAGTTTACTTGAATATTCCAGTCAACACCCGCACTCCCAAAAGCATAATTTACCTTATGGGCAATTTCTTCGGCTCCGACGGAATTGCACGAATTTGGCTGACTATGAACAACATGCAGCAATTTTGCAGACTAGCCTCCTGGACAGGGGGTATCCTCGCAAACTGATCAAGAGATCGGCAAAACGGGCTCGTTGGACACCGAGGGAACATCTCTTGAGTCCAAGGGAGAAAAAAACTGACACTGACCGTCTGGTATGTGTAACAACGTTTTCACCACAAACTGTGCAGATTAAAAAACTAATCAAGAAACATTGGAACTTGGTCACCAGCACAGGATGCACCAGTGGTTTACCTCTATTTGCATTAAAATGATCTATGAATTTGCAGGACCATTTGGTTCAATCCAGGCTGCAAACCGTTGGGACTAATTTCTCACAGAACAGCCTGAGAGCTGCCTGGAACCAAGATAAAGAACGCATTATGGGTCACTACCCATGCGGCAAGTCTAGTGTTTGTGATCTAACTTCAAAAACCACTAGGTTTAGACATGGCACATTTAATTGACAACTTCGACAGTTTACAAATTGTCTATCCAGTAATGTCATCTATGCCATATGGTGCCCCTGCAACCTAGTATATGTGGGTATGACAACAAGGAAAGTCTTGGTCCGGATTAGTGAACATAGGTCACGTATCCGCACGAAATGTGTGGCCGCTCCTTTGGCCCAACATTACATAACAGAAAATCACACTGAAGAAGATATATTCACTGGATGATAATAGATCAACTGCTTCCCAATAGTAGTCAATATTCGATGCAATATAGATTAACTAAATTGGAGCAAAAATGGATTTATAGACTCAGGACTCATGAAGTTGGCCTCAATAAGGATATTCAATGCCCTTTCCTACTGCAGCGGTAATGGGATTCTCACTGTGTTTTTTTGTTTTTCTCTCATTGGTGGACCTGTGCCTGCTATCTCTATTAGATACATCAGATATGCAATTAACCATAAAATCTAGCCCAATGGGCCTTACCATGGCCTATTTAAGTGGGCATTACAAAATGTATGCGTGGGTGCATACCCTGAATGTGTGGGTGCATACCCTGTTGGTGGGTTTTCCAATTTAATTAATGTTCTCTATTAGATACATTAGAGATGCTACTAACCACAAGATTAGTCCAATGGGCCTCACCATGGTCTATTTAAGTGGGTATTACAAAATGTATGTGTTTACCCGTGTAGGTGTGTATCCGCTTGGTTGGTTTCCAATTTTAGGAGCGTTCCCTTTGTCTTTTGCGACACAGACAGAGGTTTGCCGGTGCATCCAGTCGAGGAGCCCTTTTTAGAGCACATTTGCCCTTTAACAAATCTCTACAGGAAGACATGTAATTCGAGGCGTGGTCGGGATGGAGGCAATGGCCCTTTCCTGATAACTCTGAGCGTGACCACACAGGAAGGCGTGGGCAGTGAATGTATTAAAATGGCGATCATTTGTCTTCCACTCAAACCACAGCAAAGCAGAACACACAGTGCCTGGATGAGACACAGTAAAGGACATTTTTAGAGGTAGGTGTCCATTGCGTCACCTTGGGGCAGCGGTCACACCGCAAACCGATCATGAGAACTTGTGTCTCTTCTATATTCGGGAGACTCTCGGGTCCTTGCGGCAGCCGGTTTCTCCTGGGCTCGACCGTGCGCCATGGCGGCCGCGCAGGCGAGCCCCCCGGGTGACAGCAACTTGTTTGCTGACCCCCTGAGAGACTTGCAGTCGCGGCGTACCTCGGCCGACGGGTCTAGGTTTTCCGGCAGGAATAACTTGACGTGGCTAGATGTGTAGTGCTGAGACCTGGAACTATACAAAAATTAAACTACAACTACATTGGGGTGAGCAACTGGCTACCCTACTGTGCCGTCTGGTTTCGGCACCCGGCCGGACATAGCGACTGTACCTCGAAGTAGACAAGGTGTCGTTTCAAGGCATTAAGATTGGTATACCATCTGTATACCATAACTCAACAGAATAGCCACCGCAGTAAAGTTCATAGTAACAGTAAAAAACATGTACAGCGCCCTCACATCATGCGTATATGCTTATTTTGTAGACGAAAATAGAGTTCCTAATTAAGGAAGTGCTAACTGCCGCTATGTCCTGGATTGAACAATGGCATTGAGATTCTTTTTAAAATAATTGCAACAAAAGTTGGGATACATCTGTTATAATACATCTACAAATCAATGGGTAAGATGCTTTCAACTAGTTACCCACAATATCTTAGAGCATTCACATGTGATTGGGATCAATTGTTTGGAGTCACAACTTCACAAATACACATTGGGCTGGCTAATCAGTGATTGAGGCAAAGAGTTGATTTCTGCCTGCCAGGCGGAAGTCTCATAGCTTGTGTGTGCCTGGGGGGGTTGATGCTAGCAATGGTCAATTACACCACCCTTCCGTAAATTATAAGGATTGGTCAGAGCCTCTCTTTCTATTAGTATGGGTTTAATGACTCAGATCAGACGATGCTCAAAGATATCTAGGGGCATTGACAAAACAAAGCACAGTGTTATGTTTTTCAAGCAAGGATATATGTTTAGAATATGAAGGACGTTGTAGAGAATGATTGTAAATACTCTGCTTTTGTTTTTCTCTCTCCCTTCCCTTTGGTTCATTCGGCTTCTTCATTAACACATTTAAAGCATTGGAATCTGTAAACTGGAAGACATTACACATTGAGCATTGGACAATAACTTGAATCATTGTTACAAAACTATCCTTTTTTTAAATGTATATGTCCTGATGAGGAGCACTATATAGAAATTGCACAAATCTGTCTAGTTGCCCAAAACCCGAGTAGACATAACCGCAGATCCCACTCCAACAGTAGTTGGCTCTAACTTGGGTTTGCACAAAGAAATGTGGTAATTAATATATGTTAAAAGCAATCTTTGATAACATATACAATTTCTAAAATTGTCATTTATGCACTTTAGTAGACAATGAATAAGTCCTAGCAGTAAAAATCTAAGAGATAGATAGAAGTTCTGGTTACAGAACAGATTTATGAACATTGAGGTCATTGCACAAGTACGAATGGTTGTTTGTATGAATGGAGTTGAAAGTGGATGTGAGGAATGTTGTGTGATATGTGATCACTGTTTGGTGTGATATGTGTCTTTTTAGAGTTGGCTTTTAATACATGATTAGTGAATGTGTCTCACGTTATATTTTGTAGATGTATTTTCATAATGATATTTAGCTGATGAACAAAATAATTGTCATGCCCTCTACACACTCACCTGGCCCAGCTACGTGTCGACGTGGGACCGGGGTCTGGCAGCGGCACGGGGCGCTGACCCCCTTTGTCTCCGCATTTGCCCAGCTGCCGGGTGGGCGCCGCGTGCTGAGGCACCCCTGGTGCTTTTTTCCCCGGTCTCGTTGGGGGTTGCTGTGGCGCCTGCGGGCACACAGAAGTTCCGTTCTCCTTCGTGGTCGCCCATTGAACACGGCGCATCGCGGAAGACGATCATGTGACCAGGAAGGCAGTCATGTGACCAGGAAGCTACACGAAAAAGTGGTCACGTGACCAGGAAAGCGGTCACGTGACCAGGAAGTACGAAATAAAAGAGGCCCGGCCCTCTTAATCAGTGCTTCTCAACTGTTGCTACGGCGTTTAGTGACTCCTGTGTTCTGTGTATTGTTGGTTTTGATCTTTTGGATTCTGGACTTCGTTTTCTGTCTTGGATTGCTCTTGGTTTTGTCCCTTGGAACTGGTTTTGGACTGCCTACTCGAACTGCTCAGACCTGTGGATCTTGCTCTTCTGGATTGCCTTTTGTCTTACTCCTTTGGCCCTGGTATCAAAAGACTATTGCATCTGGAATCAAGTACTGTATTCTTCTTAGCATCAGGTTGTGCTACTCTCAGACCACGCTGGACCCTGCTATATTGAGGTACCCTTTAATTTCCTCTAACCCAACCTGCAACACCTTCAGGGGGAACAGTTAGGTTCAAGGCTGTCATTGGTCATTCCCAAGGATAGGTGATTTTCTACCTATCTGTTTATACTTAATTGTAGATTCCCTGTACTTACCTGCTAACCTTGTGTTTTCCTTGCAGCCATCCGGGACCCGGTGTTCTCTGTTCCTGCCACCTGTGTCCCCAATAACCGGTCAGCGAGTTGTTTGCTCTTCTCTGACTGGTACTTGGGGACGGAGGTATTACTAATCCACGTGGACCTCAGATCGTGACAATAATAAAAAATGAATTTCAACCAACACACTGTCCTTTGTTTAGAATCATATCCTTTAAATAGGATTGTTTTGGAAGGGATTGTGTAGCGTTTTGACGTGTGAATTGCATTGATAATGGTTGGAGGGTTTGCATCTGTCCACGGATAACTGCAACTTGGTATGCAATCTCGTCCAGTGCCTTTTCGAATGCTTCTCAGAAGTAATTTCCTCCGCTTTTTACTCTGCTCAATCCCGCTTGCTTCTCCACTTTTTTCTGTCTTGTCAATGGGTGTCACCTCAATTGATCTCTTCTTCCGTTTGTTGTCCATTTTAGGTAACTCATCAAGCTTCACATCCTTTCTGGGCATGACCAATGATGTGCACCAACAAGCCAACTCCTCCCCAGTCTGCTTTCAATCCGCAAGCCCAATAGTGATCCATCTGAACTGCTGTTCTCATGTTCATAGCTGCAAGTTATTCAATGGTCCTGCCCTCAACGTTGTCGCCAACTTCACCTTCGCTGTTGTTCTCCACTCATGTTAGTAACTTTGCACTTGCTTCCCATTCTTTCAGGCACTTGTAATTTTCTTCCTGCACCTTGTTCACTGCTGACTGTGCAAGTGTCAGGGCTTTGCTTCCCACCACTCCATCTTGCCATCCATCATTTGTGTATACCTGACCATACACCAGTATCTGTGGCATTTCCCAACATCTTGGCTCACCTCCTGTCTACCTTACACTCGTCCAGGGACATGGCAGTTCCTTCAAGGTGATAGTTTTGTTTCTTCCTTCTCGGTAATGTACTGTAACCCTTCATCTAGCTGCAAGTAATTGTTCATCATGTCCAATATCTTTATGTAATTATCTACATAAGGGAATGTTCCCTTGGACATCCATCTCAGCGTGGCTGTCTTCCCTTGAAATCCTCCTCAAGTTTGCACCATTGAGGGATAAATCAGGCATTGCCCTCTTGCTGCTGGTATTTCATTTGCTTTGAACGTTCTGAAGGCACTCATTGCATAACGGATTAACAAGCAGACATAACAGCTCTCCCCGGTGGTTTACTTACCTACTTTGGTCATGTGTTTGTAACACATGTTATTAGACACTCGAGCAGTGTCAGTGAGATATATGTCAACTCCCTTCATGTCTGTGTCAACCCTCCTTACCTTATCACCATTGTGATCTCATCCACCTGACATGGTCGTTCTGCCTGCTTGGTTCAGGGGAATATTAGAATAGGGCACAGCGGTAGCAGTAACAACAATATATAATTGGCAGAATACAAATGCCATCAACCCACTGGGAAGTAATAGACACAACATAATAATAATGTTCTTTACTGTTTCCCTCATTTCCACTTATGCTGCTACATCCTGGCAGCCTGAAGATACAGTTGCCCGCCTGAAATGCACAAGGAAATGTGTTATTTTGTTAGTATTGTGCAAACACTCTTAAGCCCTGTGGGCCAAGTAATCACTGAATGTGAAGGCAAACACCTCCTCCCACAGCCTTCTTACTGATAGGTCTCTTAGAGTGGCAAGTACTAGGGGATCACCGTGCTCAAGCTGAGGGTAAGTTTGGGCCAGATTCTCTAAAGTATCTCCGTTTTGCTCAGATGAGTGTGTGCAGGACCGGACACCTCGAGAGAACCGTGTAAACATTTAGAAATCTTTTTTTGCACTGTAGTGTCATCGGCGCTCGGTGCCTCTCTGCCCCTGTCCCTCTTCGCACCTCCCGATGGGCCATTCCTCCCTTCCTCTCTCCTCCCATCCCTCCCACCTCCCCTGATTGGCTGTATTACTTCCTGCAGCTGAGGCCTAGCCTCCCTCTGAGCCCCTTGCTGCATCACCACTTGCTCCGTTTTGCTCAGGTGAGTGTGTGCACGCCTGTATCCCTTGAGAGAACCGCGTGAACATTTTAAAATCTTTGTTTGCAACAGAGTGCAATCGGTGCTCGGTGACACTGCTATTGCATCTTGGGATATTTCAATTTCTCTCACTGCATTTAGTATTGTCCCCGTGTTGGGCCTCTCTCCCCCTATCCAGGTGTCCCAAATCTAGGCGCTTCTATTACATATTGGGTTGTTGCAATTTTCTATTACTACGTTTACTGTTGACCCAGTGTTAGGCATTTCTCCTTCTATTCAGGTGTCCCAAATCTAGGCACTGCTATTACATATTGGGTTATTGTAATTTTCTATTATTACATTTACTGTTGTCCCCGTGTTGGGCCTTTCTCCCTCTGTCCAGGTGTCCCAAGTCTGGGATCTGCTATTGCATCTAGGGGTACTGCATTTACTGTTGTCCCCATGTTGGGCCTTTCTCCCTCTGTCCAGGTATCCCAGGTCTGAGAGCTGCTGTTGCATCTTGGGTTGTTGTATTTGCTGTTGTCCCCGTGTTGGGCCTTTCTCCCTCTATCCGGGTGTTCCGAGTCTAGGCGCTGCTACTGCATGTAGGGTTACTGCATTTACTGTTGCTGCATTTGCTGTTACCCCTTATTTGGCCCTATCTCCGTCTGTTCAGGTGTTCCCAAGTCTGGGCACTGCTATTACATCTTTGGTTGTTGCATTTGCTGTTGTCCCCGTGTTGGCCCTTTCTTCCTCGAACCGCTTTTCCCATATCTAGGCGCTGCTATCACATCTAGGATTGCTGTATTTGCTGTTGTCCCCTGTGCTGGGTCCTTTCTCCCCTGTCCAGGTGTCCCAAATCTGGGTGCTGCTATTACATCTAGGACTATTCCAATTTCTGCTACTACATTTATTACTGCATGTGTTAAGCCTCTCTCCCTCTATCCAGGTGTCCCAAATCTAGGCGCTGCTGTTACACCTAAGATTTCTGCATTTACTGTTGTCCCCTGTTAGCCCCCTTTCTACCTATATGCAGATGTACTTAATCTAGGGACTGCTACTACACCTAGGGTTACTGCATTTACTGTTGTCCCCTTGTTGGGCTCTTTCACTCCCCATGTGTCTGAATCTAGGCACGGGTATTAAATCTAGGGCTGTTTCTGTTGCTGCATTTGTTGCGTTCCTGTGTTGGGCTTTTTCCCTCAACCCAGGTGCCCCAAATCTAGGCACTGCTATTACACCTTAGATTACTGCATTTACTGGTTTTCCCTTTTAGTCCCTTGTCTACTTCTATCCAGATGGCCTAAATCTAGGTGCTGCTACTACACCAAGGGTTACTGCACTTTCTGTTGTCCTGTTGTTGGGCTCTTTCTCTCTCCTGGTGTCCCAAATCTAGACGCTGGTATTAAATCTAGGGTCATCGCATTTATTGTTGTCACCTACTACATCTAGGACTTCCCCTCTATCCAGGTTTATCAAATTCTAGGTGCTGCCCTTGACCTCCCCTCTGGGATGGAGATACCACATCAACAAAGGCCACCTCCCGACCCCTCCTCGCTCCCGGCCTTTCTGCACCACAACTCCCCCCATGCCCCAAAATTCACCCCTCCTGGCACAGAACCTCTGCTCTAGCACCTAAATTCATGAACCTTCCCTATATCCCACATCAGGTCGCCACCAACAACCCTTGCCCCAGAACAACAATACACTTTGAGCCCCCCTGTCCACCTCCCAACCATAATTCCACCTCTTTCTCTAAGATCACAGGAGCACTCTGGTGTGCCAAACACCACTCACCTCATACCCTCACCCGCACACCTTAACCCACCCGAACACATCAACATCCATCTTTCCCCTAGGATCTATTGTGAACAACCCCACACTCCCCGTCCATACACCCCACCCAATCTCAAGCTCACAAGCCAGAGGAGCTCTCTGGTGCTCCAAACATCACGAGTCCCCGCCACCAACACACCATCCTTGTGCCCACTGAGGAACTCCTCACCGTACCTCCCATGCAGCCCTCTCCCCCCCAACCCCTTCTCGACCCCAGCTCACAGACCCACCCCTTTCATACCCTTTCCCTTCTCTGAAAGTAGCATGTCTCGCCCTTTCTAGAACAGTCGCTTCATCCTCCTCCCCCTCTGACCCTCGTACCCTCTCTCATACTCCTCTGGCACTAAAACCCACAAAACATAGAAAGAGTAACCAACCCTCTCCCTCGATGCGCCACTCCTCGCCACTTCTCCATCGGTCCAACTTCCCATCCCTTCCCACCCCTATCTTCAGACCCTCCCCCTCTCCCCATCTCCTCCCCCTTGCTATCAACTTACCACCCAGTACACCTAAACCCTCAGCGCCCTCCAGACTTGAACCACAAACATCTTGCCTAAACTCCCATACCACAAGTACTCCACTCACCACCCCCCTAATCCGCCCCACCACATCCCTCACATACCTACCACCACCCACCTACTCTTCCCATCGACCTAACCCTCTCATCCGACCCTCAAAGTGCACATGCAACCAGAACCCCCACTACGCCCACTCAATCAGCTGCAACCGCCCATACTGATCCTACCATACCTCCCATCTCAATTAACGCCCCTGTCCACCGAGCACTCCCAGCGATGAGCATCACAAAAATCACCTCCGCTCATGAAGTCACAAGCCTCCTTTTCAATGCCCGCTCCGTGGCGAGAAACAGACACAGCATCTTAGACCTCCTATCCTCTGACAATCCCAACCTCATTTTTATCACTGAAACCTGGTTCTCCGACGATTTTGCAACAGTTGCACATGAGGCCTCCCCCCTGGCTATTCGCTTACCGCGCACAATAGACCAACCAAAACAGAGGTAGCGGAGTGGCAATCCTTTCAAAACCTTATTTCTCCTTGTTACTCGTTGAAACCCAGTCATGCAATGCCTCCTGTGAATCCCTTCTAGTAAAACTGTTGCTACCATCAACACTCCGCCACAGCTTCTTATTCATCTACAGACCCCCTGGATACAACAGACTTTTGGCCAACAATCTCTGTGACTCAATAGCTACCATTCAGGAAAATCACCCAACCCTTACACTATTTGGAGACTTCAATTTCTGGTACGATATGCCCAACAACCCCATGACCCAACCTCTGGTCGACAGTCTTGATGCCCTCAACCTCTCCTTACATACCACTGGTCCAACTCATTCAGGTGGGCACACCTTCGATGCGATTTTCAGCTCCTATGACCATCTCTCAATAGCCAGTCCCAAACCGCTTATCTGGCAGACCACTCTGCCATCCCTTTCTCAATCCACGCATCTGCCCTGCCTCCCACAGCTCCCTCCACCTCTACATTTCGATCACACATGCTGGAACAAAGTCATGGTACACTCGACCTAGCTGAAGCCCTGCTACTCTGTCCCTCAACGACGCTGTCCTGTGGTAGACCCATAACCATTGAATCCTTTGACTCCTGGCTTAAAGAATCACTAATTCCTCTCACCCCTGATGCCCCACAGCCTCACAAAAAGGACGGTCCCCCAAATGGTTTACGCCCACTTGAAGACACTCAAAAATCAAAACAACACTCTTGAACGGAAATGCGTCTACTGGCTCTCTTATGTCAGGTGGCTGGCCTGATCCATCCCCAACTTATTAACTATAACACTGTTGCAGTGGGGTGGGCTTACCATTGGTTCTTGCATGTTGCTACCTACCACTAGCGTACTAAACTGTGATTGGCTAGAGCTGACGTCCCCAGGCCTGGGATCTGCAAGAGTACTCAGCCCTCTGTGCACCTTTTCAAGGTAATAAGAATGACTATGGGCCTCAATACAATGTTGGTAATAGCGCCGTGGCTACCCCCTTACCGCATACCTGGTCCGGGTTCCCTGAATGGGGAATTACCGGGCCATTCCAACCTTGGAGGACCCGGTATTTCCCCATTCAGGGAACCCATCCCCATTCTCATTCTAGCCCCCATAGGGCTCAATGGGAATGGGGACCATGCTAACAACGGGCCGTTAATAACTGGCCCACTGTTAGCATGGTGGTCCTTTAGCGGCTCCCACTAAGGGTGCCTGGAAAAACCAGCCGCCCTTAGCGGGACCCGCTAAAGGACCTCGTAATGTGGCAGTAAGGGGTTAACGGCACCGGCACCATTACCGGCGCCGTTAACCCCTTACTGCCAACCTCAGAATGAGGTTCTATGTGTCTGCATCGTAACTTGTGTGTACCACCTTAGTCTATGAGAGTGCTCTCTGCTCAGTGCAACACTTCTCTCACATTATAGCATATTTGTTGCGGTCTTCTGTCTGGTAGCCTGAGACCGGCTCTGTTTCCCAACGCTGGTCGCTATCCATTGTCTGTTTTCTGCTGCGTCGCGTCTTTAGAGACCACAAATTTGAGCAGTGCGGCTCTGAATTATGAGTAATTATTCACATTTATTGCAGCTGGTGATTTTGTCATTTGTGGATTGGAATGTCATCCATATTTCGTGGCCTTGACTGCGGGACCTGTCTCACACGCCTTGCTCCTTGTCCAGGCTGAATAAGCTCTGCTCGTCTCTTGCTCTGAGAGGCCAGTGGCCAGTTGTAATTTTCCTAAACCATTATAATGCGGTTTCTACAGTGTCCATGCTATCCTACATTCTCCATAGGTTAGTCACACTTGGTTCTTTCGGGTCCCATAGGTGCTCCTGCAGTTCCATGGGGATATTCGCATGTAAGTATCTGCAAGCTTTGTTCAGGATGTCTTTCATCTTGCGGTTTCTGCATGCTCCGTTTGGCTAATGGCAAAATAATAAAAGCAATGACAGCATGTAAATGTGGCTGTCCTCTAACTATAGAACTGTACGCTCGTGTTCTTCTTGTATTCAGGTGCATATTTGTGTCCCGAAGTACGGATGGCACTTGTGCTTCATGTCTAATGCTGCTATGTCGTGGTGTCTCTAATGACGTCAGCAACATGGAATTGTGGTGCTTAGTCCATGCTGTCAATTGAGGTGTCTTTGATCATGGCCTGTCACGCTTTGTCCACGCTGGGGTAAATTTGCGCCGCACCTGGTCTGTTGGTCTCGTTGAAAGAGTATGGTTGGTTGAGGAGGTATCTCTCGACATACTTGTTAATCATGGGACCACTGGGACTCAGTCAGAAATGGGATGGGTGATTGTGGTGCTTCCTGGCCTTCGTCCTGGTCATGAATTTCGTAGGAGGGGGAGGATGGGGTAGGCTTCCCTATCCCTTTACAGTCCCCCCTCTGGTCTACTTGTCGACAACATTCTTATTTGACAGTCCTTTCACTCTGGGCTGCCATATCTTCGTTATTCCTCTGAGGTGCCCATAGTAGTTTCTGTGGTCGTCAAATGACCAGTGCATGTAGCAACATACTCCTTTGGGGTTGCACCAAACCCACTTCCCTTCATAGTACTTTGGATCGTATGGGTTGTCCAACTTCATGGATTCTGTTGGGAATAGTTGACATTGTGCATTTCTTTCTCAGAGCTTGTCTCTTTCTGCAACAATCTCGTCTTTTGCTCCCCCTATGTTTACATCCATCAGGATCTGTATTGCCTCTTCTGCTGTTTTCTTGCTTTTTGGCCATGCAGATTGTGATCCCACACATTGATGCTGCTGTCAACACAAGACCTCCCATTATCACCTTCAGTCCGTCTGCAAGCCATGATGGCATCCATGACCATAGGTACGCCAGCCAGCTCTTGTTTTTCCCTAATCCCAGTGGTTAATCTTCCATATTGGCACGCATCCTTGCCAGTTGTGCCACTGCATCTGATAGGTTCCTGTTCGTCATTGGCAGTTATAAATGTGCAACAGGAACTCCCTATTTTTGCGCAAACTCCTCCTACCATGGCTGTGAGGATATCCAGAACATACCTATTCTGGAGCGCCACCAAACGTAGTGCTCTGAGCTGTTCCTTTATCGTGTTGAACCAGTTCACAGTTGAATTAATCATTACCATCAGCTCCCAGCGAGTGTATTGTAACCATTTTGCATTGGTGTATGTCTGCACAGAGGGTATTATTGATGCAAAGAACATTTGTGTCCTGCTGAACAGCCTGTGTTCTGCTGGAATCTCGTCCAGTGCCTTTTCGAATGATTCTGAGAAGTAATTGCCTCCTCTTTTTACTCTACTCAATCCCACTTGCGTCTCCACTTTTTTCTGTCTTGGCAATGGTTGCCACCTCAATTGATCTCTTCTTCTGTTTGTTGTCCATCTTCGGTAACTTATCAAGCTTCACATCCTTTCTGGGCACGACCAACGAAGGCTTGTTGATGTGCACCAACAAACAGACTCCTTCCCAGGCTGCTTGCAAGCCTCAAGCCCAATAGTGATCCATCTGCACTGCTGTTCCCATCTTCATAGCTGCAAGTTATTCAATGGTCTTGCCCCCAACGTTGTCGCCAACTTCACCTTCGCTGCTGTTCTCCACCCATGTCAATAACTTTGCACTTGCTTCCCATTCTTTCAGGCACTTGTCATTTTCTTCCTGCACCTTGTTCACTGCTGACTGTGCAAGTGTCAGGGCTTTGCTTCCCACCACTCCATCTTGCCATCCATCATTTGTGTATACTTGACCATACACTAGTATCTGTGTCCTTTCCCAACATCTTGCCTCTCCTCCTGTCTCCCTTACACTCGTCCAGGGACATGGCAGTTCCATTAAGGTGATAGTTTTGTTTCTCCCTTCTTGGGTCCATCAGTAATGTACTGTAACCCTTCATCTAGCTGCAAGTAATTGTTCATCATGTCCAATATCTTTATGTAATTATCTTTATAAGGGAATGTTCCCTTGGACATCTATCTCAGCGTGGCTGTCTTCCCTTGAAATCTTCCTCAAGTTTGCACCATTGAGAGATACATCAGGCATTGCGCTCTTGCTGCTGGTATTTCATTTGCTATAAACATTCTGAAGGCACTCATTGCATAAGGGATTAACGAGCAGACAGAACAGCTCTCCCCGGTTTCCTTACCTACTTTTGTCATGTGTTTGTAACACATGTTATTAGACACTCGAGCAGTGTCAGTGAGATACATGTCAACTCCCTTCATGTCTGTGTCAACGTTCCTTACCTTCTCACCAGTGTGCTCTCATCCACCTGACGTGGTCGTTCTGCCTGTTTAGTTCGGGGCAATATTAGTATAGGGCACAGCGGTAGCAGTAACAACAATATATAATTGGCAGAATACGAATGCCATCAACCCACTGGGAAGTAATAGACACAATATAATAATAATGTTCTTTACTGTTTCCCTCATTTCCACTTACGCTGCTACATCCTGGCAGCCTGAAGATACAGTTGCCTGCCTGAAATGCGCAAAGAAATGTGCTACTTTGTTAGTATTGTGAAAACACTCTTAAGGCCAGTGGGCCAAGTAATCACTGAATGTGAAGGCAAACACCTCCTCCCACAGCCTTCTTACTGATGGGTCTGTTAGAATAGCAAGTACTAGGGGATCCCTGTGCTCAAGCTGAGGATAGGTTTGGGCCAGATACTCTAAAGTATTTCTGTTTTTGCTAGATGAGTGTGTTCAGGCCCGGATCCCTCGAGAGAACTGTGTGAACATTTAAAAATATTTTTTTGCACCGGAGCGTCATCGCGCTCGGTGCTTCTCTGCCCCTGTCCCTCTTCCCAATTCCCGATAGTCCATCCCTCCCATCCCTCCCACCTCCCCTGATTGGCTGTGTTACTTCCTGTGCCATCGGTGCTCGCTGCGTCTCTGCCCTAGTCCCTCTTCCAACTTCCCGATAGGCCATCTCTCCCTCCCATCTCCCCTGATTGGCTGCTACTGTGGCACAGCCAAGCCTTCCCTAATTGGTGGAAGACACCCCATTTAAGACATCCACCCAGGGCAACCCCTTGCCCGTGCAGCCCCTGCGGCGAAGGCTCCCTAGGGAAAGGACAGCAGCTCCTGAATAAGCAGCTCCAGATCGTGTTTGACCGTGTTAGCCTGTGGTGCTGCAGCCGTCAACCAGCAGTGTCAGACCAGAGAGGAGATGTACACCTGATCTTCAGTGAAATGTACAAACCGATCACAACCCATTATAAGAGCTCCTTCTGAGTCCCCCTGCTGTTAGTCCAAACTCTAACCACATACTGCCTTAAGTAATTACCCCAGCAGCCGTATTCTGCATCTAATTACCCATGACCCCTGGCATTGTTGCACATTGTTTTCTATTACTACATTTACTGTTGTCCGTGTTAGACCTCTCTCCCTCTATCCAGGTATCCCAAATCTTGGCGCTTCTATTACATATTGGGTTACTGCATTTACGGTTGTCCCAGTGTTAGGCCTTTCTCCCTCTATCCAGGTGTCCCAAATCTAGACACCGCTATTGCATCTTGGGATATTTCAATTTCTATTACTTCATTTACTGTTGCCCCCTTGTTAGGCCTCTCTCCCCCTATCCAGGTGTCCCAAATCTAGGTGCTGCTATTACATATTGGGTGACTGCATTTACTGTTGTCCCTGTGTTGGGCCTCTCACCCTCTATCCAGGTGTCTCAAATCTAGGCGCTGCTATTACATATTGGGTTATTGCAATTTTCTATTACTACATTTACTGGTGTCCTAGTGTTAGGCCTTTCTCCTTCTATTCCGTTGTCCCAAATCTAGGCACTGCAATTACATCTTGGGCTATTGCATTTGCTGTTGTCTCTGTGTTGGGCCTTTCTCCCTCTATCCAGGTGTCCCAAATCTAGGCGCTGCTATTACCTATTGGGTTATTGTAATTTTCTGTTATTACATTTACTGTTGTCCCTGTGTTGGGCCTTTCTCCCTCTATCCAGGTGTCCCAAACCTAGGCACTGCTATTGCATCTTGGGTTATTGCTTTTGCTGTTGTCCCTGTGTTGGGCCTTTCTCTCTCTATCCAGGTATCCCAGGTCTGAGAGCTGCTATTGCATCTTGGGTTGTTGCATTTGCTGTTGTCCCCGTGTTGGGCCTTTCTCCCTCTATACAGGTGTTGCAAGTCTAGGCGCTGCTACTGCATGTAGGGTTACTGCATTTACTGTTGCTGCATTATCTTTGTCCCCTTATTTGGCCCTCTCTTCATCTGTCCAGGTGTTCCCAAGTCTGGGCACTGCTATTACATGTTCGGTTGTTGCATTTGCTGTTGTCCCCGTGTTGGCCCTTTCTTCCTCGAACCGCTTTTCCCAAATCTAGGCACTGCTATCACATCTAGGATTGCTGTATTTGCTGTTGTCCCCCGTGCTGGGTCCTTTCTCCCCTGTCCAGGTGTCCCAAATCTGGGCGCTGCTATTACATCTAGGACTATTCCAATTTCTGCTACTACATTTATTACTGCCCCCGTGTTAAGCCTCTCTCCCTCTATCCAGGTGTCCCAAACCTAGGCACTGCTATTGCATCTTGGGTTATTGCTTTTGCTGTTGTCCCTGTGTTGGGCCTTTCTCTCTCTATCCAGGTATCCCAGGTCTGAGAGCTGCTATTGCATCTTGGGTTGTTGTATTTGCTGTTGTCCCCGTGTTGGACCTTTCTCCCTCTATCCGGGTGTTCCGAGTCTAGGCGCTGCTACTGGGTGTAGGGTTACTGCATTTACTGTTGCTGCATTTGCTGTGGTCCCCTTATTTGGCCCTATCTCCGTCTGTTCAGGTGTTCCCAAGTCTGGGCACTGCTATTACATCTTTGGTTGTTGCATTTGCTGTTGTCCCCGTGTTGGCCCTTTCTTCCTCGAACCGCTTTTCCCAAATCTAGGCGCTGCTATCACACCTAGGATTGCTGTATTTGCTGTTGTCCCCTGTGCTGGGTCCTTTCTCCCCTGTCCAGGTGTCCCAAATCTGGGCGCTGCTATTACATCTAGGACTATTCAATTTCTGCTACTACATTTATTACTGCCCCTGTGTTAAGCCTCTCTCCCTCTATCCAGGTGTCCCAAATCTAGACGCTGCTATTGCATCTGGGGTTATTGCATTTACTGTTGTCTTTGTGTTAGACCTCTCTCCCTCTGTCTAGGTGTTCCAAATCTTGGCGCTTCTATTACATATTGGGTTACTGCATTTACGGTTGTCCCAGTGTTAGGCCTTTCTCCCTCTATCCAGGTGTCCCAAATCTAGACACCGCTATTGCATCTTGGGATATTTCAATTTCTATTACTACATTTACTGTTGCCCCCTTGTTAGGCCTCTCTCCCCCTATCCGGGTGTCCCAAATCTAGGTGCTGCTATTACATATTGGGTTACTGCATTTACTGTTGTCCCTGTGTTAGGCCTTTCTCCCTTTATTCAGGTGTGCCAAATCTAGGAGGTGCTATTACATCTTGGGTTTTTGCATTTGCTGTTGTTCCCATGTTGGGCCTCTCTCGCTCTATCCAGGTGTCCCAAATCTAGACACCGCTATTGCATCTTGGGTTATTTCAATTTCTATTACTACATTTACTGTTGTCCCCCTGTTAGGCCTCTCACCCTCTATCCAGGTGTCTCAAATCTAGGAGGTGCTATTATATCTTGGGTTTTTGCATTTGCTGTTGTTGCTATGTTGGGCCTCTCTCCCTCTATCCATGTGTCCCAAATCTAGGCGCTGCTATTAAATATTGGGTTATTGCAATTTTCTATTACTACGTTTACTGGTGTCTCAGTGTTAGGCCTTTCTCCTTCTATACAGGTGTCCCAAATCTAGGCACTGCAATTACATCTTGGGCTATTGCATTTGCTGTTGTCTCTGTGTTGGGCCTTTCTCCCTCTATCCAGGTGTCCCAAACCTAGGCACTGCTATTGCATCTTGGGTTATTGTTTTTGCTGTTGTCCCTGTGTTGGGCCTTTCTCTCTCTATCCAGGTATCCCAGGTCTGAGAGCTGCTATTGCATCTTGGGTTGTTGCATTTGCTGTTGTCCCCGTGTTGGGCCTTTCTCCCTCTATCCAGGTGTTGCAAGTCTAGGCGCTGCTACTGCATGTAGGGTTACTGCATTTACTGTTGCTGCATTATCATTGTCCCCTTATTTGGCCCTATCTCCATCTGTCCAGGTGTTCCCAAGTCTGGGCACTGCTATTACATCTTCGGTTGTTGCATTTGCTGTTGTCCCCGTGTTGGCCCTTTCTTCCTCGAACCGCTTTTCCCAAATCTAGGCACTGCTATCACATCTAGGATTGCTGTATTTGCTGTTGTCCCCCGTGCTGGGTCCTTTCTCCCCTGTCCAGGTGTCCCAAATCTGGGCGCTGCTATTACATCTAGGACTATTCCAATTTCTGCTACTACATTTATTACTGCCCCCGTGTTAAGCCTCTCTCCCTCTATCCAGGTGTCCCAAACCTAGGCACTGCTATTGCATATTGGGTTATTGCTTTTGCTGTTGTCCCTGTGTTGGGCCTTTCTCTCTCTATCCAGGTATCCCAGGTCTGAGAGCTGCTATTGCATCTTGGGTTGTTGTATTTGCTGTTGTCCCCGTGTTGGACCTTTCTCCCTCTATCTGGGTGTTCTGAGTCTAGGCGCTGCTACTGCATGTAGGGTTACTGCATTTACTGTTGCTGCATTTGCTGTGTCCCCTTATTTGGCCCTATCTCCGTCTGTTCAGGTGTTCCCAAGTCTGGGCACTGCTATTACATCTTTGGTTGTTGCCTTTGCTGTTGTCCCCGTGTTGGCCCTTTCTTCCTCGAACCGCTTTTCCCAAATCTAGGCGCTGCTATCACATCTAGGATTGCTGTATTTGCTGTTGTCCCCTGTGCTATGTCCTTTCTCCCCTGTCCAGGTGTCCCAAATCTGGGCGCTGCTATTACATCTAGGACTATTCCAATTTCTGCTACTACATTTATTACTGCCCCTGTGTTAAGCCTCTCTCCCTCTATCCAGGTGTCCCAAATATAGGCGCTGCTATTGCATCTTGGGTTATTACATTTACTGTTTTCTTTGTGTTAGACCTCTCTCCCTCTGTCTAGGTGTTCCAAATCTTGGCGCTTCTATTACATATTGGGTTACTGCATTTACGGTTGTCCCAGTGTTAGGCCTTTCTCCCTCTATCCAGGTGTCCCAAATCTAGACACCGCTATTGCATCTTGGGGTATTTCAATTTCTATTACTACATTTTCTGTTGCCCCCTTGTTAGGCCTCTCTCCCCCTATCCAGGTGTCCCAAATCTAGGTGCTGCTATTACATATTGGGTGACTGCATTTACTGTTGTCCCTGTGTTGGGCCTCTCACCCTCTATCCAGGTGTCTCAAATCTAGGCGCTGCTATTACATATTGGGTTATTGCAATTTTCTATTACTACATTTACTGGTGTCCTAGTGTTAGGCCTTTCTCTCATTATCCAGGTGTCCCAAATCTAGGTCCTGCTATTGCATGTAGGGTTACTGCATTTACTGTTGACCCAGTGTTAGGCCTTTCTCCTTCTATTCAGGTGTCCCAAATCTAGGCGCTGCAATTGCATCTTGGGCTATTGCATTTGCTTTTGTCTCTGTGTTGGGCCTTTCTCCCTCTATCCAGGTGTGGGAAATCTAGGCCCTGCTATTATATATTGGGTTATTGCAGTTTTCTATTATTACATTTACTGTTGTCCCCGTGTTGGGGCTTTCTCCCTCAGTGCAGGTGTCGCAAGTCTGGCCGCTGCTATTGCATCGAGGGTTAGTGCATTTACTGTTGTCCCCATTCTGGGCCTTTCTCCCACGGTCCAGGTGTCCCAGGTCTGGGCGTTGCTGTTGCATCTTGGGTTGTTGCATTTGGTCTTTGTCCCCGTGTTGGGCATTTCTCCCTATGTCCAGGTGTCCTAGGTGTGGGCGCTGCTTTAGCATTTTAGGTTGTTGTATTTGCTGTTGTCCCCGTGTTGGACCTTTCTCCCTCTATCCAGGTGTTGCAAGTCTAAGCGCTGCTACTGCATGT
Source organism: Ambystoma mexicanum (assembly GCF_040938575.1). Taxonomy (NCBI): domain Eukaryota; kingdom Metazoa; phylum Chordata; class Amphibia; order Caudata; family Ambystomatidae; genus Ambystoma; species Ambystoma mexicanum. Next base: position 1,301,953,389 of record NC_090922.1, on the reverse strand, counting down.
AGGGTTACTGAATTTACTGTTGCTGCATTATCTTTGTCCCCTTATTTGGCCCTCTCTCCATCTGTCCAGGTGTTCCCAAGTCTGGGCACTGCTATTACATCTTCGATTGTTGCATTTGCTGTTGTCCCTGTGATGACCCTTTCTTCCCCGAACCGCTTGTCCAAAATCTAGATGCTGCTATCACATCTAGGATTGCTGTATTCGCTGTTGTCCCCTGTGCTGGGTCCTTTCTCCCCCTGTCCAGGTATCCCAAATCTGGGCGCTGCTATTACATCTAGGACTATTCCAATTTCTGCTACTACATTTATTACTGCCCCCGTGTTAAGCCTGTCTCCCTCTATCCAGGTGTCCCAAACCTAGGCACTGCTGTTGCACCTAAGATTTCTGCATTTACTGTTGTCCCCTGTTAGCCCCCTTTCTACCCATATCCAGATGTCCTTAATCTAGGGGCTGCTACTACACCTAGGGTTACTGCATTTACTGTTGTCCCCTTGTTGGGCTCTTTCACTCCTCATGTGTCTGAATCTAGGCGCTCGTATTAAATCTAGGGCTGTTTCCATTGCTGCTTTCCGTTGCTGCATTTGCTGCGTTCCTGTGTTGGGCTTTTTCCCTCAACCCAGGTTCCCCAAATCCAGGCGCTGCTATTACACCTTAGATTAATTGCATTTACTGGTGTTCCCTGTTAGTCCCTTTTCTACCTCTATCCAGATGTCCTAAATCTAAGCGCTGCTACTACACCTAGGGCTACTGCACTTTCTATTGTCTCGTTGTTGGGCTCTTTCTCTCTCCTGGTGTCCAAAATCTAGGCGCTCGTATTAAATCTAGGGTCACTGCATTTGTTGTTGTCACCTATTACATCTAGGACTTCCCCTCTATCCAGGTCTATCAAATTCTAGGTGCTGCCCTTGACCTCCCCTCCGGGATGGAGATACCACATCAAAAAAGGCCACCTCCCCGACCCCTCCTCACTCCCAACCTTTCTGCACCACAACCCCCCCACGCCCCAAAAATCACCCCCGCGGCGCAGAACCTCTGCTCTAGCACCTAACTTCATGAACCTCCCCTATATCCCACATAAGGTCACCACCTACAACCCTTGCCCCAGAACAACAATACACTCTGAGCTCCCCTGTCCACCCCCCAGCCATCATTCCACCTCTTTCTAAGATCAGAGGAGCACTCTGGTGTGCCAAACACCACTCACCTCAAACCCTCACCTGCACACCTTAACCCACCCGAACACATCAACATCCATCTTCCCCTTAGGATCTATTGTGAACAACCCCACACTCCCCGTCCATACACCCCACCCAATCTCAAACTCACAAGCCAGAGGAGCTCTCTGGTGCTCCAAACATAACGAGTCCCCCGCCACCAACACACCATCCTTGTGCCCACTGAGGAACTCCTCACCCTACCTCCCATGCAGCCCTCTCCCCCCAACCCCTTCTCGACCCCCGCTCACAGACCCACCCCTTTCATACCCTTTCCCTTCTCTGAAAGTAGCATGTTTCGCCCTTTCTAGAACAGTCGCATCATCCTCTTCCCCCTCTGACCCTCCTAACCTCTCTCATACTCCTCTGGCACCAAAACCCACAAAACACAGAAAGAGTAACCAACCCTCTCCCTCGATGCGCCACTCCTCGCCACTTCTCCATCGGTCCAACCTCCCATTCCTTCCCACCCCTACCTTCAGACCCTCCCCCTCTCCCCATCTCCTCCCCCTTGCTCTCGACTTCTCACCCAGTACACCTAAACCCCAGACGCCCTCCAGACTTGAACCACAAACATCTTGCCTAAACTGTCATGATCTCTGCTTCCAAAAGGTCAGGGTTTTCCCAACTCCCTTGGAAGCAGATTCATAACCCAGGTTCTGAGTACCAACCAGTCCCAATTGGGACCTTTTGGACCCAGTCCTGGCGCCAGTGGCACCAGGCTCATAAATATGCCCAGTCCCAGCGCTGGAAGCGCCGGGCTCATAATGCTTGGGTGGACTTACCTGCAGCAGACCATGCTGCTTACTTGCCTGCCAGTTGAGCCTCTGATCCTCTTCTGTTTGGAACTACTTTTCCTGTTGGGTGGGGCAGGAGCCACTCCCTAGGTTCAGAACACTGGAACTCTTCTGGAAAGCAGGAACTCTTTTCTTACCTAGGCGTGGCTGTGGAAGGAGACACCTAAGCACTACAGGAGGCTATTTAAACCACACCCGATGGATGAATCTTGCTTTGCATTATTCTGCATCCTCTGCAGCAGAACGCTCATCGTGTCTTCTGCATCTGATCCTGGGCCTAAGGAAAAAGGCTTACCATCCTGAATCCAGTCTTCAGCAACACCTATAAAGACAAGAAAGAACAGGTTAGCATTACGGTCTTCAGTGACAGCTCTTCACTTACCTGGGCCATCGGCTGTCACCAACGCCTCGCACTGCATTCTGAAAGACAAAGGCTTACCTACTCTTCGTGCGCTCCGGAGGTCTTCACACTGCATTCCGGCATCTGAAAGACAAAAGCTTACCAACTCTTCGCACGCTCCGGAGGCCTTCGGCGCTGCATCCCGCATCTGAAAGACAAAACAAGGTGCGTTTAAAGACATTGGGGTACTTTAATACTCACGTGCCATTACTCCTTTCCACATCTAACCCAGTGGGTATTCCGGCACCCTGCAGCCGCTCCGAACTTGTACCTGTAAAATAAAAAGACAGTTAGAGCGCATCGTGAAGCAGGCAACAAGCGCTTACTTACGTGCTTCCAGGCGCTTCTATTCATCACACGGGCTCCATCTTCAACTCACTTCAGCCCATCATCCACCATCGCCGGAACCCTGCAAAACAAGAGACATCATTACTAAAGACTTTAAAGACATTAGAATTACTCGAAACTTACCGTTCGTGCAGTAAACGACGGACAGCAGTCCTCTGAAGTCAAGAGGCCTGCTCCCCTTATCCAGTGAAGAAACTGGTTACAGCACCCTGCCCCGAGGCAGATGGAGAGCACGGCGTTCACTTACCTAAGGTGAGAGCGTTAACCTTCGGGGTTCTACAGGAGAAGAGAAAGGGAAGAAGAGAGAGACATTCAATAACCCAGTTCATTAATCCCATATTTTCTATCTGCAGACATCTTACCCTTCGAGTCAAACATACAGTGCACAGAGGTCCAGCCCAAAGAGCCAGCCGTGTGTTACACATCACCTTTGAAGATATGGTTTACGCCCAGTCAAGACCGCCGCCTCTACGGGAATCAGGTGAGCGTTACATAAACTCCCATACCACAAGTATTCCACTCACCACCCCCCTAATCCGCCCCACCACATCCCTCACATACCTACCACCACCCACCTACTCTTCCCTTCAACCTAACCTCTCACCCGACCCTCAAAGTGCACATGCAACCAGAACCCCCACTACCCCCACTCAATCAGGTGCAACCGCCCAGACTGATCCTACCATACCTCCATCTCAATTAACGCCCCGTCCACCGAGCACTCCCAGCGATGAGCATCACAAAAATCACCTCCCCTCATGAAGTCACATGCCTCCTTTTCAATGCCCGCTCCGTGGCGAGAAACAGACACAGCATCTTTGACCTCCTATCCTCTCACAATCCCAACCTCATTTTTATCACTGAACCTGGTTCTCCAACGATTTTGCAACAGTTGCATACAAGGCCTCCCCCCTGGCTATTCGCTTATCGTGCACAACAGACCAACCAGACCAGAGGTAGTGGAGTGGCAATCCTCTACAAACCTAATTTCTCCGTCTCACTCGTCAAAACCCAGACATGCAATGCCTCCTGCGAATCCCTTCTAGTAAAACTCTTGCTACCATCAACACTCAGCCACAGCTTCCTATTCATCTACAGACCCCCTGGATACGACAGACATTTTGCCAACAATCTCTGTGACTCAATAGCTACCATTCAGGTAAATCACCCAACCCTTACACTATTGGGAGACTTCAATGTCTGTTATGATATGCCCAACAACCCCATGACCAAACCTCTGGTTGACAGTCTTGATGCACTCAACCTCTCCTTACATACCAATGGTCCAACTCATTCAGGTGGGCATACCATTGATGCGATCTTCAGCTCCTATGACCGTCTCTCCAGTTCCAGTTCCAAACCGCTTTGTCGGGGTGATTTCCCGGGGGTCGGCAGAGCTGTCCGCAGACCTCCGAGGCAGGGAAGCACGAACTCCTCTCGTGTCCTAAAAGGAGTATGACACACGCTAACGAGCAAGGTAATTACTGCTGTTTATGATAGAAACGGCAGGGATTGTTCTCTGCCCGTATGCATCCGGGGAGACGCTCTCTTTCCGTTAGTGGGGCTCGCAGGCCCTTTTTACCATAGTATGACGTGCTTCTCGCATCACGTGGGAAAATCGTCACAAAACCTAACGCCACTTTAGGTTGGCTCCCCGAGTGGTAGGGTTAGTATAGGAACATATAGATAGAAATGTTAGTGGATGAGGACGACTCAGGTGGTACACCTGGGCTGTCCCTAATAATTGCTACAACAAATTAGTTACAAGGGGACACTTGGTGATTGGCTAACTAAAATGGCGTCAATGCGGTGCCCCTCGTATTCTGATTGGTTCCCTCACGAGCCCCCAAGCCTGGGATCATCGCCGTTCCCAGCTCGCGATGTACCTAGTACTGGCAACAATGTGCAACTATGTGTTAGTGGTGGACAATGGACAGGTCTTGCTAGTGGCTGATGATCACGCCTTTCCCACCGGTGTAGGTGTCCAACTTGTTGCTTCGTTGTTGCAATCCGTGTCTCAGACGTGGGGTCCCGGCGATTCTCTGTCTCATGGGTTTGGCATTCTGTCAGGTCGACTTGGTCACGTGTGTAGAGACCATAGCTGGAGCAGAATTATGAGCATTTGATTTGTATTTCAGCTTTGAAGGGCGCTTGGCTGCGGCAGGTATTGCCTCGGTGCTAGGAGCGCGGCGTGTGAGTTGCTACATTGCGGCCTTGGCTGTGAGCTCTTGTTGGGCTCGTTCTGCGTGGTCAGCGCTTTGCCTTTTCATCTTGGGAAGATTTTTGTCTGAGAGGCTCCTGTCTGGGGACTCTTGCTTGCGGCCTACTCAGGCCTAGTCCTGGGTGGCGAGGTACAATCCATAATATGGGGTCATGAGGTGATAGAATGTCATGAACATCAGTAGATATATAAGATGGCGTCTCTATGGGGATAGATAGCGAAAAAGCATCTGCAAGCATGTATACACGAGCTCTTCAGGCGTTTTGCATTTCTGCGGTGCTGTAGGAGGCCTATGTGAAAATTAACAACGATGCATGTCCATGAGTGTGTCCGTCGCTACGTCATAGCACTGAGTATGTTCTTCGTGTGGTTTGGTGTGTGAATGATCAGTGTGCATGGTGGCACGTGTGTTCTCGTTCATTGGCTATGTCGTCATGGCATCTCTAATGATGATGGGTTTTGTGGTTGTTGTTTAGTCAAGCTAGTCCATGTCGTAGACATCGGCTTGACCGGGATGTGGTATTGGACATGTTCCTCGTGCGTGTGGGCCGCGGACACACGGCACCTTATCATCTGGTAAGGAAGTGAATGGGTCAAACTCCTCTCGCGGGGAGTGCTTGGGTCCTGATCCTCTAGGCCAGGGTCTGGATGAGAATGGGGAAGGGTGTTTTCCCATTTTCCCACTTCAGTCCCCCTTCTGGTCGACTTGTCGAACACAAAATGATCCGCTCTCTTATCTCCGCGTATCCTCCACACCTTTGTTATTCCAGCGAGGTGTCCATACTGGTTCGCATGGTCTTCGAACGACTAGTACATGTACACGCACCCACCGCTGGGTTTGCAATAGACCCATTTTCCAACATAATTCTTTGGGTTCCTTGGGTTTTCCACTTTCACTGATGGCGGGTGTAAGTCTGCTTCTGATAGTTGCTTGCTCACCCTCTCACGTTCCTTTATTATTATATCTATGTTCTTGTCGTCTTCTGCTGGCATCAGGGCGTGCATGCCGATCATTTCTATCATTTCATCAGTTGTACGAGCCGTTCTTGCTTTCCACAATCTCAGTCCTAACAGGGCGGCCATTCCCAATATTATGCATCCAGCTATTATCTTAAGACAATCTGACAGCCATGATGGCATCCACGACCATAAATAAGAAAACCAGCTACCATCTCTCTTCAGTCCCTTCACTTCCTCTTCCATCTTGGCGTGCATCTTGGCAAGTTGTGATACTGCCTCAGAAAGCGTGCCATTGTTTGCGTCGTTTGCAGGAATAAATGTGCAACGTGAACTTCCTATTTTTGCACAAACTCCTCCTTCCATTGCTGTAAGGAGATCCAGTACATATCTATTCGGAGTGCTACCATTCTCACTGCCCTCAATTCTTCTCTTATCGCGTTGAATGCATTGACGGTGGAGTTTATTGTCATCATTAGTTCCCATCTTGTTATCTGGAGCCACTTCGCGTTTGCATGCGCTTGCTATCCTGGAATTATTATAGAGGAAAAGAACATCGCCGCTCTACTGAATAGTCTGTTTCCTGGTGGGATGTCACTAAGAGCTGTTTCCGATCTTCTCCACAGGTAGTTCCCCGTCAGTGGTTCTCCTTGTCTTCTCACTCTTGACAATACGGTTGTTTTGTTCTTTTCCTTTTTCTCTTTATTCGTCGCTGATCTTTTCTTCCTTTTATTCCCTTCGTCCATTTTAGGGAAGCTTCCCAGGTAGACATGTTTCTGTGGTACTACTAGGGATGGTACGTTTATGTGTACCATAGTGCATATTCCATTCCATAATGGCGGCAAGCTGTGGTATGCCTTTTCTCCGCAGGCCCAATAGTGGTCCATTAGGACTGCTGTACCGGCACCTTCTGCAGTTATCGCTGCTGTCCTTTTGCAGTTGCTGTTCCTGCCAACCTCGACGCCTCCATCGTGTTGATAACAAAGTGTAGGTGCAGTTAGTGGGAGTATTGTTATTGGATCTTCGTCCTTCTCTAGCCATGTTACCAGCGCTGCACTCTTTATCCGTCCCTTGGATCTTCGTCCTTCTCTAGCCATGTTACCAGCGCTGCACTCTTTATCCGTCCCTTGTAACACTTATTGTTCTCTTCATCCATTTTTTCCACAGTTGCCTTTGTTAATGTTATAATACTACTCCCCACAACCCCATCAGTCCATCCCTCTTTCGTGTGCACATTTCCATATATTACTATCAGCGGTCTTTCCCAGCACCCTAGCGTTCCAGGACTTTCTCTTACACGCCATTCACATGGTAGGTAATTCAATGTTACTTCCTTTGTTTCCCCCTTGTCAGGTCCGTCTGTCACATATTGGAGCCCCTGTGTTAGTTGCAAGTAGTGATTGTACATGGGAAGTGTCTTGATGAAGTTATTGTCATACGGGTATGTGTCCCTCGTCTTCCACTGTAGTATCGCCATTTTCCCTTGGAATTGTCCTTTTGTTTGGAACATGGCCAGGTATATCAGGCACTCTACTGATGTTGCAGGCACCTCAGTAGCCACACATTTTCTTGATGCACTCATGGCATATGGGATCAATGAGCACACATAGCAGTTGTCCTTAGTTTCCCCTTACCAATTTCGGACATGTGCTGATACCACATGTTATTCAAGACGTGTGAGGATTCTGTAAAATATGTGTCTACCCCATTGTTATCAATAGTCGTGCTACGTTTAATCCTCTTACCTTGTAATCTTTGGTTACTTGTACCACCTGATACCGTACCTGTTGCAGCCGTGGTTGGGGGTATGTTAGTAGAAGGTGCAGCCAAGACATAGGAAGCATAGTGTGCCTGCCAGACAGTGGCAGAAAGTAGTCCAGTGATAAACAATAGGCCTATAATTTTTATTACAATTGGTAACATGACTGGCATTTTGTGTCTTACCTTTGCTGCTGTCCTGCAGCTTTCCTTACGATGATAAAGATGCCCGCCTGAAAATTGCTACAAAATAAGCATTAATTTGTTAGTTCTGTTAATTCAAGCCCTCCCTATCATGTACTCGTTTAATGCCCAGGCGAAAAGCTCTTCCCACGCTTTCCTAAGCGTCTTGTCTCTCAAGACGGGTAAGTACTTGTGGAGGTATGGGAATGATTGTTCTGTACTCAAAATAAACGTGTTATAATACACACTTATTCTTCTTTTCTTTAGGTATTTTGGTCTTTTTATAGCATATACAAATTGGTGTGACAGTGCTTCTGGGGTGTTGTTATCCGCGGGCAGCATTTACTGTTGGGCAAAATGTGTGCGTTAGTACCCCTATTCAATCCTTCAACATAAACTAGTACAGTGCGGTACCTGCATGTGCGAAACAAAAAAGAAGAGAACATGCATGTGTTTACATAGTGTGGTGTGAAATGGCAAATATCTTGACAATGTTCTTTAATTAGGTAGTGACTGGGGCGGTGTTTGTCTGGTTGGGGCTTGTTGGGGCAGTGTTCTTCTTAATTTGGGATCTCGTGACCATGGGGTGGGCTATGGGCAATTGTTCATTTGAGTCCTTGGGGATGTTTGGCGTTTGGGAGGGGTCTGGGGCTGTGTTGCCGTTGTCGTTAGTTGTCATTGCTGCTGCGTTGGCCCTGTCGTTGATGCAAGGGCGGTTCTGATCTTTGTAGGGCTTGATGTCGTGCAAATGCGGCCACACGTTCTTATCTTGTAGTATTACGGCTCTAGGAGGCGTTTTTTCCACCAGGTGGGGCCCGGTAAAACGGGGGCTATTCCACCGGCGATTGAAATTTCGGAGGAGGACACTGTCCCCCTCCCTTACAGTCCACTGTGTTGCTTGTTCCTGCTCTTCATCTGTTCTTTCTTCCTGTTGGGTGTTCTTCGACCCGCCCCGCGTCCCCTCGAGCTGTTGAGAGATAAAGGCGATACTAGTAATAAAGGAAGAGACGTATTCGTACATTTCTTCACAGAAGACAGTCTGAGATGAGTGACAGTCTGTTATAGCCCTTGATGGAGGTGTCAATGGAAGGTGCATTTGGCGTCCGGTCACCACCTCGTGGGTTGTGAGGTGGTGATCCGACCCTGGCCTGCTTCTTAACTCAAATAGTGCTAAGGGTAGGCAATAGAGCCAGCTTTTCTTAGTTGACTGCTGTATTCTGGCTATCTCTTCTTTTAGGAGGCCGTTGAGGCGTTCACAAACACCATTCGCCTGTGGGTGGTACGCACAGGCAAACTTGTGGTTGATACCAAGGAGTGCAGTTATGTGTTGGAACATCTCGTTGGTGAAGTGCGGGCCATTGTCAGACCGCAACACTTTCCACACCCCCCACCGTGGGAAAAACTCCCTCACCAGGAACTTTGCTGCTCTAAAAGCGTCAGCGTGGGAACATGGACCGGCTTCGATCCACCTTGAAAATGGACATACTACCACAATCATATATCTGAATCCTTGACATGCATTGATCATGTCAACGTAGTCAATATGGAGGTGCAGGAAGGATCCTTCCGGCTGGGGTATAACACCTTTGATCACTTACAGCGTGTGACCGCCGTAAATTCGTGACTAGTAAGACAATTGCTAATGAAGTTTGCAACATGCAAATTTAGCTCGGGACAAAACCACACCTCTTTTATTCTTGCTGCAATAACCTCCTTTCCTGTGTGTGCGGGATGATGTAGTTGGCCAGGGCTGTTTTCAACAGGGCCAGGGGCATCACTATTTTGCCTGTATTGTTCTGTCACCATAATGCGTCTGTGGGGGATATTGCACATCCTCTTTTGACCCATAGCTCCTTCTCTACCATGGGTGCTGCTGCCTGTAATTCCATTATTTGATTTTCAGGGATGTGGGAGTACCCATCCTTCATCAACATCTGTCTTGCCCCCGCCCGCCCCTTATCTTTGTCTTGGGGGGTCCATATCTCGCAGAAATACGCAGCATGTTTAGCATGTGCGTCTGCTCTTTTCATTACCTTTGGAAATGGGATCATCCCCGTTCGTATGGGCCTGACACTTCATCAGGGCTATTTCTTTGGGCTCTTCAATTACCTCAATTAATTCAGCAAGTAGTAGGGCATGTTGCACTGGGGTACCGTCTGCTCTTCTGAACCCTCTTCGCCGCCACTTAATTAATCCTGAATGTACAGTTGATGTTACGTATGCACTATCAGAGTATATTGTCACTCGCTTATCAGTGCTTTCTTTCAGTGCTAATATTAGGGCCACTAACTCTGCTGCTTGGGCAGAGTAGTTGTCATGATCTCTGCTTCCAAAAGGTCAGGGTTTTCCCAACTCCCTTGGAAGCAGATCCATAACCCAGGTTCCGAGTGCCATCCAGTCCCAATTGGGACCTTTTGGACCCAGTCCTGGCGCCAGTGGCACCAGGCTCATAAATATGCCCAGTCCCAGCGCTGGAAGCGCCAGGCTCATAATGCTTGGGTGGACTTACCTGCAGCAGACCATGCTGCTTACTTGCCTGCCAGTTGAGCCTCTGATCCTCTTCTGTTTGGAACTACTTTTCCTGTTGGGTGGGGCTGGAGCCACTCCCTAGATTTAGAACACTGGAACTCTTCTGGAAGGCAGGAACTCTTTTCTTACCAGGAACTCTTTTCTTACTTAGGCGTGGCTGTGGAAGGAGAGACCTAAGCACTACAGGAGGCTATTTAAACCACACCCGGTGGATGAATCTTGCTTTGCGTTATTCTGCACCCTCTGCAGCAGGACGCTCATCGTGTCTTCTGCATCCAGTCCTGGGCCTAAGGAAAAAGGCTTACCATCCTGAATCCAGTCTTCAGCAACACCTATAAAGACAAGAAAGAACAGGTTAGCATTCCGGCATCTGAAAGGCAAAGGCTTACCATCCTGAATCCATTCTTCAGCAACACCTATAAAGACAAGAAAGAACAGGTTAGCATTCCGGCATCGGAAAGGCAAAGGCTTACCTACTCTTCGTGCGCTCCGGAGGTCTTCATACTGCATTCCGGCATCTGAAAGACAAAAGCTTACCAACTCTTCGCACGCTCCGGAGGCCTTCGGCGCTGCATCCGCATCTGAAAGACAAAACAAGGTGCGTTTAAAGACATTGGGGAACTTTAATACTCACGTGCCATTACCCCTTTCCACATCTAATCCAGTGGGTATTCCGGCACCCTGCAGCCGCTCCGAACTCGTACCTGCAAAATAAAAAGACAGTTAGAGCGCATCGTGAAGCAGGCAACAAGCGCTTACTCACGTGCTTCCAGGCGCTTCTATTCATCACACGGGCTCCATCTTCAACTCACTTCAGCCCGTCATCCGCCATCGCCGGAACCCTGCAAAACAAGAGACATCATTACTAAAGACTTTAAAAAGACATTTGAATGACTCGAAACTTACCGTTCGTGCAGTAAACGACGGACAGCAGTCCTCTGAAGTCAAGAGGCCTGCGCTACCTATCCAGTGAAGAAACTGGCTACAGCACCCTGCCCCGAGGCAGATGGAGAGCTCGGCATTCACTTACCTAAGGTGAGAGCGTTAACCTTTGGGGTCTACAGGAGAGGAGAAGAGGAAAGAGATAGGGACACCCCAATAACCCCAGTTCATTAACCCCATATTTTCTATCTGCAGACATCTTACTCTACACGTCAGGCATACAGTGCACAGAGGTCCAGCCCAAAGAGCCAACCGGGTGCTACACATCACCTTTGAAGATACGGTAGTCGCCCAGTCAAGACCGGCGCCTCTGCGAGAATCAGGTGAGCGTTACAGAACGCAAAGCCTACCGCAAAACTCTCGCCCAGGCGCTATGGAAACCTCGGATACTGACCCCCTAGCCCGGTTACTTGGGGAACTAAGGGCAGAAGTGCATGCAACTCGTTAGGAAACGAATGCTCTAAGAAGGGAACTAATTATTTCCAAGGAGAGAACAGACAATCTTGCTAGACAAGTGCTACAGTCACAAGCCGGACAGACCCAGTTACCCGCATCAGAGGCAAATCTTCCTTCAACATCCTCTATGAATCCAGTGCAGATCAACCTACCTGGGAATGTACCTCTGGCTCCGCCCGAGCGATTTTCTGGTGACCCAAAGAGGTTTGCAGTATTTATCAATCAGTGCCGGTTGCACTTCTTATGCCGGCCAGCAGCCTTTCCAACTGATCAAGCTAAAGTAGCTTTTGTACTTTCGTACCTTAGTGGCAATGCGGCAGACTGGTCGATCCCTCTAGTTCATCAAGATGATCCGGTTCTCCATGATTTTCAAGCCTTTCAGCTTAGTATGGAAAAACTGTTCGCAAGACATTCACAGGGACAGGCCTTGGACAATGAGCTTCTTTCGTTGCGACAGGGTAATCAAGACCTTTTGGCTTATATTGCATCTTTCAATAGACTAATAGTGGAAACTCAATGGCCTGAGGACAAAAGGATTACGCTGTTTTATAGAGGTCTACGTGGAGAGCTCAAAGACGTTTTAGCCCAAGTAGTGAATCCCCCACAAGACTGTTCGGATTACATAGACTTGGTCGTTCAAATAGATCACAGTCTGCAGAACAGGAAGGCCGATCGTTCCAAGTTTGATGCTCGAGTATTTTCCAAACCGCCAACTCCTTCCAAAGGAGTAGACTCCGGGGAATCCATGCAAATAGGGGGTCTGAACGGTCCTCTAACACATCGGGAGCGGGAAAGGAGGAAACAGTTGCAATTATGCCTATATTGCGGAAACTCAGGGCACTTTCTTCGAGACTGTCCGGTGAAACCTGCCAAGAAGGCAGTAGGAGCTGCAGTTACCAAAGTTACAAACTCTGAGCAGGGAAACGACCTCGCCCGACAAGAATAGAGGTCCTCTTGCCGAGCGTAAAAACCAGTTCCGTGACCTCGCATTTCGTGATACCTATGGTCCTCATTAGCCCTGATAATCCGGATCGATTACATGCAATTGAAGCTTACGTCGACAGCGGTGCCATCGGCAATTATGTGGATCATGAAATGGTTTTGAGGATGAATCTAACTCTTTGTCCCAAGGCTGTAAAGGACGTCATTACTACGGTGGATGGTACGGAGATAGCCTCCGGGCCAGTAACGCATACCACTCAAGAAGTGACGCTAGTAAGTCAAGATGGACACCATGAGAAGATCGTGTTCGATGTGATCAAGGCCCCTCAGTTTCAGATTATTCTAGGAATACCTTGGTTAGAGAAACACAATCCTCTGATCGATTGCCGAGCAAGAACGGTCCAGTTTCCAGAATGTGTCTCTACTTGTCACCCTCCACCTGGTGTTGCACTGGCCGCAATTTCTTCAGAGACTCCCCAGTTACCTCCCGAATACCTAGAATACCAAGATGTTTTCCGGAAGGATCAGGCTAACTCTCTACCTCCTCATAGGTCTTATGACTGCCAGATAGACCTGATACCTGAATCTACTCCTCCTTGTAGTAGAATTTATGCCCTCACCGAGCCTGAGAACCTTCACCTTCGACAATACCTGGATCAATACCTGGCAAATGGGTTTATTCGTCCTTCCAAGTCCCCTGCTTCTTCAGCTTTGTTCTTCGTTCCAAAAAAGGAAGGAGACCTTAGAACTTGTATCGATTATCGCTCCCTGAACCAGATCACCGTTAAGAATAGATATCCGTTACCTTTGATCCCTGAACTCCTGGACCAAGTCAGAAAAGCATGCATATATACAAAGCTGGATCTTAGAGGAGTTTACCACTTGGTACGAGTAAAAGAGGGCGATGAATGGAAGACGGCCTTCCGCACCAAGTATGGGCTATTTGAATATCAGGTCATGCCCTTCAGACTTTGCAATGCCCCGGCCGCCTTTCAATATTTTATGAACGATGTCCTCAGAGAGCTTATAGATGTATGTGTTGTTGTTTACATTGACGACATCCTCGTTTATTCTTCATCGGAATCTGAACATCGGAAACACGTGAAAATGGTCCTCGAAAGATTGCGTCAACACAAACTTTTCGCTAAGTTGGAAAAATGTGTTTTCAACGTGACTGAAGTTGAATTCTTGGGATTCATATTATCACCTGGCGGGGTGCGTATGGATTCAAAGAAGGTCGATGCAGTTCTCAAATGGCCATCACCATCCTCCGTAAAAGGTGTGCAAAGCATGTTAGGCTTCGCTAACTTTTACCGCAGGTTTATCCCCGAGTTCTCTCGAATAGTCCAGCCCATCACTGCCTTGTTAAAGAAAAACAAACGTTTTGAATGGTCTACCGAGGCGGAACAAGCTTTCCAGGATTTGAAGACTAAATTTATCTCTGCACCAATCTTAAAACACCCTCGCCCCGAACTCCCCTACATCGTGGAAACTGATGCTTCAAGCCTTGCCATGGGGGCAGTTCTATCACAAAAGGACCCGGTAACCAATCAGTTGCATCCCGTGGCATTTTGGTCCCGCAAATTCTCGCCTCCTGAAGTCAATTACACGATTACTGACAAGGAACTTCTGGCTATCAAGTCTGCCTTTAAGGCTTGGCGGCATTATCTGCTGGGGGCCCGACACACCGTTACTGTGATTACGGATCACCGAAACCTGCAATATTTGAAAACCGCAAAAGCCCAATCCTCTAGACAACTCCGTTGGGCATTATTCTTTGCCGAGTTTGACTTCATAATTACCTATCGACCAGGTACAAAGAACGGTAAAGCCGATGCCCTTTCTCGGATGGGAGTGGAAGAACACTTGATCAACCCTAAACCTGTACCAATCATTCCCGAACAAAGAATTCTGGGTGTAATCGCCACAGAATCCATAGAGGAAGTTAAGGATAAAGCCAGGCAACTTGTAACTCCAGCAGATATACAGAATTGGCATCTGCAGGGAAAGGACTTTGCAGTAAAGGACAACTTATTGTATTTCCAAGAACGATTATACCTACCCAGCACAGATTTACAGAAAAAAGTAATCTCTTGTTATCACGACTCTTTAATGGAAGGTCATCCCGGTATAGCCAAGACCTCAGAAAAGATCAAGCGCTACTTCTGGTGGCCGTCTTGGAAAAAAGATATCAGAGACTTTATAATGTCCTGTGGAGTATGCGCCCAAAACAAGAGTCAAAAGGAAAGACCAGCAGGCCTCTTACGACCTATTGACATCCCACCTCGCCCTTGGCATACGCTTTCTATGGACTTCATCACCGATCTACCTCCATGCTCCGGATACAATACGATTCTAGTAATCGTGGACTTATTCTCCAAGATGGCGCATTTCATTCCGCTCAAAGGCTTGCCAACAGCAGCAACTCTGGCCCGAGAATTTCTCGAAAACATCGTCCGACTGCACGGTTTTCCTTCGGTTCTAATTTCGGATCGAGGTAGTCAATTTATTTCTCATTTTTGGCGAAGTTGCTGTCGGTCGGCTCAAATTGATGTGAGACTATCGACCAGTCACCACCCTCAGACCGACGGACAAACCAAGAGGACCAATCAAACTCTGGAACAGTATTTACGCTGCATGCTGCAACAAACTGAAAAAACTTGGAAAGATATCCTTTGGATAGCCGAGTACGCCTACAATAACTCTGTCCACTCGGGAACTGGGAAAACCCCGTTTTTTCTTTTGTACGGCAGTCACCCTCGAACCTCGGGGTTGGATCCCCTCCAAGATCTTGAAACACCAGCAGTAGACTACCTGCATTCTACAATCACCCAAGCCTTTAAGGAAGCTGTTTCTCACCTTCAAAGGGCTAAAGAACAATACAAGAAAGGAGCAGATCAACATCGGAAGGAAGCCCCTCACTATCAGGTAGGGGATCAAGTCTGGTTATCCACCAAATATCTATCTCTAAAAGGGCCACGCACATTCAACCCAAGATACCTTGGTCCCTATTCCATCACTACCATAGTAAACCCAGTAGCTGTCAAGTTGGACTTGCCCCCGCACATGAAGATACATCCGGTCTTCCACGTCTCTCTATTAAAACCCGTGCAACCTCAAACCCGACTAACCAAATCTCCAAAACCTATCCTAGTGGATGGAGAACTCGAGTTTGAAGTCAAAAGCATTCTGGACTCCAAGATCTCCAAATCTAAACTATTCTACCTAATTGACTGGAAAGGCTACGGCCCCCAAGAGAGATCCTGGGAACCTGCTGAATATGTCCACGCTCCTCGCCTAATCAAAAGATTTCACCGAACATTTCCTGACAAGCCAAAACCCCCGGAGAAGCCCGGTTTGGGAGGGGCCTTGAGGGGGGGTACTGTCATGATCTCTGCTTCCAAAAGGTCAGGGTTTTCCCAACTCCCTTGGAAGCAGATCCATAACCCAGGTTCCGAGTGCCAACCAGTCCCAATTGGGACCTTTTGGACCCAATCCTGGCGCCAGTGGCACCAGGCTCATAAATATGCCCAGTCCCAGCGCTGGAAGCGCCGGGCTCATAATGCTTGGGTGGATTTACCTGCAGCAGACCATGCTGCTTACTTGCCTGCCAGTTGAGCCTCTGATCCTCTTCTGTTTGGAACTACTTTTCCTGTTGGGTGGGGCTGGAGCCACTCCCTAGATTTAGAACACTGGAACTCTTCTGGAAGGCAGGAACTCTTTTCTTACCAGGAACTCTTTTCTTACTTAGGCGTGGCTGTGGAAGGAGACACCTAAGCACTACAGGAGGCTATTTAAACCACACCCGGTGGATGAATCTTGCTTTGCGTTATTCTGCACCCTCTGCAGCAGGACGCTCATCGTCTCTTCTGCATCCAGTCCTGGGCCTAAGGAAAAAGGCTTACCATCCTGAATCCAGTCTTCAGCAACACCTATAAAGACAAGAAAGAACAGGTTAGCATTCCGGCATCTGAAAGGCAAAGGCTTACCATCCTGAATCCAGTCTTCAGCAACACCTATAAAGACAAGAAAGAACAGGTTAGCATTCCGGCATCGGAAAGGCAAAGGCTTACCTACTCTTCGTGCGCTCCGGAGGTCTTCATACTGCATTCCGGCATCTGAAAGACAAAAGCTTACCAACTCTTCGCACGCTCCGGAGGCCTTCGGCGCTGCATCCGCATCTGAAAGACAAAACAAGGTGCGTTTAAAGACATTGGGGAACTTTAATACTCACGTGCCATTACTCCTTTCCACATCTAATCCAGTGGGTATTCCGGCACCCTGCAGCCGCTCCGAACTCGTACCTGCAAAATAAAAAGACAGTTAGAGCGCATCGTGAAGCAGGCAACAAGCGCTTACTCACATGCTTCCAGGCGCTTCTATTCATCACACGGGCTCCATCTTCAACTCACTTCAGCCCGTCATCCGCCATCGCCGGAACCCTGCAAAACAAGAGACATCATTACTAAAGACTTTAAAAAGACATTTGAATGACTCGAAACTTACCGTTCGTGCAGTAAACGACGGACAGCAGTCCTCTGAAGTCAAGAGGCCTGCGCTACCTATCCAGTGAAGAAACTGGCTACAGCACCCTGCCCGAGGCAGATGGAGAGCTCGGCATTCACTTACCTAAGGTGAGAGCGTTAACCTTTGGGGTCTACAGGAGAGGAGAAGAGGAAAGAGATAGGGACACCCCAATAACCCCAGTTCATTAACCCCATATTTTCTATCTGCAGACATCTTACTCTACACGTCAGGCATACAGTGCACAGAGGTCCAGCCCAAAGAGCCAACCGGGTGCTACACATCACCTTTGAAGATACGGTAGTCGCCCAGTCAAGACCGGCGCCTCTGCGAGAATCAGGTGAGCGTTACAGTAGTGTTGCGGTAACTGAACGCTTTTCACTGGGACATATGTCAAATCTTCTGTCATGCTCACCACTGCTGCTGCTCCTGTTCTGCGTATCCCATCACTCTGGTCAATTGTTGAGGACCCATCAATGTACAGTATCTCTCAACCTTTCTTATGCTGGAGTAAGTGTCAATGGCCTGGGTGCAGTCATGAGTGTAGCTGCCATCTTCCACTACCTTTGCTATGAACCTCACTGGGTTCACGCTGTTGCATCTTACAATTGTTAGTTCTGGCCTGGACAAAATTACTTCATACCCTGATGCCCTCTGAGTGGTCAAAGTTGACTTCGGTTTGTTCAGTATTGCAAAAAGGGCATGCTCCATGTATAGTGTGGTTGGACAGCCCATTGTTATTGAGGATGATTTCTCTACCGCAACGGCTCCGGCAGCCAAACTCTGTTGGCACGGGAAATTATCTAACATTACAGGGTCTAGGTGTCCACTATAGAATGCCACTGGTTTGTGACCCATGCTAGTCTTCAGCGTCAGCACTGCCCTCATTACTGCTGAGCTACAGTGTGAAAAGATAAAACATTGTGCTTTCATTTAGGGTGGCCAGTACTGGTGCTGTCGATATGGCATTTTTTAGTTCCTGAAATGCCTCTGTCATTTCTGTGGTTCACCTCAGCTTCTTTCCCCCCCCTCTGCGCTTCTTGAGGGCCTCAAGCAGTGGTCCTATGTATGAGCTGTAATAAAAAACCCAGGCCCTGCAGTAGTTGCATAGGCCCAAGAACTGTTGCAGTTCTCTCACTGTTTGTGGCTGTGGTGTGTTCATTATGGCTTGTGCCCTTTGTGGTACAATGTTCCTTCCATTTTGTGAAATGAGCTGGCCTATGTAGAGCACTTGTTCTTGGCAGTATTGCAGTTTCTCCTTGTCTACCTTGTACCCTTTTTCTGCTAACACTGTGAGCAGTTTGATGGAGTCTCTCCTGCACTTCTCTTCTGTGGTGCTGCAGATGATTATGTCATCTACATATTGTAGCACCGTGCTTTCCATCTCAATGTTACCCTAGTCCATTTGTATCACCCTGTTAAAGATGGATGGTGACTCGCAGTACCCTTGGGGCAACCTGGTGTGTTTTCCATTTTGTGTTACGGTATGTGCAACTCGTCAAGTCTTGTGAGTCAGGGTGTAGAGCAGGGGTGCACAACTGATTTTGACAGATGGCCGAGAGTACCTTACATGAGGGCTATAGTGGGCCGAAAAGTAAATGTGGGCGGGGCGGTAGGCGGGGCGTGGCAGGAGGCTTTTTAAACCCCCAATTTGTACTAAATACATGGAAAAAGAATGTTTTTGAGGGGTAACGATTTTTATTTGCATTTCAAACTTACATTTTGTACTACACATTTTCCATTGTTATAATTTATTTCTATTTAGTTATTGTATCTCGCCTGTTTAATTAACTTATATATATTGTATTGACCCTAGATTGGACATGCCGTTATTTTGGACTGCTACAGTTTGCTATTTGGGTTGCCCAAGAGGAGTATGGCCTTCGGTGAGTCAGGTTTCCTCAAAAAGCTGTTTTAGCTTTATTATTGGGTTCACTCTTGGAGTGCACCAATATGCCCCATGGCCCCCTCACCCCCAACCAAACACTATGCCCCATGTCCCTCACCCCCAACCAAACACTATGCCCCATGGCCCCCTTAAACCCAACCAAACACAATGCCCTATGGCCCCCTCACCCCCAACCAAACACTATGCCCCATGTCCCTCACCACCAACCAAACGCAATGCCCCATGGCCCCCTCACCCTCAACCAAACACTATGCCCCATGGGCCCCTCACCCCCAACCAAACACTATGCCCCATGTCCCTCACCCTCAACCAAACACTATGCCCCATGGCCCACTTACACCCAACCAAACACTATACCCCATGGCACCCTCACCCCCAACCAAACACTATGCCCCATGGCCCCCTTACACCCAACCAAACACAATGCCCCATGGCCCCCTCACCCCCAAACACTATGCCCCATGTCCCTCACCCCCAACTAAACACTATGCCCCATGGCCCCCTTACACCCAACCAAACATTATGACCCATTGCCCCCTCACACCCAACCAAACACAATGCCCTATGGCCCCCTCACCCCCAAACACTATGCCCCATGTCCCTCACCCCCAACCAAACACTATGCCCCATGGCCCCCTTACACCCAACCAAACACTATGCCCCATTTCCCCCTCACCCCCAACAAAACACAATGCCCCATGGCCCCCTCACCCCCAACCAAACACTATGCCCCATGGCACCCTCACCCCCAACCAAACACTATGCCCCAGGGCCCCCTTACCCCCAACCAAACACTATGCCCCATGGCCCCCTCACCCCCAACCAAACACTATGCCCCATGGCCCCCTCACCCCAACCAAACACTATGCCCCATGTCCCTCACCCCCAACCAAACACTATGCCCCATGGCCCCCTTACACCCAACCAAACATTATGCCCCATGGCCCCCTCACCCCAACCAAACACTATGCCCCATGGCCCCCTCACACCCAACCAAACACTATGACCCATGCCCCCCTCACACCCAACCAAAACAATGCCCTATGGCCCCCTCACCCCCAACCAAACACTATGCCCCATGTCCCTCACCCCCAACCAAACACAATGCCCCATGGCCCCCTTACACCCAACCAAACATTATGCCCCACTCACCCCCAACCAAACACTATGCCCCATGGCCCCCTCACACCCAACCAAACACTATGACCCATGGCCCCCTCACACCCAACCAAACAAAATGCCCTATGGCCCCCTCACCCCCAGCCAAACACTATGCCCCATGGCCTCCTCACCGCCAACCAAACTCCCCACCCCATGGCCCCCTCACCCCCAACCAAACCCCCCACCCCCCAAATCAGCACACACAAACCAGCACCAATACAGACCGAACCCCCACCCCCCAACTCAGCACACACACAAACATGCACCCATAAAGACCCGAAACACCCACCCCCCCAACTCCAAATCCCCCACCCCCAACTCAGCACACACACTCTCAAGCCTGCACCCATACAGACCCGAACCCCCCACCCCCCAACTCAGCACACACACAAACATGCACCCATACAGACCCGAACCTCCTACCCCCCCAAATCAGCACACTCTCAAACAAGCACCCATACAGACCCGAACCTCCACCCCCCAACTCAGCACACACACAAACATGCACCCATGCAGACCCGAACCCCCACCCCCCAACTCCAAACCCCCCACCCCCAACTCAGCACACAATCTCAAGCATGCACCCATACAGACCCGAACCCCCACCCCCCAACTCAGCACACACACAAACATGCACCCATACAGACCCGAACCCCCACCCCCCAACTCAGCACACAAAAAACATTCAAATCAAAACATTCATACAGATCCGACAACCCCCCCGCCCCCGCATCTCAACATACACACAAAAAACATTCAAATCCAAACATTCATACACATCCGACACCCCCCCTCCGCATCTCAACATACACACAAAAACATTATAATCCAAACATTCATACACATTCGACACCCCCCCACCCCCGCATCTCAACATACACACAAAATACATTCAAATCCAAACATTCATACACATCCGACACCCCCTCCACCCCCGCATCTCAACATACATACAAAATACATTCAAATGCAAACATTCATACACATCCGACACGCCTCCCCACCCCCGCATCTCAACATACACACAGAATACATTCAACTCCAAACATTCATACACATCCGACACACCCCCACCGCATCTCAACATACACACAAAATACATTCAAATCCAAACATTCATACACATCCGACACCCACCCCACCCCCGCATCTCAATATACACACAAAATACATTCAAATCCAAACATTCATACACATCCGACACACCCCCGCATCTCAACATACACACAAAATACATTCAAATCCAAACATTCTTACACATCCGACACCCCCCACCGCATCTCAACATACACACAAAATACATTCAAATCCAAACATTCATACACATCCGACACACCCCCCACCCCCGCATCTCAACATACACACAAAATACATTCAAATCCAAACATTCATACACATCCGACACCCCCCCACCGCATCTCAACATACACACAAAATACATTCAAATCCAAACATATCCTACACACCCCCGTACCCCTGCATCTCAACATACACACAAAATACATTCAAATCCAAACATTCATACACATCCAATACACCCCCCAGCCCCGCATCTCAACATACACACAAAATACATTCAAATCCAAACATTCATACACATCCGACACACCCCCCCACCCCAACATACACACACAAACATAAAGCAAAACAAACCCGACACACAAACACAAACAGACCACTTACCGGAGACGTGCTGGAAGGCAGGTAAGCGGCAGGTAAGCTGGAACGCTGGAATCGTACTACGGCTGGCGTCCAAGGCTGAAATGCCTTCCGGCATCAAGCCTTATGGACCACGCCAGCCGTAGTGCTGGCCCTCCATTGGTGCAGCACACACGCATTACGTGGCTCGTAGGAGCGACGTGGTGTGTGTGTGTGCTGAGCCAATGAGGGCCAGTGTTTTGTTCGGCCCGCGAGGCACAAAGACTTTCCTAATGGAGGGCGGCCGCGGGCCGCCCTCCATTAGGAAAGTCTTTGTGCCTCGCGGGCCAGACAAAAGAGCATGGTGGGCCGCAACTGGCCCGCGGGCCGTATGTTGTGCACCCATGGTGTAGAGGTATTGAGAATAAAGCATTTTTGAGGTCAATCACGGTAAATCGTGACGCCTCTGCGGGTATTCCACATAGTATAGTGGCTGGATTAGCCGCTATAGGGTATTCTGCTTCTACAATGTGGTTGAGGGGTTTCAAATCCTCAACACCAAGACCCTCCCTTAGCCCTGCGCACAGGGTACACAGCAGTGTTACATAGAGACTCTGATGCTACTAATATACCTCTGCTGATCAATGCCGTTATCGTTTCATATATCCCCTCATCTGCCACTTTTGATAGTGGGTATTGCTTTACCCTTGGCAGTATTGCCCCTTTCTTCAACTTTATTTTCACCCCTCCGATGCTCTTGATGCAGTCCACGTCATATGGACTGGTGGTCCATAGAAATGCAGGCACTGCTGCCATATCCTCCTCGAAAAATGGTACAGTGATAGTAGTTAGTGCCTCTAGCGCCAGTGCCATCTTCTGCGCTATGTCTCTGTATGTCACTGTTACCCAAATGTGGACGCTCATCTCAAACACCTTCTCCCCCTCACCGTTATCGTCCGAGAAGAGCTCCTCATCAGATACCTGTGTTAGTCTGCACCCCTCTGCTTGTGCTATTACTGCTCTCCATGCTCTCCCTTCCCGGTCTTGGGCGTGTACTGGAATGTAGTCTTGTGTTGCTACAATGCTCTCAATCTCAGTGATATCCTTGTCCCTTCCTTTTCGTTGGAAGGTGTCTCGGGTCTAAAAAGGTTAGCTGCTGTCCTCCTCCAAATTTTCCCTTCAATTCCTGGTAGCCATGCTATTGCCATGTCTGTCCATATTGGAACAGTTCTCCATCTATTGGTTCTGCTCGCACTACTGTTTTGCCGTAGTAAGCCTGTAGTATTTGTCATGCTGTGAGCATGTTTATTTTTGGTTATTGATCATATTATTCCCTTGTCAGGAAAGGAGATAGTCATATTCAACCTGCTCATGATGTCCCTACCTAGTATGTTTACTGATGACTTTGTTGAGTATAGCAGTGGGAGGGACATGTCGTGATCACGTACAGATAAGGGGATGTTATCAGTGAAGGGAACCAACCCTCGAGCCCCAGAGAATCCTTGAGTGTTCATAGCTTCGCCTGACTGTTTACAGTTCCCCTCCCTTATGCATGACCTAGTGGCCCCTGTGTCAACTAAGAAGGAACATTTTTTGTCACCTATCGTCACATGTATGTGTGATTCCTCTGCAGGGTTAGGTGTTACTGATAGGATGGGGCACATCAAGGACATCTGTAGGCTGTCCTATTGTGGGTACAGTGACTGTCCATTTCCCGTGTACGGGTTGCGGCCTAGTATTGTCACTTTCCCTAGCTGTGTCTGTGCCACAGGTGTGTCAGTGGATGTTATTGCATTGTCCTGTATTTGTGTGAGCTGCTGCACAGTTTGGACCTGCTGTTGTTGTTTCGCTGCTGCGTTTGCTCGTATGTTTGTAGTGTCTGTTGTTGTGGTTGAGGGTGTTGCGTGTACGATTGTGGTTGTGGCTGTAACACCTGTGCCTGTTGTGGTCGTAATTGCTGCTGTGTCGCCTGCTGTTGTGTGTGACGCTGTTGTTTACCTAGAGGTCCTTGCTGCCCTTGCTCTCCCCAAGCCGCCTGCGCAGGCCTCATTCTGCATGTGCGTGACATGTGTCCTACCATCCCACATAGCCAACATGTCGGTGGTTCCCGTGCTTGCCATTGGGGTCCCCCCATGTTGTCCTGGTACTCCTGTTGTCCTTGTTGACTGTAACCCCAGAACCCTCCCCCTTGTTGTTGGGCGGGTGGACCATATCCTCTCCTTCTCATTTGTCCGCCCCTTCCTCTGTAATTATTTGAGTCCCATTTCCAAATTTCATATCATCCCATCCCGCGTACGCTGCGTATGGTGGGGATGGAGGCATTTGTTGTGTTGTTGCCTGTGCTCGATGCATTGGTAATACCTGTTGTTGTGTTGTGTTTTGCGTCGCTGTTTTCTGCGTGGGGGCGGGGGCTGTTATCAGTGCTCCTTACATGATATATTTTGATAACTTCTTTTGGACCAATTTTGCTTCCTCTGCCTTTCTATCCTCCTCCTTCCATTTCATCTTTTCCTGCCACATCCTGCAATAGTGCACTATTGTCAGTTGTATTTCTGGCCAGGCTTTTGCTTCCATTCCCACCAACTTCTTCAACTGTCTTTTCACCTGCTCCGGGAGCCCTTGTACTAGTATGTGGTAGAAAATTGCTAGTGTTTTATCCTATGGTTCTCGCGTTTCCAAGTGCCACTTCTCCTGAATCTCCTGGATGTACTCAACAGGATCTTCATTCTCACGCATCTTGCGTGAGGTTATTGCTCCTATGTCTGATGTGTCTGGGAATTGAACCCTCAACGCCTTCCAGAGTGCATGTCTGTAGTTGACATGTGCCGTGTTGTTTATTGTCATCCCTGGGAATCCCGCCCTCTTCCAGATGTCATCAGCAGAATCTCCCAGTATGGAAATCAGGAGGCCCTTCACGTCACCCACCGCTAACGTTTGCTCCGCAGCTTGCTTCTCCATTTCATTTATCCACTTTCCAGCTCCAGCACTCAGGGACGGAAGCCTGCATTTATATATATATATATTGTAGTCTGGCTCCTCCCCTCTCTAGTAGTGGCATTAAATTGTACTCCCTTTCCTCCCCCGGAGTCTGCCTGGGTGTGGTTATGCTAGTATATTCCTCATCTTCCTCCATATCTCTTAACTCTTCAATGCTGTCAATGTTACAGGAGCTCACCCACTCACCTCCTCCATCCTTCCTCCCTCTTTTGTTACCTTCTTGTCCTTTCGTTTGTGTGCTTGCTCATTCTTCCTGCCTACGCCCTAGAAGGTCCCTAAATCTGCCAACATAGGATGTGTGTACAGGGGTTGGTGTTAGTGGGCGTGGCGTTTTCCTGGTTGCTTCCCTTACCTTAGTTTCTCCTGCGCCCTTTCCTCCCCATCTCTCGCATGCCCATGGTGACTCGCAGTTAGTGCGCGTTATGTAGAATTTGTCTAAACTCTCCCTGGTGCCACTTCTTCCACTATCGCTCGAACCTCCGTCTTCGTCGCTGCAGAATCCATCAGTAAATGCTAATCCCCACTCTGTGCGTTTCCCCCCCACTGTCACTGTCCTAAAATCTATTAAGTCCACGTCTGTGTACTCACCTCCCTCAGCCGCATCCTCCTTTGTTGATGTTGATGCCACCTCCGTGTCCTGGCGTGTGTACTTATTTGCTCCATGTTCCACTCTCCTATCTCCTCTCTCCTTTTCCTTCCTCTCCACTACTTTGCCACCTATTTCCTCTCATTTCCTGTTTCATTCTTCTAATACTTCTGCACTCACCCTTGCTATTATCCTTTCCTCATCTTCCTTTCTTCCCCATATTCCCCCTTCCTTCTTCAGTATGCTTTCTATAACCTTCGCTTCTTCATAATTCCGTGTGCTTTCATTTATAATCTTTTTCCACAGTCCCATTTACCTATCATTCTCTTCCCTTTCCTCCTCCTTCCTTCTCATTTCCCTATTTTCTGCGCGTGCCATCCTTTCCGCTATTGCCCTTATGCGTTCTTCTTCCTTCGTTCTTTCCTCTGCCTGCTTCTTCATTCTCGACATCTCTGCCTTATTTACCTTCTTTTCCTCCTGTCTCTTCTGTGCTTCCTTCTCGAACTGCCCAATCAGCGTGCTTTGTATGCTCCTCAATTCCGCCAACCTCTCCTCCAGTATCTCTTCTTCCTCTCGTGAAAGTCTCCCTTCTTCTCCTTTACTTACATCGTGCCCTGTTTGTGTATCATCCTTCTCTTCCTTATTCGCCCTTCTCACTGCATCCACCTCTGCCTCTGTTAGTGTTCCCCAGAGCTTCAGAAGCACCTGTGCTGCAACCCACTCGTCTGGTCCTATGTTTGCGAAGTTCCCTATGGCCTTCCTATCACCCCTCATTCCTGCCGGTGTTGTTGTCGAACCTATCGTACCAGCCATCCCCCAACCTTTTTTGACAATCATCTGGGGGTGCGTATGGTGGGGGGCTGTACGCAGGGTTGGAGTATCCCTCAGCAGCATTAGTTGTTATCGAGCGGCTTCCCTAAATTCTGTTATTGGGTACAACCCCCTTCCTCCTTTCTCACTACCTTAGCCATCGGCACTTCCTCTGCCCCTCCCTTTTTAACCTTTGCCTCTGCTCCTTCTGCCTCCTCCTCACTTTCTTCAGCGCTAGGTAATTTTCCACACGCCGTACCCTCACCCCTTCCTTTCACCTTCTCTTCTCTTACCTCCTGTACTGCGTACAACCCTGGGGCTCCCGGTGTGTATCCCTGAAACATCTTCCACATATCGAAAACCGCTAGGTGGTTTGCTAATTTTTTCCCCTTATAGGTGTTATGCAAGTACGTCATTAGGTGATGTTGGATGTACATGTCAAAACTGCCGTTGGGCGGCCATGGTACCCTTATTTTGTTATCAGTTCCTTGTGTCCATTCAATACTATACTTTATAATCTTTTCTCTATGTGGTGACAATGTCGCGCAAATGTGTTGGAGTGGTGTAGTTAAAGCGCTTGGTCTGAGCCCCAACCCTGCTCCTGCACTCGACCCATAATACATTGCCATATTACACATTCACTTTTCTCAACATCAACCTTTTACCTGGCCCCGTAAACTGGGAACTTCGACTGTCTGTTGAAAGGGAAAGCAATTTCCAATGTTATACTAGTATGTTTTGCTATTCCTCTCTTCCTGATGTTACGACTATGGCCCCCTTCGGCCGTTGCGCACAGATCCCCCTGCGGCTGTGTGCCCTGTGCGGTGTGCCTCTGGGTGGCCCCACATTCCTGTGCCTCCGGTACTTGGCACACCTTCAACTTAGCTTGTCCTTCTCCCCGTCCCCTCCGTCTGCTCAGATCACTCCCTCTTCTTGTTCAACCCCCTTTAGAGCACGGCCGCCGTTCTCTGTGCGCGGCCACCTCTCCCCCCTGGGCTCCTCCCCCTTCGTTCCCTCGGTCCTCGACCACCACCAGAAAAAGATGCAAGATGGTTGCAGTATCCTATACAAGCCTTATGGGTGACGTCACCCACCTCCACAAGCACTGTAAGTACGTACACCTTTATACCCTTATAAACGCACGCTATCTTCTTCACACTTGTATCCCCTGTTAATCCCACAGCTGTCTTCCCACTTCGTCTGGTGTGGATAAATCAACAATCAATTACTTATTATAACCGAACTGCGCACGCTACGTCGCCTCGCGTGTGATACGCCCCTTCTCCAGAGGAACTTAACCAGCCAGTTATCTTCCGCACTCGGTAAATAATCTAGCTACCCCCTGCGGGAAAATGTCATCTACTTAACGAGCTTCAACACTCAATCAGTAGGGATCCTCATCTCCTCTACTCCTTGCACCCTTCACTGGTTCCCTGTCGGATGTAGGGCTACCTTCAAAACCCTATGCATTACCCACCGAGCAGTGCACAAGACTGGGCCAACGTACCTACAAGAGAAGATAAATCCCTACCTCCAATAGCGCACCCTAAGATCAAGCACTGCCCTCTTACTAGTCGTTCCATCCTCCAATTCTGCTAGAATTGGAGGATCCGCCTTCTCAACCTTGGCCCCAACTCTGTGGAACTCACTCCCCCCAGACATTCGACACACCTAATACTACATGGCCTTCCGCAAAGCTCTAAAGACCTGGCTCTTTCCATAATGCGGCTTAAGACCTTCGAAGGCTGCGAAGACCCCACAACCTGCAGACAAATGTTCAATTAAATACAGAACAGTGTCACCACTGAATACTACTATTATGTAACGACTATTATGTAATGAATAAAGCCACTCTGAACGCAGCAATTGCAAAAACACGTAATGAAACTCAGAACAGTGGGCTCGTAAGAATAAAACCTCCACTCCAGACACTCGGCTCGCCTATCACTATGCTCACTCTCTACTCTACACCAACACACAATAGAGGCCAGATACACCCCTCGATCAATTTCAGCATAGCTGCTCTCATACCAACAACACCCCACAAACACCTCAACATCCTGCTAGAGTGCAGCTATACCCCACGTAAAATAGGCCTAGCTGCACACATAAGCGTCCTACACATTCCTAACGCAGCCAGAATCCAGTTTCGGAGACCAACCTCCTGACTGCACACATTCAACTGATCGCAATACCACCACATCTAATGCTAACATGCAGCTACCATCAGGCAATCGCATCAGCTGCGCACATAGTAAATGCACCCAAGCACCCTATGATACCCTACTCTCTCTACTGACCTGGACTACGGTCCCCGATGGTGTTCAACCCACAGGTGCTTTGAGGTCATACCAATGATATATACAGAGCTATATAAATGCCAAATAACAACATACAGACAAGATAATATACTCTAGGGGATCAGGCTTGGAATCTGCTAGGTCTCCTTACAGCGTGGACAAACTGGTTGGAGAATGTTTCTGGGTGACGGGTAGGAGGCAAACAGTACAGTCTCCTCAGGTTTCGCGTAGACCCTGGGTGTGCGGAAAATAAAAATAAAAAACAGCCAGTGTATCCTTAATCGATGTCTACAAGTGTTCCAGTCACCACTTGTGCTGCTTGGGAGGGTGTGGCATGGGATGTCCTGGTCTCCCTAAACGTGTATGTTCAGAATGCACTTGTAGCTCTCCTAGTTCCTGAACACTGGCCCTGTCAGCCACAGAGACTTTGTTGTCAGGCGAGGCCACGGCCTTATAGGGCTTGTCGTCTTGCAGGTGGTTCCAGACTGTCTTACCCACTAACTTGACAGCAGGGTCTGCAACCTGTTCGACCACGTGTGGGCCAGTGAACCGGGGCGCGTTCCAGTGCCTAATACAATTACGCAAGAGGACAATGTCCCCAAGCCTTACAGTGTTTTTGAGCTCACAACTTGTTGTGCGTTGTCGCAGTCGATCTCCTTGCTGTCTTCTGGGCCCTCCTGGATCCGCGGTACTTGGCGAGAGATACAAGAAGCACCAGAGAAGTGATTTATTCATACTAACACCTTTGCACTACTCCCACAGTCTTTCAGTGCCCTTGTGGGAGGAGCCAGGGGAAGCTGCATGAGCCGTCCTGTCACCACCTCATGAGGTGTTAAATTGTGGACAGACCCTGGCTTATTGCGCAATGCAAACAGTGCAAGAGGCAAAAAGTACAACCAATATTTCTAGGTGCTTTGCTGGTTTTTGCCCATGCATTCTTTTAAGAGTCCATTCAGGCGTTCGCACACTCCATTTGTTTGCAGCTGGTAAGCACAGGCAAACTTATGCTGAATGCCTAACAGTGCTGTGATGTGCTAAAACATTTCGTTGGCGAAGTGAGGGCCATTGTCAGACCGCAGGACCTCACACACACCCCATCTCGGGAACACTTCCATAACCAAGAACTTAGCAGCTCTAAGGGCATCAGCATGTGAACAGGGACCTGCCTAAATACACCTGGAGAATGGGCAGACAAACACTATCATGTAGCGGTATCCTTGGCAGACTTGGATCATATACAGATAATCCACGTGTAAATGCAGAAATGAGCCTACTGGTGTTGGTATGGCTCCTCTCACGACTCTCAGAGTATGACCTGCTGTAAACTGCTGGCAAGTCAAGCAAGTATTTACAAATTTGGCCACGTGTTCCATCAAACCAGGACAGAACCATGTTTCTCCAATGCGTGTAGCAATGACCTCCTTCCCTGTGTGTGTGGGATAGTGCAGTTGTGCTAACGCTGTCTTCAATAGAGCTAGCGGCATGACCACTTTTCCTGTGTTGTTCTGTTGCCATAAGTCCGCGGTCGGAGACATTGAGCACCGCCTCCTCACCCATAGTTCCTTCTCTTCCTTTGGTGCAGCTCTTTGCAACTCCATGATCTGCGTTTCTGGTAATACATTTTAACCCTCCTTTAATACCATAGTTCTCGCTCTTCCTTGTGCACTGTGTCTCTCCCTTAGCCCCCATAATTCCCTGAAATATGCTGCACATTTTGCCTCAAAATCTGCTGGTCCTTTCCCTCTTGAGATATGATCTTCCCCTTTTGTGTGGGCTTGGCACTTCACTTTTGCCACCTGTGTTGGATAAGCAATTACCTCGACCAATCTGTCCAGTAATAGCGCATGCTGCACTGGAGTCCCGTCTGCTCCCCTGAGCCATTGTGCCAGTCCTGAGTGTACTGTTGACATCACATAGGCAGAGTCAGAATAGATCGTCACTTCCCTCTATATGCTGTTTTCTAGTGCTAGTATAACAGCCACTAGTTCTGCTGCTTGTGCTGAATAATAGGATGGTATTCGTGCACTTGCGACCACTTCACTTGTCCTGTTTTCCTTCAGTCTTACCACTGCAGTCCCAGTATGTCTGACACCATCAGTTTGATCAATTGTTGAAGAACGATCAATGTAGAGTATGTCTCCCCCCTCAAGTGCGTCCTCCTCTACCTTGCGTGACTCACTGAACATCTCTATGCTTTTTGTGAAGTTGTGTGCCTAGTCTGCTGCCTGGAGGATATCTGCCAAAAATGTTGCTGGGTTTCCAGTCTTGCATCTCACTATCTTCAAGCCTACATGTGATAGTATCACCTCATACCCTGATGCTTTCTGTGTAGTCAGGCTGCTCTTTGGCTTCTGCTTCGGCAGTATCGCAAAGAGGGCGTGGTCCACGTAAAGAGTGGTGGTGCACCCCATCGTTATTGCTGCTGACTTCTCTGCTGCAAAGGTGGCAGCTGCCAAAACTTGTTTGCACGAATAATGTCCTCTCATTACTTGTTCGATTTGGCCACTGTAGTAAGCTATTGGCTTATAGCCCATGCTTGTCGTTTGTGTCAGCACCGCCTTCATCACTACACCGTCGGTATGGGAGAATAGGAAACACCATTCCTGTAGCCAGAGATCCCTAGCACTGGTGCTGGGTTTACGGCTTCTTTCAGTTACTCAACGGCCTTAGCCATCTCTGTGGTCCACGTCAGTGTCTTTGTTCCTTTCTGTGCTTCTTTCAGTGTGCCTAATTGTGGCCTTGTGTATGTGCTGTAGTCATAGACCCACGTTCTGCAATAGTTGCGCAACCCTAGGAACTGTTGCATCTCCCTCATGGTTGTGGGCTTGGGTGTCCTGGGTATTGTCTCTGCTCTCTGTGGGATGATATGTCAGCCATTTTGGGATATTGTCTGTCCAATGTATATCACCTTCTTCTGACAGTACTGTAACCTGGCTGTGTCCACCTTGCACAACTTGTCAGCTAGCACAGTCGGCATGCAAACTGAGTCCTTCCTACACTGGTCCTCTGTCGAGCTGCAAATCAGAATGTCATCTACATATTTCAAAACTGTGCTTTCCATCTGTATGTTGCTCGAGTCCATCTGTACCACTCTGTTAAAGATAGATGGTGACTCACAGTACCATTGTGGTAACCGAGTGTGTTTCCACTTCTGATTTCTATACGTAAAGCTGGTCAAGTCTTGTGGGTCTGTGTAGTGGCAATGAGAAGAACACATTCTTCAAATCAATGAATGTGAAGCAGACAGTTTCCGCTGGAATGCTGCACAAAATTGTGGGTGGTTTGCAACTAAAGGATACTCTGCTTCTACAATGTGGTTAAGAGGCCTTCGATCTTGGATGAAACACCATGAATCCCCTGCTGCCTTGCGCACTGAGTACACGCCAGTTTACACAGAGATTCTTATGGTACAAGAATGCCTCTCTCAATCAGTGCTGTGATAGTCTCATAAATGCCCTCATCTTCCTCTTTGGATAAGGGGTACTGCTTTACTCTTGGTAAAATTGCCTCCGGCTTCAGCTTGATCTTCACTCCCCCTATGCTCTTTATGTAACCCACACCATAGGGACTTGTGGTCCATAGGCTGCTAGGTACCTTGGCCATGTCCTCCTCCCAAAATGCTGGTTGCGCCTCCAGTGCCAGTGCCATTCTCTTTGGCACCTCTTTATAGTGAATCTGTAAGCAGTAGGTCACCCTCATTTCGAACACCATTTCTATTTCCAGCTTCTCTTTCCTGAAAAGTTCTTAGTCTGTCACTGTTGTCAACCTGCATTCCTCTGCCACTGCAATCACTGCTCTCCATGCCCATCCTGTGTCATCCATCCCGTGCGTTGCAATCCAGTCCTCTCTTGCAACCACTGCCTCTATTTCTATCGGCACTATTGTTCCCTCTGGCTCTTCCATTGGTGTTTCTGGCCTGAATAGATACTCGCCACACTTTCCCTGCAATGCCTGGAAGCCACGCAATGGAAATGTCAGTTCCATACTAAAACGCCTCTGTGTCCACTGGCACCCCCTCTGTACCGTGCATCCACTATATGCTTAGACAATCTGTCTTACATTTAACATGTGAATTCCTGTTTTGGAGCATATTATTCCCTTTTCTGTGAATGAAATTGTCATGTTCAGTCTGCTCATAATGTCTCGTCCCAGAATGTTTACAGGTGTCTGTCGAGAGTAAAGCAAAGGTAGTGATAGATCGTGGTCTCCGACATTAAATGAGATTTTGTCTGTGAAAGGGACCTCTTCCCAAGCCCCAGAGAATCCTTGTGTGTTCATGGCATCAGCTGACAATGTAAATGCTCCTTCCCTAATGCAGGACATGGTCGCCCCAGTGTCAATGAGAAAGGAAAAAGTCTTGTCACCTATCGCCACCACTATGCAAGATTTCTCTGCAGGGTAGGTTGTTATCAACAGGATGGGACACATCAAGTTCATCTGTGGGCTGTCCTGTTGAGGGTACAAGGACATTCCATTTCCTGTAAAGGGGTTGTTCCCCACCATGGTCACTTCCCCCAGTTGTTTGATGGGTACTGTCGCCACTGTATCCACGTGTGCCAATGTGTCCTGGTTCTGTATCTGTGCTAGTTGCGGTGAGTTCCCTTGAATCTGTGGTGCTTGTAGATACTGTGGTACGGATGCTGGCATCTGTGGTACCTGCATCTGTGCTGGTGGAGCTTGTGCTTTTG
Organism: Ambystoma mexicanum; assembly: GCF_040938575.1. Classification (NCBI taxonomy): domain Eukaryota; kingdom Metazoa; phylum Chordata; class Amphibia; order Caudata; family Ambystomatidae; genus Ambystoma; species Ambystoma mexicanum. Next base: position 1,301,920,029 of record NC_090922.1, on the reverse strand, counting down.
CCATTTGTTGATATGTGCTCTGCATCTGTCCTTGTTGTTGCTGATCCTGTTCATAATAATCATCCTGCTCTCCTTGGTAAGACATCTGGCCCTGCCCTCCCCAGTTCTGCTGCATTCCTCTGTATCAACACACTCTTGAAATGAGTCCTGTCTGCCCACATTTCCAACACTGTGGCAGCTCTCTCCCCTGCCCCTGAAAACCCCCCGAAAAGCCCCCTGGGTTCTGCTGCATCTGTTGCCCATATCCCCGAAACCCCCCTGGGAAACCCACTTGGTTGTGATGCATCTGTGGCCCAAAGCCATGCACTCATTGTTGGTCTCCCCTTACTTGGAACCCTTGCCGTGGGCCGCTGCACCCCATGTACCCCCTTCCCATGGGTGGTGCAAACTGCTGTGGTTGTGGCTGCTGCTGCAGCTACTGTGCTTGTGGGGTGGGGCTGGTTATGACCGCCTCTTCCATCGCATACTTTGATAGTTTTTGCTGCATTTGCTTCTATTCATCTGCCTTCCTGTCCTATTCCTTTTTTTTAACCTTCTCCTGCCTCAGCCTACAAAGCCGAACTATCGTGAGCTGTATCTCTGGCCATCCTTTCGCCTCCCTCCCTAGTAACTTAAACTCTTCTGCACTGCTTCTGGTAGCCCTTGTACTAGTTTATGATAGAATATTGCTACTGTTGTGTCCCAAGGCTCTCGAGTTTCGAGACACCAGCGCTCTTGAATCTCCTGAATGTACTGCACAGGGTCTTCATCTTCCCTCATCTTGCGTGATGTAATAGCCCCAATGTCTGACATATCTGGGTACTGAGACCTCAGTGCTTGTCATACTTCTGCCCTGCACTTTGCAAATGGCGACCCCCTCATGGGCTGTGTTTTGTGTCATCACCCCTGGGAACCTCTCCCTCTTCCATTCATTATCAGCTGCGTCTCCTAAGATCAATACTAATAGTCCCTTCACGTCACCCACTGCTAGCCTATGACCAGCTGTCATTTTCTCCATCTCATATATCCACTTCCCATCTCCCACACTCAAGTATGGTAACCTACACACCACATTCTCCTTGTCTCGGTGTTTCCATGGCACATACTGAGGTTGCACCTCTAATAAGGGCATCTGTGTGAATGCTGTCTCCTCCTCATGTTTCCTCCTGGTCAGTCTCACTTGGCGGTCCCCCCTCTCGCTCTCGATTCCTGCACATACATCTATTGGTTCTAATATGGGCACTCTCCTGTTGTCATCATACACTCTAGTCAATCGCCCCCTCAAACAAGCTATGGCTGTCTCCACTCTCCATTGTCCTCTGAGAGGTGCAAAAGTCATTCCCTGCTGTACCTGCTCCTTCAAGCAGCCCCCCCCTTCTCCTTGTGTATGTGTCCTAAACTCCCATGACACCCGTTTGTCTGTCCCTGTCCCCGCTGACTGGGATTGGAACTGCTCCACCCTCTCATCCCCAATGTACGTGTCCTCATTTTCAGATCCCGTGTCCATGCTGCTACAGAATCCTCTGCAAAACTCATTCTCCTCGACGTCAAGTCTGTTTTGGGCTACATGCTGAGATCGAAGTCTCTCAAGTCGTACCTACTTTCTCCCGCCCAGGCCCCTAGGCCTGCTCCTCCTCCTTCTATTGTGCTCCATCCCCAGTAGTTTGTGCTGTCTGGCTCTATAAGCCTGTCCTCCTCAAGTCTATCCTTTTCCCTATCTAGTGCTATTAGTGTCTTTAACGTCTTTATTGCTCGGTCGTCCTCCTCCCTGCGTGCTCATTCCCTTGGTAGTCTGTCCAACTGTAACTTCCTCTGCTCTCTCTCATCTAACTTGCGTTTCTCTTGCTCTGCTATCTTTCTCCGTCTTTCTACCTTTTCCAGTTCCCTCTCCCTTTTCTCCCTCATCTCCCTGTTTGCTCTTTTCCTTTCCTTGAGATCTCTCTCGATCCATTCTTCCCGTTCCTTTTCCATGCATTCCTTTTTCTCCTCCCTCCTTCATTCCCTTTCTTCCCTTTCCAACTTCTTTTCTCTCCTTCTTTCCCTGTCCTTGCACTCTAATCTCACCTCCCTATCCTTTTCCCTCCTATCCTCCTTGTCCATTATCTCTGCCCAATCTGTTACCTTGCTGCTCCTCTTCAGGCCTTCTATCGCTTCGGTCGCCCCTTCCGCCTCTCCATTTGTCTTCCCTTGAAGTTTCAAGAGTAACTGTGCTGCTATCCATTTGTTTGTGGTTATGCCATCCGCGCCCTGCTGCGCCTCACTACTCGTCTCTGGGTCAATAGCTGGCTGCCCTGCGCCATTCGGCTACTCCTCCTTTATATATGGTGTCGACTTATATGTCGGATTCAAATACCCCTCTGCTGCTCTTAGTTCCCGCATTGGGTACATTCTCTGCTCATCATCTCTATCATTGGATGCTACACTTGGAAGGGCAGGGAGAGGTGCAGAACGATTAGTCCCTGGGTCCTTCACCTTCTGTTGGCTCAGCATAAACTGATGCCTCGCGGCATCCCCTTCGCCCTTCTGAAACATGCGCCATTGCTCGAATATAGTCATGCGCTTAGTCAATGTCTTCCCCTTAGATGAGCCCTGAATGTGTGTCAGTAGTGATTGCTGCACGTCTTTGGAGAAACTTCCGCAAGGTGGACATTGTTTGGTTAACTTCCCCTCTGTACTTCTGGACGACTCTTTGCTATATTTACAAATTTCCTCTCTGTAAGGCGGTAATGTCTTACACAAGTGCAGAAGGGGTATGCCTCACCCGCCTTTTCCCTGATATATTTTCCCAGTACCTTCACCTGACCTCAAGTGGAGGATTTCGACAGTCCACTGTTAAGGGAGAAAGGCACAATATCGTGACAATTCTTCATCAGTTACTGTGAGCCTCTCGAGCTCCAAAACGTATGAGGTATGCTCCACGCACCACCCCTCCTTCACACTCATTGCCTCCTCAGGCACACCCATAATCTTGCGCATGCGCCTTCCGTGCACCGCTGCTGGTTCACCTCGTCTGCCAATCTCAAGTTTCCAGTACTAGCTCCTCACCGTCTCTCTGTGTCCTATGTGCAACCCTATGGGTGACGTCACCAACAAACAGAATAATATAAGGTCAACTACTGCATGCACACTGTAATAGCCTGTTACTCCCAACCTTCACAAAACCCCACAGCTGTCTTCCCGCGCTCCTGGTGGAGTATACCATTATTCTCTTGTGATCGAACTGCACCCGCTGCTTCACCTAGCATGTCAAACGTCTCACTCCAGGAGACTAACCAGTCTACCTGACTCACCATCCGCATTGTAGGCCAGCTTCCTTGCAAAACCTTACGGGGATATCCTCATTTATGAACCGACCTAAATGCCCAACCCACAGGAATACATTCATTCACATATCTTCTGTCATCCAAGCCCTCGATTCAATAGTCTAGGTTATTCACCAGGACCTTTTACCTCTAAAACCAAATGTCCCCTAAACATAGAAAAAGGCCTTCTACCTCTGCTCCTATCTCTACTATTTTAACACTGCTAACCAATACTTCACAATACTCAGTACCCTCCCACACCCACAGTTGCTGCTAGACTGGGTCAATACTTAAACTCCGAGGTCTGCTGGCGCTGATCGGCTGCCGACTCCTCTTCAAGATGCTCACCTCCCCGTCCTAGTCTGCCTGGACAACTCGCTGACTTCAGGCAGGATGATTCAAAAGGGGCTCCTGACGGCCTTTACGTGGGCATACGTTTTCCCGTCTTATCGAAATATGCAAGGGTCCCGCAGCCTCTCAGGTTCGACGGCGAAGGAGACGATCTAGTGACAGACTGGCCCAGCCAACCATCACCTGTGCTACCAACCAGTTGGGAAGAACTCCCAGCTATGCCAGAGGGACACTGGAACTCCTGGGACTCGGAGAGCCCAACTCCCTCCTTCCCATACCTATCAGGCTCCATGATTTGGTGTTGAGCACCTTACCACCTACAGTGGACATTATAAATGTTATTCTAATGGCTCTCGCATGTCAGGTGGCTGGCCTGATCCATCCCCAAGTTATAATCTATAACATTGTTGTAGTGGGGTGGGCTTACCATTGGTTCTTGCCCGTTACTACCTACCCCTAGAGTACTAAACTGTGATTGGCTAGCGCTGATGTCCCCAGGCCTGGGATCTGCAAGAATTCTCAGCTCTCTGTGTAGAATGACTATTGGTCTGCATTGTAACTTGTGTGTACCACCTTAGTCTATGAGAGTGCTCTCCTGCCCGATGCAACACCTGTTTCACATTGTAGCATATTTGTTGTGGTCTTCTGTCTGGTAGCCTCAGACCGGCTCTCTTTCCCACCGCTGGTCGCTGTCCATTGTCTGCTTTTGGCCGCATCACGTGTTCAGAGACCACGACTTTGAGCTGTGTGGCTCTGTACTATGAGGAATTATTCGCATTTACTGCAGCTGGTGCTTTCGTCATCTTGGATTGGAATGTCATCCATATCTCGTGGCCTTGGCTGCGGGTCCTGTCTCACATGCCTTGCTCCTTGTCCAGGCTGAATAAGCACAGCTCGTCTTTTGCTCTGAGAGGCCCGTGGCCTACTGTAATTTTCCTAAACCATTATAATGCTGTGTCTATACATAGGTTAGTCACAATTGGTTCTGCCAGGTCCCATAGCTGCCCCTGAAGTTCCATGGGGTTATTCGCATGTAAACATCTGCACACTATGTTCAGGATGTCTTTCATCTTGCGGTTTCTGCATACTCCATTTGGCTAATGCCAAAATAATAAAAGCAATGACAGTGGGCCTCATTACGAGTCAGGCGTTAAGGGTTTTACGGCGCCGTAAACGGCGCCGACCCTTAACGTCTGATTACAAGGTCCCTTTGCGGGATGGTGATTTTAACGCCTGCTTTTTGCAGGCGTTAAAAACCATGCCGCAAAGGGACCTTGGTGCTAAGTACGGTGCCGCAATTTGCGGCACCGTACTTAGCGCCTTCCCCATTCCCATTATGCCCTATGGGGCAAAAATGGGAATGGGGAAGGGCCATGGCGGAAGGGGGAATTACCACTCCGCCAACCTCGGAATGGGGTGGTAATTCCCCATTCCGCCATGGCGGAGTCGGAAAGTTACCGGCATGGACCATGTTGCTATTAGCACCATGGTCCATCCGCCAGGGTCGTAATGAGGCCCAGTATGTATATGTGTCTGTCCTCTAACTATAGAACTGTACGCTCGTGTTCTTCATGTAGTTAAGTGTGTGTTTGTGTCCCGAAGTGCGGATTGCAAGTGTGCTTCATGCCTAACGCTGCTATGTCGTGGTGTCTCTAACGACGTCAGCAACATGGGGTTGTGGTGCTTAGTCCAGGCTGTCAATTGAGGTGTCTTTAATCATGGCCTGTGGCTCTTCGTCCACGTTGGGGTAAATTTGCATCGTATTTGGTGTGTAGGGCTGGTTTAGGGAGTTTGGTTGGCTGAGGGGGTTACTCTTGACATACTTGTTAATCATGACACCACTGGACATCGGTCTGCAATAGAATGTGTGATTGCGGTGCTTCCTGGCCTTCTTCCTGGTCATACATTTCATAGGAGGGGGAGGAGTGGGTAGGCTTCCCCATCCCTCTGCAGTCCCCCGTCTGGTTGACCTGTCAACCACATCCTTATATGACATTCCTTTTGCTCTGGGCTGACATATCTTCCTTATTCCTCCGTGGTGCCCATAGTAGTTTGTGTGGTCGTCAAATGCCCAGTGCATGTAGCAACACACTCCTTCAGGTTTGCTCCAAACCCACTTCCCTTCATAGTACTTTGAATCGCATGGGTTGTCCAACTTCATGGATTCTGTTGGGAATAGTTGACATTGTGCAATTCTTTCTTGGAGATTGTCTCTTTCTGCAACAATCTCGTCTTTTGCTCCCCCTATGTTTACATCCACCAGGATCTGTTTTCTTGCATTTGGCCATGCAGATTTTGATCCCACACATTGATGCTGCTGCCAACACGCGAGCTCCAGTTCTCACCTTCAGTCCGTCTGCCAGCCATGATGGCACCCATGACCATAGGTACGCCAGCCAGCTCTTGTCTTTCCCTGTGCTTCATCTTCCATCTTGGCATGCATCCGTGCCAGTTGTGCCACTGCATCTGATAGAGACCCGTTATCTTTGTCATTGGCAGGTATGAATGTGCAACAGGAACTCCCTAATTTTACGCAAACTCTTCCTTCCATAGCCGTGCGGAGATCCAGAAGATACCTATTCTGCAGCGCCACCAACCTTATTGCTCTGAGCTCTCCCTTTATCGCGTTGAACCCATTTACAGTTGAATTAATCGTTACCATCAGCTCCCAGTGAGTGATTTGTAACCATTTTGCATTTGTCTACGTCTGCACAGAGGGTATTATTGATGCGAAGAACATTTGTGTCCTGCTGAACAGCCTCTGTTCTGCTGGAATGTCGTCCAGTGCCTTTTAGGATGCTTCTGAGAAGTAATTTCCTCCTCTTTTCACTCTGCACAATCCCGCTTGCTTCTCCACTTTATCTGTCCTGGCATTGGGTGCCACCTCAATCGATCTCTTCTTCCGTTTGTTGTTGTCCATTTTAGGAAACTCATCGAGCTTCACATCCTTTCTGGGCACGACCAACAAAGGCATGTTGATGTGCACCAACGAGCAAACTCCTCTCCAGTCTGGTGACAGCTTCTCGTATGCTTTCGATCCACAAGCCCAGTAGTGATACACCAGCACTGCTTTTCCCTTCTTCATAGCTGCGAGTTGTTCAATGGTCTTACACCCAACATGCTCGCCAACTTCAACTTTGCCGTTGTTTGGATCGCACAGTGCTGGTGTCTTCAGGGGTATTATTGGCATTGCACCAGTTTCGTTCTCCACCCATGTCAGTAACTTTGCACTTGCTTCCCATTCTTTCAGGCACTTGTCATTTTCTTTCTCCACCTTGTTCACTGATGACTGTGCTAGTGTCAGGGCTTTGCTTCCCACCACTCCATCTTGCCATCCATCATTTGTGTATTCTTGGCCATACACTAGTATATGTGGCATTTTCCAACATCCTGGCTCTCCTCCTGTCTCCCTTACTCTCATACAAGGACATGGCAGTTCCTTTCTCGGGCCCGTCGGTAATGTACTGTAACCCTTCATCTAGCTGCCAGTAATTGTTCATCATGTCCAATGTCTTTATGTAATTATCTTCATACGGGAATGTTCCCTTGGATATCCATCTCAGCGTGGCTGTCTTCCCTTGAAATCTTCCTCGAGTTTGCACCATTGAGAGATACATCAGGCATTGTGCTCTTGCTGCTGGTATATCAATTGCTCTGAACGTTCTGAAGGCACTCATTGCATAAGTGTTACGTGTCGGCATCAAGGTCCTCATACTGCATCTTTGCATTCTGCTGCTTCAAGCTGAAAATGTAGCATTTCCGTGTCTCTTTGGCACAGGCATCGTTTTCCATGGACATTGCTTACTGGTAGGACTCGACCTGGTCACGTGTCATGTTACGTGTGCTCCATCAAGGCACGTACGTGGTAGCCCCGCCTTTTAAGATGTTAAAGTTGGCATTTGGACGGAGTTCTGTGCTGCTAATTGTGGCGTTGCTCACTACCTTGAGTTCCGTTCGCCAGATTTCCTGACAGCGCAACACTTCATTACCTTGTCATTTTGGACCCGACCGCGGAATGTCCCTGGACTGGCTCTGCCTTTTCCACTGGTCTATTCTGCTTACCTGATTTCCCGACCGCGGAACGTCCCTGGACTGCCTTTGCCTTTTCCAGTAGTCTATTCTGCTTACCTAATTTCCCGACCGTGGAACGTCCCTGGACTGCCTTACTCCTGTCTCTAATTCAGCGTCCAGAGACACAGTGTTCTGTTTTCATGTGAGTGTGTTTCCAAAGCATTATTTCTGCATTTCATATGTACGCTTAGGAAGTTGTTTATTCTGGTAAGAGCTATGCTTGCTGCCACCTGTTATAGCCACCTTACTCTCTCTCTTATCCTGCTATCCTGGGAACATTCTTCTTCCTGACTGTGCATTTCTTTAACAACCTGATCAACTATTCCAGCTCCTAAAGTACTGTGCATTTTGAACACTTTGCTGATTCATGCACCAACCCGTCTCTAGTGCATCCCTCGTGCCGCCCGGGTTACTACCCTTTACTAATCTTCCTATTTATTATTTTCTCCTTGTCGTTGCTTAGTACAAACTTACTGGATATTTTCCATCTCTAACTCAATCTACCCTCAGGTTAGTTTACCTTACTAAACACCCATCAGTAAAGAGTTTTCTTCTATTTTTTGAGATTATAGTCTCGGTTTCAATTATAGGTCCTGGCACAGTATCAGGAAACACTAAGTCAAGTCATCACTGCTTTTCCACCAGGTATTCACGAATTTGGATTCGATTAGTGTACAGTGTTTCAACTTATATATACTGTTAACTGTTTTGTGTTCTCTTGCAGCATTGGTTTGGCGGTGCGCATGTTCCCCGCTCTTTTGTGCGATCAATTCCTCTGTCTGTTCAAATCGGAATAGCAGAGAGGTAGATCGTAAAGAAGAGCCCCTCTTAGAGGAAGCCTGAATCTTTGATTCAGGGGTCTGGAGTACTGGAGATTGGTTAACACTTCGAATCTTACACGTTCTGCTGGGTCGTCTACGATCGCCCCGAGCTGTCAAGGGTGGTGAGTAACAATAAGGGATTAACGAGCAGACATAACATCTCTCCCGGGGGTTTCCTTACCTACTTTTGTCATGTGTTTGTACCACATGTTACTAGATACTCGAGCAGTGTCGGTGAGATACATGTCAACTCCCTTTATGTCTGTGTCAACGCTGCGCCTACCTCTCCTTACCTTATCAGCAGTGTTCTCTCATCAACCTGACATGGTTGTTCCGCCTGCTTGGGCTAGGGGAATATTAATATAGGGCACAGCGGTAGCAGTAACAACAAGATGTAATTGCTAGAATACAAATCCAATCTACCTACTGGGAAGTAATAGACATGACATAATAATAATGTTCTTTATTGTTTCCCTCATTTTCACTTACGCTGCTGGATCCTGGCAGCCTGAAGATAGAGTTGCTCGTCTGAAATGTGCAAAGAAAAGTGTTACTTTGTTAATTCAAAATAATGCGGCCAGGATTGTTATGGGCATTAGGAAAAGTGAACATGTGTTGGATGCCATAGGGAGCCTGCATTGGCTTCCAATAGGCGCCAGAATTGTTTTTCACCTTTTAGTGATAACTCAGAAATGCCTGACAGGTCCCTCACCACTGTATCCTAGTGAAGTGTTAGAGATGAAAATTAATATCTCTAAACTCAGATCTAATGACACACACTAACTGAAAATGCCAACACATAGGGCCTCATTACGAGTTGGGCACAAAGGGATACCGGGCACCAGTAAGGACACCAGTGACGGTAATCCATTTGCGCCCTATTCCGAATTCCCTTAGCGGGTCCCTTCCTTAACGCCTGGTTTTACCAGGCGTTATGGACGAGACCCGTTAAGGGACTTTAGAGCTAATAACGGTAACGAATTTGTGGTACCGTTATTAGCGCCTACCCATTGAGCCCTATGGGGGTCAATATAAATGAGAAAATAAAATAATAAATATTGTGAAAACACTCTTAAGCCCTGCGGACCAATTAATCACTGATTGCGAAGGCAAACACCTCTTCCCACAGGGGTCTGTTAGAGTGGCAAGTACTGGGATCACTGTGCTCATGCTGAGGGTAGGTTTGGGCCAGATACTCTATAAAGGCAAGATAATATACTCCAGGAGATCGGGCTCAGAATCTGCCAAGGTACTACTGATGTTTATTATAGCCAGTAAACCAGAGGTGTGAAAACAGAATCAAAATATCGAGGCTGAGCACCCCAAAAGGAAATACACCGAACACGGGTTACAAAGGAACATACAAAGTACTTTTATTTTATACTGAATCCAGTTACAAAAACAGAGCAAATTCAGATAGCTATCGGCCCTCAGTACAACACAACGAACTCCAGCGTGGTTCAGAGTGTTCAGTGAGAGACGTTGTACATTAGAATGCATTCGCTTTTTATACACTTGGTGGGCAAGATTTCCAGCCCCACTTGGGGTTAATTTTCCATGTAATACATCACCAATCTAGGGTTTGTACCAAGTCTCGAACAACAGCATATAACTGGTTTGCCTTTAATACATGTATCAACAAGCCTATGCAATAACTGTGTATTCTAAGATTTTTCCATGCAGGCCTTCTCGAACATTAATACAATGTAGTAAAACAAGTGTTCTACTTTCAGTATTTGAATACATTGTTTCAACATATGCTGGAGGATTAGTTTCATTGCACGAGTAATCCTTTTACACACAGGTCAACCAAGGACAAGGTCTCAGTTCACGACCTCAACAAGTGGCCTGCAGGCAAGTTACATATTAGCTATGTACAGAGGTGTCAGATATCCTTAAGCACGGCTCCTTGTTGACCCGTCGTGAAGAAAATATTTCTTCCTATCAATGTGTCTCTCAGGGGTACAAAAGGACAGACTGAGAGACTAATTGATCGGAAGATGATGGTGTAGAGTCGTTGGTATCGGGAGAGTTGTGCGAACCTCAAGCTTCACGACAGATGGGACATCCAGTTACCTTCCAACAACTGCAGAATATTACAACTGATTAACAACCAAATATGCCCTCTCTTGGTTAAGGATAACAATTATCAACAGACTAACCTGCATGATACGGGTTTGAACCAGAAGTGTTTCATACAAGAATATCCTCTAGACTGTTGGATTCTGGAGACCATAAGAAAGAGAAAATGCAATAAGTACCAGATAGCAAGATACAGAGAATGGTAAGGAAGGTAAGGTTTCTTACCCTGGTTCTCTAGAGGTTGTCGCTTCTGATGAATCCCCTTCCAGTCTTCCGCTGCAAACCGTGTGAAGTCTCTCCGCCACCGGTCCAGACGGCACAAAGAAGCCCAAGGTGCAGAGGCAGTCTTTAGTCCAGCACCCAGCCTATTCCCGCCGGCACGAGGACGCCTAAGGGGTGCTCAGGAAGTCTCTAGTCCAGCACCAAGCCTATTCCCGCCGGCACGAGGACGCTTAAGACTACCCAGGGAGGAAGGACAGGATAACAGAGGAAAGGGAAGAGGAAGGAACAATAGGAAAAAGGCAAGAGGTCTCCCAACCTCCCAGATCCAAACTCTACTCAACCAAAATCACTAGGCAAGAATATCCAAAAAACAATCCAAGGCCAATATTCCAAGACAAAGTAAGGGCAATCCGAGAGCGTATCCAAAGACGTAATCCAAGGTCTAAAAAACACCAAAATCCAAGCAAGAGGTAAGCCACTGTCAAGAAGCGATCAGAAGCAGCGAGTAAATGGCGCCGGATAGTTAAGTACCCAAACTACCGGCAACAAGACGGTCACGTGACCCAGTACGTGCACTATCAGGTGGGAGACAACGCACCCACTGACGTAACCTCCAAGGCATCTTCCACACAAAGCGTCGGAAACGCAGTTTCCGACGAACACGTCTGCACCGACCAACGCGTGGAGAACCCAACTCCGCCCCCTGTCCGTCATTCGATAGCGAGAAGCGCTTCTGTCTACGAGAGGACAGAGTAACTGGGGGGGTACCACAAGACCTGAAGCGTTTTCTGACAAGAGGTCAAGACGACCATGTTGTATTTTGGAATTACATCATCCACCATTTTAACTCACAGGGTGACTTTTACAAAGCAAATCCTAAAATGGCGGATTGGCCTAAAATGGCGGCTTACATTGATTTAAGGTCAGGACCTTGCAACACGGATTCTCTCGCAAGCGACTTTCGAGCAGCTTGGCGTAGGCCAATATACATATATTTATTTGCAATAGGAGGCACAATATAATTTCTTTTTTGACAAACCCTCCTTTTGGCCTATGCCAAGTGCTAAAAACTACTTTGGATCTCCTTGCAAATAACTCCATGCATCATCGTCCATGCACCCTGAATCACTATCGATAAGATCTATTGCCATTAGGTCATTTGCTAAAATATCTTTCAACACATATTCTTTGGAAGTTTTATCCGGGGCATACACTTTATGTCCTTATCGAACCTATCGCTTGTGCGCAACATTCCCCTAGCATCAAACCCATACCAGGTAGACACTGAATACAACAACAAAGAAACAACAGGATTCCCAAAATAATTAGCGAGACCGAAAGTACCTTCCAACCCCAAGATCGCAAGAAGTCCCAGAACCAAGCGCTTAGATCCCAGTTTCCCTCGGGAACATGCACTTCGGAACTAAGGGCGTGCAGATTCTGTATTGCCTTGAAGATAGTTGGGGAGGAATCTGGTACAAAAACACAGCAAGCGGACCCCACTAATTTACACACTCCACCACGCTCAGCCAGAATGACATTTAAAGCCATTCGGTTTTGAAGTGCTACTAATCTTATCGCCTTTTGTTCTAACGTCATATTATAGAGTATGTCCGTGGTCCGGTTGATGGTTCTCTCCAGTACCCTCGCTAGTTTTCTGATATCTTCTGAATTCGCTATCTGCCCCCAAAATGGCACAACTGATTTAGCTATATCTCCCAAGATTTGTGCTGGGGTGACACCATTCTCGTCCCGCCGTGGACGAGTCTTTGAAACTTCTCTTGTACTAGCTATAAACACCCCAGGTAACAGGATCCCTAAATAAAAGGTTCCCTGCCAATCCCTGGGCAACCATGGGAATGCTACATTACCTCAGACAAAGTAGACAGGTTCGCCTACATACAAAGGTCTGTTTTCCCCAATCAAATTTGCAACGTTGGCACAACCTAGAAAATTTCCCATTGACTGAGTTCCATTCCTCTATGCAAAAAGAAACTGAATCGGGGCTATGATTAAGAGTGTAAGAAGGAGGCATGGCATCCTTATTGCCTATTGGAGCCATTTTAAAGGAAATCAATGATTGGAAAGGACGAGACAATTTATCAGAAGGCCTAATAGAAGCAACATTCGGTTTACTCCTGTTTGCGAAAAGCGAGCATCCCAGGGGAGTTAAAACACGTTTCTCAAAACTATTCAAATTGGTGCCATCAAAGTTCCCTGAGATGCTATCATTCCACCGGCCAAAGAACAGTGCTCTAAGAGAAGCATAGCAAGCAGTTGTCAAAGGTAAAGGATGAATATACCAACCTAGACCCTTATCCCCGTGTTGCGGTAAATGTGAGCAGACCCAACAGTTATATTTATTAAAAATGGCATGCGTAGCATTCATGATAAGCAGTAGAGTGTTATTGTGGTACCTTTGTCTGTGCTGAGAATCCCTAGGGGATAGAGTATGCAAATGTACAAAGGGAGTAGGAACAATAGGTGTACTTTCAGTAGGCAACAAAAGTTCTAAAGAATGAGTTTCCTCGAGGTACCACAATCCTAAGGCAGTGACTATTAAAAAACCAAATATCATTATAAAGATATAGCAATACATTTTCGGGGCCCAGGCATTTTGTCCATTGTCCCGGTTGGTCACCCCCTTATTTACAAGTCCCATACGAGTGGTAGCGGTAGCAGGCATTGTAGTCTTCAAACGGATACTCCAAAGTTCGTTGCTGGCGACCTCCCGATCGAGCGACTTCTTAGTCCCTCCACAACCCTAGCCAACAGAATCCCCTTTCTCAAATTATTGGGCAAAAACCTTTTCTTCTTCAATTGCACAGCCGAACCGTGCCGTAAGTCTATCAGATGCACAGCAAAACCGTGCCGTAAGTCTATCAGATGCACAGCAAAACCGTGCCGTAAGTCTATTTCTTTGGATGTAGATTGTACCTTACTTTTCCCGGTAATGATTGATCCGGAAACAATATGTCGTCACTTCCTGCTGGAAGCAACGTGTCGGAAGCAAATGAAGGTGCCGAATTTGAAATGGCAGTTTCCGGATGCAAAACTTTCGGAGAGTGTGGAGACAAAATGGCAGCTTCCCCAAGCCTCACGGGCTCAGAGAGATTCTCCAACACACTCTCAGTGCTACTTACTGCTTTGGGATCGTTGGTTGCAGTATCAGCGAGGGGTTCTGTTTCTTCTGTAACATGTGGCACAGGATGAGGAAGTTTCTTGACGTGGGACGCGTGTATCCAGTTCTTTCTCCCAGCAACCCACACCGCTGTCTGGAATGGCCCACGCAAGCCAAGGAATGGCGCTCGAACGATTTGAAGAGCACCCAACTTCCAGGCCGCATGCTGTGGCCCAGGCCCTCGTATCGCACAGGTAAAACTTCTTGTGCCTGGTGATAAATCAAATACAGGTTTTTAGTCAACTGACTACAATAATCTGAAAGTAATACATTTTCAACATTTCTCAATGACTTGTATTTAGGAAGGTTCCAAATATTGGCAGGTCTCCCCATTACCACCTCAAATGGAGAGAGCCCAGTCTTAGTTTGAGGGGTTGTACGCATGGATAACAACACGATCGGTAAGGCGTCCGGCCATTTTAGTTTGGTGCCGGCACACCTCTTAGCGAGCTGGTTCTTAATAATACCGTTGTGCCTTTCTACTAGTCCGGCGCTCTGAGCATGCCTGGCCGAATGGAACCGTTTGTCAATTCGTAATGCCGTACATATCTGCAGAATTATAGCAGCGACAAAATGTGGACCATTGTCCGACAAGATAACTCTTGGTAGCCCAAACCGCGGGAAGTATTCCCTTAACATGATTTATGCAGTAGTCATAGCTGTAGCATCTTTAACAGGGAAAGCCTCAACCCATTTCCTAAAGGCGCAGATAACCACCAGCACATATTTCTTATTATCACATCGTTCCATTTCAATAAAGTCAAAGTGGATCACTTTGGAGGGGACAGAGGGTGGCCCAAAACTTCCCCTTGGAGTTATTGTCCCCTTTCCCACATTATGTTGTAGGCAAATCACGCAATCCTGGACGTAGCGCTGGGCAATTTTCAAAATTTTGTCATTTACCCAAACTTTCTCTAACATTTTTGTCATCTTCTGGGCACATACATGCGTAGGACCAATGGCCATGATGACCATCATCATTACATACGCGTCAGGGAGTAGCCATTTCCCTTCAACTATATCCACTCAACACCCGTCATCATCAAGTTTCCCCAAGCCTTCAGCCCACCTTTTGGATTCTTCTATCGTGGCATCAGCTTGGATATCCCATACAGACCCAACACCCTCATCCATCGCATAAGCATTTACAATCTCCCTTGAAACATACATCTCCGTATGGGGATCGGTAGCAGTTTGTCTAGCTATCTGATCAGCGAAAGCATTCCCTTTCCCTATATCATCTGTAATCTTTCGATGTGCTGCACATTTCATAACTGCTAACTGAGTAGGGAGCGCAAGCGCTGAGAGTAGTAGTAGTACTATTAGAGAGCCATGTTGGATTTTGGTGCCATGTGAAGTTAGGAACCCTCTCTCTGACCAAAGTCTTCCAAAGTTATGAACCACCCCAAAGGCATACTGACTATCAGTATACATATTTACTGCAAGCCCTTCGGAAAGTTCACAAGCTCGGGTCAGTGCTATAATCTCTGCGGCCTGCGCGGAATTATGCGTGATTCTCTTAGTTTCCACAACCGTGCTTAATGTAGTGATCGCATAAGCAGCTGTGGATGTACAATCCGGAAATTTGAAGCAGGAGCCATCACAAAACAGCTCTCCTTGCGGATTATTCAAAGGAGTATCTTTCAAATCGATTCTACCCTTTGTCTCTTGCTCGGTCGTATATAAACAATCATGTGGCACTTCATCGCCGCAAGTAGTATCTTGCGGGAAAGGTAGGAGTTCAGCCGGATTAAGAACACAACACCTCCTAATTTGAATGTGAGGAGCAAACAAGATCAATTCATTTCTTGCCAACCGTGCAGAAGTGAGGTGTTGCGTTTGAGTTTGGTTCAGTAGAACATCTACAGAGTGAGGCACCATCAGGGTTAGATCATGGCCTAGGACCATTCCCTCACTCTGTTTTACAGACGCAGCAGCAGCAGCGACAGCTCGCAAACATCTTGGCAAAGCGCATGCTACAGGATCAAGGGCGGAAGAAAAGTAACTGCATGGCCTATTCTTCCCTCCATGTTCCTGTGTTAATACAGCCAAACCACATCCATCACATTCATGCACAAACAACACAAAGGCCTTTTCATAGTTTAGTGTGCCCAAAATTGGTGCAGAGCATAATGCAGTCTTAAGCAAATCAAACGATTGCTGGTGTTCCGCGTTCCATGGCAATGGCGAAGAAATGCCCTTCTTCGTCAAAGCCAACATCGGTTTGATCACTAGTGAAAAATGTGGGATCCACAACCTACAGTAAGAAGCCATACCTATCAAGGCACTAACTTCCTTCTGTGTATTTGGGACAGACATGCCAGAAATGTGTTTTATTCTTTCAGGTGTCAATCTTCTTCCCTCCTAAATAGCCTAAATAGCCGACCTCCTGACAACAATATTGAAATTTTTTAAGCAAAGCTTTGTGACCATGCTTGGATAGATGGATAAGCAATAACACAGTGCCCTCCTTACAGGCACTCTCAGAGTCAGCAGCTAAAAGCAAATCATCAACGTACTGAAGCAAAATATGTCACGTCTACATTGAATTGCATTTGTAACAATCACCACTGTCCATGCATTGTGATTATTTTAACGTGATTTATTTTTCCCTCAAACAATCCCCCCTCCCCCCAGTGAACACCCAACAATCCCCCCTCCCCCCAGTGAACACCCAAAACTGTGCTGTTGCCTAATCAGGTCAACACCAATGATGCCATGCACCCCTATGATGGGCGCGGGCGCTTCCCTCTCCCAGGACCCTCCAGTGTGTGTGCCCTCAGGTGGCACAAGGACCGGCACTTGGAGATGGGTCCAGTGAACCCTCTGTTGGTGTTGTTGAGTTCGAGGGCACGGAAGCACTGCCCATCATGTGTTGGCGCATGAGGGCATTGGCCTCACGTTGTTGCTCTGCTAGGGCAGACACAGCCTCTGTTAATTCATGGACCCTCTGGCCAAAGCCTGTGAGGGCAGCGGTGCATTGTTGCATGACATGGCGCGTGCGTGCATTGTCCCGGGCAATGTACTTGCAACCATGCCGGATTGAGTTGCTCACAACCTTGATATGGCGGCTCTGGACTTTGGCCATTGCTTCAGCACTGGCCTGTTTGGCTTCAATTATGTCCAGGAGGCCCATTACTGCTGCCCCAGTGACAAGGCCCTCTCCTGCCGCGTCAGGTGGTGGACTGCGAATTGTGCGCTGTTGGGGGGGGGGCTGCATGGTGACATGTCACCAGACAGGACTGGGCTGCTTGGCTCGCAACGATGGCCCTCAGGGCTCCCATATGACGGGGCGTCGACATCGGGCTGGGGTGTGCGCTGCAGCGGGGCACAGCCACATGCCGACTCCCTGACTGCTGTCTGCCAGTGCTTGGCCTTCCATGGTCTGTGGATGCCCCTTCCCCATCACTGCTGCTGTGGGTGTGTGCTGCGGTGGCATGATGCCCACGTGAAGGTGTCACTCCCACATTCGGCTGCGAATCCGGCCTCTCTCCCTCGGCGTCTGGGCTATGGATGTAGGGTTCCGGTGAGCTGCCGGTAGCCTCCCTGCGGCCATGTGGCTGACGCTGCTGTCTGGAGGGGCTGAGTTGGGGTGAGGAGGGTGCTCCACGGTGTTCTCTCCCGTGGGTGCGGCCTCGGGGGGGGGGATTGCTGGTGGAGGCATGGTGTCGTGGGCGCATTGCTGCTGTGGCCTCATCATCATCATCAACGGCCTCTTGGGATCGACGTGTTCTTGTGGGGTAGATAGGGGGTGGTTTGAGTACAATGCTACATACATTTGTGTGATGCAGGTCATGCCAACAAGTGTGAATGAAGACAGTGACAATGATGCATTCAACTTGCATTCTGTTCAGTCAACATGTGGGGCTTTCAGTGGATGTGCATGGAGGGACACAGCATGGCTAAGCATGCTTGGGGTGGACTGCGCTCAGGCTTTTGTGGTTGTGTTGATGCACAGTACCACTCTACGTAGCTGTCCTATTGCTATGGGAGTCTATCACCTGCCCCTGTCATTCATGCACTGCACGTACAGGGTCGTCTAGGCAGCACTGACGTTCTAGGGATGTGGCCCTCACTTACGGGTGTATGCAGTGCCTCAGACACATGTCTTCACTCTCATTCAGATGCATGTATTCGGGGATGGGACTCACCTGCCGTTGGATCAATGCCAGTCCCTGCCTCCGCTCCACCGATGCCATCAATGGTCCCAACATCAATGAGGCCCGTCAGTTTCTCTTCCCATGGTGTGAGGTCGGGGGGGGGTGGTGGGCCTCCTCCTGTGGCCCTGCTTGCACTCCTGTGCTGGGACAGGATGCCTCTCACCCGAACCCGCAGGTCATTGAGCCGCTTGCGGCAGTCTTCACCATCCCGGGGCACGCGGCCAACTGCACTGACCCTTTGTGCCACACTTTTCCATATTTGCCCTCTGCGCATTGCGCTTGCTTTGCGCTGCTGCAGCTCGTGGTGGTGAGTCAGTGCCTCATCCACAAGGACCTCAAGTTCTTGGTCGCTAAACTTAGGTTTTCTGACCCTATCCATGGCAGACTTGCCCCTGGTGCGCACCTGACTCATTACTGCCTTCGGATGGAGTGGATGGCTTCCAGTGCCTGAGATATCCGACGGATTGTGATTTCCAAAATGGCCGCCGCTTTATTTCCCTTTCCAGCGGTGACGCGTTTCCTGCGAACTATGAGCGTGACCTGGCGGTAGCGCCCGGTGCGCCGGATTTAAGGGTTCGCGCTAATAGCACTTACGCCTTGGACCGGTGCGCGTGCATGATTAGTCATGATCTGGCGGATTATCCGCCGGGTGCCTTGGCGTTAGCGCTATTTAATCCGCCACATTTACCGCCCAAGTCGTGATGAGGCCCTTTATCAGGTGTTATGCTTGGACCATCCCCGAAAACTTACCTTGAAAATGTTACAGTGAGCAGGCCCCATGATTGACCAGTGGCCCCCCATCATCCACCCCTGGGGTCTTTGGTTTTGATTGGCTGACCCACGAGCCCCCAAGCCTGGGACAACCGCTGTTCCCAGCCCGCTGGCCACCTTTGAACGGTACACTTGTAATGATCTGTTTCAAAGTGCAACTATATGTCAGCATCATAACTGTCAGTAAGCCATGGGTGCCATAAGAGCGTTCCGTTTCCCAACGTAGCACTGCAACGCGCATGTGCCAACTTTGTTGCAGCCATTGTCTGGTCAGTGAGACAGGTTGCTCTTCTCAGCCACCGAATCTTGTCAGCTCCTCAGCTCTGCCAGATCACGTGTTGGAGACCACGTTTGTGAGCTTGGATCTCTGAATTATTCTGTATTTTGTCGGAGAGAGCGCCTCTCCTGCAGCCGGTGTTACTTTGGTTCAATGTGAGGACTGTCGTTTGCAACATTGTGACCTTGGCAGTGGCTTTGTTCTTGCCACTGTAGTTCTGTTTGCATAGCATTCGGTGAGGCTCGGGGTCTCTCTGGGTCCGTTGTGGCCTATTAGATTTCCTAAGCAATAGCCTGGCTTCTACTATATGCTTCTTCCATAGTGTCCATAGGTTAGTGCATCATAGCTGATAGGTCCCTTGGGTGCTCCTGTCGTACCATGGGGTTATTTGCATGCAAGCATCTGCAAACATTTAGACATGCCCTTGTAGCGTTACTGCGGTGCTGTAGCAAGCCTAATGGCAAAATAATAAACATGCAAACAGTATGTTTATGTCACTGTCCTCTAACTCATAGAGCTGTATACCTGTGTTCTTCATGTAGATAGGTGTGTGAGTGTCCATACCACCAGCACTGCAGGAAATAGTGAGGCAAAGAACATTTGTGTCCTGCTGAAATGTCTTTCCTTGGTACCACTAAGGCGGGCATGTTCACGTGTGCTAGAGAGTATATTCCTCCCCAGTTTGGTGGTAGCTTGTCGTAACCCTTTGTTCCACAGGCCCAATAGTGATCCATCAGGACAGCTGTTCCTGTTCCCATTTCCGGGATCATTTCTATTCTTTTGCATCTGATGTTTTCTCCTACTTCTTCTCCGTCTGGACATTTCCTAGGTCCATCTGTATTACTCTGTTAAAAATGGATTGTAATTCGCAGTACCCTTGTGGTAACCTAGTGTGTTCCATTTCTGGTTACGATACATAAAGCTGGTCAGATCTCGTGAGTGTGGGTGAAGTGGCACTGAGAAGAAGGTTTTTTTGAAGTCGATAACAGTGAAACCAGTTGCTTCTGCTGGGATGCCACATAGGATTGTTGCGCGGTTTGCTGCTACAGGATATTCTGTTTCTACAATGTGGTTAAGAGGGCATAGATCTTGGATAAAACGCCATGGCTCCCCGCCCCCCTTGGATACAGGGTACACTGCAGTGTTGCATGGAGATTCTGATGGTACCAAAATGCCTCTTTCAATGAGGGCGTGGATTGTCTCTTAAATGCCCTCAACCGCTTTTTTTGTCAGTGGGTATTGTTTCACCCGAGGTAATATTGCACCATGTTTCAGTTGTATCTTCACTCCCCCTATGCTTTTTATGCACCCAAATCATAGGGACCTTGGCCAGGGCCTCCTCCCAGAATGGCGGTGGCACCTGTAGTGCCATTGCCATTTTCTGTGCAACCTCCCTGTATGTGATGTGTAGCCAGAAGCGCACACTCATTTCCAACATCATTTCTGCCTCGCCTCTGCCTTCTAAAAATAGTTCCTAATCTGTCACATGTGTTAATCTGCACCCTTCTTCTACTGCAATTATTGCCCCCCATGCTTTCCCTTGGTCATCTATTGCATGTGCTGCAATTCAACTCTGTCTTGCCACAACCCCTTCGATATCTATGGATACAACCGTTCCTTCTTCCTCGTCTGATGGTGTCTCCAGTCTAAATAAGTACTCACCTGGTCTCCTCCATACCTTCCCTGCAATCCCTGGCAACCATGCAAGGGCCATGTCTGTCCTGTTATGGAACAACTCTGGGTCATTTGGCTCCCCCCTCTGTACTCTTTTCCCACAATATGCCTGAACAATTTGTCTTACAGTAAGCATTGTATTCCTGGTGTGGAGCATATTATGCCTTTATCTGTAAATGAGATGGTCATGTTCAGTCTGCTCATGATGTTGTGTCCCAATATGTTTATAAGTGCTTGTTTAGAGTAAAGTAGAGGTAGAGATAAGTCGTGATCTCCTATAGATAAGGAGATGTTATCAGTAAAGGGAACCACTTCTCGAGCCCCAGAGAATCATTGAGTGTTCATGGCATGCTCTGTATTGGATAGTCACCCCTAGGATCACCACCCTCTTTCAGATGTCATCTGCTGCGTCACCCAGTATGGAGACCAGCAAACCCTTGATGTCGCCCACTGCCAGCTTGTACCCCACACTAAATTTTTCTATTTTAAAAATCAATTTTCCAGCTCCCCCACTTAGTGAGGGTAACCTACACTTAATGTTTTCCTTATCTGTGAGTTTCCTGGGAACATACTGTGGTCTCAGCTCTCCCCTCTCCAATAACGGCATCTGTGAATATGCAGCCCTTTCTTCCAGCATCCGTCTGTAGTGCCTGATCTGGATGGGCCCTCTCTCGTCCTCAATGTCTGCACCTATGTCGATTGGCTCTATTGCGTGGGTCTGTGATGGTGGTTTCTTAGTTATTGCTAGTCACCTCCTAGAGCAGTAATGTACCCTGGATTGTGCGATCATTGCTCCATCCCTCCTACGACCTCAGAGGTGCCTAAGTCGGTTTGTGTCATGCCCCCCACCCTTCTGCTCATCTGTCCTGCACTCCCCGGGGGGTCCCTTCACCAGTCCTTGTTAGGTAGAATTTGTTGGGCCCCTCCCTTTCCTCGTTACTATTGCCATCGCCATGATCAGAGTCACCGTCCATGTCACTACAGAACCCATTTGAAAAACGTGCATTAAGATCAATGTCTGTTAATTTGCATGTATTCTCCTCCTCCCGTACTCCCAGGCATGCTGCGCCTTGTCCTACTACCGTTCCCTTGTGCGCACATGCGCTCTCCTTTTCTCTTTGCTTCTCCTCATCTCACCTTTTCCTTTCCAATTCAACTGTTATTGCATCACTTATCCGTTCCAATGCCCTCGCGTCTTCACCCTCCCGGTATTGTTCCCTTCTCCATCTTTCCAACCTCAACCGCTTCAGCCGCTATTTCTTCATACTTATGTGATGCCTCCAATAATATTTGATTCCTCCATAATACCATTTCCATCTCCTTTTCCTCTTCTCCGATCTTCTCTATTTCCTCCTTCCTCTTCTCCATCTCCACCCGCTGTCTCTCCTCTTTCATCTCTCTCTCTACAATGTCTGTTCGCTCTCTTTCTAATGTTGCCAAATGCTCTCTCCGTCCCTTCTCCTGCAACTCCAGTTCGATGGCTAATTCTCGCTTCCGTTTCAGGTCCTCCCATTCTAGTCTTGCTCCCTCGTCCCCTTAGAGGTGGTCCTTCTCCTCCTCCCCTGCCTGTGCTGCCCTTCCACGACACCTGTGCCCTAGCTCCAAACTTTCTATGGCTTTCATTGCACCTTCAGCTTCCACCATTGTGGCCCCTTTTAGTTTTAATAGTATCTGTGCAGCTATCCATTCTTCTGGTCCTATTCCTACAAATTCATTGTTCCCGCACTGCAGCCCCTCCTCATCGAGGTCAGAGTCGCCGACCGGGTGCCCTATTGCTCGATGTTGTTCACTTTGGGCGTATGGGGGTGGTTTGTATGTAGGGTTTGAGTAACCTTCTGCTGCTTTTAATTCCCTTAGTGGATATATTCCCTGTTCCTCTTCCGCGTCGTCGGATATTACGCTAGGCGGTGCTGGGGGTAGAGCAGAAGGATCCGATCCCCCTTCCTTCACCTCCCGCAGGCTCATCATCCATGGCCTGTCCTCCTGGAACATACGCCACAGTTCAAATATTTCTATGCGGTTAACTAATTTTTTCAAGTCCATCTGTATCACTCTGTTAAAGATAGATGGTGACTTGCAGTACCCTTGTAGTAACCAAGTGTGTTTCCACTTCTGATTTCTATACATAAAGCTTGTAAATCCTTTGATAGCTCAGCGGCAACATACTCGCCTTGGATGCAAGATGACACAGAGCAACACAGGTTCGATCCCTGGGTCCGTGCTTAGAAACCTCTTGGTATTAAGCACGTTATAAATAACCTATCATATCATATCATATATCAAGTCTTATGAGTCTGGGTGTGAGTCTGGGTGTAGTGGTACTGAGAAGAACACATTCTTCAAATTAATGACCGTGAAGCAGGCAGCATCCGCCGGAATGCTGCACACAATTGTCGCTGGGTTTGTAACTAAAGGATACTCTGCTTCATCAATGTGGTTAAGAGGCCTTAGATCCTGGGTGAAACGCCATGACCCCCCTGTTGCCTTGCGCACTGGGGACACTGGGTACACTGCAGTGTTACATGGAGATTCTGATGGTACAAGAATGCCTCTCTCAGTCAGTGCTGTGATTGTCTTATAAAGGCCTTCATCTGCCTCTTTGGTTAGGGGTTACTGCTTTACTCTTGGTAAAATTGACCATGGCTTTAGCTTGATCTTCGCTCCCCCTATGCTCTTTATGCAACCCATGTCATAGGTTCCTGTGGTCCACAGGTGTCATGATGCCTACCCTCAGGCATCCAGACCAAGCCCATTAGCCCCAGGAGCAGGCATCTAGACATTTAGTAAAACCTCAGCAGCCCCGGCTAGGGGCTATCTGGGTCCAGTCCTGGCACCCTAGGCGCCAGGCTCATAGTAGGAATCAGTCCTGGCGCCTAAGGCGCCAGGCTCATAGTCATTACTTACCTCAGGCAGACCATGCTGCAAATGACTCCAATCCAACATGAAGCCTGAAAGGGACTATTTTTCTACAGGGACTATTTTTTACTCTGGTGTGGTTCTAGGGACTTCTTACCTGGGACTACTTTTGAGGCTATTTAAAACACGCCCGACCAGCAACACACGCTTCGCGTTATTCTGCATCCAGCAGCGTAACACTCACCGTGCCTGCAGCCTGCATCCAGTCTTCTGCCACGCCCGTCTCGAATCCGGAGCTCCTAAAACAAAGAGGAAAGAAAGGGACAAGGTTAGAAAACAAACTTATTTCTATTCCACACCTGATTCTGGATCCATCTTCTCTCCGCACCTGTAAAGAACATCATTTCTGCACGCGCCGTACCTCCAGCTGCAGCGCCGCACCATACTCACCAGTCTTCACAGCATCCTTCGTGTCGGCGCTGCCTCCATCATTTCTTCGCCAAACTTCGGCACCTAGGAGACAAAAGAAAACCACAAGGTGAGCCGAGGGAACCAACAAATATAATTCTTACCACCATAGACTTACCGGATTTACCACCGGAGGCATCCTTTTGTGACTTTCCATATTTTCACGTGCCACATCTGTAAAGAGAGACAAAACAACACGTTTTCCTCGTGCAACATTTACCGGACAGCGCCGGGTAATACAGACTCTTACCTGAGCGCCACCAGCTGCCACAAGAGCATCTTTTCACGAGCCAGCTGCAAGACAAGAAAGGAAGGGGGGAACAAGAGTGAACATCGGACATATTGAACTCTATGAACTTAATACTTACTGGTCCTCACCAGGAACCTCAGAGTCAATACTCTCCGGAACTCTCCCGAGCCTTCAAACCAGTGAAGTAATTGGAATCGACGCGCCCCTGCAAATCCACACAGGATGGAGAGCTCATCTTTCAAGAATATAAGGTGAGATTGCTGTGAGGACATTTCGGAGGTGATTAGTTGGGGAGGACTGTGGGGGTGCCATCACTTGAATCCATAAGTGGCTAAATCCATCTCTCCACTTGCAGGAGAATATTTCTACGGGTTAAGCAGACAAGATTAGAAGGGCCGATCCAGTCAGTCATCGCTGCACTATGCATCACGTGGGTGGAGACCGCAGCTGTCCGGGTCCGACCGACGCCCCTGTGGGAGCCAGGTGAGCGTAACAATAGGCTGCTCGGTACCTTAGCCATGTCCTCCTCACAAAATGCTGATTGATCTTCCAGTGCCAGTGCCATTCCCTGTGGCACCTCTCTATAGTGAATCTGTAACCAGTAGGTCATTCATTTCGAATACCATTTCTATTTCCAGCCTCTCTTCCCTCAAAAATTCTTCATCTGTCACTGTTGTCAACCTAAATACCTCTGCCACTGTGATCATTGCTCTCCATGTCCGTCCTGTCATCCATCCTGTGCACTGCAATCGAATATCTTGCAACCACTGCCTCTTTTTCTATCAGCACTATTATTCCCACTGGCTCGTCCATTGTTGTTTCTGGCCTGAAAAGATACTAGTTTGGAACTCGGCACATTTTCCCTGCAGCGCCTGGAAGCCATGCAATGGCAATGTCAGTTCCATACTGGAACATGTCTGGGTCCACTGGCACCCCCTCTATATCGTGTATCCACAATATGCTTGGACAATCTGTCTTACATTTTTAACCCGTGAATTCGTAGTATGGAGCTTATTATTCTATTTTCTATGAATGATTTTGTCATATTCAGTCTGCTCATTATGTCTTGTCCCAGAATGTTTACAGGTGTCTGTAGAGAGTAAGGCAATGGTAGTGATAGATGTCTCTGATAGAAAGTGAAATATTGTCCGTGAAAGGAACCACTTCCCGAGCCCCAGAGAATTCTTGAGTGTTCATGGTACCGCCTGACAATGTAAATGCTCCTTCGCTAATGCAGGACCTAGTCACCCGGTGTCAACGAGAATGGAAACAGTCTTGTCACCTATCGCCACCACTATGCAAGGTTCTTCCACAGTGTTGGGTTTGATCAACAGGATGGGACAAATTACGTTTGTCTGTGGGCTGTCCTATTGATGGTACAAGGACATCCCATTTCCTGTAAAGGTGTTGTCCCCACCATGTTCACTCCCCCCAGTTGTCTGATGGGTACTGTCGCCTCTGTGTCCACATGTGCTGGTGCGTCCTCATTCTGTATCTGTGCTAGTTGCCGTGTGTTCCCTCGAATCTGTGGTGCTTGTAGATACTGTGGTACTGGTGCTGGCATCTGTAGTACCTGCATCTGTGCTGGTGGGGCTTGTGCTTGTGCCATTTGTTGATATGTGCTCTGCATCTGTCCTTGTTGTTGCTGATCCTGTTCATAATAATCATCCTGCTCTCCTTGGTAGGGTGGCTGGCCCCGCCCTTCCCAGTTCTGCTGCATGCCCCTGTATCGACACACTCTTGAAATATGTCCTGTCTGCCCACATGTCCAACACTCTGGGGCTCTCTCCTTTGCCCCTGGAAACCCCTGAAAAGTCCCCTGGTTCTGCTGCATCTGTTGCCCATATCCCCGAACCCCCCTTGTTAAAGCCCCTTGGTTGTGATGCATCTGTGGCCCAAAACCATGCTCTTTCTGTTGGCCTCCCCTTCCTCTGAACCCTTGTACGCACCTCCCTTGGGTGGTGCAAACTGTTGTGGTTGTTGCTGTAGCTGCTGTGCTTGTGGGGTGGGGCTGGTTATGACCGCCCCTTCCATCACATACTTCGATAGTATTTTCTGCGCTAGTTTCGCTTCACCTGCCTTCCTATCCTCTTCCTTCTTCTTATCCTTCTCCTGCCACAGCCTACAATTGTGAACTATCGTGAGCTGTATCTCTGGCCATCCTTTCGCCTCCATCCCTACTAACTTCCTTAAACTGTTCTGCACTGCTTCTGGTAGCCCTTGTACTAGTACATCATAAAATATTGCTACTGTTTTGTCCCAAGGCTCTCGAGACTTGAGGCGCCAAAGCTCTTGAATCTCCTGAATGTACTGCACAGAGTCTTCATCTTCCCACATCTTACGTGACGTAATGGCCCCAATTTCTGATGTGTCTCGGTCCCTAGTGCTTGCCATACTGCTACCCTGCAATTTGCAAATGGTGACCTGTCATGGGCTGTGTTGTCACCCCCGGGAACCCCGCCATCTTCCATATGTCATCCGCTGCGTCTCTTAAGATTGATACTTATAGTACCTTAAGTCACCCATTGCTAGCCTATTGCCAGCTATCATTTTCTCAATCTAATATATCAATTTCCCAATTGGTAACCTACACTTCACATTCTCCTAGTCTGTGTGATTCCATGGCACATACTAAGGTCACACTCCTCCTCTCTCTAATAAGGCGATCTATGTGAATGCTGCCTCCTCCTCATGTGTCTTGGTCAGTCTCACTTGGCAGACCCCCTTTCTCTCTTAATTCCTGCACATACATCTATTGAGTGTATTATGGGCACTCTCCTGTTGCCGTTATACACTCTAGTCAAAGGTCCCCTTGAACAAGCTATGGCTGTCTCCCCTCTACTTCCTCCTGGGAGATACCTTAGTCTATTGATATAGGTGCGGTGTGAGGTACAAAAGTTCTTCACCTGCTGTACCCGCTCCTCTGAGCAGCCCCTCCTTCTCCCTGCGTATGCCTCTTAAACTCCCATGACACCCGTTTGTCTGTCCCTGTCCCAGCTGAATGGGATTGAAACTGCTCCCCCATTCTCCTCCCCACTGTACTTGTCCTCATTTTCAGATCCTGTGTCCATGTTGCTACAGAAATCGTTTGCAAAACTCTCCTCAACGTCAAGTCTGTGTTGGGCTTCATGCTGAGATCAATGTTTCTCAAGTCGTTCCTACTTCCTCCTAGGCCTGTTCCTCCTCCTGTTGTGCTCCTGTCCAAGAGTGTGTGCTGTCTGGCTCTGTCCGCCTGTCCTCCACACTTATTGCTTGCTTGTTCCCTTGCTAGTCTGTCCATCTGTAATTTCCTCTGCTCTGTATCGGCTAACTTGCGATTCTCTTGCTCTGCTATCTCTCTCTGTCTTTCGACCTTTTTCCAGCTCTCACCCCCTTTTCTCCCTCATCTCCCTTCCCGCTCTCGTCCTTTCCTTTAGATCTCTCTTGATCCTTTCTTCCTGTTCCTTTTGCATGTGTTCCTTTTCCTCCTCCCTCCTTCGTTCCCTATCCTCGCTTTCCAACTTCTCTTCTCTCCTTCTTTCCCTGTGCTCATGCTCTAATCTCACCTCCCTATCCTTTTCCCCCCTATATTACCCGTCCATCATCTCTGCCCAATCTGTTGCTTTGCTGCTCCTCTTCAGGCCTTCTATCGCTTCGGCCGCCTTTTCCGTCTCTCCGTTTGTCTTCCCTTGAAGTTTCAAGAGTACAATCCTTTCGTTTGTGGTTATGCCTCGAGCCCCTCCTTCACACCCTGCTGCGCCTCACGCTCGCCTCTGGGTCAATAGCTGGCAGTCCTATGCTTTTCGGCTTCTCCTCCTTTGTATATGGTGGTGGCTTATATGTTGGATTCGAATACCCCTCTGCTACCCTTAGTTCCCACATTGGATACATTTGCTGTATCATCGGGTGCTACACTCAGAGGGGCAGGGGGAGGAGCGGAGGGTTTAGTCCCTGGGTCCTTCACCTCCTGCTGGCTCAGCATCCACTGCTGCCTCACGGCACCCCCCTCGCCCTCCTGAAACATGCACCATAGCTCGGATATAGCTTGGTCAGTTTCTTCCCCTCATAGGCGCCCTGTATATGTGTCAGTAATGATTGTTGCACGTCTTTGGAGATACTTCCACAAGAGGTCCATGGTTTGGTTAACTTCCCCTCGGTACATTTGGACCACTCTATGCTATATTTACACATGTTCTCTAAGGCGGGCATGTCTTACACAAGTGCTGAAGGGGCGTGTCCACCCGTGTTTTCCCCGATATATTTTTCCAGTACCTTTACCTGACCTCAAGTTGACAATTTGGACAATCTGCTGTTAACAGAGAAAGGCACAATATTGTGACAATACTTTGTCAGTTTCTACGAGCCTCTCAAGCTCCAAAACACATCAGGTGTGCTGTGTGCACCGCCTCTCCTTCACACTCGTTGCCTTCTCAGGCACACACTACTCTTGCACATGCGCCTTCCGCACACTGCCGCTGGTTCACCTCATCTGCCAATGCCCAGTTTCCAATACTAGCTCCTCACTGTCTCAAGCTCTCTGTGTCCTATGTGCAACCCTATGGGTGACATCACCAACTAACGGAATAATATAGAAAGGTAAAATACTGCACACACTGTAATAGCCCGTTACTCCCAACCTTCACAAAAACCCCACAGCTGTCTTCCCATGCTCCCGGCAGAGTATACCAATATTCTGTTGTGATCGAACTGCACCCGCTGCATCGCCTAGTGTGTGAAACATCTCACTACAGGAGACTTAACCAGTTGACTCACCTTCCGCAATCTGCGCCAGCTCCCTTGCCAGCTCCCTTGCTAACACTTACGGGGATACCGTCATCTATGACCCGAGCTAAAACGCCCAATCCACACAAATACTTTTATTTACATACTTTCTTTCATCCAAGCCTTCAAGTCAGTAGTCTAGGTTATTCACCATAACCTTTTACCTAACTGAATGTGCTCTAAACATAGAAAAGGGACTTGTACCTCCACTTCTATCCCTACTATTTTAACAATGCTAAACAATACTCTGACAATACTCAACACTACTAAACAATAATTCACAAATCTCAATACCCCCCACACCCACAGTTTCTGTTAGACTGGGTCAGTACTTAAAATCTGAGGTCTGCTGGCGCTGCTCGGCTGCTGACTCCTCTTCAAGGCGCTCACCTCCCCGTCCTGGTCTGCCTGGACAACGCACTGACTTCGGGCAGGATGATTCACAAGGGGCTGCTGACGGTCTTTACATGTGCATGTGTTTTCCATATTATTCTCATCTTCTCTTCTCTCGTCTTCTCATATTATTGCACGGTCCCGCAGCCTCTCAGGTTCGTCAGCGAAGGAGACGACGTGGTGCCGGGTTAGCGCAGCCAACCATCACCTCTGTTACCAACTTGTTGGGAAGAACTCACAGGTATGCCAGAGGGATACTGGAAGTCGTCAGACTTGGAGAGCCCAACTCCCTCTTTCCCAGGCACACGAGGACTCAGTGAATGGCAAGTTCAAACTGTGGTTTATTACCGACAAAACCAACAGGGATCAACACAGGGACAATGAAAATCCATGCAAAATTCACTCCTCCTCAGCTCGCAGGCCCGATTTACACTACAATTACTTAAGAGTAACATTCCAACCTGTGCCCTTCTCCAGAAAACCTATCAAGCACCACGTTTCGGTGTTGAGCACCTTACCACCTATAGTGGACAATATACATGTTATTCTACTGGCTCTCGCAAGTCAGGTGGTTAATTACAGTTGCGTGCACTCCCGCGCTTTCACCACCAAATCGCACACAGAACAGCTGCTGCTGGTAGCTACAGTGAGCTGCCATGTCCACACTTTAGGCATGTCGTAGTCCTTAACGCTATATTTATATTGTCCTTTTATTTTGTACCAGTTGTAACACCCCCCTTTGGACTTTTCGTCCACCGTAGACCCACTCAGACCTACTTCTCTTTTGAATGACTTGTCTGTAGGCTTTCTCTCCCGCCTACCCATTCTCTTACTGTGGTTACCATCTACCGGCCTCCTGGTCAAATCACCTCATTTCTCTCTGAGTGGGCAGACCTCTCCTCCTCCCTCCTGGCCTCTACCACTCAACTCCTCCTCCTCGGTGACCTAAATAAACATTTAGTCTCTCCTTGCTCCTCCTCTGTACTCTTCCGTGATCTCTGCGACTCCCTCTCCCTGTCCATCCTCCCCTCTGGCCCGACTCACTCTGCAGGGCACACACTCGATGTTTTGATCTCCTCTGACCTCCACCTCTCCATCCCTCTGACCACTCCTCTCTCCTGGAGCGATCACTCCCTCCTCTCATCTCATCTCTCCCTCTCTTCCCCCCAAGCAAAGCCTACCCCAACACTGCCACCTACCTTCTCGGACATCCGTCTCATGAAGCGTGTGTCAGTTGAGGCTTTTGCCGCCACTTTCTCCCCCCCCCCGCCACCTTTGGCTGTCACTCATCCTGATACAGCCCTGTCTCTGCTCCAATCTTCAATTTCTGATACGCTTGATGCTCTTGCCCTTGTCATGAGGATCTGTTTGAAGTCCAAAGCCAAGTGCAATTCCTGGTATGACTCTGACCTAGCTACACTTAAACGTAAGTGTAGAGCAGCTGAGAGTAAATGGAGGACTTCCTGTTCATCCTCTGACAAACTGGCCTGTCGCCTGCTACAAAGGCAATACCGACTCTCTGTCCTCACCAAGAAGAGAGTCCATATTCAAGCTTGTGTCTCTGCGGCAACTAACAACTCGGCCCAACTCTTTAAAATCTGCAAGGAGCTGGCCAACCCTGCTGCAGTCTCTACCCCTCCTGTTGCCTCCCAGGCTCTTTGCAATGGCCTTGCCTCTCACTTCATTAAAAAAAACCCAGGACATCCTGTCCAACCTCCCCACCCACACTCCTCCTCTTCCCTCTCCATCTGTGCTTGCTGACCCTCCTTTAGCCACCCTCCCACCATCCTTCTCGTCCTTTCCTCTTTTCACCCCTGACGAGGTTGCTAGACAAGTCCGATCTATGAAAGCCTCTTCAAAACAGGTTCATCCCTGTTCCTCTAAAACCATCAAGGACCACATTGACACCCTCGCTCCGGCCCTTGCTGATTTGTGCAACCACTCCTTTGCCTCTGGATCCTTCCCCTCCCCTCTGAATCACTCCTTTGTGCATCCTCTTCTCAAGAAACCCACAGCTGATCCTTTTTGTCCAGCTAACTATCGCCCAATTTCCATTACTCCCTTTCTTGGCAAACTCCTGGAAAAGTTGGCCATCTCTCAGCTTAGCCTTCATTCCAATTCTGTTGGCTGTCTCCATGACCACCAGTCTGGCTTCAGAGCTGCCAGAAGGATGGAAACTGCTCTCCTAAACATCCATGAAGATCTGCTCACCAACCTTGACTCTAACATTCCCTCTGTCCTCATCCTCCTCGATCTCTCTTCTGCCTTCGACACGGTCAACCATACCATCCTGCTCAACCGTCCCCGTGAAAACCTGGGTATCACTGATCAGGCTCTGGCCTGGCTGACTTCTTTCCGCTCAGATCGACCCTTCCAGGTCCAACTTGGGTCCTTCCTTTCGTCTATCTTCCGCTCTACCTGTGGTTTTCCCCAGGGGCCTAACCTCTCGCCCTGGCTTTTCAACCAATACCTGGCAACTCTTGCCCACTGCATTGCCATTTTCTGCTCAGATTTCCAGTGCTACGCTGACGACACTCAATTCATTTTGAGGCTGCCCTCTGCCACCTCCTCTCCCTCTCTCATCTCTGATTGCCTAACTGCCATTCAAGATTGGTGTTCCGCCAATGATCTTTGTCTGAATGCCAGCAAGACGGAGATCCTCCTCATCAGCACACCTTCACCATCCTTTCCCCTCACTCTCTGGTCAGCCTCCCTTGGCCCTCCTCCTACCCCCACCTGCGAGGCTAAGAACCTTGGGGTCATCTTTGACTCCACTCTTTCCTTCTCCTCCCACATCTCCGAGGTCTCTAAAAAGTCAAATTTCCGACTGCACCTCCTCAGAGGTACTGCACCTCCTCCGAGGTACTCTGACTTTCCTCTCCTTCCCCCAGAAGCTCATGGTATCTCAAGCTCTGGTTCTCTCTAGCTTGGACTATTGCAACAGCCTCTATCTAAATCTACCTGCCTCTACACTCCGCCCTCTGCAACTAATCCAGAACAGGACTGCAAGACTTGTCCTTGGCCGCAAGCCCTGGGATCGTATCTCTCCAGCTCTGAAATCTCTCCACTGGCTCCCAGTGGATGCAAGGATTACATTCAAAACCCTCTGCATTGTCCACAAGGCTTTCTGGGGCCTGGGTCCAAAATACCTTCAGCTATCCCTCCGCAAATACCTCCCCTCTCGAGCTCTTCGCTCCTCTACCTCCAACTCACTCAGAGTCAGTCGTTTTTCTAAGAAACGAGCTGGGGGTAGATCTCTGTTTTCGGCTGAGGCCTCCCTCTGGAACAGCCTCCCTGCCACTCTAAAACTTGAGGAGACCCATCTCCGGTTCTGGAAGCACCTCAAGACCTTCCTCTTTTCTTCTGTCTTCGCTCCCCCCTCTCCCCTGCTGATCTGTTCTCTCTTGGCACCGTGCACCTGGCCACCCTCTGTCTTTTGGGCCCAGGTTCCTGCTCATCCTGCCACCCTCCCGCACTGCCTCCGGGCCACCCCTTGCACTGGGGTTTGTATCTGTACCCATACAGCACCCCCTTTTTCTTCCTGCACTTATCAGACCTACCCTGTCTGCTGCCTTAAACCTAGCACTTGCAAATTGCTGGCTGCATTACCACTGTTTGTTGCCTTTATTATTTATTTATTGTTATTTATCTGTTTCTCCTCTGCTTCGCACTTTCCACCTCTCCCCCTCTCCATGCACTTTTCCCCTGCCCCTCTCCCATGCACTTGCGCGTTCTCAATGTCACTGGGCCTAGTAAGATCGCTGTTTTGTTCTCCCCTGTTCCCCTCCCTTGCCTTGTCGCGCTCTGAAACACGCTTAAAATGGTTCTGATAATTACTACAGCAAGAAGGTAAGAGCATTTTTCTGCTTACGATCAAGATATAGGCCCTCATTACAACTCTGGCGGCAGCCGTGCCGATAAAAACGGCACGGCTGCTGCCGGAGTTGCATTTTTTCTAGAACCTGTGAATGGGCAAGAACCGGGTCATGACGAGTTAGGCGGACCCGGTAATTGCCCATTTTCGGGTGCCGGAATCAAGGGCCTCCCCATCCTCATTCTGCCCCGTAGGGCTGAATGTGGATTGGGACGTCGGATGCACCGGCACATTCAGAGTTGTGCCGGTGCATCCGACGTGCTCTGCTTGTGCTCTCTCTTGAATGAGAGGATAACAATAAAATGGCTTTCTCTACCCCAAAGAGACTCATCCAGGTACAATGCTTCCCTTCTGGCTGCACAGTCCCCGCCGCTGGTAAGTCCAACAATTTCCTTCTGGGGCCCCAACCTGAGTTGACTGTTGCACATATTGATGATAATAGTCATGACTTTCCACAACTATTTACATATAAAAAGATACAAATATTTCTACAAACATACATTGAGTTGTCTCATGATATTGATCACAAGTTTTCACAAAAACTGGATACAGCTTAGCGCACTGAACTACTGGCGTTATTGTGGGTGCTAGTTCAGAGTTAATGTGAATAGCCTTGCTAGTTATTTGTATACAGCAGCTGTTGGAGTTAATCCAAATTGTAGCTCAAACTATTCAAAGGCTTGTATGTGGGAAAAGTACATGTATTCAAGCATAAACACATTTATGTTGAGCTTGTCTAAGCAACGGAGGTTCAAATCATCTTCAATGACTCAAACCATTTGGAGCTGTTGCTGGTAATAATTTGAACACCAATTCTAGCAGCTCCAATAGATAGGTTTGTTCAACTAGACTCAAATTTGTCTCAAAATAATGTGAACATCTCTCTGCCATTACTAAATTGGGGAATACTAGAAGGCAGATCCCCAGATAAGATTTTAAAGTGGGAGTGTGTTGCTCTTTATTTAGTGAAGTTGGTAATGAATTTATTTTAAGGAAGTGAAAAAGTAATGCCTTTTCTCAATGGGGTGTGATGTATCAAGGGAATTTGTTCCTTCTCCCCAAGGTGAACCTCCCCACCTCTGTGAGGCAAAGGCAGTGAGCCTGCTCCACTCCCTAGTGTTCGAGGAAAGTAGGACATCGCCGGGAGAGACTCCACCTTTGGGGACAAGGACTCCATTTCATATGAGGAACTCCCTGATGCCCTCCACATAATGGCATATTTGGGATTATCTAATAAACAAAATAATTACAAGTTCTAAGACTGGAACGAGCAGAAAGTGAACTTATGCCGTTACTAGAAAGAGAGGGAAATTGTCCCTTTAAAATCTCCATTTAACTGCGACGAGTGTGTTGAAGAGGGAGGATACAACAAGGGAAGAGGAGGGAGAGAACGAGAGAGAAAGGAAGGCAGACGCCGTCATGGGAGGTTCCCTGTGCGTAGAACAACTGAAGGTGTCAGAGCTGAAGCAGACTGCAAAGCCCGGTGAAGTTCACGAGCAGGAGAAGGAAGTGCTGGAAGCCTGGCATGTAGAAGAAGCCAGAAGCTGAGATGGCTGGAGTATAAAGCTTGGTGGTAGCATGACAACCAAGCAATCATGGTGGTCAGGCTGCCCATTCAACAAAGCCGACACCACCCCACCAAGGGAGCACAAACAGACCAGTTACCCATCGCGGAATCGAAAAGCCGAGAAGGAGAGAGAAACCTGCAAGAAATGGACAGCCCGGGAAAGCGAACCAAGAAGCAAATGGAAGGAAGGAGAAGGTCCCCAGTATCTACAGGCACCAGAAACATTCTCCTGCAATACTGAGGGTTACGGGGAGAACATGAATACCAGGAAACCAAAAGGGACTAGTTCTAGAATCTGAGAAACCCATCCCAGTACAAATGATGAAAGCTTGCAATTCAAGTTGATGAGCTTGAACTGTATTCATGTGATAAAGAGAAGCATAGAAACCGAAAAGAGTGAGAGAAATAGAATTGGAGTATCACTACCTTGGGAAGAGGGGAAAAGAACCCATTATACAAGAAATAAAGAGTGGAACATAACAGAGGGAGATAACTGTGAACTAAAGACCAGAGAGTTCCCTAGGATAAACCCTGTACAAAAATGTCCTTACCAGGAAAAAGTGAACTATAATTATTTGGAAAACCATAGCCCCAGAGGAGAAAGCACTAGACAAGAATGTTCAGAACTCTATAAAACAGAACAAAGGATTCAGACAAGGGCAAGGAAAACCCAAAATAAAGAGGAGACAATTGTTCTCGTTATAAGGTTTGCGGTAACCTGCTGGGGGTTGCCACCAACCCTGTAACACTGAATCCGGCATCTGACTTCCCGGTGCCACCGGGACAATATTAGTCCCGGCGGCGTGGGAAATCAGGCACTGGATTTTGTAAGTCCCCATTCCCATGGAGTCCTTTTAGACTCCATGGGATTGGGGACTCGGTAGCACCGGCACCATTGCTGACGGTGCTGTTGCTTCCATGGCATCTCTGCCTGCTGGGGCCGCTGAGCCAGGCAGGGTCAGACCTGCCGGGCGCAGTAACCCCCGCAGGCAGACTAGTTTAGCGGTCCAGAAACAAGGGTGCCGGTGAGCTTACCGGCACCCTTGTCTCTGGACCGCCACACTTCAAATAAGGCCCAATGACTGCTAGTCCCATAAGGTAGTTACAGGAACTGATAAAAAGGATAACGAGAGACTATTTGAACATTTTATATTAAGAACTATAAATGAAGGTAAGATTAGTGCAGAAGCACAACTATCAGGACAAGGGAGATATTCTCCTGGCCTTAGTTGATTAAACTAGTGGTAGGGTCAGTTAGGATTAGTTTTGGACAGCTGACGTATTCCTTTTGGATATTCACTGACGACTGACAAGCACCTTAGTAAAATAGGTAGGGAACACCCCATAGCGATAGGGAAAGATAGGCCTCATTCTTTAATAAAGATATGGCAGAGTCGTTGGGCCTCATTACGACCCTGCCGCCACCGTTGTTTCCGGACCGGCAGATTACGAGTTCTGCAGGCGTGTGGTGTCACTCCCGCCAGGTCTGACCTGGCGGGAGTAATGCCACCCGGCTGCAGGCTGAAATGGAAACACCGGCTCCGTCATTCCGCCTCCAGAATTACTGGGTCACCGGGGTTGTAAAGCCCTGGTGATTCCGGCAATCACGGAGGCGATAATTAATTCCAAGTCCGGCAGCAACCTGCCGTTTTTTCCGGCTCGGTTACCGCTGGACTTGGAATGAGGCCCGTTGTCGTTGACAGAGATAGCAGTCTTTCTAAACCCTCATCTGAGGAGGAGGAGCATTTGCATAAAGACTCCCACGCAAAGCAGAGCATTCAGAGAGTCGTTAGAAGAGTTGTTGGTCTTTGGTGGTCTTCAGCAAGTTGAGGACGGGAGCCTGCTCTGGACCGCTAGGGTAAGAGACGCAGACTCCTACACTTCCCCAGATTTTCAAAGTGAGTCCACATTGCTAATTGCCAACAAGAAGTTTGCACCAGCTCATACTATCTTTGCTGCCAGCTCATTGGGCTGTGACCGTGCCTGGGTGACTGCGGTCCGATTGTTCGAAATTGATTCCCTTCTCTCGGGCCTTTGAGTTTGTGGCGAAATAGGCGGTCACTGTGTCTGGGTGACAGTGGAGTGGATCTCTCTCCTCCCCTTTCAACCCAGCATACGGTGCCGGCAAAGAGATGTCGGGAGTGCTGTGAGTGCGGTGGCTCTGTCTGCCGGACAGCCAGAGGGCTGACTGCAGGTGAGACCGAGCCCACTAAGCACCCTGCTGGCGCAATACTCGATCAGAAGTGATCTTGAAATTCCCTCATCGGATAAACAATATTAATCACGGAACTAACACAGCGGACCCTCGCACAAACAAATCCACGTGTGCGACCCCAACTTCAAGTGTGGTATTAAAAAGAAAAAGGGGGCAATAATTCTCAATGTCATCAAACATCACAATCACACCTACTACCACGCCTATTATGTACAGTTTTTAGAAGCATCTCAATGAAAGATGACTGGAGAGCACCTGAATTCGAACCCACAGGTTAAGCACTCTCTCCTGCCCTCTCCTGCCCACAGCGGAAGATCGGATTCTGGTTGCCCCAACTGTCTTGGCTGAAGATATTGACTCAGTCAATGAAACACCTCATTTACTTGAACATTCTCCTGTAATTGCTTGATGAAGTATGTAGTTCATCACACATCTCCCGATCACCCCTGATACTTTTTTGTCAACATTACATTCACAACCCCTTGTAGGAACTTCCTATGAAAAGTAAATGCTCATGTGATGTCATCAATGATATTTGTGATGTCATCTTTGATGTCATGGGTGTTATTCTTAGCTGTGCACGGTGGTGGTGCGAGTTATGGTTGCTTAGCTTATCATAACTGGCGAATTTCAATTTTTTTTTGGTTTTACTTGTAACCATGACATCCCTTTAGCAACGTTTTTTCACTGAATTTCATAGGTTTTTAGTAGCGCAACTTAACCATAACGTTCCTTTAACACATTTCTTTCACTGAATATAGATAGAGATATAATGATTTTGATATGTTAGTATTAGGATAACCTTACTTTATATAGATATACCATACACCATACTGAACCCTGTGTCCCATGCTAGTGGCTGCTATGTCTGCGGACCATGTGCAAGTCCACGGACGGACTCGTCAACATCAACACTGTCCAAAAGCTCACTGGGTATCTTACATTGTTATATCATACAACAAACACACTGAATATGTTCAAATAGCAACATATAAATAAATGACATTCAAAAATAAATAAGAAGTACAAACTGTATATGTAAGACACCAACAGTCCAATTACATAGCATATGAAACATAATGAAACATACCAAAAGAAATAACATATGCCTCCAGCAGAATTAACTCACTGATACTTTATACAGAAACTGCACAGCAAATATCAACAGCACACTTACAAAGCATTAACAGGAAAACTGAAAAACAAACTGGTAAGTACAATACATGAATTCCTATAGTTATAAACTTTCTTTAGTAGGATACACTAAAATATAATTAATCTTTGTATCTTTATATGTTATTTCTTTTTTATGCACAGAAATGGCTAGCATTCTGGAGTGGCTTGAAGAAAATGTTCCACGGGATGAAATGAGTGAAAACAGTGATACTAATGGTAGACACTGCAGTTTTCAAAGTAAGCCAAGTAATACACATTATTTTATATCTACCTAACACACTTTTATTCTTTAACAGTACATACAGAAAATAAGAATAATACTGAACCAGTACATCATATACTAATGGAACAACAAACAGACACTGTGGAAAATCATCTACAGCATTTAGAACAACAAATGGATCAATTAATGACCAATTTCACTATTTTGAAGAACGTGGTAGAAAACCATATGATGGAAAACATTAAATATCACTGTCCCATTGCACCTGTACCCCTTCTCCATGTCCCAGTCAACCATCCCCAAAAAATCCCCATCACCAAAAACATTATGATGAGACCTCAATCCCTTCCTCCCCTACCATCCAACATGTGGAAAACCCTAATTCCCCTGTATATGCCTCCATTTCTGCTTCCCCCTCTCTTTCATAATTTCTATATTTTTGCACATTAATAAAGTATTATGTATACTGTTCCTATATGTCTCTGTGTTTTTTTTTAAAAAAGGCCGGGACTGTCCGGGATGTCCGCAATTAATCAAAATGGGGGTGTACTAAGGACACTATGCCTGTTCGTACTGTCCGCAATCAAAATGGGGTTGTCCGTAGGACACATAACTTGTCCGCCTGTCCGTAATGAACCAAAATGGGGTGTCCTAAGGACACTCTCCCTGTTCGTATTGTCTGCAATCACAATGGAGGTGTCCGTAGACCACATAACCCGTCCGCATGTCTGCAAAGTTGTGACGCATCTTTAATTAGTTTGTGGACCTGAACTCTGGCCTGCGGACACTTGGGGTCCTACGAACATCGTGCCTGTCCATAACTGTCTGCTGCATGTGTGTCGCACTTTTAATTAGTTCGGGGACACCCGTGCGCATGCGTTCAACCAATCCCGTGCATTAGGTGTCCTACGGACAGCCGTCCCATTCATGAACGTATCCGTGACATCATCATGTGACCACACCCGTGCTAAGTGCAGGCCCTTGTCCGCGGACACAGTCCGGGCCCCTGGACACTAAAAAGGTGATTTTCTGAGCAATCCAAGGTATTTTACTACGAAACTTAACCCTTACATATGTCCCAGACTATGTCCCTAGCGATCTGGATATTTTTTGGAAATTTTTGAGCCCTTTTTGGTGTTCAAAATGTCTGCACTCCCCAGCACCTCTATAAAAGCCAACACCCCAGAGCTGCTTCTCATTCTGTTTTTGGAGTTCCAGGACAGACACTGCTCCACATTGCTGGATTGGATTGCTCTTGCTTGCTCTTTCCTGTCTGCAGACTGCTGACATCCTGGTGGTTTCTGACACCATTGAAGATGGCAACCATGG
Source organism: Ambystoma mexicanum (assembly GCF_040938575.1). Classification (NCBI taxonomy): domain Eukaryota; kingdom Metazoa; phylum Chordata; class Amphibia; order Caudata; family Ambystomatidae; genus Ambystoma; species Ambystoma mexicanum. Next base: position 1,301,880,026 of record NC_090922.1, on the reverse strand, counting down.
CTGCTGCTGCTGGTGCTAGTTCTGCCTCAGCACCTCCCTCCACCCCTCCACCACCTCCCCAAAGGCCTGGAGAGGGGAACATGCACGTAGATGTAGAGAGTGATGAAGAGGATGATGAGGTTGAGGTAGTGGAAGTCCCTACTACTCAGAGCCACCGTAAATCTTGATGTGGAGGCTACCCAAAGCTCGTGCACAAAAGGTGCATTGCACTGAGTGCCAGATGGAGCTCAGTTGTGGCAAACCCGGTTTGTACAGCTACCGGACTACTTCCATGCAGCAACACCTAAGTTCATTTCACACTGTCGCAATTCAGAGGGTCGGCCCCTGCAAGAAAAGTAGAAGGTTGAGTTCCTCTACAGCAAGCTCCGTTTCTTCTCCTATCACCACAAGAAACATTCCTATGGGGCAGAGCATCCCTGAACCAGTCTCGCAGGCCATATGCACCTCAGAAGACCCTTACGTTTCGAGGGTCACTGTATTGTGTATGTACTGTGATGCGGTACTCTGCAGGGGGAGACACTTTGAAGTGCTTTCGAGGCTACGGTCCGGGAGCATAGAACTTCTGCCACCTACCTAATTAAGGCCCACCCAACATCTTCCTCTCTCCACCTGCCCTTTCTTATCCCTGTGGTTGGTGCCCCTTTCCTTTCTTTCCTTGTGTGTCTTGTTAAAAAAACAAAAATAAATACAAAACAACAAAAAACTAGAAAAAAGGCTCTTTTCAGAGCCACCTTTCATAGTTTAAAAATGGAAGTGGCAATGAAATGCTGCAGGGCCCTGTGCATTTTTAGAACTCCGCGGACATTGACATTTTTGGGGTATTGCGCTCAAAACCATTGCACTCTTCTCCGGGAGGAAGTGGTGGCTCTGAAAAGAGCCTTTTTGAGGTTTTTTTTTTGTGTTTCAAAAACTTCAAGTGGTTAACACATACTGGAAAAAGGATTGCTATACTTCCAAAAAAGGTTACAATGCATTCTGTATATTTCGCAGAAAAATCTGATTCCCAGCATGAGTAAGATGGACTCCATCTCTGCGAAAAATGTGTGTGTTACGAAACATAATATTTTCACTGTGAAAAAAGGACATACCAACATCGCAAACAGCCTTGTTGACATTGCGCCTCGCTTTCTCCATTTGTGGACCAAATTAAGAAGAATGCAGTCGCATTTGTCTCTGCGCAATACGAGAAAAAAATACTCGGGAGTTTGGAAAAAAGTCCTTCTTCCATTGCAACGTGCAAGGAGATTCCAGAGACATGTCCTAAACTGTTCCCTCCACAATGAATCATTTTTAACATTATTTTTATTTAAAGTGGTTCATATTGGTTATACATTTTGACAATCTTTAACCACCATAATCCACAAGATAAAAAATAAATATGAATAATAATAATGTATGGATGACAGTGTGTCATCAAAGTGGCCCAAAGAGGAACCAAATCTAACCACTTCATTCCACGCATTCCATGCCAGTGCACAATCACATGAGGGAATCCAAGATGTGCAGCCACTCCACAGCGATCTGCATGCACCTACAACCAATTTATCCACAAGTCACCCAAACTCCAGATAATCTGCCTTTTGAAAGACACATAGCTCACCTATCAGGAAACAGACTTTCTGCCAAAGTCTCTCCTTGCACATCACACCCAGTAAATCTTATTGACTAATCCCTTGGCCTGCACAGTCTCATTTTCATGCCTCTCAGCCTCAAAATCCCCGTATGTAACAGGCGCGATCCGCGGACAGCCGCGGTGTCCTCAGACAAATCATGAAATCTGTATATATGTATGTATTTTGGTTTTGTATGCGCCGGTAGCCCGCGGGCATCAGGGCGCTTTGAGACAAAAACACACAATGACATAACACAAACGCAGCCTAGCCTAACACAGGTGTAAGATGCGCCCTTGGCATCCTTACACACTGTAAGAGAGGAAGTCCGAGAATTCCTACTGAAAGATAAGTGTCTTAAGGCGTTTCCTAAAGGCCAGGTGGTTTTCCTCCATTCTCAAGGTCTCAAGAAGTCTGTTCCACATTTGAGGAGCCAGTACCACGAAGGCTCTGCCCAGACCTGATTTTAGTCTGTGTTTGGGAATGACCAGCAGTCCAGTACCCATTGATCTCAGACTTCTTTGTGGCGCGTATGGAACTATACAGTTCTTTAGATACCCAGGGGCCTTGTCATATATGCACTTATGAACGAGCGTAAGAGATTTAAAACTTATCCGCTTGCCCATTTTTAGCCAATGCAGTGACCTTCTCTGGTCTGTTACATGGTCCCCTCTTTTCAAATTTTTGATCATTGTGACTGCGTCATTCTGAATCACTTGGCATCTCGCCAGATCTTTCGCGGTGGCGCCTATCATCAGAGCATTCCCATAGTCCAGCCTGGACAGAATTATGGCTCTGGCTATGGTGGCCAGGTTTGTTTCATTCAGGAATGGTTTTACTGCTCTTATTAACTTAAGGTAATAGGCTGTGTTTTCTATGAGATAATTGGTCTGTGCCTCAGAATTAACCTCTGCATTAACCATCATACCCAAAGTTTTGACCTGTGCCGAAACTTTTATAATGGCGCCCTTTATCTTAAAAAACGTATATTCGCCTCCTAGATTGGATAGCTGCCGATTGGAGCCGAAAGTCATCAGTTCAGTTTGTGCGTTGTTTAGGCACATCCAATTGGATTGCATCCATTCATCTTTCATGGCATATATCTTCCCTATTGATGCACTATCTTCCTCATGGTTTCCACTCAGCTCAACAATGAGCTGTGTGTCGTCTGCGTAGTTTGTAAAAAACACCCCGGCCTTGACCAGGATGCTACACAGTGCCCTCATATATATATTGAAGAGCATGGGGGACAGGCTTGCCCCCTCTGGGACCCCGAAGAGTATAGGGCAGGAGTCTGAGAACGTATTACCCCAGTGAATCCGCGCCTGGCGGTCTGATAGAAAGGAAATCAGCCACCTTATAGCTTTTTCTGAGCAACCAACGTTTTCTTTAAGGGCTTTGCTGAGAAGCTGGTGATCAGCTAGATCAAAAGCTGCGCTCAAGTCAAGCAGCATTAGCATCCCTATTTTGTTGCCATCGACTAGCCCCAGCATGTGGTTTTGGAGATCTAACATCGCAGTTTCGGTGCTGTGGGATGCTCTGAAACCCGATTGCTGTTGGTGAAGAGCATTTTGTTCTTCCACATACAATTGCAGTTGTGTGGCTAATTTATCTAGAACTTTGAGTACAAAGTTTGAGTTGGTTATAGGGCGAAGATTGGCCGGGTCTTTAGGGTCTAAGCCCGCCTTCTTTATTAATGGGGTAATGGTGACCTTTTATAAATCCTTCGGAACCACGCTTTCCCTGAAAGAGGCATTAACCAGTTCTAGTAGGATTGGGGCGAAGAGTTCTTTATGTTGCAGGATAATATTAGAGGGCAGAATATTTTCTGCGCACGGTGTGGGGTTCATTTGAGAGAGAGCTTCTAGCAATTTGGCTTCCGACACTTTCTCAAAAGTGAAGAGAGCCCCACTCGGCCTGGAGGTGTCCTCCATTGGTGTAGTTGACTGCGGTGCCGCTTCTCTGGCTTTCATTATGTTGCACCTAGCTTTGTCAATTTTAGCTGCGAAAGCCTTTAGTACCAGGTTACAATCCTCCTCAGTAGCTTGAAAAGGCGGTGTAAGGTTTTCTGGTTTTTCAATGTTCTTCAGGATGTTAAAAAGTTTGTTTGTTTTGTTAGCGGCTTTTTCAATTTCTTCATTGAAGAAATTCTTTTTGGCCATCCTTATCCTATCTTTATATATTTTATCCTTCTGTTTCCAGTTGTTTTTGTTTTCCTCACTTTTATCCCCTTGCCACTTCCTTTCCAGGGTCCTTTTCTCTCTTTTCAGAGTTGCCAACTCAGCCGAGAACCATTTTTGGTTGTTATTATTTTTCCTAACAAGTCTTCAACGGAGCCTCGCGCTCTACCATATCTGTAATACACGTAGTTTATTTTTCAAGGAGTGTAGTTCCTGGAATGATAGCCTGATTTTCTTAAGGCACACCTGAATTTGTTCTTTACCCAAGTTCTTGAAGTTCCTGCTACTCAGTTGAACATGCGGATTCTGTTGTGGAGCTTGCGTGTGAAGTGTCACAGTTAATGACACCAAATAATGGTCGCTCCAGACGCACAGCGTGGTTTTACAATCCGTGGTCTGGGTATTGAAGGCACACAATCAATCCAGCTGGTTCCCCTGTGGGGTGGTCGCCTCGTCATTGATGACTAGGAAATCGAGATTATTAAGGTTTTTTTCTAGGGTAATGGCACCCTTGTCATTTTTATTGCCCCGCAAGATATTAAAATCACCAACTACCATAGTCAATGCATTCTTTGTTCTTAGGGTGGCTAGCTGAGAGCATAGTTCACTTCCAAAATCCGAGACCAATGCCGGTGGTCTGTAGACTACCACGAAGTTGAAACAATAGTTATGGGCGAATATTTGTTTCAGGTGAATGGATTCGCATCCATTGCAACTGAAATTGGCTTTGAAAATTTTTAAATTGTCTTTGGCAATTATTGCAACCCCCCCGCCCCGTCCTTCCTGTCTATTTACATTATAAATTATATATCCATCCGGGATTGCCTGCTCACAGGTAGGCCCAATAGGGTCTTTCATCCAGGTTTCCGTGATGCATAGAATGTCGAAATCGTTGTCCGTGATCAGGTCCCTAACATTAGATGCATGCTTGCTCATGGATCGGGAGTTCAGGAGGCCCACTTTTAGGCTGATACCTTTGTCCTGAGGGCTACCTTGCCGACTAGTATTTGTCTGGCTTATTAATGGGTGCGCCGGGTCTGTTGGGCCCTCCATCCTTATGTCCCTATGTACCTATAATAGAGGTATTGAAATACAAATAAGTTGGTGGATGTGAACCTCTTACCTATTGTCTCGAGGTGCTCCTGACAGAGGGGTGGCCGAGCAGAGCACGCCGGAGCAAACCGGAGATAACCAGCCCCTACGCGCCGGCACTTACGCGCCTGACGTGATATTAAATAGATGGTTGGACTACAAGAATGCTGGGAAATGTAGTCCTTCCACACCCGGTCTCCGTAGTGACAAAAAAAGTTGTCAAGCGGGACGAGCGTGTGCAAACAGCACAAAGGAGGGATCAGACATCAAAAATTCTAAATATAGCCTAAACTACAGGTAAAATCAAGTAAATTAAGCCCTTAACTAAAATTTTCTTAAAATAGCAAACGGATACTTTTTCAAAGCTGCCTAAACTAACAAATCAATGAAAAGACCTAAATAGCAACCTAAATTGTTTAAGAGCACAAATAAAATACAATTTTCAAATTAAAACACAGAGCTAAGGTACAAAACTTAAACAAGGACACTAGCTGCCCATGTCAAAATCTGAGAATGGGCAATAAAAATTTAAATAGTGTACTCCACTTCCCCTTTGATGTTGGCTCTCAAACGAGCCTTCTTTTTTTTGAAGCTTTTTTCAGATTTTGTCTGCTACATGACTTCACAACAACTTTCTGATTGAGTTCTGAATATTACTAAGAAATATTGCAATACCACAATCTGTGAAAGTCATTCCATCACAAAAATAATTGCACCATCTTCCAAAAAGTTCTCATTTTTGAATGATGACATGCCTACAGAATACATAAAAGAAGATATTACTTCATTAACAAAACATCTTGCAATGTCTTGTAGAGGATTAAAGATACCACAAGAAATCCATGCAGTCCTAGGTGGTATTCGGGAAACAATTATCTTTGCAGATGGTAATAGGTACATCAGTTCCTTTAGAAACTGCTTCAGTGCACCTTGCAAACTTATTGCACTCAGTAACCCAAGTACATTCCTCCCCAATTTACCACCAGGCTATCTGGAGTGTTAAAAACAGCCATAGTTTTACAAAGTGTAAATACGCCATGCACATTTCCCCCTGGCACATCACACCACATAGCCTACCCTCCCTGCAATCCAGGATTGTCAGAAATGCCACACATGTTTCCACTGCAGATTAGTGATAAAACCATCTCCCACTATCCATACTCTGACTCTGTCCATCTCTGCAACCACAGTCATCTTCACTACATACAGCAATAAAAACAATGATTACCCTCTCTGTCTATGAATGACACCCCCAGCACCTGATTGGCTAATCCCCCAGTCCCTTTTCCATGGCAGATATGCTGAGAAGCCCCGGATGTGGCATGCTCTGTCCGGGAACAGCTGCATTGTCCGCAGACCCCGTAACACAGGGGCAGCCCTTCTTCCCTTTCCACTTCACTCTCTGCACTATTCCCTCATTGGCTACTGTCAGTCACACAATCATCCACCAATCTCATCCAAGAACTCTACATCTAACTCTTTCATCACAGTTTAGCACTTTAGATGTACTGTTCATTAATCTGAGTACACGTGTCCTGTGATTGCAAAGCACCTACAGCTAAAACTACTGTAAAACACTTTAAGATTTCTCCTGCCAGATTCATCCACATCTACATACATCAATACAAACTACAGGTATGAATATTTTGTTTGCAGTACATTTGCAACTCTTTTATAAATGCATGTGAACAGGGTACCTGCCATTGACCCAGCATAATCTGCAAAGAAAGCATTCTCTAATTTGTCCCATCTCCTATAATGAAGATCATTTACAAATCTGTCTGCTTTCCAAATTTTATTTTACCCATATTGCTCATTGCAATGTCCAAACTATAATTCTCTTATTTCCTTCTGTCATTTTCACAACCACTTACCCCTTAACACACTATTATACATTCCTAGAATGCACACAAAACAGGAGACCAGCTTTTATCTTACAAAAGCATTGCAAGTACATAAAATGCATTTATTTAAACAGAATGCCTGACACTTGCCATACTTGCAAAACCAAACAAATACAAGTGTACATTCAGAACACTGCTAATAGGAATGTGGATAACAAAGTCAAAGAACTGAAAGATTTCCAGCACTCATGTAGGAAACATCTATGCACATAAAGAATTATAGGAATTACACACACAAAAATATTCTCTGTTTTAATCTGTACATTTTTCCAAGCTTTTCTTCTCACCCTACTACAAATTCCACTAATCTATTTCCAAAGCTATCCAATTTAACAAATGCAGTACCTCTTCCTACAAACAATTTCTTTTGCAAATGTAACTAATCTATTCTTGAAGTGAAATTACTGTGACAATAATACACATATGTACTAACTTCCTTATTTCACAATTGCAGTGAAGACCACACTCCTGTAAACCAGCAGCGTCTGAAGTACAAGACAGAACCCAGAAGAAATCTACTGTTTGCATCCAACAAAGTAAGTGCAATACTGTCATAGTGTTCTAACTGTTACTCAAACACTGTAGTATTCTAGTATTGTAGAACAAACAATTGTATCAACCCTACAGCATTAAATTCAATATTACTGATTGCACCTCAACAGGTGCACACTTTGTATTGTTATCTCAACACCAGTATAGTAACACACAAATACGAGAATAGCCTTCCCAACCTGAAGTAACATTCCATTCAACAATCACACACCTCTACATACATGCCTACCATCATACTCAGACACTCATGCACAATGCAAACATACATTGTACAACGTCCCAACCCAGACTTTCTTTTGTCTCTAACAGACACCAAAGAATGCCTACCAAAAAGCAACTCCATAGAAAGCAACGCAGAAATAGAGCAAATCAAAATAAAATTTTACAAAATAGGCATCCACCTCTAGCAGAATTTATACCAAAAATTCAAACTAAACAGCTAATTCAATCACTAAGCGAAACTAAAGTAGCTTGCAATAAAGAAACTTTGACTCCTCTTTCAAAATGTAAAACTAAACAGACAGTTGTTAAAAAGACTGCAGCTACCACTAGTGCTAATACTGCACTTGATGTAGCCACAAGTAAGCATGCCAAAAAACTGATTATACAAAAAATGTTCTGCCACAGAGTCCTTCAGAACCTTATAAAAACAGTAGAGAAATCATGCTCAACCCTTAAAACCTACCACAGAAAACTAATCCTGGAAGCTCTCATAGACAGTGCAATCTTTCTCAAAAGGAAATTATTTATATTAGTTTTAAAAAGAATGAAATCACTAACAAAACAAACTACTAAACTACAAGGACTTCTCAACAAACGGAATATTAACAAAGATAACTTCGCAAACATCTGGGCAGTTGAGTGGAGTCACACCACCAGCACAGAACAATATTTCAATGAAGAAGCATACAAACAAAAGCAAGCAAACCCAATTGCCATACATAACAGTTGACGAGGGTATGAAAAGGTAAATAATACCATCATGGAACAAGAAATGCTGCTCAAACAAATAGCTCCAGCAAACTTAGCATTAACTCTCCATTCCACTGTACCAATGCGTCCAGTACAAATTGCCGTACACATTAATGTGTAACATTGCTAAAACTCTTTCACATCTTTACGCCAGTTCCTCAATCATCTTTAGAACAGACTAGCAACAACTTTACAGATGGCAACCTTCTACTACACACATACAAAAATGAAATACTAAAGTTTAAAAGCACATCTGCTGAAGTCCCAAACCATGTGTGTGTTGCCGCAGGACTTTTTTAAAATAAAAATAGCACAAAAACTGCAGACATATATATATTTTTTTAAACTTTATTTTTAATGTTTTCTGTACATAACAAAACAAGAAATCAGACATTGCACCAACTGGGTGCTCATTAAACAATATCCCTCATACCCATCCCTCCCTAGTCACCCCCCCCTCGCATCTCCCGTATTCTGTACAGATGCCTTGTCAAAACTGTGTTCGATGCCTTCACTCCTGAGTGACCTACTCTCAGGGTCCAATTATCGCAGTCTGTCCTGTTTGGGAGTTTGGGGTTTCTGAGTCTGAGGATTCTGTACTGTTCATCAGGTATGACACATATGGACTCCAAATGTCAGGGGGACGCGCATGTAATGGAAGCGTTCTAATGAATTCTGTATCTAGGTCTTGACAGTATATGATGTCCTTTTCCCAGTCTTCAATCTTGGGGAGCGGGCCTCTGCCCCACTCTTCTCCGGGCCAGGACCATAAGGAGTGCCGTCAGTCTGCGTGATGCTGGTTGCATGTGTCTAGTAAGAGGGAGCGGGGTCACTTGCTCTCCCACGATTTTGGACGTTTTCTGTATGACGGCGGACCAGAAGCGGTGCACGCCTGGGCAGCTCCATGCCAGGTGGAAGAAATCTGCGTTATCGGATGAGCATCTCTCGCATTGGGCCAAAGTCTCTGGGTGGTGCTTCTTTTTCTTGGCTGGGGTGTAGTATGTTTGGTAAATGAAGTTAAAGTGGATTAATTTATATCTTGTGTTTAATGCAATTTTTTTGGTTTGTCGGAGGATGTATGCCCAGTCTTCTGTGGGTATTGGCTCCAGAATGGCAGTTTCCCATTTCCGTTGGGCTCGGGGGGTGGGCTTTCGCGTGTCTTGTGTAAGGGATTTGTAGAGGGTTGACACCAATCTTCCCTCTCCCTGCGCGTGGATCACACTGTGTAGTAGGGTCCACGTGGGAGGCTGCTGAGGGAATGTGGGGAATACCCCTTGGAGGGTGTGGCGTAATCTAAAATAAAGGAATACATCTAGGGAGGAATTAGCTCCTCTGTCTTTGGCCATTTGTGGGGTTAGAAAGGTGCCCGCCGGGAACAGGTCTCCCAGAGATTGAAGGTTCATTTTGTCTACCCATATGAGAAACACTTTTTCATTTGTGAGGGGTATTCCGGGGATGAATTTTATGGGAAGTAGGGGGGAGTAACGTATGGTTATGCCATATTCTTTGGCCATCTTTTTCCAGCTAGCATAAGTGGATAATACTGTGTTTAGTGTCTTGTGTGGGACGGGGAGATTGCTAATTATGACCGCGCTAAGCAGGTCAAGGGACACTAGGGCTCTTTCCACTTGCACATGTGGGCGGACATAGTGAGTCAAGTACCAATGACTCAGAAATTGTGCTTGGGCTGCCCAATAGTATTTTTCAACGTCTGGGAGAGCCAGGCCTCCCCTCTCTGTTGGCAACGTTAGGGTGCTGTAGGCCACACGTGCCGGTTTCCCGGCCCAGAGCAATTCTAAAATCGAGCTCTTGACTTTTTGAAAGAAGGATTTGGGTACGAGTAGAGGGATATTCGTAAAGAGATAGAGCAATTTGGGGAGGATGACCATTTTCGTCAGAGAGGTCTTGCCCCATAGCGTCAGCGGAAGAGACTTCCATCTCTGGACACGTTCTTGTATGGAGTGTAACAGTGTTTGGTAGTTATCTCTAAATACCTCGTGATGATTGCGGGACACATAAATGCCCAAGTAGCGCACTTTAGACTTTTCCCATTTGAACCCATGATCATCTCTGAATTCTGTCGTGTGGGGGGTTAAAGGAAACACTATTGATTTAGAGTGATTTGTTTTGAGGCCTGACATTCTCCCGAATTTTATCACTTCCCTCATTACAGGGTTCAGGTTGTTTTGGGGATCACTGACGAATAGCATGACGTTGTCGGCATAGAGGGAGACTATCAGTTTATGGGGCCCTAGTTTCAATCCGCGGTGAAGATGTTCGGCCCGTATCCTCGACGCCAAAGGCTCCATCACCAGGGCGAAGATGAGGGCTGAGAGCGGGCAGCCCTGTCTTGTTCCGCGTTCCAGTGTGATGCCTGGGGACCTAGTGTTACCTACTGTGATGTAGGAGTGTGGCTTGTTGTACAACAGTGACACTAGTTTAAGGAAGAAGTTGCCTAGACCCATCTGCCTGAGCGTTGCAAACATAAAGGGCCATTCGACGGAATTGAACGCTTTTTCAGCGTCCAAGAGGACTGCGATTGCCTGTTGTGACGGGTCAAGAGCCTCAATAACGCCGAACAGCCTCCTGATGCCGTAGGTTGTGCTACGACCTGGCATGAAGCCTGCCTGATCGCCGAGCACCAGAGCCGGCATCAGAGGGAGCAACCTCGCTGCTAGAATCTTTGCCAGGATTTTGTTGTCTAGATTTATTAAAGAGATCGGCCTGTATGAGGCACAATCCTCTGCAGGTTTGCCAGTCTTATATAGTACCATCACATTGGCTTCGCACATCGTGGGTGGGAGTGAGCCTCGTTCTATCGATTCTTCGAAAACCTGACCTAGAAGGGGAGCCACAATTGATGCGTGTGCTTTGTAAAACTCTCCAGTAAGTCCATCCGGACCCGGAGCTTTCGTGTTTGGGAGGGCTTTTATTGCTTCCTGGCTCTCTTCCAGTGTGATCGGAGCGTTCAGGGGTTCTCGTAGTTCTGCGCTTACCCAGTGAAGTTCAGTGTCATTAAGAAACTCTTGTATTGCTACTGGATCCGCGGCACCTTTTGAGCTGTACAGGGTGCGGTAGAAGTCGCAGAATGCCTCGCAGATGTTTTCTTCCTTGTATGCCAGTTGGCCTTGTGCATTCTTTATACATTCGATGCGAGGTGGAGCTTTATCGATCGAGAGTAGACGGGCCAGCAAGGCCCCAGGCTTTTGGCCCTCTCCATATTGTCTAAACTGATGTCTGCGGCCCATGAATTTTAGTTCTCTTTCGGCTGTTTCTCTAAAGTTCTTAAGTTCCACTTTCATCCTAGCTTGGAGTCGTGGGTCTGGGGAGACAGAGGATTTGAGCTCAAGGTCCTTTAATCGATGCTCACTATCCGTGAGTTCTCTGCGGATTTGTTTTAGCATGCTGTTTTCTTTTGACAGACATATTCCTCTCACATAGCATTTGAGTGTTTCCCACACTGTACTGGCTGAATCGACTGAGTCTTTGTTCGTGCCAATGAAGGAGATTATTTCCTGGTTCAGTTCTGCTGCGAAAACAGTGTCAGTTAGTGAACCAGTTTTAAATCTCCAGTGAAGACCAGGGATTGCGGAGCCTGTTGGGGTGGCTTCAAGTACGACCATGGAGTGGTCTGAGAAGGACCTTGGCAGGATTTGGCTTTTCCCCCATTGAAACGGGCTACGGGCTGAGGCTAGGATATAGTCTATTTGTGAACTACAATGGTGAACTGCCGAGAAGAATGTGTATTCACTGATGTTCTGGTTCCAGTTTCGCATCTGTCTGTTAGACCAAATGCGTGACAGATCTCTTTGACTTGGGCACTGGCTTTCGAGGGCGACCCTGACGTATTGTGGGATTTGTCCAGCTTGGGATCGAGTGGGGTGTTGAGGTCCGCTCCCCATATAATGGTCATTGCGTTTGTCTCTCCCAGTCTGGACAGCACCCAATTGAAGGTATCTGGTCCGTCTGTGTTGGGAGCGTAGGAGTTTACCAGGACCATCTTTACCGGCTAGTATTCCTCTCACCAGCAGAGCTCTCCCCTCGGTATCTCTCCTTGAGTCGATCAGACTGAAGTTCGTTCTCCTATCTATCAGCATCGCAACTCCCCTGGCATATGACGAATAGGATGAGAAGTACCGGTGGCAGCCCCATGATCTGGCCCAATGAGACTCCGAGATGCGTTTCTTGCAGAATGGCGATGTTAATTTTGTGTCTTTGCAAATATTGGAGGATCTTTCTCGTTTTCGCTGGGTGATTACCTCCACGAATATTCCATGTGGCTATCTTGTAAGTCGTCATTGTCTCTTGGGGGGGGTTTCATGGACATGCTGGGTCGGGATCCAACGGTAGGCGTGGAGTCAAGGCGTTCGGGGGGGATCTGAGGTCTTGGCTTCTGCTTGCTTGATTTCCATGGTGAGGTCTGCGAGAGATGAGGGTGTGAGGTGCTTGGTGACTTCTTGGAACTGGGATCACTGTCTTGAGTGGGCAACCCCCAACTGGCCCATATTGAACTAACTCCGGTTGGCAAAACCGCCAACGTTGCTGTGCATGGGGCGCTGGTGGCCCTCCAAGAGGGGCTGGTTCCCCACGTCTGTTACTAGATTTGTTCCGTGGTGATGAAAGTTGTTGTGCCTGGGTGATACTTTGCCTTCTTGTTGTGAAACCGTCTGGCGAAAGTTATGGAGGGTCTCTTCTGGGTCGGTTGCCTCGTTGTGATCTGCCGTTATTTGTGACAGGTCTGCATCCGGAGCGATCCAGGTAGTCACTTGTTTCTTCTGGTGTATTGAAAAATTGGGTTCTGCCCTCGTGTTGGATACGGAGTTTGGCTGTGAACAGCATCGAGTATTGAATTTAATTTTCCTGCAGCCTGCGTTTCACTGTTGTGAACGATCGTCTTTGCGCCTGCACGGCTTGAGAGAAGTCTGGGAAGAACTGAATTTTGTCCCCCTCAAATTGGAGGTCACCTTTGTCTCTGGCGGCTCTCAGAATTGTGTTGCGATCTTTGTAATTAAGCAACTTCGCTAAAATTGGACGAGGGTTCGCTCCTGGGATCGGTCTCGTATTGGGTATTCTGTGGGCTCTCTCGATGACGAACATCTTAGAAAGGACCTCTTCACCAAACAGCTCGATGTAGATTTTTTCTACATGATCTTCCATCTTGGTAGCCAATTGGTGCTCTCTAGCGCCCACTATCCTGATGTTGTTACGCCTGGAGCGACCTTCCAAGTCTTCATTTTTGGCGCATACCGCTATCAATTGTGATTCTAGTGTGGACACTCTGGATGTTAGGGAGGACGAGCCGTCTTCGAGGTCCGATACCCTTTGCTCTACCGTGTCCAATCTGTCTGCGTGTTTGTCTAGTCTGTGTTGGAGCATGTCTACTTTGGATGAGAGGGTGTCGAGTTTGCTCCCAAGGCTGTCTATACCAGCTTTCAGGTCGAGCAGGATTTCTCCAATATCAAGATCCTGCTCCACAGTCTCTTCTTGGATTGGGGACTGAGGGCGACTACTGGTCGCAGGTGCTTTGGTTGAAGAGCTGCCCTCGAAGTTGAGTTTTTTCTGGAGCCTGTCTGTCTTCCCCATGGTTGCTGTTGTTGTGGGAACTCCAGAACCGCCTTTGATGAGCGGTGCGGATCTGGGACCTGCTAGTGGAAATTCGGGAGGCGCTGTGGAAGCGAACCGGCTGGTTAAAGCTTCTGCGTTCTGGAACTGTTTTTAGTTCCACTGCTGGGACCTCTGTTCCTGGACTCCCGCGAAGGGATGCGTCGACTTGCCTCGCAGAGTAGGTAAGGATTTGGCGTGTCTATGATGGCTTTTGAGAAGCTGGGTTGCTTAATGCTGTGGTGGTCTTTTTTCAATGGGGCGAGAAGGTGCGGTGCCGCCGGGGCCTGCCGTTTAATGTGCCGCAGCCTTGTCTCCGTAGCCGCCCAAACGCGCCCCTCCTCTCACCCCGGGACCTGGTTTTTCCGGCTGCCTGGGCCTCTTATGCTGCCCACCTCCCTGAGCGCCGCTGGCCCCACTTTGCGGGCACCGTCCAATGCTCCGATGGCCTCCGATCATATGATTGTCACTCGAGGAGACCCGGGGATTTGTGCGACAGCTACCACGGCCACAGGGGCCAGGGGCGTGCGCGCAGCGCTCGTACTTGTCAGCCCGGTCCGGGCGTCTGCCTTCTTCTTTTTCTCCTCTGCCCACACTACCAGGCTCCACTGGTTCTGTGTCGGCTCAGCGGCCCGGCTGAATGACTCCCTCCGGGTCGAGTCAGCGCGCGGTGGGCCGCTCCCTCGCCGGCCACGCAGACGCCCACGCAGGCCGCACCCTGCAACCACGGGAAAGGGGGGACGGCACCTTCTTGTGGTAGATTCGCCACGCACATTCACAGGATCGATGAAATGAAAATACCCCCTTGCGAGGAATCGCTTTCTCTATAAGGGGGAGGCGGCGTCTGTCGGAATACACCTCACGGAAGCAGCGATTTTTCAGGATATTCGTGGGAGCTACACCGAGCTCATCTTGGACGGCTCTCTAGCGCCCTCTAATAACTGTAGACATAATGTACAAAATAGAAGACAATGAATTTTCCAAGTGGTTCCAATTGGCTCTCTATTTTATAGAAGAAAACAAATACGAAATTACTAACCCCCCAATACTTTGCAGATCCTGCACTGCAAAACTTGACAACAACCAAATACCTTCACGTGCTATCACTAATAACTTGGAATTATTCCCCCTACAACAACCACTGCAACAACTTAACTTGTATGAGAGCATTAGAATTCAAACAGTGCACCCATTTCAAGCAATAATACACCTTCAACCAAAACTGTTTCCCTCTGAATTACTAAAAGGCTTTCATGGCAAAGTAGTTTATTTGCCATTAGATCTCAAAGAAAATGTACACACTCTGGGAGTGCAACGGCCAATAGATCAATCTTTGATTAACCTAGTAAATGGTGTACCTACAAAAGACAAAACAAATTGGCAGCAACTAGTGGACTTACATAAAGTTAGAGAAGCTCTGCAATATCTAAAAGACAACAATAAATACTACAAAGAAATATACATTGAAGAAAACCTGAGGGAAACCACCGAAATAATTCAAGACTCATCAGGAACTGGCCAATTTCAACTTCTAGATCCTACGACAGAATATAATATTTTAGACCACTATACAATTCACCCATTGCACTCTAAAGACACCATAGATGATGCACTGGAAACGTACCAAATGCGGCAAGCCAAAGGATCTCCAATCAGCATATGGGAAAAAAGTGTAAAAGCATGAGCGTTTCCTCTACTCTTTCCTACTGGAAAAGGAGGAAGGTACGACGAAAGACCCACACGAATAACAGCATCAGAATACCGCTCTTTACAAATGTATTCTGAAGATCCCAGATTCAGACAAAACATGGAATACATATTCCACCTTCTCTTTGAAAGTGAACTAGCAACTCTATGCTACGGAGTTACACACACATTGAAATCAGGTACCAATTTTCAAAATATGTCTGCTATGCAATTACTACAAAAGCTGCAAGAAAAAGATGAAGTTTTACAGTCAAGCATTACAAATCTTTACATGCACACATTTTACAATTTCAAAGACACACGTGTGGGAAGTATTGTCAGCGCAAATATAAAAACAAACGGAAATATTACACCAAATGCCACTTCGGTTTCCCTAGACCAATTTCAACAACAGGTCAAGTGAACAACTTCATCTCTTCAGTTAGACATAGGGCCTCATTATGAGTTTGGAGGTAGTCATGGTGCTATTAGCGCCATGGCTGCCTCCAAAATCGTGTCCGGGTTCTGTGAATGAGGAATTACCGGTCATTCCAACCTTGGAGGACCTGGTAATTCCTCATTCACAAAACCAATCCCCATTCCCATTTGAGCCCCCAAAGGACATCTGGTCTGACCTCAACATAAAGAACTGTATTACATGTTCCTACTACAACTTTTTAAACCATGGAGAAAAGAAGAAGATTTATTAGATACCCATGTCTCCTATGAAGATGCTTTCAAAGCAAATTAAAGCTCTATAACTGACATAAATATTACGCAGTACAAAACAATGTTAGACAATCAACAGCAACAAGAAGAAGAACTCCAGGCACAACTAAATATAGATACTCCTGAATGCAAATCAACCTTCTCTAACAGGAAGCCAAGAACCACTTGGACAGCCACTCATAGCAAATGAGGCTGAATTAACCATGACTCAAGTAGAATACAGCATGTACCAGTATGAAGGGTCTACAGAAGACTTTGCTATACACAAATCACAATTAAACAATGAACAGCGTAGCATTTCCCTAGAAATAACAAAACAAATTGAACATGGTATGCAGCACGAAACTAAAACTTGTACCTGCCAAGACTACAAACCTATATTGCTATATGTGAGTGGTCAAGCTGGTTCAGGGAACACATTCTTAATACAAATAATCAGCAAGTTCCTCCAACAACTGACAAACAACAAACTGTCAGCTGTTGTAATTGCCCCTACAGGTTTAGCTGCCTACAACATAGGTGGTGTCACTTTAGACAGATTACTACTCCTTCCAGTAGAACACCAAAACAAATTAGACTACTACAAACTTTCTCCAGAAGCTGCAATGCAACTACACCAAATTGTGAAACAAATGAAAATGCGGCTAATAGATGAGGTGAGCATGGTCTCCAACCTTATGTTAACTTTGATTCAGCTCAGATTACAAGAGGACTTCCAAAGAGACTATGAAGAGATCTTTTGGAGGAAAACACATTATTGTTTCCGGAGATCTTCTTCAATTAACACCAGTTAAAGGGGAACCTATTTTTAAAACCTTATGGCACAAACTATGCCATAAAACTCTTGGCAGCATAGGAAATATCAATCTTTGGCAACATTTCCAATACAAAGAATTAACTGAAAACATGCGTCAGTCTGCAGACCTCACCTACGCCAACATTTTGAAAAGTATTCGGATTGGTGTACTATCTAAGGAAGCACAGAATATCTTGAATACCAGACGTATCCATGACCTATATGACCATAACTCAAGTGCTACTGATGTCATGGAACAATTAGCCCACACAAATGTAAACTGTATGTCCTAGAAGCCAACTCTTGCAAGCTGTGCACAATTCAATGAAACAATGTTGAAACAAGAAATGCAACCAATAGTTCAAATTTGCTCCACAGACAAACTGGACGTGCACGGTATGACACTATGTGTGAAGAAGCCACAGCACTACTAAATACCTTAGAAAACTCTATCTCCAACACAGCTGGTTTACAGAAAATATTAAAATGATCTTTAAACTGTAGAGTAATGCTCAAATGTAACCTTGACGTGGAGCAAAGACTAGTTAACGGAGCACTTGTTACAGTTGTTGGCTTTCAAACATACCCACGTGACAACAACATTCAGTTTCTCAATATTCACTTTGACAAACTGTCAGAGGTTAAAATGATAGGACGCTCAACAGCCCGATTCCTTCTTTTCAAAGACATGTATGCACGAAGAGAACAATTTTCTCTAGCATACGCAGTCACCATTCATAAATCACAAGGTTTTACCCTAGATCAAGCATTGATAGATATTGGCAGCACAGTGTTTAAAGAAGGGATGAGCTATTTAGCACTATCACGCCTATGTACACTTGAAGGACTATTTCTAGTCAGCTTTGATGCAAGTAAAGTAAACGCTGATATTCCATGCATTCAAGAATACAATAGATCACATCACAGCCTTCTTCGACCTAAAAAATACAGCAATTTACCCATCTCTCACTCCCTCACACTCTCCAGCCACTCTTCCACACCAACACACTCCTGAAAATGAGATTTCTGCTCTGTTCCACACCGCGCTGTCTGCGGATGTCCGCGGATCCAACATGGCGGCGCATCAGGAAAATGGGACACACCTCACGCTTCACTCCAACCAATCAGCGAACATGTTGCCTGTCCACAGACATGACGTAGGCTCTCTGGCCAATCGGTGTCTTGTCCGCGGACTGAACAGGGAAGTGTGTCCACAGAGCAGACCCAGACATAACTAATCTTTCTGGACCTACTTTTTGGTTGTTTTAAAAAACTACTGGATGGATTTCCACCAAATGTACAAAATCACGCGTTTGAGACCAAGCCACAGCTCCTGCCGCATATTTGTTGAAAATCCGTCCAGCCGTTTAGGCTGTAGGCATGAGCAAAGTTTTTCTCCATTCAGTCTATGGGAAAAAAGAAATATTGGAACCTGCCTATAACTTTGGCCCACTTTGATGCAGGAAATGCATTGGAGGGACAGGGCCTCCCTGTACTTGTCCTGTAGTCCTTTTTCATTTGTGTTCTGTATTGTTTTCCAGAAGTCCATTTGGAACTCCTGGCAGTGCAGCTCTTCCTGTTTATGGTTTGGGGTACAGACCTATGGGATACCCTTATGGCACCCATGGGTGGGGGTGCAACCCTGTGCCCCTAGTGTATGTTTTTGGGCACCTTTATGTGGCCCCCAGAGCAGGGTATGGGCTGGTGGCAGCTCCATGCTGAATTTGACAGGGGCTCTGAGTATCCTCCATTTTGGGATACCCAGGCCCTGGCATTGGAATCAGTTGATTCTTGATAGGAAACAAGATGGCCCCTGTGGCCTCTTGCTTTCTATTGCCTGTTTCCTTGTTTTCCCAAAATCCTGGGAAGCCCTGGCTCTGTCCCTTCCCCCTGACTGGCTGTTGGGTGGAAGTTCCATATATGGTGGTGTTGTGAAGTCCAGGCCAGACTGGCTGGAGCCTTCCCAGTGACTGTATGTTGTGGGTACACCCTGTGGGTGGGACCTGGGTGAATGGAGTGTGTGACGAATATGCACTTCTTTTTGTGGATGTCTAGTTTCTGGTGTTTGACTCAATGACTGAGACAGCCCTGCCCGAACCTGGTATGAATGTAGGGTGGAGTGTTGAATGGCTGGGTACTTGCCCCAATACACATAACTTGTTGTGAGTGTCTGGAGAGAAGTGAATGGCCTGAATGCACTATGCACCTGATTGGCTGCCTGCCTGCATGAACGCCCTTTTGACCGATTGGTTGCCTGAGTGTGACCCAGCAGAATGTATGGGAGATCAACTAGTATATCTGGGGGCCTCTCACTGCTAGAATTCATGTTCAGAAGCTGAAGAGAAACTGAAGCCTAACCTTGAAGCCCTGCTGGAAGAGAAGTCTTGCTGCTGCTCTACTTTGTCGATCTGAAAGCTGCTGTGCCTCCAAGGACTGACCCAGAGAGGACCTGGTTAGGCGCCCTCTTCCCGAGCTACGAGGGACCATCGTGCACCAGCTGATCTTTGCCAAAGCTCCCTGGTAGACAGACCTACGACAGGTTGCCGACCGGAGACGGGGACCGCCGCGGAATCACAAGGCGAAGCGCCCGGACACTGTTGTCCATCACCATTGATGACCGCCGTCGCCGACCGGAGCCGCCGTGATCCCTTTGCCTAAGTAACATTTCATCCAAGGACGCTCTCGCCTGCACCGTCGACCGCTTTGTCCAGCCGGAGAAAGTTGATGCCGCCGACACACTAAGGAGCATCCCCCGGTGGGTTTCCCGCCACATGATGACCATAGAGACGCCGGATGACTCGACACCCTTGCTGGGCCACAGTTCTTCACAATCTCTTTGCAGTACTGAACTATCGTCACCAAGGTGCCCCACACGCCTCTTCCTTGCAGGAAGTCAATGCTCAGTCGTCGTCGAGCACCGCTAGGAACGAAGCTGCCAACTCCCCGTCGTCGTTCAACCCTTTTTCCTCGTAGGATCTCGACGATCCGTGGCTCCTGCCTTAAAGGGATCCGCTCAAGAAGGATCCGTCGACGACCTGACGACAAACTTTGCTATTCCAGGTACATTGGGGTTGTAGAACTATCCTAGAAGGAAATAAGACTTCTAGAACAATATATGGACTGGGTTTGTGATATATGTTTACTTTACAGGTTGCCCAGGTGGGGGGATCGCCACACAGAGCTGTGTTCAACGGTAGAGGCCAATATTCGGCCAATTGTTCTAACCAACAGCTTTCCTCCTATGTCTATTGTTGGTTGCCTTTATTAAGTGATCTGTGTGACATTTAACCAGAGTATATTCGATGCACTTTAATGAGATCTGATAATAATTGTGGTACCACTTTAGAACTGTATATATTTGCCATTATAGATTAACTAAGCACAAAGTGAGTTACTGTGATTGTATATAACCTTGAACTTAATTATATAAAGACTGTGTTTTAACTAATACAGTGTGTGGACATTCCTTTGTGGGGACTGGGGGGCTACACTGTACTTAAGAACCAGCCTGCATCACCTCCTGAGAAGCTAGGTCTTGATTGCTCGACCAGCGCTACCCTATAGAGAATCTTGGCTGGGGTCCTCTGTGCCTCTCCTCTGCCATATAGAGAGTAGGAGTACAGCCGCCCCCTCCAGTCTTTACACCCCCTCCCCTTGACCAAACCTCACCAGACTTTGCAAAATAGTTCAGAACAGGCCATACACTTCTTCTGAAAAGTTTCGTCCAGAGGGAGCAAAGTTATAAGCCGCCCAAAAAGTGCTCTTCCTATGAGATGAGCAACTTAACCATAACTACACGGCTGCTACTGCAGGCCATCTAATTCTTTAAAGAGACATGGCTTACGCAAAATATATATGTAGATGGGTTCACAACAGTAAGCCAACTTACCACATGTCCAAATGGTGGCAGACCGTCAGGGGGCCTGCTGATAGCTATTAAAAACAGCACAGGCTGTGCCATTAGTTGCATAAGCCTCGATATCGCAGGAATCCTTGTTGTAGAATGTGTTGTTAAATGGGGAGAAACATCAAGAGACCTGATCTTGATCAATATTTATTGGAATCCGGCAAACAAGGGCATCCTGTTTTTTTCTTGAAGATCTTTCTACCATTCTCACTGAAGTAAATATTTCCTTGCGTGATGATCTTATCATGCTAGGAGGTGATTTTAATGCATGCTGTTGCTCTACTGACAAATATTGAAATAAGTTATCAATAGGTCTAACAGTGAATTGTGGGAAACACTATTCTCTGATTGGAATTTGATGACTCTTAATTGTAATATGTGTAACGACTTGGTTCCTGCCTCCACATGGTCAAATGGCAAGGGCGAGTCCACAATTGGCTATATCATAGTGTCCAAAAATTGTTTCATTACTGCATGCAGTTCAGAGTTGTCCATATGAAACATAGTGACCATCGATCTTTACAGGCCTGCTTACTCCTTGAATGTTTTCCTATTAAAAACCTGTATCCTTCTAGACTCCAAGTGTCCGCTTAAGCGAAATGTGTACTGATCTTTATAAAGCAGGGCAAAATACTAAATTCCAAATTAAGTCAAATAGTAGAACATGGCAATGAAGTGGAAATAAACCACTTATGTGCTCCAGTTAGCTATGTTGAATTTCTATGGGATCTTGACTCTCCCCAAGCCACAAAGCCTCTAAAATCCAAGTGCCACCCACACTCTTTTGATGAATAAAGTTATATTTAAAAAAAACAGCTGAACAAAAGCATGCAGGCACTCAAAAAGGAGGCTCTAGATAAAAATATCTTTGCAGATGAAAAGAAAGAACTCCGCAATAAGTAGCGATATTGGTCACAAACTTACAGAATAACATGCAACATCTATGATGGCCAAACCATCCTTCAAGCCTTACTACCGACACAGACAATTCTGGTTGATAATCAATGGCCGAATTCTATCCCGAGGAATGCAGCAATCATCCACAATCTCAAGTAGTGCATGGGTAGAATTTTTCACTGAGACCACAAAAATCGCAACCTTAGACCTAGCTGCTAGCAAGGAAAAAATGAAATGGGATCTCACCATATCTGGTGAAATCAAGTGTCTTATTATTAAATCATAGAAATCTAGGGCCACTGGCCCAAATGGATTAACAAACCTGGTTGAAGATTCTGCATGGTCTCTTTGAAAATATTATACAAACTGAATACCTGCCTGAGTCCTGAGTCTTGGAAGCTAGCCATTGTCTTTCCCATTGATAAAAAGGGAGGTAGAATGGACTCTATCAACTGTCGTCCCATTGCCCTCCTAGATTGCGACAGCGAGGTTTTCTCAGGCCTAGTGCAAAACCAAAGACATGGGGCATTCCGGAAGGCTTGCTCGCTATTTTAATAGTTCTCCATCATCATACCATCATTCAAGTCAGAATAAATTTAAAAGGAGAACTCTCAACCTGAAGTATCTACTCCAAATGGAGTGAGACTGGGTTGTATCCTGGCCACTTTCCTTTTCAACCTTTACCTTGCAGATCTTGCAGATTTCTTGCTCGCACACGTGCTTCTCTGCCCTAACGTAGGAAAAAGTCCTGTTCATTTTCTAGCATGTGCAGACTACATCGCCTTGATTGATGACACCTCCATTGGACTACAACATCTAATAAAGGCCATGGAACAGTATGCTGGAGCAAATGAGCTACTAATGAACCCCTCAAAATCTAACATAATGATCATCGGACAACATTCAAATTGGAAGAAATTACCTAAATGGTGTATGCATAATCGCACCCTACCGGAAGTAAAAAAAAAACAATATCTAGGCTTTAATCTCAGAAAAACCCAGTCGTTAAAAGATCTGACTGATGAATTAGAGAGTAAAACCACACAATACATAAGCCAATAAAAAAATGTATGAAGTCATTATGGAGATTCTCGATCTTGCCTTTGCTAAAATTCTATGAAGGGAAAGTGATCCCAGAAATTCTGTATGAGATGAAAATCAATCCCAGCGCCCGCAAATTTAACTGGGCTCATTTAGTCTGTATATGGAAATAAACGTTATCACTCCCCATGTCTCCACCAATAGCTCGTCTCAGATATGAATTAGGAATACAGTCCCTCCAATCACATTTTGATTGGAAAGTATCACTCATATACAGATCCAGCTTAGACCAATGTAAAAACTATCTGTATGAGAATATAAGAGATTATACAAATTTGCATTAGAGTTAATTGTTGTCCAAACTACAAAGAGATGCTAAAGAAATCCTTTAGAATTGCGGGGTAACAAGGGAGATCTTGGTCACAAACCAAGATAAAGCAAAGCGAGCTTTGATGAGAACTAACTGGGTTACAACCAGAGCCTCATTTTGTGACCTCAAAATTACAAAAAACATTAGCGTATGCAGGAAACCAAGTAAATAAATGCTGCCCTATGTAAGAAGATTTCCAAATCCCAAATGACATGCCAAACTTAAATCTGGTGAAAAAAAACAAACCTATTAGAACATGGCAACATTTATATCATAAAGAAGAGGAATGTGATCTTTTTGGCAAAGGGTACATCCAGGATGTAACCCACCTCTTGATAACTTGCACAGCCACATTTCTAGTAAGAGAGAAATATTTTGCTAGATTTGTCCACCACACTGATTGGTTAAATATTCAAGGATTTTGGCACAAATTTTCATCCGGCAAGGAAATCCTATCAATAGAGCTTCTGAAATTATTAAACGAATATCATTTCATACAAATTCCTTAGTAAAAAAAAAACACAAAATGGCAAAAGAAATTTTAAAACCAAGTTTGGTATTGAACATAATTTTAAATGAAATGTAACAAAATTATGTTTGCTTTTTCTGTATTAATCTTAAGGGAACTGTATAAAAAAGTGTATGTATGATTAATGGCACCAAAAAAAAAAAATGTCAAAAACTTCCTTAGAGTGTCTGCGTCCTTTTTCTGACCCACCACTGGGGATATCTTGTAGGCAAGTAAACATATGGTTTGACAGATATTATTTTGTAAGACACTTCATGAAAATTAAAATATGCCTGTGGCACTGCTATACTGTTACCACTGATCCAAATATACCTAAGCTGTTTTCTTAGAATCTGGGGAGGCTGCTGTGTGTCTTTCCTAATCTTGTATTTGTGGGGTATTAATGCTCTGTATTTTTTTGTTTTTTTGGGTTTGATTATTTGCCCTTTTTAGAGAGTAAAAGTAATCCACTTATCTGTAGGGCTGATAGCAATTGAATAGAAAACATATCATTCAGCTTCCCAAATATAGAGCAACCAGTATTCTCAGTTGAATAGGAATTACATGCCTTCCAGGACACTAAGATCCAGTAAAGCTGCACGAGTCCACGTTCTGAACTTCAATAACAAATGACATGGAGGATCCTTGTTCCCCCTACTAGCCATGAAACTCAGGAACACACTACCTAAACACCTCTCAATGTAAGAGAACCACCTGACATTCAGGAAACAGCTCAAGACCTAGCAACGTATCAAGAGCTCCACAATGAGTACATTCCTTGATCCATCAACATAAGTAGTCAAGCGGGCAAGCTGACACCAAATGGTATGGGATTGTAAAAGTCCCAAATTAGAGACCGCTCACACCCTCGTAAAGGTATATAACCATACCTATTAATAACCTTCCACCCGTAGGATTGCGAGGTATCAAACCTACCTCAGTTGGACGCAAAGTTACCAGATAATTCTGATCCGGAAGAAGGAGTAGAAACTAACCCCAAACTCATTGAGAACTCAGATGAGTTGGAGGAAGCCAGAAGTGAAGATTTTGAAACCTTGGTAGCTGAAGTTAATTCCAACTTTACCATGAGTACCCTTGAGACCCTCCTGGAACACCTAGTAGCCCATCATATACAAGTAGACCAGCGACGCCAGGAAGAATTAGAACAGGTTAGAACAAGTCCCGAACCCCGCATAGTTCCTCATGGCATGTTACAACCTTAACAGGATGGGGAAGATTTAGGTGTGTTCTTTATAAATTTCAAAAGGCTGCTGTCCAGTTTAACTCGGATGAGGGATTAAAAACCTGTTATCTAGTCGTGTTGTTCAAAGTGGATTTACAAGCCTCTTATCAGAATGCTAATCCCTTGGGACTACACTGTTCTTTTAAATCAAAAGGACACTACTAGAGCAGGTGGGACAGATAGAGAGTTAATGTTAAAGGATATTTGTACTGCGCACTATCACCACTCGAGTGGTCCCCTGGCACTCTGGTGGCTCTGAAAAGAAAGAGAAGGGGGGGGTGAGTTAGTGGGAATGAGCTGGAAAAGTGTAAGAGAGCTGTGATGTGCTGTTGGCTGCCTCAACCCGATTAACACAAGTTGGCTAGGCTTGGGGTGTTTTCTGTTCGGCAGCCGTTGTGTATTGTTGTGCAAGTCTATGAATGGTTTGTTTGTTGTTGCAGTGTAGTGAAGTTTGTGCAGATTGTTGCGTTTTATAGGCTTGTGGTTGTGTTTGGTTAGAGTTTGAGAGGTGTATGCAGAGGGTTGAAAATTGTTAGTGGATTGGTTAGTTGGCATAGCTGTTAGAAAGTGAGCCGCTAAACTTCCATATTTCTTCAATGGGTGGGGCGCTGTTGGGAAACGAAACGCTGAACTACCATATTTCCTCTTCGGGTGAGGTGCCGGAGCATCTCCACACCTCCATCCAGCTCTGGGACCAGCCGACACCTTACAGTCCCTTCCACACATGATGCCCACCCCCATTCATAACCGTGTCCAGGTTTGGCCTAACCTATCTCTGTCAAACCTGTCTGTATGCGGGGTAAGCAGGTGTGTATGACTCCACCCAAATCTAGCCAAGATATCCTTCCCATTCCAGGCAGTACGCAGCACCGGTTGGCCAAAGCCACGCCATCCTGACCTAGCATTGGTCGGCATTCACAGTTTAACCAGCTTCTCACGCAGGCCACCACTCACAGCCCGCTCGAAAGCCTGCACCTGCCATCATTCACAACTCTATCCTGGCCTTGCCCATGTCAATATCCACAACTTAGTTCAGGTATGCCAGCTGCTAATATTCACTCAACTCTATTCAAATATGGTATCTGGTAGCGTTTAAGGAGTGGGTGAGGTTGTAGGTGGGGTTGGCCAGGGGTGCCGATTCTGTCTTCATGGGGTGTTGCTTGTGTCCTATTCGATCTCGCATCGTCTTTCTTTTAAGTGTGGGGGTTTCCCTTGGTCGGGTGTGGGTGTTTGTCAGTATCATCCTAAAATCTGTCATCCTGTTCTTTGTGTTTCCTGTTTGATTGTTTTAATTTATCAGTTTGAATTTGCAGTTTTGAAGAGCCAGGTTTTTAGTAGTTTTCTGAATTGTAGATTTTATTGATTAAAGTTCAGAGAAATCCTTCTACTGCCCAATGAAAGGCTGTTAGAGTTAGCAGAACACATTCAGAATACACTTACACAATGGATGCGGAAGCCCTAACCTTAGAACAATTTATTAATGCTCTCCCTCCTTCTTTACAAGGCTTTTTACAACAGCATAAACCCTCAGTGGAAACGGCCATTTGGGTAGCCCAAGCCCACTCAGGAGAAACTAAATATCTGAAACACATAGGGAAACCAATAGAAGGGAGGAAAGAGATGAAATCCAACCCCAAGTTTGTGTGACCAAAAAAACTGATAAAAGTCAAAAATTACACCCAAAGAAAATACAAGTACGGAAGAGGCCCACAAAAGAACTACCTCAGCACCAATAATAAAATCCCACCTAACACTAGAGAAGAAATGGAGAAAATAAAAACTGCCTTCGCCACGACTTGTTTCTCATGTGAAGAAAAGGAGCATAAAATGCTGCCCTCTCGGTGCTGGGAAATGCTCTCCATTACACGCAGCACACAAAGGAAGCATTTTCGTTCTTATAGAAATGTAAGCTCACTTAGTGAAAGCAGGATATAATTCACACTAGCAAATTACAATATCCTATTCTCATCCTGTTAGTAGTCATTTATAAGCCTGTTTGCCCTGTGCACACAAAAATGCTATGTTTTCTACAGGAAGTCACATCTCACTTGGCTTTAAATATAGTGATAAAGCACTAACATGGCATAAAATATCTGCGTGAAATGTTCCCAGAGAATTCCTCCCTTTTTCAGGAAAACAGGTCTGCCTCAATTTCATATGATTCAGGCTCCCTCATGGACAAGGACCTTCCATCTCCAGAATTATCCATGTGCAGCAGCCTCCATTGGGTCAGATATTACCCTTCTATGCAGCTTTTAATTCCAGAGACCTCCAGTTTATGCCTCTTTTCCTCTTCCCTTTAAGTTTCCCTTTTTATCATTGGTGATATTCACACACTTTGTCTTGACAGTTTTTCATTGTTCAAATATTTCCATTGGCTTACATAATAGTCAGACATTCCCAGAGAATAGACCCCGCCACATCGTCAAAGATTGATTATATTTTCTATACATGTGAAAAGGTGGGGGCTGCCTGCTCTCAAACATTTATATGAATTCATATGTGTTGCATTCCATATCTTCTTGTAGCAATATGACACATTAATGAAGTATGTAGTTCTAGGACCCAAAGCCTAGATGGACATGGGGACATGCAACATAAGGTTTGTACAAATATTTTTCATGGTGTTATTATTCATAATTATATGAATCACTTAAAAAATAAATCGTCAATTGAGATTTTGACTCATTTGTTAGAGGATAATCTAACGTGCAGAACACACGTCCCCATTTGATTCTACGTCATATTCTTGCAGTTATATTAAAAACTAGCGGTACCACCCGGCTTTGCCCGGGTCTGTAGCTGACATGCACGAAGGAGTCTTCTACAGCTGTCATGATCCCTGCTTCCAAGGGGTCAGGACTTGCCCCACGACCTTGGAAGCAGGCCCATAACTCTGATCCCAGGAACCAGCCAGTCCCGATTGGGACCTTTTGGACCTTGTCCTGGCGTCAGTGGCGCCAGGCTCATGATGGTGACCGGTCCCGGCACTGGAAGCGCCGGGCTCATATCTCATATTAGGTAAGAGTGCTTGGTGGACCTACCTGTAGCAGACCATGCTGCTTACTTACCAGCTAGCTGGTCTCCTGATCCTTCTCTGCCTGGGACTACTTTTCTGTCTGGGTGGAGCAGGAGCCACTCCCTGGAAGAAGAACACAGGAACTCTTCTAGAAATCTGGAACTCTTTTCTTACCTGGGTGGGGCCGTGGAAGAAGACGCCTAAGCACTACAGAAGGCTATTTAAACCACACCCGATTGGTTTCACGTGCTTCGCGTTATTCTGCATCTGCAGCAGGACGCTCACTGTGTCAGCTCCAGGAAACCTCCAGCTCCAGATCCTGTGAATACTAAATAACCTGCTGGAATCCAACCTTCAGTCTTCTTCAGTATTCTGCAGCTCCTGCAAGACAAGGGCACAGGTTAGGCTAAAGCAAGGGCAGCGAATCTACTTACCTAATCCAGCGGCAGCATCCGAAGCGCCTTTTTCTGCCTTTCTCTTTCGGCATCCGACATCTGCAAAGAGAAAGAACTTCGGTCAGGAATATTTAACTACAGAGCCTGCTTACCTGTGTTACGCCCATACCAACTCAGCTAGCGCTGCATTTCGGCACCTGCAAAGACAAAAGAGACATTACGGTGCATTCTACAGCGCTAGAATAGTCTTTCTACTTACGTGCCATTAGAAGGATAATCTTCATCGCCACAGCATCTAAAAAGGGAAAAGACATAGACTTTAAAGACTTAAGACTTTTGAACGAGAAGAGAACAATCTAAAAGGAACTTTAGTACTTACAAGGCACGCTCGTGCATTAACGGCGTCTTCGCTCTCAGCAAATCCTCTGCTATCAAGAGGCAGAGCTCGCATCCAGTGAAGCAACTGGACCCAGCGCCCCTGCACAAGACGCAGGATGGAGAGCCCGGCAATTACCTATATAAGACATCTCACTCTTCAGCTTAAACTGTCGGTAGGAAGGGGGCCCAGTCCGGGAGCAAAACGAACCCTGCGCCTAACACTGAAGACGGTATCCTCGCCAGATCCAGACCTGCGCCTCCGGGGGAACCAGGTGAGCGTTACAGAACGCGAAGACTTACCACATAATTCCCGCCCAGGCGCAATGGAAACCTCAGACACAGACCAGTTGGCCCAATTACTCGGGGAGTTGAGGGCAGAAGTACACGCTGCACGTCAGGAAACAAATGCCCTAAGGAGGGAGTTAGTGGTCTCCAAAGAGCGAACAGACGATTTGGCTAGACAATTGCTGCAAGCCCAAGCTGGACAAACTCCTCTACCAACCCCAAGTGGGGGCCTCGCTCCTCCAGCTTCCTCGAATCCGGTGCAAATCAATCTACCAGGACATATACCTTTGGCTCCGCCCGAACGCTTTTCAGGTGATCCGAAAAGGTTTGCTGTGTTCTTCAATCAATGTCGCTTGCACTTTTTATGCAGACCCGCCGCTTTTCCAACGGACCAGGCTAAAGTGGCCTTCGTGCTCTCTTATCTCAGTGGCAGTGCCGCAGATTGGTCTGTTCCTTTAGTGTCTCAAGATGACCCCATTCTCCATAACTTCCAGGACTTCCAAGCCAGTATGGAGAAACTGTTCGCAAGGCACTATCAGGGACAGGCCTTGGACAATGAACTTCTTTCACTACGACAGGGCAATCAAGATCTTCTGACTTATATTGCATCATTTAACAGACTAGTGGTGGAAACCGGATGGCCGGAGGATAAGAGGATCACACTGTTTTACAGAGGTCTGCGTGGGGAATTAAAAGACGTTCTGGCTCAAGTGGTAAATCCTCCACAGGACTGTTCCGAATATATCGATCTGGTAGTGCAATTGGATCATCGTCTACAGAATCGGAAAGCCGATCGATCCAGATTTGAAACCCGACCTTTTTCAAGGCCACAAAGTTCTACGAAAGGAACTGATTCTGTGGAACCCATGCAAATAGGGGGTGTAAAAGGACCTTTAACCCAAAAGGAGAGAGAAAGAAGGAGACAACTGCAATTATGCCTCTATTGCGGAAACTCAGGGCACTTTCTTCGAGATTGTCCAGTGAAGCCCAAGAAGAAGATAGTAGGGGCGTCTGATAAAGGTACCGAGAATTCTGAGCCGGGAAACGACCTCGCCCGGCAAGTGTAGAGGTCCGCTTGCCGAGCGTTAAAACCAGTTCTTTGACCTCCCATTTCATCATGCCCATGGTCCTCGTGAGTCCTGAACAACCTAATCGTATGCATGCCATTAAAGCATACATTGATAGTGGCGCAATCGGGAATTACTTGGACTGTGAACTGGCCGCCAAGATGAATCTATCTCTTTGTCCAAAGACGGTGAAAGACGTCATTACCACCGTGGATGGGACGGAAATAGCTTCCGGACCCGTAACTCACACCACCATGGAAGTAACGTTAGTAAGCCAAGATGGGCATCAAGAGAAGATCGTGTTTGATGTGATCAAGGCCCCGCAGTTTCAAGTCATCTTGGGAGTTCCTTGGTTGGAGAAACACAATCCTCAAATTGATTGGCGAGCAAAGACAATCCGGTTTCCAGAATGCGCTTCTACCTGCTACCCTCAGCCCTCCACCAAACTAGCTGCAACTGTTTCTGAGAGTCCACAACTGCCTCCTGAATACCAGGAATTCCAAGATGTCTTTCGGAAAGACCAAGCTAATTCTTTGCCTCCCCACAGATCATACGACTGTCAGATAGACCTGATTCCCGGATCCACTCCTCCGTGCAGTCAGATTTATGCCCTTACTGAACCTGAAAATCGCCACCTAAGGCAATATTTGGACCAGTACCTGGCTAATGGATTCATCCGTCCTTCGAAGTCCCCGGCCTCCTCAGCTCTGTTCTTCGTACCAAGGAGGGAGACTTAAGAACGTGTATAGACTACCGTGCCCTGAACCAGATTACAATTAAGAACAGGTATCCATTGCCATTGATCCCAGAACTACTTGACCAAGTCAAAGACGCCTGCATATATACTAAGTTGGACCTCAGAGGAGCCTACCATTTGGTGCGAATAAAGGAGGGCGATGAATGGAAGACGGCCTTTCGTACCAAGTATGGTCTGTTCGAGTATCAAGTGATGCCTTTCGGGTTGTGTAACGCACCGGCCGCATTCCAGTTCTTTATGAATGACGTGCTCCGTGAACTCATTGATGTGTGTGTAGTTGTATATATTGACGACATTCTGGTTTATTCGTCCTCTGAGGAAGAACACCAAAAACACGTCACCGCAGTACTGGAGAGGCTCCGCAAACACAAACCTTTTGCAAAATTAGAGAAATGCGTCTTTCATGTCACTGAGGTCGAATTCTTGGGATTTATTTTGTCACCTAACGGAGTTCACATGGACTCGAGGAAAGTAGACGCAATCATCAAGTGGCCCTCACCAACATCTGTAAAAGGGGTTCAAAGTATGTTGGGCTTCGCCAACTTCTATCGCAGTTTTATTCCAGACTTCTCTCAGGTAGTCCAACCCATTACAGCTCTCCTCAGAAAAAACAAACGTTTTGAATGGTCTACCGAGGCAGAACAAGCCTTCCAGGAGCTAAAGACTAAATTTACCTCCGCCCCGATTTTAAAACATCCCCGCCCGGAACTACCTTACATCGTCGAGACCCATGCCTCCAGCCTTGCTATGGGAGCAGTGCTTTCACAAAGAGATCCAGAAACCAACCAGTTGCACCCCGTGGCGTTTTGGTCTCGCAAATTATCAGCCCCAGAAATCAATTACACCATTACCGATAAGGAACTGTTGGCTATTAAGTCCGCCTTTAAGGCCTGGCGGCATTATCTCCTAGGAGCCCGGCACACAGTCACTGTCATTACTGACCATCGTAATCTACAGTATCTTAAATCAGCCAAAGCTCAATCCTCCAGACAACTTCGCTGGGCATTATTTTTTGCCGAATTTGATTTTATAATCACCTACCGACAAGGCAAGAAGAATGGTAAAGCGGATGCCCTCTCTCGAATTGGAGTAGATGACCACATGGTTAACCCTGAGCTCGTACCTATTATTCCTGAACAAAGAATCCTGGGTCTGATCGGCATGCAATCCATTGAAGAAATTGAAGCCCAGGTGAAACAACTTGTAACTCCAACAGACATACAAAAATGGCAGCTTCAGGGGGAAGACTTCCCAGTAAAGAATGACTTATTATACTTCAAGGAACGACTTTATCTACCCTGTACCAGCTTACAAAATCAAGTCATCTCTTGTTATCACGACTCCTTAATGGAAGGACACCCCGGTATGGCCAAGACCTCGGAAAAGGTCAAGCGTCACTTTTGGTGGCCATCTTGGAGAAAAGACATCAGAAACTTTGTCATGTCCTGTGGAGTGTGCGCCCAGAACAAGAGTCCTAAGGAAAAACCAGCAGGCCTCTTACAACCAATTGGAATCCCACCTCATCCCTGGCATACCCTTTCCATGGACTTTATCACCGACTTACCTCCCTGTTCCGGATACAATACAATCCTGGTAATCGTAGACTTATTTTCAAAAATGGCACATTTCATCCCACTAAAGGGGCTACCGTCAGCAGCAATCCTGGCTCGAGAATTTCTTGAAAACATTGTTCGGTTGCATGGCTTTCCTTCCGTTTTAATCTCAGACAGAGGAAGTCAATTCATCTCCCACTTCTGGCGGAGTTGCTGTCGGTTGGCTCAAATTGATGTGAGGCTTTCTACCAGTCACCATCCACAAACCGATGGTCAGACCGAAAGGACCAATCAGACTTTGGAACAGTACCTACGCTGCATGCTGCAACAGACAGGAGGAACTTGGAAGGACATCCTTTGGATAGCCGAGTACGCTTATAATAACTCAGTCCACTCTGGAACCGGAAAGACCCCGTTTTTTCTTTTGTATGGTAATCATCCTCGAACCTCTAACCTGGATCCACCTCAGGATCTTGGAACACCGGCAGTTGACCACCTACATTCAACCATCACCCAAGCCTTCAAGGAAGCTACTACCCACCTTCAAAGGGCCAAGGAACAATACAAGAAAGGAGCAGATCGACATCGAAAGGAAGCCCCTCAATACCAAATAGGAGATCAAGTCTGGTTATCCACCAAATATTTACCCCTAAAGGGACCACGCACCTTTAAACCAAGATACCTAGGACCCTACTCTGTCACTGCCATAATAAATCCAGTAGCGGTCAAGTTGGATTTACCCCCTCGCATGAAAATGCACCCAATCTTCCATGTTTCACTACTAAAACCTGTTCAACCAGAAACCCGACTGACTAAATCTCCTGAACCTATCCTAGTCGACGGAGAACTTGAGTTTGAAATCAAAAATATCCTGGATTCCAAGATCTCCAAATCAAAACTACACTACCTGATTGACTGGAAAGGCTACGGCCCCCAAGAAAGATCTTGGGAACCTGCAGAACATGTACATGCACCCCGACTAATCAAGAAATTTCATCGGACATTTCCTAACAAACCAAGACCTCCGGAGAAGTCAACCTTGGGAGGGGCCTTGAGGGGGGGGTGCTGTCATGATCCCTGCTTCCAAGGGGTCAGGACTTGCCCCACGACCTTGGAAGCAGGCCCATAACTCTGATCCCAGGAACCAGCCAGTCCCGATTGGGACGTTTTGGACCTTGTCCTGGCGTCAGTGGCGCCAGGCTCATGATGGTGACCGGTCCCGGCACTGGAAGCGCCGGGCTCATATCTCATATTAGGTAAGAGTGCTTGGTGGACCTACCTGTAGCAGACCATGCTGCTTACTTACCAGCTAACTGGTCTCCTGATCCTTCTCTGCCTGGGACTACTTTTCTGTCTGGGTGGAGCAGGAGCCACTCCCTGGAAGAAGAACACAGGAACTCTTCTAGAAATCTGGAACTCTTTTCTTACCTGGGTGGGGCCGTGGAAGAAGACGCCTAAGCACTACAGAAGGCTATTTAAACCACACCCGATTGGTTTCACGTGCTTCGCGTTATTCTGCATCTGCAGCAGGACGCTCACCGTGTCAGCTCCAGGAAACCTCCAGCTCCAGATCCTGTGAATACTAAATAACCTGCTGGAATCCAACCTTCAGTCTTCTTCAGTATTCTGCAGCTCCTGCAAGACAAGGGCACAGGTTAGGCTAAAGCAAGGGCAGCGAATCTACTTACCTAATCCAGCGGCAGCATCCGAAGCGCCTTTTTCTGCCTTTCTCTTTCGGCATCCGACATCTGCAAAGAGAAAGAACTTCGGTCAGGAATATTTAACTACAGAGCCTGCTTACCTGTGTTACGCCCATACCAACTCAGCTAGCGCTGCATTTCGGCACCTGCAAAGACAAAAGAGACATTACAGTGCATTCTACAGCGCTAGAATAGTCTTTCTACTTACGTGCCATTAGAAGGATAATCTTCATCGCCACAGCATCTAAAAAGGGAAAAGACATAGACTTTAAAGACTTAAGACTTTTGAACGAGAAGAGAACAATCTAAAAGGAACTTTAGTACTTACAAGGCACGCTCGTGCATTAACGGCGTCTTCGCTCTCAGCAAATCCTCTGCTATCAAGAGGCAGAGCTCGCATCCAGTGAAGCAACTGGACCCAGCGCCCCTGCACAAGACGCAGGATGGAGAGCCCGGCAATTACCTATATAAGACATCTCACTCTTCAGCTTAAACTGTCGGTAGGAAGGGGGCCCAGTCCGGGAGCAAAACGAACCCTGCGCCTAACACTGAAGACGGTATCCTCGCCAGATCCAGACCTGCGCCTCCGGGGGAACCAGGTGAGCGTTACAACAGCCTTGTGTATGTTATATTGTGTCCTAACTTCCTTTTTTGAAAACAATCGCTAAATCGGCAATCTCCCGGAATTACCTATACTGATAGCACATGGCCGAGCCGTGCTCCACCCCTGTGCATGGCTAGTCAAATTTCACCATGGCCAGTACACTACAGACTAGTATCCTGACCTTGTGTCCTAACTTCCTATTTTTGAATATGTTGCAAAATCGTCAATCTCCTGAAATCACCTATACTGTGCTGTGCAGGGCGAATGGGTGACGTTGGTCATATTTCACTATCACCAGTACAGCCCAGACTGGTATGCCATCCTCGGGCCAAATCTTCAGCCCACCAACTGTTGTGGGGCTGGAGCCAACAATCGCTAAATCGTCAATCTCCCAAAATCACCCATACTGATAGCACAGGGCGGACCACGCCCTGTGCAGGGCAAATGGGTGGGGTTGGTCAGATTTCACTATCGCCAGTACACGCCAGGCTGGTATGCCGACCGTGGGCCAAAACCTCAGCCTAGCAACTGTTATAGGCTGGAGCAAACCCCGAACATACAAACAAACTTTCACAAATATATAAAAGGTGTCGGCGCCGTTAAACCCTTAACGCCTGATTACGAGGTCCCTTTGAGGGTGGCACTTTAATGTCTGCTTTTAGCAGGCGTTAAAAAACCAACCGGCAAAGGGACCTAGGAGCTAATTACGGCACCGTAATTAACGCTGCCGTAATTAGCGCCTTCCACAGTCCCATTGAGTCCTATGGGGCAAAAATGGGAATGGGGAAGGGGCCATGGCGGCATGGGGAATTACCGCCCCGCCAACCTTGGAATGGGGCCGTATTTCCCCATTCCACCATGGCGGACTCGTTACAACACCGGCACCAACCATGGTGCTAATAGCGCCATGGTTTAGCGCTGGGGTTGTAATGAGGGCCACTGTCTTTAACTGTCTTTAACTGTCGACAGCAGTTTGAACTTCGATCTCTTATTTATGAGTATGGCCATCCCTCTGGCATAGGAGGAGTATGAGGCAAAGTATCTGTGACAACCCCGTCTTGTGCCCAGCGATTTTCGGAGGTCGGAGTGAGATGTGTCTCTTGGATGAGGGCTACATCGATCTTGTGTCTCCTAAATACTGGGATACTGTCATGAACCAATCCAGGATGGGTACACCCCCCACCTATACTTCCAAAGGATACAAGTTGAAGGTCAGACCTTAAAGGGATACGTGTTGAGGATGTCCCAATCTGTAGATATCTGAGCCCAGTACGCTAGTGGTCTACTACGGAGAGACTTGATCAAAAACAGACCCTCCAATTGATAAAACCCCCTGTCTGATAAGAATTCACAGGCACGGCGAGTGATCAATGGAAAGGGCAAAGAACAGGAAAAACCACCAAGCTGTGAGAAAACAAATAACACTATGAGTATGACATTGGTATAGTTCAGCTATTAACACCCCTTCTCAACCCACATTAACCTGTTGGGGTAGTCCAAATAAGCATCCAAGTAGAACTCCAGGTAATCCAATGGGAAAACAACATTTATGAAGGGAAGGTTAGTAAGGAAGCTTATCCCGAATGGCACGAGGGCCGCACTAGTGTCGGGTTGGTGCACTCCTGGATAGCGTCCCAAATGTCATGTGCACTGTATTATAACAAGGGAAAAAAAGTTCAGAATGGAATGAATTCTAATCCTTCCTTGGGGACTTGTTTACCATATCCAATATCCTTGAAGTAAATCACCTTGAATCCAATACCAGAATTAAGGTAGGCACAACTCTAATAAGTGCCTCTGGAAAAAATCATAAAAAAGGATTGCCAATTGAAGCAGAAGAAAACAGGTACAACCCTCAATACTGCTTGAGGAACTGCTGCGGCAGAAGGTCAGTACAAATGGAGGGAACAGGCTAAATGTGGCTGTCGGTTCAGAGCCATTCCCAAAACAAAGGATAATAAAGCAGTGAGCAAAAGTTCAACCCGAAAAGCTTAGTTGAAGATTCCTGGTCGGAAGACCAATGCGGGAGCGCGTTCGAGGGGGTTTATAGTGAAAAGGTGAATTCTTTTTTAAATATGTTTTTTATTCGAAATGGGGGGGTTCCCTCCAACCCCCCTTTTTTTTTTGTTTAACCTTTTATTTTTATCCCCGGACCCCAAAATAAATATATAATTTTAAAAAAAGGAATTCGACTTTTTTTTTTCGACCTTATTTTTTCGAGATTTTTGTCTTTCGACCTTTTGTATTCGAGATTTTGACTGACCACCGTTCAGGGGAGAGCAGTGCACAGAACACTGCCAGAAAGAACACAAGCAAGGGCGTCCAGCTTCAATTGGACAAACAGAAAAGGTTTCCGATGAGGGCCGGTCCGTTGTATTTGAAAGTCCGGAAAACTGAAAACGAAGGAAAGACTCTGCGAGCCGGGCCTTCCAGGATGATCCAAACGAAACAACAATCAGAAGCAGCGAACCGCTGTTGCCGTACGCCTAAGTACGTACGAGAAGGTCACGTGGTCAGGACATGATTCACGTGACCTTAGCAGCGTTCTTAGTGACGTATCCACTGTTGATGCCGCTGCCTACCCGGAAGTGCGTTAAGAAGTCTCCAGCGAGTGTAAAACAGTCTAGCCATTCGCTGCGCTACACGCAGTGATTGATGAAATGTAGGCGCTGGAGCAGCGTGGATGGGCACAGATGTGACAGATACCTTTCGAGTTTTAGACGGGCTGTTGTCAGCTCTGATGTTCCAAGTTGCTAGTTTGAACGGGATGTATTGTGGGTATATTCATGTCGGGTTTGGGTGCCTCCTCTACTGATATTAGTAGTTGTTCGAGCATATACGTGGTGTTTGCATGTGCTTGAAACATCAAACCAAAAGAGACAAGGGGGCCAATTTAAAGACACCAAGATTCGTCCCTGATACAGCCAAAGGACAATCAACCACTACGGAACCAGAGTGTCTGTCCTTTTCTTTCATCCACTACTTGAACGACTCAGTCCATGTAGAAAATAGGTCCTGAGTCCGAAATTCTGTTTTTGAACATTCACTTAATTAATAACTCTTCAAAACAAATTCAATGTCAAAAGCATACACAAATCAAAAACGTTAGACAACAAATGACATATAAAAAGAGCACACTTAACCACAGTTTATACAATATACATTCTAAAAATCATCCTAAAACTACCTGAACGGTAAAACCATACATAAAATGATTCATAAAATCACCCTTCCTATACAAAACTAAAAACCAATAGTGATGTGTTTACCAAAAAACCTTACAGTACAATGATAGTGTGCAAAATTGCTACCAAAGTGCAAATAAAGTTGGCTGTTGGTTTGGCAGAACCACACTGCTCCTCTTTTTTTAGGAATTTTCCTGGAATTTTCAAAATCAACCAAATGATGTCGCCCCTTTCTTCTTTCTGCCTGCAGAGGAACAAAAACTCAATCTAATAACAATTGAACACACTGTTTACTTTCCAATATGTAAGACCCAACATGTTTCATCCATCATATAAGAATTAGAGTAGTTTTCTGTAGATTTCCTCAGGGGAACCAACTTCAAATTATTTGGGCTAGACTCGATGTCTATGATGCCTTCCTATGTCTTGTATCTATTCCAAAAATACTGATTATAACCTCCCCCTCATGTGGAGTGAAGAAACACAAAGTTCAAACCTAAAAGGGGAGGTGGATGAAAGAAAAGAAGAAAAGAAGAAGAAGGGTGGTAATCAGCATCAAAATCTTGCAATTTATTGCCTCCCGCCTAAGGAGTAAAATAATGTACCCACAAAGGCTTACCGTGTTAAAAGGTAAAATTCAGGTCCCTTTAACACGTATTCAGTAGACTGCAAATTCTAAGAAAGAGAGAAGAAGAAATCAGAATCACCAATCAACTACCGCTGCGTACATCTCTAGGATTATGCATTCACTCTGTTCTTCTGGAGACACTGATCTGACAACACACTCTGTTGGATAACAACATAAACCTAAAAGGCAGACTTCTCTGATGGCCAGCTTCCCGTATGGTAATGGCGGCACATTTTCCAGTTAACAACAGCCACGTATTGTCTAAATACTAACACGTTACACCGTCTCTATTGACATGAAGTACTAAAGGGCCAAGATAATTACCTTTGGCAAGCGAAGGTGAATGTGTTGCAACCTAAGTTGATCCGTATTAGTTACATCATAGTATGCAGCTTGCAATGCTCATCACCGCTGTCCATTACTAAAGCAAATGTCAAAGGCGCGGTGTGCATGCCTAAAAAATAAATTGTAGAACGTAAGTTCTTAGAATGTACTGCCGAGCGCTCACTAACTGTCCAATACTCATGTACCTCGTTATTAGGTTCATATCGCTTATCGTAATACGGGCTTCTGTTCCGGCTTCAGTTAACAAACGTCTGTAGTGTCACTGCGTTTCCAAGATCGGTCTCGCTGTGTTTTTGGAATGCTACGATGTCCATAATATACCCGATTAGACCGGGTCATGTGATGTGAGTGATGTTGTGACGTCACACGCCGCAACGCGACTGGTCCGCTACAGCAGGTTTTTGGACAGAGAGGACGTGTGGGCGAGATTCACAAATAAAAACATCGGCAGCATGCCACAGGTACATGACACCAATTCTACTTGTTTGTTATTTATGGGCTCAAAGGTGTATCGCCTCCACATGCTTGGCCATGGGTTTCACTGTTCTAAGTTAACTGCACATGAAGACCGTGTGGCTGGTCGGCTGCAGGGGTATCCACGTTTGGCTCACTTCACAAACTGTCCCCTGTGTCCGGAGCATCGTCCCATTTTTGAAGGAGGACGCTGCCAGGCATTTTCCCTACCCACCCTCTAGTGTGCAACCCCCAACTTGCCCGTCAGAAAGGACCCCCCCCTACCTTGAGAACAAGTAAATGGTGCTGAGCACGGGGCACTAGTGCACATCCAAGTTCAGAAGCTCCCTTTGATTGCACGTTATTGAAGAGCTTGAGAGCCTGTGACTAGTGCTTGGCTGGTTGCCATCGGAAATGCTGTGGCGCCAAGGTGGGTTTCTCTTCGCTCGGTCTCGCCTGGGTGGTTTTGGGTTATTGCCAGGGGGTTTGCAGCCAAGACTAAGAAGATGGTCGCTTCTTCTGGCGAGTTGAAAAATTGGGCTTTCCCGGCATGTTGGATTCGAAGCTTTGCTGGGAACAGCATTGAATAGGGCATTTGGTTGTCTTGCAGTCAGCGTTTCACTACCGTGAAGGCCCTCTGTAGAGCTTGGACAGTTGGTGAAAAATTAGGATAGATTTGGATGTTGTCGCCGTCGTACTGAAGTTCGCCCTTGTCTCATGCCAGCCGTAGAATTGTGTCACGGTCTTTGAAGTTGAGTAGGTTGGCCATAATTGGGCATGGAGCTGCTCCTGGGATGGGTCGATTGGAAGGCACTCTGTGGGCCCTCTCCACCACGAACAGCTGCGAGAGAGCGTGCATCCCAAAAAGTTATTTGCACATGTTCTCCACAAACTCCTCCATTTTTTGCAGGATTTGCCTCTCTCTTACCCCAGCATAATCTTATTGCAGCATGCTCGTCCTTCGAGGTCTTAGTTCTTGGCGGCGACTGCCTTCATCTGGTGTTCTAGTGATGTCGCCCTGGACGACAATGATGCAGTGTTAAGAAAATACACACATTTTGCAGCCTTAGGGGCAACCTTCAGCGAGTTAAGGGGTTGGGTACTGTTAGTCGTTTATATCCGTGTTGGTGATATGGGCTGCGGTCTATGGTGTTAGCACTGAGGCTGCCCAGTGTTAATAAGTACTGAATCAAAGCTAAAGAACACCTTGTAGTTCTATAGACAGGGAAATACTATGGGCAAAACTTGAAAAAACAATGTGTCCTCCAAGCCTTCTCGCCGCAGTAAAAGATCTGCAGACTGAGACAAATGTCAGAATACGACTTGATCGCCAAGGGAAACTGTCTGCACCAATCTCAACCTATCGTGGTGAAAAACAAGGATGCCCATTTGCAGCCATTATTTTCAACTTTTTTCTTTATGACATTGACCAAACGAATTAACGGAGAGGGATCTTTTTCACCAAAAGTCAGTGGGTCACACGTGAGTCATCTACTCTATGTAGATGACTTAATTTTGTTAGACCTAACAACAATTGGTCTACAACGTAAACTAACAGCATTGGTATGTTATGTTGAGAAAAATGAGTTATGTATAAATGCTGCAAAATCAGAAAAATCAGAATAAATGCTGCAAAATCAGAAATCCTATCAGAAATGCTAATGCTAAGAGATCTACGTGGGCAAAGAAATAATATGCACCCCACCTTTAAAGGGCATATAGAAAAACCACAACTTCACTCTATCACTGACACCAAATATCTAGGGATGAGGATTAGCTCCAGTTTGAATGATGCACCATGGGTCGAACAAACAAAACTGAAGAGTCGACAACTGGCTACACAGGCTATGGTTTTACATAAAAAATATGGCCGGTATTCCATGCTTCCAGTTCCTTCTTCAAACAAAAAGCTACTCCAGCCTTAACTTATGGGACTGAATGTGCCCTGGGCTGTTCAGCCGACTTGTGGAACTCGATCGAAAACATCTTTTGGACTAAAGTCCTTGGCTTACCTGGTGGCACCCCCTCCGCATGTATACGATATGAGCTGAGTATAACATCTATCAATGCAAGAGTGACCTGGAATACATTGGCTTTGTTTCGCAAAATGTCTCTTAAAGACCTCACCTTGCAGTTTAAAATCCTTGCAAACTCAGGAGAAAATAACAAAAACTCTGTCTTGTATCTATGGGTGCAACGCTGCAAAAACTTGCTCACAGAACGTGACACAGATCTTGAAACATTACACAATAATCCTGATCATGTCAAAAACAAATTATGGAGACGTGACTGGTGCGAGACCTGTGATCTTAGACGCACCTATAAACTTATGCAAGAGGTGCCTGGTGAAAAAAGATAATTAAACGAGATACATAGACCCTCATTAGGACCCAGGCGTTAAGGGGTTTACGGCGCCGTAAACGGCGCCGACCCTTAACGCCTGATTCCAAGGTCCCTTTGCGGGATGGTGATTTTAACGCCTGCTTTTTGCAGGCGTTAAAACCCATGCCGCAAAGGGACCTTGGTGCTAATTACGCCACCGTAATTTACGGTGGCGTAATTAGCGCCTTTCCCCATTCCCATTATGCCCTATGGGGCAAAAATGGGAATGGGGAAGGGTAAAATGGGAAATGGGGATTTGTGCCCCACTCACCTTGGAATGGGGCGGTAAATCCGCCATCCACCATGGTGTAAAAGTAGTTTACACCATGGTGGTAAGGGTACGACCCAGGCGGTAAATTACCGCCTGGGTCGTAATGAGGGCCATAGTCCTTGGAAACTATTCCCTGATGAAAGGAAAAGAAGACTATATATGATGTTTCGTCTGAACATATTTAAAACTCGTGAAAGAACAAACCTTTGGACAAAAACCAACTCGCATTCTGAACTTTGTCGATTATGTAGTGAAAAGAAAGAAACTTTACAACATCTCGTTTTATTTTGTGTGGGTCTCACTGAAGACAGAAACCGTCAGTTTGGAAGCATCACGTCGGAAAGATCAAGCTATTGTGTAAAAGACTGGTGGCAACTAATATTCGATGCAACTGACCAAAGACTAATCCTGTCGCTAACTTTTTTCTTGGAAGCAATGGCTTCAGGACTTGAATGTGTCGAGGATGCAAGAATCAACAATCCAGGAACTTTGATTTCAGCTTGCATCTAATCACTGCCTCAAGAGTATGCTCCTTTCGTTCTATCTTGATGCATGAAGATTGGACCGATAGATTGTGAAGCCTTCTTCATTTCTGTTAGTGGGACGTCAATTTTGTCTTGTATTCTGTTTCTTTTGTTTGTTTGCTTCTGCTCTCTTTTTAAAGGTTTATTATAAACCGGATTAGGGGGATTACATACCCCAAGCTAGGCCGGTTTCCCTTGTATCTAGTACTTATGTAATCAGGAGAGTTAGGGGTCCCATTGATGGGATTACCTCCCTGACTGCCACCTATTGCTGATTGGTTAGAAGGCCTTCTTTGCCTCTGATTTTGCTAGTTTTGGGCAGGTGCAGTTTCTAGGTCCAAAATGGGGGCAACCTTCACCTCTGCCACCTTAGCAGCAGCAGGGGTGTTGGTTGGTTTGGGGTTTTTTACCTGATTTTTATTTTCTGCAGGATTTTTGACCTCATATATCTGGGTAGCCTGCTCTATTACCCAGTCCAGGGATCTGTTATCATGAACATCCCTCACCAGCTGGATCATGATGTAGTAAGGGAGCGCATGAAAGTAGGTAGCTATAAACTCTCTGCTATCCGTGCGGACGCTCCTGGTGGTTTGTGCAAAGGCGCGTTTTAGCTCCTGCACAAATTCTCGTGGGGCCTGATCTTCTCCGCATTGTAGATTCTAGGCCACTTTGTGAGCCTCTTGGGGGTTTCTGTGGGCGGAAAAGTGCCTCAAGATGGCCGCCTTGTAGGTGGACCCTCTTGAATGGTTTTGGTCTTCCAGTCCAGCAAAGAAGCTGGAATAACCCAGAGGGAACGTCCATTTAACATACTCTATGCAGTTCTGGCTATCTTTTAGGTGAAAAGTTGCAAATGCTCCCAGACAGAATATTTTGCATTATGAAATACCTAATAGCCTTGGTCTGCCTAATGAGGTCTTTCACAATAACTCTCTTTAGTTTGTTTGCCTTCTTTTTCCGCGTCACCTGATTCCACTCACCTTCAGACTCAGAGGCGCTACTATTGGAGGACCCTTCCAGATCCTTTAGGCGATCCCTGATTCTTTGAGCTTGTGAGGGGCTTGCAGCATGGTGGGGCCTAGTTTCTTCTCTCCTGTGGCGCGCAGGAGAGTAGTCTTCTGACTCTTCCATGCTTCCAGGGTTGGCAGAGTATACCCCCACAGTCCTGATTGGGTGGATGTCTTCAGAATGCTCTTTTGGGGCCTCATTTCATTCTGTTTTTCAGCAAATCGAACAAACTGGTCCCTTTGGAGGTAGTATTTCTGCAGATCTAATTCTCTGACTTTCTGCTCATAAAAGGCTTCCTTGTCAGAGACATCAGCTTAATATTTTCGTATCTATACAGGGACACCCATTCATCAATTTCTGGGAGGCGCTGATCTGTCAGCTCCATGGTGCTA
Organism: Ambystoma mexicanum; assembly: GCF_040938575.1. NCBI lineage: Eukaryota > Metazoa > Chordata > Amphibia > Caudata > Ambystomatidae > Ambystoma > Ambystoma mexicanum. Next base: position 1,301,835,995 of record NC_090922.1, on the reverse strand, counting down.
GGCATATTTAATTCTGACAGCCTCATGGTTTCTGGCTCATGTGAACCAGTAGACATGAAGTCAGCAGTATACAAAGTATTAAATGGGTTTGAGTCCCTTAGTCCAGAGGTCATCATACTATGATTAGGGGTTGTCCTGTCCCTCTCTACTTGTTCGGTGCCCCTTCAGTTTGGATTAAATCTAGCATACTCTTTCTCCAACTTCGCTAGTTTCTCCTTCTCAGCCCCTACATTTTTTTTTTTTAATAACTCTGTTTATTGAATTTAAACAACAGAACATAAGAGACGTATGAGAATAAGACATGAATCAGCAGTATACATGTTGAAGGCAATCGTCCATATCAGCAGGGCCCGTGGGGCCGAGGACCAAAAGACAACAATAGGACCAGGCAGGCAAACAAGGCAAGCAGCACTATCGGTGCACCCCCACCCGCAGAGCTTATTGAGCATCTAGCCATTTACCCCATATTTTTTCGAATTTGCGGGGGCAGCCCCTTGCATTATAGATTCGGCGCTCTAAGGTTGCGCATCTGTCCAGCTCATTACTCCATCGGTTCAGGCTCAGTGGTTCGGCCGATCCCCAATTGGCCGCTATAAGTCTTTTGCCCGCCCCCAACGCAGTTGCCAAGAACATTTTCTCATATTTGGACAGGTCTAAGCCCCTACATCTTGATAATAGGCGAAGGTCTGAGCCTTTTGCTCGGCTATCAGGGCTTTACTGGCCTCTGTGACCCGCTCTTGAGCTGCCACCTGCTGGTGGAGCCCATTTTTCTCCTCACAGAGGGCCTCATTGTCTCTTTGTACTGCTTGTATAATTTGGGAACACTGAGACAATTTATGTTGCAGGAGATTCACCTCCTGAGTTTGTGCATATTTTGTTTGGGTGTTCTCTTCCAGAGCACCTTCTACCCATCTGGTTTGCTCCAATAACTTTTCATATTAATTTAGTTTCTGGAGGCCTAACTCTCTTTCCTGTAAATAGGTTTTTAGGTTGCTCACTTCCTGATATAGGGCATCTTTCTCCTGATTTAGGGTGCCCCTCTGTTCAGCCAGGTCATCCTGCATTTGATATCTGACATTCTTGATCAAATTCTGCTTGGAGGTGGAGTTCTTTACTAATTAATTTATTATTCTCCACTTCTAATTCATCAAGCTGTTTTTGTAAAGTGATTATCTGCTCTGAACAGGCCCTATTATATTTCATTTGTTGATTCAGCTCCTGTTGACCCTCGTCAAGAGAGTTTACCTTATCATGACACTCCTCTTTAATTGCATCTAATTGGGTCTCTTGGTCAGATTTATTCTGTTGTTGTAGGGCCAAGTCCTCTTTTAGCTGTTTAATGTAATTTCCAGATTATACCTCAGAATATTGGCTCTTTTTCAATTTTTCTTCCACTAATTTTGGCTCAGCCTGGATTTGAGTTAAGAGTTCAGATTGATTATGTTCGAGAGTTCTATTTTCTTCATCACGCCCATATGGAGATACATGTAGGCCATGATTCTGACAATTTTAATCTGCTCCTCTTTAATATTCAGAGTCATGTACAACTCGCTCAAAGCTTGATGTAATAGGCTACCGGCCTGCCACGTGTCCATGTCCATGGCAGTGACCTGTTGCATAATTTCTTCTAGTCAGACTTTCTCATCTTGCTCTGCCCATTCACCTATGAAGAATAACTTGTGCAGAAGCTGCTCGCTAGCCATTTAGATCTCTACTGTGGCCATTTATGGAAAGTGTTATTTCTGTATTAGTTTATTTCTACAAGGGTAACCTGTATTCTGTTGCTTTTTCTCTATTTTGGGGGTGATTTAGCTTTAATTTTATACACAGGCCTGATACTTAGGGTCTTTGTTTTGGGAGGCGCTATCTACAGCATAACACAGTGTTCCAACCACACAGAGTACCACTACCTTGAAGGTTAGCCTGCCATGTTAAGCTGTCATGGGTGAATACACAACCCCAATTTCCGGCACGAGCCCCCAAGCTCCAAAGGATTCCAATCGGGCGTCACACACCGGACCAGGTCCCTTGCCCTTAGCCTAGGATGTAGCGCTCAATTAAAATGGTTTTTCTTCATTTTCTACAAATTCGGATTGAGCTGGCACCCAACCAGTCTCACACCCCCTTTTTGCAAATACCCCGGGTCACAATGGACCACGAACCAGGCCGGTGGGTGGTAATACAATATTTATTTATTTTAAATTCATAGAAAATCACACGATTTGAATATTGGTCAGCAATCACTAAAGTGGTGATAATTACAATGTAAACTGATGAAATACACTTGGTTGACCTTCTACTAGAACATTGTTACGCTCACCTGGCTCCCACAGGGGCGTCAGTCAGACCCGGACTGCTGCGGCCTCCACCCATGTAATGCGTAGTGCAGCGATGACTGACTGGATCTGCCCTCCTAATCTTGTCTGCTTTGCCCGTAGAAATATTCTCCTACAAGTGGAGGGATAGGTTTAGCCACTTGTGGATTCAAGTGATAGCACCCCCACTGTCCTCCCCTCTAATCACCTCTGAAGCGCCCCCTCAGCAATCTCACCTTATATTCTTGAAGGATGAGCTCTCCATCCTGCGAAGCACGCAGGGGTGCGTTGATGACCAGTTACTTCACTGGCCTGAAGATATTGGAAGAGTTGTAGACGAATCCTGACTCCAAAAGGTCCTGGCGAAGAGCCGTAAGTATATAGTTCGTAAGAGTTCAAAATGTCTGGAATTAACTCCTGTCCAATTCCTCTTTTATCTTGCAGCTTTGACCCAATAAGAAGATTGACAGCTGAAAGCTCTCCGGTAAAAGTCTGTGTTACCCAAAACTGTCCGGTAAATAATGCCAAGGGTTAAACTTGCTGCTTTCTCCTTATCTTACAGGTGCGGTATTAGAAGATGTGGCGTGCTGAAGAATTATACCTCCGGCGGTAAAATCAGGTAAGCATATGGCGGCTAAAGAGATTGTCTCTGTCTGTTCTCTCTGCTCACCTTGTTGTTTCTTGTCCCCCTTAGGTGCCGGGATTCGGCGATGTTAAGATGGATACAGCGCCGGATCGAAGAGATGCTGCGTGGAACGGTGATTATGGCGCGGCGCTGCTGCTGGTGATGCGACGCGTTTAAAACAAAGTCTTTCCTCTGGTTTGAAGATGCGATGAATCCGGAATCAGGTAAGAAATCAGGTAATACTCTTGTTCTAACCTTTGCTTCTTTCCTTCTTTCTAGGTGCTCCAGGTTCGAGGCGGGCATGGCAGAAGGCTGGATGCTGCTGCTGGCACGGTGAGCGTTACGCTGCTGGATGCAGAATAACGCGAAGCGTGTGCTGCTCTTCGGGCGTGGTTTAAATTGCCTCCAAAGTAGTGCCAGGTAGGTATTCCTCCCCGACCACACTCGAGTAACAAAATAGTCCCTAAGGTAAAGTAGTCCCTTCCAGGCCTCACGTGGGCTTGGATCTTCTTGCAGCATGGTCTGCATCAGGTAAGTGTGCACCTATGAGCCTGGCACCAATGGCGCCAGGACTGATGTCCCATATGAGCCTAGCGCCATAGGTGCCAGGACTGAACCCAGACAGCCCCTAGCAGGGGTTGCTGGGTTTTCTCAAGGCGACTTGATGCCTGCTCCCGGGGCTGATGGACGTTGTCTGGATGCCCAGCTGGTATGCTTCATGACAGCACTCCCTCTCAAGGCCCTCCTAAAGTCGTTGATTTAACCACCTTGGAGTCCAGGATGTTTTTCACCTCGAATTCAGGTTCTTCATCTATCAAGATAGGATCTGGTGGTTTGGTTAATCTTGTTCCTGGTTGAACTGGTTTTAAAAGTGAAACATGAATGACATGATAAATTTGCATATTGGAAGGTAATTCCAGTTTGACGGCCACCGGGTTGATAATGGCCTTAATGGTGTAAGGTCCCAAATATCTAGGATTAAAAGTCTGAGTTCCTTTCAGAGGTATGTGTTTTCTAGCTAGCCAAACCTGATCTCCAGTTTGGTACTGTGGAGTTTCACTTCTATGTGGATCAGCATTTTTCTTGTATTTTTCTTTTGCTTGCTTCAAATGTTCTGTTGCTTCTTTGAAGGCGTGCGTGATAGTAGAATGCAAATGACTAACTGCAGGCATTTCTAAGTGCTGAGGCAAATCGAGTTCTGAGGTTCGAGGGTGGTGTCCATATATGGTATAAAAGGGACTTTGTCCGGTTCCTGAATGTACAGAGTTATTCTATGCATATTCGGAAATCCATAAAATATCTTTCCAATTACTTTCGGTCTGGTGAAGCATGCAACAAAGGTACTGTTCAAGGGTCTGGTTGGTCCTCTCCATCTGACCATCGGTCTGGGGATGGTGACTGGTTGATAACCTTACGTCGATTTGCGCCAATTGGCAACATTTCTTCCACAATGAATTGACTACCTCGGTCAGAGACCAATACAGAAGGAAACCCGTGTATTCGAACAATGTTTTCGAGGAACTCCTTGGCCAGGACTGAAGCAGAAGGTAATCCCTTCAAAGGAATAAAGTGGGCCATCTTGGAAAAAAGATCCACGATAACTAGAATGGTGTTAAATCCATTACATGGAGGTAGATCAGTAATAAAGTCTAAAGATAAGGTGTGCCATGGTGTAGGTGGAATATGCAAAGCTTGTAAAAGGCCAGCTGGTTTTTTCTTCTGACTCTTGTTTTGGGCGCAAATGCCACAAGACATCACAAATGACTTAATATCTTTTCGCCAGGTGGGCCACCAGAATTGTCTCTTAATTTTGGCTTTGGTTTTTGCGATACCTGGGTGACCTTCCATTATGTAATCATGATAATTGGAGATGACAAGTTCCTGTAATTCCTTGTGTGGTAGAAATAGTCATCCTTGATAGTAGGGTAGGTCATTGATGACTGAGTAATCCGGGCCTTTCTTTACCCAGTCCTGCAGAGCTGCTGGATTGAAGAGTTGTTGGATTTTTAAATGAATTTCTTCTAGTGTCTGTAAAGTAGTTATGCCAAGAATTATTTGTTCAGAGATTATAGGCACCGGCTCCGGGTTCGCATATGCTTCTTCCATTCCTATTCAGGATAAGGCATCTGCCTTGCCATTTTTACAGCCTGGTCGATAAGTGATCACAAAATCGAATTCGGCAAAGAATAATGCCCATCGAAGTTGCCGCAATGAATGGGCTTTGGCTGTTTTTAGATACTGCAAGTTCCAGTGATCGGTGATTACAGTAATGGTATGCCTGGCACCGAGAAGATAGTGTCACCAAGTCTTAAAAGCGGATTTGATGGCTAATAACTCTTTATCAGTAACCGCATAGTTTAACTCGGGTACCGAGAACCTTCTGGAACAAAATGCAACTGGGTGAAGCTGACCAGTTTCAGGATCCTTCTGGGACAAGACAGCTCCCATGGCTAAACTGGATGCATCAGTTTCCACTATGTATGGAAGGTCTAGGCGTGGATGCTTTAAGACAGGCGCAGACGTGGATTTCGCTTTCAGCTCTTGGAAGGCCTTTTCAGCCTCTTCGGTCCACAAGAAACGTTTGTTCTTTCGCAAAAGTGCTATGATGGGATGTACAACATGTGAGAAGTCTGGAATGAATCTGCGGTAGAAATTGGCAAATCCGAGCATGCTTTACACCCCTTTAACTGAACAGATGCGGCATTAGAAGAGTGTGGCGTGCTGAAGAATCATACCTCCGGCGGTAAAATCAGGTAAGCATATGACAGCTAAAGAGATTGTCTCTGTCTGTTCTCTCTTCTCACCTTGTTGTTTCTTGTCCCCCTTAGGTGCCGGGATTCGGCGATGTTAAGATGGAGACAGCGCCGGATCGAAGAGATGCTGCGTGGAACGGTGATTATGGCGCGGCGCTGCTGCTGGCGATGCGACGCGGTTAAAACAAAGTCTTTCCTCTGGTTTGAAGATGCGATGAATCCGGAATCAGGTAAGAAATCAGGTAATACTCTTGTTCTAACCTTTGCTTCTTTCCTTCTTTCTAGGTGCTCCAGGTTCGAGGCGGGTGTGGCAGAAGGCTGGATGCTGCTGCTGGCACGGTGAGCGTTACGCTGATGGATGCAGAATAACGCGAAGCGTGTGCTGCTCTTCGGGCGTGGTTTAAATAGCCTCCAAAGTAATGATTTCCCATATGAGCCTGGCGCCATAGGCGCCAGGACTGAACCCAGACAGCCCCAAGCAGGGGTTTCTGGGTTTTCTCAAGGCGACATGATGCCTGCTCCCGGGGCTGATGGACGTGGTTTGGATGCCTGGGGGTATGCATCATGACAAACATATCCAAAGCACAGATGAATAGGAGCAATTTTACTGTTCGGATAGATGGCACCCGAGTTAAGTTCTTCCCCTGCAATGCTCCCTCAAACTCCTATTAATCGAATCTTGAGTGGATAGAAAGGAGCAGCAAGGAGTCAGGGGTACTAGGCAGGAAACAGAATAAAAATATGCGCTTCCCTCACGAAATGGGAGGCAAAATCTTTGTAATTGCATAAAATGACACTCAGAATTGGAAATAATTTATTTAAACGTGCGGTTGAATAAATGAGGTAAATATGATTTATCAGAGTATCAGGGAGGTAATATCACTAGCAACTAAAAGACAAGGTGTCAACAAAGGGCATACAGTTCAGAAAACAACTTGAAAGTAAGAACACAGGGCCACCAAAATCACACGTTGAAAAGTTGCATTTTCCACTTTTTGCAGTTTTAAATGTATGTTTTTTTTAAAAACCGGTGAAATAGACAGAATCGGAATGCGGTTTTTAGGCTGGGTGATAGATACACATCATAGGGATGATATAAAAGTAACAGAGTGGCTCTAGCTGAATACCTGGATGAGATTTTCAATGTGGAAGGAGATTTGGTTTTGGGAAAATAACCACAATTAACAGAGAAAATCGGTTTGGAAAGAAAGGACAAGTTTTACTTAAACTAGATTATCAAGACTAGATTGTTAAAGAAAGACACGGTACGCTCCAAGGTTAATTTGCAACGTTAACCTTTTCACCCCGTGTTCAGCTCTATGTGGAAATTACTTAAACTATTCAAAATATAACTAAGGATCTATACAAGACAGAGATGAATAGAAGAATAGCGCTAATGCTTAGAGATCAAGGACAGGATGCAAAGAGTGTTCTGACAGTTTTAAACAATCCTATGGATAGGATTACTCTCTAAGTAATGCTATCCATACCAGCGCATGGGTAGGATTACTTAGGGAGTGAAGCCAAGACAAAGTATCAAGCTGGGGTATGCTATGTGTGGCTATGGGATGGGGAAATACTCACAATCAGCACTTGAGGTTGTAATTTGGGGCAGCCAACCGGGTTTCTGGACTCAAAGGCTCTGGCCACAGCACGGCAGGCTCTCCTAACAGCAAGCAGCTGGGCCTCTCTGGTCACTGGATAGCAAGGGTACAGCTGGTATGCAGGTAGTGGGGCAAAAAGCTGGTCTGGTCACAGGATACTCCCAAAAGGATACCACAGCTTTTCCCCCTAGATATTGGGATTTTTTGTGGGGTCTCTGGATCAATGGTCCTGCCTGGATAGGGTCAGCTATGCTCTGGCCTGGCAGTAGAATCTGGAATCTTGCAAAGTGAAGTGGAATATCTGGATTTGCAGGCGCTGGAAATTTCAGAAGAGAGTCTCCTGTTTCTGTGAGCTTCCCCCCTTTATACAAGGCGGGTGACATCATAGGATTTATTGTTGGGCAGAACTAACCTAGACCTACCCCTAAGAACCGCATATGTCAGCCTATGCTGTTTGCCTCCTCCAGGAGGGGACTCAGTTTATGGCGTTGGGTTTTATTAGGTACAAAGCCATCCCATAGTCTTTTGCCAAAAATCAATTTTGACATAAATCGCTCCTTTTTACAATTGTGGCACTTTTGCATTTACATAGGCAAATGACATATTTCATACAGAGCATGGTATTCCAATTCCCAGGTCTGTACGACATTGTTTTGCCCTTATAATTATTTTTCGTGATTTTGAGTACATTTTATCATAGAGCATATTTCCCTTAATTTTTAATGTTGCAGCATATGTAATTTTCCCATGATTCACATTTTCCTGGCGTTTGCGTCACATCCATGCTATGGACAGCCACTATATCTTGCTTTAAAGCCACAAAAATTACATTTAAACTGTAAAACTTTTACATTACTGCGTTGTCCGGTTGTAGAAATAACAGTTTTAAAGTGTATTCATCAAAATAGTCTTTTGATCTAAATGGGCTGGCCTTTGTCACCAGGGTTGCCAGGGAGTTTGTCTTTGGAGATCCTTAGTTTGAGTGGATTGGAGGTGTCACTTCCAAAAGTAACACATAGGTGTCCCAGAATCTATTGTGTCAAGCTGGAGCCCAGACAGAAAGTCTGACAAGCGTGTTACATTCTCCCCCTTAGTCCATTCAGAGCTTCCAGATGCTAGTCCCCTTGGGGGGATTCAATGTCCTTGGAAGCCAGGGCAGAAAAAACCTGTTTGGCTGGTTCTCCAGTACAGCCAATGCATTTATTTATTTATTTGGTTTTTCTGAGCCCAAAAGGCAAGGCTGTCGGAATAAAACATTATATTATTATATATATATATATTATACAAACCCCCGTTACATTTCTAGGCAAGGACAGGGCCTTATTCAACATTACACTTTTAAAACAGATATTTTTCTTGTTTGAAAAAGCACATTTTGACACGTGGTGAATTCTGCTGGGATGTCCCTTCAAATTCGGTTTTCTCTTCCATCTGGATTCCAAAGATTGTTTGCAGCCCTCGTCAGTTTCTCTTACACATCAATCTGTTCAAGGGACAAGTCCACTGAAATTGACATATGCACAGAGTGCTAGGGTTTCTTTTGAAGAGTTTACCTTGAAAATTTGTAGCATAAAAATCAAGCATTTTCCTGTACAGCTGAAAGTAAAGTTTCTGGTGATTTCCCAGGTCTTGCCTGACACAGCCTGTCATTCAGTGAGAAATGGTTTCTTTTGCTAAAGCACAACTGGAACATGGCTGGGCATAGTTGGGCCTTACTGGATCAGAACGGTATATTGTTTAACAGATGAAAAACAGCATCAGGGACATCATTTTAAATGTAAAATGTTTCCTTTTTCAAAGGGACATTTTTAGCTAGCAGCAAAGCAGTGCTGCATTTCAATTCTCTTCTTGGGTGCACCTAAGAAAACACACTGGCAGCTTTTCTCTGTGTGCTCCCTGTTCCATCTTGCCCAATGGGTGCTTGGCAAGACACTGCAGCCATCATTTTGTAGCTGCAAAATGCAGTTTTGATGTGAGGCAATGGTGCTCAAAGGAGCCAGCGTAGCCATTCTGTTGGTAACTGCTGAAGTGCAGCCTGGTGATGGAGGGGAATTCTGAGTGGGTAAATGTACCCCACAGCATATGCAGTGCTGTGCAATTGCACACCCACACTAACTCTTCCTTCCAGAAATCCTCCTACAATCTAAGACAATGTGTTCTCCTATTGCTATTACTGTACCATTAACACACATATCCACTAACTCCCTTCTTTTGCAATTGAGGTGAAGAACTGCCTGCTAAAAGCCAGTTACGTCTCTGCTGGAATAGAACCGAGAAGAAACCTACTCTTCACATCCAAACAAGTAAGTGCAGTACTGTTGTAGTGTTCTGCTTGTTACTGAGACTGTGTAGTGTTCTTCTATTGTAACTTGCACAATGTTATTCAAACCCATAACAGTCGCTTCACCCTTACTCATTCCACCTTGCGAGGTCCACTGTTTCTATTGTCATCAGAACACCAGTATGTTACCACGCACTAGTTTCATAAAAACATTGCAATGTCCTTAGTTCTTCAAACACACTAAAGAACACCTTTCCTACAGGAACACACACACTTAACAGTACAACCTTCCCAACAAAAAGTAACAGTCCTTTGCACAATCACACTCCTCTATGTATACCTACCCTCATTTTCAGACACTCATGCACAGTACACTCAAATACATTCCACAACTTCCGAACCCACACTTTCCTTTTTTCGCCAACAGGCACAAGACAATGCCTACCAAAAACCAACTTTGTAGACAACAATGCAGAAATAGAGCGGATTAAACACAAGCAATGCAAAATGCCCATCCACATCTAGCAGACTTTGTAGAACAAATTTTTAAAAAACAGCTAATACAGTCACTAAGCAAAACGGAACCCGGTGGCAGGAAAAAAAGTGTGACTTCTCTTTAAAAATGTACAATAAAATTAAATGCATTAAGAAGAATGCACCTACCAATAGTTCGAACACTACATCTACCAACAGTAATATAGCCACAAGTAAGCATTCCAAAAAATGTATTTGACAAACAAATTTCCACTATAGTATCCTTCATAAACTTATAGCTCTCATAGACAGTGCACTGATCCTCAAAAGGAAATTATTTATATTAGTTTTAAACAGAATTAAACCACTGACAATATTAATTAGTAAACTACAAACAGTACTTCGTAACAGACGCAATATCAGTATAGATACCTTTGCAAACGTCTGTGCAGGCGAGTTGATTCACACTACCAGCACTGAGCATATTTCAATGAAGAGGTATACAAACAAGAGCAAACAAACCCAATTGCTATACATAGTAGTGGGAGAGGGTATGAAAAGGTAGACAATACCATTATGGAAGAAGAAGCGCTGCTTACAAGAATATCCCCAACAAATGTACATTCAACTCTCCATTCCACCGAACCAATACATCCCGTGTACAAATGGCTGTGCACATCAATGTGTAACGTGCACAAACAATCTTTCAAATCTTTACAGCAGTTCCTCAATCAGTATGTGAAAGCCAAAGACAAATTAAAAATTAAAATATTACAAACTATGGACTCTCCTGTCCAGTTCGCAAATACACAGGACTACAAGGACATTCATAAGCTGCATTTCTGGACGTGCTTGCAAACGCACTTTCCGCCACATCAAAATGTTAGCAACACACCATTCAACTATACGAAATCTGGTTCACAGACTATACTATGCAAAAAGTACTGCTTTAGCACTGGACCATTTAAATGATATGCTCCTAAATAGTACAGCCAAGGAACTGCTTGAAGAAATAGACCACATCCAAAACAAATATTTTGTAACTGAAGAGCACTTACAAAAACCAGTAACTTTAGAAAAGAGTACCGTTGCAGATGTCAACCTTCTATTACAAACGTACAAAAAAGAAATAGCAATGTTTAAAAACACATCTGCTGAAGTACCAAACCAAGTATGTGTGTGTTGCTACAGAACTTTTTATACAAAGAGCACCAAAACTGTAGATATTACGTACATAATAGATGACAATGAGCAATCCCAATGGTTCCAAATAGCTCTCTATCTTATAGCAGAAAACAAATACGAAATTACTAACCTCTCAAAACTTTGCACATACTGCACTGCAAAACTTGACAATAACCAAATGCCTTCACGGGCTATTACTAATAACTTGGAAATATTCCCACTGCCAAAACCACTCAAACAGCTTAATTTGTATGAGAGCATTATAATCCAAACAATGCACCCAATTCAAGTGATAATACGCCTTAAACCAAAAACAGCGAAATTGCCTCCCTCTGAATTACTGAAAGGCATTTGTGGCAAAGTAGTTTATTTGCCATTAGATCTGAAAGAAAATGTAGACACTCTAGAAGTGCAATGGGCAATAGGTCAATCTTTGATTATCCTAGTGAATGGTGTACCTACAAAAGACAAAACAATTTGGCAGCAACTAGTAGACTTAAACAAAGTTAGAGAATTACTGCAATATCTTAAAGACAACAATGAATACTGCATAGAAATAAACATTGAAGAAAACTTGAGAGAAACCACTGAAATAATTCAGGAGTCCTCATCAACTGGTCAATTTGAAATTCTAGATCCTACTACAGCCTCCAATATTTTAGACCAGTAAACAATTCACCCACTACTCTCCAAAGACACCATAGACGATGCAATAGAAACATATCAAATGCGGCAAGCCAAAGGATCTCCAATCAGCATGTGGGAAAAATTGTAGAAACACGCACCTTTCCTCTACTGTTTCCTACCAGAAAAGGTGGAAGATACGATGAAAGATGCACAAAAATAACAGTATCAGCATACTGCTCTTTACGAATGTATTCTGAAGATCCCATATTCAGACAAAACGTGCAATACATATTCCACCTCCTCTTTGAAAGTGAACTAGCAACTCTATGTTATGGAGTTGCACACACATTGAAAACAGGTTCCAATTTTCTAAACATGTCTGCTACACAGCTACTTCAAAAGATGCAAGAAAAAGATGAAGTTTTACAGTTAGTATTACAAATCTTTTGCGGGGTACGAAAGAATACTTGTTGGTGTATGCTACGCAATCTTGGCCCACCAACATGGTTTGTCACTTTAAGTTGTGCAGAGTATGCCTGGGAAGACATGCACAATTTCCTACGCATAGCAAAGGAAAAAAGTATGGATAGACATGAAAACACCAGTTCAACTCTGCTCTCTTGACCCTGTAAATGTGTCAAGGTACTTCCATCATTGCTTTATTGCCGTGCTGCACTTAATTTCTAATAAAACAAATCCTCCCTTCAGAGAAGTGGAACACTTCTTTTGGATTAAAGAATATCAAGCCAAAGGAGCACCACACATCCACATGCTTTTGTGGATTAAAGATGCTCCTAAATTTGGTCAGGACGGTGATGCCACTGTTTTCCAGTTCATTCATGAATATGTCACTTGCGAAATCCCTTCAGAAAGTACACATGGAGACCTACATGCAAAAAGTTGGCAGTTTCAAAGACAAAAGTGTGTCAAGCATTGTCGGCTGTCATGATGCCCGCTCCCGGGGAGCCGGTTCAAGCCCTGCGTCCCCGAAAGCGGACATCCAGTCCCCAAGGAAGGACCCAGCAACCCCATATAGGGGCCCTTTGGATAGTGTCCTGGCGCCTATGGCACCAGGCTCATAAAAGACATCAGTCCTGGCGCTATAGGCGCCAGGCTCATTATGGGAGTGCTTGGGTGCACTTACCTGATGCAGACCATGCTGCAGGATCCCGGCCTCCTTGAGGCCTGAAAGGAACTACTTCACCTGTGGGACTAATTTACCATCCAGGCGTGGTCGGGGAAGGATACATACCTGATTGGAGGAAGGATACATACCTGGAACTTCTTCCAAGGCTATTTAAACCCCACCGAAAAGCCACACATGCTTCGCGTTGTTCTGTATCTAGCAGCTGGACGCTCACCGTGTCTGCTCCCACATCCTGACTTCTGCCAGAAAAAGAGACATCAGCGTTAATGAGCGAATGAAAAGACATTACCAAAAAACGCTCATTAAAGACTTACCTGATTTCTACAACGATTTCACCTCTCATCTCGGGTCGGTGCCTGTTCCCCGGCATTCCGTACCCCGGCCCCTATGGGGAAAAAGACACTAGCATTAGTACATTAATGCATGGACACAAGGGGAACCTCTTATCAAAAAACTTACCTGGAAGCCAAGCAAGTTTGGTTCTCACCAATCCGAAAATCCAGTGAAGTAACTGGATACCAACGCGCCCCTGCATCAGAAGCAGGATGGAGAGCTCGTCCTTCCAGACCCTAAGGTGAGACACTGCGAGGAATCACAGAAGGGTTTCGAGGAGGGTGAGAGGGGTAGGTGGAAGGCCGATTGCATTATCCCGCAGACAGTTAATCCCCTATTTTTGGCTACAGAAGGATACTTCTGCGAGCCAGACAAGCCAGATTTGGGGGCCCGGTCCAGTCCGTCTTCCGAACCCTGCGCATCACCTTAGAAGAGGTCACAGCAGCGCAAACCAGGCCAGCGCCTCCGTGGGAGTCAGGTGAGCGTTACAGAACGCGAAGCCTTCCTACAAATTCCCACCCAGGCGCTATGGAAAGTTCTGAGACTGATCAGTTGGCCCACTTACTGGGGGAATTACGGGCTGAAGTACATGCCGCTCTTTAAGAGACTAATGCCCTCAGGAGGGAATTAATAATATCAAAGGAAAGAACTGATGACCTGGCCAGACAGCTTTTGCAAGGTCAAGCTGGGCAAACTCCTCTACCCGGTTCCGGAGGGAACCCCGCTCCTGTGGTTTCCAGTAACCCTGTGCAGATTAATCTACCTGGAAACATGCCGCTGGCCCCACCCGAACGCTTTGCTGGGGACCCCAAACGATTCGCCGTATTCATGAATCAGTGTCGTTTGCACTTCCTATGCAGACCTGGGGCCTTCCCTAATGATCAGACCAAGGTAGCCTTTGTATTGTCATATCTCAGCGGCTGCGCTGCCGATTGGTCAGTTCCACTGGTTACTCAAGATGACCCGATTCTCCGTGATTTTCAAAGGTTTCAAGCAAGCATGGAAAGGTTATTTGCTCGACACTCTCAGGGGCAGGCTCTGGATGACGAACTTCTATCCCTGCGACAGGGCAATCAGGACCTCCTATCCTATATTGCAACCTTTAATAGACTAATTGTGGAAACGGGATGGCCAGAGGATAAAAGAGTCACGTTGTTTTATCGAGGCCTATGCGGAGAAATTAAAGATGTCTTGGCCCAAGTTGTAAATCCGCCCCAAGAATGCACAGAGTATATAGACTTAGTGGTCCAATTGGATCACAGACTTCAAAACAGAAAAGCAGATCGGTCCAGGTTTGAGACCCGGGTGTTGGCCAAGACCCATGCTAATCCCAAGGGAGTTGATGTCTCTGAGCCTATGCAAATTGGAGGGGTTAAAGGACCCTTAACTCAAAAGAAACGTGAAATGAGGCGGCAGTTAAAATTATGTCTTTATTGTGGGAATTCTGGACACTTTCTACGAGATTGCCCGGCAATACCGCCCCGAAAGGTGGTAGGAGCCGCTGATAAAAACCATGAAGACTCTGTTTCGGGAAACGACTCCGTCCGACAAGTGTAGGGGTCCGCTTGCCGAGCTTGAAAACTAACTCTCAGACCTTGCATTTCATTTTGCCAATGGTTCTCGTAGATCCAGAACAGCCTAAGCGGTTGCATGCAATAAAGGCATACATCGATAGTGAGGCTATTGGAAACTATGTGGATCGTGAATTGGTCTCTAGGATTAACCTCCCTCTCCGTCCTAAAACCAGCAAAGATGTCATCACCAGAGTCGATGGAACTGAAATTGCCTCTGGACCGGTAACACATTCCACCACTGAGGTGACTCTTATTGGTTCCGACGGCCATCGGGAGGGTGTTGTGTTTGATGTAATCAAGGCTCCACAGTTTCAGGTTATTCTTGGAATCCCTTGGTTAGAGACACATAATCCTCAAATTGATTGGCGAGCTAAGAGAATAACCTTCCCGGATTGTACACAAACCTGCTACCCAGAAAACCTGAAGATTAATCTAGCATCTGTAACCTCTGCCTCCATGCAACTACCTCCGGAATACCAAGACTTTGAGGATGTCTTCCAAAAGGAACAGGCTAACACGTTACCTCCTCACAGATCGTACGATTGCGAAATCGATCTGGTGCCCGGTGCACAACCCCCTTGTAGCAGGATTTATGCCCTTACCGAACCTGAGAATCTGCATTTGAGACGATATTTGGATCAATACCTAGCTAATGGTTTTATTCTCCCGTCAAAGTCCCCGGCATCCTCGGCTTTGTTCTTCGTGCCCAAAAAAGAAGGCGACCTTAGAACTTGTATCGATTACCGCGGATTGAACCTGATAACGGTTAAAAACCGTTATCCTCTGCCTCTGATCCCTGAACTCCTTGACCAGGTGAAGGACGCTTGCATATACACCAAGTTAGATCTCCGGGGGGCTTATCATCTGGTACGAGTTAAAGAAGGCGACGAATGGAAAACTGCCTTCCGTACTAAATACGGATTATTCGAGTACCAGGTGATGCCTTTCGGATTGTGTAACGCGCCGGCTGCCTTCCAATACTTCATGAATGATGTCCTTCGGGAACTCATCGATGTTTGTGTTGTCGTATATATCGATGACATTCTGGTGTACTCCTCTTCGGAATCTGATCACAGAAAACACGTCAGGGCAGTACTTGAACACAAACTATTTGCTAAATTGGAGAAATGTGTTTTCCATACCACAGAAGTCGAGTTTCTAGGTTTCATCCTAACACCCGAAGGAGTCCGAATGGACTCAAGAAAAGTGGATGCCATCCTCAAATGGCCATCACCTAGCTCTGTAAAAGGGGTTCAAAGCATGCTCGGCTTTGCCAATTTCTATCGCAGGTTTATCCCAGAATTTTCACGCGTGCTACAACCCATTACTGCACTCTTGAGGAAAAATAAACGTTTTGAATGGTCTGAAGAAGCCGAGCAGGCCTTTCAGGATTTAAAAGCTAAGTTTACCTCCGCACCTATATTGAAACACCCGCGTCCAGATCTCTCTTATGTCGTCGAGACTGACGCATTCAGCCTAGCCATGGGAGCCCTCCTGTCCCAAAGAGATCCCGAAACCAACCAACTGCATCCCGTAGCATTTTGGTCCCCAAAATTCTCAGCACCCAAGGTTAATTATGCAATCACGGACAAAGAACTGTTAGCCATTAAGTCTGCTTTTAAAGCCTCGCGGCATTATCTGCTTGGCGCTCGACATACCATCACAGTGATCACAGATCACTGGAATTTACAGTATTTGAAAACCGCCAAGGCTCAGTCATCACAGCAGCTCCGATGGGCTTTGTTTTCCGCTGAATTTGATTTCGTGATTACCTATCGACCTGGCTGCAAGAATGGCAAAGCAGGCGCCTTATCCCGAATTGGAATGGGAGAATCTGATACAAACTCAGAACCAGTACCAATAATTCCCGAACAGAGGATTCTAGGCATGACTTTGTTACAGACGCTTGAAGACATTCAAGCCAGAGTGAAACAACTCCTGGACCCTACAACCTTACAGGAATGGATACAAAAGGGATCAGACTTTACCATAGATAATGGTTTACCTTATTTCCAAGGACGCTTATTCCTGCCACATAAGGAATTACATGAACTAGTTATTTCTGGTTATCATGATACATTAATAGAGGGACACCCCGGTATTGCCAAGACAGAGCAAAAGGTGAAATGACAATTTTGGTGGCCCTCTTGGCGAAAAGATGTTAAATCTTTTGTGATGTCCTGTGGTGTTTGCGCTCAAAATAAAAGTCAAAAGAAAAGACCAGCCGGTCTCCTTCAACCTCTAGACATACTGCCAGCACCCTGGCACACCCTATCAATGGATTTTATTACGGACCTGCCTCCTTGTTCGGGGTACAATACTATTCTGGTAATTGTGGATTTGTTTTCCAAAATGGCCCACTTTATTCCTTTGAAAGGTTTACCTTCAGCTTCTGTCCTAGCCAAAGAATTCCTCGAAAATATTGTTCGGCTACATGGATTCCCATCTATACTAATCTCTGACCGGGGAAGCCAATTAATTTCCCACTTCTGGCGCAAATGTTGTCAAATGGCGCAGATCGACGTAAGATTATCGACCACTCACCACCCTCAGACCGATGGTCAGACCGAGAGGACAAATCAGACCCTTGAGCAGTACTTACGGTGTATGTTACAGCAATATGAAAGCAACTGGAAAGACATTCTTTGGATAGCCGAATACGCATATAATAATTCGGTACACTCTGGAATTGGCCACAGTCCTTTTTATACTTTGTTTGGGCATCACCCTCGAACCTCAAACCTTGACTCACCTCAGAACCTCGGAATGCCTGCAGTAGAACATCTGCATTCTACAATTACCCAAGCCTTCAAAGAGGCAACTACGCATTTACAACAAGCCAAGAGAAAATACAAGGAGAATGCTGATCTACATCGGAGTGAAGCACCTCCGTATCAGATTGGGGATCAAGTGTGGTTAGCTAGCAGACATTTACCACTCAAAGGGCCTCAAACTTTTAATCCAAAATATCTGGGACCTTATTCTATTACGGCAATAATTAACCCAGTGGCTGTTAAACTTGATTTACCAGCTAGTATGCGAATTCACCCTGTTTTTCATGTGTCACTTCTGAAACCAGTGGTACCCGGAACCCGACTACTCAAACTTCCAGAACCTATTCTAATAGATGGGGAGCCCGAATTCGAATTGAAGAACATTTTAGACTCAAAAATGTTTAGGTCAAAACTGTTCTACCTAATTGATTGGAAGGGGTACGGACCTCAGAAGAGGTCGTGGGAACCCAGCGACCATGTGCATGCACCTCGATTAGTCAGGAAGTTCCACCGACTCTTCCCAGACAAACCAAAACCCCCGGAGGGAACAACCTTGGGAGGGGCCTTGGGGGGGAGTGCTGTCATGATGCCCGCTCCCGGGGAGCCGGTTCAAGCCCTGCGTCCCCGAAAGCGGACATCCAGTCCCCAAGGAAGGACCCAGCAACCCCATATAGGGGCCCTTTGGACAGTGTCCTGGCGCCTATGGCGCCAGGCTCATAAAAGACATCAGGCCTGGCGCCATAGGCGCCAGGCTCATTATGGGAGTGCTTGGGTGCACTTACCTGATGCAGACCATGCTGCAGGATCCCGGCCTCCATGAGGCCTGAAAGGAACTACTTCACCTGTGGGACTAATTTACCATCCGGGCGTGGTCGGGGAAGGATACATACCTGATTGGAGGAAGGATACATACCTGGAACTTCTTCCAAGGCTATTTAAATCCCACCCGAACAGCCACACGTGCTTCGCGTTGTTCTGCATCTAGCAGCTGAACGCTCACCGTGTCTGCTCCTGCATCCTGACTTCTGCCACGCCTGCCAGCATCCTGGATCACCTGAAAAGGAAGAGAAGAAGAGAACAGAAGAAGGAAAAGTCCTTACCTGCTAAATCCGCATCCCGGAGACATCTCGCCGACAATCCTGAAAAGGAAGACTTTTATTTAAAAGCTCATCGCGTCGATCGCTGCAGCGCCGCATTCCACTCACCTTTACAGGGCGCCTCCATGTTCAGCAGCGATCATCCAGATTCGCAGTTACACCCCAGCGCCTAGGGAGAAAAAGACCAGAACAAAAGGTGAGAGAGAGAAGGGAATAAGGAAAGCTAAATCTCCATGTTAAGACTTACCTGTTGATTCATTCCATCTTCATTTCGGGTCCGCGCCGCATCCTGGCATTTCCGGACCCCGGCCCCCAAGGGGAAAAAGAGACATCAGCGTTAATAAGCGAATGAAAAGACATTACCAAAAAACGCTCATTAAAGACTTAACTGATTTCTACAAGGATTTCACCTCTCATCTCGGGTCGGTGCCTGTTCCCCGGCATTACGTACCCCGGCCCCTATGGGGAAAAAGACACTAGCATTAGTACATTAATGCATGGACACAAGGGGAACCTCTTATCAAAAAACTTACCTGGAAGCCAAGCAAGTTTGGTTCTCACCAATCCGAAAATCCAGTGAAGTAACTGGATACCAACGCGCCCCTACATCAGAAGCAGGATGGAGAGCTCGTCCTTCCAGACCCTAAGGTGATACGCTATGAGGAATCACAGAAGGGTTTCGAGGAGGGTGAGAGGGGAAGGTGGGAGGCCGATTGCATTACCCCGCAGACAGTTAATCCCCTATTTTCGCCTACAGAAGGATACTTCTGCGAGCCAGACAAGCCAGATTTGGGGGCCCGGTCCAGTCCGTCTTCCGAACCCTGCGCATCACCTTAGAAGAGGTCACAGCAGCGCGAACCAGGCCAGCGCCTCCGTGGGAGTCAGGTGAGCGTTACATCGGCGCAAATATAAAAACAAAGGCAAATACTACACCAAATGCTGCTTTGGTTTCCCTAGACCTGTTTCAGCAAAAGGACAAGTAAACAGCTTCATGTCTTCTGTTAGACACAGTGTGAAAGGCAAATCGCCTAAGAACACATACTGCATACAAAGAACTGAAGCATCAAAGTACATCAATGATTATAATGCAATCCTTGCACTCCTATGGAATGCAAACAAAGATGTGCAGTACATTGCAGACAATTCCACTACAGTGGCATGGTATGCCACAGCCTACTTAACCAAAGGAGAGAAAACAGAGCTGAAACACCTCTGGCATGACATATCAGCTGACCAAACACTGTAACAAAATTGCTATGAAGCCGCAGAATGTTTAACCGACACCGCCTTGTATGGGAAATCTGAAAACATAGTCTGGCTAAGCCTTGGTCCTGCTGCATCCAGAAAAAGAATTCTCAAATCATACCAAGACATAGAAACAATAGCCAAAAACAATCCCAACAGCCAGGACATTTACTAAAAACAACTTATTGGATACATACTACCCAAACAGAAGTACTGCTTTGGAAATCATGTGCCTATACCACATAGCCCAAAACTTCTCATACAAAAATAATGTTAAACCAGATGAGAAAAAAGATAAATACAAAGTCAAAAGTGGGGCAGCCTGGTTAAACTTACCAAACACAGCCTCATTAATCATATGAAGCTATCGTTAAAAAGCTCCTCGACATAGAGAACTGTACTACATGTCCCTACTGCAACTTTTTAAACCATGGAGAAAAGAGATTTATTGGACATTCATGCCATCCTCCTATGAAGATGCTTTCAATGCAACTGAAAGCACTATAACAGATACAACTTTTACACAGTACAAAAACATGTTGGACAATGAACGCCAACAAGAAGAAGAATATAAGCACAACTAAGTGTAGACACTCATAATAGCAGTCAACCTTCTCTTACAGGAAGTCAATAACCACTTGGACAGCCGCTCATAGCAAATGAGGCAGAATTAGCCATGACTGAAGTAGGAAACACCTCATGTGTCAGTATGAGCAACCTGCAGAAAACTTTGCTCTATTGAAATCACAACTAAACAATGAGCAGCGTAGCATTTTCCTAGAAGTAACTAAAGAAATTGAACATGCTGTGCAGCACGAAACTAAAACTTGTACCTGCCAAAACTATAAACCTGTACTCCTTTATTTAAGCGGTCAAGCTGGTTAAGGCAAAGCATTCTTGATAATAATAATCAGCAAGTTCCTTTCAGATGTTGTAACTGCCCCCACAGGTTTAGCTGCCTACAATATAGGTGGTGTTACTTTACACCGATTACTATTCCTTCCAGTAGAACACCAAAACAAATTAGACTACTACAAACTTTCAACAGAAGCTGCTATGGAGCTACAAAGAGTTTTGAAACAAATGAAAATGCTCCTAATAGATGAGGTGAGCATGGTCTCCAACTTAATGTTGGCTTTGATTCACCTCAGATTGCAAAGAGGTCCTTAAAACAGACTAAGAAGAACTCTTTGGTGGAAAACACATTATTGTTTTTGGAGATCTTCTTCAATTAACACCAGTGAAAGGTGAACCTGTTTTTAAAATTGTAGGACACAAACTGTGCTGTAAAACACTTGGCAACATAGGAATTGTAAATCTCTGGCAACATTTCCAGTACAGAGAACTAACTGAAAACATGCGTCAGTCTCGAGACCTCACCTATGCCAACATTTTGAAAAGCATTTGCATTGGTGTGCTCTCTAAGGAAGCACTGTCTATCTTAAAATAGCAGACGCATCCATGAGCTGTACGGGCATAACACATGTGCTACTGATGTCATGGAACAATTAACACAAACAAATATAAACTGTATGCCCTTAATGCCAACCCTAGCAAGCTGTGTACAATTCAATGAAACAATGTTGAAAAGAAAATGCAACCACTAGTGCAAATTTACTCCACAAACTGGACGTGCATGGTATGACAGTACCTATGTGTCAACAAGCCACAGCACAACTAAATACCTTAGAGAACTCTACCTCTAACACAGCTGGTTTGGAGACAATGTTAACATTATGTTTAAACTGTAGAGTAATGCTAAAGTGTGACCTTGACATGGAACAAGATTTAGTTAATGGAGCACTTGGTACAGTTGTTGGTTTCGAGTTATACCCGCATGACAAAAGCATTAAATTTGGCAATATTCACTGTGACAAACTTTCAGAAGTTAAAAGGATAAGACGCTCACAGCTGACTCCTTCTTTCAAAGACATGTATGTACGCAGAGAACAGTTTTCCCTGTCTCTAGCATACGCAGTCGCTATTCTTAAATCTAAAGGTCTAACCCTAGATCAAGCATTGATTGACATTGGCAGCCCAGTCTTTAAAGAAGGCATGAGTTACATAGCACTGCATGCCTACGTACACTTGAAGGACTATTTGTAGTCAATTTTGATGCAAGTAAAGTCAAAGCTGACATTCCTTGCATCGTAGAGTACAACTGACTAAGTGCACTCTACACACCCCATCTCAAAATGTCCCATATTCCTCAAAAAGGCAAACTTTGTAAAAGAAAACTAGACCAAACACAACTTATACATGATCTCTCAACAGTACCACCAAAGAAATGGAAAACAGATGGTATTTCATCAATTACCACAACCACAGAGGTATGCAGTGAAAAGGCAAATGCATACCCAACTGAACAAACAAAGAGAACTACCTCTTCAAAGAAACCATGTGGACTTCCAAAAAATGAGTCAGACACAGAACTGTCTGGTCCATTCAAATTTTCCAATACAACTGGTGTAAATTGCTATGCAAATGTAGCAATCAATGTTCTGTTGCACTTGCCACCAATTGTTTAAAACATTTACTTAAATGGCACAGACCATTTGTGTTTGCAAATGCTACTCCTTCACAGAAATGTAACAAACAATCCTGAGAACACTTACAGTGTCTCAGGAATAAGGCAGGAATTGGACTTCTGTGCAGGAATGGTGAGATTCACTATAAACACACAAGAAGATCCACAAGAATTTCAAATGTACTTACTGCATGTACTGGAAAGCAAAAACATACCTATGAATGAAATCTTCCAGATTTCATACATGTGGAAACATACATGCACTCTCTGCAGCCATGTGGTGCAGGAACAAACGACCACTTTGTGTATGTATCTATACCTAACTGTGAATCCATTCCATTTCAACAGCTGGTACAAAATGCAAACCATGGCATATTATGTACTACTTGCAATTCCGACAATCATTCCACCGTATAGATACAATCACATAGCCAATACAGAATAGTAATGCTTTTATGATGCAATGCAGATGGTACCAAACACAACTGCAAGCTTACTAGCTTCACACACAGACAAGTATCACTTGGCAAGAAAACATTCCCAACAATAGGCATAATCTATCACACGGGCACCAAAACCAGTGCAGGTCACTCTACTTCGTACATTAAAAAGAAATGTGGATGGTTTGAATGCAATGATACTTCCATTACTTTGAAGCAGAGATTACCAGCAAATCTTGCAAATGCCTACTTAATATTCTTGAAACCCAAATGTGCTCACTGAGCTACTGCCCACCATCACATATGATAAACTGTAAGCAGTTAGAATACGCCAACTGGTATCTAACTACAACCACAATACTACAATATTACTTCCCATTAATCCACCACCAAAAATGAAAGTACACCTGAAGAAACCCTTCAACACTCATTAAGTATAATCAACCAGCATACACCAACTGGTATCTTACTGCACCCACAGTACTACAATATTACTTCCAGCGGTCAAACTGCCAAAATAAACCTTCAGCAATCACGGTGCCACAGTGCTGCAAACATACCCTCAACAACTTTCAAACTACGAACAGTTAGAATACGCCAACAGGTATCTAACTACCCCCACAAGCCTACAATATTACTCTGCAATACCACAGTACTTAGAAAACATCAACAGTAAACAAATGCATAAACAAATACTGCTAAACAGAGAAACCTAATTAATTTCTTTTATTTTTTATTTCATGAGATTTTATTTGGTTCTAGAATACAGGAAACTTTTTGCCTTGGCTATTTTCCATAAAATTATGAGCCAGTGTTAAAAGAAAGAAAAAGTCTACTTGTTGACATTTTTTACTTTAAATTATTTTTTAAAGTCTTGATTTTAAAGAAGATTTCTAACAACAATTTCACCAATGCCAGAGTGAGTGGAATTTGATTTCCCCTCAGAAGTTCCAACCACCAAGCCTTTGTTGTCCTTCCAGCGTAATTTCTGGCAAATTCTGCCATAACTTTTATTCTCTTCTCCTCCATTATCGGGCAGAATAATACCAAGTGCTTTCATGACTCGACAGAGGTCTCACTCTGGCATAATCTGCAGTTAGCGTTAGATTTGTGCTTGGCCCTTACGCTGAGTATATCGCCAGTTGGAAATAGGTTCAGTCTAAATCTCATGTATTGATCCTTATAAAACCGGTTTGGAAACAGTTTGAGGTACTTTGGCAGCGTGATTAATTTCCTTACTTTGATGAACGGTTTCTCGTAAACTTTCATATCCTATCTCTCTTCTTGCTTTGTGATCCAGTCTTTAATACACAGTTTCCTTTGGACCTTGTACGGGTTCTCTTTTAGGGTTTGGTCTGATTCTCCCAAGTCTACGATAATGGCTTGACATGTCGATTTCCAGTCAGAGGTTGCTTCATTGTTTTGAATTATAGCTTCATTTAATACTGCAAAACCTCCACTCTCGGTCGCATCCAGACATTTTCTGTATAGCGCTAGCGATTTACATGTTACTATGGTCTTCATAGCTGTCAGACCCAACTCCATTCGGCATGCTTGGATAGGTGCATTTAATGAGAGGTTCAGGGCTCTTTTCCAAAATGTCCCTTCAATCAAAGACCAATTTTCTGAGCGGAAAGAAAATACTGTTTCAACACCGTAGGTTAGAATGGGGAGTGCTTTCATTGGATAGAACTCAATGAGTGGTCTCAGTGAAAAAGTACAGTATCTTTTCATCAGAAATCTGACTGGCTAGGTTTCTTGCCTTCGATTTCAAGATGTCTAGTATCGGTCTCTCAATTTTGCTTGTATTTAGGCATACCCCTAGATATGTAAATGCCGATACTTGTGAGCTTTTCTTGCCTCTTAATTGCCAGATTTGGGGTTTTTTCCGAGTTACTCCAGCTTGTTCTCCAAAGGGTTTGGAGAAAAGAACAAAACTGCTTGATTACCCCTCTCCTAGTCTACCTTTAGGAGTGGTCAGAGGAGAAAGACAAATGGATAGATTATATAGTTCATCTGTCCAAGTAGTTGTGCCAAACAAGTAATCACTTAAAAACACGTTTTTATCAACATTCAATTCAATACAAAGTCGTATGATGTGTGCTTTCCGCAAGGCATCACAAACATTCAAAATATTTAAAACTACAATTTAAAGAAAAAACAGTCCAGAATTATTGTATTCTTATGCCAGTGTTGGCTTGTGTTAGTAAGTGACATTCATGATTTATCACAATGACAACAAAATGTTACCAAATTCTATTATGGCAGGGGAAACTATCAATGTACAGCATAAGCTGAAAGTTCATTTGAAAAAAAGACAGCCTTGTTTAGGTGTCTGTGGGATATCTACATATGTTTCGGCTGAACAAATGTTGTCAGCAGCTTCCCTGATGTTCCGCTGTTTGCATTATAGCCCTCTTCAGAACGGTACGTTGTTTTGGTAAGTTGACAATAAGTTCAAGGTAAATCCCCGATGTGTCAGAGTATAGTTGAAAACTATATAGACCTGTTTTAGTCAATAATCTAAAAAACAGCTTTAAAAACTTTTTGGGCAATTTTCATATGTTGTAGAGGTTTTCATTTTCTACAGAAATGCTTTCTACTGACCTTTTTAATCTTAATGTGGTTAGACTAGAGCGTTGTAGTTTGAACCAGGAGGTTACTTCCTTTTTGGTGATTGCGTTTTGCACTGTGATTAGTGTTCTGTTTTCTTTTTCATTCAGGTTAAGGAATCCTCAGAGTCTCTTCAATTGAGTGTGCGGGACCTGTAATGAGATAGGGCCTGTGTCAAATGTTGCTATACATCATTTGTGACAAGTTTATTTTACTTTAACAAATTTGAGTTGATTGTGTACTGACCTGCATGGGTTTTAGCGGCCTTTCAAAATGTTGCTGCGCCGTTATTTGGGTGAGGGTGGAACTGGATAGTCCACACATAGACAGCTTTCAGATTCAAAAAACCCCCGTCTCATCTGTCTTCTGCCTATATTTAAAGACAAGAGGGCAGTGTTCCAATTATATTCTAAATGGCATGTCGCGTGTGCCCAATCTGTTATAATGTGAGCACTGGGGACTAGCAGCATCAGGCTGCCTTGTTTGGAATCATTGTTCATGGCCAAAGGATCAAAGTTGACCTTTTTCTCGCGTGTTGATCTGCGAAAAGCAATCTTCCGGTATCCGCGTTTCTAAATCCCCGAGATGCAATGTGGAAGCCCAGTATTGTTGGTGTGTTTTACAGGTGTTTTAATGATGACGTAGGCACATATTTGCGTGCTTGGTAGGCTAGAGAGGTACTTTTCTTCCATCCACCATGTTGGATTGGTAAATAAGAAACGGATTGGTTAATAACCGGCTGTAAGGCCGTCCTTGGTTCGTTTTTTCTCCAAATTTGTTTGAGTCACATCCATCCTGTCCACAGGGATATTGACAAAGTGGTGTTTATTCATGTTTTGAAGTTTTTCTTTTTTTGGTACACTAAAAAATGGACGGGCTGGCATCCATTCAGCATCCATACTTTGAGGAAAGACGATATACTGGTATATCAACGGCACACAGCAGTGCACATAATTTATCAGGAACACCCAACACCATGGGCTAACGAAAGAAGCCCTAGATATATAACCAGAGAGTGCGAAAGATATACAATCATATGAATGCTGAATGGATGCCAGCCCGTCCATTTTTAGCGTACCAAAAAAAGAAAAACTTCAAAACATGAATAAACACCACTTTGTCAATACATAAGTGGTCCCTATACTGCTTTATCCCCCTAAAACAAAATATTTGGGACCTACCCAGTATTTTCCTCCTTGTTCTCCAAAGGCCATAATCCTTGATTTAAGCATGTTGATTTTTAAGTCGTTTTTTGGCAATTTTGCAGGGCCTCATGTTGTCGCTGCATCCCTACTGGGGTCTGATCCAGTAGGACCACATCATCAGCGTAGAGCAAACTACCTATTTTTGTTCCTTCACTGTTTGGCTGGAAGCATCTGATGTTACTGAATGCGAGTTCAATGTCTGAAATAAACAGATTGAATAGATCTGGCGCCAAAGGGCAGCCTTGCTTTAGCCCTTTGTTTGTTTTCATTTCCTTTGACAGCAGACCTGATCTGTCCATTCTTATCTGTATTGAAGTGCCTGAATATAGGTCTTGGATGGCTTCTAAGATGTAGGTTGGACAACCCCACTGCCTCATTTTTGCCCACAGCCTGGGCCAGTTCACTGTGTCAAAGGCTTCAGTTAGGTTGATAAAAGCCATGTAGATTTTCTTCCCTTTGATTTCGCTCTGTCTGAGCCTTAAAGATGTTGATCAGGAAGATGTTTAAGGAAGTTCCAACTCTGTTGATAAATCTGTTTTGCCAGATGTCCCGGTGGTTAGTTCCGTTACTCCACTTTCCCAGTGACTTCAGAACAAATGAAGCAAACACCTTGCCCACAACATCCAGCAGTGCTATGGGCCGATAGTTACTTGGGTTCGATCTTAAGCCCTTTTTGAATATCGGGATTATCACTGCGGTCTTCCAAAAGGATGGAACTTCTTGTTTGTCTGTAATGTGAGCAAATATGGACATTAAGAACCTAGAGCATTGACCCGGGTTTTCCTTCAACATTGCGTTCGTTAGCCCATCCAGCCCCGCGGCTCTGGACTTGTTTAACTTGTCTATCACTTCTTTGATTATCCCGCAGTTGATGTTTAGTTGATTCCATGAACTCTGCGTACTTGTTTGTTTGGTTAATTTGGGGCATTCTGGGTCAAAAAATTTGGAGAAGTGGGAGATCCAACTTTCTGCTGTAATGGGGTTAGACACAAGTGAATCCTGCAGTGCATCTATGTTGTTAATAATGTACCAGATTTCAGAGGTGTTTTTCAACCTTATTTTGTATAACATTGTTTTCGCATCTTGTTGGAGAATCGTCTTTTTGCGATGTTTTCGCCAGTTTCTGTGCTATTGCTTTATTTTGTTAATTTTGCTTGATCTTTGTGGGGATACTTTGTTTTTCAGTGCCAATATCGGTTCTCCCATTCTTTTCTTTTGTTCCCATGTGGCCGGGTCGAAAGTGTGTCGATGGAAAAACCCTGGTTTATTTCTGCTCTCACTTTTCATTTCAAAGGCTTTTAGAAGGACTGTGTAGTCAGCTGTTCCTAATGATCTATTTTGTATTTTAGCCATTTAGCGGCTTTGAGCTTACCCGTTAGATTTAGTAGTTGATCAGGTCTGATCCTCAATCTATTTTGCCCCGATGTCACCTCGGGGTCTATGCTGTAATTCTGTTCGAATTGCTGCCTTCGGCAGAACCAATTCATACTTAGAAGGTTGTGGTCACCTTGCTGATTTTCTTCCACGGTCATTATGACTGGGTGCCTCATTATGTTCTGGGATACATAGATGTAATCCAGTATCTGGCCCCCCTTCTTCCCTCTCCATTTTATTGTTCAGGGGGAGCCCCCCTGATGTCGTCTGTCAAAATGTGTGTGTTCCTTGATGCCACAGCTCTTCTCCATTGCGAACCCCTTTTCCTTGCGGCTGTTATTTTGACGGGGTCTTCATCCGTGTCGTAGCCATCGTTGTTCCAGCAGTGAGCGTCCAAATCTCCACAAAAGGTGAAGTGGGGGTCTTTCCATTTTTCCCTCTGGCTGTCCACCCATAGCATGACCAGATCTGGTAGGTCATCTAATTCCTTGTTTACTGGATTCCAGTACAGATTTGTGATAACTAGAATCAATGGTTCTTTGTCAGGCCTTACAGAGATTGTTTGAATGTAATAGTTGGGGTTGCTTGTTTCCAGGGTCTCAAAATATATGGTGTTCTCAATTGCTATTAGGACTCCGGACATTGCTCTACCTCTGGGTCCTTTGAGTGCTAGATTGAGATTTACGATGTATCCCTCTATAATTGGCGGGTCTCTTGTAGACAAATGATGTCATATTTTATCCTTAATAGGCCTTCACTGTAAAAAAAAGGTGAGCAAACCCCTGTGTATTCCAATTTACCAGTGTTAAAGGGGTTTTGGTATGTGTTTGTTGGCTCTGTGATTTGGTCATTTTCGTGGCTACTAGCCCTGCAAGCCATTTCCAGTTTTCTTCAGAGCCCTCTTCCACGGTCTTCGATTTCATCACGCTTATGGGGTGGACTGCAAGCGGCTCCCACCCCCTTCTTGAGTGCGCCACTGTGTTACTTGAGTGTGCCCACTCTTTTTTTCTGATCAGTACTCCATTTTCTGCCCCTTGATCTTATTGGTTTGGGCTTCAATCTTGCTGCTTCTCGAATGGTTAACGCCACGTATTTCTGATCAATGAAATCAAAGCCCAAAGGTCTCAGTCTCCGGGCTTCTTCTAGTAGTAGGTGCTTAATGAGGGAGCTAGATAGGTGAATAATTACTCTATCCATTCTGTCATCTTCCGGGAAGTCGATGGTAACTAGATCGTCAGTCGTCAACATTCTAAGAGTAGGTTGGTGATGGAACAGCCTGATTACATTTGCTCTATTCAGAATGAGACCGTAGTCTGATGAAATCACTCTTTCCAGGATGATCTGTAAGGCCGGCTTGTCTTAGTCTCCCGGTCTGCCATTTGAAGGCCTTTCCTGCTGGGTATTGGAGGGGTACTCCGTTGGTGCTTTATTTACCTTTGGAACCTCTTTACATCTCACAATTCTCTGTGGGGATATCACATAACTGTCATTTTTGGGGGAAATGGTATTCGAACTACATTCTTGCCTTTTTGGCTGTGATTGTTTCGTGCGATGGTTGGTGGTTGCTCAGCACCATTGTTACGATTTTCCGATGTCCTCTTCCTAGCTGATCACGTTTGTTGGTTATTTCTGCTTCTCCTTTCATTAAAATCATCGCTGTTGACTTTTTTCTTCGGTTCTTGATGATACCCCTTGTTGCTCCTGTGTGATAGCCATTAGCCTCGGTTTTAATTTCTCATAGGGCCAATCACCCATAGGCCCTATCTGGGCTGTTTCGGCAGTTGGCTCTATTCAACCTCCTGCGTCTTGCCATCTGATACCAAGATTCTTAAATGGTTGATTTTTATGTAATCGGTTTAAGGACACTGGTCCAACCGGTCGCTTGATCCAACGAGGATTCCGAGCCACGTCAGTCTCTTCCTCACTTTCCGATACGGCATCTGGACTCCTTGTTTCTTGGGTGAGTTACATCAGAATGCTCAGACACCCGAGATTGTGTAGGTTGACAAATTCATCAAATCTACAACCGTTATGTCTTCTGCGTGTAGGTTGTTTTCAGGTCATAGGGTCTTTGGTGGCTCCTCTGTCATTTTCATCAACTTTTTTGTCGTCGTTGATGATTCCGATACTAACTTTGGCAGCTGGTTTGATTTGAGGAGTGTGATGTTTTTGATAAAAGTTTTGCTTCCGTTTGATCTCTGTCTGGTAGGCGGATCTAATTTCTTGGTTTTATTGTCTTGGATTAGCTTCGCCTCTGCTCCACTTTTATTGTTTACTTGTTGACTCTCTCACTCTCTAGTGATAGGGATGGATTCCCTGTGTTGCTCTTAGTTGCTTTGGAGAAGATAATACACATCTTCTTTGTTGAGCTGTTTGTAATTGTCTCAGGTGTTTCCTTTGGACCATGCATAATCATCTGTCCAGTAGTTGTTGCCCCTGCATTCGTCGTTTCGCCTGTGTTCTTTGCAAGGAATGTATTCTCCCCTGCTAGTCATCTCAAGTCGTCTTCTACTCCATTTATGGAGTGGGGGTGAGTTGTGGTGCTTTCTGATGCTCACTTTGGTTGCCCTACTGGCCCGTACCTGCCGAACTCCCCAGTGTTCAAGGGGTCTCCATTTTCCATGGGTAGCTGTGCATGCTCTGTCATTCCCGTTTGTGATGCCGTTGATGACATGGATTTATGAGGTGGCGAGGCGTGTGGATTTAATTCAGCCACCTCAAATGCTCTAGACAGTCTACGCACTTGTTTTTCTTTAATGATTGGGTCCAAAATTGTGTGCAGTAGGGAAAACACTTTTGCTGTACAAGTATCCAGGTCCTGTTGTGTTCCAGTAACGAAGCCCTCGACGTAGAGCATCTTTGAATGCAACATAGCAAGCATCGTGGTTTGATCTTTTAACTGATTACCCATTTGTTTGTAGAATTTTATAAATGGTGCTAGTATAGAAGTCAATGTCGAAATCACTAGAAAGTCTCATTCTTTTCCGGAAATGCCTGGAGTCCCTCCTTCTGGACCTTTTGGTTTGTTTCAACTGTTTGTGCCTCATTTGAATCAGTGTTTGGTTGTTTTTTATTGCCTGTCTTGATAGGATATATCTCTCAATAGAGTGCACTGTGGAGCCTGCAATTTCATCGTTCCGTGGTTTGGTACTCTGAGTCTGAGTTGTAAAGTGAGGCACGGACACCTCCCCATCAATTGCACAGTTTTCAAGCTTAGTTTGTTTTTGTTGATGCCTTCCGTTGTATGAAGCTAAATGTGCTCTCTCCCCAACTCCACTACCAATGAGGTTTCCAACAGGAGTTGGTCAGGGATTTCAGAATCGAAAGTGCTGTGGGCTTTCCCAAATAGTTTTGGTTGCTGTTGTAATCCTGTCGCTCCATTTCAATGTCACAGCCCCCATGTGGCCTTGCAGCACTTATATCTGCTCAATCGCCGCCTATGATGGTTCCATCCTCCTCGTCTGGCAGCTGATCAGTTGTTACACGCCGTGCATTCGAGATGGCAGCGTCCATGTCAGTTTTCTTGGAGGACGAATGCCGGCTGAGACTCATAGATCAGCGTTCTCTGACCTACGCCTCTGCTGGCTGATTGGACTGCTTAGGCTGTCCCTTCTGCCCAGCTCTGCGCCTCAAAAGCCATTTTCTCAATAGTTCCCAGTGCTCACCTTATCGTTCCAGCAAAAGGCCGCAGTTGTATCAGCAGTGCCACTGGCGCGACCGCGGCCCGCTGAACACCAAACACTTTGCACATACACTTTGCGCAGACGCTACTCGTGGCTGTTGTGGTTATAAGCCAATGCCTCCAAGCTGCCTGGCGAAGTTAAAAAGGCAAAGTCGTGTCAATTTTTCTTTCTAGCCGCGATGAAAAGAATGTTGTCAACCGCGATGAAATAGAATATTCTCAGTTTCCCTCTGGAGCCAGGAATAAAGCAATGCAATCCTCGCAGTCCTCACTGTCTTCACCAAACACTTTGTACATACACTTAAAACAAATAAACAGTTAGAATACGCCAACTGGTATCTAACTGCAACCATAGTACCACCACTTCCAAAACGAAAATCATACACCATTTGAATTCCTACTACTGTAACAGTGCCTATAACCAGAATACCACATAGATATGCACCTCAAACATTACTGTAAGCAGTGCACACGTCACTGAAGCAGAGTGTTCCACATAACAACAAATTAAGGCAGAAGGTATCTTTTTTATCCTGCATGGATGTTTTCCCCATAGACCCAATGATTATGTGAACAAACACAGGAACTGAGCACATTGCACAGTAGACTTGCTTCAAGAATAGTACTTGTGAAGTACTAATTATGAGGGTCCACAAAGTACACAAATGTCTGCAATGCAATACTACATTACAAAGTACTTACCTTAACATGTGATGTTTTCTTTTCTCACAGACAATGAAACAATGATTTCTCCTGCATTTTCACATACCACATTAGTTAAATCTGCTTTTGCTGCTTCAACAGTATCCTGCAGGGCATGCAAAAAAAGTGCACATGGCCTCAACAATACATACAGTGAGTATACAATTATTGGTGTCATACTTCTTTGTAATCTGCAAATTGCATTCTAAACACATATTTATGCAATCCATAAGCAAGTGTCAAACAGTTGAGTGTATGGCTGTATTATACTGAGCTGGTTGAGGCCAGGGCCTAGACTCTTGGGTGCATGGCCTACAGCCTACGGCCTCTGGCCATGCACCCAAGAGTCTAGGCCCTGACCACAACCAGCACAGCATAATACAGCCATGCATGCAAACATCTCTCACTTACCACAACCCACACACATAACACAGCCTCCTGAGGCCCTATCCACCTCACATACTATTACCGTACTTCCAGCCAATGGACAGACTCTTGGATGCATGGCCTCTGCACCTAAGACTCTACTAACTGCCCGCAACCAATACATCATAATACAGTAAAGTACCCAAGAATCTGCCCAGTGGCTACAACCCAAACACATAAGGCATCCACTTGAGGCCCTGTCCACTTCAGTACACATAGTATTCCAGTATGTGCAACCAGTCAGCACACTCTTGAGTCCAAAAGGCCAGCCGCCTGGGCCTTGTCCACTTTTCTACACATACCATTACAGTACTTCAACCAGTGGGCACACTCTTGGACTCTTGACTGCATCGCCTCCAGCCATGCATCCAAAACTATAGTATCTGGCCACAATTACCTCCCACTGCATACAGTATCATACATCTAAAAATCTGGAGACAGTCCAACAGCTATACACCCAAGATTCTAGTAGCTGGTCACAATCACCACAGCATAGTACAGCCATGCACCCAACAATCTATACACTGCCACAACCCATACATATAAGCCTACCACCGGAGACCCTGTCCACTTCTGTACACATAGTCTTCCAATACGTACACCCAGTCAGCACACTCTTGGATCCAATAAGCCAGCCACCTGCAGCCTTCTACACTTCTCTACACATACTATTACAGTACTTCAACCAGTGGGCAGACTCTTGGGTGCATGCCTCTTCATAGGTGTCTTTTTTGATGAGGTGTCTTGATTATTATTCTTTTTTGCGTTTGAAAGCTCTTCTGTTTGTGTCTGACTGTCGGTGAATCCACCATCTCCTCATTTGACATACTTGATTCACTCTCTTCACCCGAGGCGTCTTCATCCTTGTCATAGTCTGAGCTTTTACCGGTTTGCTCGCCTTCTGGCTACAGTGTTTCTTCTTCCGATATTGGGGAAGTAGAGAGGTCCATTAGATCTGGTCCTCGTCTTCTATCATCATTGTTGTTTTACTACAAAGATACGTTTTCATTCTGTTCGATGAGTCCGCTGGACGATCTATAATTTGAGCGGGGTTTTTCGGCAGACTCAGGGTTTTGATAAAAGTCCAACTTTTATTAGATTTTTGTTTTGCTGGTAGCCTTTGGTTCTTGGGCTTCTTCAAAATTGTAGGGTTTGCTATGTCCGTCTGTTTGTTGTGTGCCTCCTTTTCCTCTGGCCTGTTGCTCCTTTTCGGAGCCTCCACTGTTTTTATCCCTCGTTTTGGTCCTTTTTTCATAAAAATCTCACAACTGGTTACCTCTTGTATGTTTGATGGTGTTTCATTAACTTAATTTTGTGCTTCGATGTCTGTTCCGTCCCTCACTAACCTGTCTTGCTG
The DNA here is from genome assembly GCF_040938575.1 of Ambystoma mexicanum. Lineage (NCBI taxonomy): Eukaryota > Metazoa > Chordata > Amphibia > Caudata > Ambystomatidae > Ambystoma > Ambystoma mexicanum. The sequence goes on along the minus strand of NC_090922.1, from coordinate 1,301,801,635 downwards.
ACCTTCACTACGGTTGCCTCCCGACCTCTCTTTGTTTTCTTCTCTGTTTCAACTGGATGACTTGCCCGACAGTCCCACGGTTGGCCCAAGCGGATAGAATTTGAGGCGGCTGGATAATTTACATCCTGTTCTTGGCTCATAGGTCCGGATAACATCCTCCTTTGATTATTCTGTAAATATGTGGTTGTCCTGGCTGAGGTCGGCTGTTGAACTCCATTCGAATTTCTTGTGCTGGGTGAGTTAGTCGGTAGTCCTTTTCACTGCATGCCTGCAGTTGAAATTGCCCCCGTTCTTTGTCTAAAACAGAAATGCTTTCAATTGTTTGATTGTCTGTGGGGTTCTTGTCCTTTGTGGGGCACCCTAACTGGGAGTTCTCCATAGTACAACTTAGACCCCCTCTGGGGTCCTCTCCCAACGTAGTCTTTCTCCGCTCTTGTTTATCTTTCATGATTGGCTCAATTATATCATGTAAGAGTTGTGAAACTCGCACCATACTGTTATCCATGTTGCTCTGTAAGGATGTTATAAATCCTTCCACAAAGATGGTATTCGCATGCACCATTGCTAGGGTGTTCAGTGGTCTGTAAGAGTCTCTGCTATGCCTTCGTACAACTTCATGAATGGCGCGAGAATTGCCTGTTTGCTCCCAGGGCCCTGGATTTAGTTGTTTTCTTACGGATCTGGTTCTCCCCCTCATTTGTCATTGTTGATGACTCCTTGGTTTCTCTTGTTGTTCTGTTACTCTCTGACCTGGCTTTCCTTGGCTCTGTGGTTTGTTCTGATTGAGCCATTGATGGCGGCGTTTAGACCCCCTGACTTGTACTGGGCGGGATCAGCACATGGCTCACAAGTGCTCTCTAGTTTTGTCCATATTTGATCTTTCAATTACCCTGGATGTTTCTAATAGGACTTCATCGGGGATTTCAGAATCCCAGCCACCGGCCCCTTGTTATTGATTCAATTATCTGTTTCCTCGATCTTTCCCTACGGCATACGGGGAGTCCTTTTTCTCGAAGGCAAACCTATAAATAGGCCTCACGTCGGTCAGTGCCATTGTCTGAGGTTTCCATGTGATCTTGGTCTGAAACTGACGTGAATAGGTCCGAACAGTCTGCTTAACCAGAGGTTCCCTCCTACACGGGAGCCACATACCGGTGTGTTCTTCCCCACCCCTCGTATCATGGTTTGTTTGCTTTGTTTGACCATATATCTAGTTGGTAGGCTTGACCCGTCCATGGGCAAGTTAATTGCATCCTGATCGCTGGCCTGGTTTCTTTTTTCTCCCCTCTCATCGATGATTTCTCTAGAATTTTTCCTTTTCAGGGGCATACCCCCTGCTGAACGTGTTGCTGTGGTTGACGATTCGGTTAAAGCCACCCCAGTCATCGTCAACTGTGATGGTGTATTGTTTTTATTGAGTCCCTTTCTGAGGCTTTTTAGCACCTCAGCCATTCCTAGACTTGATTTGTCTTTACTAAGTTTATCATGGGTGTTCATGGCCACTCCATTGCCCCCTTCTTCAACTTCCTTGCTCGCTAGTTGTTTTGGGGTTGCTTTCTCACTCGCATGCAAGGTTGGCTCCTTTACTAATGTCTTGTCTGGGTGACAGGCTGGCTCTTGCAAGGGTGTCACCGAGGTTATGGGACTCACGTCGGCTTTTGTGATCTCTTTGCTAATAGTGGCTAGATTTTCCATGTAAAGAGCTGCACTGGCACCAATGTTTACTTTTATCATTAGGGGGCAAACACTCAAGGGCTCTTTGTTCGTTTGGGCTTCCAAGTTAAATAGCGGAGAAGCCACTTCTGCCGCCCATGATGGAGTAGAGCAGTAGTCCCCCAACCCCTCCTCGGGGAGTGGGTCAAAGAACACGTCTTGGCAATCCCTTAAGGCCTACTCTGATCTTCCATTCAACAAAGGTAGTCTGTCGAGTGGGGATGACTGCGCAGTCACCAGTGTGTTCCATTTTTTTATTTCTTCAAAGGGGGACTGCTGTCGATCCTCGCTTACCTTTACTTGCTGCAAGGAGATGACCCGTTATCCGCTCTCTGTCTGACACCTGACACTCTACACACTCTGCTACGCTTCGCTTTGTCTCCAGGTTTTGTGTGTTAGCGAGCGTAGACGGAGGCAGAGCGTTCAGGTGAGGCTGGAAGGAAAGACTGCTTACCACGGGTCTGTTTTAGCCACAGGAAAGACTGCTTTTCCCAATCCACACAGCAGTCAGTCAGCAGAGTACTGCTGTATGCAAAATCCAAATCCACAATATTGCAGTAGTACGAGCGGCACACCGGACACTCTACACACTCAGACGGTTATCTGCTAGTCCAGTTACTATCTGAGCTAAATGGAGAGCGACAATGGAGCCGTGGCCACTGTACTTTAAATAAGTGTGCCAAAGAAATGGAAAAACAGACAAACTTACTCCAATTGCCTCGTAGGCGCAGGCACGGGGGACCGTCATACCTCTCCCACTCTAAATCAGCTGCGGGGGAGTAGGTGTTCCAACGGCTCTACATACACCGTATCCTCCTCAAAACACAGTCAGAGATTTCCGTCCGACGTGTAGAGCTCTATGATGAGCTCCAGACACAGGCCTGGCGCTGCCCCGGTGCTGCTGTACAGCCCACTGTCTGCTGTAGCTCCCACACATCCGGTACCTCCAGAACCTGCGTCGGCTTTCCTTGCAAATTTACTCACGTACGATTAGAGGAAGGAACCTAGCATCTCCTATCTATATTCACAATCCCTCTTCTAACAGCATCAAGGGAAGTAAAATCCATGTTAAAATTAGTAAAGCAGTAGGAAAACGTAATTCCCTTAAAACAAACTACACGTCCGAGAATCCCTCAGGGACTGTGATGAAGAAGAGGGCTGAAGAGGCATGTAGAGCTTAAGGACAGGCAGGAAAGCCTAATAGCCTTTGGCTAGGCCAGACAATAAAGACTGAGGGTCTGAAGCCAATTAAACCACCTGAGGGCAATACAAAGCGTCAGCAGAGAGGATCTGGAAGATCGGCAGCAGTAGCAGAGGAAGAAGAAGAGAAGGAGGCTGGCAGTCAGGGGTGTTGCTAGGTCTGGAAAAGATCCAGGGCTATGCTAATATCAGGACTGTCGGGACTTGCGGCTAACTAGCCATTTGGTTGTAGCCCCTGAGCTTCTATCTGGGGCTACAACCAAAAGACCCAGGACTATAGCCCCTTAAGGCCCCCCATAGCAATGCCTCTGCTGGCAGTTCACTAGGAAGTGTGACCACAGAAGGGATGCTGGAGCGAAGGAAGAGCTGATTTTACCTGCAGGCTCTGAGTTGGTCCTGTGCTCACAAACCCTCCTTGGCTGTGGTTTTATTGGAAGAGACTGGGAGAAGCTGGCAGTCTTTCCATGTGTGCCTAATTGCTGTGAATGCAGAGCTGAAGTCCTGTGTTTTACCTGAGGTCCGTGTGCAGAAGCAAGCTGAGGGAAGCTGGAGAAAGGAAGTCTCTCCATCAACGAGACACTCATGCTGAAGAGAGGTGTAGATCCTGAGAGGGCCTGTAGTAGCAGAGAAAGAGAAGCTGGGAAGTGTAAGCAGCCCGTAGCTGCTGTTACTCTGGAGCCGGTGAATGAAGCGCTGTAATCCAAAGCATGAGAAACTCCTTGCTGGTAACTGTAACCAGCTGAAACGCACTTGCATAGAAGGTAAAGCGAGTGAAGTCATTCACAGTTGGGGGACGTCTTGTTGAACAAAGGAAAATGTATCACATGCTTATTCTACAACAGCTAAAATGCTTGCGTGTGAAGAAAGTCTTTCTTTTCTCATTGTTATATTAAAAATGATTAACCAAAGAGTCGCCTGTCTCCTATTAAAAGGGAGAACGGTAGTAATGGTTTAATAAGTTGTAGCAGACTTTCCCAAAGAACTACAAGAATGTTTCACTTCAGAGAAGACGCGTACAGAGTATTGTGCTTCCCGATCATTGTCAAAGACCAATGCTGCCTGAATTAACAGGAACGCAAGTAGCAAGTTTGAAGTTTACCATCAAAAAGAAATTGCGTATCCCTAAATCTGATTTTGACGTGAACCCAGACTCTTGTAACATTCTACAAAAACATTTAATTGTTGCAGAAGTTGTAGAACTCACAAGTAGAACACGCATTACCCAATCCAGTAGATAGAACCTTCCAAAGGGGAATCCAGCCCAAATAAGAACTAAACCTTGTTGTCTTGAAGTTGTTGAAGCTGATACAACCCTAGAGAGCTCTGATGCAAGGGTGACAAAGTTATATAAAACTGGGAGAGTGGCAGGGCAGCTTTGGGGTAAACCCTGGAGACAGGAAGGTGCACACAAAGCTAGGGAATGCAGCTAGGTGCTTGTAACAAGACCTAATAAAGAATCTGTGAAGCTGAAACTGTGGCCGTTAGCAGCTATGGCATATTTTGTGACAGCTACAAGACTTAGAGAAGAGGCAAAGAGGCTGCCCTTTCTTGTAATAGTGGAAAGAAGTGCCTTTGCCAACCTGGAGATTTTGAAGAGTCTTGTTTAAGGTGCCTAACACAATTCCATAATATCAAGTTGCAGCCGAAAGTAGTAGAACTGTGGTTGCCTAGAATTTTGTCAGAAGATTTTCATTTTGCTGAGGTTGAAGTAGAAGCAGTCTCTGAGGCAAGAAATCCTGCTTTCACAGTATCATTGACAGGAGGAAGTTACCAAGAAGGGGGCAACTCCTTTAAGAGAAGAATCCCGATGAATTGCATTCAAGACACTGCAGAAGTTACAAAATCAAAGTTGTTGTCAAAGTGGAAGTTGTACTTTATACTTTGAGCATTAACTAGGATTACCACTGGTTCTGTTTTCTTAGTGGAACTTTGAAAGTGAAGCTTTTTAACAAATGAAAAAGAAACTGTCACCCGGTGATTTTTGTTTGAGTGACTATTTGATTCTTTGGAACTTTTCAAGAGCTGATTTAATACTTTATTTAGCTTGGGAGAAATTGGCTTTGGACATTTCTGGGAGAGCAGAATCTGCCCAGATCAAGTAGAAGTCATCCAAGACATTGGTTATTTGGTAATCTTTTGTTTATGCTTTACTTTGAATGTTTTGTTGTTTAGTGTGCGGGTTAGTTTTGTGTATGCTAGAAGGTTTTCCCTTGGATCCTAGACTAGGTAGGGAATCCCCTGGTAGAGTAGGTTTAGTTAGGGTTTATGTATTGTTTTTGTTTAAATAAAATATCGAACCTTGAGAAAACTAAACTCAATTGTGAGCCTCACATTACTGACCCCCCACAGCGTGTAGCTAAACTGAGCTGAACCAAACTACCATGGTTTATGATATAAGGCGGCCAGATTGTGCAGAGTTATTATTGTTTGGCAAGAATTGGGAGAAACCAGCAAGCTATGCAGCCGTGATGCTGGTATCTCCAATGTCTAATGCCCAGTGATGGCAACCAGGTGACACATTACACATAAAGGCGAGGCTTGTTCTCACCTGAGAACCGGAATTAATGTCACGTTGGTATAAGTTGCCAGGCTGCCACTCGCCTCTGGCAAAGACAATGGGCCTCATTACGACCCAGGCGGTAAGTTACCGCCTGGGCCGTGACTTTACCACCATGGCGTAAACTATGTTTACGCCATGGTGGTTGGCGGACTTACCGCCCCATTCCGACCTTGGCGGGGCGGTAAGTCCCCAATCCCCATTTACCCTTCCCCATTCCCATTTTTGCCCCATAGGGCATAATGGGAGTGGGGAAGGCGTTAATTACGCCACCGTAAATTACGGTGGCGTAATTAACTCCATGGTCCCTTAGCGCCATGGATTTTAACACCTGCTAAAAGCAGGTGTTAAAAGCACCATGGCGCTAGGGGACCTCGTAATCAGGCGGTAAGGGTCGGCGCTGTTAACGCTGCCGTAAACCCCTTACCGCCTGGGTCGTAATGAGGCCCATTATCACATGGGTACGAAGAACAGCATTATACAGCAAAATGCAGTGATGTTAGTAGTGTTTCTTAAGGTCAGAGGATGTTCCAGTAGGAAGTGCAATGATTAAATGTAACTGACTAAATGTATCTAACTGTCTTATGTATGATTCTCATTGTGTAAAACCATATAAAACCCTAAGAAATCCGTGATCAGGGGGTCATATTCTTGGGAGGGGATATTCTGACAGCCTATACTGCCTGTTTCTCTACAGCTGTATAGAAATAAAGCTTGCTCCGTTGATTCTGCCATAGTTATCATAAGTGTATTTTATTGGTGGTTTTCACACTACTTTCCGTTTGAATAACAGGTTCCCATATCCCTAACGCTTTGAATTGAGATTGTTGCATAGTGTTGGAGGGTATGTGCAGAGCCTATGATGCAAGAGAGAATGTTGATGCTTGTATGAGAAACCTGAAAGTGTCTCCCAATCTAGTACCCGCGGATCTGTCATCCAGGTGGCCAGGACACACCCATCACTATTAGCATGGAAGCCAACGGACTAACAACAGAGCCGTTTACCTGACATGTCCCAATACAAGAGTCAGGCAAAGTCAGACAATTGACCATAATCGCACACACCTGACGGCCCTTTCCCTCCCCCACAGGAATAAAAGGTGGAGCACAAGAGCACAGGAAGATCAAGGCAGACCGCACAACGTGAGAGCTAGGTCCGTCTGGCAGTTCAAGAAGAGGCGAAAGATGGTGAGAGTCGAGAGGAAACCAGGGGGAGAAGTGACCTTGCTCTTATCGACAGAAGCCTGTGAAGCTTCAAAAGGTAACGTAAGGCCAAGAACAATAGCCTGTGTGTGTATAGCCAGATGTCCACGGTACCCGGGTGCCGCTGTCATGATCTAAGTGGGACCGCAGGGCACACCCTCACATAGCAGTGTGGGAAAGGACTGACATGTAGAATGGCTGGCGCAGGCGTTTGTTAAAGGGAGTAAGTGGTCACGACCCTCACCAACATGGCCACCAGGTCAGGACCTGCAGCAGAAATCGAGATGACCCCCAGCAGGCGCGTGTTTTTTTTTTAGACAGACATTGTTTAGAATGGCAGCACTTATTGTATTATTATGTGTTCATATAGTTATAAATGTTATCGTTTATTAGTGGGGTCTATTGTTTTTCTTTGATGTTCATACGCTTCACGTTCTTCTTTTTTTTTAAAATACACTTTAAACATTCACAGGCATGAGTATGTTAATAGTGTATCTCATAGTTGTAGCTGGTAACCTGTTTGCATAACTTGGACATATTAATATGTCAACATATATTGTATTTGCCAACTCAAAATTCACAGTCTCTGTTGTTTCTCCTCCATAGAAACGGACCTGAATATCTTGTATATGTTATTATTGTCCTCAACTGTTTCTTGAAGCATTGTACATTTCAATTTTTGTAACATTCCTCCTGTTATTTTTTATGCTTTGTATATGTTCTATAGCATAATAAATAAAGCCAACATTTGAATATGATGGAAAGTACTTTTACATTGATATGTTGAAGCACATGAAATGCAATGTCGTTTTAAATGTATTATGTTGAAGTACAAGACATACATTTATATTCAGTAAATGCTGTATTTTTCCCTTTATCCATTTTCTACAAACTTAAAGGTTTGACATGTTTCACTGGTTTGTTAGACATTGCTATACTGTCACCTCTTTCTATAATGTATATGTTATGTTATTGTCATTCGTCCAGCACAAAGGCATGGTGAACACACAGCCTGGTCTCTCTGGAAACAGTGGCGCTTCAATACGTGCAACACTAGACTGCCACACTCACCTTTTCGGACCATAGGAAGTTACGTAGCTTTCCCCAAGATGGCATCCGTAATCAGCCAACATCACTTCCTGACTACTGTGACATTGCAACTGCAGGTAATTCCTGTCCTGCATGATGTTCCTTCTGTGTTCTCTACTTCCTTTCCTGGCTCTTTCTTTTCTCATCCTCTCCAGTCCTTCTTTCTTGTGGATTCCTTGATAACCAGCACAGCGACATCTCCCGGACGTTCTGGATTTTTCAGCAACAGGTTTCACAGCCATCAATACCAGATCTGATCACTGTCACCTCCTGAGTTTGTTTCCCTACAGAGGTTTTTCCTCTTGACTGCTCCTTCTTGGTGCCCTGCAGTAGCCTCTGTAAGTTGCGACCAGGGTGGTTTCAGGAAGGGACCGACCATTTCTGCACAAACCCCACTGCAGAGTGTGTAGTCAGGTAAAGCCATTTGCTGACAGTCATGTGTTGGGACAAATTCCCAGGCATGCCAGAGGGCCACTAGGAGTTTGCAGGCTCTCAGAAGGCCCAACACCTTCCACAGGACAAATGGAGGACTCAGTCAAACTGCAAGTTCAAACTGCAGTTTATTACAGCAAAAACCAACAGGGATGAGTACAAGAACATAGGAAATCTGTGGAGGTCTCAACTTCTCCTGGCTCGCAGACCAGTTTTGACCTAGAATTATGTCAGAGTGATGTCACAACCTGGGCCCTTCTCCAGAAAACCTATGGACATTTGGGATTGGCTGTCAGGAGCCTAATAACCTATATGGTTGCCTATATGTGTTATTCTACATGCTCTCCCATGTCAGGTGGCTGGCCTGGTCCATCCCCAAGTCACTATCTATAACAATGTTGCAGCGTGAGGGTTTTACCATTGGTTCTCGCCCATTGCTACCCACCCCTAGGATACTAAATTGTGATTGGCTAGAGCTAACAACCCCAGGCCTAGGATCTGCAAAGATTCTCAGCTCTTGGTGTACCTTGGTGTACCTTTTCAAGGTAATAATAATGACTGCATTGTAATAATAATAATGACTGCAAGGTAATAATAATGACTGCATTGTGTCTGCATTGTAACTTGTGTGTGTACCACCTTAGTGAATGAGAGTGCTAATTTGCTTAGTGCAACACCTCTCTCACATTGTAGCATCTTTGTTGCAAGCTTCTGTCTGATAGCGTGAGATTGGCTCCCATTCTCAGCACTGGTTGCTGTCCATTGTCTGCGTCGGCCGGGTCATGTGTTCCGAGACCAGGATTTGGAGCTATGAAGATCTGAATTATGAAGATTTATTTGCATTTACTTCCAGCTGGTGCTACTGCCGTTCAGGGGATGGAATGTCATCCATATCTGGGGGCCTTGGCAGCGGGTCCGGTATCACACTTTTGCTCTTGTCCAGCCTGAATTCAGCTCAGCTTGATCCTCGCCGAGAGGCCTGTGGCCTGCTGTAATTTTCCTAAACCATTATGTGGTTCCTACAGTGTTCGTGCTATTCTATATTCTCCATAGGTTAGTCACGCTGGGCTCTGTCAGGTGTTATAGGTGCTCCTGCAGTCCCATAAATTTGTTCAGGATCTCTTGCTTCTTGTAGTTTCTGCATTGCCGCATTTAGGTAATTGGCAAAATAATAAAAGCTATGACAGCATGTATATGTATCTGCCCTCTAACTATAGAACTGTACGCTGTGTTATTCATGTATTTAAGTGTGTGTTGTGTCCCGAAGTGCAGATGTCACCTGTGTTTCATGTCTAACACTGCTAAATTGTAGTGACTCTAACAACGTCAGCAGCATGGCTTCTTGGCTCTTTAATCAATATTGTCAATTGAGGTGTATTTAGTTGTAGCCTGGGGCGCCTTGTCCACTCTGGGGTAGATTTGTACCGCCCCTGGCCTATAGGCTGAGGGGTAGACTTGTACCCCCCTGGCTGAAGGGGTACTTCTTGACATATTTATCAATAACTGCAGCGCTGTGAATTGGTCTGAAATAGTGTGGGCAATCACAGTATCTTCTGGCCTTCTTCCGTGTCATGTATCTGATAGAAGGGAGAGGAGGAGTAAACTTCCCATCCCTCTTCAGCCCCCTACTGGTCGACCTGTCAACCACTTCCTTATATGATAGTCCTTTTGTTCTGGGCTGCTATATTTTTGTTATTCCTCCAAAGTGTCCATAATAGTTTGTGTGGACATCGAACAACCAGTGCATGTATCTGCACACTCCTTCAGGGTGGCACCAAACCCACTTCCCTTCATAGAACTTTGGGTCATGCAGATTATCCAGCTTCAGGGATCCTGCTGGAAATAGTTCACACTGCGCAATCTTTGCTCTGAGCTCATCTTGTTCGGCAGCAATCTCGTCCTGTGTCCCTCCTATGTTCACATCCATCAGGATCTGCATTCTGATAGCCTCTTCTGCTGTTTTCTTGTGTTTTACCATGCAGATATTGATCCCACACACTCATGCTGTTCCCAGCACAAGGGCTCCTGCTATCACCTTCAGTCCATCTGACAGCCATGATGGCATCCATGACCATATATACGATAGCCAGTTTTTGTCCTTCCCTTTTCCTCATGCTTCATCTACCATTTTCGCATGCATCTGTGCCATCTGGGCTACTGCATCTGAGAGAGTTCTCTTATCTTCGTCATTAACAGGTATAAATGTGCAACAGGAACTCCCAATCTTTGCGCAAACTACTCCTTCCATAACCGTGAGGAGATTCAGAACATATCTATTCTGGAGTGCCACCAACCGTATTACTCTGAGCTCTTCTTTTATGGAGTTGAACCCATTCACTGTAGAGTTAATTGTTACCATCAGCACCCAACGTGTGATCTGTAACCACTTGGCGTTTGTGTACGTCTGTATCCCTAGTATTATTGATGAAAAAAACATTTGTGGCCTGCTGAATAGCCTGTGCTATACTGGGATCTCATCTAGTGCCGTTTGTGATGCATCTGAGAAGTAATTCCGCCCTCTCTTCACTCGGCTCAGTCCTTCCCGGTTCTCTGTTTTCTCGGCCTTGGCTGTTGGTGTCACCTCGACCGATCTCTTTCTTCTCTTATTGTTGTTCATTTTCAGGAACTCATCGAGCTTTACATCTTTCTTGGGTAGGACCAATGAAGGCATATTGATGTGTATCAATGAGCAAACACCTCCCCTTTCGGGTGGCAGCTTCTCATACGTCGATTCACATGCCCAGTAGTGATCCATCAGCACAGCTGTTCCTGCTCTCATTGTTGCAAGTTTTTCAATTGTTTTGCATCCAGTGTTCTTGCCAACTTCAACATCACCATTATTTTGATAGCACAGGGCTGGTGTCTTCAAGGGGATTATTGCCATCGGTCCAGCTTCATTCTCCACCTATGTCAGTAACTTTGCACTTGCGTCCCACTCCTTCAGGCACTTGTAATTTTCTTCCTGCACGTTGTTCACTGATGATTGGGTTAGCATCAGTGCCTTGCTTCCTACCACTCCATCTTGCTACATATCGTTAGTGTACACTCGTCCATACACTAATATCTGTGATCTTTCACAGCAGTCAGGCTCTCCTCCTATCTCCTTTACCCTTGTTCAGGGACATTGCAGTTCCTTCAATGTGATAGTCTTCGTTTCTCTCAGGTCTGTCAGTTATGTACTGTATGGCTTCATCTAGCTGCCAGTAATAGTTCATCATGACCAATGTCTTTATGTAATTATCTTCATACAGGAATTTTCCTTTGGACATCCACCTCAATATTGATGTCTTCCCTTGGAATCTTCTCATGTTTGCACCATTGCGAGATACATCCGGTACTTTGCTCTTGCTGCTGGTATTTCAGTTGCTATGAATGTTCTAGAGGCACTCATGGCATAGGGAATTAAAGAGCAGCCAAAACCGCTCACCCCAATGGTTTCCTTACCTATTTTTGTCATATGTGTCGGTGAGATACATGTCTACTCCCTTCATGTCTGTGTCAACACTGCGCTCGTCGTCCAACCTTCGTTGACACGGTCGTCCCACCTTCTGGGGTAAGGGTGACCTCTATGTTAGTAGAGGGTTCAAGCGGTAGCAGTAACAATAACATATAACTTCCAACATATGAATCCCATCAAGCCACTAGGAATTAATAGACATGACATAACAATAATGTTCTTTATTGTTCCCTTCATATCCACTTACGTTGCTTGATCATTGCAGCCTGGTGAAACAGTTTCCCGCCTGAAATGCGCAGAAAAGGCATTACTGTGTTAGTATTTGTCAGTGCCCTGAAGCCGTGTGGACCAAATAATCGCTTATTGCGAAGGCAATTACCTTGCCCCAGATATTTCTTACTGAGGGATCTCTCAATATGGCCAGCACTGGGGGCTCACTGTGCTCAAGTTGTGGGTAGGTTTGGGCCAAATACTCTACAAAGACAAGGTAATATACTGCAGAGGATTGTGCTCTAAATTGCCTGGGTCTTCTCACATAATGGACACACTGATCAGAGAAAGTTTCTGGGTGATGGAAAGAAAAATCACAAACAGACATTGTATACCTAGTCAATTTGGACAAGTATTCCAGTTGTTACTTCTGCTGCTTGGGACCGTGTGACAATGAGGTGTCTGGGTCTCCCTAATTGGGTAAGGTCTGCACGCACTTGTAGTTCATCTAGGTGCTGAACGTTGGCCCTGTCGGTCACAGAGACTCTGTTGCTAGGTGAGGCCACTGCTTTGTAGGGCGTGATGTCCTGTAGGTGAATGCAGACGGATTTGCCTACTAACTTAACAGAGCGGTCAGTCACTGCCTCCACCATGTTGGGGTCAGTGAATCTAGGTGTATTCTAGTGCCTCACAAAATTACACAGGAGAACAATATCTCTCACTTTCACAGAATGCTTTAGTTCAAAGTCTTGTGGTGCGTCCTCGCAGACAATTTCTTTGCCGTCAGCTGGGCCCCCTTGGATTTGCTGTATCTGGCGAGAGATAAAAGAAGCGCTAGCCACCAAAGAAGTAATGTAATCATACATCTCCTGTCCTAACACATCTGCACTTTTCCCACAGTCCTTCAGTGCTCTTGTGGGAGGAGCCTGGGGAAGATGCATGCACTGTCCTGTCACCACCTCATGGGGCGAAAAATGGTGGTCGGACCCTGGTTTATTGTGCAATTCAAACAAGGCTAGGGGTAAAAAAATGCAACCAATTATTCTTGGTACTTTGCTGAGTCTTGGCTGGGCACCTCTTTAGGAGTCCATTCAGGCATTCACACAACCGAATTGCTTGCAGGGGGTATGAACAGGCAAACTTGTGCTTAATGACTAGCAGGGTTGTGATGTGTTGGAATAAGTCTTTGACGAAGTGAGGGGCGTTGTGAGACCACAGGACCTCATACACACCCCATCTCGGTAAAACCTCCCTGACCAAGAATTTGCCCGCTCTAAGGGTGTCAGAATGTGAACAAGGACCGGCCTTGATCCACCTCGAGAATAAGCAGACAACCACTATCATGTCGCGATATCCTTCGTAAACTTGGATCATATCCACATTGTCCACGTGGAGGTGCAGAAATGGGCCTACAGTGGCATGACCACTTTCCCTATATTGTTCTGTCGCCATAAGGCATCTGTCGGAGACATAGAGCACCCACTCTTTACCCATAGCTTCTTCTCCTCCTGGGGTGCAGCTCCCTGCAGCTCAATTATCTGTGTCTCTGATAGTACATTGTAACCTTCCTTCATCACCATGTGCCTCACTTCTCCCTGGGCCTTTTGTCTCTCTTTCAGTTCACACAATTGCCCAAAATACGCTGCACATTTTGCCTCATTAACTGCTGCTTCATTCCCTCTTGAGATAGGGTCTTCCCCTTTAGTGTGGGCCTGGCACTTCACTAGTGCAAACTTTTTTTTAGACATGTAATCACCTCGATTAATCTGCCCAATAATAGTGCATGCTGCACTGGGGACCTGTCTGCTCTCCTGAACCCTCTCCAGAGCTATCACACCAGTCCTGAGTGTACTGTTTACGTCATGAAGGCAGAGTCAGAATAAATTGTCACCTCTTTCTCTACACTGTTTTCTAGTGCTAATATGAGAGCCACTGGTTCTGCTGCCTGTGCTGAATAATGGGATGGTAGCCACACACTTGTAACCATCTCACTTGTGCCGTCCCCCTTCAGCCTTACCACTGCAGTCCCAGTATGTCTGATCCCATTAGTTTGACCAATTGTCAATGAACCGTCAATGTACAGCATGTCTCGCCACTTAAGTGCATCCTCCTCCACTTTGCGTGTCTCACTGAACATCTCTATGTTCTTTGTGCAGTCGTGTGCATAATCTCCTACCTGGATAATGTCTGCCATAAATGTCTCTGGATTTACTGTCTTACATCTTACTATCTTCAATCCTACATTTGATAGTATCACCTCGTACTCTGATGCTCTCTGTGTGGTCAATGTGCTCTTTGGTTTATGCAGTATCGCGAAGAGGGCGTGCTCCACGTACAAAGTGGTGGTGCACTTCACTGTTATTTCTGATGACTTCTCCACTGCAAAGGCTGCAGCTGCCAAAGATTGTTTGTCACGGATAATGTCCTCGCATCACTGGGTCAAGTGTCCACTGTAGTAAGCAATTGGCTTATGGCCCATGCTTGTCTTTTGTGTCAGTACCACCTTCATCACAACACCGTCAGTGTGTGAGAATAAGAAGAATTCCTTTTTATAGTCTGGGGTGCCTAACACTGGAGCAGTGCTTATGGCTTCCTTCAGTTCATCAAAAGCCTCAGTCATCTCTGTGGTCCATGTCAGTGTCTTTGTTCCCCTCTGTGCTTCCTTCAAGATGCCCAATAGTGGTCTTGTGTATGTGCTCTAGTCAAAGAACCATGCTGTGCAATAATTGCAAAACCCTAAGAACTGTTGCATCTCCCTCACTGTCGTGAGCTGGGGAGTCTCTGCTCTTCGTGTGGCAATCTGTCGGCCGTCCATGGATATAACCTGTCCAATGTACAGCACCTCCTTCTGGCAATACTGTAATTTGGGCTTGTCCACTTTGTACCCCTTGTCAGCTAGCAGTGTCAGCATGTGCACTGAGTCCCTCTTGCACTGATCTTCTGTCTCACTGCAAATCAAAATGTCATCTACATACAGCAAAACTGTGCTTTCTGTCTGTATTTTACTTAGATCCATATGTATCACTCTGTTAACGATAGATGGGGACTTGCAGTACCCTTGTGGCAAACGAGTATGTTTCCATTTCTGTTTTCTGTAAATAAAGCTGGTCAAGTCTTGCGAGTCTGGGTGCAGTCGCACTGAGAAGAATGCATTCTCCAAATCAATGAGACTGAAACAGGCAGCTTCTGCTGGAATGCTGCACAAAAGTGTCACTGGGTTTGCTGCTAGAGGATACTCTTCTTCTACAATATGGTTAAGAGGTCTTAAATCCTGAATAAAACACCATGATCCTCGATTTGCCTTGCGCCCAGGGTACACTGCTGTGTTACATGGGGATTCTGATGGTACTAGAATGCCTCTCTTAATCAGAGCTGTAATTGTCTCATAGATGCCATCATCTGCCTCCTTGGTTAGGGGGTACTTTTTCACTCTTGGCAAAATCGCTCCTGCTTTCAGTTTAATCTTCACTCCCCCAATGCTCTTTATGCAGCCCATGTCATAAGGACTTGTGGTCTTTAAACTGCTGGGTACTTTGGCCATGTCCTCATCCCAGAATGACGGCGGCGCCTCCAGCGCCATTGCCATTCTCTGTGGCACTTCTCTGTAGTGTATCTGTAACCAGTAGGTTACACGCAGTTCGAACACCATCTACAGTTCCTGTCTCTCTTCCTGGAATAGTTCCTTGAATAGTTCTTCATCTGTCACTGTAGTCAACCTGCACCCCCTGCAACTTCAATAACTTGCCTCCATGCTATGTCAACCATCCCGTGTACTGCAATCCAATCCTCCCTTGCCAACACTGCCTCTATTTCTATGGACACTATTGTTCTTTCTGGCTGGTCCAATGGTGTTTCTGGCCTGAACAGGTATTCTTTTGGAACTCGACATACCTTTCCTGCAATGCCTGGCATCCATGCAATGGCAATGTCAGTCCATATTGAAACATCTCTGGGTCAACTGGCAACTCCCTCTTTACGTGCGTCCACAATAGGCTTGAACAATCTGCCTTGCGTTTAGCATGTGTATGCCTGGTGTTGATCACACTGTGCCCTTGTCTGTGAATGAGATGGTCATGTTTAGTCTGCTCATGATGTCTGTCGAGGGTAAAGTAAAGGTAGTGATAAGTCGTGATCTCCTATAGATAGTGAGATATTGTAACGCTCACCTGATTCCCGTAGAGGCGCCGGTCTTGACTGGGCGTATACCGTATCTTCAAAGGTGATGTGTAACACACGGCTGGCTCTTTGGGCTGGACCTCTGTGCACTGTATGTCTGGCTCGAAGGGTAAGATGTCTGCAGATAGAAAATGTGGGATTAATGAATTGGGTTATTGAATGTCTCTCTCTTCTTCCCTTTCTCCTCTCCTGTAGAACCCCAAAGGTTAACGCTCTCACCTTAGGTAAGTGAACGCCGTGCTCTCCATCTGCCTCGAGGCAGGGTGCTGTAACCAGTTTCTTCACTGGATAAGGGGAGCAGGCCTCTTGACTTCAGAGGACTGCTGTCCGTCGTTTACTGCACGAACGGTAAGTTTCGAGTAATTCTAATGTCTTTAAAGTCTTTAGTAATGATGTCTCTTGTTTTGCAGGGTTCCGGCGATGGCGGATGGCGGGCTGAAGTGAGTTGAAGATGGAGCCCGTGTGATGAATAGAAGCGCCTGGAAGCACGTAAGTAAGCGCTTGTTGCCTGCTTCACGATGCGCTCTAACTGTCTTTTTATTTTGCAGGTACAAGTTCGGGGCGGCTGCAGGGTGCCGGAATACCCACTGGGTTAGTGGAAAGGAGTAATGGCACGTGAGTATTAAAGTTCCCCAATGTCTTTAAACGCACCTTGTTTTGTCTTTCAGATGCGGGATGCAGCGCCGAAGGCCTCCGGAGCGTGCGAAGAGTTGGTAAGCTTTTGTCTTTCAGATGCCAGAATGCAGTGTGAAGACTTCCGGAGCGCACGAAGAGTAGGTAAGCCTTTGTCTTGCAGATGCCGGAATGCAGCGCGAGGCGTTGGTGACAGCCGATGGACCAGGTAAGTGAAGAGCTGTCACTGAAGACCGTAATGCTAACCTGTTCTTTCTTGTCTTTATAGGTGTTGCTGAAGACTGGATTCAGAATGGTAAGCCTTTTTCCTTAGGCCCAGGATCAGATGCAGAAGACACGATGAGCGTTCTGCTGCTGAGGATGCAGAATAACGCAAAGCAAGATTCATCCATCGGGTGTGGTTTAAATAGCCTCCTGTAGTGCTTAGGTGTCTCCTTCCACAGCCACGCCTAGGTAAGAAAAGAATTCCTGCTTTCCAGAAGAGTTCCAGTGTTCTGAATCTAGGGAGTGGCTCCTGCCCCACCCAACAGGAAAAGTAGTTCCAAACAGAAGAGGATCAGGGATCAGAGACTCAACTGGCAGGCAAGTAAGCAGCATGGTCTGCTGCAGGTAAGTCCACCCAAGCATTATGAGCCCGGCGCTTCCAGCGCTGGGACTGGGCATATTTATGAGCCTGGTGCCACTGGCGCCAGGACTGGGTCCAAAAGGTCCCAATTGGGACTGGTTGGCACTCGGAACCTGGGTTATGGATCTGCTTCCAAGGGAGTTGGGAAAACCCTGACCTTTTGGAAGCAGAGATCATGACAGATATTATAAGTAAAAGATACCACTTCTTGAGCCCCAGAGAATCCTTGAGTGTTCATGTCATTGCCTGACAACGTAAATGTTCCTTCCCTAATGCATGACCTAGTCACCCCAGTGTCAACGAGAGAGGAAAACATTTTGTCATCTATCGCCACCCCTATGTGAGGTACCTCCGTAGGGGTGGGTGTGATCGACAGGATGGGACACAGGTTCTTCTGTGGGCTGTCCTATTGAGGGTACAAGGATAACCCATTTCCTGTAAAGGGGTTGCTCCCTACCATGGTTCCCAGTCGTCGGATGGGTACTGCCACTACTGTGTCCATGTGTGCTGGTGCGTCATCATTCTGTATTTGTGTTAGCTGTTGTGTGCTCCCCCTAATCTGTGGTGCTTGTAAATACTGTGGTATTGGTGATGTCATCTGTGGTACCTGCATCTGTGCTAGTGGTGCTTGTGATTGTGACATCTGTTGATATCTACCCTGTGTCCGCCCTTGTGTTTGTTGTTCCTCTACATGATAATATTGTTGGCCTCCTTGATAAGGCTGATGGCCTTGCTCTCCCCAATTCTGTTGCCTCCCTCCAAATCGACACACCCTCGAAATGTGCCCTAGCTTCCCACAGGTCCAGCACTGTGGTGGCTCTCTCCCTTGTCCTTGAAAACCCCCTAAAATGTCTCAGGGGTTCTGCTGCATCTGTTGCCCATACCCCCTAAATCCTCCTGAAAACCCCCCTTGGTCATGATGCATAGGTGGCCCAAAGCCAATCACCTTTTGTAGGTCTCCTTGACGGGCCCCTGGGGGACCCTCGTGCATGGAAACAAGGCACAATCACCACACACAAACTGATATACCAGACACGAGGTTCAATTCCTAAAATCTAGGGTTTATTGCAAAGCAAATAGTCTCAGTCGGCCGACCGGATCTCACGTCCCGCAACGTGTGTTACCCAGACCTCGTGGGACGCAAGAGAGCGAACATTTTACATCAGTTACATATATACAAAATGACCATCATATTATCAGTAGTGACACATCCAAACCGCCCATAATGTATATTCCTTTGCAATGGTGATGATTGAAAATTATGATGAATATGACAACCTCAAAGACATTTATTCAGCAACAGTTGCAATCTGTGAAGGTGCAGACACTATTCTTTGTTACCAAGAACATAGTGCTCTTGTTCTGCAAGCAAGCTGTGTTTGTAGGTGGGACACATTCCAAGCCTTACTATCTCTTGGTTTCTATTTGTGAGCTAGAGGTCGGCTCGATCTAACGGGGCCCAGGAAAGGGGGCCATGAAAGTGAGTATAATTCAAGCCATTAACTGTCTATTTCTACAGTTTCTGCCACTCCAGCGAGACTTGCTGGCACCTGCGTAATGATTAAATGCCTTTCTGCTTACTTCCAAGGACTTGTGAGGGAGGGAAATGGTGCATTACTGTCTGGGCTGTCTGGGGTAGATTCTCAACATGTATCTTGTGGCCATGCTCTGTGCATGAGCAGAACAAAATAGAATTCACTTTTAGCAAAGCATTTGAACAGAAATGCAAAGAGAAGCAAAAATAGCAAAATGGTGAATTCTGTTCATACAAAATGGACACTCTATGGTTATGCTGACGATGTTGTACTGATGATGCTAGACACATGATGCGGTTGGTTTTCGGCCAACATAATATACGGTCTATGCTATGGTAGGGTATTTTTCTAGCCTAACATACCCTTCCTCAAAACCCCTGCTGTGGGCTCCCCTGCTCCATCTATCCCTATCCAGTGCTACCTGTGTCTTCACTGCCCTTATTGCTCATTCGTCCTCTCTGCGCACTTGTTCCCTTGCCAGTCTGTCCAACTGCAAATTCCTGTGTTCCCTCTCTGCTAACTTGTGTTTTTCTTGCTCTGCTATCTCTCCCTGTATCTCTGCCTTTTCCAGTGCCCTCTCCCTTTTCTCTCTCAGCTCCCTTTCCGCTATCTTCCTTTCTTTAATCTATCTCTCTAGTCTTTCTTCCCGCTCCCTTTCCAAGTGGTCCCTCTCTTCCTCCATTCTTCGTTCCTGTCATGATTCCTGCCCCTCATGTTCCCAGCCCTCCAAGATGTCAGGCTGGAGCCAGGCCACGATCACCTACATGGCCCTCAAGGGCCTCTTCATCCCTCCAAAGACCCACTTGGAGTCAGACTTGGCGCTTGTGGCACCAGACTCACTCACTCCCATGGGATAACATTGGGGATTGGACTTGTAGTGCATTGATGGGGACAAGATGATGCCTCTACATATTTCGGTTCCCAGAACTGCATGTGCAGTCTAGTCTTTTGGGTGTGGTTCGGCCCAGAGACACTTGGGATACTCAGAGACTATTTAAGCCACGCCCAGGCTGAGAAACATGCTTTGTGTTTTCTGCACCTGCAGCGTGACACTGACTGTGTTTGGATCGGTCTCCAGTAGGCCTGCATCTTTCTTCTGCGCTCAGCTCCTGCAAGAACAAGAACACTGTTAGGAACAGCCTTACCTTGCGGGGCTTCTGCCCATCATTCATCGCTTCTTCTGTTCTGCGGACATCTTCGGTGGTGTTATTCCCATCCCGGCATGCCGCTTCCTAAGGAAAAGGGAAAAGAACAGAAAAAAGGCATTAGTAAGCATTCAGCAAATCTTCGCTTATTTTTAAAGCCTGTACGAGCTTCAAACGCTTACCTGAATCCAAGCCGCTCTGGGGGAACTCTGTCTCCGGAACTCCTCATCCATCTGCAAGAGGGAAAAGACACTCCAGGTTAGCGTGGAAACATCTAAGAGGCGCCGCATACCACACTATTTCTTCTTCATAACCGGCATCCACGCTGAAAACGTCGCGGCACCTAAAAGACACAGAAAAAGAACTCAGTTCAATACAAATACGAAAGGGTCGCATCGCGCATCACGCTCTCACTCACCTTCAGCGCTACTCATCTCAGCAGCATGTCGCCATCCCCGGAGGCCGGCCATCATCTAAGGAAGGAAAGGAACGAAGTTAGAGAACTGTTCAAAAGACTCATTATACTTACCTGTTGGACTCTTGCCAGTGAAATAACTAGGCAGCAACAAGCCCGCATCAATCAACGCGCCCCTGCACTGAAAGGAGGACGGAAAGCACACTTTCCAAGAAAACAAGGTGAGCTGTGGATCAAAGGGAAGGGTTGGACCCCGGGGAAGAAGGGGTTCAAGCACACAGAGACAATAGGGAGTTAAACTCTAGCAATCCTGTGTTTCAGGCCCAGTCTCCAGTCGAGTAGACTCCAGGGAAGGGTTTGAGGTCGTAAGAGGTCAGAACAGGCTGAGTGACATCCCCGTGGATACCAGGTGAGCGTTACAGATCCCTGTCTTCCCACTCCAATTTCTCCTCTCTCCTTCTCTCTCTGTCCTTGCGTTCTAATCTCACCTCCTTGTCTTTCTCCCTTCTATCCTCCTCTTCCATTAGTTCTGCCCAGTCTGTCATGTCACTGCCCCTCTTCAGGCTTTCAAATGCCTCTGGTGCCCCTTCTGCCTCTCCAGTTGCCTTCCCCTGAAGCTTTAAAAGTACCTGTGCTGCTATCCATTTGTTTGGCTTATGTCCACAAGCTCCTCCTTCGTGCGTGGCTGCGCCTCACTGCCCGCCCTGGAATCACTTGCCGGCTGCCCTGCACCTTTCGGCTTATCCTCCTTTGTGTATGGTGTTGGTTTATATGTCGGATTTGAATACCCCTCTGCTGCCCTTAGTTCCCTCATCAGATAAATTCCCTGTTCATCGTCTGTATCATGGGATGCTACAGTTGGAGGGATAGAGGGAGGTGCGGAGGGATGGGTCTCTAGGTCCTTCACTTCCTGCTGGTTTTGCATCTACTGATGCCTCGCAGCATCCCCCTCTCCCTCCTGAAACTCCACTGCCACAACTCGAATATGGCCATGAGTTTGGTCAATTTGTTCCCCTTATAGGTACCCTGTATGTGTGTCAATAGTGATTGCTGCATGTCTTTGGAGAAACTTCCACAAGGTGGCCATGTTTTGGTTAATTTACCCTCAGTACTTTTGGACCATTCTATGCTATATTTACAAATCTTTCCGTTATAAGGTGGAAACATTTTACACAAATGCTGAAGGGCCGTATCCCCAAAACACTTGCCCTGGTACATATCAATACCTTTTACCTGACCTCAAGTCGAGGGTTTCAATAATCCGCTGTTTAGGAATTAGAAGTCACAATGCGATGATAATACTCTTCAGTTTCTATGAGCCTCTCTGGCTCTACAACTTATCAGGTGTGCTCTTCGCACCACCCTGCCTCTACAACCTCTGTCTCCTCAGGCACACTCACAATCTTGTGCATACGCCTTCTGCGCACCGCAGCTCATTCACCTCGTCTACCAACCCCAAGTTCCCAATACTAGCTCCTCACCATCTCAAGCTCTCTGTGTCGTATATGCAAACCTAAGGGTGACGTCACCAAGCTACCAGAACGACAGAGGAAAATCAAATATTGCGCGCACCCTGTAATGGCCCGTTACTCCCAAACCCACACAAAAACCCCACAGCTGTCTTCCTACACTCCAGGCAGATTATACCAATATTCTCTTGTGATCGAACTGCACCTCACTCCAGGAGACTTAACCAGTCGACTTACCTTCCGAAATATAGGCCAGCTCCCTTGATAACCCCCATGGGGCTAACATCATCTATGACACAAGCTAAAGTGCCCGACCCATAGGAATACCTTATTTGCATAACTTTTGTCATCCAAGCCCTCGAGTCAATAGTCTAGGTTATTCACCAGAACCTTTTACCTCTATGACCGAATGTGCCCTAAACATAGAAAACATAGAAAAGGGACTTCTACCCCCGCTTCTGTCCCTACTCACTATAACAATAATAGACAATACTGTGACAATACTTGACAATTTTAAACAATACTCCACAATACTCAGTACCCTCCCACACACCCACAGTTGCCGTTAGATTGGGTCAATACTTACATTCCGTGGTGTGCTAGCGCTGCTCAGCTGCCGACTCCCCGTCAAGGCGCTCGCCTCCCCGTCCTGGTCTGCCTGGACAACTCGCTGACTTGGACAGGATGATTTCCAAGGGGCTCCTGATGTCCTGTAAACGGGCACGTGTTTTCCCGTCTTCTCAAAATATGCGAGTGTCCCGCAGCCTCTCAGGTTCGGCAGCAAAGGAGTTGACCTGGTGCCTGCCTGGCATAGCCAACCATAACTTTGCTACCAACTTGTTGGGACAAACTCCCAGGTATGCCAGAGAGCCACTAGGAGTTTGCGGACTCTTGGAAGGCCCAACACCTTCCACAGGAAAAACGGCAAGTTCAAACTGCGGTTTATTACAACAAAAACCAACAGGGATCAGCAATCCATGGACATCTCAACTTCTGCTGGCTCGCAGGCCAGTTTTGAACTAGAATTACATCAGAAAATGTCACAACGTTGGCCCTTCTCCAGAAAACCTATTGACATCTGGGATTGGCTGTCAGGAGCCTAATAACCTATATGGTCGCCTGTATGTGTTATTCTACTGGCTCTCCCAAAGCAGGTGGTTGGCCTGGTCACTATCTATAACAATGTTGCAGTGTGAGGGTCTTACCATTGGTTCTTGCCAGTTGCTACCCACTTCTATGATACTAAATTGTGATTGGCTAGAGCTGACATCCTCAGGCCTGGGATCCGCAAAAATTCTCAGTTCTTGGTGTACCTTTTGAAGGTAGTAAGAATGACTATGTTTCTGCGCTGTAACTTGGGTGTACCACCTTAGTCTATGAGAGTGCTTGTCTGCTCAGTGCAACACTTGTCTCACATTGTAGAATCTTTGTTGGAGGCTTCTGTCTGGTAGAGTGAGATTGACTCCCTTTCTTTCTCAGCGCTGGTTGCTGTCCATTGTCTGCGTTGGTCGGGTCACGTGTTACGAGACCATGATTTGGAGATGTGCAACTCTGAATTATGAAGAATTATTGTTGTTCAGGGAATGGAATGTCACCCATAGCATGTGGTCTTTGCAGCGAATCCTGTCTCACATGTTGCTCTTGTACAGCCTGAATTCTGCTCAGCTTGATCCTCGCCGAGAGGCCTGTGGTCTGCTGTAATTTTCCTAAACCATTATGCCGTTCCGACAGTGCTCGTGCTATTCTATATTTTCCATAGGTTAGTCACGCTTGGCTCTGTCAAGTCCCATAGGTGCTCCTGCAGTCCCATAAGGTAATTTGCGTGTAAGCATCTGCAAGCTCTGCTCAGGATCTCTTGCTTGTTGCGGTTTCTGAGTAGCTGCGTTTAGCTAATTGGCAAAATTATAAAAGCAATGACAGCATGTATATGTATCTGTCCTCTAACTATAGATCTGTACGCTTGTGTTCTTCATGTATTCGAGTGTGTGTTGTGTCCCAAAGTGCGGATGGCACATGTGCTTCATGTCTAACGCTGCTAAGTCATGGTGTCTCTAACGACGTCAGTAACATGGCTTCTTGGCATTTTAATCAATACTGTCGATTGAGGTGTCTTTGGTTGTAGCCTGGGGCTCCTCGCCCACTCTACTATAGACTTGTACTGACCCTGGCCTGTAGGGCTGCTGAGGGGCTACCACTCAACATATTTATCAATCATTAGAGCACTGGGAATTGGTCTGAAAATGTATGGGCGGTCATGGTATCTCCTGGCCTTCGTCTGTGTCATGTATCAGATAGATACACTTGAAACACTTGTGCATCGCCGCGTTATAAATGCCATATCATATCATATCATATCATATCATAGGAGGGGGACGAGGGGGTAAACATCCCCATCCCTCTTCACATGTTACGTTAATTGGCTTTTATACTGCACACATCAACCCTGTACTGGTCTTAAAGCAAGAAAACCCTGGGCCTCATTACGAGTGTGTCGGTCCGGCACTGTTGTTACCGGACTGCCCCACTATGAGTCTGCCTGCCGGAGTCGCTATGCCCGGCAGGTCTGCCCTTTCCGGCACAGCGAACGTGGTAAGCAGATCGTAACGGAGGCGCCGGCACCGCTATTTACAGTGCCGGTGCCTCTGTTTTCCCCATTCCCATTCAGTCCTATTGGACTCAATATCGCCCACTGACTGAGGTGTCAGAGCCAAGAGTTGGCTGTGTTCTGAATGCAAGTTGAGGGAAAGAAAAGGATATATGACAAAGAAATCTCCGCTCCCTGTGCCATAGCTTCCAGTGTAGGGGAGTGAGTTGCAGCGAAAAACAATTCCTCTTATAGTGGAAATGGCACTGTTGCCACCCCATATATGGAAGAACATGTTTAACCTTCTGAATAGTGTGCCCACTCAAGCAATCTTGTGGGAATTAAACCTGGCCTAAAGGTAATTGAGGAATCTAACCCGTTTCCCAGGTAGAATTCTGTTCACTCTAAACCAAGAGTTAGAAAGGGGAAGGACCAGCTTCATTAAGAATAAGGCATCCGGTTTTTACAGAAAAGGAATGGCTTTTTAGATGATCAAACTGACTGCCATGCTAAATTAGCCTTGGTAAGGGAAAACGCCATACTATCCCATAGAGCACAAATGTTTGCCACACTTTTTGGAGGAATGATGAATTCGGCAAACATTTCTTTTTAAGCACAAGCGTCGAATTTGTATGTTACTGGAAGCTGAATGGGTTACATTGTTTAGATGGGCTCCGGGCTAGAAAAGACTTAGCTTGAGAACATGCCATGTAATACAGGTTGGATAGAAACCCTGAAACATCTTTACGTAGAATGTGAAGCTTTGATAGATATAGATTTTTTCATGGGGGAATTATGGGGACTCGTTCTGGCAGAGAATTTTAAGAGCCTAACTCTCACTGACTTTAGCAGCGATTGAATTCTGGAAATTCTTAACTGTACCTATAACAAGTGACAATGCCTGTATCATGCCCATGCCCTTTACAAGGAATGGCTGCCAACGTTATTGCCAATTACTTGAAGCATGTGTGTTGTGGTGGGCCACCTGGCTTACTACCTGCAAGAGTGCGTCCACGCCATGTGGGCCCAGACCACAGACTTGTTGCTTTTCCCTATTTAAGATGACACGGTCACTTTAGTATCACAGCAACTGTCTGAGTTGGAGTGATGTGGGTTGCATATGTGAGGTGACAATGGGGCACTGGCACTTTAAAAGCCTAAATTGATGGGCTTGTGCTTGAATGGACGATAGATGATTAGGTTATTGGTGATAAATGGCGCTGCAAAGATGGTGTTTAAGACAAGGAAGCGTCCATGTACTGTCACTGATATTACAGAAAGGCATGGCTAAGCTATGTATGTATGCACAAAGACACGTGTGCCGTCCTCAGTTAATCAGTCCAAATCAATGAAGTGAGTAGCCGAAAAGACATGCTTCAGAAAACAAGGTACCTTTAAGTGCTTCTGTGAGTTACTTACAGTAATCACCCTGATACCAGGCCTCCAAAGTTGCACTAGGCATTGGCTAGAGATAATTGACTTTTGGCACCTAAGGCCTGGTGTGCTGTGAGCATGCAGACAAATGAGGCCGTGAGTGACTTTATGCCGCCCTAGCAGCTTGCAACTTTACCACTGCTTATACTCTCAAGAATGAAAACGCCAACGTCCTTTGCCTAGGAATCACACAATACCTGCCAAACTATCCAGAACTTGGCAGCAAGAGTTCCTAAGGCTTGAAAACCCCCACTGGATCCATCAATGGATGTTAAATGTTAAATGTTAAAGATATTTGTACCGCGCACCGTCACCAACGGAATTGGTCCCCAGGCGCTCCGGCGGATCTGTAAACAATAAGGTGGGATGGGTTAGTAAGGTGAAGAGGGAGTAGGATAGCGAGAGGAGTGGTGTTCTGTTGGCTGCTTCAGCTCGGTATACACCAGATGCTGAGCTTTGGTGCAGGTATTGGATCGGTGTCAGTCCGCGTGTGCTGTTGCTCCGGCTTATGTCTTGTTGCAGTGTTGTGAAGTGCGTGCGGCTTGTGGTGCGGGAGATGGTTGTGTGAGTTTTTGAGTGAGATAAGTATGCAGAGTTTGATGTTATATTGGTTAGTGGGTTACCTGACCTTTAGCATGCTAACATTCACAGTATTGTCTAAGTGTGGCACTTGTTGGTCTTTCACAGTCCAATCTAGAAGCGGCGCCGGCCAATGTTCACAGTTCTATCTAGGTGTGGGCATGCTAACATTCATAATCTTATCTAGGAGTGGCGCAGGCTGGTGTTCACAGTTCTAAATGTGGCACATGCTAACATTCGGGTTTCATCTAGGCGCGGGCATGGTATCCTTCAATCAAAAAACTATCTAGATGCGAAGCAGGCTAATGTTCCCATTCTATCCAAGCGTGGACATGCCGACATTCACAAATCTGTCCAAGTGTGGACATGCTAGCATTCACAATTCTATCTAGGCGCGACGCAGTCCAATGTTCACAATTCCATCCAGATGCAACGCAGGCTAATGTTCACAATTCTATCTAAGTGTGGACATGCTAATATTCACAATTCTATCTAAGTGTGGACATGCCAATATTTACCAATATGTCTAAGTGTGGACATGCTAATATTCACAATTCTGTCTAAGTGTGGACATGCTAATATTTACAATGCTATCCAAGTGTGGACATGCTAATATTTACAATTCTATCCAGACGCGACGCAAGCTAATGTTCACAATTCTATCCAAGTGCACGTTCACATCTCTTACACGGCAGCAGTCTCCAATCCACAGAGAGAAATGTCTATGAGGCATGCCCGGTGATCAAGCACCACAGCTCTAGTAACAGTCCCACGCTGTAATCGGAAAATGCCATGAAGAGTACACCTATTGCTGCCTAAGAACCCATTGAACAACATACCGTTACAACCTTGCTTATTGGACGAGCACATGAGCCCTAGAAATGAGCTTACAACCTAACAGCTCAGACAAACGAGCACGGGTGAATAGAAATGACCCAACTAGGACAGTACAACTTACTCTTAACCATCACAGGCACAAGTCTCTCAGGCCTGCCCTCAACACAACAGCAGGAGCGCTTCAAAGGCAGACACATTCAGGGAGTCTCAGCCACGCATCTAGTTATCCCCAGACATTCGTGCTGATGCTTGAGCGCAAGCCCACAGAAGGCATAGATAACCTTAAGACATATTACAATCAACTGACTCACCCGACCACCCGCCACATCCGACACAGGATTTGAAGAGCACTTCTATTGTAAGAGCAATGTTATGCAAGCCTGTTGATCAAAACCTAATGGGTCGGTCCCGCCTGTCAATGATGGAGACTAAGCACTACCATCACCCAACAATCATTATAAGGAAACAAAGGACCCGCCCTCATATCAGTTCACGAGCCTCCACATGACCTTATCCCGTTTCCCCTCTTCCCAGCCTACACTACATACACAAACCCCACAGCAGCCAAGCACCTGCTTGCACCCCCACCATAGCACAGCCCATCAAAGGGCTCTTTCTGCATGTCTGCATATGTGTGTTGGCTTACATTCCCAGTGACATTTTCTTCCTCTCTCTGCACTTTTAAAAGGTCATGAAAGATTAATTTTATTGATTTAAAAGCATTCACTTTAACAGTGAAAGCATAAACTATTTAACTCTGAATTCTTTAGGTCTCTTTTGCAAAGTGCCTGAAGTATGTATCCATATTCCTGGCATATTTATTTATAAACCAGTTTATTTTAAAACTGTATGCTTTTTTCTATTGATCTCGAATGGGCTTTACTATGGTATGGACATTTAGGGAAATGCCCGAAATGCAAGCCTTTGTCTGTTTAGGGAATAGTCTGGTGGGACGAGTACAGATGTCTGGGTTAGTGTGAAATTTGAGAGACTGTGCTCAGACTAAATAAGAGGAAGAGACTGGGGTAGGAGTTGTAAAAGGGGGTGGAATGGAGGGTCATATGTTACCTTCAGTGTCAAGACTGGTAGGAACATGAAGATGCTTACACACGATTTTCCTTCCAATTAACAAAGTGTTACTTTCCCTTCATTACTTGCAGACATATTCTTTTTGTCTCAACACTCTAAAGCATACATCATTGTATATTGTGTGTCTTTGTTGCCCAATACAAGTGCAGGCCAATGTTCTTTGGTCCCTAACCTTTTATTGGTAGGAAGCCCACAGTTTATTTATTTTATTTTTTCACAGTGGTCATTTGCATTGTCTGTTGATGATATGTGAGTGACAATATATTTGTTCTGCTTGCAGTGGGATTTGGTTGGGTTGAATGTGTGACTGCACACACTTTATTTCTGTGTTCTTAAATGCATTGTCCCTCAAGTGCAAAACCTCTATGTGCTACAAAATAAATAAAACAACTATTATTAATGTTAGTAGTGCATTACAAGCGCAGTACAATTACTTAAATATGTATGAATATGAAAAGTAATACTGAAATCACAAATTGTACTTTGTATTTAGTGATATTTAGTGACCAACATATATTTTTCTTCCCCTAATTTATCCGGAATTTCTATATCCAAATGAGTTGCATAACAAGATATGCATATTGTGGCACACATGGACCCATTTTGGCATATTTTAGTCTGCTGTAGAGGATTGGAACGCAAGTGCATATAATGTGCTCAGCTAGTAAGACTGAGATTTTCTCTGTTGTGTTACACAGCCTGCGCATCCATGAGCAGCAGATGTTCCTGTCCGGGTCCTCGACTAATAAGACTGATATGGTTCCTGATTGGATTTTTCCAGCTAAAGGATATTATGGAAGCCGTTTGTGAAGCTATTTGCTATGCCAAGTTCTGCTACCTTCAAACAGACAGAGATGAAGGTAAAAATCATTGCATCTCTGTCAAGACCCTTGATATCAGCTTCAAGCCATGAGTGCTGCCAAGAGCTAATGCAGCTGTTCTGCACTGAAGCCAAGTAGCCATGTTATGCATGTCCGAGTGCAGACCTTAGTGTAATGTATTTTGGCTTTCTATAAGTTACCACCATCAATGATGTGTGAATGCTGTATACAATTCATAAAATAAATATGCAAGCACCGTCCCTGGTGTGATTATTGCATGAGACCTTCACAAAGTGAAAGTAGGCAAACACAGAAATGTTGGGTCTGACACACTTACCATGCGAATACAAAGTTGCATGTGTGGCTTTTGTGTATTTTTTTTTACAAAAAATATACAAACTTGCTTTTACATATTCCTAATGTGCTAACATATATAATTAATCATAATTTCATTTATTATTTTACATTTTACGTATTTTGAAACTAACAATAAACTCGTATGTGTTTTACAGCCATTACTTATTCATTAAGGACTGTTAACATTTTGGAACTTTGGGAAAAAGAAAGTGAAAGGAATACCACACAACCAATAATATATGTGTGGTTGAGAATGTGGGAGGAACTTGACATATTATTGGTTGTATATTTTTAGTATACTAACCTTCACTGTGTGCACTTTCATTTGTTGAATGAAGGCCTAGTTGGATTTTGAAGTGGGACTATTTTACTCCCTATTTTCTAAAGTTTGGAGTAGCATGATTTTTTGTCGAGTAAAAAATGTAAGTTCAATTCCAAATGGGAGTAATTTATAAGCGAGTAAAAATGTTTGAACTGTAAAACGGGAATGTTTTTGTAATAATTATTTCTTTGCACCTAGTTATTGATACACATTAAAAGACACATGTTTACTTCTTCCGATCAGTCAGTAATAACAGTAGTTTCTTCCTGTTGTACTACGTGCACTACTGGTCTAAACAGATCCATGGAGCTGTGTGGGTGAAAGAAGTGGCACAAGGTCCTACGTGTTTGTTTCCTAATTTGTGTTAGTTGGGCTTAGTTTGTGTCTGTGCAGATGGCCACTTAAAGATTGCGTAAAAATGCCACCTGACGAGGATTGAGTTTGATCAAAACATGTACATGTTGTGGCTGTCACACAGAATGTTGCCATATTAACATGGTGTAAAATGAAGAAACAAAATATTTATTTAAAAGAATTAGGATCTAAAAAAACATGCAAATATCAATAAAAATAAAAGAATCAAAATTGAGGACTGTGGTTAATGGTTTACCACTAAGGGTGTAGTACCCATTTGGCATTGGGCCCATCGACCAGTGGATTAGTTCACTGTCTCTTCTGACCAGTCAACACCTTTCAGGAGTATAGGACTGAGGCCGAAATATAAGATTTGGTTAAGTTTTTGAAAAACAAAGGAGTAATTCTTGTCATGGGTAGAGGCCCCATAAAACAAAAACCACTCCATCTAGTGATGGGGGAAATGGGTCACTTGACTCACTTATGTCCCTTTGATACCTATAAACACAGGGGCCCTGGCTGGAATCAGTCCTGGTGCTTTGTCGCCAGGCTCATATAGAGAAGTGAGCAGGAACACTATATTTCAGTGCAGGAGGGCTTTTACTTTATTTCAGTGCAGGAATGCTTTTATTTTACAAGAACTTTCCAGGGGCTGAAAGCCTTTATTCCAGAGAACATCCACATGTGCCGACTCATTGGGTGTGGCTCCCTAGGCCTGGTCTTCATGTGTTGACTCATCAGGTGTGGCAGGGTGTGGCAGGCAGGCTGAACCTGGTGGGCGTGACTTCAGAAGCTCAGCTATATAAGCTGCTCCATCCATAAGGCTGGTGCTTTGCGTTACAGTGCACTCTTGTGCAACGTGACACTCACTGCTGCTTGGACCAGTTTACTTACCTTTGAAACCAGGCATTCTCCTGCATACTCACCTCCAGGAAACCGGTGCTTCATCGCTTCATCTGCAGACTCATCTCCTGACATTCAGTGATCTTGATCCCGACGCAGCAGCACTGCACTCCGCATCCACGAACTCGGACCCTGTGAAGAAGAAGAAAGACAAGGTTAGAACATCCGTCCGAGGGCCGCGCCACATTTGAACCCCACGCGCCCTCTTTTTAACACTTACCAGCTACTGTACCACTGCAGCTTCGTTCCTCATTCCCTCCGGCTGTCGCCTCAACCTCTGCAGCTTCTGCCGGGCTGGCAACACCACCTGCAAGGGAAGAAAGCAAAATAGCAAACATCAAAAGTGGAATGGACAGCAATACAAGACAACAAACTTTACAATACAACAAAAACAGATGAGGAAAGACAAAGGCAAACAGGAACACTTACCTGAAGTATAGTGGCTTAGTCGCAGCAGGACTGGACTACCACGTGCAAGGGACCAGTGAAGGAACTCGGTCCAGATCATACAAGCGCCCCTGCCAGAAGCAGCAGGATGGAGTGCTTGCCAAAACTAATCAACAGGTGGCCTTTCCAGGGACAGCGCATCCCACGGGTACCATGGTTTGGGAGAAGGGGTCTGGAAGGGGACAGGCGGACAAGTTGGCATACTCACGCTCCCTATTCTACACGCAGGAGCAGTCCCGATCAGCATCACCTATTACCACCATTCACCACATAAGCGCAGAGGGCAAAGTCAGACCCGAGCGACCTTACCCCCGGGAGGGCTGCAACCATGCTCCAACGCCTCCGCAGAGTCCAGGTGAGCGTACAGAATGCAAAGCCTCTTTGAATCTCTGCCTGGGCGTATGGAAACTTCTGAAACGGACAAGTTGACCCGATTACTGGTAGAGCTATGGGCTTAAGGTCATGCCTCAAGACAGGAAACCAATGCCCTAAGGAGGGATCTAATTGTGAATCGGGAGCGGACAGATGAACTAGCAAGGCGAATGTTCCAGGCGCAGGCAGGCCAGGACCCACTGCCGGGGTATACCCCTTCTGCCACGCTTCCACAGCCCACGCCAGTACAGGTGGTTCTTCCAGGGGGGGTGCCCTGGCCCCACCAGAACGCTTCACAGGCGATCCGAATAAGTATGCCACCTTTTTGAATCATATGTCACCTACATTCCTTGTGCAGACCTGGGGCATTCTCCAACGATTAAGCGAGAGTGGCATTTATACTCTCATATTTGGGACGTAGTGCAGCGGACTGGTCAATACCCTTGGTAAACCAGGATTATCCTTTGCTTCGAGTCTTTAGAGGTTTCCAGCGTAAAATGGCGAAACTATTTGCACGGCATACTCAAGGGCAGGCTCTGGACAATGAACTGTTATCACTACGGCAGGGTAATCAAGACCCACTAACATATATCGCTTCCTTCAATTGTCTGATAGCACAGACTAACTGGCCAGAGGAGAAAAGAACTACACTCTTTTACCGATGCTTGCGAGCGGAACTTAAGGACGTATTAGCCCAAGTAGTAAATCCCCCGGAAAGATGTGCCGAATACATCGATCTGACAGTGCAGCTCGATCACAGATTGTAGGATCGGAAGATGGATCGGCCAAGACCGAGGGGCGGTCGGGCTACGTGCGACCCCGTGATAATCAAACCAAATCACACGATCAGTCTGAGCCAATGCAAAACGGAGTCTTGCGGAGCCCACTCACTAAGGCAGAAAGGGAGAAAAGGAGACAGCAGCAGCTTTGTTTGTTCTGTGGTAAGGCAGGTCACTATCTCTGAGAATGCCCGGTGAAACCACCCAGGAAAGTAGTTGGAGCAACTGACAAGGGTGAAGAAGAAGAACAGGGCTTGGGGATACTTCAATGCCTGGAAAGCGTAGGGGTCCACTTGTCGAGCAGTGAAAAGGAACCTATACAGACCTCACATCTAGTCATCCCTGAGCTCCGGGTAAACCACAAGCAACCGTCGAAAATACATTCCTTGGAGGCATACATTGACAGTGGGGCTGTTGGAAATTACATGGACCAAGATCTGGCTACCCGGAAAGGCCTTCCTCTGCGACAGAAGCAGGTTCCAGAAAACGTCACAGCAGTTGATGGATCTCAGCTAACGTCCGGCCCAGTGACACATTACACCAAGAAGGTCTCGCTTCCGTGTCAGGACGGTCCCCAAGAGTACATCACCATCAATTTCATTGGCACTCCTCAGTTCTAGATGATATTGGGAATGCCCTGACTGGAGACCCATAGTCCCAGGATTGACTGGCAGAAACGAGTTCTGACCTTTCCCCAAGACTGTGCCGACACCTGTTATAGCAAAGAATTCTCATTAAAAGGTCTTACCAACCCAGGTTCATTGAAGAAAGAAACCATACTGGGCCTCACCAGTTCACTACCACCTGAATACCTGGATTACCAAGATGTCTTTCAGAAAGAGCAAGCAAACACCCTACCTCCGCACAGACCGTATGACTGCCAAATTGATCGGGTACCTGGAGCTCTAGTTCCCTGCAGTCGGAATTATGCCCTAACGAACAGGAAAACCAGCATCTAAAAACCTACCTCGATCAGTATCTGGCAAATGGCTTCATTCGTCCGTCCAAGTTCCCTGCATCCTCACCCCTCTTTTTTGTGCCTAAAAAGGAGGGAGAACTGAGAACTTGCATTGACTACAGAGCAGTTAACAAGATCACAGTAAAAAACCAGTACACGTTACCGCTTATCCCCAAGCTCTTGGATCAAGTCAAAAACGCTCAGATATATACAAAACTAGATTTACAAGGGGCCTACCATCTAGTAAGAGTAAAAAAAGGAGACAAGTGCAAGACGGCCTTTTGCAAGAAATATGGCCTTTATGAATGTCAGGTTATGCCCTTTGCACCAAGTAATGCCCCGGCAGCGTTCCAATTTTTCATGAATGACGTGCTCCGCGATCTGTTGGACGTCTGCGCTCTTGTCTATATTGATGACATTCTTATCTATTCGACCACCAAAAAGGAACACGTCAACCATGTCCAGCCAGTTTTGGAGAAACTGCAGTAACACCAGGATATATGCAAAATTGGAGAAATGCTTCTTTAATGTGACAGAGGTAGAATTCCTCTGCTTTATTCTCACACCACAGGGCGTGCGCATGGACACGTGCAAGGTAGGCGCTATCCTTAACTGGCCCTCACCGACATCCATCAAGGGAGTACAGAGTTCGCCAACTTTTATCGCTGGTTTATTCCTGGGTTCTCCTAGATCGTCCACCCAATAACCTCTTTACTACGGAAAGATAAACAATTTAATTGGTCTGCAGAGGCAGAGAAAGCCTTCCAGGAGCTAAAACAAGCATTTACCACAGCACCAATTCTACGCCATCCCCGACCAGAACTATTATACGTGGTCAAAACTGATGCTTCAAACATAGCAATGGGAGCAGTCCTGTCACAACGAGACCCCGAAATAGGTCAGTTTCATCCCGTGGCATTCTGGTCTCGTATGTTTTCAGCCCCTGAATTGAATTATGCAATCACTGATAAAAAAAACTGATAGCAATTCAGGCAGCATTCAAAGCCATTATCTTCTTGGAGCTAGGCATACAGTCACCGTCATCACGGATCATCACAATCTACAATATCTGAAGACCAATAAAGCGCATTCATCACGCTAACTCTGCTGGGCTCTCTACTTTGCGGAATACGACTTTGTCATCACCTATAGAACCGGAGTACGCAATGGAAAAGTAGACGCCCTATCTCGCATGACTGAGGGAGAAGAGGCATTTACTACACCAGACCCCGTGGCCATCATCCCTGAAGGACGAATCCAAGGCATGATTGCCGCAACCACCACTCTAGACAACTTAAAATCTGACCTGCAACACTGGATGAGTCCACCAGCGCAACAGGAATGGATAGGGAAGGGAGACCGGTATACGATTGTGAACAACCTACCATGCTACCAAGGACAATTGTACATCCCGGATAAGAAATTATAGGATCAAATCATTGCAAACTATCACGATTCATTAGTAGAAGAGCCTCTGAGAAAAGCCAAATCCCAAGCTAAAATAAGGAAAAATGACTGGTGGTCTACTTGTTGAAAGGACATTGTCCGCAACCTGTGGCACCTGTACACAACACAAGTCCCAAAAACAAAGTCCTGCTGGTCTGCTAGGTTCTTTAGAAGTACCCCCAGGACCTTGCCATATGCTATCAATGGATTTTATTACAGATCTTCCCTCCTGTAACGGATACAATACCATCTTAGTCGCCGCAGATCTGTTTTCCAAAATGGCCCACTTTATTCCCCTGAAAGGTCTCCGAATTGCTTCTACTCTGGCTACTGTGTTTTTTTAACAGATTGTACAGCTACCCGGTTTCCCATCAATATTGATATCAGACCGAGGAACTCAGTTTGTCTCTGCATTCTGGAAAAGGTGTTGTAAAATTTCCAAAATTGACCTCCGGTTATCTACAAGCCATCTCCCCCAAACTGATGGCCAGACTGAACGGACTAACCAGACCTTCGACCAATACATAAGGTAACAATCCCCCAGTTATTTAAGGAAGCAGCAGAGCATCTTGCCAGAGCCAAACAGAAACAGAAGCAGTTTGTGGATCGACACCGAAGGGAAGCTCCCAACTACCACGTCGTAAACAAGGTTTGGTTATCATCCAAAAACATCCCCCTGAAAAGACCACAGGCGTTCCATCCCAGATATCTGGGACCCTACACTATCAAGGCTTTCATCAACCCTGCGGCCATGAAATTAGAATTACCGGCCCACATGCGGATCCACCCGGTGTGTCATGTCTCCCTCCTAAAACCCTTGAGACCAGGTACACGGATCGATACTCCACCGGATCCCGAAATAGTTGAAGGAGAACCAGAATACGAAGTTAAAAGGATCCTAGACTCTAAGATGGTCCGGTCCAAGTTATACTACTTTATAGACTGGAAAGGTTACGGACCGCAGGATCGGACCTGGGATCCCAGTGAGCATGTCCACACTTCACGATTAATCAGGCAGTTCCACCGCAATAACCCCACTAAACTAGGGCCAGGGGGGAAACCACCCATGAGAGGGGCCTTGAGGAGGAGTGCTGTCATGGCCACAGGCCCCAGAACACAAAAACCACACCATCTAATGATGGGGGAAATGGATCACTTGACTCACTTATGTCCCTTTGGAACCTATAAACACAAGGGCCCTGGCTGGACTGCGCCAGGGTCATATAGAGATGTGAGCAGGAACACTTAATTCAGTGCAGGATTGCTTTTATTTTACAAGAACTTTCCAGGAGCTGAAAGCCTTTATTCCAGAGAACATCCTCATGTGCTGACTCATCGGGTGTGGCTCCCTAGGCCTGTTCTTCATGTGCTGACTCATCGGGTGTGGCAGTGTGTGGCAGGCAGGCTGAACCTGGGGGTGGCTTCAGAAGCTCAGCTATATAAGCTGCTCCAAGGCCGGTGCTTTGCGTTACAGTGCCCTCGCCTGCAACGTGATGCGCATCGCCGCTTGTACCAGTTTACTTACCTTTGAAACCAGAAGTTCTCCTGCATACTCACCTCCAGGAAGCCGGTGCTTCATTGCTTCATCTGCAGACTCATCTCCTGACATCCAGTGATCTTGATCCCGACGCCGCAGCACCACACTCCGCATCCACAAACTCGGACCCTGTGAAGAAGAAGAAAGACAAGGTTAGAACATTCGTCCTAGGACCGCGCCGCATTTGAACCCTGCGTGCCCTCTAGTTAACAACTTACCAGCTACTGTACCGCTGCAGCTTCGTTCCTCATTCCCCCCGGCTGTCGCCTCAAGCTCTGCAGCTTCTGCCGGGCCGGCAACATCACCTGCAAGGGAAGAAAGCAAAAGAGCAAACATCGAAAGTGGAATGGACAGCAATGCAAGACAACAAACTTTACAATGCAACAAAAACAGACTAGGAAAGACAAAGGCAAACAGTAACACTTACCTGAAGTGTAGTGGCTTAGTCGCAGCAGGACTGGACTACCACGTGCAAGGGACCAGTGAAGGAACTCGGTCCAGATCATAGAAGCGCCACTGCAAGAAGCAGCAGGATGGAGTGCTCGCCAAAACTAATCAACAGGTGAGCTTGCCAGGGACAGCGCATCCCACGGTACCACGGTTTGGGAGAAGGGGTCTGGAAGGGGATCAGGCGCACAAGCTGGCCTACTCATGCCCCCTATTCTGCACGCAGGAGCAGTCCCCATCAGTATCACCTATTACCTACCACCAGTCACCACATAAGTGCACAGGGCGAAGTCGGATCCGAGTGACCTCACCGCGGGAGGGCTGCAACCGTGCCACAAGGCCTCCGTAGAGACCAGGTGAGCATAACACTTCTGTAACTCTTGCAGGAGTATTTTTACTCCCATGTTTATTTTATGGCAGTGTTTGCCTTTTTTTATGTAGTGAAAATGGCCGATACACCTCTTATCTGTAGGGCTGGCTGTGGCGCACATCTTTACTCTATTGTGATCATATTTTGAAAAGTAATTTTCATTTATATTTTATGTATGCTTAGTTCTTTTCAACAATTCCCAGTAAAAATTCTGTGAAAGTGGTACCACAATACAATGTTACATTGGGTAAACTATGAAAGTAGTATACATATATATTTAAGGTGGGATTTACCTTTATGCAAAGGATGTTTTTTGCAGTAACTGTAATATTAACTTCCATGGAGTGCTGTTTTTGGTAATCCATCGCTAGTTTTATAATATGTACTTACTTCATTATAATGTATTTATTGCAGTTGTCACTGACTAAGGGCCTGAGTTGTACGTTGCCAAATCCCAATGTTTGTTCAAAAAATATTCAAAAGACGGAAATAATTTATGTTCATAAGCAATATTTTTTAATGGTGTCTTGCAATGTTAAATCTTTTGTATTGAGAGTCCAATCGACAAACTAAAGATGTTTAAGTCTTAAATCATCAGATTTATGGTTTTCTTGATACTCCTAATTTGCAATAATATGCAGTTTTTCATTGAGAAATACAAACACATTTTCAGAAAAACCTTTTAATTTTGGCCAATCCTTCTGCTTTGTTGCACTCAAATAATTGTATCTTGATCTTTTTGAATATAAAGAGTATGTGCTTTTTTATAACTTTAGATCAATTGCACATCATTCCGCTTTTGACTTTGAAATAGTTATATCTCAGTCCTCTACACATGACTCACCACACAAGAGAGTGGATCTTCAGGAGGAATAACATTCTTTCTTTTCTTCTTCTGTTACTTGTATGTATCAAAACAAAAGATGGAATGATATAATCATTAGATTAAGTGGGAAGCATTGGGTAATCATGAGTTTACTTCGAATGCATTTCTTAAAAATAGAATGCACCTACACAGCCTTTATCTTGTAAAAAGTGCAATATTGATAGTTTTAAATTCTGTTTCCAGAGTTTCTTCTGGTCTGAGGTTTAACTGGTGATCCACTAAAGGGGACAGAAAGAAAACTATGGAGGTGACCTAAGTTTCAAATGACTACAGCTCATCCTCAAGGAT
Organism: Ambystoma mexicanum; assembly: GCF_040938575.1. Taxonomy (NCBI): domain Eukaryota; kingdom Metazoa; phylum Chordata; class Amphibia; order Caudata; family Ambystomatidae; genus Ambystoma; species Ambystoma mexicanum. Next base: position 1,301,762,966 of record NC_090922.1, on the reverse strand, counting down.
TCTTGAGGATCAGCTGTGGTATTGCGCATTTTGAAAGCTTTTAAATTTAGGGCGAAATGTTTAAAGAAGGATAAATAACCGATTACTTTTGGAATTTACAACTTGGGGATGGATTCGATTTTTCCTCCCGTTTTGTGGCAAATTCAATTAAATGGCATCTCTATGGTTATATATGGGTGCAATGAAGTCATTGCGCACAACGCCAGTTGCGATGATGTCATCACTCGTTCGTTTTCGTAACCTTTGTTCGCGCTGACATAATGTTAAATTAAACATTATTAGATGCGTGATGGAACTCATAATTGCACAGAAGTTTCTACTATTTAAAATGGCATATATTTTTCACATAGACAGAATAATGTCGATCTGACATTGTTTGGTGCCTTTATATGAGTGTAGTTTGGCAGAAAGTCATACAACTTTGAGAGTGCAATATGAAATGGACACATTGGGCCTCATTACGAGGTTGGAGGTAGCCTTGCCGGCTTTACCGGCAAGGCTACCTCCAAACTCGCATCCAGGTACGACACCAGCGAATGGGCAATTACTGGGCTATTCCAGCACAGCCGGACCCGGTAATTGCCCTTTCGCGGGTGCCGGGCCGGGTACATCCCCATTCCCATTTGAGCTCCTCAGGGCTCAATGGGAATGGGGAGGGTGGTAGCAACCTAAATTGTTTCCGTCTTTTGAATATTTTTGGAACAAACATTGGGATTTGGCAACATACAACTCAGGCGCTTAGTCAATGACAACTGCAATAAATACAGTATAAAAAAGTAAGCACATATTATAAAACTAGCAATGGATTACCAAAAACAGCACTCCATGGAAGTTAAAATTACAGTTACTGCAACAAACATCCTTTGCATACAGGTAAATCCAACCTTAAATATATATGTATACTACTTTTATAGTTTTCCCAACGTAACATTTTATTGTGGTACCACTTTATAACGATACCGGTGCTACCATCATGTTCTGCTTGCATGTGCCGGTACGGACACCAGGTCAGACCTGGTGGCTGCAAAAGCACCCGTAAGCAGAGCTCCTAGTATGGCGGTATGGTAGCAATGGTGCTGGTAGCCATACTGGCGCTGTTGTTGCCTTATCGCCATACTTGTAATGAGGCCCATTGAGTCGTTTTTTGGGAAATGTGGAAACCAATGATATTGAGATATATTTTTTTGGACAAGGGGCCTCATTACGAGAGCGGTGGTAGTCATGGCTCTATTTACGCCATGACTGCCACCAATAACACGTTCCGGCACCGGTGAAGTTCAATGGGGACTCACCGGTATACTCCGACCTTGGCATGACCGGTAAGTCCCCATTGAACATGCCATTCCCCATTCCAATTTGAGCCCCCATAGGGCGCAATGGGAATGGGGAGGGCGGTAATAACGGGCTTGCGATGTGCTAGCTCGTTATTAGCGGCCTGGCTCCTTAGCAGGACCCATAAGTGACACGTGGTCTGACCACACGTTCCTTAGGGTCCCCGCCAAGGGACCTCGCAATAGGACGGTAGGGGATTACCAGCACCGGTCTCCTTACCGGTGCCCGTTATCCCTTACCGCCCTACTCGTAATGAGGCCCAATATGTTTGGATAATGTGGTTGAATGATGCAAACAGTGAAGTAATTATATAGCGCGATTCAAAGATTTAAACATCAAACAATAAAATTATTCAAAATATTCCACTGATATATTTTTTACCGAAATGACAAGTACACATCTTGGTTTAAACCATTCTGGCAAGTGTCTATTAATGTTATCGATTTGGATTCGGTTTGTCCCAGCTTCAGTTCTATGTTACCCCCTCACATTGGTGCATCAACTGCTATAAAGCTAGTAAACCTTAAGGTCTTCAATTTGTTTGAGTTGAGTGTTCAATACTGTGATGATTAGTAAGGGGGTACTTTGAATCTCCATTTTTGATTGCTCTCATGTGCTCCATGAATCTCACTTTTAATTTTCTTATTGTGCTGCCAATGTACCATTTGCCACAATGACATTTGATGCCATATATAACATATTTTGTGTTGCAGTTGATGAAGTTGTTGATGTTACATCTCTCAACATTATGTAATTGAATGGAATCCACATTTTCCATAATCTGAGGACACATCTTGCAGTTTCCACATCTGTGTTTGCCTTATCGGGTTTTCTTAATGTTGTTGCTCTTCTGTAAGTAATTTTGGACTGCTGTCAAAATGTTTTGATATTGTCGTGTCAAGATGTAGGCTATGCCAGCGCTTTCTGAGAATTTATTTTGATTTGATAGTGATCAGGATTATAGGTCATTAGTAGCCTTGTTTTCCTTTCAACGCTGGACATTAATGGCATTTTCGCTTTGTCCACCAGCAACTCTGCTCTGTCTTTGGACGCAGCTCTTGTTTTGGCTTTCTGAAGTGTTGATCCTTGATAGCCTCTGGCATTTAACTTTGTTATACTTGTGTTGAGATGTTTCTCATATTCCATATTGTCACTACAGTTTCTTTTTATTCTTACAAATTCTCCATAGGGAATATTTGTTATTGTGTGTGAGGAATGATTACTGCAGGCATGTAATGTGCTGTTGCCTGCTGTTAGTTTGTTGAAGAGGGTGGTGCACATTTCATTGTTTTGTACATAGATTTCCACATCTAAAAAAATAATGATGGCACTGCTTTCTTGCATTGTCAGTTTGATGTTGTATTTATTCTGATTTATATAGTTGGTGTACTTCATCAGTGAGTTTAGGTCTCCATTCCATATTATTAAGATGTTGTATAACCTAGATTATATGCAACTGTTCTAATCATATTAATGTAAACATTTATGGTACAGTGCTTATTACAAGTATTCCAAATGTAATATTTCATACAACTACAAGATAGAAAAGTACTTGTATTTTCGGAAATAAATGAAGATGGATTTCTAACAGTTTAAGTTGAAATATATAGCATTTTCACATATAATTAAGTACTTTTAAAAGCACAATGACATTTCCATGTCATACGGGCATGGCTGCCTCCAAACTCGGTCCGCGTCCGTGGTCTCTGAATGGGGAAATACCGGGCCATTCCAAATTTGGAGGGCCTGGTATTGCCCCATTCAGGGAACCCGTACGCGGACCATCCCCATTCCCATTTAACCCCCATAGGGCTCAATGGAAATGGGGAGCATGGTAACAATAAAAAATTACAGAAACATGGCATTTCAGTACAGTAGCACATTTTAGGTGTCCTTACATATTTCTGATCAATGGGTAATGGGGAAAATATCTAAGTGGTATTAAAAAACATATTTTCAGTTCACAAGGGAATTTGTTAATTAAAAGAAATATGCAAATGAGTGCATCTTCATTATTAGATACTAACCTGCCGTCTAGGTAACGTTTTGAAATAGTTAGACACGTTTGGGGTATTATAACTGTAAGATTAAAAGCAGTGATGCTTATAGGTATAAGCTTTTTTTGTAACGCTTAGTGAACAATTCATGTATTCGATTCAATTGAAAGGTTAGTAAGTAGTTCAGCTATTTTTTTTAATGTGGGTTGTTGAATACAAAATGGTTTACTTGTGATATTATCTTTTTTCATTAGAACGTATGAGAAGTATTGCCTATTATAAAGGTTTACAGTGTAGTCAACATTGAAAAGTAGTTAGACACATGTTGATGTATTCTAACTGTAATGTTAAAACAATGCACACTACAGGTGTAAGTTTGTAATTATGAACAGTGCAGGTATTCTACTAAATTTAGGCTACTGCAAACTGAATGATTTATTTATATTATTATAGTTTTAAGGATGAAACTATGAAAAGTATTGTCTATAATAAACCTTGTGGTGTTGTAAACATTACAAAGTAGTTCAACACCTATTGGCATATTCTTACCATTAGATTAAAAATAATGAATCATGCAGGTATAGTTTTAATTGGTAACTTCCGGTTTAAGAAATGTTAAGTGGGCCTTTTGTACGTTTGCAGCTAATCGTTATTAATGAGGAATGCAAGTATCATTCCACTAGAACCCAATATCTGTGTCTTGAACATACGTTGTGTAATGGCTAGATGAAGTACTGAAGCCTGTATGGTATATTATGCCAACTATTGATCATTTTAGTTGATCATTTTAGAATTGTTTTTGTTCCATCAGACGTACATCTTAGAAGTAGAAGTATTAGTGTTGCAATATGGCAATTTCTGACTATTTTTATAGTGGAAAGAATGTCTAAATTGCAAGAAGAGAAGAACATGCAGTGATCTGGTTCATTAAAAAGTTGCTGAAATGGTATAATATCACTTTTTGCTACTGATATATACCTCAATTGTTCATTTGGAATGTTGACATGTGAAACATGGTCACAGAGAGAGTATATATATGTTTCGAAATGGATGCAATATCGAGAACTTCATTCATAGGATTGATGCTTTCTCTCACCGGAACATCTCGTGAGTACATGAGGAATACTTCGGGATCCGCTTTTATGTTAAAGGCGAATGTAAGAATTCCTGCACATGTACACACTAAGGCCCTCATTACATGTTTGCCGGTCCGGACCTGCAAACTAGGAGTCTGCCTGCTAGACTACATGGGAAGGGAGACTTATAATTTACCTGCGCCTGACTTTCCGGTGTATCCGACGAGTCCGGTGCCAGTAAATCATTACAGGTCCGGCAGCAATCTGCCAGTAGTACCGGCATGGTTACCCCCGGACTCGTAATGAGCCCCTAAATCTCTTATCTCAGATACACTGCGATTTGTGTCAGGATTTTCTGTTGCATTTCTCTGCAGGTGAGCTAGTGCATCACATAGCTAGAGTGAGTCATGTAAGTAAATATTCATTTCAAGTGGTGTCAATTGAAACAGCAGATTGGTAGCAGCATTTACATAACAATTGATTATAGTGGTGTTCTCAAATGTAAAGGCACCAGTGCGATGGGGTTTGGGTATAGCGTGCTTTTTTTGTGCTTTTTTATGGTTACTACAGAGAGCTTTCATGTGGCTTCATACTTTATATGTAGTCTTTTAGAAGGTTCAGGTTTTTCAGGTACTGAGTATATCTCCAAGTAGGGAGTGTACAAAGCTTTAAAAAACAGTTTTTATTAGTTTTACAACATGTCAACCAAACAGCACAGTAAACCACTGCATATATTGATTCACACATACAGTTTCATGTTGCATTTTTTGTACTCCCCCAACCCTAAAGTCCCCCCTCCCCGCAGCCTACAACACACTACACTCTTCCTCCACCTGCCCCTGCCCTTTCCAACATGTCCGCCATTACTCCTCCCCTGTAGAGCTATTTCTACTCGAGCTATCCCTTTCTGACACGGATAATGTCATTACCAATTGTCTCCAGGCGACCAATGTGCTGCCTCCACCTCCCCACTCTTCCCGCCACTTCTTGCCATACCGTTGTTTCAGCATTCGCCCATTTCTTGTATTGCATTGTTTATTTATTTATAGAGCGCGCCTGGCCGTTAAGCAACTGGGCGCTTGCAGAAAAATAAATCTTGGGTTACAGGTATATGAATATGTTACATTTCTTAGGTTACAGGATCATATATTACAGTTACATAACATTTCTTAGGTTACAGGATCATATATTACAGGCTCGTATATCAATCATTTTTTACTTACAAAGCATTTTTTTTACTTACAAGAGAGATATGTTACATATATCAGAATCTTTTTGTGTAGCACTGTCGGATGACTTACAGTACAGATAAGTTACAGTTACAGTGTTTACAATAAAAATACAGAGTATTTGGTATAGTTGGGGCATTTAGCGGTCGTTAGTTTTAAGCCAGAGTTTAGCGTTGGCTTTGAACACATGGAAGGAGGGGGTGGCTCTAAGTGAATCTGGGATGGAGTTCCAGAGCTGCGCTGCTAGAACCGGGAAGCTAGACCCACCAGTTCTTTTCAGTTTAAAGTTAGGGACTTTGATGCTATTTGAGAGGGCCTTTCTGATGGGACATTCAGAAGTGTGCTTTGTGAATTTTTCTGACAGGTATGCAGGAGCTTTGTTGTTCAGACAGTTATGTGTAATGTTCAGAGTTTTGAGTTTGATACGGTCATTGATGGCCAGCCAGTTAACGGCTCTTTTATGGGTAGATATGTGTTGTCCTTTGGGTATGCCTAGGGCTGTTCTGAGGGCATTGTTCTGTAGGGTTTGGAGTTTGTTAGTGTTATGTTTACTGGTGCCTAGCTACAGTGCATTGCAGTAGTCTTATTTAGAGAGGATGAGGGCTTGCACAATGGTGGTGCAGCTGTCTGCGGAAAGGTATGGTTTGCAGGCGTGGATGAGTTTGCAGGTGTAGCTGGTTGCTGAGGCTGTAGCATTTACTTGCTTGTCGAGGGTGAGACCTGAGTCTAGGTAGAAGCCTAAGGTTTTAACTTCCTTAGCTACCTTGATTTTGATGTCATCGATCATGATGGAATTGTAAAGCTGGGGTAGTTTGTTAAGTTTATTGGTAGAACCAATGATTAAGAGCTCGGTCTTATCGTCGTTAAGACATAGGCCATGAGTGGCCATCCAGGTTTGGATGATTTGGTAAATTTTGTTTATGAGTCTGGTGTCTTTTTCAAAATCACCTTGGATTGGGATAAGGATCTGGGTATCATCACCGTAATTGGTATATGAGACCCCTAGCTTGTCCAATATATCAAAGAGAGGCTTTGTAAAAATATTGTATAGCTTGGGGGAAACACATGACCCTTGAGGGACTCCACAGGTGATGGGGACTGGATCCGCTGCAGATGAAGGAGAGAAGACTCTTATGGTTCTCTGGTCCAGGAATGAATTTATCCATGCTGTGGCTTTTGTAGAGAAGTTGGCTGCCGATTTGAGGTGATTGCACAGTACCTTGTGATCTACCAGGTCGAAAGCAGCTGATAGGTCTAGGAGTAGGAGAATAGACACATCTCCTCTGTCTTTACGCTCGTCTAGCTGGTTTTTAAGATCAAGGAGAGCCGTTTTGGTTCCATGTCTAGGCCTAAATCCTGATTGTCTTGACCCTAGAAGATTGTTGCTCTCCAGATAATCATGGATCTGAAGATATGCGCCTTTATCTAAGATTTTAAGGAGGAACGGGACAGTTGTTATTGGCCTGTAGTTTGTTGGGACGTTGGGGTCCAGGTTAACTTTTTTTAGTAGAGGTAGTATCCATGCGTCTTTAAGGTTTGTTGGCACAGAGCATAATTTAAATGAGGAGTTAATGAATGATGTGACGAAGGGGGCTAGTTCATGTGCAGCCTCTTTAATAATTGGGGCAGGACAGGTGTCCCCGAGGCATCAGGACGGTTTCAAGGACAAGATGATGTTCTTAGTTTCTGCAATAGAGATGGCTCTAAAGCTAAATTTGTTAGGGGGTTTAGTTTGGTTAGTGGCAAATTCCTGGAGGATGGTTTCTTGTGTAGAGAGGGCGATGTTGTGGAGGGCGGATTTTTTAGCTCGTATTTTGTCTTGTAGCATTGTGATTTTGTTGCATAGGGCTTTTTGAATGTTAGTGCACCAGACTTTGTCTTTGGTGCAAGAGTCTATGGGTGCAATTGGGGATTCTAATTCTCTCAGAATGGAGAAGATTTCCCTGGTGTTCCAATTGTTGACTTTTTTGATTCTGTCATTGAAGGTCTCTTTTTTAGCCTGAATGATTTGTTTTTTGTAGCTGTTAGTGAGGGCAGTGAGAAGGTCTTTGTTGTGGGAGGAGGGTTTTTTTCTCCAACAGGCTTCTGCATGTCGTTTCTCTTTGCATAAGGCTTTTAGCGCAGGGGTGAACCAAGTGTTCAGATGGGCAATAGGTTTTGATTTAGTGGGTTTCAGTGGCCCAATGGCGTTGATCGCCAAATTAATGGTGTTGTTGTACAGGTCGACTAGATCGTTGGGGTTAGAGAACTGGCTGGAGTGATTAGTGATAGGTTGGAGCAGGGGGAGAAGATTCGCGAGTGTTATATGTTTTTTGCAACGGGTGAGGGCAGGTGGAGCATGAAGTTTGGTAGACTCAGGTTGTGGGAGGTCCAAAATAGTCAGTGAGATCAGATAGTGATCTGTCCATATACAAGGTTCAATTGCCGTTATGAGGGAGACGCAATTGATGTCTGCGACCCAGTCCAATGTGCGGCCTTTAGAATGAGTAGGGCCGTTATTCCGCATAGTGAGGCCTGCTTCCTCAATAGTGTTAGCTATGGTGGAGGCATTAGAGTCTTTTGGGTCTTTGTAACCTAAGTTGAAATCGCCTAATAGGATACTTTGTGTTCCCAGTTTGGCATTAGTATTTAGTAGGGTGGTTAAGTCTTCTTCAAAGGTGCCTAGTGGACCAGGGGGTCTGTAGATCAGGTGTATTGTGATAGTACGTGTGGCAGAGATTTCTAGTTTAAGGGAGAGTAGTTCAGCTGACGGCATAGTGAGGCTGTCTATTTCTTTGATAGTGAGGTTGGCTCTGCAAATAAAAGCTATGCCTCCTCCTTTGGAAGTTTCCCTGTCTTTTCTGAAGATGGTGAAGTTAGGGGGTATGGCTATCATGAGGGCAGGGCAAGCGGCTTTGTGAAGCCATGTTTCGGTGACTGCTAGGAAGTCAAGTTGATTACAGGTGATGATGTCGGCAATTTCCGAGGCCTGAGCTATTAGGGATCTAGCGTTGATGAGACCTCCCTTGAGGTTTTGAGCTATTTGTGTATTATTGCTAATGTGGACCTTGTTGGGCAAAGTTTCAGAGGATTTGGTGCAAAGGGTTAGATTGCAACTGGGTTTCCTTGTGTGCCTGTTTCAGCTGGTGTGTTTGAGCTCCTTCTTGGCGTGGCTAAGGGATATGTGAATGCTAGGTGGTTTGGGAAATCTGTAGCCTAGTCTGAGGTTCTGTAGTTCGGTGGGGTAGGCTTGACTCTGTAGGGTCTGGGTGAAGGGCGCAGGCTGTTTGGGTAGTTTAGTGCCTAGTCTAGTGTTCCTTAGTGCGGCACGATCAGCCTGACTCAGTTGGGTCTGGGATAGGGGGGCAGGCTGTTTGGGTAGTCTAGTACCGAGTCTAGAGTTCCTTAGTCCGGTGGGACAAGCCTGATTCAGTTGGGTCCAGGTCAGGGGAGCAGTCTGTTTAGGTGGTGGCTGTGTGTACATCTTTCTGATAGGTTGCCTTTCTGTGGTCAGAAAGGCAACAGAAAGGTCAGATCTTGCCAACAGACCTCTGCCGGCTGTCTCTTCTGCGCTTTCCAGCCTATTGCTATTCTACGTTTGGCAAGTATATACGCCAGGTCTTTGAGTTTGCTCACATGTTTAGCTCTACGAGGCCTGGGGAACCCCCCCAACAGGCATGCCCAAGGGGAGCTCACATCCAATTTAATCTCTTTGCTTGCCATGACTTGAGCCACCTCCTTCCAAAACTCGCCTATTTCGGGGCATGACCAAAACATGTGTACCCTTCCTGCATCCACTTCCCCATATTTCTGACATGTCTGTGGACCTGTGTGGTTAAACCTAGCAATTTTCTTGGGGGTAATGTATGCCCTATGGGTGACGTACAACTGAATCTGTTGGAACTGTGTGTTTCTCAATACCTTTTTGTGGTATCCTTTGCGCTCTGATCCACAGCCCCTCCCAGTTAAGTCTCGTCTGGACCACCTCTTTTCCAACCTTAGCCATCAGCAACTCATATATGCGGGAGACCTGGTGGCTCCCTTCAGACATGTCATAAAGAGTGTACAAAGCTTTATGCTCTAGGATGCAAGGAATGTTTGCTTTTACTTTACTTAAATCAACGTTTTGTAAATGTAGACCCGTAAGTGTGTGAGCACATGAGAGTGCCAAGTAACTAATACCTTCTTTACAGACTTTATTGCCTATGCCTACAGGAGAATGTTTCAGGGTTACACCTTGAGACATGTGAATTGTTAAAACGCATGCAAGAAAAAGAGAGAAATGTTCTGTTATTACATTTCTTCAAAAAGAAGCAAACATGCTAATGTGTGGGGAATTCGTTGAGTTTGTTGTAGTTTATCAAATTTTACAGTGACAAACTGGATATCATCTTGATTTGGAAATGGTTGTAAACAAACAACTGTACCCATTTCACCATTCCCTAAACTGTGGTATTCATCCAGGTTACGTCTTATAATCACTCTGCAGTTGAAGCAGATAGCAAATGCTTTTTCTAACCCAGCTGTGTTTGATACAGGTTTTTCTAGTTGGTTTAGGCATGCAGTGGCCTCTTGAGACAAATGGCTTGTCATGCCATGCATCACTTATTAGTTTATATGATAGATGTGGACTATGGGTTGATTCTCATTTTTCATTAAATTGAGCACAGTTTACAAGGATAGACATTAGGCACACATATTGTTGATGTTCGTGTGCTAACTGGTCCATCAGTTGAGGACCTGATGTTTGCTTTCCTTACAGACCCACTCGCATGAGAACCTGTAACTCTACCTCTGTGCCCTGAACACTCTCAAGTCCTCACTTGATGGAGCGAAAAGGATATCTACTTCACCCTCATTGACTCTCACTCCAACCATCCTCACTCACTCCTAACTTCTCCTAAACCTATAACTATCAACAAGACTCTCACAGCTAATAACATAGCTGAATACTTTGCTGCAAACAATTCCAAAATTAGAGACTTTGGGAGTAATTCCAAGTTTGGTGGTATCCCACCAGTAATTCCAGCGGTATACCAACATATGGGGCCTCATTACACGGACGGCGGAAAGGGTTAACGGTCACCGTTAATGGCAACGGTGACCGTTAACCCTTACCGCCGTACTACGAGGTCCCTTTGCGGGTTGGAGGATTTAACGCCTGCTTCTTGCAGGCGTTAAAATCCAACCCGCTAAGGGACCTCGGAGCTAATTACGGCACCGCAAAATTGCGGTGCCGTAATTAGCGCCTTCCCCAGTCCCATAGAGCCCTATGGGGCAGAAATGGGAATGGGGAAGGGCAATGGCGGAAAGGGGATTTACCGCCCCTCCAACCTTGGAATGGGGCGGTAAATCCCCTTTCCGCCAAGGCGGTGCCGGTATTTTACCGGCATGAGCCATGGCGCTAATAGCGCCATGGCTCACCGCCTACCGTGTAATGAGGCCCATGGTATTACATTTTCCGCCATCTGATAGCCCGGTATTACCAAGCTATTACAAGCAATAGAAATACTGGTAAGTCCCCATTCCACAGAGTCTCATAAGACACCATGGGGGAATTGCTGGTATGTCCGGCACCGGTAATACTAGTGCCAGAAATACAGACTGTTTAATGCCGGTGGGGGTCTGAGTGACTCCCATCTCTGGGCTGGAAAGAAGTTGTGTAACCCCCAACAGCAAACTTGTAGTTTGCCGGTCCCAAAAGTGTGAGTAAATGTTATTACTGGCACTTTTTTCCCCAGTCCGGCAAATTTATAATCAGGTCCCAATCTCCTGACTGGCCTAACACTCCCTCTTGCTGCATTCGACACTCTGTCTACTCTACCATCATCCTTTTCCTCTATCTCCCACTTAAGTCACACTAATACTGAAGAGGTCCTACCTCTACTGATGAACCCCTCTTGTGCCCATCAGACCCTCTTGTTACTAAGCTTGCTACTCAAGTCTATTGCCCCTTTAGTGGCCTCTCACCTTGCTGAACTCTTCAACCTTTCCATCGACTCTGCTTAATTTCCTTCTGTTTTTTAAACAACCACTGTTATCACTCTCCTAATAAATCAAGGGACTGACCCGAACCTACTAGTTAACTTTCAGGTTTCTGCTCCTATCACTCCACTGAAACTGCTCTCATGAATGTCTCCAACTTCATCACCTCTGCTAAGCACGCCAAGCTATCCTCTCTCCTAATTCTGCTTGATCTGTTAGCTACCGTTGACACTGTCAATCAGTCTGATCTCCTTAATGCTCACTCTTCTTGGGATTGGACAGAGGGTACCTGAAGGTGAGATATGGTATCCCCCTTTACTGATACTGACGCCCTTCCACTCCCTTAGTGTTTATTGGCAATTGCCAATCTCATCCCATCCTCCCCTGTAGTTATCCCTTAAGTACTGAGAAGAAGAAGAGGCAACTAGGAGTAGTGCAGATTTCCTATTATAAACACACTCTGGTACTGGTACGAAGAAGAGGGGTCTGGAGGCATGTAGCAATGAAGATCAGGCATGTCACGCTAATAGGCTCAAGCAGGGTCAGGCAATTGAGTATACCTCGTTTCACCTGCTGCCTGTTAATGGTAAAGGAGAGTATAAAAGGTGAAATCTAGAAGCACATGAGAGGTGCAGCCGGAGAAGGAATAGAGCTGAGGAATTGCCATGCTGAGGAGCGAGAAGCCAAGACACTGCCACACCAATGAAGATCCCAAGAGTCTTGTTGCGGTGACTGTGCAGGATTGGGAACCCTTGCGAGGGAAGGTGTACAGCAGACGCTGCTAGAGAGCAGAAGCAGAGCCAAGCACGAAGACAGGCATGTGCTGAGCGGAGCACCCGGAGAACTGGCAAGTTGATTTCCCACTCGGGCAGGAACCGTCAAATGCAGCGGCAGAGACATAGTAAGTGTCGGAAGACAATGGGAACACTGGAGCGCTGCAAGGGACCTTTCAAAATGGTAATAGTCCATGGAAGTAGTGAAATATTACACTTTCTGAATGCCATATTGAATGAAAGGTGCTAATTAAGCCCACACAATTGAAAACTGCATTAATAAATTGACTAAAAGGTGCTATCCTGAAGAATGCAGTGCAACATTATATCTACTGAATATTGAGCGGCAGGAAAGTTGCGGTTTGAGTGAAACCAATTGAATGTTGCATTTATGAAATATTGAAAGCACCCTAAGAACAATATGAAAGACCTATAGGGCAATCTTGAATATTACTGAACAATGTTTTCGAGGAAACATATAGTTGCGTGACCTGTGATGAGTGGACTGTCTGGTCTGACAATTGCACCTAGACCAGGTTGTTTCCTAACACAGACATTGGGCCTCATTACAAGCGTGCCGGTCCGGAAACAACGGTGGCAGTGAAACCGCCGCCACTGTTGTCTCCGGACCGGCAGACTACGAGTTCTGCAAGTGGGTGGTATCACTCCCGGCAGGTCTGACCTGCTGTGAGTAACGCCACCCGCCTGCAGACGGAAATGGAAACATCAGCACCGTTATTTACGGTGCCGGTGTTTCCATTGTCCCCATTCCCATGGAGTCCTATAGGACTTGATGGGAATGGGGATGAACAAAATTACGCCTCCAGAATTACTGAGTCACCGGGGTTGTAATGCCCCAGTGATTCCGGCAATCACAGAGGTGGTAATTCATTGCGGGTCCGGCGGCAGCCTGCCAGTTTTTCCGGACTCGTAATGAGGCCCATTGTCAACATCAAGAGTCAAATCACAGACAAGGGGTGTGGTTGTGTGACATGTAATGTGTGGACCATGTGGTCTGACAACTGTGCCTAGACCAGAAACCACTGAATATTGGAAAAGCAACATAGAGATGTGTGCCCTTGGTGAAGCTAACCAAAGGACGGGTCAAGCAGACCACGTATTCTCTTATGAACTTAATAATAGAGGAAACACGTCAACAGCTCAGTAGAAATCTTGGGGAAGGGAACCCTGAAAACCAAAGAACTGAAGAGTATCTATCTTGGGGAAGGGAGTCCCAAGATCACAGTGTTGTATTAACTTGAATACATTTGAACTTGGGAAAGGGAAACCCAAGACCATCTTTTGATGCGAATTGTGATACCTGTGAATCTACAGAAGGTAACTTCAGAACTTGACCAAACCTCCTTGAAACAAAGTTAAATTGGAACTGTATTGAACTTGAGACAGAGAACTCTAGATGAACTTAAATTGCCAGTAGCTGCACATTCACTTTCGAACACTTATATATTTGGTTGAGAACATTTCCCCACTAGATTTTGTTGTAGTTGTGTTGACAAGCATAGGTTTTGATGCAGACAGACATTTGGTTTGGATTTGTGGACACAGACTTTCCTTAGATTTCTTTAGGCAGGGAAAATTCCACCATAGCAAAGGATTAGTTAGGCCTTACACCATCCCGATTATTAAAAAAGTTTTGTTTAGGAATATATATTTGATGTCTGTTTCATCTCCCTTGATACCATATCTTCTCACACCTGACAGATACTCTCTCTACCCCTGCCTGTCCAGTTCCCACCGGACACTTCCCCTACTCCTCTTCAGCTAGAAATCTCTGTGCTATCTATGACCCATCTCATGCCTTCTCAACTTTCATATCCAAAACTACAATGGTGGCTCGCCTCAACCGCCTAAAAAAAGGGAAAACTAGGCACCTCCTTCCTTTCAACACTGTCAAGCATCTCTTAACCACTCTTGTCTTCTCTAAAGTGGACTACTGTGAGAGCATCATCTTTGTTCTCCCCCACTACGCTTTCTGTCCTCTTGACAAGATCATTAGCTTTGCAACCAGAACTCTCTCCCTCACTTCACACCTACTTTCTCTTATCATCACCAGTCTGATGGTTGACAATGATAAACAGGGCCAGATCGAAGTTTCTCCACCTGGTTCACAAATCTGTCAATGGTAAGTCTCCATCATATCTATCCTCCTCTATCCATCTCTATAAGCCTTCCTGTAATCTCCTCTCTGCCTCCTCGACTACCCTTGTGACACATCACCCTCCCTGTGCTTCCTCTTGCTTCTGCTCTTGCTCTCTTCTTTCTCCACTTGCATGGAATTCTCTTCCCCTGGACAACCGAGAAACAGACCACATGAGAGCCTACCTCTTCTCCCCCAAATTACCCTCTTAATATTTAAGCTAATGTTTTTCCCTTGCCTCTAACCTGCCTCTGTCCTTCACTTTCTCTGCCTCCACTCTAGTACTTCATCCATCATGGCCACAAATCTAACACAACTGGCCGTACCGCCTACCTGCACTTAGAAATGTCTAATGTTGATTATCCTTAATCTATGCATGTCCACCCATGTATTCTCCCTGGTGACAGTTCCATTTACTCCCCCCTACAGCCTGATCAGAAGTCACTTGCACTCATCCTGTTGTAAGAAGCTCACTGCTTCCCAATAAATCTGATATCTAATCTATTGTACATTCTTTTGTGATTAAAAGAGCATTGTTCGTCCCTATACGTAAATATAAATATATAAATCAAATAAAAGTTGACTTTTCACTGTCATTTTAGCATGATCAGAAACTACACCTATTCTGTGACGAATTAGGGAATTCCAAAACTTCTCCCCAGGGAGAGGCTTTCATCGTGAGGCTAAGGAGGTGAGCCTGCTACACAACATTCCCCAAAGTGGTGGCAGCAAGAGGCACCTTACATGGAAAGCCCCCCCGCAGAGACAAGGGCTCCCGTTTCCGATAAGGAACTCCCTTTTCATCTGACACAGAGGTTTGATCAATCTATGTCAGTTGACAGAAAACCAGA
Organism: Ambystoma mexicanum; assembly: GCF_040938575.1. Lineage (NCBI taxonomy): Eukaryota > Metazoa > Chordata > Amphibia > Caudata > Ambystomatidae > Ambystoma > Ambystoma mexicanum. The sequence goes on along the minus strand of NC_090922.1, from coordinate 1,301,747,586 downwards.
ATCCTCCTACAGCTGTTATTGTAAAGTCATTACAGAAGATAAGTAATGAGAGGAGGAAAACCCAAAGGATGATGAAGAATAAATACCTGATATGTACTTGGACGCCGAAACTCAAAGGAAATATAACAATGATGTCACTGACACAGAAAAGCGACTATGATGAGGAACTAAGGAAGCCCCAAAGCATCAATATAAAAATGCTCACTGTTCTTAGAGAGGTACAGTGAAGAGATGAGGCTGACACAGGTGGGTGAAGTTAAAGCATAAGCTTTATTTCCAGCAGGCCCACATGGAGAAACTGTCAAACTGTGACTCCGCCAACCGTCTCTCTGTCCTGCCTCGCGCCCGCTCCAAGAGGAAAGTAAACACAGGCGCGAGGCAGGGCAAAGAGGCAAGCGCGAGCCCATACATAAAAACAACATCCCTACACACAGCTTCACCTCACTTATGATGCCCAACAAGGCTGAAACACGTGTATGGGGTTGCTGTTGGTACTCTCGTTCAGAGGAGAATTGCCTAGTATTTCGGTGCTGGACTGCCCCTTAGCAGGACAAAGACTGATATGCAGGGAAATTTCTTCTCTGTGAAAGGGACAGTGAGCTAAATACTTGGTAGAGTCTCTCCCAGGGGTTATTCACCCAAGAAAAGGTGTCAAACTCCGGTTCCACCTCCCCTTGCTCCTCACCTGATTCTTCTGGGACTTGCCCTTTGGGATGGATCTTGGTCCTGGGAAACTTCCTTTTCTTACTGGAGGTCTTGTCTTTAGGGGTCTGGACCTTCTTCAAATGCAGATAAGGTCTATCCCCTCCGGAGGCCACCCTGACAGAGGCGGGAACCTGTCCTGGAGGCCTCCAGGGGGCCAAGCCTCACATCCAGGGAAAAAGCCAAAGGCAGAAAAAACCCTGTAGATATTGATCGTAGGAGACGAGGTGGTCAGTCCAAGGAAACCCAGGCAGAGCGTAGGAATCACTTCTACTGCAGGATTAACAGAAGCTGGCACTGAATTTGAAGGATGGTGATGGATGAAGTCGGAGAGTGGTCCGGTGTTGAGTATCTGAAAAACAAACTCCCCAATTTGTACAAGGAAGCAGTTACCAGAACCCTTCTCTCCGGTATATGAGTACTGCAAGTATGAAACGGAATCTTAGATAGGAATCCCAGAAAGGATGCAAGAAGGATAGATAACAGAAAGAGGAAGGAAATTCAGATGAAAGATAAGTAAACCGAGGGAGAAAATAGAAAGTACACCCTGTGGAGAGATGAATGGCTAGATATAGCAGTGATGAGTTAGACCTGAGTCAAGAAGAGAGTGCCACGTTCCGACTGTCGCTGTACCGAGTACAGCAGGGAACGCGGAGGAATAATAGGTAAGAAAACGCTGCCGTGCACAGAAGGAGACTGCAGGCGGGATGAATGGAGCGGCAGAGAAGCCGAGCCGAAAGAGCAAGGAAGAGATCCGTAACGGCCAAACGCCGTACGCGGGTAAGCAAAGATGACAAGAGCCAAAGCAACAACGAGGCAAGCTGGAAGCCGCGAACAGAAGGACCTGTTCGGAGAAGTAAGTACAGCGAACACACCGACACTAGAAGGCTGTTCGAGAAGGGAATAACAGAAAGGAAAGGTGGAGTGTCCGAAAAGGACTTGAAAGGTAAACAAAGGCAGCTCAGAAGCCCAAGGAAGGAAAGTAAACACAGAGTAACGGAGCGTTTAGCATGCAAAACAAACACAGATACAACGCACTGATCTCGGGGGCGGAGTCAGCATTTATAGATGACTCCGCCATCTTGGATGAGGACTAGAGCGTGGCACACCGCTTCCAGCGGCTCCACAACTTCCACCTCTGATTCCTGACAAAAGGTCATTTGGCTGTGTTCGTTCTGGTAGAGAGATTCACAGACCCCCCCTTGTTTTGCATAAATTAACTTTGGGTTTCACCTTAAATTAACAGGGCGATCAAGACGTGTCCCCTTGATCACTGTTCTTAGAGAGGCAAAGCTTCACCTCACTGATGATGCTCAACAAGGCTGAAACATGTGTATGGGGTTGCTGTTGGTATTCTTGTTCAGAGGAGAATTGCCTAGTATTTCGGTGCTGTACTGCCCCTGGGCAGGACAAAGACTGATATGCAGGGAAATCTCTTCTCTGTGAAAGGCACAGTGAGCTAAAGACATGGTAGAGTCTCTCCCAGGGGTTATCCACCCAAGAACAGGTCATTTGGCTGTGTTTGTGCTGGTATAGAGATTCCCAGATCCCTGCTTGTTTTGCATAAATTAACTTTGGGTTTCACCCTAAGTTAACAGGGCGATCCAGACGTGGACCCCTTGCTCACTGTTCTTAGAGAGGCACAGCTTCACCTCACTGATGATGCCCAACAAGGCTGAAACACGTGTATGGGGTTGCTGTTGGTACTCTTGTTCAGAGGAGAATTGCCTAGTATTTCGGTGCTGTACTGCGAAAGGGACAGTGAGCTAAAGACTTGGTAGTGTCTCTCCCAGGGGTTATTCACCCAAGAACAGGTCATTTGGCTGTGTTAGTGCTGGTAGAGAGACTCCCAGACCCCCCCTTGTTTTGCATAAAAATGGGAGGAGCCAGAGAACGACAGAGATAGACCAGGGAGATTCGAGTCAGCTGGTCAGTGGACACCGCAAACCCAAAGGAAAAGCTGCATGACATGTGTGCGAACTGCGGGAGGAAGAGAGTGCTTGAGTCGGACAGCGTAACCAGCAGGAGAGAGGAAGCCTGCAAGCTTGAAAACGGATAGAGGAGGAATGCCCAGGAGATGCTCCAGGGAAGCTGTGGCTGGGAAATGCCCAGTCTGACACAAACCACAGAGAAAACCTGCCTGCCTGAGGTCCTTGGAGCGAGTGGTGGACGGAAAGGAGAACGAGTCAAAATCCCTTCTGATGCTGAAATCACACCAAGAGGAAGACACAGTGAAAAGGAAAGAGAAGGAACAAGCACGAAAGCCACCCTGACAAGGCATGGAGAAACTAAGAAGGGGGCTGCTGGCCCGGTGACACAGCACTATTAAACCACAGGTAACGGGGAGAGCAGGAGACCCGGGGAAGGAGGCACAAGTAATGAAGGGCTGCCTCATATTTGTCTTAGAACGAGATATGAATATAAGAATTGGAGAAAGTCTACTCATCCCAGTGAATGAGTAAAACCTGAGGGGAGTGATGAGTATTCAAGCGCACTGCATACTCGTCCCAGTGAGTTGGTAAAGCCTGAGAAGAGTGAAGAGTATTCAGGGACACAGCATACTCATCCCAATGAATGGTTAAAACCTCAAAAGAGTGGTGAACACATAGGAACTCAGCCTACTCGTCCCAGTGAAGAAAAGGATAACACAAGTAAGGAACCTGGTTACTGGGTACTTCACACAGCTCCCAGTGAAAAGATAAGAGTAGGAAATACAGATGCTATTAAACCCAGAGAGAGGGACTTGAGAAGCCAAGGAGAAATAATGAAAGAGATGGGGAAAATTCCCCTAAGAGGACTGAAGGAACTGTTGGAAGAAATAGCAAGACACAATTTGAAGATCTGATATTGAAGTTAAATTACTGAAAAGCGATCTCAGGAGAAGTGAGTCATTCTCCTGGTCTTTAATTCATTAGTCTGAGTGCTAGGGACAGAGTAGTTTAGTTTGGAGGGAAGACAGACTTTTCCTTTGGACTTGAGACCAGATGATGAGCACCCTAGTTTAGTTTTTTAGGTAAGGAAACCCTTAGAAAAGGGAAAGTTAGGAATTTTTCATATCAATACTAATACATCTCTTTTGAATTGGTAAACCCTGGCCTCCTTCTGACCTACCATGTATGGTGTCAGAGTGGGATCCGGTTCAGCTGATAAAAGCTGGGGAATCCTCCAATTCACAAAAGAAGTCCCAAATCTTTCTCCCCCACAGTAGCAACTGCTAAGTCAATTGGCTTTAATTTTCACAGTAGTGCTGAGATAACTCTTTCAGTCGGTGAGAGACAATTAATTCCTACAGGTCTAGTTCTTTTACCCCCAAAGGGAGCATACATTATGTTGGCTTCCAAGTCTGGATGTCTTGTATATACGGTTTAGACGTCATGGCTGGAGTGGTTGACCCCGATAACAGAGGGGATGTAAAAGTCCTAATACACAACCTTGGGAGTCAACCATACACTATCAAAGAAGGGGAGAAAAAATTGCAGGGAATTCTAGATAAAGCTATATTCAAGAAGTTCAAGAACAACAAGGGACAGAAAGAGATAACCAAGGATTCGTAGAGGCAGATAAGATGCCAAAGGACAAACCAGTCCTCCAGGTAGAGGAAGTGGAACTAATTCCATACCTAGCATTTTAATGGAGGCCTTTGCTAACGTTGTACCAGCGACAGAAGGAAAAGCTCAGAGCGGTCCTTTATTTTTAAAAAATAAAATGGTCATATACTGTAGGGATATAACAACCAAAGGCACTCCCAGAACCCAGTTAGTGATTCCACAAAGTCATAAGAGGGTGATGTTAGAACTTGCACAATCTCATTTAGCTGTTGGACATCATGGAGTAACTAAAATTCTGAACTAGGTTGTACCAAAATTGTATTGGGCTGGAATATTGTCAGGTCCTCACTGCAGCAGCTAACTTCAGAACCCAAAAGAGGATCTCCTCAAAAGAGGGCGAACTTTCCTATGAAGAAAGGACTCACCCAGGGTAGATTATATGGGTGAATCCAAGATTCTTATGAAAGAGCAATATAACCAGGAAGGTGAAGAAAGAGCCAGGAAGAGGAAGCCACCCGTCTGCAAAGAAAATGTATACCATTACAATGAAGATATACCAGAACCAGGAGTTGAGAATATATAAAACTATAACTAAGCTCTGTTTTGTGGGCACTATGCCACTGTTGACGACAGAAGGTAATAGCAGTCAAGACTCCATAGATCAATTCTGTACTCTGTCGGTCAAACAAAAATGATGAGATTCCTCACAAAGTACTGTTATCAGTTGAGATAAAAGGACTAGGACTTATCTATGTTTTGGGTTCTTAATACAAGATGGATTGATGGAAAAGGAATTGGAGGAGTACTCCTATGATGCTGAGGAAAGAATGGTTAGCATGTTAGTGCAACTGTCCCCGGCCTGAACAAGAGCGCACTATACGGATACTGGCATGCTTTTTCTTCCCACAGCAGAGCATCCAGTTAGCCTGCCAATACAGTCCTCCTATGCAGTTAGAATCAGAGTTCCAATTCCAAAGTTCCAAAAAATACACAAACTCCAAACCACAAAATCCAAGGAAGACTGATATCACAATACAATTTGCCGTAACAATAGGGAAATCCAGAAGCAGTTCATTCATGGGGAAGCAAGGTTCATAAATGGATGGTCGGTAAAATAGCATTGGCACGAAGGGAGAATCCGGAAGTCAACTGGGTAGGCAGGCAAAGGTTCAGTAAACAAGATTTTGAAGCATAAGGTGAAAGACAAGGAACTTACTTCAATAAGAAGCGGTGCCGCTATTGCCGCCGGGACTTTTGTGGAGTGGCGTTCTTGGCGGGGATATGCCTGCACGCTGATATGCGTTGGGTCACCATAGCAACGAAGCATCGAGTACAGAGCAAACATGCTACATGCAAGTTGATTCGTGCATACCGTGGATGCTGTGTCAATCTCCATGGCAACCGGCAGTCACGTGGGAGATACACCGAAGGACGTGGTTTCAATGCACGCAGGTTTAATTGGTTCCTTACAATTATATGCAGATCCCAAAAACTTTGTGATAACCTATTCAATCTGCCAGAAAACTGCCAACCAACCTATACCAACAGAACCCCAACAATCACTTCCTATTATCGAAGTTATCTTTTCTTGTATTGGTATGGATATCATCTGCCCACTTGAACCATCTAAGTTAGGGAGCAAATACATCTTGGTTATCGTAGACTATGCTATGAGAGACACTAAAGACTTTGCCTTCCGAAACAATACACGCCGACCGATATTAAAACACCTCATTCCCTTTCTGTCTCGAGTAGGGTTCTCTAAAGAGAACTTAACAGATAAATGGACCACTTTCATGTCCCGTATTATGTCTGAGGTAAAAGAAATACTGCAAATTAAGACCATCCGTTTACCATCCACAAATGGATGGACTTGTCGAACGCTTAAATCAGCCTTTGAAAATGATCTAAAGAAGCTTGTAGAATTGTAGAAGCGGACAGCAAGAATTGGGACACCATGATTCCTTGAGCTCTTTTTGCAGTGAGGAAGTATTCTCAGTGCTCCTTAGGGTATTCCCCCTTTGAGCTTCTTTACAGTAGGGAACCAAGAAATGTACTCAACATACTTAGGGAAACTTGGGAAGAAAGGGAAGACCCTGCCCTACACATTTCCCAAACAGCCGAACATATTAAGCAACGTATGGCCGTAGTGTGTGAGGTAGCAAACAGACATATAGAACAAGTCCAGGGGAGTCAAAAGGCCCAATATGACAAAATGGCTGTCCCTCGCTCATTCTTAGTGGGTCAAAAATTCCTAGTGCTCTTATCCACCTCTGATCAGAAAATGCTCTCCAAATGGTTCAGACCCTACAAAATCATGGTAAAAAGGTCCCTGCAATTAGTTCGTCTCCCAGCCTGACAGGTGACAAAATACACAATTATATCTCATCAACTTGGTGAAAGAGTGAAATGAGAATGCCTTAATAACAATGGCCACATCACTTACCGAAGTGGGGCAAGAAAACAACCTAATTTCCTCAGAGTTGACCCCTGACCAACAAGAAGTCATTAAAGATCTTCAACACCAGTTCTTCAATATCTTCAGTGTATGGGAGCCTGGGAGGGTTAAGGATTTTGTACATACCATTAGAACTCCCCATGGAAAGGTGGCCATTTTAAAACCTTACAGGATCCCTGAGTCAAGGAAAGAAATAATCCTCAGGGAAGTGGAAAGCATGTTAGAGGTGGATATCATTGAGCTGTTAGAGAGTCTAGGGTCCTCACCTGTATACTTGGTGGCAAAACCTGATCAATCATGGAGGTTTCCCATCAATTTTAGAAAGTTGAATTCCATCTTACAATTTAACAATTACCTGATGCCTAGAATCAATGACTTAAATGACAAGCTTGGTCAGGCCCAGTAGATCTCCACAACTGATCTCATGAACATGTATTGGCAGGTCCCCTTAAATCCTCCTGATAGGGAGGACAGCCTGGGGATTGTTTCATTTTAAGCTGTTGACATTCAGGTTACACGGGATACCAGCCACTTTCCAGCATCTGATGGACCAAGTGTTGCAACCCTTTTCCCATTTCTGTGGCGCATATCTCAACTACGCCTTAATTCACAGCATCAACTGGGAGGAACACCTTTTTCACATATATGAGAAAGTCAGGTCTCTAAGGAAGGCTGGATTAGCGGCAAATCCAAAGAAATATCATCTGGGACAGTCCATCGTTAAGTATTAAGGGTTCTTTTTGGGAGTTCCGTTCCTCACTGGGACCTACAAGATATTACCCTAGGTTTATTCCAAGAAAGTCAATCATCATGGCCCATCTAACAGATACGCTTAAGAATATAGAATACAGAGCCTCAAAAACTGAAATGGGATACCCAAGACTAAAGCAGCTTCAACACTTTGAAAAACATCCTGTTTAATGAATCTGTGTTTAAAGTTTCCATCTTCAGTAAAGAGTTTATACTCCTGATGGACGCCTCTAAAGTGGGGACTGGAGCTGTCCTCTCTCAGGAGTATGAGGACATAGAACATCCCGTCCTCTATATCAGCCACCAACGTTTTCTGAGAGAACAAAATGTTGCCACAATTGAGTTGGAGGCCCTAGCCATTAATTGGGCAACAGCCTACCTGAAATATTATCTAACAGGCAGAACATTTCCGTTGGTAACAGACCTTTACCCAGTTACATGGTTAGTCCTAAGGAAAGATTCAAATGCTCGAATCATGCACTGGTTAACACAGGACGGGCAAAGAGCAAGGAAACATTGATTTTCTTAGCAGATTCCCAATCTTCGAGGAAGGAGAAGCCAAATGCATAATGGAAAAGGTATGTGACAAATCAGGGGATTCCGTCACTTCTTCCCATGAGGGAGCCTTTCCTTGTGAGACTATGAAGGTGTTGCCCGCTACGCAACATTCACCCTAGTGGTGCTGGTAAGCAGGACCTCACAGGTTAAGACTCCCCCCTTATGGGGACAAGGACTCCCGTTCCGATGAGGAACTCCCTTTTCATCTTACACAGAGGTCTGATCAATCAATGTCAGTTGTGAGAAACTAGAGGGTGTTCTCTCATATAGACCCTGAGGATCTTTTGTTCAGGTGGCCAGGGCACGGCCATTGCCTATCGAACCAGAGCCTGGGGGTGGACCAGTGCGGGAGGATCACCTGGACACAGGGTCTTTGGGGACCACGGGAGGAATGCCCTCGGGAGCAATGCAGTATTCCTCCCTTTCCAACACCCCCCTTTCCGACACCCCCACACTACATGGGATATGTTAAACCCAGTTTTCCCATAATTCCCAGAAAACAATATGACTTCCAAATTCTCCCCCACCTTTTCTAATTAAACAATGAGATGAAGAAGAGAGGTATTGAGAGAATGAGGATCACTGAGAAGAAGCACACTCAGACACAGAAGACAGACTCTTCCCTTTTAACAACAGACTGTCCCCATAACATGGTAAGTCAAGGTCAGTCCTCCCTTGACAATCAGTCTCACTTGAGACCTCCCCCTCAATATAAAAGACCGAGCACACAGGCAGACTCTGTGCGAGCTGGGGATGTAGGATGGTGTACGGAAGCCAGAGGGAGAACATTCAAGCTGGAGAGTGCCTGGAAGGCATGGAGGGAGGTGGGATGCCTTTATGCTGGACCTGTGAGTACAGGGAAGGGTGCAGTGTGGAGAGCTCCTACCTTGGGCAAAGCGCTACCGCCCAGGCCTTTGAGGGGCAGGTGGAGAGACCAGGACCTCAACAAGTATCCCCATAAACTCCTGCAGCTCCCAAAACTGCCAGAATGCCAAAAAGGAGAGCTAGTGAAGTGGGACCAAAATCAGAATTAAGGATTTTGGGACTGGAAGTCCAAAGACATCGATTGTTTTTAACTTTAACAGAGGTCCGAGACCGACTGAAGATGACCTATCTATGAGCCTTGATTGGGGTCTGAGCACCACTGAGGGAGAGCCATTTGTGACCTTCGGAAGGGGTCCCAGCACGACTGAGGGAGACCTCTGGAGAAAACCAGAAAGAAACGCACACAGCCCGTGAGTTGGCAAGCAACCTGAGGACCAGTGTATGTTAAAGATTGAAGTGACAGACCTATGAATGAACTTTGAAGTAATAATATAGCTGTGAAATCAGCGGTACTGAGTTTTGGAGTGGTCTGGTGAAAGGAAGTAGTCCACTCAAAAGTCTTAGTGAAAGGTGCATTGTTTGTAACAAAAAAACAATTAACTTTTAGTCAAAGTGGTCCTGAGGAGGTCTCTAAAGCAAGCCACGCACATTCGAAAGTCTTCGACATCCGAAAGCGGTCTGAGCGATAGAGGGAGACCTATCTGAACCTTTTTGTTTTTTAAACGGTCCGAGGGAGACTGGCATGAACTTTGTGTTTGGAGACAGTCTGAGCCCGACTGAGGGAGACTGGTGTGAACCTTTTGTTGAACTATATATTGAAGCTGGAATGAAAGACTTCAGTGTGGAAGGCCACGTGGGCCTCGATCCAAGTTTTGAACTGCCTTTAATTTTGAAGAACCTGAGCCAGAGTGTGTCATCCTGTCTACAGAGGTTGACTTTCCCTGTGCTGTTCAACGTGGGGAGGAGAGCCACATTGATTCATTATAGTTTTACACATTATTCCTTTTGCTTACACGTTTTTCCCACACACATTTTTTTACATTAGGGTAAGGGCTGGCATTAGGTTTTGTTAGTATAGGCCATCTTGATTCGACAGACTCTACTAGGACTGTTATTTATTATTTGATTGTTGAGAGTGCTCCCATCCTAAACCCCTTTTTCGAGAACAATATAGGTTTTCCAAACTTATCTTTAGTGTCTGTCTTGCTTTTGATACCATGCTTCCCGTATAGTAGTTGACAGAAAACCAGAATCCTCCTACATCTGTTATTGTAAAGTCATTACAGTAGATATGTACTTGTCAAATACTAAGATGAGTAAAACCCAAGGTTAAGAAGGTGACTGCTGACCCGGTGACGTAGCCCTATTACACCAATGGTAATGGGGAGAGCGGGAGACCTGGGGTATGAAGGAGCCATAGATAATGAGGGGCTACATCATATTAATCTTAGAATGAGATTCAATTCAAATATAAGGATTGGAGACAGCCCATTCACCCCAGTAAATGGGTAAAATCTACGGGGAGTGAAGATTATTCAAGCACACTGCATGCTCGTTTCAGTGAGTGGGCAAAGCCTGAGAAGAGTGGAGAGTCTGCAGGTACACAGCATACTCATCCCAGTGAATGGTTAAAACCTGAGAAAAGTGAAGAGTATTCTGGGACACAACATAGTCATCCCAGTGAATCGTTAAAACCTCTACAGAGGGGTGAACACATAGGAACTCGTCCCAGTAAAGGATGATAAAAGTAAGGAACCTGCTGTGGTTTGCTGGAAATGCTTTTGAAGGGACATGGCCTCCTCCTCCTTGTCTCCCTCTTTCCATGTTCATGTTTTTCTGTATGTTTTCTGCACAGGAATACAGTACCCTGGCACTGCAGCTCTTCATTTTCTTTCTTGATGAACTAAGGCCCATAGAATATTTTTATGGCACCAATGGGTAGGGGTACCCCTAGTGTGTTTTTTGGTTTGGAACACCTGTGTGTTGCCCACAGTGCAGGGCATGGGCTGGTGGCAGCTACATTCTCATTTTGCTGTGGCAATGCGTCTCCCCCATTTTGGGACACCCAGGCCCTGGCGTATGAATCAATGGATTCCTAATTAAAGGCAAGATGTCCACCTGGATTTCTACATTCCCATTCCTGTTTCTCAATGTCCTGAAAAGCCTTGGCTCTGTTTCCTTCCCCTGATTGGATGTTGGATGGAAGGACCATATATGGCTCTGGGGCTGCCCCTGCTAGACTGGCAGGAGCCTTCCCAGAAATGCTTGTTTTGCGTACATACAAAGGGTGGGACCTGGATGAATAGAGAGAGCAGTCAAATCACATTCTGTGTTGTGGGTGTCTGGTTTTAACTGTGTGTCACAATGCCTGTTTTCTGCCTGAGCAAGCCCTGAATGAATGCAGCGTGTGCCGGAAAGGCTGGGAGCTGCCTCCAATACACATTCACTGTTTGGGGAGTCTTGGTTTGGTTGAATGGCCTGAACGCCTGTGAGCCTGATTGGATGCTGCCTGCATGAATGTACTAGTTTGTGATTGACTGACTAAGCCTAGCTCAGCTGAGTGAATGAGGGACATTTACGTATAACACGTGTGAGACAGGCATGGTATCAAGAGAGATGACACAGACAAGAAAACTCAAGTTTCAAAGAACTTTTTTTAAATGTGAGGATGGATGGTGAAAGGCCTAATTTGCCCCATAACTAAGGTAGGGATTTCTCACGCCTAATGAAAACTAAGGGAAGTCAGTGTCTGTAAATCCAAATCGAAAGTCTTTCTGTGTCAAAACAAATGCTTACCCTCACATATAGAAATAAACATGGCATGGGGTTTCATTTTAACCAAAAAATAGTGTTCAAAAGTAAAGTGTCAGCAGCTCTCAGCTTAAGTCCTTTGTGGACTTTTTCTTTCAGGCTCAATACAGTTCCAATAGCTGTTTGTCTTATCAATGTTCAACCAGGCCTTGAGGTTCCCTTCCCCAAGTTCAATATTGTACAGTTCACACAAAAAGAAGATCTTGAGGTTCCCTTCCGCAAGACAACAGTTCTCAGTTCCTTCGATTCCCAGGGTTCCCTTCCCCTTGATTTCAATGTTGAGCTTATTCTACAATCATTTGCTCAATGTTCAATGTCAGAAAACAACAGGTTCACTTGCTCCGCCTTCTGACTTACTTTCTCAATTAGTTCACAGTTGACAGTTCTCAGTGGCTTACTCACAATGTCCTTTGCTGGTCATCATTTAGCCCTATGCTTCTACTTGGCTTGATTCAGGAGTTCTGTGATCTTCAGAGTAGAGAGCTCTTTGGTCTAGGTGCAGTTATCAAACCGAAAGTTCTATCCATTACAGGTCGCCCAACCATAAGTCATTAGTTAGCCCCTCACAGACTCTTCTGCTTTGGGCTTTGGCTTTTTCACACTTTGCTTTCTTTTTGGCTAGTGCAACCATTTTCTGCACCAGTCTTTGTATTGCCAATTTGTAGTTCAAATACTTGAATGTTTGTTCAATTTGCCACATGCTTTAGTTCTGCTCACATGTTGCTCATATACAATATGCCATTCACAACGTCGGTTTAACTTCCGAATGTTCGTTTGGTATTCAGTATGACTTGTTCTTAATCAAATAGCAGTTTCCATTCAGTTTGGTATTCAGTATGATGTGCTTTCAATCAAATAGCACTCACTTATGCTTATGAACCGTTACTTGCCTGCGGTCTCATGGGAGTGTTCCGGTCTTCCCGTGTCCTCTGACACTCACCGGCTCTACGTGTGGGAGTTCCTGTTGCTCCCGCTCACCTCTTTCGAAGTCAGGAAGCAGATTGCATATGTTCTGCTCACTCGATGGGCACGTCCTTGCACACACCGGTATCCGAGTGCCTCGCACAGAACGCGGACTGCATCCTCTCTGCTGTGAGCTCTTTTCTGAAGCTCATCTGTTTGGCAGCTCCGTCTGCCCGCCTTCCACATTGAAGGCCCAAGGTCAAGCGAATGCCACTTGACCCCTTCTCCCCGGATTCAGCAGGTCCTCTGGGATTGTTGCCAGTATTCAGACTTTCTAGTCTCGTTTTAACACAGCAGATCTCCTTCTTGCTGCACATGGTTGCTTCTCCTTTCTTTATACACCTGAGCCCTGTTAAGGAGCCTCAGGTGTTTTGCTTACTGGTTTTGCCTGGTTATAATGAGCCCAATTACTGGGACATGCCTGAACGTCACTGCTGCATGTTCTTCTTCGTCTCAGTAGATTGGTGTTTGTAATAGGAAGTGTGGATTGCTCCTAGTTGTCTCTTCTTCTCAGTACTTGGTGGGCCTTATAGGAAAAGATAGGGCATGAGCGGACGTAGCCCATGAAGGCTGAGGGATGGAAGGGTGAGTCTATATTAGGGAAGAGGGGATACCATGTCTCTCCATCCAGCACTCTCTCCCCAATCCCCAAGGTGATTCTCCCTTGCTTGTACGCCCCCAGGGTAGGGATCCAAAAGCGATGGCCCTTCTCTGCCACCTGAGTGGAAGATCTCTGGAGAGTGGTTGTGAGTGTGCCTTCAGGTTTCTCACACAAGGGACCCCTCACTTACCTCTGTGTTAGAAGCTGAAGTCAAACACCAGTTGAAGAAACCTGAAGAATTCTTGAAGCTTGTATCTTGAATACAGCTGGAGGAAGAAGTCTGTGGCTGAAACTCTTCAACAAATCCAAAGGGTGCTTTGCTGATTTAAGGCATAATCAAGAGAAGACCTGAACAGGTGACCTATTCCTGTAGCAACTAGGGGACATCATGCAAGTGCTGTTCTACACCCAAAGTGTCCTGTAAGCCAGTCCTGTGTGCCTGCCATCCTGCAGAGGTATCTTCCTGGGTCCTGAAGAGGATTTTCTGGACATCTTGAGCCAAATAAGTCCACCAGTGTCATCCAGGGTCTGGAGGCTGTTCGTGACCGCTGGCAAGTCAGGTTGCAGTGTATCACCCAGAAGAAGGGGTACCCTGGCATAGTGCTCTCCACAGCCCACAGCTTGCCAAGTTCCAAGCAAATGAGGAAATCTTCAAGGGACACTGCATCCATGACATCTGTCTACTTTTTAATGGCTGAGGATGTCCACTGTCACCGCCTGCAGAGAAGGCCCGCCAGTGGGTTGCCCACCATTCCGAAATGAAGAAGGTGGTGGTTTCAGCATTGTTAGACAGCCGCACTCCCCACCATGAAGCGGTCGTGGTCACGCCTTCCAGGAATTGGATTCCCGTCTCCTCGACTATCCAGTGTGTGCGAACACTGGGCCTCCAGCGTTTCACTCCCATGTTCAGACCACTTCTGAAAGTCACGGGCTCTCTCGGCTGACACAACTGATAAAAGTTGGGGATCTGTGGTATTTACTAAAGTAAGCTCCAATGCCAAAACCCCTATGGTAGTCACACTCCTGCTTACGCTCTCTCTCTGCTTTGCATCTCCTTGCATGTCCTCCCTTTCCAGTCTACTCGTCTAAGTTAAATGGAGGTTCTCCTTAAAGAGACATATTCTTTTTCTTGTTTGTGATGACATATTATGGCTTTGTCTTCAGGCACATCTCTGGATTTCATACTGTTCTTTACTTCTGATAGTCCCAGACATGCCATTAAAGTAGATGGCTTAGGGAGTTTCTCACAGGAGGGCCCAAACCTGGTGGTGGCCCACATAGAAGTCCAGTGTTTCAGTCCAAGTTGCTAGGAGCCATCCTGTCATGCATGCTGCGGCTGTAGAACCGAAGAACTGAACAGCGGCCAATCTCGAAATACCGGAACCTGACACCTACTTCTGTTACTGCACCCATCGCCCCCAAAGGTCATTGACAAAAACCAAAGGACTCATCCTCCCCCCCCCAAGCCTTGTCGAGGGTCACATTAAGTTTCAGCTTTTTGGTACATCCACAGCCGGCGTAGCAACCCGACCAAGGAGAACACTGCGATAGACCTTCACTGCTGCCTTTCCGCCAGGGCTTGGCTCCCTTCTCCTGCTCAACACCGATGCTCCATTGACTCCTTCTTCCAGAGGGGGTCCGCCCTCGAGGGTCATCATCGAGCAAAACCGAGAAACTCCACCACTTTGCCTCCCAAGGCACCCAAGGAACTGTGACAAGGAAGAGCAAATTCCAAGCGAGGTGGGGGGATCCTCAGACAGTATTGCTTTTTGTATTCTGAAAGAAAGCATTCTGACAAAGTTATAAGTATTACCTGCATTTCTACTTTAATGTCTATGAGGTTAAACAGTGCCTTATAATGTTAATGCTTTTTAATAACTATCAGCAGTTGTTGCATTATAACTGAATCTAAGGGTAACTGCGGTACAACATAGAACTGTATATATTGAGTTGACAATTTTATTAGATTTCTGAGTACAAAGTGAGTCTTATTTATTTGTATATCCACATAGAATTTATGTTAGTTTAAAAACGATTTAGGGTAGCACCTAACATAGTGTGTGGATATTCCTTTGAGGGTGCTTGGTGAAATACTGTACCTAAGAACCAGCCTGCAACACCTCCTTTGAGACTCAGCCTTAGCTGCTCATCCACGTTTACCAATTTGAGAGCCTTGGCTGGGGTGCCTCTGTGCCTCTAACCCAACCGTATAGTGGGTAGTAGAACAGATGCCACCTCTAGTCTTTACACCTAGTCACTGGATACATCACACAGATCCCAGTGAAAGATAAGAGTAGAAGAGAGTGCAAAAAGATATAAAGTGCCAAGCGAAGTGCCAGGAAGTGCCTCTTAGCCTCGTTTCGTTGGTGCTTTGTTGCTGGGTGCTGTGGAGCCTTTGCACAAACTGTGTCCAGAACGTACTATTGGAGGATCTCATTCAAGGACTCACGCCAAGCCACACCCATTTCTTTGACGCCGTCTACATAACTGACGTCTCGCGCGCACCAGCACGCGCGCACCGAGCGAAGTGCCAGGAAGTGCCTCTTAGCCTCGTTTCGTTGCTGCTTTGTCGCTGGATGCTGTGGAGCCTTTGCACGAACTGTGTCCAGAACGTATTATTGGAGGATCTCATTCAAGGACTCACAGTAATTTACTGTATATGTTAACTACCAAGACTTTAAACCACTAAGCAAATATATATAATTATAGCGGCCTGTCTTTGCCTCCTTTTAGCCAAGCCACGCCCATTTCTTTGAAGCCATCTACATAACTGACGTCTCGCGCGCATCAGTGCGCGCACACCGAGCAAAGTGCCAGGAAGTGCCTCTTAGCCTTGTTTCGTTGCTGCTTTGTCGCTGGGTGCTGTGGAGCCTTTGCACGAACTGTGTCCAGAACGTACTATTGGAGGATCTCATTCAAGGACTCACGGTAATTTACCCTATATGTTAACTACCCAGTCTTTAAACCACTAAGCAAATATATATAATTATAGCGGCCTGTCTTTGCCTCCTTTTAGCCAAGCCACGCCCATTTCTTTGACGCTGTCTACATAACTGACGTCTCGCGGGCATCAGCGCGCGCGTACCGAGCGAAGTGCCAGGAAGTGCCTCTTAGCCTCTTCGCCTCGCCGGCGCAGGGGCGGGTGGTGCACTTCCTGGTCTCTCCGCCCTGAAGAATTGTTTGGGCGTTTGCGTGGTAGAGAGAGCAATTGTGCTAAGCCGCGCTCCTTGTGGTCTAACAAGTTCTGTACCATGAGGAGCATATCATTAAAAGCAGGCATGCCCGTCACGCTAGTCGATCGTTTGGATGGGGGCTTGAGAACTCATTCGACATCGAGTTGTACGCCGGTGAGGAATAAAGGAGCCGAGGGAGGACCTTATAGCATGGACATACGTAAATTTTGCAGTGGGTCCCTCTTGGCGCACAGAGCCAAAACTAGGCTGACTAAGGAGCAAGTCATGCCTCCTTCTGAAAAACAGGTTGGCACGCCTGTCGAGGCTTCCACTCAAGGGATGATAAGTTATTTGGTGTCCTCTAAAGAAAGTTCGAACTGGGTACGGCCTTCTAAGGCTACAAGATGTGAGGACTCTATTACGGACACTGCAATGTGTGATTTCGTATCTATTTCCACACAGACCATGGAGTGTATCAATATAGATTCAACAGCGAAGGATGTCGTAGTGATCGACCTTGACCTTAATGATTCTGTGTTTTCTAAACAAATGTTATCTGAAAATCTCTCACGATCTCCAATGATGTTTACAGAGGTATCACACTAAACCACAGAAACTGCGTATTCTATGACAGGTCGAGAAAGTAACAGAACACAAATTGATACACGTGGTACAAACACACCGGCATGCACACAGCGCTTAGACATATCGATAGATGTGGCCTTACGCGCTATGAGTTTGGCCTTACAAACTTTGGGGAATTTATACCAAACAGTTGAGAAAAGAATGACGGCCCAAGAATTAATATTGAGACAGGTGCTAATGGTTTGTGAGGCGATAAGGTCGTACGCCCAACATTTGAAAGCAACTGACAAGCCTCCAAACATTAGCATGTGCGCAGTAACCTGTCAAACTGACCAACACATAAGATATAAAGTGGGTGATGTAATTGTCCCAAGTCATGCTGAATCAAATGACCAGAGGTTGTTTTTGCCTTGCATTGACTCGATAATTTATGATCCCCTTTTAATTTGTTCATTGCAAGCACAGGAGTCGAATAAGGAACAGAGCATGGATATAACTGCGGATTCCCAGAAAAATTACTACCCCATATTCTCATCTGCTATGGTGCCTTGCAGCAATAAGAGAACATTGTTGGGTAGAGATAATCACCAACAATCAAATGCCAGGATAAACACAAAAAAGCAGGACAAAGATAAACTAGTGGAGAGTCACACTAGCAAGCTATCGAAAAATATAGCAAGCACAA
The DNA here is from genome assembly GCF_040938575.1 of Ambystoma mexicanum. NCBI lineage: Eukaryota > Metazoa > Chordata > Amphibia > Caudata > Ambystomatidae > Ambystoma > Ambystoma mexicanum. The sequence goes on along the minus strand of NC_090922.1, from coordinate 1,301,729,927 downwards.
AGCATTTAGGAATAAAATCAATCACCTTGCCCAAAAGGAAAAATAATAATAACAACAACGTGATGGCTTCCAAGGCAATTAAAGATAAATATGTGAAGCAAATGTTAGCAAAAAAGAGACTGGGGTCTCTGAATTTCCAGGCCAGACATGCATTGAATTACCCCCCACTAGACGAACTACTTACCATGGTCACACAGACAGATGAAACACCTAGCACAGTTAGTGACGGTGCAGATACTGACTGTGTGTCAAATGGGAAAATTGTGAGTAAATGCTCAAATAAAATATCGGACAATAGCCAGAGCAAAGAAGCAATAAGGCGAGCAGTGGACGCATATATGTCCGGCAGAACGCAAACACCTATGGAGACCCCGAAGAAAGTTCGTTTTTTAGCTCCCCTACGATCTGTAGTTAGTAGTGTGACAAAGGAGAATATGACCAATCAGAAAAATACAGCAGAGGGTGATCATCTTCTAAAAGGGGTGTTAAAAACATATGAAGCGTTGAATGGGCTGGAAATGGAACCTGCATTATTGGGCCAAAAAAAACCCCCTATGATAAAACCAGGAATGCATTAGTGGAGGATCTACACACTCTGAATGAACCAGTGAAAGATTCACATACCATGAGTGAACTATCTGGGGCTGTTACTCGATTAATTGAAAGTGCCTTGGGAAATCTTAAATCAAACAATTGTACCAATTTGAAAACAGGCAATTATGAGAACGCCCGAAGTGAAACATCAAAAAAAGCACCATCTGCTAGACATAAACAAAACCCTGCCGCATTTGCCTTAATACTAGCATGCAAACCAGCTCCGTGCATACAATACGACTTAAATCGTAGGGCGGTGATGGCAATTTTCTCAGATGTGCAGCAATTAGAAGATATTGTGTCATCAGATTTGGCACTAGTGGAATTTGTCAACAATGACAATTTAAATGCAGTAAAAATATGGGTGCACTCTAGGGTTGTCCAGAACGTAATATGGATGGCAAAGGATTCCCTGTTTCAGTTGGGGTTTGTTTTAAGCACGGTGCAATCAAATATGCAGGAGACTGTAATCTCTTGTAAGAAAATTGACTTAAAAAATGGAACGCCCCGGAATGTTGATAAACCAATCCTCATAAATACGTCTTGCCGTTGCCATTGCAATGAACAGCAGAGATAACTAGATTTAGCATCCCCTAGTCATGCCTTGTCCCTGGTTAGTTGGAATTCGAGAGGCCATAAACATCTGCCAAATAATAATCAACAACATTTGAATAGTTATGATGTGGACCTCTTGCAAGAGACATGGCTAACTGTGAGCCCGATTTGGGAAGGATATGAAGTGCATGTGAATCCAGCCATTGAGTCAGCTGTGTGAAGACCTATGTCGGGGCTCTTAATTGCTGTAAAAAGACAGTGAGGTGCAGTTTCAACATTATGGGCGAAACCGAATAAATTTATGATGTTAGTTAAAGTAATCTCACAAACTGTTGGCCTTGCAATTCTAAACATTTATTGGAATCCTGTTGCCTTGAGTGATGAATGCTTTTTTAGAGGTATAAATTCCTTATTAGACCTGGTGGCAGAAGATCAGCAGATCAAATCTCTTATACTGGCTGGTGATCTAAATCTGAAATGCATGGATGGGATCAGTGGATCTAAGAATCAGAGAACAATACAATGGGAAAGTCTGATACATTACAGAGGGCTTAACCGACTTAATGGTGCTTTTTCTTCAGACATCTCTCCTCAGCCAACTTGGCATAAAGGTACATTGACCTCTATCATTGATTTTATATATGTGAATCACGCCATGTGGCCTGAGGTACAGAAGTTCAAGGTGATTGCATCGGATGTTAGTGATCACAACATGTTGGCAATGGAATGGGGTGTGCAAGTGACCAATAGTCAAATTGGGAAGCAACCCAAAAAAGGGTGCTTAGTGGTAAATACAAGTGGTAACCGGCTCTGATGGACGGAGGATGCTCTAATACATTTTAATGAGTTATTGAGTGAATCAAATGTGTGCGAAAATTCCAAACTAGGAAGTGTTGGAATTGTTTATAGCAGTGCAATTCAAGCTTTCTGTCAGAAAAAAAACATTGGCTAATAATAAAGGGAAACATCATCTGCACACCGTTGACAACTTAATGCGATTAAAGAAATATATATATTGCGCCGAAATAAGGAAACTTAGTGGGCTTCCGCCAGCTCTTGGAGCCGCTGAAAGTAAAAAAATACGTAATACCCACACTGACTGGGTTAAAGGACATAGAATGGCGCTTTATCACCGTGATGGAGCCAACATGTTAGGGATCTTGGCTAACAAAAACATATCTAAAATATGGGTTGTGATGAATCAAGCAATGGGTCAATGACAGTTTAGTGTACAGAATTCTGCGGTTACCACGCATCTTTGGGTTGCACATTTTAATAATCTTTATGCTGCCACCTCGGATAGTATAATTGCAGAGTTAAACACATCAGACTCATTTAATCTGGCCCTCAATGAGGAAGATATATTGTATCTTATAAAAACTGCTAGTAAATCCAAGGCTGTTGGACCCGATGGAATATGATATGATATGATATGATATGATATGGCATTTGTAACGCGCCTATACACAAGTGTTTCAAGGCGCGACGAGGCAGGGGGGGGGCAAGGGGAAGACAGACAACGATCCTACTAGGCCAGGTGTCATTCAGATCGCGCAAGTGCAGGGGTGGGGGGAAGGGAAAAGTGCAAGGGGAAGGGGAGAGGGGGAAGTGCAGTACAAGGTAAGTAGCGTAAAAAATAATAAATAAGGCCAGCTGGTGGCAAGTGCAAGGTAGATGCAGAACAAGTGCTGGGAAGGGGGGGCTGTAAGGATACAGTGACAGTCCCGCAGTGCAGGGGGGTGCCAGGGAGGCAGTGCAAGTGGAGAGTGGCTGGGCCCTGGACCGAGGTCACTGAGAGTGGCCCAGTTGCAGATTCAGAGCAGATTCAGTGAAGAATTAAAGCTGTTCAGCAGGGGAGAGGGAGAGAGAAAGCAGAAGCAAAGTGCAATCAAGTTATGCCATGCAACAACATCCAGAGTTATGGGCAACCATCCTGTTTCACATTTTCACTGCGATCAATAACGGTCAGAAACTGCCTCAAACATGGACCCAGGCGATAACTGTCCCGATCTATAAGAAGGGTGATCGGCAATTGCCGGACAGTTATCGTCCTATTTCATTATTGGATGCCCCGGCAAAATTTATTGTAGGTTGATTTTGATTGAATTGAAGAGATGGGCGGAAAGAAACGACCTGTTAGATTGCTTTCAGTCTGGTTTTGTTAAGGATCTAGGTACGATCCCTAACATATTCACAATCAATATGATTCAAGCGCAGCAACTGTCCCAAAAGCGACCGTTATATCTGGCCTTTGTGGACCTTAGAGCCGCATTTGACTCAGTTGATCGTTCCATACTATTGATGAAGTTAAAGAGACATAAATGCCCCAAATCGTTTATTAGCACTAATAACTATGCTCCATTCAAACACAACGATGCGTGTGCGAGTGTCCACAGATGGTACGCTATCACCTTTGATAGCGACGTATAGGGGGTTGAAACAGGGCTGCGCGCTAGCCTCCTTTTTATTTAATTTCTACATTTTGGATATAGGGGCATTTCTGAGAGACTGCATAAGTGATCCTCCACGAATCGGTAATCAAAGAATCCCTTATTTGTTATATGCTGACGACCTGGTGCTTCTATCCCAGACCCCAATAGGCTTACAAAACATGTGAAATCAACTCGACCTGTATGCACAAGAAAATCATTTAAGTATAAATTTAGATAAGACCCAAGTAATGATTTGTCAGCCTGGCTTAAAGTACAAAACCTATAAACACAGATGGTACTTACAACAACAGCAATTGCTAAATACATGCCAGTACAGATATCTTGGTGTGTTGATTCAACATCAGGAATCTCAAATGCAGTACATGGGCGAAGCGAAGGCTAAATTGTTATCATTGGTGTCCCAAACTAATATATTGTGCAAGAAATTTGGTAAATTCTCAATGAAACACATTATTATGTTTTTCAAAATGAAAGTGACACCAATTATGCTGTATGGGGTTGAAGCCATGATGCCGATTAAACGCAAGTATTGGGAAAATATGGAATCCATTTATTGGAAAAGAGTGCTGCAGTTGCCTAATAGTACACCCTTAGCACTTATTTGTTATGAGCTGGGACTTTCGTCACTATATTCTCATGTAATATGGAAGCAATGTGCCTTCCTTTGGAAAGTGCTGGAAGGTATTGATAAAATGTGCATTCTGCAAACTGTGGCCTATAATCTATTCTTGTCAAAAAACAATTTTCCACGCAGGTGGAGAGAGCATGTGATGGAAGCTATGCATAAGGCAAATGTGACTGTTTCACTTTTGGTAGAGAATCCTGATCGTGCCAAAACCAAGATACTTCAGCACGACTGGACTGAGACTATCACAAAGTGCATGTTGCTTAGAGATTTTGACATATCCTTGTTTGGGCTTAAAAGGTATGGAACCACAGCTACCTACCTAGAAAAATGTCCTTGCTCTATGCATCGGAAAAAATATATGAGATTTAGATTGAATTTGTGGCCCACGCGTGACATTTTAAAAAGCAGAGGAATGATAACTTCTGAGAAAATATTTTGTCGTTACTGTAGGAATACGAACCAAATTGAAACGCTGCAACACTTGCTAGTAGAGTGCGAAGCTGTGAGCGGTGTGAGAAATAGATGCTTTAAGGATAAATTAGTGTTTCAGAATCACGTAACTCAGTACCAAATATCGCAACAGTTGTTTTCTAACCCAAGAATGGCAATACAGATTGCAATTGTACAATTTCTAGACATTGTCCTACCTGCCGTAGAGTGTGTAGACTAGCACAATGGTTATCTATGGGTCTAGTCCAATGAAGTGGCAAGAATTATTGCATTTCTATCCTTCTCCCCATTTTGAGTTTTAATAATTTTTTTTATATATAGGGTGAATAGGTGATGTATGAATATGATGAATTGAAGATGTATCTAGACATTCATAATGTAATTGTTATTACAAATTTCTATTAATATGTATTTGAAAATTTGATTTTTCAAGTAAACAAATAAAAAATAAAACAAAATAAAAAAAGTGAAAGAACACCACTGTGGATAGTGGTGTTGGCCAAAGAAAAACTGTCAGACATCCCTGGAAGGAATAGAAGAATAGGAAATACAGGTGCTATTACACCCAAAGAGAGGAACTTGAGAAGCCAAGGAGAATTAAAGAAAGAGATGGGGACAAATCCCCTGAGAACACTGAATGAAAAGTTGCAAGAAATAGCAATGAACTATTTGAAGATCTGATATTGAAGTTAAATTGCTGAAAAGCAATCCCAGGAGAAGAGAGTTATTCTCCTGGTCTTTTGTTAGTTAGTATAAGTGGTAGGGACAGAGTACTTTAGATTGGAAGGAGGCAGACTTTTCCTTTGGACTTGAGACCAGACGACAAACACCCTAGTTTAGTTTTATTGGGTAGTGAAACCCTTACAATATGGAATGTTAGGCATGTTTCATATAATTTCTAATACATCTCTTTTGAATTGGTAAACCTTGGGCTGCCTCCTTCTTCTGACCTACCACAGTATCCATAGCAAAAGTGGTGTCATTGGATTTCATATTCTCTGCTTTCAAGTTTGGTACAACATTCTTTAAGATCCAATGTTTTTAAAACAGGTTAGCCCATGAGGGATTTTAACTGTAGGAGGTCACAAATATACAATATATTTTCCGCTGACCATTTTTTCATATCCGGTTTTTAGTACATTGAGCCTTTTGAGATGAATGAGGGCTATAATTAAGCTAGAATCCATTCATAACTCATCTATTGGGAGAACCTTGATTTGATATACAATTCTGTCTACTTCAAATACTGCTCCTGCTCACAATTCGAGGCAATCTAGATTATTATTATTACTGGGAGCAGTAGGCATCAAAATAAATGTACACCTCCTATATAGTAAGCTGCTAGTCCCGTGAAGGCTGTAAAAACACATTAGAGACAGTTGCATATTTTCTCTTCAAAAAGATTGCAGATTGTTTCAATTAAGCAAATTATGACAGAATCAACTTCACCACTGATATCTAAGAGGAGGTTGGCAATTATTCCAATGTCATATTTTCATGTCATGATATAATCCATGCTCTATTTGTTCAATGAATGCCAGGTAATTGCTGAGTTGTGTGTCATTTGACTGACATACAAGCACTGATAAATCTTTTTCAGATTGCTTTGATTGTACCATGTGTTTTCAGTCTCAAGTGGTTCTTCGAGTCGTTCTTCTCTATCTAGAGGGGATGGCTGACTTTTCTTTACCCTTTTCTCTATCTGTTTGTTCTTCTCAGCAAATCTCATCCTCGAACATTTGTATAAACTGTTTAAATGTGTCATTTGTAAGGCTGCTTTCAGTTGCTTCAAAAGCAGCCTGAAATGTTTCCTAATGGCGTTCAATTCTTCTGTTCACCAAAGCTTTAGAAACTATAGCAAATCCATTTAATACAATTCTTTCTGGTCTTCAAATTGGAAAGATAGTTCTATATGGTTAATTAAAATGGGTTTTCAATCTCTCTCTCTCTCTCTCTCTCTCTCTCTCTCTCTCTCTCTCTCTCTCTAAAGACCCTTTGCAATTTAGAACTCTATATGTACCAGCTGTTTCATTTAGAGAGGCATTGTGTCTGTGAATAGTGTTTTGCTATGTCATGCAAACACATGCGTTCCAAAGGAGGGCTTCTCTCTGGAAAGCATGTGTCGATGGGATTAATTGTTCATATGTATTGACTGCTAAGATTTACTTTAGTGAGACATTCCATTTCTTGAAATGCTTTTAGTGCTATGTTTTAAATGAACCTGGAAAAAGCCTTAGACAGAGAATGTTTTTGGATTTTCTGTACAAATCGATGCCTTTTAAATGGTCTGATCCTCGAACAAACTGCATTCTCTATGGGAGAGTATTTTTATGCCAAAGCTATATAATGTTTGTGAAATTGTTCACAGTCAGATTCAATCCTCCTGGATATCTTTGTACTCAGTCTTCCCAGCTGTCATGCAACAGACTGTGACATACCTTGAGACTACAGTTGAATTGTCTACAGTAAATTGAACTTCCATAGTTGTATTGGACATGGAAGCAATGATGGGATTGTAATAATTAATGTACTTGGAGGATGTATCTACTTTGATATTATATGTGTTTTTGGTAAATGTGCTTTTGATGCTGTGTCTAACAGCAGACATGAAAGTATTTAGCTGACCGGACTTGGGAATCCAAAACAACACTACTGTAGTATTTGCCTTTGGTTCTATATTGGCGTCAGCAGTATTTGCCACACATATGTTGTGGGCAACCTGAGACTTTGGCTCGTAGGTTATTATTCATGCCTTCTGTTGGGATGGAGCTCCTCTTCAATGATATTCGTTTCTCCAAATGAAATGTTCTACCAGTGCTACTGAATTAGCTTTTGTTGCAGATAAAACGTAACATGGTAACAAAACGGTCCTGCAAGTAATGTTAAACATTCACAGGATCTAGTAAACAAAGTTCTTGTGTAGTTTTTTAATGATCCCGTTTCTATTTTGATTTGCAGTGCATTGGATGTTGTGTAAATTGTCCCATGCATATTATGCACTACTAGATGTGATGAAACAAGTGGGAGGACATAGATTCCTTAGCATACTGTGGCGGGTCAGTTGAAGGATGCGGACACAGTGTTGACATTTCCACTGCTTATTTATTAAATTATAAGACTAATGCATATCTTTACATATTGCTATAAGAGTATTCCCTTCCTATACAAATAACTAAGGTGCTTCTCAATCACAAGAACATCTCCAAATAAAAATAGTACGCTGTCCAAATCTAGTTCTACCTGACCCTACCACCATTTTTAACAACCTAAATGAAGCCAGGAGAATGACTCCCTTCTTCTTCTCAAAGAGTTTCTTCATTGCTCCAAAGTTCTTTTAATAGGCATTTTTAAATAGTCTCTCGTCACCATCTGTACCAGTTCTTGTAACTCCTTCAGTACGTTTTTGGGATTACTCTCTTTTCTCTCTACACTGTTCAATTGATCCCCTTTTGCCCTCTGTCTTATCCTTTGATCCAGGCTGCTATGCGCTTTGGATTCCTCTGACATATATCGTATTAGCTGGCATAAGGTTTCTTGGGGTCTAATGGTCTCCCTCTCCTTAGGTGGCTTACTTAGCGTTTCTCCTTTATGGGTTCTGCTGGTCTTCACTTCTCATTCATAGGATTCTCTTTCTGATATTCTCCACTCTACACTTCTTGCTTTATGGGATTTCCTCCCCTCTTCCCAGGTTATTTGTATCCAAAGCTTAATGGTTTCTGTTGTGTAATGTACTTCAGCAGGGTGGAAGAAGGCTAGTGGAATGTTATGGCGGGACATTGTGTTAAGGTACTGTAAGGGAATGTGTAGAAGCTGAAGAGGGGCAGTTGGACAGAGAGAGCTGCCAAAGGGAGGTTTGGGGTCTTTACTTTTGTATGTAACTTGGTAATAAAGCTTTATTATTACCTATCCAAGTGTGGCGGTTCGTCTTTACAATGGCGACGAGGATCTAAAGAGGATCCAGCAAGACCCCTGACTGTGAAAACTCCTGTGGGGCAGATTTCCCTGGTGGCAAGGAAAGCAAGAAGGTGACTTGATTACAGACTATGCTGGAGCTCAACATATGCTGTGCTGAGATTTGGTGAGAGGTTACACCGAACGCACTGTTTGATAATGCTGACAACGTACGGCTGCATGAAGGAGCAGAGTGGTGTTTGGAAGCTGTTATGCTCACATAGAAACTAGTCTGGTGATAGCCTGCTGGTGAAATACTGTGTGGTATCCAGAGAGGTACAAACATTCATTTGGTACCTTTGACATTTGCATCAGCGATATTGGGAAACTTCAAAAGCGCATTTCAAACATGCATCTTTTGAACTTCGTTTGCATCGGCAAGCCTGCACATTCTCCCTTCACAGCTCTGGAACGCGGAAAGCAGGAGGTACGATCAGGAGCATTGTTTACCTATCTTGACAATGCTGTGTTGTAATACGCATGTGCATCGCCATCTTTATTGTGACGCGACATAAAACACTTGATCAGGAAGGAAAGACTGTCGGAGTTCGGCCTGCCAAGGAAACGCCTCAGGTTGGATCTCATCCACTGCGGCGTGTGCGCCCAGGACCCGATTGGGGAGTTGTGCATGTCCTGGATAAAATGTTGTTTCTTTTAGTTGTGGTTGGCTAGTGAGCCGTGCGTCTAGATGTCCATGAAGTGTATCAAGAGATCTCTTCATTTGATATCGTAATGCTCTGAGATTTTATATCCTGATAAATTAGTTGCTGTGGTGAGCAAAGGAGTTCTTGAGTAGCCTTTCTTCAGCGAAGGGGCGCTGAAGCATGGCTATGGAAGGAGTGCCTGGCCTGCCCATGTTTATGCCCAGTCCAGGTCCAACTAAGATTAAGTGGATGGCTTGGAAAAAAGGTTTTCTGCATTACGTCAAAGCTGCTTGCAGGAACAGTATATCAGCTGAACGCAAAGTCTCCATGTTTTTTTAAAATAATATATTTTATTAGATTTATAACATACAAACATTGGGCCTTCCAGGGCCAACATTTAAACAACAACATTAATGATAATAATAGAAATAAAAATAACGTTGGATGGGAAAAGCACTCATTTGGAACACATGTTAAATGCTATTATGTAACATTCGGTACATAGCGTAATAATTTTTGGTACGAAGGTAGGTATTCGGCAGCATTGTCCATAACCCTTAGTCTATGATGTTATGATATTAGAAGTTCAGTAGTTCATATTGTGTCTTCCCAGTGTTGCCATACTCTATCTGCTTTTTCAGGGCAACCTCTGGCTCTGTACACCCTCCTTTCTATTGCGATGCAGATTTCTACATCCGTGATCCACTGATTCACATGCGGCGGTTCCGCTGCCCCCTATAGGCATGCTTTGTTTTTTTTTATGATTGCTGTTGTGGTCATGAGGCATAGCTTTTTGCATTTTGAGAGATCTATCTCACTGTCCACTCCCAGTAGCAACAGTTTGGGATCTCTGGGGATCGTCTGGTTCAGGACTCTTGATAACACGTCACAGCATTGCTGCCAGTAATAACTGATTACCGGGCATTCCCACAGTATATGGAAGAAGGTTCCTTTCTCTTCCCGGCAGCGCAGGCAGTTGGGTTCAGCTATTTTGCCCCATTGGTACAAAATAGCTGAACCTGCGCTGCCGGGAAGAGAAAGGAACCTTCTTCCATATACTGTGGGAATGCCCGGTAATCAGTTATTACTGGCAGCAATGCTGTGACGTGTTATCAAGAGTCCTGAACCAGACGATCCCTCGGGTAATAGATCCTGTGCAATATCTTCAGCAGTAATAGGCGTAGTCTGGCTGATATGGTGACCTCACAGGGGTACATCAGGATTTGGACCCAGTCCTCCGACATAATTTCTCCCACTTCAGCCTCCCATTTTGACTTCAATCGTTCCAGTTCTGGTGTGGCAAAGGAGGTGATAACACTGTACATAACAGTGGTGACTTTGGCTGGAATATGGTCTTCCACTATGTTCCGTTCCAGCGGAGTAGAGTCTGCCATGTCGGAGAGAGCAGGGAGGTGCTGTTGCAGGGCATGTCGGAGCTGTGTGTAGTGATATCTCTCTGCTTCCGGGAGGTCAAAGGTCGAAATTAGTTCATCAAAAGGTCTAATAGATCCTTCTGCTATAATGTCTTTCACATTTTCTATACCGTGTCTCATCCAGATTGGCCATTTTGGCAGTTTGATTACCTCAGTGAGGTTCCTGTTGTTCCACAGCGGTTGCAGTGGAGTGATTTTTTTCTCCCCAGCCTATGAAGGTGTGTGACTCTGCCCAGATACGTGGCGTGTGCGAGTTGATGTCACGTGGAGATGTCCTAGGTGTTGCAGCATATAATTCCATGGGGGGTGACGCTCTCACATGTGGTAGTGTTGGATCGGCGTGTAGAGTGTCGTTTATCACCGCCATCTGACTGGCTCAGTAGTATGTCTGTAGCCTCGGTAGACCGATACCTCCTTCCCATATTGACCTTTGTAGAGTTCGAAGCGCTATTCTCGGGTGTCCGCCACCCCACAGGAGTTGCCTAAGTACATGCTCTATCACCTGGAACGTCTTGGTTGGTATGTGCAGCGGAGCATTCTGTAGCACATACAAGTGGTGGGGAAGTGTTAACATTTTGAACAATGCAGCTCACCCTAAGAGGGTCAGGGGTAGAGATTTCCAATGTTGCACATCTCTTGTAAATCTTTCCTTAATGGGTTGCAGGTTGTCAGGTATATAGTCGTTGATATTTCTTGTAATCTGGACGCCCAGATATCGAAACTGTTCATGCGCAACTTTATATGGGCAGGCCTCAGGGGGCTCGTTTCCCAGTTGGTTCAGTGCAAATAGTGTGGTTTTGGATCGGTTCACTTTCAGACCACTAAAGGTGCCATATTCTTGTAATAGCTGTGTTACCACTGGGCAAGTTGTTTTAGGTTCTTGAAGGTATATCAGTAGGTCATCAGCGTATTGTGAGACTCTGTCTTCCCACTCTGGTCCTCCGGGGATGCCTTTCCATGTGCGCGTATCTCTCAGCCATTGGGCCAGTGGTTCCATGGCCAGTGCGAAGAGAAGGGCTGATAGTGGACAGCCTTGTCGTGTCCCCTTCCCCAGGGTGAAGGATCGTGACGTCCAGCCATTCACCCTCACTTCGGCCGTCGGCGCCTCGTACAGCAGTTGGATCCAGGATAGGAATCGCTCGCCAATCCCCATTTTACGCATAATCGCCCAGAGTGCTTCCCAGTGGACCGAGTCGAAGGCCTTCTCAAAGTCTACCGCGAGCACTGCCGTGGGGATGTCCAGGGTCTGGGCGCGCTCAATGGCCAGGTGTAGTCTACGTATGTTCATTCTCGTAGATCTACCAGGCATAAAACCATTGGGCCAACCGTTTCGCCAGTATCTTCGTCTCGCTGTTAATTAGAGATATTGGTCGATAAGAGCCACATTCGTCTGGGGGTTTGTCTGCTTTAGGTATCACAACTATTGTCGCCTTCCTTAAATCCGCTGGTAGGCTGCCCTTGTCTCGGGCCTGCTTATACAATTTGAGTAAGTGTGGGGCCAGTTCAGTTCCGCCTATCTTCTTCCAGGTTTCAATGGGGAAACCGTTCGGACCAGGTGTCTTTCCGGACTGGAGTTGCATCATAGCTGCCACTATCTCGTCTTCTGTGATTTCCATTTCTAGCCCAGCCGCTTGTTCAGCATTAAGAGAGGGAAGGGATCTTTTCTAACACAGAGGTTTCAGGGGGAGTTTCAGGTGCTCTGTATAGTGTTTCATAATATTTTGCAAATTCCTCTGCAATATCTGCATCTGTTGATCTCGTTTCAGCGTTTTGTGTTGTTATCGTTCTTACTTGGTTGTGTCCCTCATCTCTCCGCTCCAGCCATGCTAGCATCTTTCCAGCTTTGTCGCCTGTTTCATAGACTCTGGCTCTCATCGCCCCGTGTGCCTGTTTAGCATTGTCCAATGCAATGTTTTGTAACTTTTTTTGCGCTTGGATCAGAGCTCTGTTCGTATCAGGAGTTTCGTGGATTAGGTGTGCTTCCTCCGCTAGTTTGACATTTGCCTCTGCTTCTCCTATTGATTACAAGTGTGCTTTTCTTTGTGCCGCGGTCCAGGAGATGATCTCTCCACGAATCACAGGTTTGTAGGCTTCCCACAGAGTAATGGGGGAGTCCACCGTTCCTTCATTTAGCTCGAAGTATGTTGTGCTAGCGTGTTGTAGACGTTCTAGCAGTTCCGGGGTCCCTAGATGGTAATTATTCAGCCTCCATACCGGTGGTGGGGTTGGTTTATACGTCGTGATTGACATTAATAGGGGGGAGTGATCCGAGATGCCTCTTGGGAGGTACTCTGCCTGTATCACCGTGTGTATTATTAATGCTGGTATAAAGAAATAGTCCAGGCGCGACAGTGATGTGTGTACCCCCGAGTGATAGGAGTATTCTTTGCTTTCCGGGTGAAGGTCCCGCCACACATCCCTAATTCCAAATGCTTCGACAAACGTGGCCAGGTTAGTACGGCGATTGGGGTCTCTACTGCGGAGGTGTGTGCAGTCTCGGGTATTGTCCATTACATCGTTGAAGTCTCCCCCCAGGATTAGGATGTCTGAGGTGTCCATAGTGATCAGTGGCGTGATGTCTTCTATCAGCGTGGCTTGCAGTGTGGGTGGGGCATAGATCGCCAGTAGGGAGATCGTTTTGTTCCAGAGCGTGCCTGTGACATGCATGTATCTGCCTCCAGTGTCCTGTGTTGTGGCCGTAAGGGTAAAAGGAAGTCTCTTATGTATCAGTATTATTACTCCTCTGGCTCCGATTGTGAATCCTGCTTGTATTGCTGTGCGGTAGTTGGACCGCTTAAACAGTGCATTGGTTGTTCCTGCTAGGTGGGTTTCAGTTAGGAAAGGAATATCTGGGCTGTGTCTATTCAGGAATTGTCGCACTAATCGCCTCTTCAGACTGCTTCCTAGACCATTCACGTTCCAGGTGAGGAGCTTTAAGGTTCGGATCTTAGTGTCTTGTGGAGTCATTTAGGCGTATGTGGGTGTAAATGACAGTAACGTCCTTTGGGGTCTGGCCATTGCGTTCATTTGTACCATGGCAGGGAAGAACGGTCTAGGCCGAACCAAAACCTGTGTCTCGAGAACTTCAGCCAATCTCCAACCGGCAGGCGCAAGCCGGCATCAGCACGAAGGCGTGCACTAAGGGGAATCTCCCTGTCCTTGCCTGTCACGGCCTGGCACCTGCCCCCTGCCTGAATCCCTGACCCTCACAGTAAACATCCTTAAGGTACTGTGACCCATTACTTTGCTCAGCCTTGTCCATCGCGGAACTGTACGCCCAGAACCGCCACTTCTATACATTCGTATGTTTACTGGCCCAAAGACTCTTTAAAACTGCTCCGGATGTCTCCCTTTGTATAACTGCCACATATATTTGCAATGACTACTATAATGTTGACATGACACTGTATATGTACCTTATACCACATGATATATCACTAGCTCCAACACACTATTATATTGCACTGTCTGCTGCCGCCTATGTAAGCTTGCCTCTAACCTATATTGTACTGAGGCCTTGTCTGCCTAATTACTAGCACACTGCCACTACTTGTACCTGTCCAACTTGTCTGCCCAGCTAGGCCTAGACCATTTATACTTGCCTTGTATGCACCTAGGCCCTTGCCTATTTATACTTGCCTGGTATGCACCTAGGTCCTAGCCTATTTATACTTACCTTGTATGCACCTAGGTCCTAGCCTATTTATACTTGCCTTTTATGCACCTAGGTCCTAGCCTATTTATACTTGCCTTGTATGCACCTAGGTCCTAGCCCATCTGCACCTGCCTAGTCTACCAAGTACTAGTTTTACAGTCCTAACTATACTGCTTAGACTTTCCTGCTACCGAACTATCATTACTAATATAGCTACTTGCCTTTGCACACGGCACCAGTCCATTCCGATAGCCCAAATTTGGCTTCGCCTATCACTAGCACCTCCCCACCCACGACCATAATGAAAATCACCCAAGACTGGACACTACACTTTGTTATGAGCATCCTCACCACCATGAAACATGAGACTGAGGGCAAGATTGTCCTGTCTCTATGAACCATCTTCCTATCATAACCACAGGAGGTTATATTGACCAAGCAAACAAACGTTCACATTACCTTAACCCTACCCCTCTCCACCCTGTCCCCATATCAGCTAACCAGTCACCATCACAACGAGTCACCCTAACTAAAAATAAACAACCTATCACTACCATACTAACCAGCACCCTATCACTAACTGGGTCACTTGTCAATGCAAGATCCATGGTAGCCCATGCTACAGAGATCTCCGACACCCTAACTAAGGAAAAATTAGACCTATTGGTCATAACCGAAATCTGGCTTCATGAGGCGGCTGGCCCGGCCATCATGCTAGCAGTACCAGATGGCTACCAACTACTAAGAGTCGATAGACCTAATACTAGAGGAGGCGGCCTAGCCATCATTCACAAATCCACCCTACCCATCAGATTAGCTAGTACCTTGCTATTCCAATCATGTGAACTCCTGACTGCGAAACTCCACCTTTCTTGTAACCGCACCCTTACCATGTATGTCATCTACAGACCACCTGGACCACTAGGATCCTTTGAAGATGACATAACTAGTATCCTAACCAATAACACCAAAGACCATGCCCAAATTCTACTCCTGGGATTCAATGACGGTAATGACAAACAAGCCCTATCTGTTGCTTCACTACTGAATGATTACGGCTTGACACAAAAAGTTTCTTCCCCTACTCACGACAAAGGCAGAACCCTAGACTGGGTTGCCGATCGGAATTGCAACATTAGCATTACCAACATAATGCTGCAATCCTGGACTGACCACTACTTAATTGCATTCACTGCTGCACTTGACCTTATCTGACCCAAACCTATACTTATGGCCCCGCCACTCCCCACTAGAAGTAAAAAAGATATTACAGCAGAACAACTCCTACCCCATCTCCTACTTACTCTTGACAACCTAGACAATACTACAGACCCTACATCTCTTGTGGAAGCCTACAAAAATATGATGACCAAGGCACTTGACCTGATTGCCCCTACCAAAGTTTGTAACAGTGAACAACTTTGTCACCTAAACAACTGGTTCACACCACAGTTAAAAGACCTCAGAACTCAAAAAAGAAAGTTGCAGTCTATCTGGCGACACTCACCTACTGAGGAGAACAAAATTAAATTAACCACCTTTGCCAAACAGTACAAAAATCAAATTATAAACACCGAAAGGAATACCTTCAATGATAGAATATCTAAGGCTAAATCAGATACCAAGGAACTATTCCCCATCCTCCGCGAAATGGAATCACCCATACCCCCGACTGATAACATTCCTAAAGACAAACTCTGGTGCACTAATATACAAAATGCCCTGGCGGGTAAAATTAGCTTGCTCCAGACTAAAATTGCCAAAAAAAAAGCTTCCCTGCTCCTGCCAACGGAGCCTACACCTCAACCACAGCTCCCACTAAACCAATCTAACACCCCTCTCCCCTTTAGTTTCAAACAAATAACTATATTAGAGACAGAAAAAATCATACTATCCTTAAAGCCATCAAACTGCAAAGGTGATAATTGCCCTGCCCAAATTATAAAAGATGCAGCCAGAGACCTAGCCCCCTTAATCTCTAAACTCATCAATCCATCCTTTAAGTCCAACCTATTGCCTAATAACCTAAAACAATCTTGGATGCTTCCCTTGCTAAAAAAACAAACACTTGACCCTGCAATCCCAACAAACTATAGACCCATCACCACGGTCCCATTTCTGCTCAAAATCATTGACAGAGTAGCTTACCTGCAAATTCAGGACTACCTAGAAACCAACGACTTATTAGGATCACGTCAATCCGGCTTCCGGCCCTTTCATGGTACTGAAACGGCCCTGATTGACCTTAAGACCCAAATTGACGAGTTGGAGGACAATGGCAAATCAGCTATGCTACTCCTCCTTGACCTTTCTGCGGCTTTAGAATTAGTAGATCATGCAGTCTTATGCAATCACCTCAGATCGGCTGCTCATTTTTCAAGTGAGGCCATAACCTGGGTACAATCCTTCCTTGCAAACCGGACAATGAGAGTCTTCTCCCCACTAGCAGCCGCTGATCCCACACAAGTTTCATGCGGCGTCCCTCAAGGATCATGCGTATCTCCCACGATGTATAACATCTTTACTAAACCTCTCTTTGACAAGTTGGACAGACTGGGTGTCATCTACACTAACTACGCAGATGACACTCAGATCCTCATTCCCCTTTCGGGCAACTTTGTGGAAGACACAGCTTTAGTAAACAAGATATATCTCCTCATTCAGGCATGGATGGCATCTCACGGTCTCTGCCTGAATGACGACAAAACTGAGCTACTGATCCTCGGCTCAGAGCTGGCCATCAAAAAACTTGACCCGAACTATGCCTCATTCAACATTGATAATAATGTTATCAAAGTGATGCCTGCAGTCTCGACTCAGCGCTCACCTTCAAAAAACAAACCAATTCCTTAGCTTCCTCCACTGCATATACTTGCAAATTGATCCGAGCATGTAGACCTTTCCTAACTGAGACTAGCTGCATTACACTAGCAAATGCACTTAGCATCTCTAAGCTGGATTAATGTAATGCTCTGTATGCAGGATCTAACAAGTACATTCTTGATAAACTCCAAACTCTACAAAATAACGCTATTAGAGCTGCTCTAAATTCTCATTCCTAATAGAGCTCATATCTCCACTTCCAGAAAAAACATCCTCTGGCTAAAAATTAAAGACAGGATTGCCCTCAAAACCCTCTCTCTCACCTCTAAATGTTTTAACAATATAGCTCCCCCCTACTTGGTAAACAGAGTCAACAAGAGAATTTCTAACCGTCCCACAAGAATACCCAATGCCTATACCCTAGTGGTGCCCAGATACAAAAAGAGTACAGCTGGCGGCTCTAGCTTTCCAGTCATAGCTGCTCAAACTTGGAATAGAATCCCCCTTGATCTCAGAATGGACCAACCTTACACCAGCTTCAGGCGGAAAGTCCTCACTTGAATACGATCTAATGACACTTAGTTTGACTTCCCCACCGCGTACCTGCTTTAGAGACTCTGATGATTGTAACGAGATTAACTGGTCTTTAGTCAACTAGCCTTACCTGTATTTTCGTTCTCTGCACTTAGCTTGTACATGTACTTGCTTCTAACTTGAACTGTATAATTGTATTTTCTTGTAACTAAGTTCTCAAGTATTCTTGTACTGTCTGCGCCCAGCTACCCTTTGGGTTTGGTTTTGCGCTATACCAAATAAACAAACAAACAAAACAAACAATGTTCCATTGAGTTTGTCCATCCTTTAAACATAAAAGCATATATCCAACTCCCCCCTCCCCATACTTCGCCCCCAACTGAAGCATCTGTCGCCCCATTACAACTCGAATACAAATTAAACAAAGGCTCACTGTGCTCCAACGCAGGGAGGCAGGGGGGGAGCTTTCAAGGGGGAAGGGGGGCTTCCCCCTGTTCTGGCCGCTTTTCTATGAGTCTCTTCATGGCTGTTATAATCGTGTAAACAGAATGTCAACAATACACAGTACCTTACACTTTGCTTATTGGGGCCTTCAGAGTTCCTGATTATTCATGCCTCGGGTGTCAGTCTTCTCTTTCTTGTGGTTGCGGAACGTTGCCTGGTGGTTGTCGGTCCGGCGGTCTGGCGGTTCACGTCTTGGTCGGGCTCGGGGGGTTCTGTTTCCGTTGCCTCTTGTCTTGGTCCAGTCGCCTTCAATGTGTTGCTCTGCCCACTTCTACGCATCTTTGGGGTCAGTGAAGTGAACCGTCGTGCCTTTATAGTATATTTTAAGTTGGGCGGGAAATAGGAGGCCATATTTCACATTCAAGGTTTGCAACTGTCGTTTGAGTTGGTCAAACGATTGTCGGGCTTTTTGCACGTCTCTGGTGTAATCTGGAAAAAACGCTATCTTCGATCCATTGTATGTGAGGGTGCATTTTGCCCGTGCCGTTTGGAGCAATGTGTCACAATCTCGATAGTTTAATAGCTTTGCTATCATTGTGCGTGGGGGGGCACCCGGTACTGGGCGACCCGTCGGCATGCGGTGGGCCCGTTCAATTGAGAAAAAGTTGGAAAATGTATCTGTTTCGAACATGTCAGTGAGTAGCTGCTCCAGAAATAATTCCATGTGCGGGCCTTCAACTTTCTCCGGTTATCCCAGGATTCTAACATTATTACGCCTGGATCTTCCCTCGCTTTCATCAACCTTCTCCTCCATGGTTTTTAGGCGGGACGTAACTCTGGCCAGGTGTTGTTCTACTTGCCGTAGGCTGTCCTCTGTCCCAGATATGCGTTGCTCTGCTTCTCCGGTACGGGACGTCAGCTTCTGGAGATCATGCCGGAGGAGGGAGACGTCCATTCTGATGCCATCTATTTTTTGCTCCATCGAGGCTGTGAGTCTGCTATGGCAGCCATGATGTCTTTTAACGATATTGTGCCTTCTGCTTGTGGTATAGTGTCTGGTAGGTCTTGTTCCGACAGGGTGGTTGCTGTCGGCGTTGTGAATTGATCCATCCTGCTCTGGGAGATTAGTTTCCTGGGTTTATCCTTGCCCATATCGTACGGCGATGGTGAGGTGCCTCCGACTGAACAGGCGCACAGTTTTGGGGTTTCAGGCCAGCTTGCGTAGTATTCCTTCTGCGCCCTCCCGGGTCGGGGGCGACTGCTAGTCCGTGGAGGTGCGGGCGTCTGTTGGTTAGCTGCTTCCAGGCATAGGTCGCTGGTCGCAGATCTATCACAGTATGGTACTCCTTCACCCTGCTATGTACTAACGGGTGCGGCCATTTTTTCAGTGTTTTCCGGCTGTCCTGTAAATTCACTGACCGCACTGATCGCACTACGGGCCTACGTAGGCACGGGTCTTCGCCACGCGTACCCACAGGTCGGAGTCCCTGGAGGGTCTGTGGCGTCTCCCGAGACGGGTTATGAAGCCAGCGGGTCACGTGCCGTGGACCTACCGGGCCGCCTGGTTCTGCACGCCGTCTGGGCTCCTTCTCTTGCAGGCTCTGTACGAGCGCGATGGCCGGGGTAGGGTGAACGTATGGATGTCACCCTAGGGTGCCGTCTCCCTCTCGGGTCACCCTGGCGGCCCGACGGTGTACTGGGGCTCGCCACCCCATTCACACGGGCACTGCGTAGATTCGCTGCCTTCGGGAGACGGTGGGCCCGTTCTCCATATTGTTCAACAGGTTCCTGCCTGGTTTGGTTTGCTGGCCGGGAGTGTTCCACGGACGACGTGAGTGCTGATGTTCTGGTAGAGCTTCCACCTCGTCATGCGCGGCTGTTGTTGCTGCGTGCCTCCATTCCCAGCCACTGGTCACTGATCGCAGATCCGAGTCGGAGTGACGATCCTTCATTCGGCTACGATACGACGGTCGCGGCCATTTTGTCTGAGATTTCCTGCTGCCGCGCGGCTTGTTTTCTTCAGCTCCGAACTCACTCAGGAGTGTGCGATTTTGGCCGGGATTTCGCCTGGTTGTGCCCGGTGTGTTTGTCTTCTGGAAAATGTATAATTTCTACAGGAAAGTCATTCATAGCAGGATGTTTCTACAGGATATCTGCCGCGGCCGCAGGAGCTACAGGGGCTCACGTTCTCATAGCTCTGCTGCTGGCCACGCCCCTTGCAAAGTCTCCATGTTAATGCACTTCATTGGATATGAAGGTCAAAGGATTTTTGACACTTTGCCTGACATTGAGGAATTAGACCTGGAAGGTAGCTAGCATGAATGAATTTGATGTTGCCTTATTGAAGTTGGATCGGCACTTTGAGACATGTGTTAGTTGCAGTATTGGAAAGGTATCACTTCGGTATGAGAGAGCAACATGACGGGGAAAGTGTTGAGGAATACATTACAGCTTTACGCCACCTGTCCTTAAACTGCAAATTTGGAGACAAGCTGGATGAGCACATCCGGGACAAATTTATGTTGCACTGTTCCAATGATAACATTTGTGAGGAAATTTGGGTAAAAGATGAGCCAGGGTTTGAGGAGGTGGTTATGATGGCTAGAAGGGTGGAACATACATTACAGTGTGTGGTAAAGTTGTCTCATAAGGAGGTAAAAACACCCACAAATTAAGTATTAAGGGTGGGAGAACAAAGGGAGGACTGTCACAAAAATGTTAAAAAGAAAGCAAGAGATAAGGGATCTAACGGTCCCGAAATAGGAAGTGAGAAAAGTATGGACATGAAGGGAAGTAAGTTGTGCTTTCGTTGGGCAAGTGCTAGACATTTTGCAAACTCGTCAATATGCCCAGGGAGGAAAGCATTGTGCAGCAGGTGTAAAAGGTGGGGACATTTTGATAATTGCTGCAAAAACTACTCCATAGGCGATGGCAAGAAGGTGTTGTATACGGGGGAGGAAACACAACAATCCTCGAGTGAGGATGAGGATGAAAGAGTGCAAGTAGTGACAGTTCATATGGTGAAGTGTGATGATGAGGATTAGTGTGAACATCCATTTTCTGACATAAAAGGTGAGCATGATGCCTGATTCAGGTGCTAAAATGACCCTTATGTCACGAGAGGTGTATGAAAATGAAGTGGGTGGGAAGGTTGATGAGCTGTTGCCGACTGATAAAAGGCCAGGTGGGTACAATTGAGGGAGGATTGATATAATTCTGATGTATGTAATTGGGTACAATTACTGTGTTGCTATCTTCAAATTTAAAGGAAGAGAAACACAAGGGAAAATATTTGTGACTAAGAGTGGGGAGATTCTCTTAGGTTGGAGGGAACAGAAACGATTGCAGATATGGTTAGATCCCAATGCCGAGGAACAGGTTCTAATGTAGGAGAGAGATGGGACATAATTGAAAAATTCTCTGAAGTGTTCTCCAAGAAGGTGGGGTGTGACAAAGGGATGGTGCACAAAATTGTGATGAGAGAAGGAAGTAAGCTAGTAAGTGTGAAACTTCGCACCATTCCACTTGCACTTCATAAGGGGGTGCGTGAGGAGCTTGAGAGATTGAAGAGTGCAGGGATCATAGAACCGGCAAAGGGTGTAGAGTGGATTTCACCATTGGTCGTGGTTAAGAAGGCTAGTGGTGAGTTGAGAGCATGCGTAGATTTGATAGAAGTAAACAAATGTGTGGTTGCGGAAAGGTACCCTCTTCTTAATATATCAGAAATGCTGAACAGGATTGGGAGGGCTAAGAACTTTACAAACTTGATATGGCTAGTGCATACCACCAAATTCAACTTCATCAGGAATCTAGAAAACTCACAGCATTGATAACGAATGAAGGTGTGTACCAATTTCGTAAAATGCGTTTGGGTTGATTTCAGCATCATCTGTATTCCCAGAAGGTGATGGAAAAACTATTGGGAGGAATGGAGGATGTATGGTGTTTCCAGGATGATATATTAGTGTGTGGGGAGAGTGAGGAATGCTTGAGAGGAATGTAAGGAAAGTAGTGAATGTCTTAAGTAAGAAAGGAATAACGCTTAGGGCAGAGAAATGTATCTTCGCGAGGAGAATTGTGGAGTATCTTGGACACAAAATCTCTGAGGATGGCCTTCAACCAAAGAAGGATTTGGTAGAAGGAATTAAGTAGATAAGGTCGCTTAGAGAAAAGGCAGAACTGAGATAATTTTTGGGCATGATAGAATTTTATCACAGGTTTGTAGATAATTTTGCGGATGGAGTTTAAAAAATGAAAAGTTTATTGAAGAAAGGTGTTGAATTCAGATGGGACAAAGAGTGTGAGGTAGAATTTTGTGAGATAAAGAGGAAAATTGATAGAGCCAAGGCATTAGCTATGTTAGATACTAGAAGAAGATGTATCATTTTGGTTGATGCCAGTGAGGCAGGGATTGGTCTTGTGTTATCCCAAGTTGGAGTAAATGGCAGTGAATAAGTGGTGATCAATGCATCAAGGATGCTGAAAGGTGCTGACAGAAATTACTCAGTTTTGGAAAAAGAGGCCCTAGCGTGCCATTGGGTGATTGAAAAATTCAAGAATTTACGTTACCGACAGATCACAAACCCTTCAAGGCGATATTTGAGGAGAAAGGTTTAGATAAGGTACCCAGGAGAGTTGCATGGTGGGTGGCAAGACTACAGTGCCACAAATTTGACATTGAGGTGATTGCTGGGAAGGAGAATTTTCTGAGCTGATCACGTATCTAGATTGTGGAATGAAGATTTTGAAGGGAGTCAAAATATATCAGAAGATATTATTACGGATATGGTATATGTTACCCATGATGGGGTGATTACTCGAGGGGAGTGGGAGAGTGAGTTGCATTCGGATGAAATGTGGAGATGTATTTTGGAATTTATTCAACAAGGATGGCCAGAAAAGAGACTCTTGAGTGGGGAGGAGAGAGCAATGTGGGAGGTTAGATCAGGAAGGGATTTATAAAAAAAAGGGCAATATGATGTATTCTGAGCCGGTGCAGGTGTCACAGGTGTTGAAAGGTGCGGTAAGAGTACAAAGTGGACAAACCTGGAACATGTCCAAAATTGTTAAAGTGAGCTTGAGGTCTCATCGGGGAAATGATGTAGAATGAAGTTGTGTATCAAATGATATTCCATTCTTGTTTAATTACATGGGGCCTCATTACGACTCAGGCGGTAAGGGTTTTACGGCGGCGTAAACAGCGCCGACCCTTACCGCCTGATTCCGAGGTCCCTTAGCGCCATGGAGGTTTTAACACCTGCTTTTAGCAGGTGTTAAAATCCATGGCGCTAAGGGACCTTGATGTTAATTACGCCACCGTAATTTACGGTTGCGTAATTAACGCCTTCCCCACTCCCATTATGCCCTATGGGGAAAAAATGGGAATGGGGAAGGGTAAATGGGGATTGGTGACTTACCGCCCCGCCGACCTCGGAATGGGGCGGTAAGTCCGCCAACCACCATGGCGTAAACATAGTTTACGCCATGGTGGTAAAGGTACGACCCAGGCGGTAACTTACCGCCTGGGTCGTAATGAGGCCCATGATGTTTAAATGTTCTCATACTGTGAGTTTCTTCTATTTCATCAATGTTATAGAAATCAGTTGTTTTGAAACTACTATGTAAAGATAGAAAGTTGTCTTGTATATAGTTAAAGTGAATTTATAAGTGTTCATCAAACACAAGTTTGGGTTTAATAAAGGGGGAGGTGTGTTGTGTAATATACTTTTTGCAGGGTGAAAGGAGGCTAGTGGAATGTTATGGTGCAACATTGTGTTAAGGTTCTGTAAGGGAATGTGTAGAAGCACAAGAAGGGCAGTTGGAGAGAGAGAGCTGCCAGAGGAAGGTTGGGGTTCTTTACCTTTGAACTTTTGGTAATAAAGCTTTATTATTACCTAGCCAAATGTGACGGTTCATCTTTACAGTTTCTCCTATAGGTTTATTTGTGATTCTCTTTCTCACATTGTTACAATTCCAGTTTACCACGTTTCTGTTCCACATTTAATCAATTTCACTGGGACAAGTTTTTCCAGATGGTCAACAATTCCCCAGCGGCTTCCCGGTTCTCCCGTTCTCCCCATTACCTCTGGGTTGGAAGAGAAACCTGTTCTCCTCTTTGGCTCTGGTTGACTCTCTCTTGGACTGCACCGGCATCCTGCTGTTGGTTTTCTCCTTCTCTGTGACCAGGTATGGCTGCGAGTAAATTGACACTTTGCTGTTCGCTGAGTGTGGTGGTTTTGGCGTTGTTAGACAGGTGCACTGCCCACCATGAAGTGGTCATGCCTCTACCAGAACTTGGACTCCCGTCTCCTCGACTCTCCAGTGCGTGTGAATGCTTGGCCTCCAGCGTTTCACTCCCACGTTTAGACCACTTTTGAAAGTTGCAGGCTCCTTGGTGCTCCTTGCTCCACCTCTCTAAGCTGTCATGCTGTCAGGGGGCTTCCCCTGCTTACGCTCTCTCTCTGCTTCACATCTCCTCAGCGTGCCCTCCCTTTCCTGTCTACTCACCTCAGTTAAATGAAGGTTCTCCTTAAAGAGACAGATTCTATTTCTTGTTCGTGATGACATATTGTGACTTTGCCTTCAGGCACATCTCAGGATTTCATACTGTTCTTTATTTCTGATAGTCCCTCATATGCCATTAAAGTGAATGCCTTAGGAAGTTCCTCATAGAAACAGGAGTCCTTGTCCCCAAAGGGGGAGTCTCTACCAGTGATGTCCCACTTGCCTGGACCCCCAGGGAGGGTGTTGCAGAGAGGGCTCACCTCCCTAGTGTCACAGGGAGTTGCAGGGGCTCCTCCTTGGAGAGAGGTGAAAAATCCCTGGATTCATCACATACCCCTCCCCTTACTTTCGTGGGCTTCCCCATGTTGATGGATAGGGAATCGGTTTAGATAGAAAGTCAACATTTGCTTTTTCTTTTCCCTTTCGATGTTCTACTGTGAAACAGAAACATTGCAAATCCAAAAGCCACCCCATTATTGTCATTAAGCTCATCCAGGTCAACAGGGAGTGGTCCATAGTTAGTCAAAATTTTCTTTCAGTCAAGTAATATTGCAGATGCTTGATAGCCCATGTTATGGCATAGGCCCCAATTTCCACCATAGCATAGGATTGTTACCTTGGCAAGATCCTGCTGCTAGTATATAACAATGGGTGTTCAACTCCATCATACTCTAGAGAAAGCACTGCCCCCAAGCCCACCTTCGATGTATCCGTTTGTAAAAGGAACTCCTTATTGAAGTCCAATATTTTAAAGACGGTTTTGTGATACAGTATACGTTTTACTCCATCAAAACTTGCTTGATACTTTTTATCCCAGAGCAATATCTGAGCTGAGGATTCTTTACATTATCCATTAGGTTAGCAGCAAGGGTGGAATAATTCAGGATAAATCTCCTATAATAGCCGATTAACCCAAGGAAGAAACAAAGAACTGCTTTAATTTTTCGTATAGGAGTTTGTTGGACAGCCTTTACTTTCTCTGCCTGTGGTTGCATTAGGCCATTCCTGATGAAAAATCCAAGGTACGTCACTGTTGACTGAGCCAGATGACATTTCTGTGTATTCGCTTTTAACCTGGATCTCCTGAGGGCACAGGTAATGAACATGCTCTGGCCAACTGTCACTGTGAACCTCAATGTCATTGGATCCTGTATGGTTTTAAATTAATGGTCTTCTCTGCCGGGGTTCGTATGTAGTGGAATAAACAAATCAGCAACCATACCTGGCTGTTCTGAAAATACATTTGGTAAATCAAGGTGTCTTTCTTTTTCAGGAATTCATAGGGACTGAACCTCTTGGAAATCAGAGTATTCTCAGACGTGGAAAAGAGAAATAAGATTGACTTTTCAACTGAGAAGAGTCTGGGTATAATGCTGATGTTCTTGAGCTTTTACCAGATGTTTTTTTGCAATTTCTATCACTGCTGCCATATGGGTTCTTAGTTTCTGTGTGCTCTGGAAAATTGGTAGACAGGCCTCCCCTCTTTCTTCCCAAGTCTCCTTTAGCATGTTTAACACATACCGGGGTTCTTTCGTGTATAGTAATTCAAATGGGGAATATCCCAGCAAAGCTTGTGCGGTTTTGCGGACTGTAAAAAATGCCCAATGTATCATGATATCCCAGTTTTTCTCATCTGTTTCTACCAGTTTCAGCAGTATTCTCTTTAATGTCTGTTTGAAACGCTCCACCAAACCATCTGTCTGGGGATGGTACACTGATGTTCTTAGGTTCTTGATATTAAGCAATTATTTTCTTGCATTAATTGAGACATGACTGTCGTGCCTTGATCTGTGAGGATCTCCTTCAGAAATACTACTCTTGATTGGAAGGGCAATAGGTTTTTTATTATTTGATGCATGGTTTGGTTACGAAGGGGAAATGCCCTGGATAATCGATGGCGTACTACATGATCACCAGGATAAAGCAATTTCCCAACTTAGTAGTTTCTGATGTTCCTACGATGAACATTACTATCCTCAAAAACGTAATCTTGATGATGTGAACCGGTTGTAAGGGGACTATTGGAACTGGAGTTGCCGCAGTCTTCAGACAGATCTCCATGTCAGAGCAACATTTTTGCTGTCAATAAAAATTCCCTGCCATTAGAACCTGGGAATTATCTGACTTTGGACCCCCCCCCCGATTATCAGCTGCCAGATGTGAATGAGCTAGCTCTAAAATAATTTGTCTATGTGTTTGGGGAATAACTAATTGGGCCTCATTATGAGTTTTGAGGCTAAACTCGGGTCCGGGTTCCCTGAATGGGGAAATACCGGGCCATTCCGACCTTGGAGGGCCTGGTATTTCCCCATTCAGGGAATCCAGACCCAGACCATCCCCATTCCCATTTGAGCCCCCATAGGGCTCAATAGGAATGGGGAGCATGCTAACAAAGGGCCCGTTAATGACGGGCCCGTTGTTAGCATAATGGGCTGCTCGCGGGACCAGCTGAGGACGCCTGAAACCAGGCGTCCTCAGCGGGTCCCGCGAGCAGACCTCGTAATAGGGCGGTAAGGGGTTAACGACTCAGGCCCCTTTACCGGCACCGTTAACCCCTTACCGCCCATCTCGTAATGAGGCCCTTTGTGTTTGACATACTACCTCTGTTGTTATATCCCCCCAATACAACAACCCTTTTTTTAAGGAAAAGTCTGGCTTCTTCACTGGCTACCTTGCTAGGACCGGATCATTCTTCTGTGCAGAGGCCAGATCTGGTAAGGGGCCACCCCTTCTATCTTGTCTTGGTGGATTTCCACTCAGGAAAGATCCACCTCTCTGAATCTTCAGTTTTTTTGCACTTCAACCTCTTGGGGTACAGGGAACATGTCTTTTTTGAGGATCCCTTGTCCTACATTTTCTCCTTCTTTCACAGTACAGGGGTTGTTTCTGTGGTTGTGTAGAAGAATTTTAATATTGCCTCGGA
Organism: Ambystoma mexicanum; assembly: GCF_040938575.1. Lineage (NCBI taxonomy): Eukaryota > Metazoa > Chordata > Amphibia > Caudata > Ambystomatidae > Ambystoma > Ambystoma mexicanum. The sequence continues at coordinate 1,301,702,336 of NC_090922.1, read as the reverse complement.
AACCAGAATCGATGATCCCCGCCATAACATCCAACCTATATCTCCATGCTAAGCCTGGTTTCGAGGCTAGCCTGATATAGGTTGGGGATGGGTCAGGGTAAGGCAAGTGAGAATCAGGCATTTCTCCCCAGATGGAATTAACATTTCCTCTGTACTTTTGACCTCAAACCCTATGGACTCTGGCATGGTTACCGTAGGGGTTTTGGCCTTGGAGCTTACTTAAGTAAATACCACCGGTAGACATCCCACACTGATACCATATGTGGCAGGTCAAATGAAGGACACAGACACACTGTTCACATTTCCACTGCTTATTTATTACATTATAAGAATAATGCCTACCTTTCCCTATTGTATGAGGGTATTTCCTGCCTATATACATTTATTTTCTTTTCCTTTTATTTTGTTATTGGTTTTAAAGCTTACAACCTTGCACAATACAATTGCATACCAATTATATAAAAAACACATATAAATATCATCGTAATGCATACTTAAATTTCCATTTTCCATTTTTATAACTATTACAACAATACAATAAAATTCCTTTAAATTCCACAAATTCCATACTGATAACATTCAAAATCAATTCATTTTTTGTGTGTTTATTTTGGGTCTATTCTACACTCACTCGACCCCTTGGTAAACTGTTAACTCCAGACCTAATAGGAACAGATGTAGGTGTCTTTTATCTCAGCCTCAAGTTGCCAAATTCTGTACATATAACCACATATCTTTCATTGAAAGAATCTCACATTTTTGCCAACTACTTCTAAATTAGTTTTCCCTTTTCTCTCCCAGTATTGGCCATGACAGCACCAAATGTTTTAACGATTCAACCTCCTTTTTGCAGTGCCTGCAAGCATCATCAACAACTGTGTCTTTTTTCCACTGTAGTGCATTTTCTTTAGTTAAACGGAGGTTCAGTCTAAAGCACAATAATACATTACCAAACATATTTGATGGAAACTTGCACAGACAGGGGCACACTCATTAACCCTCTTATGCACTTTGTTCAGGTCTGCAATGTTCCTATACTTCATTAAACTGTTCACTGTTGCACACCAGTCAGCCCTCCATGAATTCTTCTTAAATGCATAAAGATTCTTTAATACTACTTCATAGTCAAGATCATACTTGCCGAGCCACCCTTTGCAATTCATTAAATGCCAATCAACATTATCCTGCTCTGCTCTTTTTAGCTCCTCATACAAAGAATGGCAGAGTGGACATTTTTCTTTGTTAAAAAGTAGAATTGTATTCCATAAGATTCCAGCATTTAATGAAATAAGAACTAGTTTGAATCTTACTGCTGCCATTGGAGTTGACTTTAGTAAGGAGAGCACCTTTTTCCAGATTAGACCATCCATAATGGCAAAATCCATCTCCTCCAGTAAATGATACATTTCTATTCCATATAAAAGATAAGGCACCACCTTTGCTTCATAACATTTCTCACTGGCAGGTGTGAAAATATGCAACATTTATAGTACAAGTGCTTCATCTGGATAGCTAGACTTGGGGCTTTATCCATCAAATGATTCAATAATGTATTTCTGTTAGGTTGTGCTGTTATGAACAATCCTAAATATCTAAACTCCGCTACCACCTCAATTGTGCAGTTCTCCAACCATCATTCATGGTTTTTCTTATGCCCCTTTGAAAAAGACATGACTTTTGTTTTCCTTACATTGATATTTAAGTCTCAAAAATGTTTAAAGTCTTTGTATTATCATCTTTGTTTTATTCTAATAAGACAATATCATCCACGTAGGAGATACAAGAAGTTTTCTCAAGATCGGCCATGTATATATTAAATAATACCGGGCCAGTATACATCTCTTGCGCAACCCGCGTTTCGTGGGTATATTTTGTGAGTAATTCCCTACTTGATTTAGTCAGACTATCATGCTGGTACCGGAGTGAAGATAGATCAGGAGTTTTAACAGAACACTCAGCAAACTCCAGTCTCTTAACTTTACTGATAGGAAAGCTCTAGCCGCAAAGCCAGATTCTGCACTTGATCAACCACATAGCCCACTGCAATTGTGCCCTCCCCCGCCCTTAAGCCCACCTGATTCAGGCATAAAATGTTATTAGCCTTTTGCCAGATATTTATTTAATTCGACATGACTGAAGCAAATATTTTTGAGTCAACATCTAGTGCAGCTATCGGGTGGTCATTTATTGAGTCAATTCTATTGCCTTTTTTGAATATTGCCACTACATGTGACTGTTTCCAGCTTTCTGGGGTCTGCTCCATCCTCACGATTTCTCAGAACATATCAAACAATCTACCACTCCACACCCTGGGGTCATCTTTTAGTACCAAATTGCAAAGTTTGTTCGGCCTCCGGTGCTCTTGATTTACTTCTTTTAATTATAATCTTCTCAATTAAAAAATCTAATTTTCGTTCTAATTTCCACTTTGTATTTTCTGTACTTAGTTCGTTTTCACCTCTTTCATGATGGTCCCCGTATAACTGCATGAAGTGGTTTACCCAAAATGATTCACATATTCAATTCGCCTAAACTAATGACTGGAAATTACTCATGTTATTGACTAGTTGCCAATAATTAACATCTTTTTTGTTGTTGTATACAGTCCAACATACTTTCCCCATTTGCTTGGTATTCAGCCTCAAGTGAATTCTTCTATTTTTATAAATGTGTTTAACCTTCTTTAGTGCATTCTGAAAATCTTTTTTATCTATTATATTTTTCTTCATCCATCTGCTTGTGCAATCTTTTTAGGATTTGAATTATTTTATTATGCACTTTTTTCTTTAATATTGGAACCTTTTTTCTTCCCTCACTCGATTCAGATGATTTTTTTAAAAAGCCTGAAAAAGCCCCCGGATTCCCATAAGATAACCTGCATTGTCGCAACATTATATTTACTGCTTCATTTATGTCTACTGAAGGCTGTGATCTTCCTTGCTAGCCAATTCACTCTATTTTTACCTTTAGAGACCTGTAGATTGTTTTTTTTCCTTCCTTTATTCTCTGGGCGCATTTCCCAAAATGTATACATAGGCGTTGATGGTCAGTTGGAAAGCCATCTTTTATCTCGTAATATTCCATACTTAAGGATTGAATTTCCAAGACAACAATGAAGTCAGTACACGAGTATTGTCCTCCATTGTGCCATGTAAACTTTATGTATTTATTTATTTAATTTGTATAGCGCGCAGACAGCCCAGGGGCATTGTGGCGTTGTTACTTGTAGGAAAAGTTAGTACAGTGAGTACATGTTAAGTCTTGGTTACAGTATGATAGGGTACAGGGTCAAGCAGTAGGCAGTATCATACAAAATATGCATAGAGGGTCCTTGATATACAGTATTGGTTACAGTAGTAGGCATGCATAGTAACCCTGGGAGCTTCAGAAGATTAGGGTTGGTCAGGTGAACAGGGTAGTTTTCATGGCTTTGCGGAAGGCAGTAAGTTAAGGTTCAACTTGCAGGGAGGTGGGAAGGGTGTTCCAGTGTAGGGAGGCAAGGTAGGGGAAGCTGGCGCCACCTGCTCTAGCTCTCTTGACCCTGGATACGGAGAGCATATTGGCATATAGTGTCCTGGTGGGCCTTTTGGAGGAGACCGGGTGGATTCTTTGAGATAGGTAAGCTGGAGCAGAGAGGTGGATGCACTTGTGGGTGATGGTTAGTGCTTTCAATATAATTCTTTCCTTTATGGGGAGCCAATGGAAAGCTTTTCTGGCAGCAGTGATGTGTTCTCTCTTGGCAATGCTTGGTGCTGCACGCAGGGCGCTATTTTGGATTACTTGCAGTTTCTCCAGGTTTTTGTTGGAGGTCCCTAGGAAGAGAACGTTACAGTACTCTCACTGGCAGGTGTGAAAATATGCAACATTTATAGTACAAGTGCTTCATCTGGATAGCTAGACTTGGGGCTTTATCCATCAAATGATTCAATAATGTATTTCTGTTAGGTTGTGCTGTTATGAACAATCCTAAATATCTAAACTCCGCTACCACCTCAATTGTGCAGTTCTCCAACCATCATTCATGGTTTTTCTTATGCCCCTTTGAAAAAGACATGACTTTTGTTTTCCTTACATTGATATTTAAGTCTCAAAAATGTTTAAAGTCTTTGTATTATCATCTTTGTTTTATTCTAATAAGACAATATCATCCACGTAGGAGATACAAGAAGTTTTCTCAAGATCGGCCATGTATATATCAAATAATACCGGGCCAGTATACATCTCTTGCGCAACCCGCGTTTCGTGGGTATATTTTGTGAGTAATTCCCTACTTGATTTAGTCAGACTATCATGCTGGTACCGGAGTGAAGATAGATCAGGAGTTTTAACAGAACACTCAGCAAACTCCAGTCTCTTAACTTTACTGATAGGAAAGCTCTAGCCGCAAAGCCAGATTCTGCACTTGATCAACCACATAGCCCACTGCAATTGTGCCCTCCCCCGCCCTTAAGCCCACCTGATTCAGGCATAAAATGTTATTAGCCTTTTGCCAGATATTTATTTAATTCGACATGACTGAAGCAAATATTTTTGAGTCAACATCTAGTGCAGCTATCGGGTGGTCATTTATTGAGTCAATTCTATTGCCTTTTTTGAATATTGCCACTACATGTGACTGTTTCCAGCTTTCTGGGGTCTGCTCCATCCTCACGATTTCTCAGAACATATCAAACAATCTACCACTCCACACCCTGGGGTCATCTTTTAGTACCAAATTGCAAAGTTTGTTCGGCCTCCGGTGCTCTTGATTTACTTCTTTTAATTATAATCTTCTCAATTAAAAAATCTAATTTTCGTTCTAATTTCCACTTTGTATTTTCTGTACTTAGTTCGTTTTCACCTCTTTCATGATGGTCCCCGTATAACTGCATGAAGTGGTTTACCCAAAATGATTCACATATTCAATTTGCCTAAACTAATGACTGGAAATTACTCATGTTATTGACTAGTTGCCAATAATTAACATCTTTTTTGTTGTTGTATACTGTCCAACATACTTTCCCCATTTGCTTGGTATTCAGCCTCAAGTGAATTCTTCTATTTTTATAAATGTGTTTAACCTTCTTTAGTGCATTCTGAAAATCTTTTTTATCTATTATATTTTTCTTCATCCATCTGCTTGTGCAATCTTTTTAGGATTTGAATTATTTTATTATGCACTTTTTTCTTTAATATTGGAACCTTTTTTTCTTCCCTCACTCGATTCAGATGATTTTTTTAAAAAGCCTGAAAAAGCCCCCGGATTCCCATAAGATAACCTGCATTGTCGCAACATTATATTTACTGATTCATTTATGTCTACTGAAGGCTGTGATCTTCCTTGCTAGCCAATTCACTCTATTTTTACCTTTAGAGACCTGTAGATTGTTTTTTTTCCTTCCTTTATTCTCTGGGCGCATTTCCCAAAATGTATACATAGGCGTTGATGGTCAGTTGGAAAGCCATCTTTTATCTCGTAATATTCCATACTTAAGGATTGAATTTCCAAGACAACAATGAAGTCAGTACACGAGTATTGTCCTCCATTGTGCCATGTAAACTTTATGTATTTATTTATTTAATTTGTATAGCGCGCAGACAGCCCAGGGGCATTGTGGCGTTGTTACTTGTAGGAAAAGTTAGTACAGTGAGTACATGTTAAGTCTTGGTTACAGTATGATAGGGTACAGGGTCAAGCAGTAGGCAGTATCATACAAAATATGCATAGAGGGTCCTTGATATACAGTATTGGTTACAGTAGTAGGCATGCATAGTAACCCTGGGAGCTTCAGAAGATTAGGGTTGGTCAGGTGAACAGGGTAGTTTTCATGGCTTTGCGGAAGGCAGTAAGTTAAGGTTCAACTTGCAGGGAGGTGGGAAGGGTGTTCCAGTGTAGGGAGGCAAGGTAGGGGAAGCTGGCGCCACCTGCTCTAGCTCTCTTGACCCTGGATACGGAGAGCATATTGGCATATAGTGTCCTGGTGGGCCTTTTGGAGGAGACCGGGTGGATTCTTTGAGATAGGTAAGCTGGAGCAGAGAGGTGGATGCACTTGTGGGTGATGGTTAGTGCTTTCAATATAATTCTTTCCTTTATGGGGAGCCAATGGAAAGCTTTTCTGGCAGCAGTGATGTGTTCTCTCTTGGCAATGCCTGGTGCTGCACGCAGGGCGCTATTTTGGATTACTTGCAGTTTCTCCAGGTTTTTGTTGGAGGTCCCTAGGAAGAGAACGTTACAGTACTCTAGCCGGGATCCAGTAATGGCTCTGGCTATGCTAGTGCAGATGTCTTTGGAAAGAAAGGGCCTGGCTGCATTAAGAAGTTTTGCATGGTAGGCAGCAGAGGAGGCGATTGCGTTTACTTGCCTAGAGTCTAGATAGACGCCTAGAGTTTTGACTGTGTCCGATATTGGAATTCTGATTGAGTCAATGGTGAAGTGGTTAAACTGGGTGTCAAGTTTCTTGAGGGTGTCAGGGGAACCTACGAGTAGGAGCTCAGTTTTGTCAGAGTTGAGGCAGGGACTGTTGACAGCCATCCACATTTGGATGGTTTTATATATGTTGTTGAGAGTCGCGCAGTCAGTCTCATAGTCACCTGTTAATGTGAGTAGGAGATGCGTGTCGTCAGCGTAGTTGGTGTAGGAGATGCCCATGGCATCAAGGATAAGGAAGAGGGGGCTCGTAAAGATGTTATAGAGGGTAGGGGAGAGGCAGGAGCCTTCAGGCACACCGCATAACATGATGGTGGGTGAGGCAGTGGCAAGAGCTGCATGGTCCTGCCTTGAAGGAAGGAGGTGATCCATGTGGTAGCTTCTTGGGAGAAGTTGGCTGTGGAGGTGAGGTGATGGCATAGGATGTTGTGATCTACAAGATCGAAAGCAGCAGAGAGATCGAGGAGAAGGAGCAGGACAGGTTTACCTTGGTCTCTTACATCGTCCATTTGGTTTTTGAGGTCAAGTAGGGCGGTCTCTGTCCCGTGCCTAGGGCGAAAGCCGTATGTCTCAGTCCTAGGAGTTTGTTCTCTTCAAGGAAGTGCTGGACTTGCAGGTAAGCTGCTTTGTCTAGAATCTTGAGGAGGAATGAGACGCTGGTAATGGGCCGGTAGTTGTTGAGAGAGGTGGGGTCAAGTGTAGAGTTTTTTATGAGAGTTCGGACCCGTGCTTCTTTGAGGCATGATGGGACTTTACCTGTGGTGAAGGAGGCGTTGACAAAGGCTGTTAGGAAAGGAGCAAGGGTGTCTGCGCAGTCTTTGATAATGGAGGCGGGGTAGGGGTCATCTTTACAATTAGAGGGTTTGATGTTTTTCATGAGGTTGACCATGTCTTTCTCCTGGATGGTTTTGAATGAAAAGGTAGGGGGGCCTCTGAGGGTGGGGAGGGAGAGGGAGTAGGGGAGGTAGGGAGCGCCAGTTTGGTGTTCATAATTTTGGCTTGGAGAGAGTTAATCTTATTGCGTATGGCTGTTTGGATGTCATCACACCATGCTTTATTCTTTGGTGAAATTTTGGGGGGTGGGTGTTGGGGTCTCAAGTTCCCTAAATATGGCGAACATTTCCTTAGTGTTTGATTTAGCATCTGTGATTCTGTCTCCAAATGATTTGGCTTTGGCTTTGATAATGGCTTTCTTATATTCATTTGAGTGAGACTTGAAGTTAAGTTTGTCTTTGTCATCATGAGATGTTTGCCACTGAGCTAGTGCTGCACGTTTGTTTGTACGCAGTTTGAGGAGTTCTTGTGTGAACCAGGCATTGGTGTGGCTAGTGGGTTTGGTTTTGCGTGGTTTAAGTGGGGCGATAGAATTGATTGCTGCAGTGATGGCAGTGTCATATTTCTTAACAAGGGTTTCTGGGTCATTGGAGAAGGGGGGGTCTGAAGGCAGGTCGCTGTAGGAAAGGTAGGAGTCTTTCTTTGGTAAATTGGCGGGTGCTTCGTGTAAGGGCAGGTGGTAGGGGTTGTGGGGTGAGGTGGGGTTGTGGTGGTAGGGTTATTAAAGGTGATAATGTGGTGGTCAGACCACAGGGTAGGAGTACTACCTGTGATTGTGAGGGGGCAGTTGTGGTGGGCGATCCAGTCTAGCGATCTGCCTAAGGAGTGGGTGGGGTCTGTGATGGTGTTAGCGAATCCTAGGGTTGCAAGGGCTGTGTCAAGTGATTTGGCAGCAGGATCTTTGATGTCATTCAGGCCTAGGTTGATGTCACCAAGGAGAATGGCTTTGGATGACTTTTTTAGATTGTCAGCCAGGAGGTAGGTGAGAGAGGCCTAGAAGTCAGCTAGAGGGCCTGGAGGCCGATAGATCAGGTGTAGGGTGATGGTGCAGTGATGTGAGATGGTGACTTTTAATTGGAGATAGTCACTGTTGTTGTTGATAGATTTGTCAATCTTTCGGATGGTGATGGAGTCTTTGGCTATTAGTGCGACTCCGCCCCCTATGGTCGGGCGATCTTGTCTGGTGATGGCATAGCCTGGTGGGAGTGCGAAAGATAATGCAGGGCCTGAAGCTTCATGTAACCAAGTTTCAGTGATCATGAGTAGATCTAGATCATGGGTGGTAATCAGGTCATGGATGTCTAGGGCGTGAGCATTGATGGATCGGTCGTTGATTAGGGCGTGAGGTACGGGGGTGGAGGTGTTTGCTATTATGGGGGTACCATTTTCTTGGGTCCTAGACATAGGCAAGGTAGCATTTACAACAGTAGATTGCATGGCTGTGGTAGAATTGGCTTTCAAATTACTGGACTGTAATAAAGACAGTTGCCATTCCTCAAAGAATTCAGCCCATTTCAAGCCCTACCTAGATTGATTCTTTCTGGAGACAAATGGCTCAGGGGGATGGACAGTAGTCTCCTCTTCATGGGATCTGCAGTTTGCATTAAAATCCTGAAATAGAATAATCTAACCTCAGTTTTGAGCATACCGACTCAGGAGAATTCTTTAGTTAATCAAGCTCTCTATGTTGTTTCTTTCTCAGGGTTACAAATGACTTCAGTGGGCAAAATACGTGCCATTGAGTTATCCCTGACCGCCACCTTCGGGAAACTCAATGTAAGGTTATCAAACCTCCATTTGGTCTCCCATAAGTGCTTTACTGCCAGTTGTACATGTCACCCATAACATCCAAAATCACATCTTCCCATAGGAACGTTTCCTGCAGGCAAATCACATCATAATTATTTAACATTGCTCCACTGATTTCATCCTCCAACAAATGACTGAACCTCCGACTATACCAACAGCATGCGCTAAAAGCCTATATGCCTGCACCCTTTGATTGCCCCGAATGTGGCCAGACTTCCTGCTAACGAAGACCAATCTTCCTCCTGCTGGCGTTCACTGTTTGCCTGATCCTGAAGGGCTACTACTCTCTGATTATCTGATGTAATTGTGCAGGAGATCAGTGCCCAAGAAACCATGTCCGCTTCTCCACTTAAGAGCTGTTGTGTATAAAAATCTAAAATCTCAAGTCATCTGCTGCAGATAACAATAGCTCTCTAACCACCCTCAATGGGATGGCAATTATTGCAGTGTCAAACCTCTTCTTGTACAGAAAGTCAACTCGTTCAATATCGCCCGAGTTCAGGCATTTTAAGTTTAAGATACTCCAAAAGATTGACAGTATGGTCCTTTGATTTAAACAAATATTGGGCCTAATTACGACCCTGGTGGAACGGGTTAAACGGCGCCGTAAAAGGCTGCGGCGCCGTTCAACCCGTTCCGCCACATTACGAGGACCCCTCGCGGGACACGTTAAGCATGCCTGGGAAAACCAGGCGTGCATACCGGGTCCCGCGAGGGGAAGAGGGAGCAAACAACGGGCCATGTCGTTATGGCCCGTTGTTTGCTCACTCTCCCATTCCCATTCAGTCCTATGGGGGCTGAAATGGGAATGGGGATGAACCGTGTCCATGTCCTCGAGTGAGGAATTACCGGGCCATCCGAACTCGGAATGGTCCAGTAAGTCCTCATTCCGAGGACACGGACACGGATGCGGTTTTGCGGGCAGCCATGCCGCAAATAGCGGCATGGCTACCGGCATACCTCGTAATGAGGCCCATTGTCTTTTTTTGGGATCGTTGATTCCAGAATGTAACTTGTCATTTTATAATCACTTTCGTTCAATCTTTCCTTAGATATCTTCAGATGTCTAGGAGCTTGAGAGGTGCTCCAATTTAGAGTATCTTGATTAATTATTAGTTGAGTTAGTGACTGCCCTTCAGAAGTGATCATTTTGTTTGGAGGGCCTAGGGGATGGCGCTCGCACACTCTTTTCTCCATAATTCTACATACAATTTCAGTACACCCGCAGCTTCTCTCCTGCATTATAGCCTCTCGCTGTGCCTCTGTCTGAGCTTGTGAAGAGCAGGAGGCCTGATTCTCCTGTCCTGTTGAATGTTGAAAAAACCGTCACAGCTTAATTTACAAGAGCCGGAGGAGTTGTCCTTGGGGAAGCCGGCACCGTGCCGTTACTTCATAAGTTATACATTTCTACCTATTTATATCTAACTGCAACGGACTCCCCAACTGGGATGATTAGTTTCTTCACCACTCTTCTGCTGCTCAGGCTGCCCAGACTACCACGACTGCCCCTGCGCTCTGCAAACGTCCTCGGGTTTGCTGAGTTTAAGGCTCCCAGGCAGCATGATCGGTTATAGAGTGTTTTCAGGCTCAAACAAGTGATTGAAGAAAGCGTGGGATTCTCTTTCTAATATTCTCCACTCTGCACTTCTTGATATTTTCCCCTCTTCATGGGTTTGTATCCAATGCTAAATGGTTTCTCTTATAGGTTTATTTGTGATTCTCTTTCTCACATTGTTACAATTCCAGGTTATCATGTTTCTATTCCATATCTCCTCATTTTCACTGTGAGGAGTTTTTACGAATGTATAACGATTCCCTGGTGACCTCCCTGTTCTCCCGTTCTCCCCTTTACCTCTAGGTTGTCAGGGAAGCGTCCTCGGGACCGGCACGCTATTGGATTCACCTGTTTGGCTTTGGTTCGCTCTCTCTTGAAGTCCACTGGTGTCCCCCTCTTCTCCTTCTCTGTGACTAGGTATGACCGCAGGTAACTGGACACCTTGCTGTTCTCTCAGCGTAGTGGTATCAGTATTGTTAGATGGGTGCACATCCCACCATGAAGCGGTCGCCACCATGTCTTGGATTTCCATTTCCTGAACTCTCCAGTGCATGAGAATGCTGGGCCTCCAGCCTTTCACTGGAACGTTCAGTCCACTCCTGAAATGTGCATGCTTCACGGCTCTCCTTGGCTCCACCTCTCTCAGCTGTCATGATTCTCCTTCTTACACTCTCTCTCTGCTTGGAATCTCCTCGGCGTGTCCTCCCTTTCCAGTCTACTCGTCTCAGTTAAATGGTGGTTTCTTCTTAAAGAGACAGATTTTCTTTCTTGTTCGTGATGACATATTGTGGCTTTGTCTTCAGGCACATCTCTGGATTTCATATTGTTCTTTACTTCTGATAGTCCCAGATATGCCATTAAAGTGAATGGCGTAGGGAGTACCTCCCAGGAATAGGAATTCTTGTTCTAGTAGAGAGAGCCTCTCCCGGTGAGGTCCCACTTGCCTCAATCCCTAGGAAGGGTGTTGCGGGGTGGGCTCACTTTCCTAGGCTCTCTGCAGGGGGGACGCGGGTCTTTCCCCTGGGGAGAAGGGCCAAATTTCATGGATTCATCACAATACAAAAAATGTCAGCATAATGCCAGCACCCTGTGCTTTGCTTCCTTGCCACATTACTGGTAATACTTAACTCCACATGTGATGGAAACCTGGAACTTTAAAGTACATTCTGAGAGAACGATATTCAGATGCACTGATATTTAAGTGCCTGTCATGAGGTCTTCCTCCACATGCTGTTGGGAAGAGTAGTGGAAAACCCTTTCTTTAATTATTCCCCATACACTCTTTAGACAGCCTTTTACTTGATGCATTTTGCATGTTTCTAGAGCATTTTCCATGATGTCTCTTGAATGCCGTGAGTGGATTGTGTAGTGGGCATTCATTGTATCCATAGTACTAGGATCAACAAGTTCAAATTGCCCAGTTTGTGGTGTGTTTTTTTATATGATATGATATGATATGGCATTTGTAACGCGCCTATACACAAGTGTTTCAAGGCGCGATGAGGCAGGGAGGGGGGACAAAGGGAAGACAGACAACGATCTTGCTAGGCCAGGTGTCATTCAGATCGCGCAAGTGCATGGGCAGAGGAGAAGGGAAATTGCAAGGGGAAAGGGAGAGGGGAAAGTGCAGTACAGGGGTGGTAGAGTAACAAGATAAATAATAAGGGCCAGCTGGTGGCAAGTGCAAGGTAAGAGCAGACAAGTGCTGGGAAGGGGGGCTGTAGGGATACAGAGACAGTCCCGCAGTGCAGGGGTTGCCAGGGAGGCAGTGCAAGGGGGAGAGTGGCTGGGCCAAGGACCGAGTTCGTGGGAGTGGCCCAGTTGCATATTTAGACTGCAGTTTCAGTCAGGAATTTAGAAGGGGAGAGATAGCAATTTGTACACAATAATAATGGATTAGGTCATATTTATCTTCTGCTGTGAGGTACAAGGCAACTTAAACCAATCAGATTGTTCTTTGTCCTCTATAGCTAGACATATGGCTAATGTTCACTTACTTTGTTTATAAAATGTTCACCGACGGCAGACACATAGTTTGGAGTTGCAGCTGAGGTGTTTTGACATTTTACTGTTTCTTTTTGATATGTGGTGGATAGGTATGTGTTACTTACAAAAGTGTGTGGTAGTTTGTGGCTTGGTCTTGTTTTCTTCCTCTTCCTTAGTACCAAGGTACTCATTTTGAATATCATTTATCATCTTGAGCTGTGCCTGTTGGCAAAGTTGTGTTTAGTTTGAGTAAATTGTAGAGCTGGATGTTTAGCGCCGTGCAGTTCATGCATATGATCCAAAATTGTAGAGTGGTAGCTGCCAGTATTTTTATACGATAAAAGGTGCTTCTGCAATGCAGCCCAAATAATGTCCACATATCCAGTGTGGATGCACACAGTACAGCAGTACATGTTCTGAACATTTTTGTATATCCCTTTTTAGAGTGTTTCAAAAATAGTCGCAAGGTTTGAACGACCGGCGTTGCAAACTGCACATTAAGCTGTGTGACTATTTGTATGCTGGACATGGGACCTGGTCAGGAGGAACCTTTCGGTAAATATTTGTTACAGAAGGTTTCGGGAATAAAGTTTCGTTTTGCAAAATGTTTCCTTTGATCATCCCATAGCCTCTGCCTTCAACATCCATTGCACTAGAATTGTCTTGTTCCTGTTAGTAGCCTTCTTGATGGTAAACAGCTTCTATGTTGCTACCATCAAACCAGTCAGCTCAAAAAAAGCTGCAGAAGTTATCCACGTTGACTTTGTGCATGTTCCTTAGTTTTTTATATTTTGTGAGTAATTTTGTTCATAGTTTAATTCTGTTCGAGATTAGATTAAAACATTTTCTTTTTGGTTTGAATTCACAGTCAATAATTAATTCGAAAACGTGTTGTCATTGCTAATTGACAAGTGATTTTGATCAAGTCAGGAAGGACTGTAGGATTGGACATTCTTGTAAAGTTGCTTCATGGGCTGACGTATTGGTACCACATTGACATTGAAAGATATGCCTCTCCTCGTCTGCAATGTCGGATGTCTGTTGGGTATTGATTGGTGCTGTTTTGGAGGCCAATCGCTTGGATTGGGTCAATCTCATCTCATGTTTGTAGATTTTCAATGCATTTCTTTAGAGGTGGCTACGTGTATGAAACTGCTTAATTCATACTTGTGTGTTGTAGTTTTCTTTGTCTTCTTCAGATTGGTACTTTAGGTACATTCATATTGGAAGATGTGACTTCCTTGTCTGTGATGTCTGATGTCTGTTGGGTATTGATTGGGACTGTTTTGGAGGCCAATCATTTGGATTGTGCCTTTACATTTCCTATACATTTGTTTAGAGGTGGGGGAGCATATGAAACTGCATTATTCATACTTGTGCTTTGTAGTTTTCTTTGTTTGCACTTTGGTTGGCTCTCCTTTTATGCTAGGGAAAAATGCATACATGGATGTAGTTTTATTAAAGTAAATCAACTGTTATATATATTGTAGCATATTAATTTAGCGAATTAGAAACTATTAAAGGCATTTCCAAATATATAGGCCAACATTCTCAACAACTAGTGCAAATGAGCAAAGCACAGTAGATGCGCTTAGATTGCGGTAGTTTCAGGAAAGAGTACGTTATGTTATTTAGAACGGTGCCCTGCAGATTTTTAGGGGGCTGGCTGCCTATGCAAAAGAAGATAAATAAAATACGCCAGCATAGCTTAACGTTGCCTCTGTGTTTTTAACAGTAATGTATTGCAGGTGCTTAGCTCCCACATGTGTGCTGGGAGAAAATGGCACCCAGGCAGGGGCTTAAGAGACCTGTTATTGTCAACAGCAACAAAAGAAGAAAATAATTACTACACCAATTTGTGGAATATGACTGCAACTGGGCTAGGAGTTGACTGAAATGCTTTGTATATATCTCTGCATCTGCTTAAAATGGGTGTGGGTAATTTCTTGGTTGTCTGTGTTTTTAAAGCTTATTCCATTTGTAATGCAGATACATGCTGCTTGTTTTGTGCAAATTCGCAAACGGGAGAGAAGCATAATTTCAATGTGCGCATTGTGATGTGTATATTGTAATGCACTTTGAGAATGTGGTGCATATTTTTTGTGCTATTACGAATTGTGCTAGTGCATCTCATATTTTGTGTCCAAAAAGGTTTGATGAATTCGGCACCTGATTTGTATATAACATTATATTTAAGCTTTGTAGATTGAATAAGTGGTTATATAGTTCTAAGATTCTGAAATGTTCTCAGGCCCAAGATAACGGGCCAAGCAATACCCTTAGAAGATTTATTATAGGAGGAGATGATACTTTGGAGAGTCTATAAAGCTACTGTTAACATTTCTAAAGTCATAACTAACTGCATCTTGGATAGGAGAATGTAGTACAATATTTTGAAGATGTTGAAAGCATGGATTCTAAGGTATATCATTTCAATAAAAAAAACTGCACAAGTGACGCTTTTAACATCTGTAAAGTGTTGTTTTCAATCCTTTTGTCTTTCAATCCTAATCAGGAGTAAATTAGGAATTATGGAATTCTGTTTGAACTGCTCTCTGTGTTTTCTTGATTGTGGGCTTAACGATGTAAATATAGGTAAAGTATTTATAATCACTAAGCACCCATTTCTCTGGTTGGCATAAGCTTTAATACATCAATAGTTTTGAAGTTTAGACATTGCTACGTGATAGGTTAGTTCTGTTCTTCTTAGACAGATTTGCCTTTTTTCCAGGAGTCACTTGGATGATGGCTGCGTAGCACAGACAAAGTAGGTTGCAGTGCAGTTTCCTCTGGAAAAGACGTTTATGCTGATGTATGGACTCTGAATGATTCCGGTTTCAGTTTTCTGGGAAAATAAGAAAGGAGATATATTATTGCCATTGTGGAATTAAATACAAATGTATTGTACTTACATGCTTCAGAGAGCATACTGGCATTACATCACGCTGGCGGCCGGATGTGTGCGCGCACACGTCTGCCTGTGCGCTCGCTCCTGTGCGGCTTGTCGGCTGGTGTTTGCCGGTGTGTGGAGACTGGGGCCCCTTCCTGTGGGCCTGGATGCTTGGCTCTGGAGTGTCTTGTGTGCCCTTGAGGTATTTTTTCTGGGGTGTTTTCCCTGTTGCCTCTGGACCGGCAGGTGCTTTGTTGTTGCAACAATGATTGCTGTGCTGTGAGCCTCTGATGCCCTTGGGTAGTTCTGGTGCTGCAGCTCTGTATTGTCGGCCGCCTGGGCTGCTGCAGTGCTTTTTGGCTAGGTTCTCGCTCTAGTGTCCTGGCGGCCTGGCTGCTTCGGTTTTTGCCGGTGGAGCACTCAATTTACTCTGGTGAGTCTGCGAGGACTGGTGCATATTAAATAGTACCTTGGCAATGGGTTTTGGGCCCGCTGAGGAACATATACTCTAAGCTCCTGCCAGATTGGATTGTTTCCTGGTTCTGGTTTCAGGTCCATACTGAGCCCCAACTGCTCCTTATTTCTTACTGTCCTGAGTATGTATTAATCTAGAGTTTAATCTAGTAAAACTAGCAAAGTGCATACAGCTCCCACTCTACCTGTGAATACATCTAAGATATCCCAGCACAAGAATGGGTGGCTAATAGAGGATATGGCATTGACTGTCCTAAGGAAGCGAAGACTGCAGGATATGAGATTACATCTCTCCGCAGACGAGGATGCCTCGGGCTGTTTGCGGGCTCCTTTGCTAGATACTCCCACTAAGGTGAACACTGATACTGAAGAGTGGGAGTGCCCCCCTAAAACGGATCATATTGAATGGTGTACTCAAGGTTCTGATAATGAGATGTCATCATTGCCTGTTGATGGCATGTCCACAGGAAAACTAGTTCCCGACCGACCCATATTGACAAAAATGGAGACTGGTAACATAGAATTTCTTGAGCAGCCCTCCCCGAATGGTCTGATGGAGGAGATATACAAAACTTTCAGTTCGACACAAGAATTTTCACACAATGGCTGCCTATTAAGGACAAGTTAATGGTAGAGTTTAACTTATGTAAAAACTTCAAAGATTGTTGTCATTGGCTTGATGTAATGGACAAAGTGGCAGCACAGTTTCAGCCAATGAAAGAAGATAAATCTTGTCAATGGGATTAGACTGCAGATGAGAACGAACAGACATCTCAAGTCTATATAAATCAAAACTCACAAACAACTCAATGTAATCTCAATTGCCCGGCTCCTCCTCAGAAAAAATCAACTTGTGGGGGTCTGGAAGGGTAAAACCGCTACGGATACTGTGGACAATTGTTGTCAGACAACTGCAGAGTTGGAGCTTATGAAAGTGTCTTTGGAAAAAACGGTGAAACATTGAACATCTTTACTCAATGAGCAAGCTCTGGCTACTGTTGCTCCGGGTATTGGTGAGAAGCAAGTCACACCACGTCTGCCAACGTTGCTGATTGAAGAAAGAGAGGCTGTCCAAGTCCCCATATTACTGGTTGAACAGAATATCTCTAGCCCCAAATACTGTTTACCGAGGAACCTCTATATTGATAAAACCTTTTTGCCCCCCTATTACTGATGATTTCATGAAGAAGGCCGTTATTGATCCGAGGAATGTCATCATCACCAATGCAGAGACTCCAGTAGGATATGAACCCATAGATCCCCTGAAGAATAAGGTCCTGGCATGGTTGCGCCTAAAGAATGGCCCAGTTTTTGTAGGAATGCCTGACCTTAAAACCATCCAAAGGCTCAAGATAGATCTGTGGTGTACTCAGGGAGGCAAGGACTGCACACTGGTGAGTTGCAGTTTAAGTAACCTACAATCCTATCAATCTATTTGTAATGACATGTCAAGAGTCCCATCGGCCTGAACTCCTCTGTCTCACAATACTGATGCCCGTGAATAATTGACTTTTTCTGTATGTTTATTTGTTTTATGTGTCTGTTTTCTTGCAGTATATTGCGCTCTGAGGCCTATGGGTATGTTGGCGTAGTATAAGAAATAAAAATAAATAAATATAAATACATTTGTGTGATTTGTATAAATGGCAGATAGGTAGCAACAGTACTATTATAGAGGTTGCACTGATGCAAAGCCTATTTTAGCCTGTTTCTGCCTGGGTCGCCAGTCGGCAGGAGATGCTGTCGGTTTCCCCACTTGGTTTCTAAGATTTTTAATAGCTACATTGGTGAAAAGGTATGTGGGAGTGATGGGGGGGTTACCTATCATGCCACTTCACTGAAGGAGTTAGATAATTCCCATAGTAATATTTCTTTGAGAACATTAAATAAAATCAGGGATTTAGACATTATTAGGCCTACAATAGAATTTCAAGTAGTGCCTGATGGGGATATAGTGCGTTATAAGGTTGCACTTATCAATGCAAGGTCGGCGGGGGCTCATACTATAGAAATAGCAGAGCTCACTGAAAAGCATGATCTAGATTTATTGTTCATCACTGAGACCTGGTTCACAGAGACTTCTCTGAGCTCTTTTCATGAGTTAGTCCCAGAGGATTATTTGATAAAATCCATAAACCGGGTACGTGAAAGAGGTGTAGGCATTGCTTGCAGTTATTCATAAATCCGCTGTGCATATCTCACATTTACATGCCCTTGATTGGGGTGACGATGCCCAGGTTGGGCACTTTACATTTAATTTGTCTTCTAAAGCCTCTATCCATATTATCTTAGGTTACAGACAACCTGGCACATGTAAACATTTTTTGGAGAACCCTGACTCCTTCTTAATCAGTGAAGGGAGCAAATACAAGGAACTGAGGTTGATGGGTGATTGGAACATCTGGCTAGACGATCCTGCAAATTCCTGCATTCTAAAGAGTTATGGGAACTCCTGGATATTCATGCTCTACGCCCCTTAGGGACCAAATCCTCTCATAGAAAAGGGCATTGCCTGGATGTAATCTTTGCCAGGGGTACCTATGCCCTTTTGAAGGATACTATACCAATTAATTGGTCTGACCACTTTGTGCAATTTCTTTCCTTGGCACTGCCTAAGGGGGATAAGGCCAATGCTAAGGATGGACCAGCTGTCTATTCTCAGAAAATTAAGGATCTGACAGAATTACTGGCGATGAAATCAGAAAGGCTCTTGCCTCTATTGATCCCCTGCTCTCCAGTGATGAATTCCTCTCAGTAGAAGCCTCGACCATGGACTCTATTTATCCAACATGGCCCCTTTAAAATCTAAAAAGACGAGAATCTCTAAGGCTTGGTTCACGCAGAGTCTAATTCCTCTGGGTAAGCTAGTTAGCAGGACTAACCAAAATGGCAGGAGAAACAAACACTGGAGAATATAAATAGGACCAAGAGCGCGTTGCTGGATTATAGGCTGGCCATCTTCAAGCTAAAAAAGATTTTCTTGGCAGAACGTTAAAGGCCGCCAGCAACCTTCCTAGGGAATTGTTCTCCATTGTTTCTAAATTCTGTAATCCTACTTGTAAAGCTACATCAATCGAACCTTCTACGTTGCAGGCTAATCACTTCAACTCTTTTTTTATAGATAAAATTGAATGCATCAAGACTGATATTGCTATTAAAATTCAGGCTGGAGGTACAATTCCATCTGGATCGTCAACTAATAAATCCTCAGTGAATTCAACTGATCCATAGAGGCAGAGTCCTGTGCCCATTTTTGATTTTCAGCAAGTCGCAGAGAATGATGTACATTAATTGTTGGACGCTCTTAAACCCACCAATGATTCTTTGTTCAATCTTCTAGCAAAACAAGGGTCACACCCTAGACTGGCTTCTGACTCAAAATGTCAATATGTCCAATGTATCTGGTCTGACCATTTTCTTATTCAAGCTAAGATTTCACTACCATCCCCTCCTCCAAAACTTAACGCCCATCCACGCATACAGAAAATGTCTCGTAACCTGAAGAATCTAACAGCTCCTAATTTTACCACATTGCTGTCTTCTAAACTTCAACCTCTTGACAACTTCACGGAATCCTCTGAACTTATTGTCATGAACCCTCTCGGTTGGTGATGGATGCCGTTGTTACGGCTTCGCCGCCATTAATACTGCCACCACGTTGTTCACGTTTCTCTGTTTACGGTCTAGTGTTTTCCTCTGCTCTTTCCTCTGGCCTATTTACTTCCTGCTACCCATGGTTCCTTGCGTTGCAACCGTCTCCTTTCGTTTTCACGGTGAGACGCTTGCAGTGCTTTTCTCTCGCTCGCTCTTCTTCCCCCCTTTCGGGGTCCTTCTCCTCTTTTCCTCCTTTCTCTCCTTTCTCTCCGTCTCCTTGGCGGCCCCCCTCTTCCGCCGGTTTCTATCTGCTTTTGCGTCTCGGCGCTTACCTGCTTTCTGCCAGTCCTGCCAGTGTTCTTCCCCTCCTTGTCACTTTTTCTCCGGATGAATCTTCGCTTTGTTTACCTCGAGGATTCCCGATGCAATTGAATTCTACTATTACTACGGCTACATATCTCATCGCAAGCCACGGCCAGCAGTTCTACCGCGATCCAGGGGTTTTTTCCGCTTTCGGGTTTTTTCCCCTTACCCGCCTGCATACGGGACCGGAGCCAAGGTGGTAACCAATTCAGAGTTCCACCATGGCTTCGTTCCGTGTCAGAGCTCTTACAACGAAGAGTAAAAAGGATTACCTTGCCCACCGACACGGCGTCGGAGCGTCAGACCCTGAAGACTCAGGTGAGGAGAGTGGTGCATCGGGTGGGAAAGCGGAGCATTCGGACAATACCCCTACGGTAACTTTAAGTCCTACACAAGGTTGTGACACTTATCAACCACTTGTCAAATAACATTAAAGAAACAGTTAACGATCTTGCCCCACTAAAAATGAAGACAATAAAGACTGAAACCACAAAGAACACCTGGTTCAACAATGAAATTCTTGCTGCTAGACAAGAAAAAAGAGCTCTTGAAAGGGCCTGGAGGAAAAATCCTAACGATAGCACACAAACTAACTATAAAATATCCGTCATTAATTATAAAAGACTCATCACGGAAGCAAAGGCCACACATTACAATGCAAGAATAGTGAATGCTCAATCAAATACAGGGGAGCTTTTCAAAATCTTAGCAGAATTCCAAAGTCAGCCCCCAACCTCTAATAATATCGTCAAGGACAATAAATGGTGCCAGAGCATTCATGATGCTTTTTCACTCAAGATTGATTCTCACAAGGAAAAAATAAAAAAAGCCCTAGGTAATGTAACATTTACGCAAAACCTCAAAGACACCACTTCGCCCAGCAACTGCGAAAACGATATTCCTCAATTCTCCTTTACGCACTACACTGAAGATGAAGTATCTAAAATCATAATAGACCTCAAAGACATGTCCTGTCCTGCCGACGACTGTCCTACAAGTACTCTTAAAGAGTCTTTATAAACTCTGGTCCCATGGATCACTAAATTGGTAAATATCTCTTTTGATGAGGGTCTGGTGCCGTAACTGTTAAAGTCGGCATGGATCACCCCCTTACTGAAAAAGGAGAATCTCGATCCAGCGAATAAAGACAACTACAGGCATATTACCAACGTGCCTTATGTTCTCAAAATAATTGATAAATTGGGCTACTTACAGTTACAGGCCCATGTCGAAAAATACAATATCCTGGGCACCCGTCAGTCGGGCTATAGGGCACGTCATGGGACTGAGACAGCTATGCTAGATCTCAAATCTACCCTAGCTAGCATAGCTGATAATAATCAAGCTGCCTTGCTCATGTTACTTGACCTCTCCGCAGCCTTCGACCTAGTTGATCACAGCTTACTGGTGTCAAGGCTCGAAGAGGTCGCCAGGTGCTCCGCAAATGCATCCAGATGGATTGCCTCCTTTCTGGGTCCCAGAATGGTAAGGGTTTGCGTGGGCGATAGCCAATCTGCCCCTATTTCTCAGACATGCGGAGTTCCGCAGGGCTCCTGTCTATCGCCCTTGCTTTTCAATCTATACATTCGTCCTCTTCTTGACCTTTTAAATAAACTAGGCGTGCAATACACGAACTACGCCGATAATACTGAAGTGGTTATACAGCTGAGTGGCCTTTATAGCAGTGATTCTGCAGCCATCAACAAAATATACAAAGATATACAAGACTGGATGGCCTGCAATTCTCTTGCCCTCAATGATAAAAAAACTGAAATTTTCACTGTGGCATCTAAAAACACCAGGGCGAAACTAGATCCCGAATATGCTAGTTTCCATATTGCTGATAACACCATTCTCGTTCAAAAGAAGGTTAAGACATTGGGAGTTGTTCTTGACGAAGATCTCTCAATGAAATTTCATGTCTCCAGCATCAAATCAAGCTGTGGTCTTATAAATAAGAGAATAGGATACATTCGCCCATTCATTCCCTTTTGTGACAAGGTTTGTTAATAAATCTCTGATGCACGGGACTGTACCCCATAGTTTAAAACATTCTGTAGTTACACCTCTGTTGAAAAAACCCACTCTGGACTCAGAGATCCTGATACGATTAATCACCATACTCTTCTAGGTCGATTGCAGGCGGTAGGAGGGGTATCTGAGCATGCTATTGGGTGGTTCAGATCATTTTTGATAGATCGTCATCAGCAGGTGAGAACAGTGAGTTCCTGTCGGATTCCATCCGGTTGAACTGTGGAGTCCCCCAGGGATCATCCCTCTCACTGTTGCTGTTTAATTTTTATATGCGTCCCTTGTTGGAGATCTTGAGATGACATGGGATGAATTTTCATTCCTACGCACATGACACTCAGATTTTCATCAGGATTGTTAATTTTGATGCAGCATTCAGTAGATTGGGGCAGTGTTTGGATGAGGTGAGCAGTTGGATGTCCAAAAATCAACTTCAACTAAACGCAGCCAAAACTGAACTCGTCTTGTTCGGACCTGCACACTTTTTATCTGCTGCCAAGATACTGCCTATTCCGACCCTCCTGGAATCGAATTTAAAATTTGCATCTAGGGTTAAGAAGTTGGGCTGCATTTGGCAAGATGATTTGGGAAGCGAAGACCAGGTAGGAGCAAAGGTTCAGGCAGTGCATTATGTTTTGAGACTCCTACGACAGATACTTCCCTACATTCTCAAGGAGGATCATGCTTTGGTGGTGGGTGCCCTAACTAACACATCTGGATTACTGCAACAGCCAGTTACTTGGTATTCCAAACAAATTCAAAGACTCCAAAAAGCACAAAATACTACAGTTAGGATGATCTTTGAGTTAGGCAGACTGCCCATGTTTCACCATTTCGTTGTGCTTTACACTGGCGGCAGTGAAAGACCGCATTAGATTTAAGGTAGCCTGCCTCATTTTCAAATGTGTGACTGTCCTGGCCTCGGTATATCTGAGGGAAATTATTCAACCATATCAACCTACAAGATATCTGCGATGTAGTGATTACCATCTTCTGTTCATCCCTCACTCAGTGTTTACATCAAGGGGAGATAGAAGATTTGCTGTCTTTGGTCCAAAATTGTGGAATTCGCTTCCTTTAGAAATCAGGACCCTTGAATCATTATATCAGTGTCGTAAGGTCTTGAAGACATTCTTATTTAGATAGGGTTTTCCCTCTGCATATGTGTTTTTTTTTGCTTTGCTTCCTTTTTTGGTCTTGAGTATGCTTTACATGAATGTGCTTCCAACTGCGCCGCTATACGGTTTGGTCCATCATGTGCGAGATATGAATGTAAAAATCAAATCAAAATCAAACCTCACATTGTAAATATCCATTCAAATGTGAATCAATGCAAGTTCCCAAAAGTAATCCATAGATCCAAACAGTGTCCAAAGCAAGCATTCCAAAATCCAAAGTTTCACAGAAAAATCCATCCAAAAATGTGGAAAAATCCAAGTTCCCAAAAGTAATCCAGCGATCTAGATAATGAAATGCAAAAGAAAGAAGAAACCAAGAAAACATATCCAAAAACCTGAAAAATGAAGTTCCCAAAAGTAATCTGAAAATAAATACAATGATCCAAAAATGATTACCTAAAAATATTCAATAAACTTCAACAATCCAGGGAAAAAATCCATCCGAAAAAGGGAAAAAAAACAAGTTACAAAAACAAATCTCAGGCCATGATGAACGCAGCAACATCTTCACCTGGAGTCATTGCCGGAAACATTGAAGAATAAAAATGGCGGACGCGGGTAACCGGAAACCAACAACTAATGAGAAAGCTTCTAGTGGACAAAAAGAGAACCACATTGGATTGAACTTGAACAGTGGCATCCATTGGTGAAAATAGTGAACTAAAAGACATTTAATTACTAAATGAGTATAAGAACTATATTGGACATTTTAAACATACTCTGAAGTATTATATATGATTACATCACATTGTTGATGAAATTATGTTTAGATATTTATGTATTACGTTAAATATTATTTTGTATGGCAATATTATCACTGGTTACCCTAATCTTTATATGCACTATGTATACCTGCTTGGTAGTTGTAATGAAGTGTAGGAAATGAATTAGTTTAATTATATCTAAGTCTGTATAATCTTTATAGATGTGTGCTGCTTTCTAATATTTGCAAAAACGTACATGCTTTTTGTAATATGAATGGCACAAGAAGGGTATTTAAGTGCGTGGCTGTATAATGTGCATTTTGGAATTTCCATTGTTATATAGGTTATATTTTTGTGGTTGCAAGTCATGAGATGTGCCGATGGATGTAAAATGGGACAGTTTTCACATTTTTGAGACACCGGAATTGGTACCGTTAACTTTAAATAAACACAATATATGAAAAAGTTGAAAAGACCTCAGTTGTTACATGCTGTGGCATATTTGATCACTTGACATTTTAAAAAAAGAATAAAATACGAATAGTCATGTCAGTTTACATATTATCTAAGTATGCACTTTAGATGTCTTTTATGTACCTTTTGCATTTAAATAATGGTCAACATTACATCAGATTTCAAAATGGATCTTGTGTGTACAATAAAGAAGCATTGTTTTTTAAAGTTATGAAAATATTACTCTGCACACCTTTAGGAGTGACCTGAAACTGTTCTGAAGACCTGGGTGGGTAGGTAGGTTTTACAACCTTCACACAGCATGAGTTGTAGTAAATGGAAATTTTGAAAATAGTGTCATTGGTCTCTGTGGTGACACACTCCATCACTTGCCCTCTCAATTGTGCACTAGTTCAACTATATGCAAATAATGACCGCACAAGAACCTCTAAATGCATTTGCATTTCTTATTACTTATCTCCCAAGTGATTACCACTTTGAGTGCAAAGCGAGTGTTAAAAGAAAAAGCACAACATATAACTTTGAAGTGATTTATTTTGTGTAAAGTAATAATATACACTGCTAGTGGTTTGTACATTTTAAAAGATCACGTTTGAGCTGCTTTAAGGTGCTTGATTTCATTATATAATAGTCTATTGTTAACATACCTTCAAGATGTCATCTTATATATTGATGTTTGTAGCTGCTGGAACAGGAAAGATATAGAAGTGTTGGTAGTAATTGTGTGATAGAATAGGCACTGATAGACAGCACAAGTGCTCTCTCAAAAGTGACATATATATCTGAAATGTTGAGCTGAGGAAAGAAGGTTAAATAAAGTGTTGATTTGATTGGTAGATGCTCATGTACTGCTTGAATGTAGCCAATCAGAAGTAAGTTGGATATATGTAGATAGAAAGAGAAAATAAAAGCTGTGTGTCCATCATTCAAAGTCCGTAGATGGACCTTGATGTTTGCAGGCATCACACATGACATCCAGGACCTCTGCCATGTCCTCCCAATTGCAGCAAACACACATGGATGTTTGCAAACATCAGGATCATTAGCCAACAAAGTGTTCTATTTGTAGAGGTGGTGCTCAACTTAATTTAAAAAAAAACAATTGCCTGTGAAGATATGGAGCTCGGACACAATGGATTCTTGTTTTTGGCTATAAACTTTTAATAAACAAAATGGGTTGGAAAACGCCCCTCTGTCTCTGCTCAAATAGGTATTTTCCCAACCAAAACAAAATTAGTGGTTTGTGCATTTGTAAGAGTGTCCAAAACAATACGTTCTGTGTCCAAAAGTAATATTCTCACATTCTAAAATCAACGGTAAAGTGAAAGAGAAACGTCTTTGGCCTTGAACAGTGTTATAAATGTTCAAAAGAAGAAATGTTAACTCTAACACAGAAGTTCCAAAATACATATGGCTCACAACTCCAGAGGGTAATTCCCTTCTCGCTGGATTACTCTTCACCTAATAGTAGTGCTCTGAGTTCCTTTATAGCAACAGAATGAGTATACAAAGTACTCTCTTGTCAGGCTTCCTTTTACTGCAGGATATGTTTTATTCACACTCCTTGTTTATTTCTTCATATCTTTCTGTCAGGATTCTCTCATATAACATTGCTCAATTTGCTCAATTTGATCTTGCCTGCCAGATACAGTGTCACAGAGAGTATAGCACAATTCCAAAAGGGAATTATGATCTATATCCCCATAGTCTGAATGAGATCCTCCTTTATTCAATGAATGTATTGAATTATTTTCTGTAGGTGGGGAAGTTGTTTTATTGGCCACTTGTTGTGGACGATAGAAGTCTGTTATGGGAGGCTGCCTTCTGGCTTTTTTAAATTACAGGCACGATTAGCTGGTTCCCGTGACTTTGCTCCATTGCGAGAGTCACATTTTCCATATGTTTCCACTTGTCTAGGTTGTAAGTATGGGTTTTGGTCAGTACTTTGCCCAGCATACTTTAATGTCCCAGTATCCAAATTTGTTATTATGCTAACAGTTTCCTGCAAATGATGGTATGTTTTTAATCAGACATACCTTTAAAATTTCACTCAGGCAGTGATGGCTTGAGACTCTGTTTTCTACAGCGTCCCGCAGCTTCTTGTCCTCCTTGTCCAGAAAGCTGGAACACACAGAGCACACCGTGCCTTGCACCTGGAGGGCTTTTTGAGTCTCCTCCTCTCAGGCTTCCACGAAAAGTGAAAAAAGACTGAAATCAGTCAGTTTAGCAGTCCAGCACCTACAACTCAGCTTCACCGGAATTCACAGCGCAGACCTGTGGCCTGGTTTACTCTCCTGCCAGAACTTCCTTTCAGATGCACACTTCTGTACTATACTCGCACAGTACACACTTGTTAACTTGACAACCTCTTGCTGAAACATTGTTGGGTTTATTTAAGTATTTTAGCATTTTTTTCTGTCTCATACAGCTTATTTGCTTTATTTTCCTTTCGGCACCATTGTTTAAATACATGCATAATCTTGCAACTTTGACAGTCTTTTGATACTGAATGTTTCAGTTTCTTTAAATGATATGGCACCTTCCTTTCTGTTTCATTCAGTATATTTACTTTGGTTCTTTGGTACTTTTGGCACCATTGTTCGCATGCCCTGTTGTTCCCTCTTCCCTCGGGCGGACGCACTGGGTTGTTGCAACAGGGATAGCTTCTCTCACAGTAAACTGTCAACGCCCTCTAAGTTTCCCTGTGTCTTCTGTGGGGCTTGCTGCCTTTGTCATACGGTTCCCATTCTGCTTGCGTGTCTCGCTCACCTGCTGTTCACCTTCCTGGACTCCAGTAGCAACCTCTTCCCATGTGGCAAGGGGACAGCAGCTACTACCTGATACTTACCCTGGGGATGTCTTTATGAGGGAGGATCACATGGGAGGAGACGACCTCCAAGAAGATGTCATGGCTTCACTGGTTGAGACATGGTATCCCACATTCTCCCTTTGAGATAACCTGCCTATTTCCAATACCCTTATTGCCTACTGTCATGCATCTAGTAATTCCCCTCTAGGGAATATGGAAACCCATTTGCCCAAACTTGTAGACCAACTCCCCACCTTTGGTCTACCTTGTGAAACCTTTGAAAATACTTATTTAAGTTATCAGAATCAGTTTGCAAGAATGGACCCCATGTGCCAGAATCCTCAAAATACTGGGACGTGGAAGATCAATCAAAGAATGCAGATACAAGAAGACCGCAAGTCCAGCATGTTCGCTTGCATGCACCTGAGCCTGGAAGGTTCTGTGATTTCTGATGCTGGCAGGAGAGAGCAAAACCTTTCTGTGAGAACCGGGAAGAAGAAAGACTTGGAGCCGGTGTGGTGGAGCCAGGAAGCTCGCTGACGAAGCAAGAAGCTCCTGTTCTGGGGTATGCTGTGGGATCTGGTGAGGGGATCCGGGGCATTCACAGGTGTTCCACAGCAGAGCTTCATGTACTGGAGCCGAGAAGGAAGCAGACCCGATCTGTGGAAGATGCAAGAGACGGAGGAAAGAAGCAGATACAGTCGCAACAAGGAAACAAGCAGAAAAACATTATTGGCTGACCATGGGAGAATGCAGGAGCGCCATTCAGAGCCAGTGAGTTCATCCACCTCTACTGGAGACCCCAGGGCATGTCGGCAACAATGCCGGATACCAAGAATTGTATACGATACAACAAAGAGAGTGAAAGGACAAATTATTCGAAGGGAATTTTTTTATTCAAATGAAAAAGGAACCAAGTATAGAACCCTTACGAATATATGAATGGGTCTAAAGCAAGCACATAGAAAATATACCAAGAAGATGCATTATCCAATGCTATTGATACAAAATTCTGGAAAAGGGCTGAGGCCCATAATTACAAGTGTGTAATTACAAGAAGCCCTGGCAGGAGAATATACCAGGCCACTGTAAGTGTGCAAGAACAAGAAGTCCTGGCAGGAGATTATACCAGGCAGTTAAAAGTGTGTAATTGCAAGAAGCTTTAGAAGGAGAGTATACCAGGCCATAACAAGAAGTCTACATGATCTAAAGAAGTCCTGATGGGAAATATCAGGACTAAACAAAGGAATGTGCTAAGTAAGAGTACAGAAAAGAGATAAAGTGATAAAGGCAATCAAGCTCTTTTTGTAAAGGTGACTATTGGCCGAGAAAGGCCCAGAGAATTGTTATTACTGAATGCCTCAACAACAAGGAAGAATGTAGGAGAAGAAACCACTCTATGGAACAAAACGCACTGTTCTTGAAGAATGTTTCTGTTAAATTAAAGCCATGCATTATTTCTTTTATGAACACTTTCTCAAACCATCCATGGTTAAATGCATGTCCCCTTCATTTTAGTGTTAGGTTTATAGTGTGAGGGTCAGAATAGAACTTTGGGACACAGGGCGATTTGGTTTGGACATTCTGACACTGGCATACTCTTAGTTGTTGGTTTAGGTAGGGAAATTCCTCTTAGAATAGGGTCAGAGAGGCCTTTTCCCAACCCTTTTTGTTTTAATATAGGTCTTTACCCAGAACATGGCAGGTTTGTGTCTGGCTTTCATTTCTGATGCCTCATAAAACCCTTTAAGAGAAAAGGAGGATATGTGATTTCTTCCGTTAATGCCATCGGGTTTCATTGAGAGCTACCTCCCCCCAAGTGGTCCTCCCTCATACAGCCACTCCCACTGTCAGGATCAGGTAGCAGCTGGCGTCACCTGGCTTCATAGGAGGAGGCTCTCCCAGGTAAAGAAGTGATGACATCCATGAATTCATAACAAGTACATCTCACTGATCATGGCAATGAGCTCTTTGTATGTAAAATTCAACATGCTGTACATCTCCTTTTGTGACAAGAGACACCCAAAATCCTCCTTTAAGAGCCCCCATTGTTGATTTAAAAAATAGAGTTTGGATTTGTATGATTGGCCAACCAATTCCCTATCATTGGATTGGCTAGTGTGCAGACATCCATGCCTGTCCTTGGACATCTATGAGAGCAGATACCATTTGTGGTGCACAGGTGGAAAGGGTAGCTTAGATTGTTCAACATTTTTCACTAGAGACAACTCAGAAAATAACAATTTTATATATATTCTTTTTTTACACATACAAAATAAACTGGCACTAGGAGGAGGGGCTACAGTTCGGGGACACGTGGGCAGTCAATACAAATATAAATTATTGGAGGGGACAGTTTTTCTTGTGGTCTTTGATGGCTGCCTCAAAGGTTCCTCTGCAGAGGGGCACATCACAGTACATAGAAAGAACTGTTGACCATGCCAGGATTGGGGCAACAGCTTCTTGCATGATCTGTGATGTGGAGAGAGGAATACTCTGGCCAATGGAGATGTTTCTGTGCAGGGCAGGGGTGGAATGCGAGTTGGAGGTGATGGAAGTTTCCGAGGCCCAAGGTTGGGAATACTCTTCCTTAAGGCATCTGCATGGAAGGTGTACAAGTAGATGCACATGGAGGTTTTACCAAGAGAGTTTTGCCCTCATTTCCCATTACTGAGTGTGAGCCCAGTTATTTCAAGAATTTTGCAGTTTTTTATTAGAGCAAATTAACCATAAATTCCCTTTAAAAATGGAAAATATTAAAATTCTTTGACTAAAATGCGTTTATTTTTAATATAAAATCACACTTGCAGTTGAAACACCAATTGTATGATAAATCAATCGCAATATGTAGATAAAATAGAGTCCAATTAAGACAGGGATTTATGGACAATTGATGTTAATACCGAACATTTTTGCAGGAATAAATCCTCTATGTTCATGCGCTAGGAGGGATGTTAAAAGAGAGCTTACTGATAGCGCTAAAACCCCTTACAATGTTGATTTTGGTATGCAAAAGAATTCAAGAGGAATTTCTCAAATCCACCCCTCCCCAAAAAAAAAACTCCAATTGTAGCAAAAACCAGTATATTGATTATGCCTTATGTATCATGTGATGCTGAAAATATATTCATTAATTGGTTGTTACAATCACTGAGTGAGTGACTCCAAACCGAATACATGTTCTATATTTTAGAAAATATTGATGATGTCATTTTGTAAGTGTTGCCCAAGTGGGCTTGAGATAGTTGTCAAAGCGAATCAGCCCCGCCTGCAATTTCGCTTTGCAGCAGGTAACAGAGGCAGTTTATTTTCATTGCAATGCAAGGAAACAACTTGACATAGTATCCCTGTCAGAAAAAGTGAACCATGACGGAAGAAACCGAACTGACTCTTTATATAGATTTTCTATCAGACTAACAACATGGTGCCATCAGCGACCATCCTTCGCATGTGCATCTCTGCCTTAGTTGGTAATGTGTATCTTTTGTCATTTACTTATCCTTGCTCCTTCTAATCACTTGCTGTGAATCCCTCTTAACTCTCACCTCTGCTATCTAATCGCAACGCCTGTGGTCTTTCTCTAACGCCTTTTATTATATGGAAGTTCATGGTTTATAGTCATAATATCAAACAGAGAAGAGAGTGGGCACCACTGATTAGAAGTCTTTTCAAATCTTAAAGTCAATGTGGAAGTAGAAGTATGCAAATTGTAGTTCAGAAGGAGCTGGCTGTGACAAGTCTGGAGACACCCTGACTTAAAAATACAACAAAAGCTAGAGAACGAGTAAGAATACCAGGTCACACAGCCGCTCTCAATGGGGCCCGGAGAAGGGCTAATAATCTTTCAAAGTTCGAAAATGTAGTTCTTTTTCAGGTATCAAAAATACAAAGTAAAAAATATAAAAAAGGAGTCTGTTGATTTTTAAATAGTAATTTATCCGAAGAAAAACAAAGCTTTCACTAATATCTGCAATATCACAAATTATATATGCAATTGTTATGCTGACATTGGTGCATTATGTTTTTTACGTGCAATTGATTAGACTTGCCCTGAAGTAGGAATTATTTCCGAAATGCATTGGCTTTAGTCTGTATTACATATGAGTTGCGGCAACTGCTCCCTCAGTAAAAAGATATTAGTGACAGCTTTGTTTTTCTTTGGATAAATTACTATTTAAAAATCAACAGACTGCTTTTTTATATTTTTTACTTTGTTCTTTTGATACCTGAAAAAGAACTACATTTTCGAACTTTGAAAGATTATTAGCCCTTGTCTGGGTCCCATTGAGAGCGGCTGTGTGACCTGGTATTCTTACTCGGTCTCTAGCTTTTGTTATACTCATAATATCGACTGAAAAATGTCGAAAGTCATAAAATCAAAAATAAAATGTTGAAAATAAAATCGAATTTCTTTTTTAATGTTTTATAATCGAAATGGGGGATTCCCGCCAACCCCCCCTTTTTTTTTTTACATCCTGAACCCCAAAAAAATATATAAATAAAAAAAGAAAGAATTCGATTTTATTTTCGACATTTGTTTTCCGAATTTATTGTAATTCAACATTTTATTTTCAGTATTATGACTGACCACCGAAGTTCATATGTACATTTTACTTTTACCGCCCTCCCATTTTGTGCTTTATATGCAACCACCCATCAAAAGTACATCATTGTTTTATTTCAGATATTTTACAGAATGAGTTCTTCCATCCCTAACTGGGTCAAGGCAGATTGACCTTTATTTTACTGACCCCGCCTACATATAGTTTGCTAATTAAATCCCTGACAATTTCTTTTTCCCGTATTATGATTTATTTCATCTCACATGCTTGGAGGAATTGTTTTATTACTATAAAACTGCTTTATTTCTATGCCACCAGGGTGTGCATGCAAAATAAATAATTTTGGTTTGGCAACACCTATGACAACAATATCGCACAACAACTAAAATCAATATCATTAGTAACAGAATGGCCTATAGGGAATGTTGGAGCTGGCTTATAGTTTTGGCTGTGAAATACAGAATATTCCTTGGGTTGCATAAGGTGGTGATTCAATATGCTGCTTTGAAGGCATATTTCTCAGTGTCATATGTTATATGTAAGACAAATCTGTTACTTTGTAGCTCTGGTAAACTGATTCTGCCATGAAAGTCAGATTTGCTAAGCAATCTCACTTTCAGACAACGCTCTGTGTTTTACAAGCTGGTGTTGGTGGGTTTGTGCCCAGATGAGCCATTTGGTAGTAATTTAACTTACCAACAGACCACTATGATTGCAATCTACTAGGCATGTTGACCGTTTGATTAATAAATAAATATAAACTATACCTAGGTTATATAGTGGTCTCTGGTATATACAATTATAAGGGCTAAAACCATTTGGTGACATTTTATTGTCATTGCTTTTAGTAATATATTCCACTGACAGGGCCTTATGTGGATCAGGGTCTGAGACTGGGTTTCACCTAAAACAAACAATTAGGGCCCAGTCCTAGTCACATCCCTTTTTTCTCTCTGGGAATTCTTGCCACCTTTCCAAGGGGCAGAAATAAATCCTTTGTGGTTTAGTTGGCAACACATTCTTCAAAGGCAAGCCGAGGTAGGGCAATGAAGGGCTCACTGCTTGAGTCCTTTAGTTGCAAGGAAGAAAGGAGAGGTGACATGCCTCGTGTTTTTGTACACCGGCAGTGGCACTGACGATCGTACCCAGGCTTGTATGGATTTACCTATTCCAGGATCTTGGCATCAGGCCTCCACATCACCACTTCCAGGATGCTGGTACCTCCACACCTACTGGTGAGTTTTTCTTTGCAGCAGTGAATGGAACCAGCGCACCTTATTGCATGTATCTGCACGCTGTCATTCTTGTGACCTGTGTTCTATTTCCCCCTTTCTTGCTTCTTCGGCCCTCCACCTGCACCCTCCATTGAATGCTCTCTAATTTCTGGTTGGATTATTTCTTAAGCCATTTCTTGCTGTAGGGGTTCCTACTTCTGTTTGCTTGCTTCTTATTGGAGTTTGCTGTTGCCTCCTTTTGTATTTACTTACATCCAGTTCTTAAAACATGGGAGGAAGACAGCATTCTTGCCCTTTCCTTTGGGGTACACCTGGCTGGTTGTTCAGTCAAACTAACAGGGGAGCTTCTTCAGAAGGTAGGCCTTACTTTGCCAAAAAAACATGCATCAAGACACCGGTAAACTCAGCTGTTAACAGAAGGGAGAGAGGTTAGAGTAACCTGGAGAAATATTTACAGCCAAGAGAGAGGTTCTGCCATATTGGGATTTCTCAGGATAATTTTATTTCTTGTGTACCTCCCCACTTCTTGCAGACAAAGCACTCTGGGACCTCATCAGGTAAAACTATTGTCACAACAACCAAGATTGGACAGAAAGATTCAAATGAACCAATTCGCTTTGGTGAATTGGCTATTTAAGGGGGTGAACCCCTACCTTAGTTGAATCACCTTTGCACTTCAGAAGAAGGTTTCACCTGGAACTTTATTGGGTTACAATCTGCCAAAATCCTTTGCCATAGATGCGAAGATAAGGAAGCCAAGGATGGAGCAAGACTCTCCCATTACCCATTCCAGAGGACCATTCAGGGTGACATGCTGTTTGGACAAGGCCACCCTGCAAGTGCTCTCTTGCAGCTTTTCTGTCTGGGAAGAGAAGAATAAGAACCCACCCTATCGTCTTCGACCCTAAACTTGATATCAGAGCAACCCAGGGGCAAAAGAACAGTTCTGGGTGCTGGTTCAGGCCTCAAACCGGTTGTGAACTAAGCCAACACAAACACTGCCCGTCTGTCTCAAGATTCTTTGTGCCTAGTCACGTTGATGCTTGTTCAACCCTGCATGTTAGACGCAGTTGGCCCGCTGATCAACCCAGTGCCAAAGTGCGTCTCAGAAAGCTACTAGACTCCCGGATCAATGCGGAAAGAACAAAACTGAAAGGGACTTGTAGTGGATTTGTCCCCCTGGCCTACTTTTAAGGGCCCTAGTGACAATTTATATCCCCACATGTTATGTTTCCAAAAGGCATATACTTTGAACTTGAACATGGCCTTTCTACCCCTATCTTCAGCCTTGAGTGCCTTTTATATTCAAAAGGCTGCATATTCTGTGCCTTCCTTTACATGAGCGGGTCATTAGTGTTTGTTTTATTATGTGTGTATCTTTAGTCCAATTCAAGTTTCCTTTTTTTAAAAATAGAATCTTGATTGGGCATTTCATTATTTTGGTATCACAGAACTATTGCTGTTTGTATGCTTCTTTGGTGGCTCACACGCTTCCCGAACAGTATAGCCTTCCCTCTGCCTAGGCTACGATAAGTGGTAAAGGAGGTAAACCTGTTGGGTAGGGCCTGTTTCACCTTTTTGATCAGTGCTGTTTTAGTAGGAGTTGAGTAGGAGTTGAGTAGGGTAGAGTAGGTGTTGTATCCACTATGGATCCTATACTCCTGCAAAGCACTAGTCATTTCGTCACAAGTATTCAGAACCAGGTTTGAAATAAGGTTGTTCGTCCTCATGTTCAGATCAAAGATAATGTGTGAGTCGCCAAGACTTGCTCCTACACTAGGCAATTAGGCCTATTAATAAGGCCTGTTGCCTTTTCTAACTGACCCAGTTTCTCATCATCATTTGTAGTCCTTCTACACTGCACCAAAGAGTTTAGCACGATCCCTCTGATACCCTTCTATAACTCTTCTTCCTGTGGAAACTAAATAATTCTGTTGTGCAATTACTGAACAGTGAGGATATTTGGAATCCTGATAAGGGTTTGGAAATTTTGACAGGTCCAAGAGAAGCATTAATTGCGGTCTATCTAAAGCCCCTAATATCTTGCTTGGTTGGTGGTACATACCACAGTTTATGGGCTACTGCAGTAGTACTAAGCTGGAAATGGTATGATTAAACTATGCAGGCGGTTGGATGGGAGTATTGAACAACTAACAGCAGAAACTAAGAACAACACTGGCAGTTCTCAACCATTTGAAAGGGCGCAGCACCAAGGTGGGGTCATGAAGGTGGGAGCATGACCTGTAGGCCTTTGGGGGCAGGGATAAATGATGCCACCCATCTGATTTTATAGGCTCACATTTAATCAAATTTGTAAAACACCTTTAGTCTGTGATGCAAGAGCATGGATAGAAGAGCAGTTCTTAAATCTGTCTTTATTTAAATTTAGTCAATTTAAATCTGTTTTTTTTAAAAAATATTTTTATTGGTTTCATAACAAGAAATAAACAAAGAGTACAGAAAAACATCAATGGCGATTGGTTAAGCATATCAAGAAAACAACCCAAACCCCCCCCCCCCAAGACCACGGTTAGTTCACTGTTCCTCTCTAGTTCCTGCCCGTATCCGGGCAACTCTCTCCACTCCGCTCTGTATCATCCGTCTCAGGGTGGAGCAAGGGCACCGTCAGGGCCACCCAGCGGTGTAATTCCTTGCTGGAATCCAGTCTTTGCACATGAATAGGCGTTTCCCATACCGCGGTTTCAGCTATGATCCACTTCGTGAGGTCACCCCACCATAGGGGCATATGTGGACCTCTGGGGCTTTTCCACCCCTTGGCAATACGTCTTTTGGCTGTAATGCATTTGAGGCCCAGTTCAGTTTCCCACCTACTCCTACATTTGAGGTCTCCCCTGGTCGTACCCCATAACAGGGCTTGGTAGATTCGTGAGGTTTCATGGCCGCCCTCAGCGGAGTTCAATATCATTTCAATGCATTCGTTCTCCTCAGTCAGGTCAGCTGCGACCGGCAATCTTCTGCACAAGGCCTGTACATCCACCCTGTGCAACAGGAACTGTCCGGCCGGGAGGCCCGTGGTCTCACAGAGTTCTGAAAAAGTTAGTATTTCCTGTTCTTGAATCAAGTCCCCCAGCGTGGCCACCCCGAGGGGCTCCCATTGTGTACGTGTTTCGACATGCCCCCAAGAGTGATTGACCATGAGTGCAGCGTCAATTTAAATCTGGTTGTTAGAACAACATTCACATTTAGTAGTTCTCAATCTCAGAAAATTGCTGTGTGTTGGACGTTTCCTCAACTATATACACCAGGGCTGCCTCCTTTTAAGTTAGGTGTACCCAAAGGAAGTTCATGTCTTGTCTAAATGATACATGCTAGCGCATCCTTTGCACAGACACATTGTCACGCTGCCTGTGCAAAAAAGGGTCACCCAGAGGCTTGCCTCGACAATATATGGCGGAGCTACACCCCCTTCACATTCCTGTCCAAATATGATATGCTATCATTGCCACTGTAGAAACATCTTCATTCGCTTCATCCCCAAAGGCCACCATGAGGCTTGCCTAAGCAATATATACACTACTAAAACGTGTTGTCATACTGCCGAGGGTTACATTCACAGGGGATGGAGGGGTAATACGTAGATGTGTAGAATGAGTCAAGGATGGAGGACTGATCATGCAGCACTTGTGCCGCTTGAACATGGAAGATCATGCGTAAAATCTGTCAAGCCTGAATCCCTTACCCTTGCTCCTGTATTATATTGCATATTTGTTGATGTTTTTAAGGACCTCAAAAGCAGATAAACAGCGCAAAATGGGCATGACACTTTGGGACAGTTCTAGTTATATATATTGTTATTTAAACACAGCAGTTTTATGAACATCTACAAACTAGGATAAACTCTCTTGCTCTGCTTGTGCCCATGTAGCACAGCAGTTTTGTGTGATATATACCATGGTTTTGTGGCAACATCATAATGAAAAAAAGTAAAATCATATATTGGTGACTACAGTCAATATTGTGTATGTAATTAAAGCAAAATGGCGTGCACTCTTTTTACTCACCGAATAAGATGGTAAAGTAAACTGTAGTGGAAAAACAAAGGTGAATGAAACAAAGGTAGAGGGGAGATGAAGAAAGTGTGACTTCCAAGTAAATACGGCTAACCTTAACTTTAATTCCAGGGCGTATTTTCCAGGGCTGACGCTCATTATTATTTGGATGTTGAGTGTTCTGCTCTACTGCCCATGTTTAGTGCGAGTAAACCCCCTTAACTCTTTACCCCATGTCCCTCCACCCTTGTCCCAACCCTTACTTGGTGAGGAGTGCTGCTACACATCTGGGTTTTGTAATGGTGTATCAAGGATGTCTTTTGTGGGCTGTGTGAGGTTACAGTTGGCAGAAATACAGCCATGCAGTCCCTTGTTGGCTCTTCTTGTCAATAAGGAGGAAGGATTGAGAACAGGGCAGTGAATCAAAGCGAAGTGAGAATTATTTAACAACATCATTTCATCCTTTTAAAGTGAGGAAGTGGACGGATGCTGTGTTGGGCTTTAAGTATGTGATACTGCAACAGGAAGTGAGGACGCCAGGCCTACGTTTTCCAGTAATGGAACTGCTAAGGCAAGAGCTGCTACAGAAGGGAGACAGGGAGGAAATCGTGTAGCGCTGGTGGGCGATGATTATCCACGCGTTTCTGTGTGAGCACATCCATAGCAAAAGCAGTTGGTTCATTACAGAAGACTGAAAATGACTTCTTGTAACTGAGCAATATCTGGTGCGCGTCAGTGCACAGGTGCAATGGCTGTGAATCCTTCCTCTGCTATGGTGGACCGTTGTAAGGGCTCAGGACTATCAAAGCGTGTGAGATGCTGTAATGGCTTAACAGTCAGAAATAACTTTATTCGACCATCGGCCATAAAAGTACATGTTCAGTAAAATATTATTCCATTAAGATGTGCATTAAAATGTTCACTAATAAAAGCTGCCGCACCAGCAAATATTGCAAAACAAAAGAGGAGATGGCTGGAAGGTTTAGAATTAATCTTAACCTCTGGCATTGCTTTGGGCAACCCTCCAGACCATCGTTCTTTGCCTGCCAAGCCATTACAGAAGGGGAAAGACCATATGCAAATCAGGCTTTGCAGGCAAAGAACCATGGTCGTGTTGGCCTCATCATTGACGAGTAGCTTGGGTCTCTAGGTCCAGCAGGCACGTGACCCACATCTGTGCATACCCGTCACACTCAGGGTGACTAAAGCAAAACAAAAGAGGTGATGGCTGGAAGGTTTAGAATTAATCTTAACCTCTGGCATTGCTTTGGGCAACCCTCCAGACCATCGTTCTTTGCCTGCCAAGCCATTACAGAAGGGGAAAGACCATATGCAAATCAGGCTTGGCAGGCGAAAAACCATGGTCTTGTTGGGCCTCATCATTGACGAGTAGCTTGGGTCTCTAGGCCCAGCAGGCACGGGACCCACGTCTGGGCATACCCGTCCCACTCGGAGTGACAAAGCAAAACCAAAGAGGTGATGGCTGGAAGGTTTAGAATTAATCTTAACCTCTGGCATTGCTTTGGGCAAACCTCCAGACCATCGTTCTTTGCCTGCCAAGCCATTACAGAAGGGGAAAGACCATATGCAAATCAGGCTTGGCAGGCGAAGAACCATGGTCTTGTTGGGCCTCATCATTGACGAGTAGCTTGGGTCTCTAGGTCCAGCAGGCACGGGACCCACGTCTGTGCATACCCGTCACACTCAGGGTGACTAAAGCAAAACAAAAGAGGTGATGGCTGGAAGGTTTAGAAATAATCATAACCTCTGGCATTGCTCGAGGCAACCCTCCAGACTATGGTCTTCACCTGACAAACCATTACAAAAGGGGAAAGACCATATGCAAATCAGGCTTGGTCGCACCCCAAAAAGGGCAGTTCAGCCCAAACTGCTTGGTCATGTCCCTTCTGCATGAGATCACAAGCATCTCCAAACATGTTTCGGCCTTGTTGGGCCTCATCAGTGAGGAGTAGCTTGGGTCTCTAGGCCCAGCAGGCACGGGACCCACGTCTGTGCATACCCGTCCCACTCAGGGTGACTAAAGCAAAACAAAATTGTGATTTTAGAAACAAAATATAAACTACATTTCTGCGTGCTTATTTCTCATTGGTCGAGCGCATCAGCGCCGCCGCGTCAGGGGCTAGCCGGTCTGGGCCAGTCTTTAAAAAGCCTGCTTTGTCCTTCCTTCCCTTATTGCCATTTTTACTGTTTGTTTGTGATTTTAGAAATGAAATTTTATTAGTGCTTTATCAGAAGTTAGTAGAAGTTAATCTGCATTTTAAAATACATTTTAGGTTGCTTTCTGCATATTTCAGTTCTTATTATTAATTGCTGTTAATTTTCTTGGGAGTGTTCTTAAATTACCCACCTGCTTCTTCGGTTTGAATAATTAGCCATACTTCCCAGTGGACTTGCTTCTTAACACCACCTAGATTCGATTTTACTTTTCTCTGCTCAAATGAGTGGAGACTACATTTCCCATCGTTTCTGTAGTCCCTGCACGCCTATTTCTCATTGGTCAGGCACGTCAGCGCATCAGGGGCTAGCCGGTCAGTGCCAGTCTGTGGCTCTGTATGGTGCACAGGGCTGTTCTTCGCATCCTGTCTAGTAAGTTTTTCAAAATGGCAATTGTGCAGGTACTTGCCGCAATTGAGGCTGCAAGGATAAGAGTACCCCTTGTTGAAAATGGTGCAAGAACCCCCGCTGTGGGTGTCTGTAGCACAGTTATCCTTCAGCACTTTCTTGAAAAGGCGTCCTCTATAGGGGTAGTGGGTTCCAACCTAGCAGCACAAGATACAGTGAGGCAAGGGGAAGTTTTTGTAAAAGACTTGTACGCATAGACAGAATGGAAGGGAAGTGGGGGAGAGCGGGGATGACTTCAATGCCGACAAGCTTCGGGAAGAGCCGGGGGGCAATGTATTATGGTCTGTAGAGATATGATATGGTATGGCATTTATAACGCGCCTATACACAAGTGTTTCAAGGCGCGATGAGGCAAGGGAGGGGGAACAGAGGGAAGACACAGACAACAATCTTACTAGGCCAGGTGTCATTGGGATCACGCAAGTGCAAGGGAAGGGGGAAGGGGAGAAGTGCAGGGCGGGGGGGAGGGCACAGTGCAGTACATGGGATCGGCAGTAAAAAGAAGTAAATAGAATAAATAAAAGCAATAAGTACACTTGCGGCCAGCTGAAGGCAAGTGCGAGGGTAATTGCAGACATCAGGTGTCAAGTGCTGGTCAAGTGCTGGTAGCGGACTGTAGGGATACAGAAAACAGTCCCCCAGTGCGGAGGTAGCCAGGGAGGCAGTGCAGGTGTCCCAATGGTGGGGGAGGGGACCTGGGCCGGAGATCAGAGGGTGGCCAGGTAACCAGTGCAGTTTCAGCCAAGAGTTCAGCAGGGTAGAGGAGGAGAGAAAGCAGGAAGGTTTTGAGGTGCTTCTGGAACCAGAGATGGTTCTTCTCAAGTTTCAGGGAGGCAGGAGGCTGTTCCAGAGGGAGACCCCAGCCGAAGAAAGAAATCTACCACAAACTTGTTGCTTGGAGAAGTGACTGACCCTGAGGGAGTTGGAGATGGATGAGCAAAGATCTCGAGAAGGAAGATATTTAGGAAGAGAGAGTTGAAGGTATTGAGGCCCAGGCCTCGGAAGGCATTGTGGACAATGCAGAGGGTTTTGAACTTAATCCTTGCAGCCACTGGGAACCAGTGCAGAGATTTCAGTCCTGGAGAGATACGATCCCTGGGCTTGTGGCCAAGGACAAGTCTTGCAGTCCTGTTCTGGATGAGTTGCAGAGGGCGGAGAGTAGTAGCAGGCAGATTTAGAAAGAGGCTGTTGCTGTAGTCCAGCCTAGAGAGAACCAGAGCTCTGGAGACAGTGAGCTTCTGGGGGAAGAAGAGGAAAGGAAGAATACCTCTGAGGAGGTGCAGCTGGTAGTGTGACTTCTTAGAGACATCAGAGATGTGAGGAGAGAAGGAGAGTGTGGAGTCGAAGATGACCCCAATGTTTTTAGCCTTGGAAGTGGGAGCAGGAAGAGGGCCAAGAGAGGCTGGCCAGAGAGTGACAGGCAGCGAGGATAGCAGACAGACAGTCAGAGATGAGAGAAGGAGAAGAGGTGGCAAAGGGGAGCCTGAAAATGAGCTGAGTGTCAGTCACATAGCACTGAAAGTAGGAGTAGAGAGCGGCAATGCGGTGGGCGAGAGGTGCCAGGTATTGGTTGAACAGCCAGGGAGAGAGGTTAGATCCCTGGGGAACACCACAGGTAGAGAGTGAGATAGAGGAAAGGAAAGACTCAAGTTGGACCTGGGAGGGTTGATCACAGAGGAACGAGGTCAGCCAGGCCATGGCCTGATCGGTGATACCCAGTTCATCACAAAGATGATTGAGCAGGATGGCATGAATGACCGTGTCAAATGCAGAAGAGAGATTGAGTAAGATGAGACATAGGCGAGATTAGAATCAAGGTTAGGGAGCAGATCTTCATGGATGTTCAGGAGAGCAGTTTCTTTGCTTCTGGCTGCTCTGAAGCCAGACTGATGGTCATGGAGACAACCAACAGATTCAGTGTGAAGATTAAACTGGAAGATGGCCAGCTTTTCCAGGTGTTTGCTCGCTCAGGAAAGGAGTGATGGAGATCGGGCGATAGTTAATCGGGCAGGAGGGGTCGGTGTAGGGTTTCTTGAGACGAGGGTGCACAAGAGAGTGCTTCAGGGGGGAAGGGAAGGCTCCAGTGGCAAAGGAGTGGTTGCAGAAGTCAGCCACAGCAGGAGCGAGGGTGTCAATGTGGTCCTTGATGGTTTAGGAAGAACAGGGAAGAACCTGTGTTGACGAGACTTTCATACATCAGACTTGTCTAGAAACCTTGTCAGGGGAGAACAAAGCAAAGGAAGAGAAAGAGAGAGGAGAGGTGGCCACAGGGGGGCTAGAGGTAGAGGAGATAGTAGAGGGAGGAGGAGGTAGAGGAGGCTGAGAAATCGGTTATTTAGATAAGGTAACATTCCCGTTGGGATTAGTTTGGGTGTGTGCTTTCTAAACCGTGTGAAGCTCGTCTTTTCTGGAACTTAACCCTGTAGTCTTGTCGTTGACTTCCTGTTTGTGTGCGCCCTTAAGCCTCAGGGTCAATGGTGCGCATTATAAGTATATTAAAGTAAAAGAGGTGATGGCTGGAAGGTTTAGAATTAGGGCCTCCTCACGAGTTTGGCGGTAACCCTTAAATGCGGCGGTAACGCTATTACCGCCGCATTTAATGTCCACCAAATCACAGCCTTGGCAGATTTCCCCCCAGCTCTGAGCTGGGGGAAAATTCGCCACAATTCTGCCGATTTTCGGCGCTAATACCGTCAGCGTTACCGCCCAACTCGTGATGAGGCCCTCTGACATTGTTCTTTGCCTGCCAAGCCGTTACAAGC
This sequence comes from Ambystoma mexicanum, assembly GCF_040938575.1. Classification (NCBI taxonomy): domain Eukaryota; kingdom Metazoa; phylum Chordata; class Amphibia; order Caudata; family Ambystomatidae; genus Ambystoma; species Ambystoma mexicanum. The sequence continues at coordinate 1,301,660,017 of NC_090922.1, read as the reverse complement.
AAATAGTGTGACTGTGACATTAATCTTCATTTAGTACATGCAGTAGATAGTCGGAATGCACCGCAAATAACAGCATGGACAGAATAAAACATTGTTCATCGGCAATATATAACCTATACTGATATGGTGGACTACAAAAAACAAGGTAAATCATTATTTTCGACAACGCCTAAAATGTTCTTATAAAGTGCACATGCTTAAGGTGCAAAGTGACAGCAACAGCCGAAAATCGTCTGAGATATAATCGTGGAAGTGGACAAATTTGCCTGCTTCGATCGGTTGTGTTAAAAACTTCTAATATGGAAGTCCAAAGGGCCTGTGTAGAGTTCTGAACAATAAAACCTCAAATAAAATCTTTAAAAACATTGATAAAGTATTCATGAAAATGTTTTTACGTGCCAGATGAGCCCTCAATTATAAATCATTATTAAAAATAAAAAGAGCTATAACTAGGTAGCCTCGGCATTGACAGGATGGGTCAGAAGGGAGAGATGTTGTTCCCTAATCTGCCATGCCCTGTGAATGTATGATTAAACAGTGCAGATGACTAAGTCGCTTCGAACTGAATTTACAAACGTGAAAGCTTCCCTTAAAATCGAACAGAGAGCTTCTGAAATAAAGTCTTGAGAGAGCGAGCTCTTTCTACTATATAATATGCATAAAAAAGAGAAAGTGGGTAGTGTCCTTTTTGGCTTTCAAGCATAATGGGCATAGTTCTGAGGTGCACATATGCCAGGTCAACTACAAGACACACAATGGCAAAGTGCCTAAACAGAATTTTATATAGAGCAATTGCGTGTGAATTGGGGAAATAAAATCTAAAACTTGTTTATACTCATTGTCCAATATTGTTTTCCATTAGGCAGTTGCCATGTTGGATTGGCAGCAGGCAATGCTTTTCCTACAATGCAATGCAGAATCAAATGCCTGGGAGAAGAATATTTTGGACCGCTTCTTTATCAGTTGCGGGTTGTGCCAGTGATCTTCAAGGCTCAATAGGGTCAATTGAGATCTAACATGACTGCACCATTTAAGATCTTGCCTTCCAGATTGTGTGATGAGGTCTGTCATTGCCTCTCTGAATTTACATAGGTGGGGGTATGTCCAAAGCCGTAGCTATTAGCTGAGGGGACTCACAGCAATCACACCAGTAATTGGCCTCTGGTTAATGGCTTAACATGACCTACATTGCTGACAATATCCAGCTATTCCCAAATACGATTAAATCTGGGTGATAGTCGTAGGTCTAGGTGTTTTTACAATGGGTACAATACAGGTATCTATCAAATGGCGGGTCCCTGCAGAAATATTGTGCATCAAATAATGTACTCTTGTCTGACATAACTGTAGCTTTTGTAAACTTTACTGTTAGAGCAGTTGAAAGCAGTATTGTGAAGGTCAAGATGAGGATACAAGTAAGTTATTCACGTACATTACACCAGCACACATTTTCCAGGAAATATAATGCCTTCCAGATTGGTTGAAAAACAAGGTTGGGGATTCTGTGTATCCATGTGGCGGCCTTGGCCAGGTCTATTGTAAACCTTGATGTGGGCAAGCAAATGAATGTCAACTTGCTGGGTAAATCGGCATAGAAATGAAAGCAGAAGATAGTCTCACAAGAGTGAAACAGGTAGCTAAGTGTGGAATACAGGAAATAATAGTGGCAAAATGTGGGACTGTTAGCTGGAATGAAGGGCAATAGTACATAAATTACAACACGCAGACCTTGTACAAAGTGGCATGTGTCTTTACCTGTTTTTTCATAGGTAGAATTTAGTATTTTATGGGCTAGTAGTGAGGACGGTAATTCGTTGTTGCAAGTGTGAATAGATTACAGCCTCTAACCCTTTTTCTGCTTCAGAGCATAGTGGCTGCTGGGGGACATCAGGAGGGGTTTGGAAGGGGAACCAGTGGCCACTCTGGCCCCAAGAGTCTGTAAAAGTTGCAAACGACAAATAAAATATTGAGGTTGAGCCAGATAAAGTGAATTGCAATAGGCAATCTTACTCAACACCGAAGCCGCCACAACTGGGGCATGCAATGCAGCCGGGAGAAAAGGGAGTATTTTCTGGAGAATCCCCCCGACGGACACAGAGCACTGAATTGGTCTTCCATGGAAAACAGAAGAAGTAAGCTTCACACCCTTAGTCTTTAATCACTGGCACCAGAACGGGAAGAGACCAAGAGAAGAAGGCTGTCATCACCAGTCATCTTAAAGGTGCTTGACATTCTGGCTTTGCAGGGCCATACTGTGCACTACTTCTAGTAGTGGAAGGCCAAATGGTGTTGTGCCAGAAGCTGCAGTGTCCTCTCCACCACTTCAGAAATAAGCCAGAGGGCTCAGCAGCAGCTGCTGTTGTGATAATGAACTGGTGGACTCCAGCCCTTTAAGACGAGGTAGCAATACCCTTGAGATGGATGGGGATGCAGAAGTTACTCAAACATCAACAATCGAAACAACTCAGGTAGTTGGCAAAAAGGTAACTGTTTTAATATCGATTATCTAAAACAGGGAGTACAACGGACATCTCATCATAAGATCTCTCAATGCATCTTAAAAAAAGGCATTCTTTTATATCAAAAAATCGCCATTGATGATGTTAACCGACGTATTTCTACATCATCCTATGTGGCAAACTACAAAAACCTAGTGGCTAGTGTAATATGTTCTTAAGGAAGCTCTAAGTATACAATCCATACTGGTCTAAGAGAGTGAAGGAAAGTGATAGGTTTCTTAACATCAGGTTGGGCAACTAAGGCCTCCCCTTAAACAGGTCACTATGAACGTCACTAAATACACGAGGTCCCATTGGTTACACAAACTATAGGACCCTCAATCACGTGGCCCCCTAACATTGGTTGGCACTCTAACCTCCGTCAGTACTTTTCCACCTACGTTCAGCAACACGCAGGCTGGCCTTCCAGGTGCTGGTGAGCTAGTCTTAACCATAGCTTCCCACCAATTACCATATTCATCTATCATCACCTCTGTTGTCAATTAAGGCTTTGAACTTGTCCTTGGGATTGTTCTTTTGCTCTAAAGAATTAAGGGGGAGTGAAGCAACGCTCTGCCTTCATGCGTAGGTGTGACCATCGTGTTCATCCAACTTCATCCTTCCACGTGACTGAAGACCACAAAATCGAGCTCTAGTGTATTTAAAAGACTATTTTCTAATAGACCTCTGACGTCTTCCTTGTTTTTGTCAATGTCTTATGAGCAAGAGTTTCGTTCTTTCACACGATTTGTATCCAATGTTTGCTCACCCCAACCTGATAAGACCATGGCTTCTTGGGGCTCGTCCAGCCTTGCCTTTCTGAGAACTGCTTCTGTAATTCAATTGCTTTTTTAATTGCGACACACTGGAAAAGAGGCTTCCTCCTGTGGTCCAGCTCTGCTAAAATATGTAGTGGAAACATCCATTCTTTACTCACTTCAATATGTATATGTTGGCGCATGCCGCAATCTATTCACTATAAAGCTAGCCTCAAGAATACTTCATCTGCTTGCGTTTCTTTGCATCTGTACACGTGTAAATTAACTTGATATCTTCATTGTTTCTGCAGCATACGTTTCTTCATCTTGATCCCAAGATGTCACTTATCTTTGATACTTTCTTGATGCCTTATAGAATATCTGCATTCTCTTGTCCCTGCATCTCTTTCGTGTAGGTCAGCTTAGCTTCATGTGATGTCACCATTCTTCCCTTCCATTTATTGGTCCTGCTTCTTCCAGGATTTCATTAAAATGGCCATCATACTGTCTCGTATGCAGGTATGGCTTTCTCAATGGGAACCTTGCCTCAAGGATTCTCTTCGGTATCAGTATTTTCATTGGTACTGAACGTGTCTCACACTTTGGTTCCCAACATATAGGCAATATGGGCGAAGTGGTTGAGGTGGGGTACTTGGCTCCTTCTCTACACTCCCACCTCTGGGCGATTCATCGACCCCACTCGCATCATCCTTCATATCTGGACATCCTTCTCTGAAGAAATGCTTCTTTGGGCTCCATAGCTCTATGACTCCCTTCAGGCATCCAGCTGATTTCACATGCTCTTCATTATTTCAAGTCATAGGCATGCACTGGCCACTTGGGCTTCAATAGATCCACTTCTCCACATACTTCTTATGGTTCTTTGGATACAGGAACCTTGTTCCCTCTGGTGCATGGATACTGGCCTTCACAAAGTCTCCGATTTCTTCATCTGTCAAGTCTCTGGCCTTCCATCCTGATTCAACATCAATCATGATTTTCATCCCTATGGCTTTCTTTGCTGTCTTCTTGCATTGTGTGATTATTATCTTGATCACACAAAATCAAAGCAATATAAACACAATCAGGGCTCCAAGGAACTTGAACATGTCTGCCATCCATTGTGGAACCCAAGAAAAGAGTGATTCAAACCAGCTGTCATCAGCAATGTTTTCTACTTCGTCTATCATCTGGACATGTAGCTTTGTCAGCATCTCTATGGCCTCTGTCAAGGTGCCATTCTCGTTGTCATGAGAAGGTATGAACGTGCAATATGTTTCCCCAATTTTTGCACAAACACCTCCATCCATAGCTGTAATCATGTCCAGGACATATCTATTCTGAAGAGTCATCAGTCATATGGCTCTCATCTCTTCTCTTGTAGCATGGAATCCCTTTATGGTAGTGTTGATTGTCTGCAGCAATTCCCATCTGGTAATCTGCAGCCATTTGGTATTTACTCCAACCTGGATTCTCGGCATGAAGATCAGTGTGAATCCCGACGAAGTCTGGCTGAACAGTCTGTGCTCATAAGGAATGGAGTCAAAAGCTTCTATTGACTTGGCAGAGAAATAGTTCTCCGTCTTCATTCGATTAATCAGCTCCACAGATCTCCTCTTCCTCAGGTGAGCATCTGCTTTTGGGAAACTGTCAAGGTGCGAATCACTTTTAGGAATCACCAACACTGGGACATGAACATTCACTAGTGAGCCTCGTCCTCCCAATCCTTGTGTAGCCTCATATATGCTCTGGATCCACAAGCCGAAGAGTGATCCATGATCACTGCTGTTCCAAGTTTCATTCCTGGTACATCAAAGATTCGACAACAGTTCTGATTCTCTCCAACTTTTCTTGTGCCATTATTTCTGAAGCACAGCTTTGCACTCTCCAAAGGCACTATCTGCAAGGGTCCTCCTCTATCTTCGACCCAGGTCAGTAGTTTAGCAAGTCTTGGCCAAAAATGACCACCCAGGCTCTGCAGATCACCACTCCTTCTCCCCATCCATCTGGTGATAGCACTGATACCCAGATTTGCATTTGGCCTCTGTTCCTCCATCTATGAATTTCTTCTGCAGATTTTCCTGGACTCTCCAGTCTTTTGTTTACTTCTCATCTGATTCCAGCTCCTTTCACTCTAGGGTTTTTCGTATCTGATCACATGATTCTTAGTATAAGCCCTCGCATCTTGGATATAATCATATTCATCTGGATCTGTCCATTCAGTTGCCTATTTGTGATAGGCATCTCGTCCCATGAACTGGCCTCTTGTACGGCAGAGTGCTATGTGTGATAAATAATGTGCAATCTGGCCGTCTATTTCAATAGCTAAGAAGATCTTAGACTTTCCCCCATGATATAGGGCAGGAGTGCACATATAAAGCTTCCTCCTTTGAGGTCCTTCTTCCCACTTCTTTCATATGCTGATACCATATGTTATTCCTCAAGTGTGCTGTACTATCCAGGTAATCATCTCATGATGACCCTCCCTAGCACTTCTCTTAGATCTTGTTCTTTTCTTACAAGCTTCTCTAACCATCCCATTCATAGTTTCTCCATACTGGACCAACCATTGAAACATTTGTCAGTGGACTGGGTGTTTTTACATGAACTACATGTGTAGGAGAAAGTTCCAGAAGCTTCACCTATTCACATAATATGCGGGCATAAAGATGTCTTGCATAATCCCCATATGTGACCTCCCTCTAAAAGGTAACCCAGGCTTATCCAGCACAGGACCAGGTGCCCTTGTGTGTTTCTTTAGAGTAGAAACAATCACCTAAGGTCTCGGCTGCCTTATAGTTGCCACATCAGTACCCTCCTTCTGTACAGGGAGATGCACAGGAGTCTTTGCTCCATTTACGTCTATATAGTAAGCAGTACGTACAGTAAGTGAGAGCATTATCACTATAAACAGAATGCAAGTGTAAATTACGTACAGGTAAGTCAATATACAACAATAGCTTTTTGCACTTCGTGGACGTCTCTCAGGATCTGCCATAATGATATTACTATTAATGCTGCCCATTTTTACTCTTTTTTAAGGAAGGAAAAAATTTACTTTGATCAGACAACATTATGCAATACACTGGATGCTGCTGAGTCTGCTCCACAAGCTCTCTCGACCAGCTTCGGCTGGCTGACTATGCAATGATGAACAAAAGTTCCCAGTGAATACCACGAATTGGCCTTCTCCCAGAAGACATGAAGATTCTCCTTCAGCATGAGACAAAGTACTTTAAACAGTAGACTCTTGGATCTCTCCCCTAGAAAGTCTCATTCAGTCTCAGTGTTCTCTCAGAGTAAAGTTCACCTGCACAATGATGTCTCTTAGTACCTCATTAAGTGTGGCATTATACCTCGGTTCCCTCAGGAACGTTCAGACATCAGTTTTTCACCCAACGAGATGCAGGCATTCCTCAATCAAATAATAGAATACCAAGCTGACCAGTCTATGCGCATTATCCGCTGATAAAGGCATTTGCGGTTTCCCCACTGTACTCAGAAAGCTGAAGGATTTGTTCAATGATAGCTGCAAGCAATCTCCTCACGTTTGGAACATTCTTAGGATCTTGCAGGAACTGATGAATGCTAATAGTTCTCCTCACTAGCGCAGGGTATGCATGCAAAATGAAAAGGGAAACTGCAAGAATGATCTGTGAAACACTGTCACAGGGCACCATCATGGGAACCTCCGAAAAGAAATTCAGTGAGAAAGGAATTGGGGAACTGTTCCCTCTTCCAGTCGTCGAAAAGGAACTCCAAATCTGGTATGCTCTTCTTTATGATCAAGACTTAAACATTTCTCAGTCCAATGTCAACAAACTCCTGTGGACAAAGTCTGCATGTGCTGTGGTTCTTCCCCGATGCTTGCTTCCGACAGCGGTAGTGATGAAGGGGGTTCTCCAGCATAGGTTTTCACATCTCCAAGAAATATCCAAGCGCATCTCCCCGGCACTTTCACTGCAGACGGTGTCACATCTTCCACTATAAATCGACCGTTAAAACGTGGCTCGTGCCACCACCTGGTAATATTGTGGATTAGGACTGAATCACCGGGGAAAAGTTTGGGAAGACATATTTTTTCAATTCTGGTTGTTGTAGCATCCTGCGTTCTGAGCTGCCCCACACCCCTTCCGCTTGAGCTGATCTGAAATGACAGAGCTACTTGAGGACATACATTTTCCTATCAATTATGCTGTTGTCTGGGCATCACTTCTAGTTCTAGATAGAGGTGTGAGAGGTGTCCTCATTTGCCTCCCTGTCACTATTTCATGGGGTGTAAGATGATGGTCTGAACCTGGTTGATTTCTCAATGCATACAATGCCAGTGCTAGACAATGCAAACATCCTTTCTTCAATGTAAGCTACAATTTGGCTATTCTCTCTTTAAGCAAGCCATTAAATCTCTCACATATTCCGTTCTCTTGCAGGTGATATGCCGATGAAAACTTGTGCTTTATGCTAAGCAAAAAGCTTATTTGTTCAAAGACTTCATTAACAAAATGAGGGCCATTATCTGATCTTAATACTTCACATATTCCCCATCTAGAGAAATATTTCTCATACTAAAAATGTTGCTGCATAGGTAGAGTCTGGGTGTGTACATGGTCAACCTTCAATCCACCTCTAGAAAGGACATGCCACTACAATCATATATCTGTATCCATTACATACTTGATATGCAAATGCTGAAAGGGTCCATTAGGTCTGGGAATAACTCCCCTAATTGTGCGCAGTGTGTGCCCTGCAGTAAACCTTTGACAAACAATACAATTTACTACATAAAATGCTACCTGTTCTACTATATTCGGAACGAACCAATCCTGGCAGATAAAGTCTGCTCTCTTAGTGTGTGCTGCGCATTTAACTAATGCGAGGGCTACTGGGAGTTGTAGTGCTATAATAAGCCTGTCCAATAAGGCTGTGTGTTGCACTGGAGTACTGTCTGCTTGGAGGTAGCCCCTCCTTTTCAAACATGCTAGCCCTGTGTGCACTGTTAACGCCACATAGGTGGAGTCGCTGTACACTGCTACTTCCTGATCTGCGTGTCTCTCGAGTGTGATAATCTGCCAGTAATACTGCAGCCTATGCCAAAAAGTGAGACGGTAGATGTGTGCTTATCAGTACTTTAAATTCCCCATTGGCCATGTGTTTCACCACAGCGGCACCTGTATATCTTTGTCCATCATTCTGATTGATTCTAGAAGAACCGTCAATAAAAAGAATTTCACTAGCTGCCAACACATTTTCCTTCACCCTCGGGAGTTCATCATAGAATTCCTCATAATTCAAGCAATCATGTGCATGCTCATCCTCCTGCCAGGGGTTCTGCTACAAACATGGGCAGGATTCACTATTTTGCATCAGACTATTTTAATCGCCAGATTAGATATGACTACCTCATAGGCAGAAGCCCCTTGAATAGTCAACGTACCTTTAGGTTTTTCCAAAATGGCAAACAATGCATGTTCAACAAATAACATCACAGAACACCCCATTACTATGCTAGTAGCCTTCTCAATGGCAAAAGCAGCAGCAGCCAAAGACTGATCGCACAGAAAGGGACCCTTCATTACTGGGTCTAGAATACCACTGTAATATGCAAGGGGCTTGTACCCCAACGTGGTTCTCTGTGTGAGTACTGCTGTCATAACAGTGCCATTCGTGTTCTAGAACAAAAATAATTCCTCAGCATAATTGGGAATCCCTAAAACTGGAGCTGTGCAAATTGCCTTTTTCAACTCATCAAACCCTTCCTCCATTTTCTCAGTCCAAACGATGTTCTCCTGAGTTGCCTGTACTTTCTTCAGAGCTTGCAACAAGGGCCTTATGTATGAACTGTAATAAAAGACCTATGCTCTTACATAGTTACATAGTTACACAGTGCCAAAAATCTCTGCATGTGCTTTATCGTGAGTGGCTTTACTGTTTTAAAAACAGCCTCAGTCCTCTCAGGAGTAAATTTCTTTCCCTCATGCGAAATTAACTGACCTACTGCAATTTCTCCTTGTCTACTTTATATCCTTTGTCTGCAAGAATAATCATCAGTTGAACTGAATCACATCTGCACTCTTCCTCAGAGGTGCTACAGACCAATATGTCATCCACGTATTGCAACACAACACTTTTCAAATCAATATTGCTTAAATCCATCTGTAGGACTCTATTGAAAATCGACAGAGACTCACAGTACCCCTGGGGTAGGCGAGTACTTTTCAGAAAAGTCTGTCTGAATGTAAATGATGTCAGATCTTGTGAATCTTTATACAATGGGATTAAGAAAAACACATTTTTCAAGTTAATCACAGTGAAATATTGTGCTTCAACAGTGATATTACATAAGATCGTTGCAAGATTAGGAACTAGAGGGAACTCGGCCTCTACAATCTAATTTCAATTTAATCTTCACTTCTCCAAACCCTTTCAATAGGCCTACATCATAGGAGGCTGTTGTCCATAATGAAACGTGCACTTTTGCTATGTCGTCATCAAAATAGTCAGGGCGTTTCTGGGCTAACATCATTTTAGGAGGAACCTCACGTTTAATGCTCTTACCCAATAAGTAATGCTCATCTCAAATACTACTTCGTCATCTGATGGATTGTCTCCAAACATATCCTCATCAGTGACGTCAGTCAATCTGTAATCTTCCACAATGGCAACCACTGTGCACCATCGTCTGCCTTCATAATCATTCCCATCAAGCAAAGCCATTTCTCCACGCACTATGGCTGCTTCTAATTCTAAAGGAAAAATTTGACCTTTCTCTTCATCCACAGGTATTTTTGGCCTGAATAAGAATTCATCAGGTATTCTTATAGTTCTGCCCACTAAACCTGGCAGCCATGTCAATGGAATGCGTACCCCATAGTGAAAAATGTCTGGTTCTAACAGTACTCCTCGCATGGCTATTTGTCCTGCAAATGCCATAATAAATTCACGCATGTTTAAATGCAAACCTGGTGCTGAACACACTATGCCCTCATCGGTGAACAAAATCGTCATGTTCAACTTGTTCAGTAAATCTCAACCTAATCTATTGACAGGTGTCTGCCTTGAATATAACAATGGCACAGACATGTCACACTCTCCTATAGAGACTGACAATTCTTCAGTTAACAGGAACTCTGCTTGTAGCTCCTGTGAACCATTATTATTATTATTATTATTATTATTATTATTATTATTATTATTATTATTCATGGCATTTCCGGACATCAAAAATGTCCGCTCTCATATACATGAGCGTGTTGCACCCATGTCTACTAAAATAGAACATTATTTCCCTCCTATATTGACATCAGCCCTCGGTTCCTCTTGAGGATTTGGCGTCTCTAATAGTATCGGACACATCAAGTCTCCCAGTGAGCTGTCCTATTATGGATACATTCTCATCCTTGTACCCGTGAAAGGATTTCCTCCTTCGACAGTGACACCCCCTATTCTAGGATTCATTAACTGACCCGTGCTTGTGCTCTGCTGTATATGCATGAGTGACTGCTATGACTGCCATTGTGGAGGATTCATTATTGCTTGCTGTGTTTGAAAATCTTGTTGCATTCTCGGCGCTTGCGTTTGCTGCAATGTCTGATTCTGAGCAAACCCATCTCCATTCTGCTGAGAATATGCAGGCGGGTTTGCTGTCCAACATATAGGAGGAGGAAGTCTCCTAACTTGCCCCTCCTGCGTACCTTGTCTATCATTCTGCATGTTTTCAAAACCACTTTGATTGCTCTGGAAGTTTCCATGATTATTCTGGAAGCCTCTACCCCGAAAGCCTCCCATAACCCGTGGTGCAAATGCATTATTACCTTGATCGAACTGCCTTTGGTTATTCACCTGCGGCATACTTGCTGCTTGCAGTGAACCCTGATCCATCTCCACTAGTCACCATCGCCCCTTCAATTGCGTACTTTGATAGTTTCTTCTACACTAACTTTGCCTCTTCACCTTTCCTCGCATCATCTTTCTTTCGATTCCTCTCTTGCAATAATGTGCGATGGTCAGCTGAATCTCTGACGATGGCTTTGCTTCCATGCCCACTAATTTCTTGAGCTGCTTTTTTACTGCTTCTGGCAGCTCTTGACACAATATATGATAAAATACAGATATGGATTTCCCCCAAGCCTCGCATGTCTCCAAAGCCCACTGCTCTTAGAAATTCTGAATGTAAACAAGAGGATCCACCCCTTCCTGCATCTTTTTTGCCATTATATCTCCCATGTCAGATGTGTCTGGATACAGTACTCTAAGCGCTTTCCAGACTGCCGCCCTACAGTTTTTAGAACGGGGCTCCATCATGAGCAGTATTTACTGTAGTAACACTAGAATACTTTGCTCTTGACCATACGTCATCAGCCATTTCCCCAAGGATGGCAATCAGGAGACCTTTAATGTCCCCTATGGCTTACGTATTTCCTCCTGTCATTTTCTATAACTCATGTATCCATTTCCCAGCACCAGAAGTTAAACTCAGGCGTTTAAACCTTGAATTATCCTTATCCATCTGTGGCCAAGGTATATACTGTGGCCTAGCTCCTCCCTTTTCTAACAAAGTAATTTGCAATATCCCAAACTCACATTTGTCTCCCATTGTCTGTCTATCCATAGTAGAGACAATGGTTCCGCTCCGCCTTCTACCTGGCAGTGACCTTAGCCTTCTCACATAAGGTAGCAAATCCCCCCTTTCACCATGGGATCTCACTCTAGGTGGATCTAGCCGCATCAATGATTCTGACGCCCGAGATTTGACTAGGTCTAGATCCGACCATCTTACTTTCTTATCCATTAAAAAACACCCTTCAAGGCCACATGTATTGCCTTCCTCCTTTCCATGGAAGGTTTACCTATCCTCGTCAGACATATCCTGTCCCCAACTTGTGTGACTTCTCTCCTCTTCATCTCTATTCAGAGTCAGTCTATCTAAAGACAGAGCCTTTGGCTCAAAACTGCAAGAGGCTCCTTCTTTGTCGTACGCGTACATACTCTCAAGTCTGTCATTTTTACCCTTCCCCTGCAGCACATTCTTAATCCTCATATCATGATAGACTTTATCGATAGCATCCCCAATGCTTCGAGAGTCAAACTCATCCTCTAGATTTGCTCTAGACGGACATGCTATTGGCTCATGTGCTGGGAGAACTCTTCTATGTCTTCCCATAGCACTACTGGATTAGGATCTTCGTCTTCTACACAATCAAGATGGTGCACTCTCTGCCTCCTCTTTCTTTCTAGTTCATCATCAAACTCTCTTTGTTTCCTTGCTTCTTCTCTTATCCTTGTTTCCTCTTTTCTTTTCATATCTCTTCTCTCATTTGCCCTTCATATCTCCTCGTCTTTTCGTGTTTGTATCCTGTTATCCCTTAATTTCTGTTCCTCCTCTTCCTCTCTCTTTCTTTCTTGTCTTTCTTGTTCTTCGATTGCCCTCTGTCTATTGTCATACTTTCTCTGCTCCTCTGCTCTTTCCTGCTTTCTCAGTTGCTTCTCTTGATACAACTGTTCCTGTCTTTGTCTATCCTTCCTTTTCACTCCGTCTTCTCTCAATCTCCTCTTTCTTTCTCTATCCTTTTGTCCTGCTTTTCTTGATCTTCCCCTTGCCTTACATCCTCCATGCTCTTACCATCGAGTTTGAGCAAAATTTGACCACCCATCCATTTGTTCTGTATAAGTGCCAACTCATCAGTCTTATCTTTTTCTCCTTTCCATCTCTTTATTTCTCATCCTATATCTAAGGATGTACTTGGTCGATCACTTCTCTCCTTGTCACGTCTTTGCTTGTCCCTGGGACCTTAGAGATTACATCTCTCTCAGAAATGTTCTCTGGGCCCTTGTCGCTGCTTTGCGCAGGTGACTCATATTCCGGATTACTGTACCACGTTGCTGCCTTGAGCTCTCTTAATGGGTATAACCCATCATCTGTCTTACTAGCGCCGGCTGCTTCAGTTGGAGCAGAAGGCTCCTCACCCCCCTCTTTGCATATATTCAATATCCAGTCTTCATGAGGTGGCTCTTCTCTCTCCTCCTGGTATATTTTCTAGAGCTCTAAGCTTGCATGTCGTTTATCTAACTTTTTCCCCATGTATGCTGCATGCAAAAATGTTGTTGCATGCTGCAAATCTGCCTTTGATAAGGATCCCCCTTGTGGCCATGGCATGAATATTTTGTCTGCCATTCCTTTAACCCATTCTGCACTGTACTGCTTACGTTTGGGTGTGTGTTTCAGCAAATGTTTGCAAAGGTGCATAAGTGTGGCAATATCCTCCATTCTGACTTATCACACTTGACTGTCAATATTTCAACTTCCAACACTTAGGATCGTCTGCCTCTTTAACAGCCGTTTCAACGTTCTGTTCATTCAGCTTCCTGTAGACGCCGGGAGGGGTTTCTGCCTAAAAACAAAGGACCTGTCTCACCTAGCTTGCAAGACTTGCTTTAAACTAATATCCACTATCTACAGGGAGCTTTACGTACGTTCAGCCGAATGGCAGAGGTTGTGTGATATTTCCGGGACCCCAAAGCCTACTATCTTGATGGATTTTAAACCATCTTCTCCGCTACCACGTGAACTGGTGGATGACAGCCCTTTCAGATAGGTTAGCAATACCCTTGAGATGGATGGGGATGCAGAAGTTACTCAAACATCAACAATCAAAACGACTCAGGTAGTTGGCAAAAAGGTAACCGTTTTAATATCATTTATCTAAAACAGGGAGTACAACGGACATCAACGGACGTCTCAGAGTAAGATCTCTCAATGCATCTTAAAAAAAGTCATCATTGATGTTGCTAACCTACGTGTTACTAACATCATCCTACGTGGCAAACTACACAAACCTAGTGGCTATTGTGATAGGTTCTTAAGGAACCTCTAATTATACGATCCATACTCGTCTAAGAGAGTGAAGAAAAGTGATAGGTTTCTTAACATCAGGTAGCGCAACTAAGCCCTTCCCTTAAATAGGTAAATATGAACGTCACTAAATACACAAAGTCCCATTGGTTACACAAACTATAGGACCCTTAATCACGCAGCCCCTTACCAATGTTTGGCACTTTAACCTCTGTCAGTACTTTCCCACCTATATTTAGCAGCACGCAGGCTGGCCTTCCAGGTACTGGTGAGCTAGTCCCCCAGGGTCTGTACTTGGTCGTTTCCTCTTCTCTCTTTACACCTCCCTCATTGCCCCTGTTATCTCCTCGTTTGGCATCTCCCACCACTTTTATGCAGACGACACTCAACTCTTTCTCTCTTTCTCTTCATTCTCATCTGACCTTCACAAAAAACTCTCCTCCTGCTTTACTGCCATTAAGAACTGGATGTCTTCCTGATTTCTCTCTCTTAACATGGACAAAACCGAAGTTGTATTCTTTCCCTCTAGCTCTCTTCCTCTTCCCTCTCCTCCCCCATTCATTCACTTTCTTCCCTCCAATCTTCCTATCTCTCTTCAAGCTCCTAATTTAGGGGTTCTCTTTGACTCCTCTCTCTCCTTCTTCCAACATATTTCCCTCACTTCCCGCACCTGTCGCTACCACCTCTTCAATATTCGCAAAATCTGTCCTTCTCTCACTTTCCACACTTCTAAACTCTTAATCTCCTCCCTCATCTTCTCCCGCCTCTTCTACTGCTCCTCCCTACTGTTTGGACTTCCCACTTCTCATCTTGCCCATCTTAAATCCATCTACCACTCTGCTGTTCGTACCCTTTGTCTACTTACCACCCGTGACTCCATCTCTATCTCTCTCTCTTCCCTTGGCTGGCTTCCTTTTCACTCCCAACTTAAATTTCAATTTCTCTGCCTTGTCTTCAAATCTCTCCATGGTCTCGCTTCCCCTTATCTCTCCTCCCTTCTCTCCTTCTACTTTACCTCCTGTTCCCTTCGGTCAGCTGACCATTTCCTTCTCACTGTACCTCCCTCTCCTTGTGCCTCCTCCCGTTTCCGCTCCTTCCAACTCCTAGCACCTCTACACTGGAACTCCCTTCCTCTTGCTATCCGCTCTACCCCCACCTTTACCTCATTCTGCTCTTCCCTTAAATCTCTCCTCAATTCTCATCCCTGAACCACCTCCCCACCTCTTCCTTCCTCCCTCCCTTCCCTATTCTTTCCCCTAACTATCTCCCCCCTCTCTCCTGCCTCCCCCTCTCACCCTCCTCTTCCCTCCTGCCATTCTTCACCACTCCCCTCCTATCCACTCCCTCTCGCCTTCCCTACCTATCCCCCTTAGTTAATTGCTCTTTTCACTGTTTTGTTGATTGATTCATAACGTATTTGCTTCAACTGTTATATTGTTTGTTTATGTATTATGTTGTTCAATTGTACAGCGCTTTGGCGTAAGGCGCTTAATAAATCAATAAATACAAATACAAATACAAACCATAGCTTCCCACCAATTAGCATATTCATCTATCATCACCTCAGTGGTCTGCTGTCAATTAAGGCTTTGAACTTGTCCTTGAGAGTGTTCTTTTGCTCTCAACAATTCAGGGGATTGAAGGCACGCTCTGCCCTCATGCGTAGGTGTGACCATCGCGTTTGTCCAACTTTATCCTTCCACGTGACTGAAGACCACAAAATCGAGCTCTAGTGTATTTAAAATACTATTTTCTAATAGACCTCTGACGTTTTCCTTGTTTTTGTCCATGTCTTCTGAACAACAGTTTCGTTCTTTCACACGATTTATATCCAATGTCTGCTCAGTGCTCACCCCAACCTGATAAGACCTTGGCTTCTTGGGGCTAATCCAGCCTTGCCTTTCTGAGATCTGCTTCTATAATTCAATTGCTTTTTAACTGCAACACACTGGAAAAGAGGCCTTCCGTTCCTGGTCCAGCTCTGCTATAATACGTAGTGGAAACATCCATTCTTTACTCACTTCAATATATATATGTATATGTTGAAGCATGCCGCAATCTATTCACTATAAAGCTAGCCTCAAGAATACTTTGTCTGCTTGCGTTTCTTTGCATCTGTACACGTCGAAAATAACTTGATATCTTCATTGTTTCTGCAGCATATGTTTCTTCATCTCGATCCCAAGATGTCACTTATCATTGATTCTTTCTTGATGCCTTATAGAATATCTGCATTCTCTTGTCTTTGCATCTCTTCCATCTATGTCAGCTTAGCTTCATGTGACGTCACCATTCTTCCCTTCCATTTATTGGTCCTGCTTCTTCCGGGATTTCATTCAAATGGCCATCATACTGATTCTCTTCGGTATCAGTATTTTCACTGGTACCGCACGTGTCTCACACTCTGTTTCCCAAAGTATAGGCAATATGGGCGAAGTGGTTGAGGTGGGGGTACTTGGCTCCTTCTCTACAATAATATTTGCAGTGTCTGAGGAGGGACGTGCAAAACAGACAGATGGTGTTGGGAAGCTGACTGAAGGGGTCCCTGAACATAGCATAAACAGTCAATAATGTCTCAGAATGACTACTTATCCTTTTCCTCCTCATCCAGCTGGGGAAAAGTGGAAGTGGGGCTAATGACAAGCCAGTAGAAGACAGCTGAACCTTACATATCATTTTTTAATTTTGCATCTGACCTTTCAAGTCTCTGACTTTAGATTCATTAATACTTTTAAAGTTCTCCCATAGCATTCAATATAACATGCCCATTGTTCGGGACACATTTTACTCTTTAAGATTTGAGTATTTGTAATGTTATAAGTAGAATGGGAATGAGAATGTGGAAGATGGAATGAGAGCGCGTGAGAGACAAAGTTGAGGTGGCTGTGAGAGATCGCAAGGGGAGCCGTTGGGGCTTTTGATAATTACTGAATAAAGAAATAAACGTACCTACCTGAATGCAGAGCATCATTTCACTGCCAAAGAGTGAACGTTAAGCCTGGCGACCCCACAGAGTAGCTGCTCGGCGCATCTGGACCCGTGCTGTGCAGAGGAGGCGCTGTAATTGCTGTCTTCTTCTGTGTGTGCTGTCTACTGGTTTCCCTGTCTGTTTGGGCTGCTTCCCATGAGTCCTGTGATTGTCCGAAGGTGCCATGCAGGGGTGGCTGTCTTTGTGAGGCCCCGCAGTGAGTGAGTGACTTTAAATTACAGGTGGGTTCGAGCGTGGCCATAGTTGTTAACAATAGGAGCGAGATTAGAGCAACAGACCTCTAAACGCTCCAGTGCGTATACTAGGAAGCCCTTACATTGCGAACAGGGACGTTTGAGAAAAGGACCATGTGACATTGGTGTAAGTGCAGCCATTCTGGATCCTATTGATTCTATGAGTGGTCTTAGATACTCTTCCTCGTCTTAGTACTAATACTAAAAAAAAAGAAAAAGAGAGGGAAGTGAACAGCAATTGTTATTTTGTCCTCTCTTCTTCATATCACTGTCCTGAAGATTAGTTGTGCTCCAAGCATGCTGGGTGTACCACCCTCTAATGACTTCCTTGAAATGCAAAGAGAGCCTGTCATGCCATGGGAGTGATGGAAGAAACACTTTGATCACTACATACATGGCCCAAACCTTGAGTGATAGGATGAAATGTTTATTGATGTATTGTCTAGGGAATTATGGTCAAGACCAGTTTGCAAACCTACCAGCCTTATCAGAGGAGGAATCAGTTAATTTGATGCAATATGAAAAATGTATAAAGATGTTAGACAAACACTATTGTAATTGTAATTGGTTATTTATAACATGCTTAATACCCAGATGTTTCTAAGCGCGGACCCGTGGATCGAACCTGTGTTGCTCTGCATTGTCTTGCTTTCAAGACGAATGTGTTGCCCCTCAGCTACACTATGAGAAGACCACAAGCGTTATCTTGGAACAATACCATTTTGGACGGAGAAAGCAGGGACCAAACTAGTCAGTAGAACAATATGCCACTGCCTTGATGGGTTTGGCACCGTAATGTGACTTTGGATACACTCTGCAGGAAAGATTGCGGAACCAATTCATGCTTGAATGCAGTGAGAGTAGTAAGAGAGGTTTCTGTGGTTCATAAACAATCACACTCTGGAAGAAGGCATTAGGGTCACAAAGGAGGTCGAACACATGCACAAGTGTGTCAAGGAGCTAGAAAAGAGGGCTGAACCGTAGGTGAAGAAGGAGGAGAATGCACAGGCAATGGAAGTATTGGCTGTGCAGGGAAAGAAGATAGAGAAAAAGAGGCAGGTCATTAAGAAGAAACCGGCCTGGTTCAAGTAAATAATAGAAGAAGATGGAAGGAAGAAGTGTTTCCGAAGGGATATCCTGTTTCACTCTGTGACAAGTGTCCAGGTCTCGAAGCGTTGTGTAAGAAATGCAACAGAAAGGGGCATTTTACAACGTGATTTAGGAGCAAAGTGGAATCCACAGACTGCCTGTATGAATTGTGTGAGGAGTTGGATGAGGGCTCATATGTGGTGGAGGACATGTTAGACACGGTTTATAGTGACATTTTCGAATTTCATAATTTCGAATGCATTCATTTCGAATCAAAAATGTCGAAAAAAAATGTCGATTTTTAAAAAAAATATATTTTTTAAATGGGGGTGTTCCCCCTCAATCCTCCCTTTTTTTAATAACACTTTTTTTACTAGCCAAACCCCAAAAAAAACATATAAAATAAATAAATAAATATTCTAGAAAAAATGTTCAACATTTTTTTTTTTCGAAATTAATGCATTCGAAATTATTCATTCGACATTTTAACTGGACACCGTTAGACACCATAGGAACCATTGAAGATGGAGATGATGATGCTGAAAAACCAGGAGCCAAGTACATACTGATGCCTAGAACATTGTTTGAGAAACATATGGAAGGGAAAATAGTGTTGAAGGAGTCGACATCAACCCCACAGCTTTTGGAGGTAAATGCATTGATTTGATATGATCATTTTGGACTGGTTGGAATTCAAGTCTAGCAATGCAGAGGGGAAAGTTAAGTTGGTCCCACGAACATCAAACTTGATCCAAATGCCGAGGAGGCTGTGTATTCGGTGGAAGAGAGGAAGACCAAGTTCGAGAGACGTGATATACACCAGCCTGTGTTTAGAGATGAACTAGGATGCCTGGAAAACGTAATGCACAAGGTCAGAATGAAGGCGGACTCTATTCTCCTGGTGCATAAAGCGAGGAATGCGCCCTTCAATCTGAGGAAGTAGGTATCAGCCCCTTCAAGCTCTTCCTCCGATTCTAATGCAAAGGCCTCTGCCTCACTTAAAGAACTGTTGCTACTGGCAGGTTCCTTTCATTGTCCTCGTCTGTGGTAGCCTTTTTTTTTTTTATAGAGATACGGCCTACCACAGAGAGAAGCCTCTATGCCAGAGATTAGAACCGCGAGGCAAGAGGCTTCCTGACCGTAGCAGCCAAAAATGGGGAAAAAGACAGGCTTGGCATAAAAAAAAACAGTAGAAGGGTAAATGGTAAATGTCTGTGTTCCTCTTGATTGTAGGCTGAAGCAGGTAAATCCGGCAGAAGTAAAGTTCAGATGCTGAATCCCACATAAGTACAAACATAAATTGCTCCAATGGGCGAGAATAAGAAATGGATGAGCGGAGGACTGGAGTGATGCCAGGAAAGCAGGTGAGGATTCCGGAAAGCGCAGAGGCAGTATCCAGAGAGGGCCGATGTGAGAACCGGGTAGGAGAGCCAGAGAGGGGGGAGCCTCTGGGAGGAGGAGAACAGAGGAGAGCCAGGTGGGAACAGCAAGAGGGAGTCTGGGGAAAAAGGCAGAGACCAGAGACAGAAGTGAAGCGGGTGGCCGCTCCGCGAATATAACCAGAAGCAGAGTGAAGAGCGCAGGGGAGACCCAAAAGCGGGCAAGAGAAAGGCAGGAAGGCATTAGGAAAGCCAAATGAGACATCAGGGAAACAGCGAAACGCAATCCAAACAAAGGCTTATTGGGTTGCAATGCAACGGGCTGCTGGAAAATGGAGAGCTAAGAAGTTTCCGGCACCTATGTGAGGGAGAAAAGGTAGACCGATAAGAGCCGTAATGACGGAACGTAGTGGCCCGTCAATCGTGGAACCACCCTCATATCTTCCATAAGCGCCACCAGGGGAGCATGACAGTAGGTGAAGAAGGAGCTAGAATGAATGGAGAAACAAGAAGTGATAGAAAGGACAGATTTGTTGGAGTGGGTTTCTCCCTTGGTGATTGTACGTCAGCCAAATGCAATATTGAGACTGTGTATTGGCTTATGTTCTGTGATCAAGTGCATTGTGCCAGAAAGGTATCCCTTACCAAACCTTAATGATATTTTAGGAACCATAAGTAGCGCAACAGTGTTAAGTACATTTGAAATCTGCATATTACCAGATCGTCTTGCATCCATCTTCTAGAAACTTCACTGCTTTCATTACAACAGAAGGACTATTTCAGTGCAAATGCATGCCGTTTGGATTAGTGTCAGTGGCTGCTGTATTCCATCATGTGATGTATCAGTTATTTCACAATGAGGACGGGGTGTTGCGCTTTCAAGATGATGTGTTAGTATATGATAAATCTGTGGAAGAACATGATCAGAGTTTGCACAGAGTACTGAACCTTTTGAACGATGCTGGGTTGACGCTCATCAAGGAAAGGTGCACAATCCGTAAAGGAGTGATAAAATATTTGGGTCTTAGATTTCAGAGTCTGGTATCTGCTCATAGGAAGCTGGTCAACATATTTTTGGTTTTCTCAGTCCAAGCAGCAGAGAACAGATTGTGCCATTGCTCAGGATGGCAGAATACTATTCTCAGTTTATTGTGAATCTTGCTGCTAAGACACACAACATTAGGAAATTGGTGAATAATGGAGTGAAGTTTCAGTGGGATTCAGGATGTGAATATGAGTTTCAGGAATTCGAATTGGCCCTGAACAGAGCTCCCACTTTGAGCAATTTCGATCCTATGATAAGTAGCATATTGACCACTGATGACAGAAATCATGGGACGATAGCTGTACTCTCTCAGAGAAGTGATGGGAAAGAGTGTACCATAGCATTTGTCGCCCGAGTGCTTAAAGAGGTGGAAAAGAACTACTCAACTATAGAGAAGTAGTTGTTGGCAATGAAATTGGTTATTGACAAATTCCAAACTTTTTTGGTGAGTGCGAAATTTACAATTTGCTCTGATCACAAGCTGTTGAAGGCAATAATGACTACAAAGGACTAGGACAAAGTGTCTTTTATGATAAGGAAATGGGCTGTGAGTTTATAGGGGTATACCTGGTATGTACCAGGTGTTAGGAATAAGGCCGCTGATTGTCTTTCACGTCTAAGAGTAGGATGAGGATGAGGCGAGGGAGTATCAGATACTGGAGGTTCATCAGGAACTAGTGTCTGCAGAGGAATGGAAAGTTGCTATAGGGGCTGATCCTGTCAATCTAGAAAGCGACTTGAAGAGTTAACCGATACACAAAGGGATGCTACCAGATGCTGTGAAAATGGTTTTCGATGAACTGCATTTGCAGGTGTGTATGATCTTGTATTCATATCAAAGGTACCTTAATTTGGGAATGTTTGGACCCACTTTCCTGTGTGTTGGAACTCCATTTATGTAAAAATTGGCATGTTGTATTATTATAATGTGCATACACACAATGAACTGGGGAGCCTTATATTGGAATACGCATTTCTCTTTACTGCTCTGCCCCCATTTGCACTCATTCGATAGGAAAACGCTGCTTATAATGTGGCCTGAGGAATGAAAGGTTTTCAGCTGTACAAAGTGAAACACTGCCAGGTAGGACCTAAGGTAGGAAAGGATGTCAGTCAGTTTCTGGGTGGCAAGGATCCATTGATGTCCTCTTTCTTTCAGAACCCCCTCACATAGGAGGGCCCTGATGGGGCTGGAACAGTTTTGTGAATATTTGTAGTATATATAGTAACTGCACACTGGTCTTTTTTGACACTTGAGGATCTGGCTTGGTTAATGGATAGGACATACTGATGGCCTACCTTTCTTCACCCTTTTTAGTTTCTTATATGTGTATTTTATGTTTTGGACAGAAATATGTCAATCAAATTGTGTAACAAGATAAGCAGCAGCATTGAGCACATTTGTGAACTATTACAATAGGTTGTGCCCCTTCTGAGTGAGAAAACAGGAGGTGCAACTATTATAAAAGACTCACAGAACTGCTCAATGGTTTATATTGATCACATGGATTACATAGTTCTTCATGCGATATGGCATAGATTTAGTACGCAGTTTGTTTGCAATGCATGGCATCTGATGCAGCTTGAGCAATCGCTGTGACATCATCACATACTCACGTGTGACGTTATGGCACTCACGATTTTTCACACAGATTGTGTGTGTTTTAAGCTGTGCTTAGGACTTGAGCTGTAACCGTGTTTTACTCACAAACCTCTGGGTGTCTGGAGGTGAGGTTGAGGATTCTTGTTCAAAAGTGAAGTAACAGCATTTCCTTAAGAAAATGTCTGTTGGAAACCATGAAGAACCAATGAAAATAATTACATTTTTGTTGTTTGGGTTTATATCTTCGACAGTTGAACATTGAACATTGAACATAAGGTCTAATAAATAGATCCAAATAGAGAATCCGGTACGACTGAATTTGTTGATCAAGATTTCTCTCATAAGATGTAAATACCATTTGTCTGATATTTAGGTTTTATTACCCATTTTTTATATATGTTTTCTATGCAGATTGGTTTTGAGTGATTTGAATAGTGCGAGAGGGGTTTGGTTGGGAAGGAGACAGGTATAGTAGGAACATACTTTGTCGCAATTAGATGTATGCAATTTATTAAATGAAGTTATGTTGAATTCAATGTTTCTTTCTGTTGCTTTTTTGTGTTTCTTATTTTCATGTATTCTTTCAGATGATGAATGAGTACTTTTTGGCAAGCATGTATTAATTACCAGTGGGATATTCTGCAAGGGGACACACAGCACTGGGTAGGTTTCCTTGGTCTTGGTTTCACAGTCATTATTCTTATCGCAACAGGCAAATGCGGTCAGCTGGTTTGGACCGGTAACGAATCCTTGGATGCCATCCCTTCTCCTGTAGGGGGACCCTTATGTTGGTGCCAGGGCGGTGCAGCCACAGTCCAATAGTCCCCCTGGGTGTGGTGCACCGAGGGATGAACACATGGCAAGGGAAAACCCTTATGGGACGAGGGATGACATTCTGGGCAGAATGCACTATACCTCTACCCCTTCACAACCTCCCTCACCGATTTACCCTATTCAGGGTAACATGATTCCATGCTCTTCCATGTAGCAATGTAAGGTAGAACATCGAAACACCTTCCAAAGTACCGAGACAAGGAAGAGTAGGCACTCCCTGTATAAATCCTGCAAAAGTACTGAGACGAAGAAGCTTCTAAGCAACGCAATTGGGAGGAATAACATCAGTACTGAGACGAAGAAGAGGCTCGGAATAATGGAGAGCCACTGCGGAACCAAATCCAGCAGTCCATTCAATATGAACAATCAATAAGTTATCAATACATAAAAAGGCAAGGTCTGAAGAGTTAATTCAACACTCCCTCGAGGAGCTGCAAGCAGGTCGGCGGAGTGGAGAATGTAGACTAGGGGAACCGAGACACGAGGTAAGAAGTTCAATCCTCCCAAAAGGGTGAAAGGAAGAAGGACCGTTCACCCCGCTGGGAACAGACCAAGGAGGTCTGCCTGAGTGGAGGGGCCATGCCGCGCACGCAGGCAAAGTAAAGTAGCAGAAAACAGCAGCTACGGAGATGCCGACGCATAGAGCACAGGGCAAAAGGAATCAACTCCTGGAGTCGGCTGGAGCCCGAATGGAAGCTCCCTGAAGCTCCCTGAAGGTAGGGGCTTGCTTGGGCTAGCTGGTGGGAACAGGGAACAGATCTGGGAACCCCTTAGGAATGGTAAAAGTACCCTGAAGTTCAAGGCTCAAAGGAAAGCCTATGAGATGGACCTTAATGGACCAAGTGCCTATGAAGTACAAGAAAGAGTATGAAGAAATAATTACAGATGAAACAAGGGTCTGAGAACTCCAAATACAGAGATGTTATTTCAACTTCTTGATTGAGTTTAATCCCAAATTTCAAGATCCTTCTGTAGCACAATTGACTGAGTTAGAAGAAAATCTAAAGGCATAGATTCTAACTGATAAATGAGCGTTGGTAAAAGCTAACAGAATCAAAGACTTGAACCTGTGCAAACTGCGGTACCGTTATTGACCCCGGTATCCCTTTGCGGGTCCCGTCCTTAACGCCTGGTATAACCAGGTGTTAAGGAAGGACCCGTAAAGGGAACTCGTAGTAGGGTGGTAAGGGATTACCGGCACTGGTGCCCTTACCGGTGCCAGTAATCCCTTACTGCCCACCTCATAATGAGGCCCAATGACTTCTGCAGATGAATGGACTCTCTGTATAACTGTGTAGGGAAGCGCCACACAATTAAGGTGGATAATGTATGTCAAACAGATCCAATAATCCCCCCGAGGATCCCTCAGCACTCAACCTTAGAAAGCCTTATGCTTTTATAAAAATGTGCATCTGTCCATAATGCCTTAGGATATGCCATTAAGAATATGTTACTAAATCATGCACTTGTCAAGTTAAATGGGCTTTTAAGTCACAGATGCCTGCTATTGTTGATAAACAGCCCACTGATGAAACTTAGGTACACGTATAGTCAAAAGTGGGCTTTGGATGGGCACAGAATTCATTAACATTGGAAAACAGATTTTAGGCTGTCATTTATTACCGTTTTCCAAACTAAAAAATCGAATACAGATCTGAATTCTTCATAAAAAGTACTATCCTATGTATTATATATGTATGATATAGTCACATATATACTCTGGGCATAATTTACATATTTTAATAACAATATCATGCACAAAGTAACAGAAACATACACAAACCACACATAGCCTCGCACAACAGCACATGATGTCTACTAACTGAAAAACACGCCTGCGCTTAGTGAACCGTGTCAACCGAGCTGAAGCTGCCAACAGCACATCACAGCTCTGTTGCACCTTTTTCCCACTGAGATGATCATGAAAAGAATTATTTCAAAAAGTAATGTTTCAGTTCACTATAAATTCTAACTCATGAGGGGAGGGCTAAGGCCTGTCCAATCCAAGTTACTTGGACAAACAATGCTGCATGGGTTAGACTTATTATGGATACTGAAATGATGTTGCGATAGTATGAAGAATGGTCAGGAGCCTTTTATCACTGCCTGCTCACATCCATCTAGTTTGGCTGAATGAATTCCTGCCAATATTTCAGTAGGGCAAGAACTGGGCAAGAAGGCACCAGAGCATGGGAACATCTGGATCCAAAAGGGCTAAGGAGAATCTGATGACTGTGATGCCGTGATGAACCGGGAATGAGAGGCAGATACAGAGGAAAATGCCTCACTATCCCTATTCTATTCCCTACCTCAACCAAACCAATATTGATATAAAGGCCACTGCATTACTTTCCCACAGCTGCAAGCTGCCATTGCTTGCAGCGTGGTGGATGGCCGCAACTTTCCCTGCAGAACTGATCCGCACCTACACCCGCCCCTTCATCTCAGCCGCGGATTGGCTGAGGATTGACATTTACGGCCCCTGCAACCACCGGTAGGCGGAAGCCGGAAGCGAAAGCCACACGCAGAAGGGCCCCGTAAAAGGGCCTGTCTGTGGCTGTCCGCGGCGGGCCGCTGGCGCCCTGCGTGTCGGTCTGAGTCTTACTGTAAGTACTAAATAACACTAAGCTCCTTCATGAAAAGGCTATACAGGTTGGTAGCTTTGAGTAGTATGCTGCAGCTGAAAGACTTCTCCTCATCCGGACACTGCATCTAACTACCTGCTGTTGTCTATGTCCAACAAGCCTGAATGCTCTCGTAACTCCATGTCTACCACTTGATAGTAGTTACATTTCCCGTCTCTGACCGCTAGCCCCTGTGTAGCTGAATGTATTTTCCCAATTGTGCCCCAATTGCATTGCACATATCTGATAGTTATCCCCCATGTAGCTGAATGTATTCTGTCCAACTGTGCTTTAACTGCATTTGCCCACTTGTGGCTAATTGCATTGCACCTATTTGATCGCTAGCCCCTGTGTAGTGTAGCTAGCTGAATGTATTTTGCCTAACTGCGCCTTAACTGCACTTGTCCTACTTGTATTGCTAGTCACGCACCCCTAATTCTGCCCATCTGCTCCCATGTTACCTATTACTTACCTCCTTCCTATGCCTGCCCAAATAGCACAGCTGTATACATCCAGATTATCTGATTATCCTAGCAAACCGTATCTAGACAGCTTGGAACTTTCTGCCAACTGTATCTGAAGTGTATGAAAAATTGTTTGCTCACTGCCGGCAGCAGCAAAACCATACTTAGAGTTTCTAAAAACTTGCTACATTTGGGCATACCGTACTGAATTGCATTTAGACTGTCTGATCATCTGAGTATCTTGTAGTCAGAATGGTATTTAGATAGCATGTTACTATCTCGTTAATTGTACTTAGATTGGATGGAAAACTGCCTGCTTACCAGCTACTTCAGCAAAACTGCATTTAGAGTACCTATGACATGTTATATTTAGGAGCACATTAGTAAATTGCATCTAGATTGATTGTTTATCTAGCAAATTGTACCTAGACTCCCTGATACCACCTGCTTACCTACTTTCTCATTGGCAACCATAGCAACACCATACTTAGATTGACTAAGAACCTTGCATACTTCCTTAGTAATTCTTGTATAATGTCAAGCTTACGCAGTATCTACTGTATACTAGCTATGTCCTTATTACTTGCCAAAAGCTACCAGGACTATCATAGTGGACTCCCTTTAAATGAGTCAGCATTTATCCTACGAAAAATGCAAAAATTACAGCAATAATTTTGACCACTTCGGAACAAAGTACCTTGCCGTACCAGGACGAGGAGCCTACACCTCCCTGCCTAGCTCAACTAACGATAGAAACAACAAACTCGTGCCAGACTTAGCAAAATACACGAGCTGCCCAGAAGACTTCTCCCCTTGACTAAATGTGAAACAAAATCCCAACATAATAGGGACTCTAATGCCCCCAATCTCCTTCCTCCTGCCCCATCAGCCACAATGAACTCTTATATCCTTAAATCCATGCCTCAGCCTAGTACTAGAAGCCTACCTAACCCTGCACAAACTAAAGTAAAAACGGAAGCTCACTCTTACAAAGGAGCGCTTCTTAATGTAAGGTCGCTAGTTGCCCATGCCCTTGATGTAGCTGACCTAATCACTGAAGCCAATTTGGACTTTATTGTTATAACAGAGACCTGGCTACACAACGCGGCAGGGCCGTCACTTATGCTGGCCATCCTGGACGGTTATACGATTATTAGGCAAGACCGAGAGGGTTACCGTGGAGGTGGCATTGCCATCATATCCAAAACAAATTTATCGCTAAGACCAGCCCTTACCCAAACCTTGCAATCCTGCGAAGCCCTCACTGTTAAACTCCCAATCAACAACTCCCAATCACTAACCATCCATCTAATTTACAGACCACCTGGCACACTCTGGACGTTTGAGGAGGATCTGCACAGTTTACTTTCCAATAATGCCAAAACGACCTCACAACTGCTGGTACTAGGGGACTTTAACCTAGGATTCAACAACCAAGCAGACGTGCACGCCTTGACCATTGCCAACACGCTTAACTCATTAGGACTGTCCCAAAAAGTTAACACCCCTACTCATCTGAAGGGCAGAATATTAGATTGGGTCGCTGATTCCAACTGCACAGCTGCTATCTCGTCTATCTCTCCAGTACCCTGGACCGACCACTCATTGGTGTCCTTCAACCTCCTAACCACCTGTCCATCTACCATAGCCTCACCCACGGCACCACCCAGCCCTACCAGAAACAAAAAGAATATGACAGTGGACAATATCATTCCCGCTATCCTCCCAACTTTAAATGCACTGCCGGACAACCTAGACCCTAGTGCACTAGTGCACGAATATAACAAAATCATGCTCGACACTATGGACAAAATTTCCCCACTCAAATTGCGAACAAGCAAACCAAAGGCCCATTTAAATAAATGGTTCATGCCTGAACTTAAGGCCCTACGCCTTACAAAGAGAAAAAGTGAAGCCATGTGGAAATTATGCCCAACCGATGAGAATAAGGCCAATTTAACGGCTATCTCTCGCCACTATAAACAGGAAGTCTGCTTGGCAAAGCGAAACTCATACAATGATCGCATTGCCAACTCTAGCTCGAATATGAAGGAACTCTTCTCCATTTTGAAAGAACTTGAGTCACCCATTGCCACACCAGACATTTGCACCAAGGACCAGACTTGGTGTGCAGACATCCAATATGCTTTAGCGAATAAAATAAACACCCTCCAAAACAAAATCCAATTAAAAAAAGACTCACTAAACCTTCCCAATCACTCTCAGTCACCACCCAATGCTATCCTCAACGACCAAACTAACAAATTCTCCTTCACCAAAACGAATACGTTAGAGGTAGAGAAAATTATCCTCTCCCTTAAACCCTGTAATTGTAAAGGTGATATTTGCCCTGCACAGATAATAAAAGACGCGGCTGGAGATCTGCCACCCTTCATCTCCAAACTTATTAATGCTTCATTCTCTACAGGTAACATCCCTGCTAACTTAAAACAATCTTGGGTGCTCCCGCGTCTCAAGAAACAAACATTAGACCCTTCTATCCCCACTAATTACCATCCAATTACTACGGTACCATTTCTATTGAAGATACTGGACAAAGTGGCATACATACAAATTCAAAAACATCTTGATCTACATAAGCAACTGAGAGCTAGACAATCTGGCTTCCGTCCACTATATGGAACCGAAACATCCCTCATTGACCTAAAGACCCAAATAGATGAGTTGAGAGATCAAGGAAAGACAGCACTCCTCCTCTTACTTGATCTCTCAGCTGCTTTTGATCTTGTGGACCACAAGGTCCTCTGTAGACATCTGGATTCTGCTGCCCACTTTTCCACACAGGCTATCAGATGGGTAGAATCCTTTCTCAGTGAGAGAACTATGTGAGTTTTTTCCCCGTCGGTAGCAGCAGACCCTACACCAATTACATGTGGACTCCCCCAGGGCTCCTGTGTCTCCCCAACTCTATATAATATTTTCACCAAACCCCTTTTCAATGATTTGGACCATCTAGGTATCACCTACACTAACTATGCAGATGATACACAGATTCTCCTCCCGCTTTCTGGGGATCACGGTACAGACATGGAGTTGGTGAATAGAGTGTATCTCATCATTCAGGCATGGATGGCATCTCATGGTCTATGCCTGAATGATGATAAAACAGAGCTAATCATTTTGGGCTCACAGACCAATATCAATAAATTAGGCCCTGACTACGCTGCGTTCAGTATAGACGGCAACGCCATCAAGGTCTCTAGGGAAGTTAAAACTCTTGGTTTTTACCTTGATTCTACCATGTCATTCACTAAACAGGTCAACTCCCTTGCATCAACCACAGCTTATACCTGTAAATTAATAAGAGCAGGTAAACCCTTCCTATCTAATGACAGTAGTATGATCTTGGCGAGAGCCTTAATACTCTCCCAACTAGACTACTGTAATGCCCTGTACAGTGGGGCTAACAAAGCCATTACCCAAAGGCTTCAAACCCTACAAAATAATGCCCTCAGAGCTGCACTTGGCATAAACAAAAGGGAGCATATCTCCTCCACCAGACGCCATTATAAATGGCTTTCTATTGACGACAAAATCCATCTAAAAATGATCTCCATGACTCACACGGCTCTGAACAATGCAGCTCCTAGCTACCTGTCAGACAAAATAAAGAGAAACTTATCTAGCAGACCGACAAGAACAGTCAATTCCAACTGTCTGGTGATACCGAGATTTAAACTTGCCAAAATTGGCAGTATCAGCTTCCCTGTGATAGCGGCCAAACGCTCGAATGCTTTGCCTCACAACCTGAGAGCTGACCAACCATTTTCTCACTTCAGAAGAAACGTTATCAAACACATCAACTCTAACAATCTGTAGTTACCACTCTAGATCCCTCTGATTCCTTAGCCAAAGGGACTGTATATATGTACTATTAGAAATTGTCCTATATTTGTATGTAACTTAAACATAGATGGCATCCTGTATATTAACTGCATATGCTTTCAACCATCTGCCCACACTGTATCAGTGTAAATATGTAAAATGTACATCTATGCACCATTGTAAATATTGTAACTTTGTATACTGCAGACTTTTGTAACATTGTAAGCTTTGCATATTCTTTAACTGTTGCGCCCGGTTACCTTTGGGTCTGGCGCGCATTATAAATAAATAAACAAACAAACAAACAAACAAAACTAAGGGTCCGGCGTGCGTCGAGATGTCCAAGCAAAATATCCTGTTTTCGAAAGCCTATCCTAGCCTTCACACTCTAAAAGTAACTATAAGGTGCTAAGGGTATTGTCTCAGGCATTGAAAGTGCACAAGTGTTCAAGTACAAAGAAAAATGTTCACAAAAGTTTCCAAATGGATAATGTTCACATTTGCAGGGGATGACTCCCTTTCC
Organism: Ambystoma mexicanum; assembly: GCF_040938575.1. Taxonomy (NCBI): domain Eukaryota; kingdom Metazoa; phylum Chordata; class Amphibia; order Caudata; family Ambystomatidae; genus Ambystoma; species Ambystoma mexicanum. The sequence goes on along the minus strand of NC_090922.1, from coordinate 1,301,629,283 downwards.
CTGTTTTCTTTCCACAACACAAACAGTTCATAACAATTCAGAATGGCAAGGGCATGTGTCTTCCACATAATTCCCTTTCACAACTTGGGTGCAGATCCCAGATTTTCAGAATACTTGGTATACTCACCTAACAGGCTTCTTTACATTCAATATACTTCAAAGTTCTAAAGGCATGGGCCTTCCTTAGGATTTTCTTTCTACGCTTGGCTGTGCCTGGTATACTCTCCTGCCAAGCCTTTCTCATGTAGTTCTCTTCACACACTTGCAGATTTGACTTTGCCTGGTATTCTCTCCTGCCAGGACTTTCTCATGTGCTTCGCTTCCCACACTTGCAAACTTGCCTTGGCCTGGTATACTCTCCTGCCACGGCTTTCTCATGTTATACAACTCTGTCGCATTTGGGTGTTGGTTCTGGGTTCGTAGCCCCTCTCTCATTGCTTCATTCTTCCAACTGGTTTCTCTTTTCGCCAGATATCGGGTCCCCGACCCGTTCTCACATTCATCAGTTCTACACCTTTGCCCTAGCATCTCAAATACCTGCTCTGGGCTTGCTTCCGCTTGCTTTGTGCTTTTCCTTTCAATACAATGCTCTGAGCAAAGCGCTCCGGTGTCATAGCTCCCTGCTTCGGGCTCACCAGCTTTGTTCAGCTGCTCTGGAGCTCCTTGTGGTCTTCGCTGCTGTCTCTCTCTGGTCGTCACAGGCAGCTGGCATTTCGCCTGCTCTATGGTTCCTGTGGTGTCAGAGGGGCTTCTCCTCTTCCCTCACTCCCAACGCTTACATGGGGCTTAACTGCTGGTAGGATTTCCATGAGTGCCGTCTCCTTGAGCCGCTTCCTTCTGCTTGATTGCCTGCTTCCTCCAGGCTCCCCAGTCGTGACTCTCTCTCTCTCATTCTCCAGGTGTTATTCTTTTAAATGTCTTGGTGCTTGTTAAACACCTACAACCACTAGAGCACATATCCAGCTTCTCAACATCAGTGATCTGTATCACTGCAGTCATCTTCCTCGTCCCAGTACTCACATATACGTGGGAATGATAGACAGTTCTTGACATGTCATACTGAAAGATGTCATTAATATGTTTTGTGGATGGTTGGTGAGAACTATCACAGTAAGCCATAAAGGGATGAGGGAATAGGAAAGGTGGATATGTGTTTTCATCTGATAATGCCATGTTATCCCCTTGAGGGTCGCTTCCCCCCATGTGGTCTTCCATCATATAGTCGCCCCCAGGGTCAGGATCAGGTAGCGACTGCTGTCCCGTGGCCACGTAGGGAGAGGCTACCTGTGGGAAAGGAGTGATGACATGATCAGATTCATCACAATGCAGAGTGCCTTCCCAGTTTCTACCAGTGGACAGCATCAACCAATGAGTGGTCCTGAGACACCCCAGATGCATCACTTCTAACCATGTCTGTACATTTCAACAAATATAAATATAAATGTGAGGGAAAAACATAAGTGAAAAATATGCAAAATAATGAGTTCCCTAGACTCATTTTAGAAAGCACCCCCTTGAATCTGTGCTTTCTTGATCCGATATTACTGATCTGACAAAGGTCTTAAACAGGCCTGCATGCCATTATGTAGAATAATTACAAAAGAATACAAAACAGAAGGTGTAGAATAGAGGGGGTAGAATTGTATAGAGCATTTGATTTTTAGAAACATCATGTTAAACTGTTTCCTTTTCTGCAAGCTCGTGTTCCCTTTGAAATGATTCATATTATTTGACTGCTGGTTTGAATTCTCAATTGGCTTTTGTTTCTTTTGCATATATATGATTTCCTATGTAGAAAATGCCATTAATTGCAAAGTAAAATAATTGAGCACACTTTCTGAAATAGTCATTCATATTTGTTTTCTATGTGCGGATGTTTGTGCGAATATGTAAAATAAAATGGATATTCTATGTTAAATCAAAATTTTAATGAATCAAAAGTAGATTTAAGGTCACTTCCCTAGTATTGTAGTTTAGGGGACCACCTGCATTTCTCTGATTTATTATTTTAAAAGAAAAGAAAAATTTTTCTGATTAAAGGAGCATGTTTCTTGTCCCAGCTTGTGGGGTGGGATTGTTATAGTGGTGGGTATCAGACGGATGTTATTTCACTGTAATGTATGTTTATGTTTATTATTTGATAATGCGCACAAAACCCAGGGGTAGCCGGGCGCAGCAGGTACAAGGTTACTTAAGCTTAGGTTGCGTTCAAAGTATAAGAGACATAGCAAAACAATACATACATGTCAATACAGGAGATTGGAATGAGAAACTAACATGTTACAGTATTGAGAATGTGTACAAAGGTACAAAGGGTGAGAGCAGGATCATCTTAGACTGGGTTGCAGAAGTATCATGGCCGTTAGGTACCATGAAAATTAATTGTTGTTGGACCAGAGCCAGTTTTTTACCTTACTTCTGAAGTTAGAGTAGGGTAAGTTAGCTCTGAGCGTAATGGGCAATGCGTTCCAGGCCTGGGCAGCTCTGACAGGGAAGCTTGCACCGCCCGCTTTGGAGCGTCTAAATCTGGGATTTTCAAGCAAGAAGTGGTTAGTGGCCCTGGTGTGGTGGCTAGATGATTTTCTGGTCAGTCTGGCTGAGATGTAGGGGGGGGGGCTGTGTTGTTGAGCCCTTTGTGGGTGAGCGATAGTGTCTTGAGTAGGACTCTGTCGCTGATTTTAAGCCAATGGTGGTCTTTCCTGATGTTGGAGATATGTGCTCTGCGGGGTATGTGAAGGGCTGCTCTAAGAGCGTAATTTTGAAGGATTTGCATTTTATTGATAATGGTTTTATTGGCTCCTGCATAGAGGGCATTGCAATAGTCCAATTTGGACATTACTAATGCGTTGGCTAGCATGATGCAGTTAGTTTTAGAGAGGTAGGGTCTACAGGTCCTGATTAATTTGCAGGTGTACGCTGTGGAGGATGCCAGGGTGTTGACCTGTTTTTTAAGAGATAGAGTGGAATCGAGGTAGAAGCCTAGAGTTTTAACCTCAGTAGCCACCTTGATTGTGTTACCATCTATGTTGAAATTGCGATAGTTGGGACTCAGTTTTTTTAGGTTGGAGTCGGAACCCAAGATCAGTATCTCAGTTTTATCGTCATTTAGACAGAGGCCGTGGGAGGCCATCCACGCCTGAATGAGGAGGTACATTTTGTTTACTAGCGCTGTGTCTTCGACAAAGTTGCCTGAAAGTGGTATGAGAATCTGCGTATCGTCCGCATAATTGGTATAGGTTACCCCTAACCTGTCAAGTTTGTCGAAGAGAGGCTTAGTAAAGATATTATACATTGTCGGGGAGACACATGAGCCTTGTGGGACACCACAAGTGATCTGGATTGGGTCCGCTGCTGCTACGGGGGAGAACACTCTCATCGTACGGTTAGCTAGGAAGGATTGTACCCATGCTATAGCTTCACTTGAGAAATGGGCGGCAGGCGCTAAGTGATTGCATAATACTGCATGATCCACCAGGTCAAAGGCCGCTGATAGGTCAAGGAGGAGGATCATAGCTGTACTACCTTTATCCTTCAACTCGTCGATTTGTGTCTTGAGGTCGATAAGGGCCGTTTCAGTACTGTGCAGTGGTCTGAAGCCAGATTGCCGTGAACCTAATAGTTGGTGTGACTCCAAATAGTTTTGGATTTGGAGGTAGGCTACTCTGTCGATGATTTTAAGGAGAAATGGGACCGTAGTAATGGGTCTGTAATTCGTGGGGTTTGCTGGGTCGAGTGTCTGTTTTTTGAGTAGGGGCAGTACCCAAGATTCTTTGGGGTTTGTAGGTACAGTACTTGTGTTGAAGGAAGCGTTGATGAGTTTTGAGATGAAGGGTGCTAAATCTCTGGCTGCATCCTTGATGATTTGCGCAGGGCAACTGTCGCCTTGGCAGTTTGATGGTTTAAGGGATAGAATGACCTTTTCTGTTTCCCGTATGGAGATGTTAGTAAACCTGAAGTGTTTGAAGTTGTTTTGGGTGGATGTGCTGGGTATCTCTTTTAGGGGGGTGGTGTGAGTTCCGCTAGGGCTCAAGGAGGCTTTTTTCTTAGCAATTTTAGATTGAAGGGTTGTGATTTTATTTGCTAGGGCATTTTGGATGCTGGTGCACCAAGATTTGTCCTTGGGGCCGTTGTCTGTAGGGGCAATTGGGTTTTCCAATTCACGGAGAATGGTGAAGAGCTCTTTGGAGTTCGAATTGGCTTTACTGATTCTATCATTGAATGAGTCTTTTTTGGTTTGAATCATTTCCTTCTTGTATTTATTGGCAAAGTTGGCAAGTGTGGTTTTGTTATCAGCAGAAGGAGTATGTCTCCAGATGGCTCGGGATGTAGGACCCACTATGAAAGTAAACGTACATTCCTTCAATATTTCAATACATGACCAAGGGCAAATCAGTATCGTCATATGTATATATATAACGCGTCGAAAACCTGCAGGCATCAGGGCGCGGTTGGACACACAAACAAAACATAGACAGCCAACAGGCTAAATCAAGGAACTGAGAAAAGGCCCTAGCAAAAGAGCAGAGTTTTCAGTCGCCCCTTAAGGTGGTCAAGTTTTCCTCTAGATGCAATCCCCTTGGTAGCTTGTTCCAGGCCAGAGCTGCTTTCAGTGGGAAAGAACGGTCCTTGCCCACTAGTACCATTGAATCCATGGATCTAGTACCCTTGTTCAAGCGCAGGATCACAATTCGATCTCTCAGATACTTAGGTGCCTGTCCATAAAGACACTTGTGTGTCATGGTGTTGATTTTGAAATGTATTCTGGCTTCTATTGAAGCTAGTGCAACTCTTTTCGGTAGTCTGAAATGTGGTTGAGTCTGGGCAAATTTTTTATAACATGAATGGCATCATTTTGCAGAATCTGCAGTTTCCTGATACAAGCCTTGCTGGCACCGCCCATCAGAGCATTACAATAATCTATTCTTGGTAAAATTTAAGCTCTCACCAGTGTAGCACAGTTTTCTTCTGAGACAAAAGGCTTAACTAGGCGGATAAGTCTCATATAATACTGAGAGTTTTTAACTACACTTGCAGTTTGTAATTCCGCGTTTAAGGATGCTTCAAAAATTACACCTAGAGTTTTCACCTTTTCAGCTACTTTTATGGTGTGTTGATTTATACAGAACTCTGCACATGATGCACTGTTTGTACTGTGAGAACGAGTAGTCTCCATGGCATTATTTTCATATCTACATATACTCCCAATGTGGTTGCTTCCCCCATTTATTGACCTCTCTTTTTTGAAGTGTTCAAAAGTCAATTTCAATTTTTTTGTGGAACACGTCAGGCATTTATATATAAATTATATATACACCACAGCCATGATACATTACAGCCATGGCTTGATGTTAAAGTTACAACTTTACAAAGAAAAATGCATGCTTTCCTCTGTAATTTTTGTTTCTGTACATGAAAGTTCAGCAAACGGTTCAGTTGGGGGATGGTGGTGTAACAGGGTCAGAAACCATACTAAAGCTTGTTATGTGAATTGGTAACTCAGTGCATATGTCAACACCCATATCACCAACACACCTATTGTATTCTGGGAACTAGGGAGAAAAACACATATCTCTATTTAGGGATTGCCTGTTCTCTGAGGGGGTGGGGGTGACTCCCAGTGGAATCCTGCTTACCCTGTCCCCCAGGGGGGTGTTAAGCTTTGTGGGCTCACCACCGTAGTCCCAAAGTGGATGGCTTCGCTTGGGTAGAGGAGACGAAGACCCTGCATTCGTCACACCTTCCAGTTTTTCAGTATCTGATTTTGGGCCACAATGAGAGCTCTCTATGACCACTTTATTTTGGGCATAGAAAACTGTCTTTGTGGTGCTATCAGTCCTTGCACACATGTGATAGGGAATATTGGAAATGATAAACCCAGGACTAAGTTCATTTTCTGAAGTACCTCAATCTAGAAAGGTTTAACCTTTTTTGCAATTCCAAAATATATGTACCTATCCCATCCATACAAGCCCAACATGCATTATATGGTAATAGCTTACCAACCCACATCCAGCTTGGGACCAATATAGCTGATGTATTACTCTTTGATGTATTTAATGAAGGTTAGGATCACCTTCCAATGGCAAGGACTAGAGCAGATCTTATTCCATTCTTGCTCAGAGATACTATGATTAAGTTCCATTTCCCACGCTTCTTTCCCACACAAAGCTACCTGACCATCTTCATATGAAGATAACAATTTATATATTGATGAAACTGATATAATAGATGTATTTAGAAGTTTATAAAGACCAAGGGGGTTCAAAGACCTTAATGTTTAATGTATGAAAAAGTGAAGAAAATAGCAAGCTTTGTTCTTCATAATGTGTACATTCGTTTTGTCCTCACTTTTATTTGAGTAGTAAGAAATCAAAGTCAAGTGAATTGTCCTAATCAAGTACCTGATTATGTTTCCATATAACTACTCTTTGCGGCTTTTGCAGCCTAGCATACAATTATTTATTTTTATAGCAGGTTTTATCTCTAATGAAACCTCCTTCAATAAGCGGTATTTCTCACTATTTCCAGGGTTCTCTTCTTCCACCCCAATAGCATTTGCTTAACTGTTTGTAGGGTGTCTGTGATGGGCATCCTTTTTTCGTAGTTAAAAGACATTCAAATGGAATAGGCTTGACAGACGTCACCTCAATCTTCACTCAATTCAGAACATACTCAGCTTCTTATTTAACCAATCATGAAGTGTTGGAATCTAATCGTAGGGAACCCAAAACTACTTTTTTCAGTGGTTCTTGCAAAACGTCTAGTGGTTTCTTAGATCTAGTTTATAAAAGCTCTTTAAAAAGCAGAGAGAGATACTTGGCTAAAAGAGGAAGAGGAATCATGTGAAGAAGATAAAGAATTTTAGGTAATAGAGCCATTTGAATCGCCACAATTGTTCCCCACTAAGTTAAACTAAGTCTGGACTGTTCCCTGCATTGGATTGTAATATCAGCTAATATTAGTCACTAGACGTTGGTGGGTGTCTCTTTTAATCGTAACACCAAATTATTGAAACCACTCTTTAACACAAACGATTCTCCCCTCTGGTATAAGTCTCCTGTAACAAGACTCATAAATCAAAAAGATCTCTATCTTTGTATAATTCACCTTAAAGTTAGAAACATATCCAAACTCAGCCAAGAATCGCCACAGGTATCCATATGAATTCCCCAGGTCAGACAGTAGAACCATAAGATCCTCTGCATAAAGACGAATATTTGAAGTGAAGTCACCAGTCTTAATTCCCTTAATCTTGGGTCTTGTCTAATTAAAATGACCAAAGTCTCAATAAATAAATCTGACAACAGAGGGGATAGCGGGCATCCTTGTCGAGACCCTCTTTCAATAGCAAAGTTTGAAGATGCCACTGCCGTGGGCCTTTGCCCTTCTGTAAAGCTCTTCAATGAATGACAAAACGTTTCGACCGCAATGCCTCTTATGTAACAGCACTTTAAAATAATTCCAACCTACGCTATCAAATGCTTTCTTAGCATCTATACTAACAGCTACGCACGGTTCCAAGCAATATTTATGTGTGTGAATGATATCTATCAGCTCCCTCAAATTATCAGAAATACTACGGCCATCCATGAATCTCGTCTGATTTTGTATGAATAACCATAAGCAGCATTTTCCCCAATCTATGGGCATAGATCTTTGCCAAATCTTAACATCAGCGATAAGAAGAGAATTTGGCCTATAATTAGCACAATTAATATGTGATTTCCCAGGCTTCATTATTACTTCTATAAGCGCCAATTATAATGCATTATGTAAATCTCCCCGCTGAATAATTTTCTTAAAGGGTTTCAGGAGTATTGGAGATAGTATATCACCAAACACGCTGCAGATCTCTAAAGGAAGCTCATCTGGACTCCGACTTTTCCCTTCCTACATCAGTCCTTTTCAAGTTGTCATACTGTACAATCTTAACCACCCCATGTACATAACTAGCTTGAATGGACCACATCAAAAGTAATCCTCATGGAAACCTCTTTTGAACAGTGAACACCTACACCTAAAACAGGTGACATGCGACATATTAAACAATATAGGAAAGAGAATATCTGCATGTACAAAATGTGAAGCATGATACTTTGCTTCATAAATGGGAGAGGAAAAATCATATGCCACCATACACTGTTTTATGGACAGAAATAACAAACTATTACCAGTGTTCTACTTGTTCTGTCTCCATAGCATCAATACACATTGAAATATGAGAAGGGCCTTATGAGAAGTCAACCTCGCTTCTGAGCTATCCTCTTGATTCACCTCTCCAACCTTACTAATTAGACCTTTCCTCGCTTGACTTTTCCCTCCCTTTTCCTCACCACACTATCATTTAACAGTTTGAGGTCACAGCTCATACCTAGCTGGCTAGACTGCCTACCCGGTGACACTTACCTGTCATATGTTTGTCCATGTTATTGTTCCCAGTATCTGTTCAATATACCCTTTCTCCAACTCGCTCAACATGCCACTTGAACTCTCCCCATTATAAGAGGCTCAGTGCCTCCCATTTATCTGCTATATTACCGTTTGTATGCTCCTTTGTGACCAAAAGAGTTTGTTCCCCACATGTATCTACGCAAATAAATACAAGAAAGGTACAGCAGTAAAAATGTAAACAATATCAGACACAGAAACAGTACTCCCCTTCCATTCACTTTTCCCCTCCCCCTCTCCCATGCACTTGCACATTCTCAATGTCACTGGGCCTAGTAAGATTGCTGTTTTGTTCTCCCCTGTTCCCTTCCCTTGCCTTGTCGCGCTCTGAAACACTTGTGTACGAGCGCGATAGAAATAAAATATCAATATCAAAATATCAATACTCAATAGTACTCCATAACCTGCAAATGACACAACTTAGCACACAGCTTAAGAAGGTCCTAGGTTCAATAGCCTTGGGCTTGGAGTGCACACTCTGATGACCACTGAAGTGGTTTCTTAAAACTTTCATATATTAGATGATCATTCACTAAATGATTGTATTCATTTGTGAATACTTAGTAAATAAATTCGAGATAATTCATTCGTGAGGGTTTCATAAATAAAAGTTTGTGATTTATTTGCAGATGCAAAAAAAATGCCAATGCATTTCGGACTATATCAAGTCCTTCATCAGGGCGTTACCATTTTTATGCATCCCCAGCATGAAGGAGTGACACAGTGGGTTTGTTTGTTTGTTTGTTTGTTTATTTATTTGGTAATGCGCTCCGAGCCCGTGGGCATCTGGGCGCAGCAGTACAAGAGGACTCGAAACTTAATCTACATTAACTAAATAATGATTTAACTAAACCAACAAGAATTTTGATTATCTTACTAGTGCCGGCTCATCCTCTCCATTTGCACAACTAGGCACACACACATACACAAAAATAAATACACCCCTTCCTCCGAACTAATTAAACGCAACATATTTTGACATGAGAGCTATGATGAAGTTTCTTGCTATAGTGTCACAAGTATGCTTAAAATTCCATTTGGTGTCAAAAATACACACAAAAAGTACTTATTTGTTACACGCAAGCCCTGGTAGAAGCAGGCACATAGCCAGCTGCTCTTGGTCAACCAGGGGAACAATGGACATTTTGGCCTAACAGCCCGACAGATAAAGAGGCAATAAAATCCAAGATGACAGCCTTTTTTTTCATCACCTCCCATCACTGGACAATGTCCCCAGAGGACAAATATTGAGAATGAAGGGTAGTGAGGAGGACCATTGGGTAAATGAGACCAATGATGACCGATATCCGAAGAGCAAAGTGCTGTGCTGTGGGGAGCAAGTAAGTTCATTGACATTGAAAGTCCACGAAAAACCTGAATAGGAACTAAAAGAAGCATGTGGACAAGGCAAGTACCAGAGAGTCCCTGTAGCCCTGGAGGTACAGGTACATGAGGGTTTTTTTGCAGCGAAGATACCGTTCGTATTTGCCGCAATTTGCAGCAAAGATACCATCAAAGTATTTTCAATGTAATTTCAACAATATAAATTACATCGAAGTAATTTAGATCGTTGAAATGACATGGAACCATGCTGATTAGTAGGGAAGGATTACGTTGATTGGGTAGAACGGCAGATTTTGGTAACAGCCATTGTGTAAAAAGTACCTAACCTTTCATTGAATTCTCTTAGCCACAGGGAGAAGCAGGAGAGATAAGGTAATGTGATTCCTTTTTCAAGGATGCAAGCTTGGTGATTGGCTGCATTGTGAACTCGCTGTAATAAGGCGGTGGATTTAAGGGTGTATGCATGTTTTTTCTTAGTCCAAAACTCAATATTGTAGGTGGACTCTCTCCAGACCAGTGTACATCAATAATCAACTTCTTGGGGGGGGGTGGCTTGGGCGGCCATGTAAGAGGCTGTCTTCTTGTGGAGCTCTGTTGATCCTGGAATGATCCTGTGGGAGTGGTGCGCGCGCGGTGACCAGCCGGCGCTGTAAAATTACATCCATGCGTGCGAATATGAAGGCGATACTCGTTGAAAGTTTGGCGGGTGTGGAAAGCTCGGATCCCGAGTTATCCCCATTTTTCTGCCGTGGGTCCCGGATCGGGACAAGCACAAAATGGCGGCTGGAACAAAGAAGACGGCAGGGGTCACAAGAGCGCCGCTGCAATCGTGTGTCTAGGACCTGCGGCGCCCCTGCGACAAACTTTGTAATTATCGCCCGTAGGCGGACTGGGAAGCAGAGAGGGAGAGCTGTGAGAGCGCACGTCGGAGGGCGCATGCACCCAAAGCAGATTTAACCCACGGGCTGCAAGTGGACAAGATCCTGCCGTGTGAACTGCCTGTTGTGACTGAGCCCGCGGCGGAGTCAATTGAACGGCGTTGGCGCCCAGGAGGACACATTGTGGCAGCGCAGGGGGGGAAAGGCTGTGTGATTGTTGCATCGGCAACAAAGTAGCCGCGGATCCTATGAGCGGCGTAATCGTGGGAGCGGCTGCTGCTGCAGGTCTCTCGGCGCTGCAAATTTACTCGGGGATGGGACGAAAAAACCCCATTGAAACTGCCGACAGACTGTGACTAATCTCCCGTGCGCTCTGAATACCCTCGGGCTGGGTCGCCTGAGAAGAGGGCAGTCGTGGGCACCGTGGGGTGTGCTGGGCCCCGCCTTGAAAACACAGGGTGCAGTGGATGCCGCTACACTGTAGGGTCCAACACAGACACGGCACACCGTAAGAGTGTGCATTTCCCTGATCACGCCGTGCCTGCATCCTGGAACATCGGCGCGGGCTACCTGAACAGGCTGATTTGAGACAATTGTTGGTCCCTTGTTGCCCACTGGGGCCCCCTTTGATGCTCACGGGGCACCCCTGAATAAGGGTGCGGGAATACCACATTTGTGACCGCCCTACACATCGGATGGCCTTGTGATTGCAAAGAGGAGGTGCGAAGGGGATGGGTGAGTGCACTTGAGCGCTGATCACGGATAGTGTATGGCAGAGGCTGTTGATACAACTCCGAGGGTGTGTGAGCACGTGGAAGGACACAGCCCACTCTGGGCGCGTGCGGCGAGACAGGCGCAGGTTTGGACTGCAGTGGGTGGTTTGTGACCACACGGACAGTGGTGTGAAGAGAAGCACGGCAAGCCCTTGCCCAGCTGACGCAGCAGGATGTCCTCCAAAGTGGTGCGACCCCGGATCAAGCAGCCCACGATGGAGGCCTATGCCAAGTCGGCCCTGGGTGCGGAGGGGGCAAAAGTAAAGAGACCCCTGTGGCGGCGGCAGACACACTGGGTACTATCCAGGAGGTGTTGGCAGCAATTGCTGACTTGAAAGTTGCCTGGGAAACGAAGTTGGGCCTAGCCATGAAAGAGCTGCAGGAGGGCCTGGACCTCAAGATCGGAGCGGTCCAGGAAGAGGTGAACCTGCTGAGACAGGATGTGCGAACGATTGTGGAGCGTACTGGGGCACTGGAGAAGGAGCTAGCCCCGAACACGGAGGCGTGCGCTGCACATGCTAAGGAGCTTCATGCCCTCGTGCAACGAGTGGGCAATCTGGAGAACAGAGCAGAGCAAGCAGAGGGGCGCACCAGATGCAATAACATCCGTATAGTGGGTGTACCGGAAGGAATGAAAGGACCGAACCCCACAGAATACGTAGAAACCATGCTCTTGCAGGAGATAACAGGTGGGGAGCTGACCCAGGGGTTCGCAGTTGAAAGGGCGCATAGGGCCTTGACAAGGAGACCGGCCCCAGGAGCCCACCCGCGGCCGCTGATCGCAAAGATCCTGAATTATCGGGATCGTGAGAAGATTCTCAAATTTTTCCGAAAAGGAGGAACGATAGAAAGGGGGTCAGCGAAAATCACGGCGCATCCGGACTGTACGCTGCTTGTACAGCGTAGTCGAATGAACTTCGGATCGGTGAAAAGTGGGCTTAAAGAAGCAGGCCATCGCTACATGTTGCTCTACCTTGCCAGGTTAAAGGTGTTTTACAAGAACAGATCCCTTTTCTTCGAGACGCCGACTGAAGCAATGGATTGGCTGGCTATGCAGGGCCGTCCTCAGGAACCGGATGTCCAGATGGAAGTGGCTGGAGATAAGTAGCACGTTGTAGAGGCACCCGTGGTGTCCTAGTCATGACTTTGGGACTTGAATATAGAATGGTATTGTGCTTGTGGGGAGAGAGTCGTGGTATCTGCCAGCGGGTCCCGTTGGATGCACTTCTCCTAAATAGATGATCGGGAGCTCCTAGGAGGCACCCTTTCAACCCAATAGTAGTATACTTAGTTAGGTCACTGTTAGATTGGTGATGCCCTGCGGGGTCCTTGTCCTCGGATACGAGACAGGTCCAGACGTGGGTAGGCCTGAGATCCAGGGATAGAGCTGGGCAATTGTTGGGAGTTGGTAGGGTGGGGGGTGGGAGGGGAAGTTGTGTGCTGTGGTGTGGAGTTGAGGAAATGGACGGGGGGTTTTGTTTGTAGATAGAAGGGAGAGAGCCAGAAAACGAATTAGCAAGGGGAGCATTGAGGGAAGGGTTAGGATGGGAATAGTCCGAACAGATGGCATCGGGTAATCTCAAAATTGTGACCTGGAATGTACGGGGCCTTCACAGCTATTTGAAACGGAATAAAGTGATGCTGTACTTAAAGAGGATGCGTATAGACATAGCCCTGCTGCAGGAGACTCATCTCACTAGGGAGAAGCTGGAGGTGGTCAGGAGGAAATGGAAGGTCAATGTTGTGGGCGCTGCGTACTCGGCGTACGCTAGAGGGGTTATCACTTGGGTGGCACCGCATGTGCCGCTTCAGGTGCTCGGCTCTACGGTAGACCCGGAGGGCTGAATGGTGGTGGTAACGGGTCTCCTGGAAAACAGGGAAGTGCATATTATAAATTTGTACGCCCCCAATAATGACACAGCAGCTTATTTTAGGACCCTTTACAGTAAACTTGGCCTCCTGGCAGGGGGTACGGTGGTGTGGGGGAGGGATTTTAATTGTACCCTGAATCCCAGAATGGATAGGTCTGTAGACAAGGCAGGGAAAATGGCACCGGCGGCCAAAGCGCTGGGGACTTTGCTGAAAGACCTAGGCCTAGAGGATGTGTGGAGAAGGTTGCATCCTATGGAAAGGCAATATTTACACTACGCAGCGCCACATGATTTGCACACAAGGCTAAATTACATGTTTGTAGCGGCCGAGATAGTGGGAGACATAGTGGGAGCGGAATACAAGGCCCGAGTATTATCTGATCACTCGCCCTTGGTAGTAGAGTGGAGACACCAGCCCCCGAGATCGCGGATCCCAACATGGAGACTCAGGACCGAGGCTCTGCAGGATGAGGAGTTCCGGGAGGGTCTGAGGGACGCCATCGAGGAATATTTTGATATAAATACGGGTAGCGTACGCTCTGTGGGAACACTGTGGGAGGCGTTTAAGGTGGTGGTACGTGGGGTAGCCATTTCCAAATCTAGAGGGCTTCAGGGGGGTATCGAAAGGGAACTTCGAGAAACAGAAAGGGAGCTGGAGGGTCTCACACGATGCGAGAGCACTGCCCATGATAACAGAACCAAGATAAAGGACCTACAGTTGTCCTGCAGTGCACTCTGGGATAGGCTGTGTAGACTCAATTACAGGAAATACACGGCGAGGATACACGCAGGGGGCGACAAGCCGGGCAGATTGCTGGCCTGGCTGTATAGGAGTGAGACCCCCGCTCAGTGATCAGTGAGATTAGGGGTGAGGGAGGTTGCATCTGCAACACCCAGGAGGGGGTAAACGAGGAGTTCCTTAAGTTTTACAGACATTTGTATGAGGGCACTGGGGAGGATATGTGTCAAGACATACGAGACACATTTGAGGACATAGAGCTGCCCACCCTGGACGACCTAGAACGCGCGGAGTTAGACGCACCAGTCACCTCGGGTGAGCTGGAGGTGGTAATTCAGAATCTGCCCACATGCAAGGCGCCCGGTTCGGACGGGTTGCCTAGTGAGTTTTACAAGACATACAGGCAGGAGCTGCTTCAGCCACTGCTTGCCATGTTCAACGAGGCCTATGAGCAGGGGGAACTTCCATTGTCCCTCCGTGAGGCTTTGATCATCCCACTCTTGAAACCAGGCAAGCCGGCCGTGGAGTGCGGGTCTTACAGACCGTTGTCCATGCTCAACCAGGACAGCAAGATACTTACGGCAGTGCTGGCTAATAGGCTGAAGAGGGTGATTGGTAAGCTGATACACCCAGATCAGACGGGCTATGTCCCAGGCAGTAATATCACTGATAACCATAGGAGGCTACACCACATTATTGACCAAACTGAGGAAGACATGGGCGAGTTGGCCATAGTGTCGTTAGACGTGGTCAAAGCCTTTGACTCGGTACGGTGGCCTTGGCTGGAAGCGGCCCTGAGGGGATACGGAATGGGACCTGGATACCTCAGGTGGGTCCAGTTGTTTTACAGCACCCCGATGGCGAGAGTCAAAACGGGGTCCACAGTCTCAGATACTTGGCAACTCAGCAGGGGGACCAGACAGGGATGCCCCTGGTCACCCATGTTATACATATTAGCATTAGATCCGTTGGCAATATGCCTGCGGCACCAATATGGGGAGGTGGGTATTAGCACAGAAAGTGGTAGGCACCTGGTATAACTATATGCGGATGACATGCTCCTTTATTTGCGTTATGCGGAAGAAAACCTGCAGTATGTGTTGGAGGTAATGGAACGATACGCCACCCTCTCGGGCATATCAGTGAACCCTAGAAAGTCTAGTCTGTTTCCTTTGGGCAGATATAGGAATGTCCCAATGCAGAGGCTGCCTATCCTGCCAATACCATGGCAGATTGAGACATTTAGGTATTTGGGAGTAAATATTTACCACAGGGTCGAGGCGGAACACAAACATAACACAGAGAAAGCAATAGAGGGGGTCAAGAACAGCATGGTGTTTTGGTCTAGATTGCCCCTGACTATGATGGGGAGAGCGGCCTTGCTCAAGATGGTGGTCCTGCCCAGACTCTTGCATTTTTTCGTGAATGTCCCGTTTTTAATACCCAGGAGCCTATTTGTGAAACTTCATAGCGTGTGTAGGGGTTTCGTATGGGGTAACTCCAGGAGCAGGGTGGCCCTGTGTAAGCTCCAGAACCCGTGTGACAAGGAGGGTATAGGCCTGCCAAATTTTGAACTCTATTATTTGCCGGGGCAGCTGCTGTATGTGGCCAGGTGGCTCTCGGCTGAAGACTCGGCAGAAGCCAGGCTTCTGCGAGGAGACTTAGCCCTATACTTTTTGAGGGAAGTGGTATGGTTGCGAAAGGACAAACTGGTGGGAAGGGGGCAGCTACTGAGGCTGGGCTGGGAGGTCTGGCACAGAACATGGAGGATGTTGGGGAATTCGGAGCCGTACTCCCAGCAGGCCCCATTGGTGGCGCTGTGCGGGAATGGCACTCAACTACTTGCATCGGTCCGTAGATACTGGGAACCGGTAGGCTTGGCCACCCTCGAGGACATATGGCAGGAAGGGGAGGCATTGGACTTTCAGAGGTTGCAAGAAGAGACAGAGGTGCATGGAGACCAATATATAACCTACGCTAGGCTTGTGAAAAAGGTTAGTGAAAGATGGCCCGAGACAGTGCTAGGTGAGGATCCTGATGCCTCCCTGGAAACTATGTATGATGTTTCGGAGGGCGGGCACGAAATATCGAGGATATACGAGCTCCTGTGAGCAAGGGTAGGGAAGGAGCTGCCCCAATTGAGACAGGACTGGGAAGAGGAGGTAGGAGGACCTATGACGGATGGGCAATGTGAGTGGGCCCAGAGGTACCATAAAAAGGTGTCCCGGAACGCGAGATTCCAACAACTTCAATTGTATGTTACCCACAGGGCTTATCTGACTCCCGGGAAAATTGCAAGGTTTGGGGGATCGGCTACGCAGCACTGCCCCAGGTGTGGGGAGGTGGATGCGGGGCTGCTACATATGTTTTGGGCTTGCCCGGAGGTGCACAGGTTTTGGGATGAGGTTAAAACGAAACTGGCTGGTGGGGGAGTGGTGTTGGACGTGGAATCCGCCTGGTCATGCATGCTCAGGTTTTTTCCTAGACCCGACATTTAAAACACATAAGCAAGATGAAGGACTTGGCTTATGTCTTGGCCAAGCGCAGGATTGCCATGGGCTGGAAGGCGGCCCACAGACCTAGGGTGGAGTTATGGTGGGCGGACCTCCTAAAATGGGCGGAAGCTGAATCTGTAGTCTGGTTTGAAGCGGCCACTAGGGGGGCGAGGAGGAAGTAGGGCCCCTGCTGGCCTGGCGGCAATTGGTGGCCTCTATGGCAAACCCTCACCAGGGTAATAACGAAATAGAGGACTCGGATGATGAGCGCTTAAGTATTGCGCTACCCGATAATGTTCCTGCAGACGACACGAGAGAACCGGCTCTAGTTTGAGGGGGGGGGAGATTGGGGAGTTACAATAGAAAATATGATGGTTTAATTGTGCTTTTTAAGTATTCAAACAGTTGTAATGTGTGGTGTTTTGTATGGTTTTGAAAATAAAATACATTTTAAAAAAAAATAATTAACTTCTTGAAAATGGGTCACATACGAAATTACAATTATGTTTACGTTGTCTAATCGATAACATTTCTACCTCTCAAGACTAGATCATAAACCTTTTGTACAAAATATCTTGGAACTTGTTTTGGACAATACCATTGTTGTCTAATAATTCAATAATAGATTTTAAAATAGGCCCAACCAGGCAAGTGCTTTCCAACCCAAATTAGGGAATGAAAAAGTGATCTTTTCAGGATCATCTGAAAACATCCGTAGGCACTTTAATTCTGTACAGTAAAAATCTAGCTGGGTCTTCATAAACTCTCTTATATCTCTTGATATTTTGCCCTTTTTACATAACAATATAGGAACTAAAAACGTAAGAGTTAGAAAGAGAGTTCTAGCTCTCTGCCTAGCTGTTAGAAAACACGGTAGCCTTGGGATAGTAAACTTTATTTCTGTTCCAGAAGGATAACACAACAGAACAATCTTACTTTAACCCTTATGTGTTTAATGTTAATAATGTTATTTATATAGCTCTTTTGTCAAAGCGCTTTACATAGAACATATTTACATACAATATCACCCAACCGAAGTTGGTACTCATTATTCAAAGTCGGAAGGATTCAAACCTGCGATCTGCATATCACACCCAGATCGCTCAATTTTGAGCTATTTTACTGGCTGGTTTAATTATACTGTATGAAAATGTAATTTGCATCTTAATGTTAGGATGTATTTTTTGTTTTTCTAATCATAACTGTTGTTTTGTACTTTTTTATATTTGTAGATGGGACAAGATATGTCATTGAGCCCGTTGCCAATACATAACGTTGACCGGTTTTGCTTTTGGCTTACTGCACAAAAACCCAGACTAGTTTTAAGTGGAAAGGTCACTTTAATGTGACAGGCCAAAGCTTACAAATAACCGCTTACCTGGCTCCCTGGCCTTACAAACTAACAAACTATTTTAAACAAACCAATTAATAATTAACACTTTCATTTTCCCCAACAATTAAATAAATAAATAAATCCACTTCCTCCCTGACTAACCCTTAGTCCCTACCGTCTCCTTCCCATGTCTCAAGGCATTCCGTTTTCTCCCCGGGGCCGTGCCCCTTCAGGTTGAATACCTGTTCCCCCGGGGTAGCCCGTTTGTGCAAACAGCACCACCCCTATCCTATCCCGTGCCATTCCCCATTGCGCTTCCCTCCCCCCACATCTAAAGGGGCCATGACCCCGGCAACAGAAAACCCTCCCCCGAGGTGTTCTTTCTGCTCCACCCCTCCAATCCTTCAAGAAAAAACACAATAATGTGAAGAAGAAATAAAACGCAGCATGTCCAGAAAATAATCAAAAATATGAAATCAGAATCCAAAGAAATCCAAATTAAAATGTGTCCAAAGTCTCAGTCCAACAAAGAAAATCCAAGGGAAAAAAATAAGTGAAATCCATTGCTCCATGGTGAAATAAAAAAAAAAAAAAGAAATCCACTGTTCAACTATATACAAATCACCAATCCAGGGTCCATGAACCCAACAAATGAAATGAAACCTACAAAAAAGACTACCTAATAAAGAACTATATACAAAAATGTGGTGCATTGTCCAATCGCCCCAAAATAAACAAAAACAGAAAGGAAACTTAACACTATCTAACTATTTACAATGGCAGCGGGCTAGTCCGACGGCTCACTTATTGATGTCCCGGGCCAGGGCATCATCGAACTCCCGCTCAATGTCCTGGAGGCGGTCCTCTTCCATGGCCCCGAGGGTTCGCAGGGACGACGGCATGTTCACCTCCAACTCCCTGCAAGATGCCTCGAGGCACTCGGCCCCGCCTCAGGGTCCTCCGCATCGAGTTTTCTGCCCTGACCTTTGTGAGCCGTGCCTCTTCCGCCAGCTGCCGCTCCGCATCTATGGCTTGGCCCAACCGCTGCCACACGGAAGACACTTGAAATCCAGGGTCCTCCTGCTCTATGGCAGATGCCTGCCCCTCCGATGTTGAAGGCCCAGAGCCATCATTGCTCCCACCATGTTGCTGCTGCTGTGCCTGTGCCTGTGCCTGCGCCCTGGCTCTTGCTGCCTGCACGTCCTCCGTGCCATCTTCCTCCATTGGACCCTGTAGGGTCTCAGCTGCCCCTCCTGCTGCCGAGGAGTCCACCTCCGAACTCTGCCTCTTGGACCTACCCTCGGCAGCTGCGGCCTGGGACGCGGCACCAGACTCCTCACTCCCCAACGAGATGACAATCTGGGAGGGGAGCCTGGCCTTGCGTCTCCGGCTGGTGGTGCGATCCCTGCCGCTGTGCTCCACAGCACCCTCTCCGCCCTCTTCAGCAGTTGACGCTGTAGACATGGAGATATAAAACACAGACATCAGGGCACTGTACAATGGACTGATACACACATGACCGTTGCACATGAGTGGCAGTGTCAAACTTCAGACATGGCATCACACTCCACGACACACATGTCATTTCAACTCACACACATGAGCATTTCCACAGCAATATTGCACCAGGCAGCAACATCCATACACATACAACAGCATGAACAGCCGAAGGTGAGCCTGATATCACATGAAACACAGGGAGTGCACTAGACACCCACACATGCCACCACACTTGCATGCATGTCTACATCTCCTCCAACTGTCGCAGTGATGCGATCGCCATACATGTCACATCTGGCATTCAGCCTTCTACATATCAGTGTCACGTGCATCCATGTTGCATCACAGTTGCACACTTGTCAAATACACACACATGCACATGTACACAGTGCAGATACATGCAGCAGGAACCACCATCCATGTGTGACACCACAACCATGCCAACGTACATACACAGAAATTCAAACATGTGTGCTACCACACCTGCATTTGCACAGCATGCTTACCAACACATACACCATCGATGTGTCTCACACCTAAGAGGACTCACATGTGGCAGCCTCATGCCCCTGTTCATACACATCCCTACATGGCCCTACGAAAACACATGTGCAACCTGCACACTACTGGCACACCACCACACGCACAGCGTCCAATCAGTATGCATGTACACTTACCGCTCGACTCCAGACGGGTCTGCCTCTCAAGGACCTGGACGTGGAGCGCTGGGCATATATGTTCCAGGACCCTCATCTGGTGGTCGGACAGGTGGCCCCATGCCCCTTGGCATCCGCTGCCTTCAAGAGGCGCCGGGCCTTGTTGAGGGTCCTGGACCTGAAGTACTCCCAGCGCTTCTTGACATGGTGTAAGTTGCGGGCTGCCACCCCCTCCACGATGTCAATCCAGATCCTGGTCCGTCCTTCATTGTCGGCACGCAAACTTCCAAAGAGGGCATCATACTGCCCCAGGACTTGCTCCACCAGGACACCAACTTCCCTGGCACTGAAGCTGGTTGCCCTCTGTCTCTCTGGCTGGGGGTTGCCAGTGGTGCCAGATGGTGTTGTGCCCGACATGGCAACCCCAGAGGCAGGAGTGGGTGGGCAACTGGGTCCTGGGGCTGGGCTGTGGAGCAATGGTATCCCAGTCGGGAGTCTTCAGTTCCAGCAGGGGTGGTCACAGCAACTGCACCCCTTGCTGACGTGCAGGCAACAAATAGCAGGGCACGTGGGCAGTTGGCAGTCAGGCAGCAGCAGATAGCAGGTGGGAGCATGCTCGGGGCTCTCGGGGGCAGTAATTCGGCCTTCTGGGCATGAGCGTGGTCTTCCGTGTGTTGTTGCATGGCCAGCTTGATACGGAGTGATTTGGCATGTGAAAATCTTGCACGTCAGCGTGTAATTCGAGGAAAGGCCCTTCGCGCATAAGCGCGTCAGCACACGTACGCGGTTTCATTGGACCAAAGGCCCTTAGCGCGTAAGCGCTTCTGTGACGTGACTCGCGTGGGCGTTTCCCTCATGACGTGGGCATAGTGGTTCAGCGCGCATGGAAAAACTGCACGTCCACGTGTGGATGCGTGTAATCCGAGGAAAGGGCCTATGCGCGTAAGTGATGTGACACGCGCGGGTGTTTCCATCAACACGGGTGCATGTTCATCGTACACGTCCAAAAACTGCACGTCCGAGTGTCAGCTCGTGTAATTGGGGGAAATGGCCTAAGCACGTACACATGTAAGTGACGCTGTACGTGTGGGCCGCTTTAAAATGTACGTGTAGGACCCCATTCCCTTGTATGTGCTTTTCGTGGAGAGCGAGTGGGTGAATTCTGTACTTCTTGTCGCTTCACACGCGATTACTTCACAGCGTTTCAAGTTCGTACTCCCTGTTACCTCTAACAGTGTTCTTTATTTTTTTTGGGCTTGTTTCCTCAAACAGCGTTCAGTTCTTCTTTTGGCGGGGGTGTTGCCTACACGCACACGCGCTTTTCTTCACATTATTTTTCCAGGCAGACGTTGAGTCGCGCACGCATTTACCAACTGTGCTTGCCCCGTGTGTCGCGTACCCCTTCAGAGGTCATTGTAGGCTGCATGTAACACGCATACGCTTGTTTTTGTGTTTCTGGGTGCCACAGCGTAGTGCGGGTTCATTTTTCCACGCACGTGGTCTACGAGGGGTTGCTTGCACGGTACTTTTTATTTTTGGGGTGCCTGTGCGTTGCGTGACCCGTCATCTTCCCCCAGGGGTCACACACAGCCCTGCTAGAGCACTAGGGTACAAATTCCATCTAGTACCCTACCCCTTTCACCCCCAATTGCCCAGGACAATTGTTTACTGCAACTCCCATACGCACAACAACATCAGTGCCATGGTTGGGAGGCGACCTAGCTGTAAGGGATGCAAAGGGGGCTGACCTCCAAAAGGTGGCATGGTGGGCCTTTAGGGGACGTGGCCAGGATTTGCAGAGTGCCCCTAGACCCCCATGTGTGGAGGACCAATCAGGGACACCCATGCCCCCCCCACCTCCCTGGTTGAGGGAAACGTGGCTGACACCATCCCAGCTCAGACCTTGTTGGACCAGCCCATTGTGGCACCTGAGCCGGCACAGGATTACCCCCCGCGCTGACTTCCAGGTCAGCAAGTCGAAGCCACGTGTGTCGGTGCAAGTTGGTGTCACCAGGCCACGTGGATCTGGGGAAGCGATGTCATCTGCTGCCCCAAGTAGGCAGGGTGGGGAGGCTGCAGGTGCAGCTGCAGCTCTATCCACCCCAGCTCTGAGTCTCCCAGCTGGGACAGTGTCGGTCCTGGTCCATCAAACTGATGTTGCCCCTGTCAACATCACACTTCAGCCAATGCCTGCACAATGACCTATGGTCATTGTGCCTTCGTACACTCCCAGTACCCAGTCCACCTGTGCTTCTGCCCCTACTGACCAGAGCAGCGCAAGCCACTCAGGCTCAGCTCCACCTTTGGAGAAGAGGAAGAAGGGTGCTCTGGCACTACAGGCTGAGACCCCAGACACGGCCACACAGTCTGGCACGTCAAGGAAGCCTAGCTTTAATGACCCCGAACTTGATGCACTTGTGACCTATGTGTCGGCACATAGCCGCGAAATGTTGGTGACTGCAGGGTGCAAGACCACACCTGGTCAACGTAGGGCACACTGGCAGACCATCGCGGACCGCTTAAGTGCCCTTGGATTTGTGAGGCACACAGCTGATGATTGCTACAAGCGGTGGAATGACCTGAAACGCAGAGCAAAGAACAAGCTGGCCTCAAATCATGCCGTTACTCTGGTGACTGGCGGTGGGTCTCCACAAGAGGACAACGAACTCCCTGAACATGAGTCTGTTGCTGGGACCTTCGTCACAGAGGAACAGCTCCAAGGTGTGGGAGATCTACCTGATTACGATGCATTGTCCGGTGAGTGCCCACGCGTGTGTGTGTAATCCATGTGTATGTTGTTTGGGTGATGGGTTCTGATTGAGTGCCAGGTGAGGGTGTGTACTCCTGAGTGTTATGGGTCACCCATTTGCTTCCTCCCATACATTCACGTGCCTTGGATTTGGGTATGACTGTATCCCTTCTGCCCACAGTTGCCAATTAGGCCCACATTAGTGCACTTTACCTTGAACTGTCATCTTGCAACTACATTGTTCAGATTTTGTAAGTGTTCATTCAGGCTGATTGTTTCCACTCTCGCATTTTTGCTACGCATTATTCTGCCCAATTGCAACATATGTGATATGCTTCGGTCATTGGTTACAGCCCACACTGGGCCACTATTTTTACCTGGTTATGTTAATGATTACGCCATTCAGGCCGATGAAGTAGTGGACTGCAGACATTTTTTATTAGGGCCTGTTTGCATGTGGAAGATGTTTCCTGTAATGTTAAAGTGACCAACCATTGATCAGCCCACAATGACTGTGTTATTGGATACTGGATGTGTTTCAGTGTGTGGCACATGCATATTTTGCAACACTATTCAGCATCAATCTTCGCATCATATCAATGTGACATGATGTGTGACAGTACTCATTCACTGACATATTGCTGTAGTTTTGTAATTTACCTTGGCTATGCTACTTGACATCTGTGTGGTGGCATGTGTCATGTATGTGTATTGGACATGCCACTCACAGCCTGATGTGTGATGCCAGTGCTACCCAACATGCTGCAAATGTGTTGCCTATCCATCTTGCTCTCCCCAGTATCTGCTTTTTTGACTCCACTTCCAACTCTTTGTGCATGCATGGCAGGGTTATAGTCATATGGGACATGTGTAATTCATGTACTGGATCTCTGGCTTGTCACGGCCTATGTATGTGCTATGGTGCTCATGCCTGTTTCCATTTGTTGTCTTTCATGTTTTTGCAGGTGATGACGCACTTGGTGCTGTTGAGGTTGAGGAGATGGTGCAGACCCAGGAGGAATCTCAGGCACGACCGGGCACCAGTGGGGGACGTGGTGTGGTGGTGGGTGAAAACCCAATGTTACTGCAAACCATACTGTCCAGGGGTGCCTCTGGGTGCACCTCCCCAGACCTCTATTCAGGTGCTGAGTCGGATGATGAGACCTATGTGCAGTCGCAGGTAAGTGTTTCTGGCAGGGATTCTGTTATGTCCAACCCACCTGGACCAGTGGTAGAACCCTCTATGGGGATGTCAGTGTTGGTAGGTTCGCCTTTGGTGGTTACGGATGCAGGGTCACACTCCACAGCATCTGATCCTGTTCCTGGGCCAGCAGATCAGAGGGGGAATGCAGTCCTCAGCCTCAGGCAGTGCCAGCACAGCAAGGTGCAGATCGCTTTGCCCCAAACAGGTATGGTGCCTGTCGACGTGGTGGCCGTGCGCCACCAGGCAATACTGTATGGGAAAACGCCATGTACGGTATGGCAACCCAACAGGCAGCATCAGTAGAAATGATGGCTCAGGCAATGGAGAGGGTGGCCACTTCCATTATCCCCCCTGAAAGGCAGATGGAGCAACAACAGCAGGCAACAGACTCCATTTGCCAATCACACAGGGAAGACATGTTGGCGTCCAACAGGGACAGACGGGCGGCACTGGAGACTGTGCGAATTCATATCAATAGAGTCCCAGGGCCACAGGGAAGCCCTGAGGGTAGAACTCCATAACCTCAGGCAGAGTCTGCTTGAACTTGAGGCTTGCCGAAATTTTAGGGCAGAACAGCAGCTGGAGCAGCTCACACATTCGCTCTCTGCTGAGCTGCATGCAGCACGTGAGGAGATCCGGGCATCACGCGAGGCCATGCGTGCAGAAATGCAGGCAACCCATGATGTGCTGCGTGGGGATCTCTGCACTTTAATCATCCAGAATCAGACCTTCCAGACCCGCATGCTTGCTGCCATGGAGGACCATACCAGGGCTTTGCGTGGGCTGCCTCCCATAGTGCCACCGCCTCCTGATGCAGCAGCAGAGGATGAGCAGAGCGACAGCAGTTCTCCCGCAATGGCATAGCCGTGCAGGCCATGAGCCCAAGGAAGTATTTATTTTTTCACAACATCCACGCAGATGGGTGTTGGTGTGTACCCTATCCTCGGACATCCCCCACCAGCCCTGGCCCACACATGGCCATTTTTGAATTTTTTTTTTTTTTTTTACACAGTGTGTTGCCTTGTGTGGCTCCCATGGACATCCACTGTATTCCGGCTGGGCACATGCAGCTTGTCCTGAGTTTGGTTTAGATGCTTGGGTTTGTTAGATACACACCCCTCCTGCTTCCCGTTTCCATAGGCTTGCAAAGGTTGTGACCAAGTGACAGTGAACTACACAGTGACGTTGGGCTCCCATGAGCTGTGTGGGCAGTCTGTAGTCAATACTGTGTAGACATCCCTAGTGGATATTGTTGTTGTATTGTACACTGCATGGTGTATTGATATGTGCTTGTGCATCCATGTCTTCCTCCTAATCTGCAGGTTCCTTCCTCATGTCTTCACAAGGCCGTCTACTTTGCAGATGCAGTTCATGTTGTATGCAGTACATTGAGACATTTGCGTGGCAGCAACACTCTACAGTTGTAAGGGGTCGATGTGCTGGCTTATTCAGGCTGTAAGACTACCACTACTTGAACTTAGTGCTGTCATGTTTTTGCATTTTTCCATGGTGTGTCGCAGCATTGTGTTGGTGTTAAGTATTTGGTAATGTGTGCTGTTAGTTATAGATTACTGGGAGCATATTGTGTGTGGGCAGTTTCCATTAGGGACAGTGTACTTTGTGACACTTGTGTCAGGTCTTGTGCATTGCTTTGTTTGCTTTCACATTGCATGAAATGCCATGGTGTGTTTGGTGGTGGAGCTGGGGAGGGGGTGGGTGACATGACGCTGTTCTCATGTTGTATTTAGCAAGGGGGTAATGGATTTCGCAGCAGAGATGTATGTCTTTTGATGACACAGCATTGGGGGTGTTTGGGTAGGTAGGGATGCACACAATGTAACACTTCCAGGTGACCAATCTCAGGATGGTATGGTTGTGACAGTTGAGTGTCCCTTATGTCATCATCGTTGATTGTCAGCTGGTATGTGCCAGGGCTGTGTCCACTCCACAGGGGTGTGATTTTATGTAAGTAATTAAGTAATTAGCCACCCGCTGCGTACAGGCTGCCTCACCACGTGCCCTTTCCCCTCCCATGCGCAGCGGGCGTGCATGTGGTTGGGGATGTGGGGGCACCACCATGTCCACCAGCAGGCCCCGGCGTGTTGCAACGTTGTGCAGGACACATGCTGCCACTATGATCCTGCACACTACTGGGGGAGCATATAACAGCTGCCCACCATAGCGGTCAAGGGAGCGAAAGCGTGACTTGAGCACTCTGAATGTGCGCTCCACTATGCCCCGGGTTGCAATATGGGCTGTGTTGTATCTTACCTCGGGTGGCGTGGTGGGGTTCTGAATTGGCGTCATCATGTGGGTGCTCAGAGGGTAGGCACTGTCCCCTGGGGAGGTGGTGATGGGTATCATTAGTGGGGTTGTGACATGACTCAGTATCTGACATGCATGCATGTGCAGTGACATTTATACTCACCAAGCAGCCACGTATCGCCATGCCGCCCAGCTTCTAGGTCCCGGTTTAGGGTTGACATTCTGTAAATGAAACTGTCATGGGTGAACCCTGGATAGTTGGCATATACTGAGGTGATGATTCCCTTGGCATCACATACTACCTGCACGTTGATCAAATGCCAGTGCTTGCGGGTTCTATAGATGTGCTCAGATGCCCTGGGGGGACGTAGAGCCACATGGGTGCAATCAATGGCAGCTAGCACTTTGGGGAATTGTGCCACCCCATAGAAATCCTGGACGGCAGCCTGCCTTTCTGCAGTTGTTCTGGGCAGGTATATGTGCCTGCGGACTGATGCGCGTGCAGTCATGATGTCCAACACCTGGTGTAGGCAGCGTGAATGCGTGGTCTGTGACACCCCATCCCCCACTATAGCACTTGTCCGCTGAAATGATCCAGTGGCCAAGAAGTGCAGTACATTGAGGACCATCTCCGGGGGGCTGAGTGCTTGGGAGCACTGGGTGGGTGATGTGAGGTCATCCTCCCACCCACTCACCAGGCCGAGTATTATGTGAGGTGGAAACCTGTACCTCCCATGCACCTGGTCATCAGGCATCCCAAAAAGGCTGGTTCTGGGTGTAAAAATTCTGGGCCTGACTATCCTCCTCCTCCTCCTGCGGTATCCCACGACCACTGCTGCTAGGAATGGTATAATCATCTTGGCGTTTGATCTTGTTTGCGCGCACTTTTATACTGCGCAGGTCCACGTACGCCTGCTTCCTGCTGGCGTACGTGTTTCCGGATTAGCGCGTCTTTTTTGGCGCACGCATTAGCCCTGTTCGATTCCATGAATCCGTGTTGTAGACTCGTATGTGGGCGTTCCGAGCATTTGCCTCCTGTACTTCCCCCGTGACGCCCACATTTTCACGCGTTGTTCCCTATTCTGCGTGTTACACCCCCTGTTCTGCCTACTTTTGTTGTGTGCGCTGCGCTATGTGCGCTTTCGCTGTGCGCTTAGCGCACGCTGTTTGGAGACGTGTGCGCCAGCGTGCGCCACGCAGAATTTTAGCGCACATCCAGGGATTTACACGCACACAGACTTCCATGAATTGTGTGCGCGGGTTTCGCTGCGATTTTCGCACTTACTGCGATTCGCACGCTTTCGCACGCTTGCGCCGAAAATTTCAGCGCACATTAATTCCATGAATCGGCCTCTATACCGCATAGTTTGGTTCCTAGAACCAAGCTATGTGGATGTCTCCATGTTGGCTGATAGCCTAAAAAAGTAATTCCTGGACACATGTCTCTCACGATGTATGAGCCTGGTGCCAAAAGTGCCAGGTCTGGCTCCAAGAGGGCATGGGAAGTGGATGCCAGGTTTTATTTGAGATCCGAGTCCTGATTCCACCTGGCGAATAGACTTGTCAGTGGGGATCTGGGATGAGGGTCGTGACACACAGCTAGCAGGACCTTTCGTAGTACTCTCAGAACTTGTGGCAGTGATATTGGCTCCCTATTCTCATGCTGGAAAACCAAACCTGTCCTCCCCTCACAACGCTCCTTCCAAACCAAACTTGTCTGAACCGGACATAACTCCTTACTCCCTCGACCTAGCAAAACCCAAGAGCCCTTTCCTTTTTCATCTGTCTTAGACCTCCTGATCTTGATGTCCAAACCTGACTCTGTAAATTGAACATCTTCCCATTGCAGCCCCTACCCACTTTCCCCCCCACCAGCTCAGAAATCCTAAAGGCCCCAAAGAATAGCCAAGTAAAACAAGTTGCAAACAACTCTCCATCCCAGGCCGACCAACAAATCCCTCCCACCGCCTGACACAACCTAGTTAGCAATTCTGCCGATATCGGTCTCCTTTTGTCTTTTTCCCTCTTACTTTCCCTTGCCCATCCTTACAAGATCCTGTTTGACATCTCACCACTGCTCGGCTGAAAACCCCAAAACCACTTCCCATAGAAAGCAATCCCTGCCAGTTTCCCACTATAGTTGCTCTAGACCAGCCCCTATCCATGCACCTCAAGAGGAAATTAGTGACATCGTCCCTTCTCCGTTCTTCCGCATCCCCCCAATCTTTCCAAATACGAGCTCCCCTCCTATAAAATCCTCCCAAGCTCTCCTGTATGCCTCTCTAGATGAAGGAGCAATAGAACCCTCCACCAATGCAAGCGCTCTCAGTTTCCTATTTTCCACAGCTCCTCCGGAATCCGCTGCCCCTCCTGATCCGCATCTGGAGCCAATTCACGGAATCTCTGCCATTGAAAACGAGATAATGCATCAGCGATGCCATTATCCTTACCTGGCACATGTGTTGCCTTGAAAACCACATTCCATTGCATGCAACACAAAACAAACTCTCTCATCACCCTTGTCACTCTCAGATCCCTTGCTGACTGCCGATTCACTACATGAACCACGCATTCATTGTCAATGTTGAAATTCACTTTCTTGTTTTGCAACTCCTTCCCCCACAACTCCAGTGCAACCAACAAAGGAAAGAATTCCAAGAATGCAATGCTCCTTCCCCCACTCAACCAAAGTGAAGGCCACTTCTCTGTGCACCACTTTCCTCCCCAAAACCTCCTGCACCTGCTGCATCTGAAAAAATCTGACCTTCCCAAGACACCGGATCTCCCTGCAACCACATGGACACTCCGTTAAAGATCTCCAGAAAATGTAGCCAAATTCTACAATCTTTCCGCACTGCACCTGATACTCTTATCCGATGATGTGGGCACTTTGCTCCTGCCATAGACCGTGCCATGTTTCTGCAAAAAGTCCGCCCTGGTGCCACCACCTTGCATGTAAAATTCAAATGCCCCACCAAACTTTGCATTTCCACTAGCATCAATTTCCTGCCCCCCACCGCTTTCTCCATCAATCCTACCAGTTTGCTCACCTTGCCGTGCGGCAAGCGGGAGGTCATAGCCACTGAATCTAGTTCAATCCCTAGAAATGTCAACACAACTGCCGGCCCTTCTGTTTTGTCTTCCGCTGGAGGCACACCCAGATCCCCCATCAGAGCTTGCAACAACTTTAGCATCTCTTCGCACTCTCTTTCTCCTTCTGCCCCGCTAATAAACAGAAAATCATCTAGGTAATGCAGCACACTATCACAACCGGAACTGTATGAAAAAACCCACTGTAAGAAGGAACTGAAACGCTCAAACAAGGCGCAGGAAATTGCACACCCCATTGGCAAAGCTTTGTCGATGTATATCCTCTCCTCAAATTGCAAACCCAACAGCCAAAAATCCTCTGGGTGCACCGGTAACAACCTGAAAGCCGCCTTAATGTCACACTTTGCCATGAAGGCCCCACACCCCGCTTTCCTCACCAAATCCACTGCCTGGTCTACACTTGCATATACAACTCTGCATTCCTCAGGGGCAATGAAATCATTGACAGACATGCCGTCGGGCCATGACGAATGTTGTATCAATCTGAATTCCCCCGGGTCTTTCTTAGGCACAACACCCAGAGGTGATATAACTAAACCACCCGGCAGATCCTCAAATGGCTCTACTATCCTCCCTGCTGCAATTGCCTTGCCCAATTTTTGTCTTACCACCTCAACATTTTCTTTGGCTGACTTCAAATATTCTGCCCACCGGCGCACCCTTGGTTCCTGATAACCCAGCCTGAAACCCTGACAAAAACCCTCACTCAAAATCTTGCCCCTACCCTGTCCGGATAAAATTCCAACCTCTCCACTTCTGCAGCACATCCAACTTAACTGGAGTAAAAGCCTTTCCCCACAACCCCTCTGCCGGCTCCTCTCCCCCTCCCCCTGTCTCTCTGTTGGAAACACTGAGTGAGAGAGTGTTTCCCTGCACATTTGCTACATTCCCAAAACGCTGCTGAGGACTGCCCTCTGCCTCCTCCCCCCACCCCTTCCTGGGCCACTTGCTGTGTGCAAAGTCGGGGCAGGCCTCGTCGGTACCATCCATTGCAGCCATAGTGTCTATTTCCCCCAAACAGCCTGACTGTTCTCAGCCATTCTTGCTCTAAATTCCTCATCGTAACACACCCACGCAAAGCCCCTGAAACTTGTAAACGCCTTCCTGATCACATCCATATATTTTAGCAGAGCCACACACCGCTCCGGAAATTTCTCACAATAAACACTGGCGTAAATAATAAATGCCGACGTCCAGTTTTCAATTGTCACTGGTACTCTTGGGAGCAATGCCAACTCTCCTCTTCCTTAGAAACCCTCCTTTGCTCTCACTTCCCTATGAAGCAGTTTAAACACATCCACAAATTCCCCTGCTTGAATCTTATCCTTAGTCGCTGCCATCAAGTGCGCCCCCAAAGGTTTTGTGATGCCCATGTAAGGTAGCTTTTTCTCCTTGCCCTTCACTTCAGCTTCTTTTCCTTTTGAAACCTGTACCTCGAGCGCCAATGGCTCAACTACCTTGTCTGTTTGTACCTCCACTGAGCAATTTCCCTTTTCACCTACCAAGGCTCCAATAGCCTGTACACCAATCTCCCTCCTTACCCCTTGCATACCAGACCCTACATTTCTTGCCTGCGTTCCCGTATCCCCCCTCTGCCATGCAGTTGACCAATCCCTCCCCCGCTCACCTCTTTCCGCCCTGTCATCGCATGTCTGTGGTCTGGCCTCCACTCCAATGCTTCTCATCTCTTTTCTTACTGGGCTCCTACTGCGGGGACAAAACATGTCAGCAGTCTCATCCAGCCAATTGTTTCCCCTACCTCTTGCCCCCGAACCCTTTGCTCCTCTCTTTCACAATCCCACCTAAAACCCCTTCTCTCATTCCCCCTCCTCCTTACCGCCCTATAACCTTCATCCTCCCACTGCCCCACATATTCCTCCATCCCAACTTCATCACCCCTGAAATACCATTGCTGATGCGAGCTCATGCTCGGGTTGAGTAGATCCTCCTCCTGTGAGCCCGGGTGTCCGCCCCGCCACTCCTTTGGCATCTTCTCGGCGGGGCCGCAGAAACCCCTTCCTGGTCCACTTCTCTCGGGCGAGGTGTACTCTCTTCCACCCTGTGTTCCTCCTCGCTAGGGGCCGTGCTGTGCCCTCTAGACTGTCCTCGCGGTGACCTAGGAGGGGCCATTCCTAAACCCTCTCCATATTCATCCTCTCGAACAGCGGGGGCTGCGCAGCGCCCTCCACCAACAGTCCTCCTATCCGGGGGGGGCTTTCTGCGCCCCTCCCTAAACTCACTAATTGATGGGGACCTCTCTCTCCTTCTCCCACCTGCACTCTTCCGCAGATATTTACCTCCCTTGCCCTTCTGTCCTGTCACCCCACTCTGCACCCCATCACCTCCGACAATGTGGCCCCCTTGCCCTGCCCCTGTTTGGACGCTTCTAACATCCCCAACCTCCACCTGGTCATTATGCAGCACATCCTTATCTGGCACCCCACCCAAATGCATTTCTCCCCTGGATGCTCTCCTATCAATCTCCCTCCTTATCTTCCTGCCCCTGGATTCCTAAGCCTCCCTCTACCTGCCGCAGGGGTGTAAGCCACCACTGCCACGAGAGCCCCATCCAGCACTGCTCTACGCTGCGGCCTACCCCTACCTACTTCCCCCTCCCCAATGACCTCAACCACTGCCCTTCCCTACTAATGATTTCTAGGGCCTCCCTCAAAGCCTTTGCATCTACCACAGTCTTCTTGCTGGCTCCTGCCCCACCATAGTGCGCTCAATGGTATGACAGAGCACTAAAAATATATGCTCCTACTAACCACCTAGCTACCCTACGACTCCCGAGCCAGAACCTAGCCATGGGCACTACCACAGATAAATGCACTGAAAAATTTGGAAAAAGCACCCAGAATATAGCCCTGGTAGAGAACTACTATTAACCTGTAATAAACTTATTAAGGCCTAAAAGAGGTTATTGGATTTCTTTTTTTTATTTTTTATATGTGCTACCCTACCTAGTAACAACTACAGTGATGCCAAACTAGCCCTAAAACTCTTATTAGCCCCCCCAAACTACCCTACCTAAAAAGAGGGGAAATCACAGTCCTAAACGTGACCCCTGCACACTCTAAGCACAGAGAAAAACCCACGCAGCTGTTATCAACTTAAATAAAAGCGCTGTCCCTTTAAGGGATCTGCACTTCCTCCTCTGACAGGCACTGGCTACCGCGCTGAAGCGCAGCGTCGACAGCCCGCACAGGAAGGAAAAATCCCTCACAGAAATAGAAAGAGCTTCTGACAGAGCGTGTTAAGAGGACGCTTGGCACCCCTCCCCCATTGCGAATGGGCCCGCGGCCGCCCCCTGACCGGAACGCAAAAGAGTTCACGCTGACAACAGCGGCACCTATAACGCCCACACAATAACCCGAACAGCAGTAATAAAGTTGGATGAAATGAAACAATATGAAAGCGGACCCGAAGACCCACACAACTAAACTATAACATCCAGTCAAGGTGGTGCCACCTTCTGCACAAACGTAAGTGGAGGTACCTTATTTACGGTACCTCCGACTAACTTTTTTTTTTTTTATATAATCTATACTAACTGCCTAACCTCCCACTGCTACACTACCCCCTCCTCACCTCACATACAAGAAACCCCCAACCAGGCCTAAGTCAGGGAGGGCTCGGGAGCAAGCGACCAGGACTGATCAATCTCAAGTCCCATTTGTCGCCTGCTTCCCGAACCTTCCATCACCCTTAAATACCCCCTGGGGGCGCACTACGCGCAGGCCAACTCGCTGGCCTGTGCAGTGCCAAAATAACCCCGGGGGAAACGCTTCGTGTTCCCCCCGGCGGCCTCCTTTTACCCTTTCAAAACGTAATTTTGTTCTACGTGCCTTATATTGAGCGAGCGTAGCAATGTTTACCAGACATACCACTCATTTGCAATTTTTAATGTTCGACAGTAATTAATGTACATTGCAAAAGAAAGTGTACTTCCCACTGTGTAAAAGATGTTTTCTTTATGTTAACAAAAAAGCATTCCTGTGTTGAAGCTATGCTGTAATATTTTTGTCTGTGCAAAATATTTTCTGTATATTACTTGAACACGTACTCTTGATTTTGTGATGTTTTTTGCCATGCGCCTGTTTCATTATACACCACAGCAGGAACTCTGCCTTAGCACTAACAGCATTTATCATTAAATGCGAAAAGAATGTATATATCAATCCTTAACACTGGGAACGTAGTGCCACAGACGACACACACACAACCTCAGCACTAAAAGGGTCAACATAATTTATTAAGACCTACCAATATGATTCCTCACATTGTATTCCTTGGAAAATGTTATGAGTTGAGGCGGACCATTCGGTAAAATTATGTTAAATCCTATTTCGTAAAATATTACATTGGTCAAACATGTATTGAAAAATAAAATGTGTTGATAAAACATTTTCAACTACCTGAATATATTTTCAAATCCCTCCTTCCGAGAGATGGAGACCAAAAGCATTGATGCAGATAGTAAACTCAATTGCCTGCCAATGCTGAGCGAGTCTGCACCCAGAATGGGCCATAACCTGGATTTCCAATCAGTTTATCCCTTCTGCAATTGCTTGGGACACTTTGCAGCTCAGCCGCTACGGTATGTTTACAGTCACCAGCACCTGAGTCTGGGATGAAGCGCAGCCATACTGTTAGGACTGATGGATTGGTGCACAAAAAGGGTAGCCATTTGCACGGTATCATCTTTTTTTGTTTTTGCTTTTTATGGATCTTCTAATGTCATAGATGAATAGGGCTTTTATAATACCATAGATAAATGAAGCCACTTTTAAGAAAATTAACACTAAACAAACAAAAAATTAGAAAAAGAACCAGGTTTATCATATATGTCACAAAAAATATTTGGCCTTTTACCTTTTTTCTGTAGGTTCCCAGAGAAGAATTCAGATTCAGAGAATAGGACTTTTTTTGTTGTAGAATGACTGTACTGCAGAAGGCGCCTTGTAAAATAAGAACAGCGATGTCTGAATGCCCTCATTTATATTCTCAGGATTCAGCATGCCAGGTACTTGAAAGTGTGATTATTTATATATTCTGACTTTAGGGTACTCCAGGTGCATTCAGACTATCAGCATGGAGGATTTCTGACACAAAGAGCGGGGAGAGTGATTTTCCCTCATTAGAAGAGGGTTACCACGGTATGGGTGTGTATGCTGCAATGCACAAAACAATGGCATCCCCAGCGTGCAAGTGTCAGTAATGACTCAGCTGCCAGAAGCAGTGCGTGCACTGAGATCTGAAACATTTCTCCTAAAGCAGTGCCATTTAGTGTGTCCGTGAGGGAATTCAATGTAATGTATGACTTTGAAAG
This sequence comes from Ambystoma mexicanum, assembly GCF_040938575.1. Taxonomy (NCBI): domain Eukaryota; kingdom Metazoa; phylum Chordata; class Amphibia; order Caudata; family Ambystomatidae; genus Ambystoma; species Ambystoma mexicanum. The sequence goes on along the minus strand of NC_090922.1, from coordinate 1,301,594,585 downwards.
GACACCTGTAAAAAAAAGTGACTTGATCATGTTCTGGTGAAAATTCACTTGACCCTTTTTGAAATATTTGATAGAGCATAAGGATGACTGGCTGTGGTGCTGTGGTTTTTGGATTGGCTAAATTTAATATGTGGCAGACTGTGGCTCACAGTGGTGATATTTGCTACCCCTTTCGACGTCACTCGCGAGACCTTGCCCGAAGGCTTGGGTGCAGTTGTTAGGTGTGGTGCTCTGCAGATGTATCTCTCACACTATCCAAGGACACCTGCCTTACTGCTAGAACTACACAGGCGACGAGTGTGATGCTTACAGAGTACGTGGCAAGAGGCAATGCTAGACTCCCAAACCAAGGAAGGAAACCGACATGGTGGGATTGAGCGGCTGACACCGTAACCGGGCACATTTCCTTAGACCAAGCTGGACAGGAAGTGGTGTGTGACAGCGTGGAATGAGTAGCTCCATATTGGTTAGGCATGCTAATGTATTATAGGTGGGGGATAGTAAAGCAGGAAATGGAAATCCGTATACTTGTGTCATGCAGAAATATTACCAGCGTCGTTAGCGACAATCAGTTCAGGAACCTGACAACCGGAGACTGAGATGGGGGAGGACCCACTAGCACGGTGACCCACGGTGAGGAAACCGCAGCACCAATATTAGAAACGGGAGAGGCGTGGCCAGGCCCTGAGGTTCGTGACGACCAAGCGGAATGGGACCACTATTGCATTATGAACAGCAGACAATGGCAGGGTGAGCAAATGTCTTGCACTGTTTGGAGTTCAAGGGTTAGTAAAACTACGTAAAACCCCGGTGACTCTTCATAGCAATGAAGCGAGTACTCCAGTGGTCCAGACTGCTTAACCTCAACTGCAAGAGGATGTACAGACATTACCGAAGCCAGACATCATAGAGCCTGCTGAAGGATGTACCCCATGGGTATCACACATAGAAGCAATCCGTAGGAAGGGTGGAGAAAGTTAGCCCAGCATCTTTTTGGACATGAGGCAAGCAAATCATGTGATAGAAAGGGAACGGCACCTGAGTCTTCAATATCTTGATCAGTTATCTTAATGGCGCATATATATTTTCAAAATTGGGCATAAAGAAGGGTTATCAATGACTAAACTTGGACCCGCAATCACATTACATCTCTACATTCTCCACGTACATAGACCTATACCGCCACAAAAGGGTCCAGTCAGGATGTCCATGTACATTAAGAGTCCACCATTCTGTGTCAACACTCTGTTTCTGTCCCTCACAATTAAACTAAGGGGGTAATGGATCTTCTTGGTCCAGAAGAATGACTCCCTTCTTATGGAGAATGGATCCCAGTTGCAACAAAAGGTGGAACCTTTACCTGAGGGAATGACTCCCTTCCCCGGGTCTCAATCACTTTCCAAGGTATCAAAACAAAGTTCCAGCTTGAGATGTCAACAAATGGTAAAGTTCTCAGTTCAAACTCCATATTGCCCATTGTTGTTTCTTCACTATTGGGTTCCTGGAGAATGCCCCACTTCTCCAGGTATCTTGCTATCAGTACTTTCACAGAGTAAGGTGTGGTGAATCCTGCAGAGTCATCACTGAAAACACTACAACACCCACAATGGTAATGGCATACTGTCATTTGGAGCAGAAAACCATTCATACCACATATACACATTTGACATCTCCTGTCTCTGACATTTTTATCTCAAACAAAAATCCAAACCAATGTAACTCTAAAAAGCACAATAATCCTATGGACGCCAACTCCCATCAAGCCTCAACTACTGAGACGAGGAAGAGGAAGAAGGAGTTTTTGTGGATTAAGGAAACACCAAGTTAAGTGTGCAGACTAGTTGTTGTGATGCAAATCAGCTGTGCAAGACATTTAAAAATGGCGTGTCTCTTCAATTAAGAAGTGAATGTGGAGAAGAGAGATGCAGAGCGTGCGAAGTGGAAAGCAGAACCAAAGGCAGGCACACGAGAGCGGATTGTGCTGACGGAAGCAGGGGCTTCCTACCAGAAAGGCAAGAAACCGGGAGAAGCACAACGGGCACCGCAGGAGGAACACTGAAGAACCTGCAGCAGCAACAAGGCTGTCGGGGAAGCAGTCACAACTAAGAGCAGCAGTTCATCTAGCGTGTGAATGTGAAGCCGGTGGGAGCCCTGCAAGAGGGTGTGCAGAGCGGGAGATTCCATCCCGAAGTAAGGACTTCGCTGCACCAATACGCCACAGGCCAGAAATGCTTTCAAACACCGGTGAGTCTGCCTAGAAGCACTGGGAACCACAGGGTGTACAGGCAGGTGGACAAACAATTGGAAACTTATTTTGAATAGCAGCAAAGTAAAATAGAAAGAAAGAATTTACACAAGTCTCCATATATGAGATGTGAATATGGGGGAATTTGGAACAAGTAGTACTTGAAGCCAATAAAGTATAAGTGAAGATGTACAACTATACTTGAAGAGAAAGAAAACTGAAAGAAAAAGAGAAGGCATAGAACCTTTGGGGGAAATATACCTGACAGGAGAGTATACCAGGGGATCTACAAAGCCCAGAGGGGATTCCTGGCAGGAGAATAAACTAGGTAATCCATCTAGAGTATGTGAAGGGAAAAGACATTGTGAAAAGGTTCCTCGGAGGGGAGTATGTCAGGAGATCATCTTTAAGAAGTTGCTGTGTAGAAGAGACATTTTTGGCATCCTTAAAACAACATTGCTTGGAAAAGACACTTTTCATCATTCTTAAGAAAGTGTTGTGTGAAAGAGACATTTCTACTACTTTTAAGGAATCATTGTTTGAACAGAAGATTTTAATATTCTACCCGAGACATTTCAGGGGAAGGGAACTATCCCCTAGATGCAAGGATTGTTTTGTTGGATTTAAATTCTTAGATTTTGTACACTTTTTGCTGAATCTAAAGCAGAGCTACCTTTCACCTTTTGTTGTTAATATTTAGAGTGAGGGTCAGCCATGTTTTGGTGACAAGACACAGACTCATCTTTAGTTTTTTTTTCTTAGGCAGGGAAACTCTTGTTAGGACAGAAAGGCCTGTATCCAAACATTACAACTTTGTGTCCGCCTCTCATTTCTGACCCCTCACACAGGAGAATGACTCCCCTGACCTTTTCCAAGGCTTATTTTACAATTCGTAATGCCAACAGGAATGCCTCTATTCCCCAGGTCTTTTAATAGGCAGTTCACAATGCCAGCAGGAATGTCTCTCTTCCACTGGCCTTTTCTCAGGAGTGTTCACAGTGCCAGCGGGAATGCCTTCCTTCCCCTTGCCTTCTCTTGGGCAGTTCACAATGCCAACAGGAATGCCTCCTTTCTCCTTGCCTTTTCTGCAGTTCACAATGCCAGGGGTTACGACTCCCTTCCCCTCGCCTTTTCACAGGCTTGGCTTGCAGTTCAAAATTTCAATGGGAAGGACTCCCTTCCCCCAGGTCTGTTCGCAGGCTTGGTTTGGCCCACTCGATTCACTCTCCTGCCAAGTGTTGCCAAGAGGAAGATACCTTGTTTTGGTATATGGGTCCTAGAGCCAGCTTTCTCTTCCACTCCATTCTGACCAACTTGGCTCCCTCTCTCGCCAAGTGCTGTCACAAGGAAGATACATCATTTTGCTACATTTGTCCCAGATCCTGCTTTCTCTTCCACTCCATTCTGAACAACTGGGCTCCCTCTCTAACCAAGTACTGTCATGAGGACGATACCTTTTTTTGATTTATGGGTCAGAGACCCCGATTTCCAAGCCCCCACCAACACAGGCATCTAGCCCTTTACCTTTGCGGGCCTCTGGATGCTCTGTCAATCCTCCTTGGGTGCTTGCGGTCATTCACAGGCATGCAGAGGTATTTCTCTGCCTGACGGCTCTGGTCCTCGGCTTCTCATTCTCGGTTATGGATTCCCGCTCCCAGGGCTTCTCCAGGTTTGCTCTAGGCAACTGGGTTCTTGGTTCCTCCAAGACCGGAGGGATTTCTTCTTCTCTGCGTCTCCTTTGAATCGCCTGGGCTGAGCGGTCCTTCCTCTTTGACTGAAGGTGCAGCTACGGCTCTCCCAAAGGCAGATCCTCTGCTTCTCACACAGTTCGTAAATACTTTGTCAGTTTGAATCCTAGCCTCCCAGTTCCGCATCTGCGGAAAGTTAAAATGGTGAATACCATTTCATCTGGTATTCTTCATGACTCTGCGCCTCTTCTTCGTCTCAGTTGGAGTCACATAGGCTTTACTTGGGTCATCTGTCCTCTGCCTTATCTCAGTAGAGCTCAGCTCTAAAGCCACAGACACATATGTGGGGTGGTTAGGTAACATGTCGATGAGGTACAAGGGGTGTTTAGATGTATGGTGAGTATAAGGTTGGAATACTGTGTTTCCCTTAGGTGATCATCCTTGTCCCTAGAGGGGAGTCTCTCCCCATGTGACCCTCCCACTGAGTACCACCCTCAGGGGGACTATCGGGCAGCAGCCTCACTTCCCTGGCCTCATGGGAAGGGGCTCCCCCTCGGGGTAAAGTGACAACATCTAAGGATTCATCACAGAATTCTGTTTGTAACGCATTCCATACTCTCGCTCAACAGTCATTAAACTGTGCTCCATCATGATTGTCATTATTCATCTGTACCCCTAGGCAGCCCGCCTTCCTCGCTGAGGGGCAATGTGCTCGCCTTGGAAGCAAGACGACACGGAGCAACACAGGTTCGATCCCCCGGTCCACGCTTAGACCCCTCTTGGTATTAAGCATGTGAGAAATAACCTATTATATCATATGCCATCTGCTGGTTCTCCTAGCAGCGCTGTGAATACCATTTTTATGTTCCTCACTGCCAATGTAATCCCTGCAGCCTGTTTTTCTAATGTATATATCCATTTGCCTGCCCCTGCTGTGAGTGAGGGTAATGCCTTCATTACATTGTTTCTGTCCATGTGTGGCCAGGGCGTATATTGTGCCCTCCCATGTCCCTTGTGTAGTAACAGAAGCTGTGTTCCCGACTGTGTTAACCTGTACAGTTCTCCCTCCTCTCTTACCTTTTGCTACAGCCATTCAACCTGGTCATGTGTCAGGAACCAGGATTGGAAATGCTGGAGTCGCTGGAAGTTCTGACTTCGATGAACTTTCTAGTCCTCACCCAACATGGCGCCGGTGCCTATAAATCTAGGCCCCGCCCACTACTCGGCGCGTTGTATCTGTGTTTGTTTTCATTCAACGCTCCGAGACCTGTGTACTCGTACTTCCTTACCGTGCTGTTGATTCCTCTATAGCCCTCCTGTAGTAGCCTGTACTATGTTATTTTCCCTCTCTTTCTACCTATCCTCCTTATTTCCGTACTTCTATTATTCCACCTACCTTACTTTTCTGGCTGTGGGTTTCCCTCCTCTCCTTCTGGCTACACGGGCTCGCCTACCGCTCTGTGTAGTCAGCGTCGGCTCCTCTTTCACGGAACCCTTCCATACTCCTTGCTTACCTCCCTGTCCACTCGGCTTCCTGCCTCCTTCTTGCTGGCCGCCTCAGTGTCGCCTCTCTGCGCCACGTTCAGTGGAGCTTATTAAGGCGTTACCTTTCTTTTGCTTTTACCTTTAACTTACATCCTCCTTGTATTCTGCTCTCCGCTACTTCCTTCATTCTTTGTATTCCACCCCTTTCTTCGTTATTCCTTCTTCCTTACTTTTGTTGTTGTTCTTCCTCGCTCTCTCCTTTTTCTCTTCACCCATTGTTATCAGTATCCTCTCTTCGGATTGTGTATTCCACGATTACTATTATCCCGGACATTGTACCTGAAGATCTGTGCCATCTCTTGAACTCATCATCTGAACCCATCTATGGACTAGGGTTTTTTCTGCCTTCGAGCTTTTTCCCCTAGAACTGAGGCTGGCCCCCTGGAGTTCCCCTAGGGCAGGTCTTAACCTCTGCCAAGGGGGCCTCCGCAGGGGCCAGACCTTACCTATACGAAAAGAAGGTTCGAGCACCTGGAGTCAAAGGTTCAAGGACAAAGAGGAGACCCCAGAAGACCGAGACTACCCTTCAAGGATTTACCTCAGGGGAGTCAGGTGAGGAGAAAGGGGAGGTAGACTCGGATCTTGACAGTATACAACGCCCAACACCTACCATGGCCTCATTGGAACAATACCAAGAATTAGTGGCAGCTATGCAGAACCTTACGGCCGAAGTCCAGGCGCTAAGAACAGAGAATATCGCTCTCCGACAGCAGGTGGTCTTACATAGAGATGACCACGGCGATCTACCAGCTATGCCCCTTTCTTTCGGCAAGTATGATGGTCATCCGGGAGGATTGAAAGACTTCCTGGACGCCTGTAATGTTTATTTTGCCTTTCGAACCCATGCCTTTGAATCAGCGAAATCTAGAGTCGGATTTATAATAGCCAATCTCACAGGGAACGCACTAGCCTGGGCCACCCCGCCGGTCGCCAGAAACGACCTCTCCTTGAATGACTATGATCGTTTTGTAGCAAACTTCAAGGAAAAATTTGACAGACCCGAAGTATTCTACTCTTCTCTAGAAGCCATTTTTGATGTCATACAAGGGAATACAGACGTCCAAACGTACATATCCCGCTTCCAGGGATTGGCGGCTAAGGCAGACTGGCCGGACTCTGCTCAACAAACCATATTCAGAAGAGGACTTTGCGATGAAATCAAAGATGAGTTGGCTCGTGTGGCCCGACCAGTATCCTGCCAAGAATTGATGACCTTGTCTCTACAGATAGAATTCCATTTGACGGAACGACGACAAGAAAGAAGACGAATCAGAGGTACCCCTCAATCTGTCAGTCTACCTATCCATTCTCCCACAACCAGGACAAATTTCACTCCTGAAGAACCCATGCAAATAGCGGCCATCCGAGGGCCTCTCACTCCTGAGGAACACAAACGTAGAAGGGAAGCCGGATTATGTATGTATTGCGGTTCCTCTAAACACTTATTAAGAAACTGTCCGGAAGTGCCTCCTAGGCGGAAGGAAAACTTCAGCCCCCGATCTACTGCAAGGGAAGTTTCGGGGGAAGTGCCAAGTACCCTTGCAACCACTCAAGAACCATGAACAACCCTGAGGAGAACAGTCTGATGGTGTTCCGAGTCAGATTGTGGCTATCCGACTCCGGTCCCACCGAGGTGCTTGCCATGTTAGACTGAAGCAGCCGGGAATTTTATGGACTCCAACTGGGCACGGGAACATCAAGTATCCACTAAACCTAAGGTTACTCCCATTCCGGTGGAAGGAGTGGATGGCAGGCCTTTGTCCTCCGGACCAATTACCAGAGAGACGATACCCTTAAGGATGGAGCTGAGTCATCATTCAGAATATTTGGTATTCGATCAGATCAGAGCTGCACACTTTCCTGTGGTCATTGGAATCCCTTGGTTAAGAAAACACAATCCTTACATAGGGCCTCATTACGACCCTGGCGCTAAGTGAAAAACGATGGCGGTAAATGGTTACCGCCATCGTTTTCCGCCAGGTCCGATCATGACCCGTGACCATTAACTACGATGCTATTAGCGGCATCGTAGTTAACGCTGCCGCTAACTGCGCCAAGGGCGCGTGCACGCGACCTCCCACACCGTACTTAGCGCCATGGCGGAAAGGTACGCGAATGCCGAAACAAGCGGACATGCACTTAACGCCATCACCCAGCCCGTTAAGTACCTTACCGCCATGGTGCTAATTACGCCATCGCGAACCAACCGTAAAGGGCCATGTAAAGTGAATGCAGCTGCCACAGGTGCACAGAAACAGCACAGGTGAAGGCAATACGGACTCAGGAAGTACAAAAAGAGCACACCCCACCCCTTCCCACACCCAGTCACACTCCACAATGATACCAATACGACTAGCAATGTTGGGGCTGGAGGACCTGTTAGCAATGCAAGTGCTACAACAGCAACAACAACAACAGGCAGCACAGAGGAGACGCAGGAGGAGAAGGAGGGCAAGGCAGGCCCAACAAGCCCCACCAGCACAGCCAGTGCCACCACGCAGGCAGCCCCCAATCCCACGCATCATAGCCAATCCATTCAACCTCACTGCTGAGCAGATCCACACCCTGTACCGTTTGGACCGGGACACCATCACCGCCATCGTAGACATGACACACAACAACATCGTCAGCATGATAGAAACTCCAACCGCCATCCCACCCCTACTGAAGGTAGTGTCTGTACTCCACTTCCTGGCCACAGGCACCTACCAGCACACAGTGGGGCACTTGCATGGCATTTCACAACCATTATTCTCACGAACACTCATCCAAGTGCTCGAAGCCCTCCTCAAGCACACAGACGACCACATCACATTACCACGGACTGCCCAGGAGATTGTAAACACCAAAGTGGGTTTCCATGCACTAGCCGGCATACCTGGTTGCATTGGTGCCATCGACTGCACCCATGTGGAATTGGTGGTTCCACGTGCCATGGAGGTACCGTACCGCAACCGGAAACAGTTCCACTCAATCAACGTGCAAATGGTCTGTGACTCCAACAAGATCATCACACATTGTTGTGCCCGATTCCCCGGATCAACCCATGATTCTATGGTCCTGAGGAACTCCACAATACCACGCTACATGGAGCGACATGCAGGCCCAAGATCCTGGCTACTCGGTGAGTCCAATGTCATGGAAGTGGGCAGGTGAATGACGTACCGATGCATACTCCACCTGGCTGAAAGGGGGGGGGGGAATGATGCATACTCCACCTGGCTGAAAGGGTGGGGGGAATGATGCATACTCCACCTGGCTGAAAGGGGGGGGGGTGATGCATACTCCACCTGGCTGAAAGGGGGGGGGGGTGATGCATACTCCACCTGGCTGAAAGGGGGGGGAATGATGCATACTCCACCTGGCTGTGAGTAGCAGAGAGAACGGAGACAGAGGATACCCTGAAGCAACCCATACTCCACCCAACACCAGTAAAGCCAATAGCCAATGTATGCAGCCCTACCATGTGAATGAGGTTGTGTCCCAACCATGACACAACCATCTGCAAGTGCATTCTACCAAATCAGACCACATTGTCAACAATGAAAAGCACCTACAATCACGTCACCAAACACCATCAACCGATAGGCCTGTTCCCTATAACTGCCCACGAAGGAGGCACATGACGGACAGAAACATCAACACACCATTACACAGACAGCAGGCCCCCAAAATGTCCCTGTCTACATCAGCATTGCTCACTGGGGTCATGATGAGGCCCACAGCAATGTTGCAATGATGTGCGCATTGCCATCACAGGACATGTGCCAGGCCAACTAACCAAACGGCATGAACGGACACAGTGGATACTCACAATGCATTCAACCCCTCTGCATGCATTGGGTGATGGCATGCAAAACAGGCCATGGGAGCCATGAGCATATACTGGTTGCATTGCGTGAATCAATTAGTGCATGTAGAAGTGAGACAAAGTAACATTTGGATGCAAGCCATGGTGGCACATCATGTTCTTGATCAGACGACATGACTGACACATTCATTCTCGCCTACGTACAGCTGATGCAGGCTATCCCCTGAAGAGGTGGCTCCTTACACCAGTCTGGAACCCGCAGAACCAGCACGAGGAGGACTTCAACCGTGCACATACAGGTACCCGTGTGGTCAGAGAGCAGACATTCGGCCTATTGAAGGCACGGTTCCGATGCCTCAGCAGGTCTGGTGGGGCACTCCTGTACCGCCATGAGAAGGTGGCAAAGATCGTCATGGCATGTGTCATGCTACACAATATGTGCGTCAGACGGAATGTGCCCCTGCCCCCTGACGCAGAACTGCAACCACCTGACGATGAGGATGAGGAGGGTGCAGATGGGGCGGCACCCCATGGAGGAGGCGATGCACAGGAGGGGCGTGCAATGCGCCAAACTATCATCGACCACTGCTTCTAGCACACACGGCTGGTGTGTATCACATGGAGACTGCACTTGGGGCACTGTGTGTCTCTGGGACATGCACACTGTAGACTGTACACCAATAAAGCACACATATGCAATGAAAATGTCCACACATTTCATTTCGGGAAAGCAAAAAGTGTATTTCAATCATAAAACGTTGTGACACAATCCCTCCACCCTCCCCATCCCCCCTGCACACCCCAACACACCCCCTCCCACCTCCCCCCTGCACACCCCAACACACCCCCTCCCACCTCCCCCCTGCACACCCCAACACACCCCATGTAAGTGTCAACAGATGCCTGTGACAGTGGCCACAGGCTGTTACAAGCCCCCTCTCCCGGCCCCCGGGGCAACCCTGGCTGTGGAGCACAGGTTACATCCGGAACGTCGGACGGGGGTGCTCTGTGCAGAACTGGCAGCGTAGGATGTCCCTGCCTGCCCCCGTGCATGCACGTCCTGTAGGGTGTGGGTGAGCTCAGTGAGCGCACGACGCAACCCGGCAAGTTCACCACAGATGTCCCTAGACATGGTCTGCATGGCATCCCTCAGGGTGGCAGTGCTCTGCGCTACTTCGGCCCTTAGGGTCTCCGTGGCCTGTTCAATGGTTGCCCTAGCCCCCACACATTCCGCGGCATGCTCAGTCAGTATTGTGGACAGTTGTTGCTGCCGTTCTATGATGTCCTCGAGGGACTGCTGCCCCTGCTGGGCCATGCCCAGTGCTGGTGGTGTGATGGAGGGGCTGCTCCCCTCCTGTGGACTGAGGACTGGGCATGGGGTAGAAGGCCACTCCTCTTCCTCTGTGTGCCCCTGTGTGTGATCCTCATGGGGGCTGGCGTTTGACAAACAGGGGGAATGTAGAAGGTCAGTGGGGCTTCTGACTTCGTGCTCCTCAATGTCAGAGTCTGAACATGCAGCAATTGCAGCTGTTTCACCCATGTTGCTGCTGGCCGCAGACCCAGTGCCTTCTGTGGCAGGCAATGTTGGTACAGGTGGAGCTGCTGCTGCTGGCCTGCTGCCTACAGGGCTGCTTGCCGGTGGGCCGTCCGGTTTGCTTGCAGTGGATTCTGCTTGTTGTGGGGTCTGCCTCACTGCAGCTGAGGTTGAGGGTGCGGGGATGGTATTATTGGCCTTCTTGGCTCTCTTCGTCGCAGGGGTGTCCTGGTCCTCGGGGTGTGAATCTGTGCCTGTGGTGGAGCAAAGGAGGGAGGGCGTTATTGATGGGTCTGCGGACTTTGGAAAGACAATGATTGACATGATTCTGGTCAGTAGATGAGGCATATTTCAGGCAGGGCCATGCAGGTTGTCTCCTTTTTGTGTGGAATGTGGATGCAGGTATGTGGGTGCCAGCAGTGTATACAGGGTGGTGCTCGCATGTGGCTATGGGCAGTGTGGAGCTAATGTGTTGCATTTACACTCTAGGGCAACCTTGTGCTACACATGAATGGACTGCAGTGACTATGGCATGTCTTGTTTGAGGCACCTACCTTCATCGCCTGATGTCGGAACTCCCCTTTCCATCCTTCCGACGCCTTTAATGCCTTCCATGCCAATCGTGGTTGCACAAATCTCCTCCCACGGTTGGAGTTTTAGTGGGGATTCCGAACCTCCACCGGTACCCAGGGCAAGGTTGCGGTTCGCAGAGATGACGGCTCTGACCCGTATGCGAAGGTCATTCCAGCGCTTCCTGCACTGCTGTGGGGTGCGGGGTACGGTCCCCACCGCGCTGACGCGCTCGGCCACAAGGGCCCACATGGCCTTCTTTTTTGCTATCGCTGGCCTGGTCATTTCCGGCGAGAAAACGACAGCTGCGTTGTCTTGCAGGGTCTCCGCAAGCATGCAGAGTTCCTCCCGGCTAAATCTTTCCTGGCGCTGGTGGTCACATGCCTTCTTAACAACTTTAGGCATTTTTGGGTAGTTGGATGGGTGGGTGATTGGTTGGGACAGGTGTCAGGGTTGGATCTGGTGTTGTTCGGAAGGATGGCAATGGATTGTGTTTTTAAAGATGGCCGACGTGCTGTTTCCCGTTCCGCCGCGATGACGCTATTTCCGGTTCTGCTTTTTACGGTGACTGCTAATTGCGGCCACCGCTAATTACGGTGGCCGCTAATTACGGTGGCCGCTACTTACGGTGGCGGAAGTGCACCTTGCTCGCCCTACGATGCCAGTAGGGGCCTTTTCCGCCATGGCGTTAATTGCATTACCGCCATGGCATAATGCTCGTGCGCGATGGGTCGTAATGTGGCGCTCTTTACGCCATCGGCCCACGGCGTAAACGCTCATTACGCCATGGCGGTAATGACGGCAGATTACCGCCTGGGTTGTAATGAGGCCCATAGACTGGAAGGCCAATAAAGTGAGTTTTAATTCACTCTTTTGCAAGTCGACCTGTATGAACCAGTCTGCATTCTCCACATACCAAGAAGTGACGTCAGATCCAGCCCTAGGTCCGGCTCTAATCGCCTCGATTCCAACACAGTATCAGGAGTTTTCTGAGGTGTTTTTAGACATTCAACCCCGAGAATTGCCTCCCCACAGAGCAGAAGACTGTGGGATTGACCTTGTTCCTGACGCTGAGGTTCCATTCGGGCGGATGTACCCTTTGTCTCTCCCTGAAAGGAAAGTCCTGTGAAGCTATCTGGACTCCAATCTACAGAATGGGCTCATCCAGGAGTCAAGATCCGCTTGTGGAGCCTCATTGTTCTTCATTCCGAAGAAGGATAGCGCTGAATTATGCCCATGCATCGACTATAGAGGCCTAAATAAGGTGACGATTAGGGACAGGTATCCCATGCCATTGATACGAGACATCCTGGAGGCGGTACAGGGGGCTATTTACTTCACCAAGCTGGACTTAAGGGGCGCGTACCACCTCTTAAGAATAAGACAAGGGCATTCCGCACCCCTTTTGGACTATTCGAATACAGGGTGATGCCATTTGGCCTTGTCAACGCCCCTGCCGTTTTTCAGAGGTACATGGACAAGGTATTTGCTGATATGTTGTTCGTATCGGTTGTGGTGTATCTGGATGATATCCTGATATTCTCCCAGACGTTACCTGAGCATAGGGTACTGGTTAAGAGGGTACTACAGCCACTTCAGGATCACAAGCTTTTGGTTAAACCCAAGAAATGTCAATTCGAAGCCACTTCTGTATCCTACCTAGGATTCATTCTGTCCGGTAAGGGCATAGAGATGGATCCCATAAAGGTGAAGGCTATCAGGGAATGGAGAGAACCCAGCACTGTCAAGGAGCTACAAAGCTTCTTAGGATTAGCCAACTTTTATAGGAGGTTCATTCCTAATTTCTCCAACGTGGTGCTTCCTCTTACTTCCCTGCTAAAAAAAAGTGTCAAGTTCATCTTTGGAGAGGAACAACAGAGGGCTATTCAAACCCTTAAGGAGTGTTTCTCCTCTGCTCCCATTTAGATACAGCCGGATCAGACTAAACCTTACATTTTAGAAACTGATGCGTCAATAGGGGCAATAGGTGCCATCCTCTTGCAGAAGGCGGCTGATAACTCCGAACACCCGGTGGCATATTTCTCAAAGACCCTTACCAGTAGCCAACGAAATTACTCAGTCCTGGAAAGAGAGCTTTTGGCCATCAAATTAGCTTGCCAAGAGTGGCGTCATCTCCTACGGGGGCAACCCATTGTTTTGTGATCAGAACTGACCATCGTAACCTCCGGGTTCTCCAACAGATGGAATGTACCAACGCCCGTCATGCTCGATGGGTTTATTTTTTTTTGCAATTCGATTTTGTATTAACATACATTCCTGGCTCTGAAAATAAGAATGCGGATGCCTTGTCACGAAGCATAGGGAACAGCTTAGGGAATTACGAAGGACATGACCGTATTTTCCCCAATCTCAAGGTCTTAGCATCCACTGTTTCCTTCCTCCAAGATCTGGTACCTCAATATCAGACTTGCACAGAGCTCCCTTCTACAGTCAGCCAAGGTAGCGATGGATTATATTACCATGAGGACGCCCTTTTTATTCCTACCAAGAGACTCCAGAAACTCATCCTATCCTGGTGTCATGATTCTCACTTGACGGGACATCCTGGCATTAGAAAGACCTATGAACTACTACAAAGAGGTTTCTGGTGGCCAAATCTAAGAACAGATGTGTACCAGTATGTTACTTCATGCTCGATTTGTGCCTCTAATAAATACCAAATGGGTAAGCCGCTCAGTCTCTTGCAGCAACATTCCTTACCGTCACGACCATGGGAACATATTTCTACGGACTTCATTGTCGACCTCCCACCTTCTGACGGCATGACAGTAATCATGGTCACAATAGACTCTTTCAGTAAACTGGCCCACTTTTCTGCCTTCAAACAAATACCTTCCGCTTCAGAGACCACAGATGTTTTTCTCCGAGACATAGTCCATCTGCATGGGTTACCCCGGACTATAGTATCCGATCGGGGACCTCATTTCACGTCTAAATTCTGGGCTTCGCTTTGTCAGACTTTGGGTATTCACCGAGCCCTTTCCTCGGGTTACCACCCTCAGAGTAATGGGCAGACGGAGAGGTTAAATGCCAGCCTGGAGCAATACTTGAGGTGTTTCTGCAGTGTTTCTGCAGTCCACAACAAGAAAAGTGGCACCATTTCCTTTCGCAAGCAGTTTGCTTATAATAATTCACTGCATACCTCAATCCAAATGAGTTCTTTTTTGTGCACCTATGGGTTACATCCCCAACACTTACCTGGGCTCAGCTCTCCAACCACGAAGATCCCTGCCTTGGATGGTATCTTGCAGGAAATACATGAAGTTCATAAACTCGCCAAGAAGGCACACCAGGTCAGTCAACAAACTCAGAAGAGATGGGCAGATCAGAAAAGGGGATCAAATCCCAACTGGGGATTAGGACAATTAGTCTGGTTATCTACCAGATTTCTACCTAGATGGGTTCATGCTGGAAAGTTTTCCCCTCGGTTTCTTGGACCATTCCCTATTCTACAACAAATAAATCCTGTTGCTTATAAGCTCAAATTTCCGGACTATCTCAAGAGAGTTCATCCGGTTTTTCATGTCTCCTTGCTCAAAGAATATAAGGAAGATCCGTTCCTTAGACCCATTCACAAGGGTCGTGCCCAGGTAAGACCGATTCCAGAAGAATATGAAGTGGCATACTTGGTGGATTCCAGATACCGCAAGGGTCGACTCCAATACCTGATTCACTGGAAAGGCTATCCAGTGGAAGAAAGGTCCTGGGAACCGGTAAGCCATATTCATGGCCCCAGACTTCTGAGAAAGTTCCATCGTCTCCACCCGGGCAAACCTGGGGGTCCCCCGAGAGGAAGGGGGCATACTGTCAGGAACCAGGATTGGAAATGCTGGAGTCGCTGGAAGTTCCGACTTCGATGAACTTTCTAGTCCTCACCCAACGTGGCGCTGGTGCCTATAAATCTAGGCCCCGCCCACTACTCAGCACGTTGTATCTGTGTTTGTTTTCATTCAACGCTCCGAGACCTGTGTACTCGTACTTCCTTCCCGTGCTGTTGATTCCTCTATAGCCCTCCTGTAGTAGCCTGTACTACGTTATTTTCCCTCTCTTTCTACCTATCCTCCTTATTTCCGTACTTCTATTATTCCACCTACCTTACTTTTCTGACTGTGGGTTTCCCTCCTCTCCTTCTGGCTACACGGCTCGCCTACCGCTCTGTGTAGTCGGCGTCGGCTCCTCTTTCACGGAACCCTTCCGTACTCCTTGCTTACCTCCCTGTCCACTCGGCTTCCTGCCTCCTTCTTGCTGGCCGCCTCAGTGTCGCCTCTCTGCGCCACGTTCAGTGGAGCTTATTAAGGCGTTACCTTTCTTTTGCTTTTACCTTTAACTTACATCCTCCTTGTATTCTGCTCTCCGCTACTTCCTTCATTCTTTGTATTCCACCCCTTTCTTCGTTATTCCTTCTTCCTTACTTTTGTTGTTGTTCTTCCTCGCTCTCTCCTTTTTCTCTTTACCCATTGTTATCAGTATCCTCTCTTCGGATTGTGTATTCCACGATTACTATTATCCCGGACATTGTACCTGAAGATCTGTGCCATCTCTTGAACTCATCATCTGAACCCATCTATGGACTAGGGTTTTTTCTGCCTTCGAGCTTTTTCCCTAGAACTGAGGCTGGCCCCCTGGGGCTACCCTAGGGCAGGTCTTAAGCTCTGCCAAGGTGGCCTCCGGAGGGGCCAGACCTTACCTACACGAAAAGAAGGTTCGAGCACCTGGAGTCAAAGGTTCAAGGACGAAGAGGAGACCCCAGAAGACCGAGACTGACCTTCAAGGATTTACCTCAGGGGAGTCAGGTGAGGAGAAAGGGGAGGTAGACTCGGATCTTGACATCATGTCCTAAGCCTGTGTTAGATAAGATTTTTATGTTAGGGCTAAATCTACCTCACTTGCAAGAAGCCCCCGAACGTTCCACTTCACTGGTGGATTATTTTTCCCTATGCCTCTGAGTGGGAACCTCTTTCCACTCTCAAAGATCCTTTCACTCTTTTTATGGGTGTCATATTTAAGACTCATCATAGTATCTTTTTAATTTGATCATCTTTGTCAACTTTTGGCTTATACTGCCTATTGTTGCTGTGCTGCCCTTTGGCCTCCCCTTTTTAATTTTCTTTGACTAACCTTGTGAGAACTACAGTTCACAAGGATAGAAAGGATATTTTATCCTCTCTAAACTTTATTTAGGTGAGATCAGCACACCCCGCCTTATGTGGAGTACTGCGGGATACAATATATCCCCTTTCTCATTCTAACTGTAACATTTCTGTTACAGGGACAAGCTTACCTTAAATGGCTGGTGGCAGTGAACCTTTTTACTAATTCAGTCCACCTTTACCGCGGGCTGTTTCCACAGCCCCAGTAAAGGCACCCATCGGTGCTCATTTGACCAAAATGCCCCCTGCCTTCATTTTTCACCATTTTAGTGTCCCTTGCCCTTTCTTGTTATTTTCCCTGACCTCCAGCATGGGAAAATCATTTGTGTCAATGTTAACTTCGGCAGTAGAACTCGGTTAAGCCCACCCAAGTTCTAGAGTGTCTGTGAAGGCAGGCAGTGTGGGAGGTGTCCAAATCTCTGCAGCCCTTTGTCTTCCAGCCTGACTATGAGAATCCAGTTTAAACTGGGAGGCTGACTGTCCTGAAAGGACTGCCAACCCCCCAAGTTTGAATGTTGCATGTCTGTTTGATTGGCTGGGTTCCTGCATAAAAGTCTTACTCAGAAAGCTGAAGAGGTAGCCAATCACTGAACCTTTATCCCGAAGAGGAAGATGAAGAAAACACAGCTTAGACAATTTCCAGCGACCGGAGAGCCTGCTGTGTATCTAGAGACTGCTGTGTATCCAGATCTTGCTGTTACCCTTCCTTCCAAGCAACATGGGGCCTCGGAAATGATGTCCCTGACCAGGAGCCTGGTGCGACCGAAAAAGGCCTGCATTTTGAGCTATCCCACGGTGTGCTGCAACCTTGCAGGGCTGCAGTACCCCGGCCATCATGCAGTTTGTGGTCCTCTGGATTCCAAATCGAGGCAAAACTTTGGTGGCATCCTGCTGGACCTCCAGAGACGTGATTCCAGTCCTTAAAGTCCCCTCACCAGAGGACTGGACCAGATTAGCAACACAAATCCAATCAAAAATATTCTGTCTTCTTCTGGCTCCTGAAAAGGGCACCAAAACCACTCAACCATCCAGCCATGAAAAATCTCTTGCCTGCTGTCATGATGCCTACCTCTAAGGAGCCAGGTCCGACCCAGCAACCCCAGAGGCAGGCATCATTCCCCCCAGGGAAGTGCCAGCGGGCCCAAGCTGGGGCCCTTTGGACACAGTCCTGGCGCCTTAGGCGCCAGGCTCATGTTGGACCCCTGTCCTGGCGCCTTAGGCGCCAGGCTCATAAAGCTAGACAAGTGTTCAAGTGTTTTAATGTGCACTTACCTGATGCAGACCATGCTGCTACATCCAGGCCCTCTTGAGGCCTGAATGGAACTACTTTACCTGTGGGACTACTTTCCCCTGGGTGTGGTCGGGGAAGGATACATACCTGATCGGTGGAAGGATACATACCTGGAACTTCTTCCAAAGCTATTTAAACCACGCCCGATCAGCAACTCACGCTTCGCGTTGTTCTGCTCCTCGCAGCTGGACGCTCACCGTGTCAGCTGCTGCATCTGGACTTCAGCCACGCCTGTCAACATCCTGGGTCACCTGTAAGAGAGAATTGGGGAGAAAGAAGACCTTACCTGCTAAAGCTGCATCACGGAGACATCACTCCGACAATCCTGAAAGGGAAGACATCATTTTAAAAGCATTTCGCTACGATCGCTGCAGCGCTGCATTTCACTCACCTTTCCTGGGCACCTCCATCTTCAGCAGCGATCATCCGGATCCGCAGCCACTTACCAGAGCCTAGAGAGAAAAAGACAAGAACACAAGGTGAGAGAAGGAAGGGAATAGGAAAAGCTCAGTTTCCTTCTAAGACTTACCTGTTGGGTCATTCCCATTTCATTTCGGGTCCTGCCGCTTCCTGGCATTCCGGACCCCGGCCCCTATGGGGAAAAAAGACAAAGACATTGAATTAGCGAATGCAAAGACATTACCCGAACGCTCATCCAGAACTTACCTGTCATTTACTGGAACTGCACGTTTCACTTCGGGTCGGCGCCATATCTCTGGCATTCCGAACCCCGGCCCCTAAGGGGAAAAAGACATAAGCGTTAGCGCTTGCTGCAATAAGACAATGAACATTATTATTAAGCTTGAACTTTTGAACTTGCTACAGAACTCTTACAGCGCCTTACCTGAATAGTCAAGCTTATTTGAAGTCCCATCAAACCTCAATCCAGTGAAGTAACTGGGTTTCAACGCGCCCCTGCATCAGAAGCAGGATGGAGAACTCATCCTTCCAGACCCTAAGGTGAGACTTCACGGGGAATCGAGGAAGGGTATCGTGGAGGGTTGGAAGGGAGTGGGAGGCTTGAGCATTATTCAGTCAGTGGGTAATACTCCCTTTTCACGCACAGGGGAATATTCCTGCGAGCCAGAGAGTCCATCTTCAGAGCCCTGCGCTTCACCATAGAAGAAGCATCAGCACTCAAAGCCAGATCTGCGCCTCCGTGGGAATCAGGTGAGCGTGACACCTGCAGCCTTTCCCATTGATCCCTGCTGCAGAATCCCTTCCAGTGTCCTGTCTTCAGTCTTCATGACAAGGAATTCAGCGACCAGGTTTTTGGCTGCAGATCCTGAAGTCTCCCCTGCTGTAACCTCTTCTTCTGTGATGAGTAAACCACGCAAAGAACCTCTTACCTAGAGCCTTCCCTGTGAACCTTGCTGCAAACGCCCTTCCAGTGTCCTCTCTTCAGTCTTCATGATAAAGGAATTTTGGCAGCAGATCCTGAGGTTTTCTTGCTGCAAACTCTTCTTCCATGGTAAGGTTCTGTGTTGGCAGGGGTATTTACTTACCTTAAGCCTTTGTGATTTCTGTAAAGCTTTGAGGTGTTTCTTGTGATAGGCAGTCCTCTCATCCAGTTCACCCAGGGCCACTGCTGTTATCCTCCTAGGGTGTCTTCTCAGAGGTCCCTGGACCCTCACTAACTTTAAAGTGAACTACTTACTTGTTTGAACCATCCTCCACATGAACTCTGACGTTTGCCTGCCGCAGAACCCTATCTCAACCTGCCTACAGCTGGCACCTAGACCACTAGGGTTCCTCCTCTGCCTCTGAGTGAACTCATGCAATAGAATAAGAAAGGACTGGCTAAGAAAAGGATTCTGTCTTGAATAACAAGTGTTTAAAAGTGTACTTACTTGTGAAAGAGTAAGTTGGTAACTGTAACTCTGAGAGTGAGCAGTTACAAAAGTTCTTACCTACCTTGAATGTGTGTTGTACCATTCTGAAAAGTATATACAAGGTTATTTTACCCACCTGTGAATTGGTTGTGCATCTTCCACAAAAGTAATACTGTTGACTTCACTTTACTGTTCCTGTTAGTGTATAAATGTATGAATGCCCCAATTGGGTCTTGCTTCCCCTGACTTGCTGTTAGCCTGTCTAGAATAAATCTACCTCAGACTATACTTACCTTTAAATTGCTGGCAGATCCTTTAAAAAGTATATTAATTTTACTTACCTTGAGTTAGCTGTGTGCCATCCTAAAATAAGTTAGTTATTGATTACCTCAGTCTGTGTTCCACTGATCTGAAAAGCAACTCTAATAGTATATTACATCCTTAGGTGTTACCTGCCTAGAATAGTTGTGTGCCACTCTTAAAAAGTGTTCCGTAGGTATAGCTCACCTTGGTCTGCCTGTTGCAATCCTAAATTAGTGTAAAGAGTTCTTGCTTACCTTAGTCTGTGTTCCACTGAGCTGAAAATCAACAGTAATTATATATTACACCGAAAGGTCTTACCTGGTATAACTCTATGTTATTATAAATGTAGTTATAGGTATAAACTGTTCTTCGAATCAGTGTTACACTATTCAGTAAAGTATCCTGGTAACAGCGTTGGTTGATTATGTGATTTCTTTGCTGAGTGTCACTGCATAACTGACAGCTCAATCAAAATGTAACTATTGGTTTTACTCCCAATCAATAGGTGTGGCCTATGCTAAATGTGTATGATAAGGTCTGACTTCCCTAGAATTACTGTCAGGTATTCTGAAGAAGGTTTATTCTTTGGTCTGTGGATCTTCAAGCATTGTGTTTTTTTTTAATAAATGTGTTTATGACTCTATGACCAGTACTTACCCCAAGACTTAACGTGGCCTACTTGTATTTATAATAAACGTTTATTTTTTATAATACGTCTGGTTGTAAGTGTTTCTATTGAACCTTTGTTATACTACAGGCTCTATCTACTTTCCTACAGCCCTCTCTCCCTCCTAAGATAAGCCTGGCTGTTCTGTCTATGCTACCATATACTCAGGTAGTACAGTTTTATACTAAGAGTGGAGTCTTGTACTGTCTCAGTTGAATGGTTTTACTAAGCCCTTAGTTTGACTTGAGAAAACTGTCCTAACAGCCTCTGCCCTATAGGCTCTCTCCCTTTGGTGTTGGTACAGGTGGTATCTCAGACTCCTCATTCTCCCATGCTCCTTATCTGACGCACACTCATCTTCCTCCATTGCAACCTCTGTCTCTGGCCATTCGAGTCGAGTCACAATCTACACTGACGGCATGCAATTGTCCCTCTGGATGCCTCCAACCATCCACGCATGGTTCGAATCCCATCCTCGTTGCCATTGTTATAGTTTAACTTTATATAAATAAACCAGGAACCATATAACTATATATATATATATATATATATATATATATATATATATATATATATATATATATATATATATATATGTATATATATATATATATATATATCTTTCTTTATCTGCAGTCAACCTTAATACTGGCTACCTTTAGAACTTTCTCCCACCATTCCTTTATACATTCCAATGGCAGCATTCCATAATTCCATTACCACAGCAACATATACTTATTACTAATAAATAGCATTACCCAACAATATAACCCAATTAACATAGCAACATGTACTTATTAATAATAAATAACCTTATACAACAAATACCTGCACATCCCTGATCACTCTACTATAAATTTGGAACAGAATGTCACCTGCTCTCCGTTCGTTTGCATCTATCATCACTTTCGGTCCCTCCCCCTGCTCCTGGGCTGCTCGCGACAACTCTTCCTCTGTTCTGTGGAGCGCCATTTCTAATTCTCTTCTGACATATTTTCCACTTCCATAACCAATTGGTCACGTGTGACATTATCCACTGAGTCAGGTGTGGCATTCGATTTAGCAGTGGGAGCTTCCTGCTTGGTGCAGCTTGGGGTACATAATGGGGTTGGTAAAACCTGCTATGGGTTGCAAGGGGAAACACCCATATGCAGGCAGGGCTCTGGGGATAACATTAGGTGTAGGTATTACCTCCTTTTGTACTTTTTGTTCCTCTGGGGCATCTTCTAAATCCTCGACTGTTCTGTGAGGATACCCTGTCTACTTCTCAACTATCTCCTTTTATATTTCGCAGCCAAATACATATACATGTGTCCCAACAGATCCTTGTTTTTTTAGCCCCCTTTGGGGCGTGTCTTGTACATTCCCCCTTTTGTATTTGTGACAAACTCACAATGGTATTTGAGAATCTTTTCCTGGTACCACAGAACTGCTGTACACATATACTCAAGTGGGGTACTCATAACTCTTCCCACTTCTCTGCTTACCAAAAATAGCAGAGTTGTTTGCTGAGGTGTTTGCAGTCTGCAGCAGTCCATTCTGGTTTGTGCATGGAAGACCCTGGTAGTCTGTTTACTACCCTAATTCAGAGAAGGAGGAGACTGCTACTAAAACACCCTCGGGCCGCGGAGCTGGTTGCTGAGGTGGTTGAAATCTGCAGCAGGTTGTTTTGGTTTGTGCACGGAAGACCCTGGTAATCTGTTTACTACCCTTATTCAGAGAAGGAGGAGAATGCTACTAAAACACCCTTGCGCCGCGGAGCGGCCGCTGAGCTGGTTGCTGAGGTGGTTGCAGCCTACAGCAGTCCATTTTGGCTTGTGCACAGAAGACTCTAGTAGTCTGTTTACTACCCTTATTCAGAGAAGGAGGAGACTGCTACTAAAACACCCTCGCGCAGTGGGACGGCCGCAGAGCTGGTTGTTGGCGTGGTTGCAGTCTGCAGCAGTCCATTTCGGTTTGTACACGGAATACCCTGGTAGTCTGTTTACTACCTTTATTCAGAGAAGGAGGAGACTGCTACTAAAACACCCTCGCGCCCCCAGCGGCTGCGGAGCTGGTTGCTGAGGTGGTTGCAGTCTGCAGTAGTCTGCGGCTGTTCGAGGGTGTTCGGGCGGTAGCGGCCGCAACATGACTTCAATCAGAAGTCAGGAAGAAGATGGGTGTTGGCTCCGTAGCCAGCGCACCCGCAGTGAGGACAGCGGGCTGGAACACGGAAGCCTGTTGAAATCTCCTTCACATTTGAGGAAAAATCCCCTGCACTCTCTGACAAGAACGACACCCAGGAAAGAGTCCCAGCCGCAACGATGAAGCCGACCAGACAGCACTGGAAGGAAGATGGCGCCAGCAGGAATAATGGATGACCACGCCATGTGGGGACTGGCGTCCCTCACCAGCCCGAGTGGTCCACAACCTTCTTAGAATCCTTGCAGGCAGCAGATGAGGGCGAGGCACACGAAGGGATGGAGGACCCCACCAACACGATAGGTTTCCTATTGTCTGCAAATGACCCTCCGCGCCCCCAAGCCAGGACTTGCAGCATCACCTCTTACCTGACCCTGTGACTCCACCGAGACTTCCGGTATTAGGTTCATGACACATTCCCAGTCCAGGGCTGGATCCGGAACTCCGGACTCGACTTGAGGGCACAGTTGGGGTTACTGACAGGTCGAGCTCATCTAAACAGGGTGAGAAGGTAGAATCTAAACCTCCCCTTAAAGAGAGAAACAACCTTTGAAACAAAGTTGATCCTCCTCCTTTTCAAATGACACCTAGCTCTCAAATCTTGACTGCATCATACATGAAGCAACCATCATCGAGAAAGAGGGGCTCTTCACTCCTCCAAAGCAAAAGCTGGAAATCGCGATTGAGATCCATCTGATAATCGCTAGAGTCAACTTGGTTAGCACCCCAAATGTTATAAATGACTTTGAGGAAACAGCCTGGGGAACAGACTTCTCTTACTCCACGGATGAGGAATCAGATTCCTCTGCGATGCTGGATGAACCCGAGGTCACCTTGAAAGTTCAAACACAAGAGAATGGCACTCGAGACAAAGAAGAAAGGGCAGCAGTTCACCTATGCTCAAGAAGAGCTTAAAACGACTGAACAAAGCGCCACATAAACTACAGAGTCAGAGGAACAAACCTGATAAGATCCTGAACTCACTAACATAATCCTCTGATCCCCTCACCTTTGTCGATGAATAAACAAAATAATGACCTCAGCTCTAGACTCCATCGCCCCACTCAAACCTAGAAAGAGCAAACCCAAAAGGCATGTGAACATCTGGTTCTCACCGTACCTGAAATCACTTAGACTTGAGAAACGAAAAAGTGAACAGGTATACAAGATCAACCTCAGTAAGATAACCTCCCTCTACAAGAAAGAAATTCTACTTGCTAAGCAAGACTCCTACAACCAGAGAATCTCTCAAGCGAGCTCAAGTATAAAAGAACTGTTCATAATCCTTAAAGAACTGGAATCTCCCACCCCAGTCCCAGACACCTGCGTGAAGGATAAAAATTGGTGCACCAGCATTCAAAACGCCCTCTCCAATAAAGTGACAACCCTACAAGCCAAGATTGCCAACAAAAAAGAAATCCTTCACCACTCAACCCCTGTAGCCAGCATGTCCCCGCCCACACCAAAAACCCTTACACCGCTTTAGCTTTTCTAAAGTAACCATCCTAGAGGTAGGAAAAGTCATACTCACCCTCAAACCCTCGAACTGCCAAGGCGATCCATGCCCCTCCCAACTCAATAAAGACGCAGTCAGAGGCCTATTACATTCTATCTCAAAGCTTATTAACTCCTCCTTCTCCACTGGCACCATCCCTAATAACCTCAAAGAGTCTTGGGTCCTCCCATTACTCAAAAAGCAATCACTGGACCCGTCTATACCCACAAAATACAGACCCATCACCACAGTCCCCTTCCTGCTCAAAATTTTTGACAAGGTAGCATACCTCCAAATACAGCAATACTTAGAACAAAATCACCTCCTAGAAGTCTGCCAGTCCGGATTCAGACCTCAACATGGGACCCAGACAGCACTAATCTCAAAGCACAAATTGACACAATTAGAGACAATGGTAAAGCCGCACTACTACTACTCCTCGACCTATCAGCAGCATTTGACTTAGTGGACCATAAAAACCTCTGTATCCACTTGAATTCGGCTGCCCACTTCTCGCAAGAAGTGATAGGCTGGATTCAGTCATTCCTTAATAACAGAATCATGCGCGTATTCTCATTGTCAGCATCTGCTGACTCTAACCCCATTACCTGTGGGGTGCCCCAAGGATCATGTGTCTCCCCCAACCTGTACAATATATTCACAAAGCCCCTTTTCGATGATCTTGATGGTCTTGGTATCACCTACACTAACTATGCCGATGATACTCAGATGCTCATACCGTTGACGGGAGATTATGACAAGGATTTGGCCTTGGTGAATAGAGTGTACCTCATCATCCAGGCATGGATGGCCTCTCATAGTCTATGCCTGAATGATGACAAGACTGAGTTTATAATCCTTGACACCTCCTACAATAATAACAAACTTGGCCCGAGCTACACCAGCTTTATCATAGATGATATCACCATCAAAGTAGCCAAAGAAGTCAAAACCTTACGCTTCTACCTAGACGCCACCCTTACCTTCAACAGACAGGTCAACTCCATGGCCTCCTCTACTGCCTACACATGTAAACTAATCAGAGCGGCCAAGCCCTACCTCTCCACCAACAGCTGCACCACCCTGGCAAGAGCCTTCATTTTGTCAAAACTGGATTATTGTAACGTCCTATATCTAGGGACTAACAAATACATCACCAACAAAATCCAGATCCTACAAAATAATGCTCTCAGAGCAGCATTGAGTATTCCCAAAAAAGCTCATATCTCTGACATAAGGAGATCGAACAACTGGCTCACCACAATGGACAAAATCTCACTAAAAGTAGCTTCATTCACACATAACACTGTCCCACGTTACCTTATAGACAGATTCAAGAGACATTCTTCCAACCGCCCCACAAGAACTGCCAACTCCAACTTCCTGACGGTGCCCAGATTTAAATGCTCCAAAACCGGAGGAAGCAGCTTCCCGGTAAAAGCCGCTCAACTTTGGAACTCCCGCCTTAAGGGTAGAGCAAACATACTCACACTTTAGGCAGAACTTTATTCACTGGACTAAGGAAAATTACCACTAACACATAGACTATCCCTTACCGACACCACTACACCTTCCCGGGACGTTTCTCTCTTCCTTACTCAACCCACTCTCTGACCATCTGTCCATATTAATCTAGCCACCTTTACCTACCCTACTCCCTTTGTACATAATCTGAATATACATGTATATAACTATATAACTGCACAACAACTTGTTCATAAACTGTATATATATATATATTTCTGATGTTTGTTAATCTGCTTAGAATCACATGCTGTGCATAGGTCCGACATCCAGTGGTCACTGCGGAGTATTGCATTTTGTTTTTCGTAGTCGAAAAGGGGACGTCGACAAGGCGTGTCTGTAACACTATCCCTATAGTGACGTGCATTGTACCCACAATCCCTCACGCGTCGAGGTCCCTCAGATTGTTTTTTTCCGCCCAGTTTCTGGTCGCCTTTCGCGGAGCTCCTAGAGAGACATTGCTAATACTTGCCACGGACCTCGGTCCTTTGTTATACTTAATATATTATTAACGATCCCTCCCCTCGACGTTAGCTGTGAAGCTGTTTCTCCGCCGAACAGATTTTCGACGGAGAGGAAGAGCGGAGGAGATCCTTCGGCGCTGCCGAACACGTGGCCTGGCCTCGACGGCCAACATACAGTAGGGAGAGTGGGGGTTCGAACTTTTATCTTCTCTTTGAGAATGTCTTTCTTTCTCCCCTTTCTTTCCCTTGGGGTTGTTATCGCCAGCTATTATTGCCTCAGCTATGGAGAGGACACCTTTTATGTTCTGCCCACGCTGCAGGGGCAAATATACTTGGAAGGATAAGCACAAGCTCTGTAATCGTTGCTTGCCCCTCGATCACAAAGAGGACAGCTGCGCAGCCTGCAAGCTCTTGAAACCTAGAACCCTTAAGGAACGAAGGGTTAAAAGGTGGGCGGACTACGCGATGTCGAAGTCAGTTTCCTCACCCGCTGCCGCTGTTACTGAAAGTGACGAGGAGGGCGATAACTCGACGTCCGTTACGGAAGTCATGAACCCCCAGAAGGAGCGTTCCCGCTCCTCGACGTCCGTCCCCGGCCCCGACGGGCTCGGCTCACGCCCTGCTTATGGGGATGAACACCCCGGCGACAAGGACGCACATAAACCCCATAAGGCTAAACATACAACCCACGGCTCTTCTTCGTCGAGAACGAAGGATCCATCAGCGCCGAAGGGGACGCAGGGCACTCCGGCGGCTACCGCAGACCGTAAAGGTCTCAAGCCCCACCCGCAAACGCAGCCGCGACCAGCGATTGGGCTTTCATCTAACACGGGCGCTACCCCAAAAACATCCGACGTAACGCTCCATAGAGCGGCCGTCGAGGTACAACGCGCAACGCACACAACGTCGACACCAGAGCCCTCGACTGACAAACTCGTTGTCGAGAGCCTAGCGAGAATTGTCTCCGAAGACAAACGTGCGCGGACGACGAAACAAACGTCGAATACCGCGACGAAATAGCACAAAGGTAGCCAAGAACTGCCCCTTTCATCTAAGGACGCTTCTGAACTACCGGAGGGCTTTTCAGAAGGAGACGGTAACCTCTCGTCGACGTTGTGGGAGCGTTCGAAGCGGTTCGAAGGTGAAAACACAGATTTCCCCCCTCTAGACTATTCAGGGGTACCCCATGAGACCCTTGAAAGACTCCATTCTTGCATGGAGAAAATGGAAAGGTTTCTAGGAAACCAAGACCCACCCACTCACAAAAGACAAAGAGAATGGCCCCAGGATGACCCTAGAGTCAAGATTCCTAGGCTGGTTCCCCCTTCCACAGATGTATATGACCTCACTGAGGAGGAGCAATACCTTCAGGAAGATGAGGAGTGTTTGGGTGGGCAAGAAGAAGAACTTGAGGAAGAGGGGTTCGAAGAAGATCCTTACACTAATTTCGAAGAGGATACAGCTACATCGCAGCCCTGGCAATCCCCGTCAGTGCAGCCGTGGCAATCCCCATCAGTGCACTCAGACCCTGATGCCTTTCACCCTTCTCCTCTCAAGGATTCACATATTGGGAACTCCTCTCCCATAGATGACCAACCTTCCCTCAATGCACTATTGCGCAAGGCAGCAGCGCATTTTGAGCTTGACACAGGGGAAGATCTTCCAGACATAGACTTTGTAGAAAGAGTTATTAAAGAAAAAGCCCCTGTTAGCCAGTCTATTCCACTCCTGGCTTCTATTAAGAGAAGAATTTCTCCTTCCCTTTCTAATCCAGCTTTAGTAAGAGGGGTCAACCCTAGAATAGAAAAGCTCTTCAGCCCTTCATCCTCTGACCCTTTATACATCAGAGGACACTCTATTCCGGACTCCCTTGTAGTTACCAACACAAGGAAAAGAGCAGGGGTACCACTATCCACTAGTGAAGCACCACCTGACAAAGAAGGCAAGAAGCTGTACGCACTTGGGAAGAGAATCACGACCTCCGCCGCCTTCTCTACTAGAATTGCTAATAACAACTCCCTATTAGCTAGCTACGCAGATGCACAGTGGAGCAAGCTGCGCAGCGAGGCAGAGGACGCACCTGAACCCCTGCGGTCACGTCTGCTAACTGTAATATCAGAGGGAACACTTGTAAACCAGGGCATCGTTAAGAACTCCCTAGTTGCCGCTGAAACTGCTGGCCGATCCCTGGTTCAGGGAATACTTCTCAAACGACACGTTTGGCTACGCAATTCAGGTTTTAAACCCGAAACCCAAGCCTCCCTCATAAATAAACCCATAGAACAGACGCATCTGTTTGGGAAGGCAGTTGATGAGGCACTAGAACATGCTAAGAAAGAGTTTGATACCATCAAGACTCTTGATCAAATATCTAGACCCCCTAACAGGCGAGGCTATGGTAATAGACGCTCCTTTCGTGGCCAAAGACAGCAGCAAAACCAACAACAATGTTACTCTGCTACCAACTGGCCCTCTAACCAGGGTAACACCGAGTTCAGTCAAAGAGGCCAACGGCGTGGCAGAGGAAGAGGTCGTGGCTCCAGCCCCAGAGGTTCCACGCCCAATACCAGCAAATGACCCGAAGATTCGGGTCCCCTCCCATGCATCACCGGCCGGGGGCCGCCTAACATCGTTCCTATCAGCATGGGAGGGAATATCGTCAGACCGATGGGTATTATCAACCATAACCCACGGATACTGCATAGAATTCAACGGTTACCCGAAGTACAAACCCCCACGAAACCAACGCAGATCACCGGAGCACCTCACCATTCTTTTACAAGAAGTAAAAGAACTGCTGAAAAAAGAAGCAATAGAACCTGTCCCCCTATCTCAGGTAACAGAAGGTATTTATTCAGTGTACTTTCTTGTACCCAAAAAGGACTTAACCATGCGCCCTGTATTAGATCTGCGCCCAGCGAACAACTTTGTCAAACCACAGAAGTTCCGTATGGTGACCTTGCAGGAAGTAATCCCACTGTTATCACAGGGGGATTACATGACAACGCTAGACATGAAAGATGCATACTTTCATATTTTAATGTTGCCAGCACACAGAAAATACCTCAGGTTCAAGATAGAGAACAAACACTACCAATTCAGAGTACTACCCTTCGGGATAGCTTCTGCTCCAAGAGTATTCACAAAAGTACTGGCAGTAGCAGCGGCCCACCTGCGAAGGCTATCCATCCCAATATACCCTTACCTCGACGACTGGCTCATAACCGGGGATTCTTACGAAACATGCTTCTCCAATACCCAAAAGACCGTAAACCTTTTGTACCAACTGGGCTTCTCCATCAACGAAAAGAAGTCCAGCTTAGAACCCAGCCAAACCAAACAATTTTTAGGGGCTCTAATTCAAACAAAGGACGGCCTCGTCTTCCCCTCCAACGAGAGGGTCCAAAACATGCTGTTTCAGATCCCCCATTATGTAACAGGTCGGGAGGTGACGGTACGCAAAGCTATGCGCTTGCTAGGGATGATGGCGTCATGTATTTATTTGGTACCTCACGTGCGTCTGCGCATGCGCCCAATGCAGGAGTGGCTCAACAGCCAGTGGTGTCAGGCCAGCGGACAATGGGACGATCTAGTGGTGGTCTCGCAGGCCTTAGTACTTTCGCTGAGGTGGTGGACAAAAGAAAACCTGCTAATAGGGAAGACTTTTGCCACACCCGCGGTAGAAGCCACTCTAACCACAGACGCATCCCTCACAGGATGGGGGGCTCACCTATCCCATCAGACTGCTCACGGAGCGTGGACTCCGAGCTTAGCATCCAAACATATAAACTTGCTGGAACTTCTAGCAGTGTTCAAGGCACTGAAAGCCTTTCAGAAACACCTGCAAGGAAAGACAGTGATGGTCCTCACAGACAGCACCACAGCCATGTACTACCTCAACAAACAAGGGGGCACTCACTCTCCAGGACTGTCCAAACTGTCCCAGAATATATGGAAGTGGGCTCTCAGACACAACATGTTTCTACTATCGCAACATGTACCAGGGGAACTCAATCTGCTAGCAGACAAGCTCAGCAGAGACTTCCCACTGCCCGAAGAGTACGAATGGCAATTGCACAAAAACATCGTCTTAGACGTCTTCACGCAATGGGGTTTTCCGGAAATAGACCTGTTCGCAACTATGGAAAACTCACAATGCCAAAGTTACGCCTCCAGGTACCCCCAGAACCAATCCAAGGGGAACGGTCTGTCGATTCAATGGTCAGGGAAATTTGTTTACGCCTTTCCCCCGACTCCCCTTCTCAACAAAGTGGTGCACAAGATGCACCAGGAACAGGTTACCATGATACTAGTGGCCCCAATGTGGGCCTGGCAACCTTGGTTCGCTCACTTGATGGAGATGTCCCTATCTCCCCCAGTGAAACTTCCCTGCCCATACAACATGCTGTCACAAGACAAGGGCAAGACACTGCACCCATGCCCTCAGACCATGAACTTAGCAGCCTGGCTCCTGAGATCGTAGAATTTGGCCATTTACAACTCCCTCAGAGATGTATGGACATCCTCAGGGAAGCCAGAAAACCAAATACTCGCCACTGCTATGCTAGCAAATGGAAAAGATTTGTCATCTGGTGTACAAATAGGAGCATCAACCCAATTGACTGCTCTCCTACTGACATTGTCCTATACTTGACCCATTTACTGGATTCAGGTCTAGTGTTCAATTCTATTAAAGTCCACCTAGCGGCACTTTCTGCATACACCACTTCCCAACTTAAAGTGTCGTGGTGGAAGATACCAGTTATCAAAGCCTTCATGGAAGGGGTAAAAAGAATACACCCTCCAATAGCTAACCCAGCTCCCGGATGGGACTTAAATGTGGTACTTTCTAGACTCATGGGCCCCCCTTTCGAACCCATGCACAAAGCAACTCTTAAAGACCTCACTCTTAAGACTGCTTTCCTAATAGCTATCACCTCCATTAGGAGAGTAAGTGAACTACAGGCTCTTTCTGTACTAGACCCCTTCGTAACAGTTCACAAAGATAAAGTGGTTCTACGCACACACCCAAGGTTTGCACCAAAATTCATCTCAAAATTTCATGTAAACCAGTCTATAGAACTACCAACGTTCTTTCAAAACCC
Organism: Ambystoma mexicanum; assembly: GCF_040938575.1. Classification (NCBI taxonomy): domain Eukaryota; kingdom Metazoa; phylum Chordata; class Amphibia; order Caudata; family Ambystomatidae; genus Ambystoma; species Ambystoma mexicanum. Next base: position 1,301,563,159 of record NC_090922.1, on the reverse strand, counting down.
TTCCAGCTTGGGAGAAAAAAGTCTGCATACACTAGATGTACGCAGAGCAGTCATGTTCTACATGGAAAGAACCAGACCACTGAGAAAGGCTAATCAGTTCTTTGTCTCTGTGGCAGCAGGAAGAGAAGGAGATGCAGTTTCAAAGTCCACTATATCTAGATGGATTGTTCTATGCATCACTCTCTGTTACACTCTTGCTAAGAAAGAACTACCCTTCAAGCCAAGAGCACATTCCACTCGAGGCACTGGGGCTTCCATAGCATTCATTGCAAATGTTCCCCTTGAGTCCATCTGCAAAGCGGCTACCTGGAGTTCTGTGCACACCTTTACAAAACACTACTGTCTAGATACACACTCTAGATCTGACTCCCAGGTGGGACAGGCAGTATTAAGACATCTTTTCTCTACTGTTCCTTCTCATAACCCACCGCCAACTCCGGGTACTGCTCGCTAGTCTATGCACAGCATGTGATTCTAAGCAGATTAACAAACATCAGAAGACAATGCATTACTTACCGTAAAAGCATTTCTGATGGTTGTATCTGCTTAGATTCATATGCGCCCACCCTTCCTCCCCGCTCGGATGGAAGGAACATAGACACCTTTTTTATATATTCTCTCTTTTCTGTACTCACTCACGCCTAGAAGGCTCCCTCAGGGCAGAAAAATACAAACAGAGGGACCTCGACGCGTGAGGGATTGTGGGTACAATGCACGTCACTATAGGGATAGTGTTACAGACACGCCTTGTCGACGTCCCCTTTTCGACTACGAAAAACAAAATGCAATACTCCGCAGTGACCACTGGATGTCGGACCTATGCACAGCATGTGAATCTAAGCAGATACAACCATCAGAAATGCTTTTACGGTAAGTAATGCATTGTCATATATATATATATATATATATATATATATATATATATATATATATATATATATATATATATATATATATTACTGCACAGCAATGTAACCGAAGGTGAACATTTTCTTGGGACTTTTTGCGCCCTGATACCTTCGGGTCTGGCGTGCGTTATAAATAATTTAAAAAAACAAACAAACAAACAAACACTGGATACTCAAGCTCGTCTGTTGGGAAACCACAGGAGCACATCCTTAAATAAACAACCCTTCTCCAAACGTGACCACAAGATGCCAAAAATAAACGTACTTCGGCACCCTACATTTAGAGCGCTGGACACATTTTTCCTTAAACGTGATAAACTTGCAGCAGTTGAAAGAAATTAACCATCTGACGCAGAATTACTGAAAGGGATAGCGGAAGTGGCGGGGACTGAGTCAGGTATTTCAGAACATGCCCAAATTGGTCTAAAACAACTGGTGGAAAATAATATTAATAAAACTGAGCAAATTTCTACTCCTAAAAGATGGCACTTTGGAACAGCCCCAGTAAACCTAATGTTCTCACAAGATAAAACCCTGGAAACCATGCAACCCCCTTCAAATCCACCATCTCTGGACAGCTTGCAAGCACGAAAAGAAAACGTTGAAAGGGGGAGCAGAGAGGAATACCTCTCAGCCAAACAACAGAATCCAGAGACGGTAAAAGCATTGCACCCCCTCAGGATCTTGAAGAACGTTCTATACCCATATCGAGCCCTATAAAGCAAAACAGAGGAGAAAGGGGGAAAAAGGGTGGGATAGACACGCCTCCGGTCCTCATTCCTAGCCTAAAACCACAAGATTTTTTCCCCAAAGCCATACCTGATACAATATCCCAGGACACGCAAACCACGTCCCAATCTCCTTCAAGAACACTACAGAGAAATAAAAGATAGAAAATAAAAGATAAAGCGAGATTCCCAACGACATGGGGAGAGAAACCCCTAATAAAAAGAAGGACCTCTTTGCGATAATGTCTGCTATAACCGTAGCCTTGGCGCCCTCCACCAAACTGTATGAATCTTTAAATGACACCTTGAGAGACTATCTAACCATGGTAGCCCTATCATACACAAAATTAACATACTGGAAGGCTACATAACGTCAATGGAACCCCGCAAGGTTAACACGAGAGAGAAAGGAAATCAAACCCAGGACTCCGCAATGGAAACTCAAGTGATAGCTTCCACTCAAAAGGAGCCCACCAAGTCAAAACAGTCCTTCCGATTCACACTCCAAGTCCACAAATTATGAACAAACAACCATTATTAGTTTTGAAAATCGAGCCAATAGACACTCTTACCAAAAGGTTAACTAAGGAAAAGCCACCGAACAAGAACTTCCCAAATATTACGCAAGACCGGCTCACATTTTCCACCTTACCTCAAGACACAAAAACTAAGGCCCCAACCAAAACCACATTTCAAGTGGATCGATAAAATGGTTGTATGGTCATCGGAAGCCTAGACTCGATGCAACTGACAAAGGAGCGACCTAGCATAATGTTACGTCTTTCTCCCTCGAAATGGATTCTCAACCCAAGTCAACAGAAGGCACACGGACTTCAGAACTCAAAACCCGAAAAGCCAAAACAAACAGCTCCAATCTTTGAGAAGAGAACAATCTTGAAGGGAATCTGGAAAATACCTCCACCTTTAGCCTGCCCTAACCCCCATAAGCCCAAAACCCCAAATAACACGGCTTCAAAAGCAGAAAGAGATCTCCTGGACAGCATAATGGACCTCAGTCAATACTCAATGGAGGATTCAGAAAGCAAACTCATAGACAAATCACAAGGCAAGAGAAAAGCTGAATCATCACTGCTAAACTCACCATGCGGAGAACCTGAAAAGAAGTTAATTATTTTGGATCCGTGAAAAAACACTTGGCTCTAGCAAAGGAGGCTAAGAAACTCAAGTTAGCTAATATCAAGCACGAAAGAAAGAAAACAATAAGCTGGTCCTCCAAAGAAAGGACCAACGTTACTCCCATCGGCATAAATGAAGAACCGAAAGGCAGAAAGCGCATTCAAATAAATGAAAGTCACAGAAACTCACTCTTGAAAGTGAACACAAAACAAGAGTCAAAACACACAGCGAATGGATCACGTGTTTTCCCCAAATCGGAGCATGCAGGAAGACATGAAGACAGACAAGCAAAAAGAGCCCTGTTATCAAGATTAGGTAGATCAACTAAGTCACGAACATTGAAACTGAAACAATTACTGGAAGAAGGTGGGCTTATCATCCTGAATCGGAAAACCATCATGACATTATTCCACCACATTCCGAACCAGAGATCGCTTCACTCGGATGACATTGACATCATAGAGTTTGTGCATGAAAACTCCATGGGTAGCGTTTACTTGCACATCTTTTCATCAGTGGTAAAAAAAAAACTGAGGGAGGTGGCGGACAAACTGAGATCCCTAGGTTATGACCTAAGAGAAGTCAAACATTCGGAACTCGACATAGAGAGATCAAGGTCTAAAACAAATTCGGCAAGATCGAACCGAACTCGTCACATCAGGCCTCCACATCAGAACCCTGCAGTCAAAGAGAGAGGGAGACCTTCACATACCAACTCCTCCAGGATGGTCGCAGAGCCCAGCAGACATTACTCGGGGAGAACAAATAAAATCTACCAACAAACGTCGCAAGGCTTCAATCAAAAGGGTGGCAGAGGTTTTACCAGCGCAAAATGCTCTGCTCCTCGAGGATCTAGGTACCCGAGGAACGAACATAAAACGTCTCTTATTACACGAAAAAAGCATGAAGAACTGGACGCAGAGCCAACTTGCTCCATAAACTACGACTTCGAGACCTCAGTCAATATCGAACAAGTACCTCGTGGTCCTTTACCAAACTGGAAAATCACCATTGACCAGGATAAAACAAGAATGAGATACCCGGAGGTTGGCAAGGAGCTCTCTCAAAGCTCAGAAGAAAAAGAGCTAATAAAATGGGCCTGGTTACCAGAATCTCTGGCGAGCCACTCTAGATCTTAGCCATTAAAACCATCTCGCTTTACTACATGTGATCAAAGTAGTACACTTGAACGCCCAGAACCATACCAATTGATTTTAGGGTCATAGAACACCCAATGCTTTACTCACTTAACATCAGCAAGTGATGTCAACTTAGGATCCTTTGACCTCTTGTGTCTACAAGAGACCTGGCTCGTAAAAACACCCTCTTTAGATGGCATTGACATTGCCACTTCACTAGCAACAAAAGGCCTAATGGGGAGACCCTCCTCGGGACTGTTAGCAGCATTCCGCTAGGGAAACGCGCTTCACTTAGAAAAAATCCTACTGACTGACACCTTCATCCTAGCAACCTTGATATCTTGGAATCCTAGTTTAGCTTCAAAGGACTCAACTAGATTTGAGCAATTCCTAGTGATTAACGTATACTGGAACCCCAAAGCGCAAGCAGACAAAATATTTCTGAGCAAGATCGAAACATTAATAGATGAAACCATCGAAGACAACGAAATTGACCACATTACCATAAAGATCCGGGAGGATATACAAAAAATGGCTTAAATCTCATAAAGCAATCCTCTACCAAGAAGACTCGGAGAAAATGCTAATAACTCAAGCCAAGGCTTTTTGGTCTCTAATAGCTCTGTTTGCAAAAACCACACAAGACGGCCTCTTAAACAATGTGGGCAAGCAAAAAATGGGTGTCTTATTTTGCTAACCTGTTCAGATTACCATCAACGTCAACAAAAAGTGACTCCTTACCTTCACCCGAATTCTGGGATGTTGATCATGATAAAGCCTTGATCCTCCAAAAAATCGCCAAACTAAAAAACTCAAGAGCACCTGGCCCTGACAGGATTTCCGCACACATAGGGGGGTCCCCCAGATGAACCATTCATCAAATAGTTCAATGACCCAGTTTTTGCTGCAACTGGGCCCTATTCCATGGGTTATTAAATCACCTCAAAGAACAGTACACACAGTGGGTAGTATTTTTGTTATACTAAATATTTCATAATTTATTACGTAGGCCATTGGTCCTACGGTTACAAACTTAAAAAAGACCAATTAGGTCTATTTATAATTATGTAGAAAAATCAAAACATAAATACATATGTCAATACAGAAAATACATGCATGTATATGTCAACATTTTGTGAATATATCAATTAAAACTTAGGTGACACGGTATAGTAATCAATTTTGAGGAAAACACTGGCAGAAAAACTTTCTTGCTGGCCCTGCCTGTCTAATAAATCACAGACATCCTCAATTCGCCAATGTCACCTATTTTACATTCTAAAAATCATTATTCATGACCAAAAGCACATCCCAGGTCCTGACGGGGTCTCAAGCATGGATCTAAAAAACAATCCTGAAGTTTGGGCTCACCTTATCAAGGAAATACTGAATACTTGTGTCCACTCACATTCTATCCCAGATTCATGGAAAACAGCTAACGTGGTTCCCATATACAACAAAGGTGACAAAGGGTACCCAGGAAACTACTGTCGAATAGCCCTTCTGGATGCCCTTGGAAAACTCTTCGGGGCTCTTCTATTGGACAAATTCAAATGGCCTCATCACGAGTTGGGCGCTAACCCCGGTAGTACCGCTGGGGCTATTAGCCCTACTGCCAAACCCCCCCAGCGCTATTAGCGCCGGATCACGGGTTTGGCAGAACGGTAAGTCCCCATTCCCTATTGGGCCCATTCGGGAATTTCCCATTCCCCATTGGGCCCAATGGGGAATGTTCGGCACTACTACCGCCAGCGCTATTACTGCCAGCGGTAATAGCACCAAAAATTGGCAAAATCGTTGCAGATTTGCCCCCAGCTCAGAGCTGGGGGGAAATCCGCGAAAGCCCGTGATTTGGCAGACCCTTAAATGTGTCAGTAATAGCGTTACCGCCAAATTTAAGGGTTACCGCCAAACTCAAGATGAGGCCCTGGGCAAAATCCTCGTAGATATAACCCAGGCTTTCGACAAGGTAAATCGAGAAAAACTATGGGCGAAGTTGAGAAATTGGAAATGTCCCTCCTCAATTCTTGAACCTATTGAAGAGCTATACACTGGTAGATCAATGAGAGTGCGGCTTAGTGGTGCTGGGCAACTCTCCGAAGAAATAGCTACTTTCAGACGAGTCAAGCAAGGCTGCCCTTTGGCACCAGCACTATGTAATGCATACATTGGAGATTACCAGCTCTCTGAAAAAACTATCAGATCTTTTCCACCAAGAATGGGCAAAGAAAAAATCAGTCCAATACTCAATGCTGATGATATCATCTTGCTTGACAAGACTGCCATAGGCCTCCAACGGAAACTGGATGGTCTGCTTGCCTATCTCCAAGAGAATGACACAGAGATCAACTCTAGGAAAACCAAAGTTGTGGTTCTCGAGAAAAATCCAAAGAGAAATTAAAAAATGCATTGGCACTCAGCAGCTGAGCGTCTTGAGAAAGTCAAATGTTTTAAGTATCTGGGTGTAACAATCAACGGCAGTCAGCAAGAGTCTCCAATGCAAGAAACTCTTTCCACCAAAGTTAAGAGTCTGACGTCACAGACGAAGATCTTAGACAAAAAATGTGTCCGTTTTTTACCGATGCCAGCAATAAACCTCTACAAGCCCAAGGTCTTACCATCTATCTCCTATGGAGTGGAAGCTATGCATTCAATTCCCACTAACATCTGGTTAAAACTTGAGGGGTACTTTTGGAGGAAAATCATCAACCTCCCACCCTCCTCCCCAGTGGCTTCTATCAGGAGAAAACTGAGCCTGGTGTCTCTCAAAGGCACAGTCGACTTAGACGGCCTGATGTTTTTCAGAAAGATCACAGTTTCTAAACAATAAATACATGAGATAATCTGTGAGGAAATGAACAGCAGTAAAAATAAAATGCTGTCCAGATGGGCGATAACGAATCGAACACTCTTGGAAGAGATAGGAAGTTCTGAGATGGAACTTGAAAACAATCCGATGAAAACAACAAGACGCCTGAAAGAATGGGATTGTAGTAGAACAGTAGAGACTGCCGCTAAGGATAAACTCACCATCCATCTGCCAATAAACAACCACAAAATAAACGAACCAATGGAATATCTGGTACAATTTCCAAACAAGAAGCTGTGATCAAATTTCTTGAGGGCACGGCTGAACCTATTAAAAACCAATGAGGTCTTGGCAATAAGAGGCAGCTCTAGTCAAAACACCTGACGGTACTGTGATCAGAATGACACAATGGAAACAATAAGACATATACTCCTCTCTTGTCCTGGAATGACAACAAAAAGAAGGATCCACATGGGACATCTTTTTAGGGACGCACTGATCCTAGAGGATGAGTACTGGTGGAATCGTTTGATGAGCGGCCACAGTATGAAGTAGGACAATTTCTCCAGAACATTGGTTTGGATACAGAAAAGAATACCCAAACTAATCAAAACCAGATACAGAACAATGACACCCAGTCCCGAAACTGACAAAAACAAGTCGTTTTGACACTTTGAACTTTACATGCACACTGTGGACACAAAATCAAAACAAATGAAGATTGAAGTCACTTCTTGCATAAATTGTATAAAAATAATTGAGCCAAGTTAATACATTTTTTTAAAAAAAATACTTATTTCTGAGATATCCAATCTGGTGGCACCATTCTACGCAACCCTCCCAATGCTGCGCACACTCCCCATGTTCCCTCCCAATGTCCCCTCAACCCAAACCCCACACCCCTTACCCCATCCCGCTCACAAACACACACTCATCACACACACCACTATTTATATAACTGGCCAACCATTGACACACTCTACAACAATTCTATACACACATTAAACCACAATTAATACCCAAAACATTGTCAAAATAAAACTTATTTACACAATGGTTTAGACCATTCCTCTGACTCCTTCCTTTGCGACAAGGGAATTTCCCCTCCTCATGCGCCCTTGTCCCGGATAGAGGGATCCCTGGACCTCTATATAATGGACCGCGACTCTACTTGCAGCGCTGCTTTCCCTCTTGTAAGAGGAGGTCCCTTTTCCTCTCTTCTCTTTTATCGTTATTATACTACTTAGGATGCCCTCTTTTCTCTCGTCAGAGGAGATCCCTCTGGCCACTATTGTAAAACCAATGTATCGCCACGTGGTCTGCTATCTCTGCCCACTCACGACGCTCAACATCACATTTCTTCTCCCATCGTTGTTTTCGCCCGCAACAGTGTACTTACATCAATGCGTTCTTCCGAGCGCCTCCGATGTGCGTCCCCTTCAAATCACCTGCACAGCCCAGCTCAGCGCCCCGCTCCAAAGAGCAGGCAAGCCTTCTGGCAGCACAGCGCCTGCAAACCTTCTGAAGTCATACATGTAGGACGGGTAACGGCAGATGGCGCAGCAACCCAGGATATGTGGCGGGGAAGTCCCTGACCTCACAGAGAGTCTGGGACCACGTCCGGGTCACCAATTTTGTATGGTGATTGGCCCAAAACCTGACCGATAAAATCAATCCCAAATATTCCAAATAATCGATGCACCATTTGCAAGAAAAACTATTTTTTATTACATGCAAAAGTATCAGACGGTCGCATAGAAACAAATTAACACGGAGCTCCCTCCACCCAAAAAAGTTGCAACTTTTATAGCGGAAGACTGCAAATTAACAGAACTATGCATAAAAAAGATGACAACATGGTCCAGCACTCATTGGCTAACACCTATTCACAATTCAAAATTATTCCCTATACTCCGTTACCCTATTGGTCAGACATTATTTAAACACATTACCCTAAACACGTGACCTACTTCATCGTCATGATGAAACTTAGGAGTTGATTAACTACCAGGTACATTGTTACCATAATACATTTCTTTATCGAGTAAAATTTTCTTGACCATCACGTGATGTGCACCCCTCTGTCGGGTCCTTATCAAAGTGTGAATAGCAACGTAAAATCTGCTTTGATACTACAATGGCCCTCCTCATTATACCAGACTATGGCATGCACAAACAGCTCCCTAACCTTTAAGAAAAATGTATTGGCATCACCTCTTCTCCTCCCATACTAAATCACGGTACATCCCTAATAGGTCCCCCCCTTATTTTTCTGGGAACACAGGTGTCCATGAATGACGTGATCGGGGCACCACACTAATGACTAAATTTCGATTATTTATTTGTCCCTACAGGGCGGCTCCAGTAGTTCAAATAGGATGACCGCTCTTCGGGTGAGAGCAGTAGTGCTCTAAATCTTCAACAGGCCTCTTGGCATCACATAACCCCATGCCCTGTTCACATGAATTTAACCTTCAAAAGGCCCATCCCTATCCTTCCTCCCTGGACATTTCCTTCCCAACTCCTCTGAGCTCTGCAGTTCGACTGAATTAATTGTTATCGTCATAGCGCAGCTGTCTGTGATCTTAACATCATAACCGTTCTCTGGGTGAAGGGAAGGGGGATTTGTATTTGAGGGGATTTAGAGATGTAATAGATGTCGATCTTCCTAAGTTCTTATTCAGGTGGTTTAAAATAATGTTTGAGGGTTTAGGCATCTCTAGTTTTTGTTCCTCCTGGTCAATATGAGGTTTTTCTCTCTTCTCCTTGCTTTGGTTTCCCTCCTTCTCTCTTTCTTGCTCATCCTCTAAGATCCCCCTTGAATAGCAAAGGGGAGAGCTTCGGATTTCACCTGCAGTAGAAAGGGTCCCTAGGTTTCCTCTTAATGCCCCCTCAGGTGATATTTCTCTAAAGCTGTCACTTAAGAGGTTTTCTTGGGGTGTTCTCTTAGGGGCTTCATATACTAGGATCCCTACTTGGTCTCCACTATACATTTGTATGGGGTTTGCAGAGAAATTTAGTAAGACGAAGGATAATAGGTCATCATAAGAGAAAATGTGTGTCATTTTCATTGTACCTTCTTTGTAAGGAAACATATAAAAGGAACATCCCAAGGGAAGTCTCACCCTTATTTGCAAAGAGATAAGGGTATTATCCCTCCCCTGTAAGCACATAATCCAGAGGGCAAAAAAGATAATAGGTGTTACCCTCAACATTCTTTCGAACAGGTGAAAAAGCTTCAGAAGTGTAGGGGAGAAATTGGAATCCCATTTCCTATTTCATGGTTGGGAAGGGTGGTGTCCTGCTCTCCATCGATTCCTCACCTTTGAAGGAAGAAAGAGTTTGACATGATTTGTCTTTCGTTGGATTGTCTACCGGTAACGGGGTCCTCCAACTATTATCAATTGGATCGAATCCCACTTATGACACCATATATGAGAAACACATGGTGGCAACAAGTAAGACAGACACAAGTGATCACAGTTCAAGGGTGTTTATTGAACAATGAAAGTGGTATGCAGGTTAGAATAGGAATCAGTAGAAATTACCGAAAAAAAGGTTCCACCTATACAAAAAGGTCGTAAATGCATGCCACCAAAGGTTCGAACAGCAAAAGTTTGAACTGTTGGTGGCATGCATTTAAAAAGAGAATGCTGCGTGGGTGTCCCCCGCAACACCCCGCTCATCATACTATACATTATGGTGAGTGGGGGAAACCGCCACAACACACCCGAAAAAAAGAAAATAAATGTGGGCTGCGGGTACAGTATAGTGAACGGGGTGTTGCGGTGGACAACCCCGCAGCACTCCCGAGAAAGAAAAAGAAAAGGAAAAAAAAACAGGGGAGGTGGGGGTGTCCCCCGCAACACCCCGCAACACCCCGCTCACTATACTAGACAGTATAGCGAGCGGGGGTTGCGGGGGAAACCCTGCAGCTTGGGGTTGTGGGTGGTGGTGTGTTGCGGGTATGGGTGGGGTGTGTTGTGGGTGAGGGTGTGGGTTTTGTAGGGTTTTTAAAATTATGCTTTCATGGGAAATGTACGTACCTTTTGTGGTGCGTACATTTCTCATGTGAACTTTTCCGTCGCTGACTTTTCCGTGACGGAAAAATCACGTAGATACATTAGAACAATGCCTAATCTAAACCTAAATTTAAGATGGGGACAGGTGTCGACCATCAAATTAAAAATAAGGCAGTCATAGTGGCGTCAAAGTCAAATAAAAGGGGCCTATACTAAGAAAACCTATTCCCAATTCCTTACGCTAAATACAAAGGGTTTGGGGATAGGTTTCAAGAAAGAAAGAAGTGCTCTCAAATGATAAGTCAGTAGGCGGTAGTCTGAGTCTCTCTTCCCCATGGTTTGAGCATGGGGTAAGGTTGGAGCTTGGAGCACAGTATGGCCTTGGGCTTTTACAGCATGAGACAACAGTTCCAGTGGCAGTTCTCCGGACCGTCGATGGTCAAGTCTCGTTTCCTTAGAAAGTCTCTTGCCTTCGGGGCTTGATGTGTTTAATGAACAAAACAAAAGTTCCTTTAACAAATGAAAGTTTGCTAGGGTAATAATGGTTCACCCCTGGGTCCCCCCTCTTCCGGACTGACCCTTCACGTATCGTTTTCCACATAAAGGTTGGAAGAGAGCTTCGGCCCTGGATCTCCCAGGGTGGGGTTCGGACCCCTCTTGACTGTCAGTGCTCTGGTGATGATTTCACTGCTGCATCTCCCTCTGCCGGGCTCGGATCTGTCTTGACTGCTACTCCTTGGGTGATAGCTTCCTCTTCTCAATAGTATTTCTTTGCAACAGTTCAAATCGGGTGAGAACTTCACCCTTAGCTCCCCCTCTTCTGGGGTGACCTTTGCACACTTGTTTCTCTGCATCTCTTATTCTTTTCTCATTAGACCTTTGGTGATAGCTTAACTCCTTGGATCTCCCTCATTTGGGTTCAGACCTCTCTCGTCTGCCAGCCCTTGGGTGGCAAGTTCACCCCTGGTTCTCCCTCGTTCGGGCTTGGATCTCTCTTGACTGCCAGTGATGTGAGTATTAGATTCACCCCAGAACTTCCTTGCTCGGGCTTGGACCCTTCTTAGTTTCTTAATGTCTTTGTCAAACAATTCAGTAGATTTCCCTTTTCTGGGTTCACTTTAGCACTTTGTTTCTCGGGACCTTTAGACTTCGTCCCTCTCCTCCGGCATCCCTCCTCCGAATTCCCTTTCGCTTTTCATAAGTTTCTACCGGTTTCAAATGTTTGCGGGATTCACGTCCCTTTTCTTCATTCACCATTCGGCACTCACTTCCTTTACTTTAACCAATTTAAGGATCAAAGTCTTTCGATTGTTCAGGGCTTTTGCTCGATCCTCACATATGATCACTTTGAGTACCTTTGGCGGCCTTCCTATGGCCCTCTGGTTTCTGTAGTTTCTCTCATATGGGGCACGGTCAGAGTCTCTCGAATTAGCACCTCTGTGGTGCCGCTTTCCCTCTGACACTGGTCTCCTCTTCACATGTTTAACAGTTCATTCAAAGTTCAATATGGCTTTGTTTCGAAGCATGCCACTCTTGCAATTGTCACTCAACATAGTCCAGTCCTTATCGGTTCTTCCCTCGACTGTGATGAATGTTAGAAAGATTTCTATTCATGGGAATTCCCCCCCGCATGTGAACCCCCCAACCTTTTTCTGTTGTCTGACCATCCTAGCCTGACTTTTGCCAGTGGAGCCGAGCCTTCTGCTGTACTCCGCTGGGCTTTTGCTAATTTTGTTATGGGGAAACTGACATGCCCTTAAGACTGTCAGTACTGTGAGACTTTGTTTCCCTTAGTCTTTCACTTTGTTGCTATTCTTTAGTAACATTTTATCAGTGCACAAAGTACTTTACAGTACAGTGTGCTGGGTCCCTTTTTTTCCTTTTTAAGGCACTAGACACCCTCGAATGATTTTTGGTGAATGTACAAGTATGCCCTGGACAGAGCTGGTGGCAGCTGTTACTTTTTACGTATTTCTAACTCTTTTCTATGGTCTATTGCTTATCCTGCACTCTCCTGCTCCACCTTTTATCCATGTGGGGAATGGGAAGGGCTGTCAGGTGTGTGTGGTTCCAGTCAATTGCCTGACTTTGACTGACCCTCTGGCTTGGACATGTCAGGTATACAGGTTTAACATTAGTCCTTTGTCTGTTGTGAGGAAAGACAGGGTTCGGAGTGTCTTACGGGATGTGATACGGAAAAGGTAATTTCGGAAGGGTGGGTTTCGGAAAGTTTGTGGAAATTGTAATCAGTGGTCACTTTTGATTGGGCCTTCCGAAAGAGACACTCAGAAGGACAAGATTGATATGAATTTCGGGACAAACGGGAATAGTGGGGATCACAAAACAAACCAGGGGAATTGTGAGGCTGGTAGTATTCTATCTGTACAAGTTGAGAGTGCCAACAATAGAAGTCAGAGGGACCGGACAAGGAATGACTGGGAGTAGTTGAATAGAAAGCGAGAAGGCAATGACTCTGAAAGAGGCGTGGATTGATCCTGATGCGGTTCGAGTTCCTCAGGTATTTATTAGATGTGAGTGGGTGGTTGGTTTTACCTTTGGATGAGGGATATTTAATGGGTGGAAGACATGATGAGCGGTATCGTTTACGAAAGCTTGAGGGATTTTGCACCCCTCCTTATCCTAAGGCGTCTCACCTCGGGCATTCCTCTGAGCACAACCCCAGATTCCCCTACTCAGGTAATCCTCCCGCCTCTGGTCCACACCCAGAAACTGGATCGAACAGCGAGGGCCGTGTCCTAGCCCCCTGAATAAGGGACTCTCACGGTTTGACTGGAAGAATACCTTCAGGTTTCTCACACTAGCCAGCTGCTTTTCAGGATCTCTGGAAAGCTATGCTACAGTGTGCTTCCCGCTCTGAGAGCTCACAGGAGAAAAGCAAGAGTTCATATGGACCTCTGAGTGCCAGGAAAGCTTTGAGACGATACAGGTGGCTATTGCTTTCGCTACAGACATGGCCTACTTCAGTTCATCCAAGGAGACAGAGGTGACGTTGGACACCAGTCCAGTGGGCTTTGGCGCCATTCTGGCGCAATTTGTCAATGGACTTTGCACATCAAACAGGTCATGCCATATGCCAGCCATAGTTTGTCGACCACTGAACAAAAATACTCACAAGCTGAGAAGGAGAGCCTGGTGGTGGTATGGGCCTGTGAGTATTTCTATCTCTTTCTGTATGGGAAGGCCTCCACAATTATCACAGATCACCAGGCACGCGACACTATCTACCGAAACCCGAAAGCAAGGATGCCTCCACAAATTGCAAGATGGGGACTCTGTCTTTAAGACTACAACTTTACAATCTGCTACAGGTCGGGAAAGACAAGATCCCCACAGATTATCTATCTTGCCAGCCCACGTGTTTCTCCCGCCAGAACACTCAATCGCTGACACCTATTTGCACTACGTTATTCATCAGATGAAGCCAAAATCCCCTACAGATGTCCCCCCTGCCAGATGGCATCTGGGAGGACCTGGTGATTGACTTTTTTTGCCCAGTCTGATGTGGTTCCTATGTCCTAATAATCATGGGTGAGTACTCAAGGTTTCCCGAGGTGCAACTCCTAATCTCTACAGCTGCCACATCCGTCAAACCGGCATTGGATCGCATCCTCACAGCATATGGCTTCCCGAAAAACATTAAGTCAGACAGTGGCCCACCTTTTACAAGTTTGGATTTTGCCAACTTTGCACAATACACAGGGTTCAAACACTGGAAGATCATGCCCCTCTGGCCCATAGCCAACGGCATGGTCGAACGGTTTATGGAGAATGTCAAGAGGATGCTACAAGTTGATCATATGTCATGAAAGCCATTTGAGCAAGCCTCCTACCAGCTGCTGAGAGATTACTGCCACACACCACACAGAACCACAGGCATGTGCCGACAGACCAGCTGCTGAGAGATTACTGCCACACACCACACAGCACCACAGGCATGTGCCCGACAGACCTCATGTTTGGCAGAAGAATAAGGACTTGCCTTCCACAGCATCCAGGATCTACTGTGCTGATAGCCTCCGACCAGTGGTTTCGAGATAAGGACGCGCTGGAGAAGACGCAAATGAAAGTGATCGCAGATTCTAGAAGGGGTGTGCGTGAAGGTGCCCTTGTAGTAGGGGACAGAGTGGTGGTGAGGCAATTACAACACAGGAAGGAAGAACCCAGGTTTACCCCAAGCGTTCTCACAGTCATGCAGACGTAGGGCACCATAGTCGCGGCAGAGGATAAAGAGGGAAGGACAGTCACTCGAAACGCATCCCACTTCAGAGAATGCAGGAACGAGAATGGAAGAGGTGACATGTCTGCAGATGCTCGGCAGATGTGGGACCCAGATGAGTCCTATCATGGGGATGGTGATGCATCAGACGAAGAGTGGGAAGCGCCAGAGTCTATTTTGCCTAGAAGAAGCGAAGCCCCACCAGACAAAGGGAAGGTTGGCCGGTCTAGGTCAAGACAAAACTTGCAAGACTGATCGAAGAAATGGGTTGAGTTATAACTGTTTAGTTTAAGAAGGGAGGATGTGTCATATCGTGCATCAGCCTTGTTGTGATAGAGGCAGGGCTAGGGAGGAATCCTTTTTGGGGAAGTGATATAGTTGGACGCGAAGTGCTCAGTTCGAAAGTAAAGTTTGGGGTTGAAGCACATCCAACTGTGGGCCTCGTTTTTGACCAGAGTGTTGAGTGTGGCATGGTCCATCTGCCAAGCAACATTGGCGACGAAGACTCAGGTATATTTCTGATCATACGGGTTGTAACTTCTACAGGTTGCGGGTTCCCCCATCACGCCACTCGGGTAGCGGCGGTGCTACCTTTGCAGGGAGGTGAGTGCCTCCACTGGGCACTGACCCGATGTGCGCACGAGCTGGTCCATAGCCCCTGGTGTCCCAGGCTTGTGTCTGCGCTCGGCGGGTGCTGGTGCATGTCCTACACTGGGCCCTGCCATCCAGTGCATGCGCAGTGGGAGCAGGTGCGATCGCATGCATGGGAAGCATCTCGCGCTCCAGACAACTGATGGAGCACATCCTGGGGGCTTTCCAGCAGTAGCCATATTTGTCAGTGCCCCACAGACAAAGGAGGAGCCCAGGACCTCCACGAGGACTGCTAGATAGACTCAAAGGAAGAGCCCATAGCCCTGGCCCTACACGAGGACTGCCAGAGAGATACAGGTTCTCCCCAGGTACGGCCTCCACAATGTAGTAACTACGGGCAGTGCATAGCTGAACTACTGGGGTGGTGGAGCTGATCTACACCTGCCCTCACCCAACCAGGGTCAGCAGCAAGGACCCACTTACAAATGGAACCCTCAATGAATAAGGCATACAGGTTCACTGATGCTTCGATATTTCAGAAGAAGATGTGCCAGCGACGTGTCAGCGCGCCCATCAGATGTATTTCAAATAATGCAGGGCGAGGCCGTACCCTGGCAACTACCCACCGCTTTTGACCTCACTGACACCAGCAATTTTGGCACCCAGTGGATTTGTTGGGCCAAGGATTTCAAGGCATACATTGAAGCCATGGGCCTCCTAGATGATGAAAGAAAGAAAAACATGTTAACACTGGCAGTTGAGGCGTCTGTACGAGACATTGTATATGAGCTGGTGGATGAGGAAAAGTCCACATTCGGGGAAGTACAAGAAGCGTTAGCAACATACTTTTCCCCGCATACCAATGTGGACTACGAGAGGCACATATTCCACACCACCATGCAGGAGAAGGGCAAAGCTCTGGCCAATTTTGTTATGCGCCTCCAAATTAGCATAAAATACTGTGCATTTCTTCACGAATCAAATGAAGAGGCACTGCACTCCCAGGTCATAGTGGCATGCGAATGTTCAGAATTTTAAACAAAACTACTATAAAAGCAATGGTCCCTAGATAAAATCCTGGCCATGGCATGGACAGACTCAGACATCTCGCTCCAGGTAGTCAACCGAGGCAAAATGAAACTGTCCATAGCACCCAGGTACCAGGAATCTGTCAGGATATTGGTGGCAACTCCCCAAGACAGCGGTAAAAGCACCAATAAGACTTGTTTTCGGTATGGATACAAATTCCCCCATCAAGGCCCGTCCCCGGCACTAGGTCAAAAATGTGCAGCCTGTGGGGGGATGATCATTTCCGGGCAGTATGTCGAAATACTCCTGCCCTGACACCAGAAGGGGCTTTGCAGAGAAGTGAGAGAAGACAACTTAAATATCACATCGACGATCAGAAACGACCCGTGAATGCCAAATATATTGGCTGGGGTTTATAGTGAAAGATTCGAATACAAAAGGATCAAATGCAATAGTTTTGAATCAAAAGGATTGAGAAAAAAAAATGACAATGCACGTTTGTTTTTTTTTGTTTTTTTGGGGGGATGTTTTGCAGTTCGAAACAATGTATTCAACCCTTTGACTGGACACCATTGGCTGGCCGAGGGTGATAGTGATAAGTATCAGACCCAGAGGTCACATAGGTCCCCGGACAGGAGAGGGTCGAATACTGAAGCAAAGGTCCCTAGATAAAATCCTGGCCATGGCACGGACAGACTCTGTCATCTCGCAACCGGTAGTCAACCTGGGCAAGGTGAAACTGTCCTCAGCGCCCATGGACCAGGAATCTGTCAAGATATTGATGCAGCCTTTGGGGGGGGTGACCATTTCCAGGCAGTGTGTCAAAATGCTCCTGCCCCGACACCACAATTGCATCGCTGAGAAGTGGGAGAAGACATCCTAAATATTGCACCAACGATCGGAACCCTGATCTTGAGAGTGACAAGTATCAGTCCCAGAGGTCACACAGGTCCCCGGACAGGAGATGGTCCTGCAGGACACGGCAGAACGGCAATATGTAGAAGTGAGATGCCAGTCAGGGAATGACTCCTTGTCCTCTCCAGATGATCAACGGAAAAGGGGATATGTGTGGGCATTGGGCAACGAGGTCGCAAAGGAGCATAGTCCTACACTCATCCTGCAACTAAAGAACTCACTCACGGAATTTCTGATCGACACCAGCGCGATAATAAATGTGATGAGTGAAGAAGCATGCGATCTGCTCCCCCATTTGCCGAAACTGAGAACGTCATCAGTGGGCATATATCTGTACGGCTCCAACACACCACTGCCCAGCAAAAGCCATGTTCACGATGGTGTGCCCACAAATCTCACACGGCTCACATACAACTGCATGTGCTGTCCACTGAAGCTTGTGTCCCAACACTGCACCAATTACCACTGCATATGGCTTGGGCTAAACCATTCCAGAATCAACTCATTCTTAAACGTACTGTGCTCCCTGAGAAAATGGCCAGCTCGACCGCCACTGGGGCTTCAAATAAGTATTCTTGCTCTTTACGGTCTGCATCTAAAGAGTCAAGTTCTTGAATCTGAACCATCCTCTGATTAAGGTTTCGTGGGCTTACAAATCTATCAGGTTCTTTTTGCTGCACAGCCTCTCAATTATTCTTGATGAGAAGTGAATCCACTGCACAGCCTCTGTATGTAATTGAGTGGTACGATTTACAGCCAAGGGCTAAGACCCCTTTCTGTGGGGAAAGCTTCCAGGAGAAAAAAGAAAACAGATGGTATTTGGTTTCAGGATTAGACTTTTGAACCAGACGGGCAAAGACCATGTTACGTTGATCCAGTCGCCACAGATGAAAGCAAAGAGCTATGGATAGAAACAGAAGAGTTACAGCACATCCCATGTAGTCTTTCAAACTAGTGATGGGAATTACCTGGAATCCTTCCATGCTGTATTAAAAAGCTTTCAATATAAGTACCTTAAAAGGAAGCAACATAATAAATATTGACCTGCAGCAAACTAAATACAATATGTGTGCATATTGCATTTACTAGGAAATAAAATAATATTTTCAGTGAAATATATACATAATGGACCTTTTCACATATACTTTTATTTAATCACATATACAAACATACATAACACTAATATCAGACAATATCATTTAAATATCACATAAGATCCTTACAAAAACAATCTCAGCAAAGGTCCTAAAATTCTCAATAAAACTAGCATCACATTATTTGCAAAAGAATTCCTTAGTTTTAAAAAGAATGTATCAATGTCACCAAACATAATAAAACATTCTGCATCATTGCTGCACTTTCTACTTACACCTCTACACCAGTAATTTATCATCCTGGTATCAAGATCAATTATTATTACTCTTAGCCATTACTTGCTTTTAATTTGGGTTCTATTATCTGCCAAGTGTTATAAAAAGCTATTTACAAAGAAACATTCCTAGAGTTTATACAAAGCTGCCTGAATTCTTTGCTGCAGAAGGATTCATAGTTGTAAACAAATGTTTCCAAATTACATATATATACTGGACCCATTTCCTTACATTCAGCTAACACATGTCGAATAGACGCCTGTACATGGGACAGCTCGCATATTCGGCAGGTTCTTTACTCCCAATGGATATGTATCTGAGGGCCAACCATAGTTAACTTGGATAATTGGTTTATTCTCATTAACAGAATGAATCGACGGACCACTCGAGATGGACATACTACCAAATATCTTTGCCAAATAGGTATCATGTATTTTTTCCAAAATCATACATATACCTTTTTAAGGATATGTTAAGTGATCCATTCCTCAATTTCATTAGCAGACATTTTGTCTAATGTGGGCAGCCATTCATAATTCTCTATGGCAAAAACATTTGCAGATTTTTTTCTAGGTTTCTTGCAGTCCAGCTTATCCTGTTCCCACCAGCATTTCTTATCCCTTCTACCCGACTAATCACTGCTTCCAGCTTTATGTCCATCACAGACAATTTTATATGATCGCTAAAACTGTTCTGCACTCATTTTAATTCTCTAATTAGCCTCAGTAAGCCACTATTACAGTGCAGATAGTCTGATGTGGCCTTTTTATTCCAGCTAGCCCAAGTACTACCACCTTGCTGATCCCCGGCAGTACGACCATTCAACAAACCCATTTCCCATTTGGTTAAAAAGCTGGACCAACGTCGACCCTGTCTATTTGTTAAATTTTGGGCCAGTTTATTCTTGGTGTCTCAAAATCATTTAAATCCTCGCAATGTGCATTCAGATCTCCCCCGAGCAGGATCAGATCCTTCTTCGTTTTTTAAACCATTCAGTCAATATATCTGCATTATTGATCCCCACTGTATAATTCTCACCCATGGGGTTGTATATATTCAAAAGCAATAACCTTTGATGGCAGACTCCTTGATTAATTTGCTCAATTTTGAAAAGTCTGGAAACCATCGAGGGAGATGTCTGAAACAAGCCAACATTCTAGTACCATAGATATATGGCAATGCCAACAATTCAAGCGAACCGCCCCGATTCAAGTGATGGGTTTGTCCACATGTGTTCCAGGACAATATCAGGACATTTCATGATCGCACCGTAGGTTTTATCAGGAGGAAACCAGAGTGCAAGTGCCATCCTTTGTTGTTTCAGATTTCTTGACTCAACTCTCTTCGTGGTTAATAGTGATTTTCAGATCTTCAGTCTTTCTAGAGGTGGCTAACAAAGTCCACCTTCACAAAGGTTCACAGCCATCGACCAAGTCAAATCCATGTTTAAGGAAATTGGCCTCATATGCTGTTATCATTACTGCAGTTTCAGCCAAACTGCTATATATCCGTGAGGCACACAAACTTAAATCTTCTTAACAATTTTGTGCTGGGTTGTTCAGGGGTAGCCTCTGGCCACAATGGTCCCACAACTGGAGTTTAGCTCTGATCCCATTCATTTAATTTCCTGAGTCTTCCAATACTGGTTCATTCTTCCCTCCTCATGCTCCTTCAGGACCCAGCTAGTTAAAGTGCCTGCACTTTTGCCAGCTCTCTCTGGTGAGTCGTCACCCACACCCTGAGTGTCCAGATTAATAATCTCTCCTTCGTTCTCCCCCGATATGGGTGGTGGTATCACCCTGGGTTCAGTGACAGGATCGTCATGTACGGCGGTAACTTTGGCGGAAGATTAACCCAATGCAACCTAAGTGTAGATACGCTGCAGCATGTCCCCATGGTGATGTATCTCCTCATACATCCTGCTGCATAATTTTGAAAGAATTTTGGAAGCAAAATGTAAGGTAGAGATTGCTGTTAGTTGATCAGTCTCACCCTCATGTTCAACTCAAGAAGGCTCAGCCACACAGCTTTCCACAAAGAGTGCCTGAGTTGCCATCATACTGTCGCCCAGCTCTTGGTTTGGCGGAATAGATCTTTCCATTGGCTGCGACACACTAGCCCCAGATTTTGTTTTTTCATCCGGTGCGACTTGGGCTGCTATGTCTGTTTACAATGAATAACACAAATTAAGCAATGACTTGTCATCAATGAAGAGAATTGGAAATATTTGGCGCACCTATGTCTGTATGATTATCCTCTCTCGGTTCATTCACCGTGGTGTGTTGGTCATGTGACCATAGGAGACTGGCTACGGCACACCACTTGGGAGAGGAAATACATGGGAGTGAGAAAGCCGCGAAGGGCACTGCGCCGAGGCACTACGGCCTGTGTGTGTGTGTTATTACGCATAGTGCAGGGCTTGCATAGCACCGCTCGCCCTCGCACTACATTATGCGTTTTGCCGTGCATATGCTGCACAGCATTAACCTCAGGCTCCACCGAAAGTGGGGCATGAACTTCAGCCTCTGGTGACGTGTCTCTTCGCCCAGATCCTTCCATGTCCCCCTGCATTCATGTTCCCGACGCGTGCACTTTTATTACGCAGGTTATAGTGCTCCCGGCCCGTTTTTTTTTTTACTTTGCTTTTGTTCGGTATACTAGTAGGCTACAACTTACCTTTTCCACAAACCGGGGACCGGCCTCACCGCTGGACTGCTGACTGCAGACTGTGTGCACTTATCAGCCGCTCTTGCAAAACGCGCCTTTGCATTTCGTGGATAAACCCAAAGCATGTGTTTGCTGCCATTGCACAGATTTTCGGAGGTTACCTGTACAATTTGATCTTTGTTCTGGCGACATTTTGTAAGTCCTGCCATTTTGATATGTTTCTGCAGCTCCACTCCACAAAATGTACTTTAAATCGTGCAAGTGTGCTTCGCGTTGTGAAGAAGTGGTTTAATTAGTAGTGTGATGGACTTTGCATTAGGGAAATATTTGATTTGGACAGTGTTTGTTCCATATGAGTGGCATTCCCAACCTTTGCAGATTTTACGTTTTTGTTAACCTTTGCACTGAGCCTCTGTAGCTCAGCGTTTGCATTGCCAACCTTTGTAGACGGTGCCTTTTTATAGGTCATAATCTTAACTCTTTTTGAAACTTTTTTTTCCCACTGATACTTGGTATCACTGTAACACGCTTTCTGAGGTTGTCTGAGTTGTGTGCTTGTTGCATCGCGTTAGAGTGCAAAGTCCTGCCTGAACATGTGTGGGTTGGCTTCTTCTGCAAGGCAAGTTCTTTGGCAGCGATTCTCGGATCCCGGAGATGCACGGAGATGGCTGCAAATTTACAGTGAATTTTCCAGTTTTCATTCAAACCTGTTCCTCCTACTGGGGTTCATTGCATCCCATTCAATGCATGACACAAAAGCTTTACATAGAGAAAAGTTAAAATAAGTTAAAACTAAACCAAAGTGACAAAGGAGAGGGGTGAAAAGGAAAAAGAGGGGTTCTTTCAGTATGCAAATTCAGGATGCATGTAGTATGGCATTTTGCAACACCGTCCTTAGAAACGAGCTAAAAAGCGATCGTTTTAACAAACAGTTCAATAATCTGGCAACTCGACATGGTTTATTAATGTGTAAAGTATATCTCTTTACTCTTCTGCTCACTCATATATTGGTCATGTCATTGGAATGGGAATCTGTTTAAAAGTGACGGGATTGGACACTTTAAAATAACACTTATTGTTGTTCGGTAAAGTCGCCTTGTCCATAGGATGCACCGGATGGCAGACGTGACATGTTGTTGTAATAAAAGGCCCCACCCTTCCGGGGGGAACAGGAAGTACGATACCAACTCACTGTTGTGCATGCGGTTATTCAGTGAGGTGCTGCCTCATGATCAGACCCTAACACTGATCTCACCTTCCGGGGGGAACAGGAAGTACGATACCAACTCACTGTTGTGCATGCGGTTATTCAGTGAGGTGCTGCCTCATGATTGTTATGTTCCGCCCTGCGTCCCGCTACGCGGTGACGCAGGGCGTCCTTAATAAAAGCCCCGCCCCCGCGTTCGGGGAGCAGTTCCGGGCGAACGAGTATCCAGCGTGGGTGTGAGTCATTGCGAGCTCCCGCTGGAGCTGCGCCACAGGCCGCGCGGCCTACCCGCGTAATACCAGCCCCCGCGCGCCGGCCGTGAACCGGCAATACAACAATGGCGACGAGGAGAGACGAGCTCCACAACAAGCTCGGTGCTCTGAAGGCACCACAACGACACACAGCCATCGCGGCTTAATTTTTGGACACCCGGTGGGGGTGCCATCACACACGTGACCCCCCACCCCAAAAAAAAAAAAAAAAAAAAAAAAAAATTTTTCTCTCTTCTCTCATACACTCATGAGCTCTGCCTCCAAGACCACAGCTCTTCCCATCCACCACAGGAGAGCAGCACCACAGAGTGTGGGGAGTGCCAGGCCAGGAGTTGCAACACGGCGCCTGGACACGGCGGCGCCTCCAAGGCAGGCAGACGTCGCAGCACAGCATTGGTGGCCGTCGGAGGCACCCACGACAACACGGATCAGGTACACGCCAGCATGGCGGCCGGCACATCCACGCCTGGGCCCTCCACGCCGTCCAGAATTGCGGCAAACCTGTCCATGACGCCGCCTCCACCTCGAACCCAAGGCACTTCGTCGACACTGGTCCAACCGTTTGACCCATTCACGGACCCGTCGTCATGCGGACCCAGATGGCAGCTATGGATCCAGAAGTTCGAGATGGCGATGGAGTGCAAAGAGATCACTGCGCCCAGGAAACTGAAGGCACACCTGCTACTCAGTGTGGGTGATGAGGTACTGCGCATCTTCAATTCGCTGAACATTGATGATGGCCTAGATGGGTACCGAAGCGCGAAAGACGCCCTCACCGATCACTTTCTCCCTCAATTAAACCCAGACTATGAGACGTTTCTCTTCTGCACCACATTACAGACAGCGGAGGAAACCCTTGATGCGTACCACACCCGCCTGAGGAAGCTAGCCATGTCCTGTGAATTCACAAATGTGGAGAGGGAAATCAGGAGGCAGATCATCAACGGGATTTATTCGGAAAAACTGAGGCGCCTGATACTCAGCGAGAAGGGCATCCCCCTACAGCGTATCCTTGAACTAGGACGTCAGAGGGAACTGGCACACACTAGAGCGGCCAACATGGAGGCCACGCTACACAGGCTGCAACCTGCTCTCAACACGGCTATGGTGGCCCGCATCGCCACCAAACAATCCTCGAGAGACGACAACAGTGGCGGATACGGACAAAACAGGTGGCAACCGCGTATTCCGGGACCCACTGAGTGTGGTTGGTGCGGTGGCCCACGACATGGCCGTCGCAACTGTCCTGCTCAAGGCACCACGTGTGGGGCATGTGGCCGGAAGGACCATTACGCGAAAGTATGCCGATCAACGGACACCCCCATACAGCCTCAGCAAAACCAGCCGGAGAAGATCGCGACCAAGAAAAAGAAGCAAGCCAGTGCCAGAAGGGTCGCAGTGGCCAGCTCTTCCACGGAGGATGAAGGGGACGATGTCTCGGCAATGCTGCAGGCCCCCTCCAAGGACACAGACAGGAAAGGAAGGAAGGTATACCTAGTGTCTGCACTATGCCAGGACCGTGGACCTCGAGGAAAAGCCACCCGAAGGCGCAAATGCATGGTCACCATCCAAAATCAGTGCGTTCAGATGACCATCGACACAGGCGCTTCGGTGAACGTAATGCCTGAGAGCATTTTCCTGACTCTAAGTCCTCCACCAGAGCTGAAAAGCACCGACACTCTGCTCTTTGCATACGGCTGTCGAAAGCCCCTGCCGGTAATTGGCAGGTTCCGCACCACGCTGGAACACGGGGAGAACAGACTATGGTCCAAAGTCTATGTTGTGAAGGCAGGTGTTGAGAGCCTCCTGAGTGGGGACGCAGCGGAGGACTTGGGAGTGGTTCAATTCGTCTGCCATGTCAACGAAGAAATGGAGATCGAGCAGATGCTTAACCAATACCCTGACTTGCAAGAAGGCATAGGCTGTCTAAGAGGCAAGACCATCAAACTGCATATTGATGAGACCGTGCAGCCGAAAGCCGTCCGGCACCGCAGAACGCCGTTCCACATGAGGGAACAAGTGGAGCAGGAACTCAAGGCACTGGAGGAAGCGGGCATCATTGAGGAGGTCACAGGGCCCACACCGTGGGTCTCCCCAATGGTAGTCACACGGAAGCCCAAGCAGCCTGGAAAGGTGCGGATCTGCATAGACATGCGTCTCCCCAACACTGCCATTAAAAGGGAACGCCACATAACCCCAACAATCGACGAGATTGTGGCTGACCTCACAGGGTCGAAGATATTTTCAAAGATTGACCTAAAGGCGGGGTATCATCAACTCAAGCTCCACAGAGACTCTCGATACATAACAACATTCTCTACGCATCTGGGGCTGCGGAGGTACAAACGCCTAAGTTTTGGAATATCATCAGCTGCGGAGGTGTTCCAGCAGACCATCCAGGAGGTCATCCGGGGCATCCCTGGTGTCCTCAACGTGAGCGATGATATTCTGATTCACGCCCCCGACAAAGAGACACACATCAAGAGGCTTCACGCCCTACTGGGCCGACTACAAGAGGTTGGGCTCACAATACATCGGGAAAAGTGTGAGTTCCTCAAAGCGGAGATCACGTTTTTCGGATACAAGTTTGGCAGCACAGGCATCTCCCCGGACCCGCAGAAGGTCGCAGACATCCAGGCGGCTAGCCCTCCGATGACACCCACGGAAGTGCGCAGCTTTCTAGGCATGGCCACCTACTGCGGGAGGTTCATCCGAAACCTGGCCACACTATCTGAGCCACTGCGGGAACTCACGAAGGCCAACGTCAAGTGGGAATGGGGGCCAACATGCCAGGACTCGTTCGAAAACATCAAGGACTCCCTCTCAGCGGACACCAAGATGGCCTACTACAATACTGAACTGCCCACAGAACTATTCGTGGATGCCAGCCCCGTGGGGCTCGGAGCCATCCTAATGCAAGTCACGAGGGAAGGGGAGAAAAGACCGATCGCGTATGCATCGAGAGCCCTCACCGAGACCGAACAAAGGTACTCGCACATCGAAAAGGAGGCCATCGCCGTGCTGTGGGGGTGCCGGCATTTTCACCTCTACCTATATGGACGTCACTTCACGACGATCACGGACCACAAGCCCCTCCTACCAATTTTCATGGGAACCTCAGCACACCCTCCGGCACGAATAACCAAGTGGTTATTGCACCTCCAGCAATATGACTTCAACCTCGTCTACCAACCAGGCAGCGGGAACCCAGCGGATTTTCTATCCAGGCATCCGCGAGAGGCCACTCAACAAGAGATCCAAGTAGCGGCAGAAACAGAGGAACACATATGCCAAGTGGTGCGAGCAATGAGGCCCAAAGCGGTGAGCATCGAGGAAATCGAGGCGGAAACACACCAAGACCCGTGTTGCGACTTGGTGAAAGATGCCATCCTGTCCGGTGACTGGAAGACCTTCATGAGACATACACACAACAGAACAGCGGAAGCAAAAGGGTTTTTGTCAGGCATATTCACAGTCCGGCAAGACTTGTCAGTCACGGAGGGTGGACTGTTACTTCGAGGAAACCGCATCGTAATCCCTCTCAAACTACAGGACAGGATAGTGGCCCTAGCACATGAGGGACATCAAGGACTGGTAAGGACGAAAGCCCGCATTCGGCACCGAGTATGGTTTCCCCAGATCGAGGAGCGAGTCGAGACACTCATCACAACGTGCTTAGCCTGTCAGATAACAGGGGGGCCGCCAGACCCGGAACCCATCATATCGGCAGAACGGGGCCGCTCTCGCTGGGAGGCCATCAGCATTGACTTTTGCAAGCTCCGGGAAGGCCTCCATTTGCTGGTGGCCGTCGATGACCACTCCCGATACCCGGAGGTTGAGATAGTAGAGTCCACAGCAGCTGAAGTGGTCATTCCGGCCCTAGAGAAAATGTTCGCAACCCATGGACTACCCATCTCGATCAAAAGCGACAATGGCCCGCCGTTTACGGGAGAGGATTTCAAAAGGTACCTACAGGACCTCAATGTGAAATATCACCACATCACCCCAAGACACCCCCAGGCAAATGGGGACGTGGAACGATTCATGCGGACTATCAATAAGGTACTCCGAGTGTCTAAGGCCAACGCCAGCCCCTGGAAGGTTGATCTCTTCCGATTCCTCCGAAATTACCGGGTCACGCCTCACAGCACCACCGGCATACCGCCTGCGGACCTCATGTTCGGCACCGTCATCAGATCCTCGATCCCGCATCACCCAAGCAGAACCCCGGACACGGTGAACGAAGAACGCACCGAGAGAAGGAGGAGGGATGCCAACGAACACATGAGTGGCAAGCGGAGAGCGAGGCCGTCCCATCATCAAGTGGGTGACCAGGTTATCATGCTACGCAACCCTTCCAAGTCAAAACTTGACACAAGGTACGAGGAACTTCCATGGACCGTCAGCAACCGGCATGGAACCATGGTCACTGTGACACGAGGTAACCGCCAAGTGACGAGAAATGCGTCATGGTTCAAAGCCATACCCCGTACACTATGGACTGATAAGGAATGCCATCGGGAAGGCATGGACAATCCACCCAGCGAAGAAGAGCCGGAGGCCATCCCCGAGGAGGATGGAGTGCGGGATGGAAGCTGGGAACCGATGGATGAACCTGGCCTCGAGGACCCGAACAGCGACGATGGAACCGAGTCTGAAGCAAGGGGGAAGGACCCCCGAGAAGGACGATACCGACTGAGAACCACGACGAGACCGCCAGCCAAGCTAAGTGACTATGTGTGGTAACTGGTGCACTAGTGCCATGAAACCCAATGGCAAGGTGGCTGAGTGTTGAAGACTGAGCGCTTATGCTCGATGTGGCCGTTGGTCGGCTGTTTGAGTTGTGTGTTTTGTTTTGTTTTATAATAAAGGAGGAATGTTATGTTCCGCCCTGCGTCCCGCTACGCGGTGACGCAGGGCGTCCTTAATAAAAGCCCCGCCCCCGCGTTCGGGGAGCAGTTCCGGGCGAACGAGTATCCAGCGTGGGTGTGAGTCATTGCGAGCTCCCGCTGGAGCTGCGCCACAGGCCGCGCGGCCTACCCGCGTAATACCAGCCCCCGCGCGCCGGCCGCGAACCGGCAATACAACAATGATCAGACCCTAACACTGATCTCACAGTCTCAGGTTTTAAACAGCAAAGTGTTGGGTTCTATGTGTCCTCCGCATTCTTGCTTGGAACTGTTATGTTTAAAACTGTGATTGACTGGTGTGGGCAGCAGCTGTAAGGATCCGTGAGCACTTCTGGGCCCTTTCATCCAGGCCTTTGTGAGCAGAGTGGAGGCGCTGAGCTGTGCTGACACGGCAACAGGGTGTACTGACCCGCAACCTTTTGGAAGACGGCTGTGGACTTCTTCTGTACGGCCCCAAAATCCACTGGACCCGCAGTATCGATAGCGCTTGTAAAGCAGCCATGCTCATAGGAGAGGCGTTGACTTCCCTGTGAGGGATATTAAAAGAAAGGACCCTCCCATTCAGGCGTACCTCCTCGCTGGTAAGTCTTTAGCAACGGGACTCATTGCTCGTTTCCCTGGGCATCAGTTTCATCGCTTGGCAGAGGTGTACAAGCTTTGCCCAAGCCAGTGGAAGTTGTTGAACTTTGTGCAAAACTGCGGCAGGCTCTGGGAATAAGTAATCACCAGCAATGATTGAACACTTTTGTGCATGAGAGTGCATTGAACGAGCAGGAGGACTTATATCTCTGGTGGGTGACCCATTCTACTTTTGTCTGCAGCAGCTCATCTTTTGTTCACACTCTTGCATGGAGTTATTGCTTGGTGTTGAGAATGGTGGTTGCAGGGATCCCTCCACCCCCTCCGTTCCTGGCTGAGCCTGGGAACCCGTTATCCCCCATCAGGTGGGAGGGATGGAAAAAGATGTTTGAGACATGCATGCTTGCCATGGGGGTGGCAAGTTTGCCCCAGCCAGAAGACAGGGTCTCTTGCGCCACAACCTGGGCAGTGAAGAATGTAGTGTTTTTGAGGGTCTACCAAAGCTCAAGGGGAGTGGTGCTGGGAACTTGGATGATTTTGCTGTGGCCGTGAGGAAGCTGCAGGAGCCTTACGAGCCCAAGATAAATGTGACTTTTGAATGCCATATGTTGTTTCAGAGACATCAGGAACCTCTGGAGCTGGTTCAGGGCTATATGGCAGTACTATGTACATTGAGAAACACCTACGAGTTTAGTCCCTTGACAAACCTGCTAACCAGGGATTAGCTTGTAATGTGCACTAATAGTGTCACAGTGTCACAAAAGTACAAGACAAGGTTTTGGCCAAGGATCTCTCCTTGGAGCAGGCTGTAGATTTGACAAGAAGTATAGAGCAAACAGCTCATTATATGAAGAATATGAAAGTTGAGAGACAGAGCAACGAGGTGTGTGCCATGAGGAATAAGAGAGTGAATGAAGGGAGCAAGGATGTTAAGTGCTTCAATTGTGGCAGTCCTAGCCATTTGTCATCCAGCCTGTTCTGCCCAGCCCAGAATGCAAATTGCATCAAATGCAAACACAGAGGACATTTTCCTAGTGTCTGCAAAGAGCAAGCAGTAAATGCTATGGAGCAGATGAGGTTTAGGGCGGAGCAGGAAGTGGCCCAATTGTCACAGACAGAGACCACTGGAGGCGGTGCCCGACATATATTTGATATCTCTGCGGTTAATGGGGGAAAGAAGGGCCCTTTGGAAGATGGCACTCTCAAGGGTAATGTGTTATCCATTAAAGTAGATAGCACTTCTCCCTAGACAATTGTGTTAGAACCCGTCTTCTGTTTGGACTCGTAGTGTAGCCGACGGATTCTTCCTAGCAATAGAACCCACTGTCTGTAGAATAAACAGAACAGAGGGATGTATTCCTCAACAGAATGGAACAACGAACACCAGGCTACCTAGGATACAAGAGGAAAGATTTAGTTGGTCCCTTCAATAACGAAATGCACAAGTGAGTCTACTTAATTAGAACTGACCTTGGAAAAGAATGTTACAAACAGTGAAGTATCGTCAACCCCCTAGTACAGGTAGCCAACGTGAAGGCAGTAGGTGTTTCTCAGAAGTGCCTGTATCTGTAATGTATAACCACACTAATGAACTGGCAGGACAGTGAAGCAAGAGTAATGATGTCAGTTATGGAGTGTAAGAAAAGTGTTTTGCCCTAGGTTCCTATGGCGAGTACTCTAATTAGATAGTCGCAGCAGAGGCACCAAGTGAGATGGAGCAGACCATAGGGGAGCCTCTTCCCGACGGCACGAGGACGCCTGGAAGGGGAAGAAAGTCTCTAGTCGCAAATACCTATCCCAACAGAGTGCGGACGCCTGTGGTGGGGACCGCCAGCACACTGCGGAAGTCTCTAGTCCATGTGAGGTGGAGGAGGGACTGCTCCACGGTACTCAGTGCAAGCTCCAGAAGAGCACGATGGGTCAAGATGAAGCGACTCGTAGCAATGTAGAAAAGTGATGCGAAGGCGGTGCAATGACACGTACTGGGCAAAGCAGAATCAAAGGTAAGCAAATGTATCCGAGGCAGAGTAGCAGATAAACTCGAGGCAAAAGGCAGTCCGAAGTAACGATCCGGGTCAAGCATGAAAATGTTGAGACAATGTCCAGGGCAAACACGGCAGGCGTGGGGCAGACAAAGGAAATCCAGGAGTCAGGCGAGGAATCAAGGTAAGAAAATCCAAAAACAAAGTAATTATACTTTGTTAGGAATGGTGCTTCTCAGTTTGCCCCATGAGGTTGCTGCCAATTTAGGAAAATAATGCTTCGCAAAAAGGTTTGTTCGGGGTATAATAAATCAATTAAAAAGTGTATATTTTATAACTGGATATGTTTAATTCACAATCCTGTTAATCTTTTAGAGTAGCGTAATCCTGAAAATCATAAATTGAGTTTCCATCTTGTGTTGCCCATAATACATAAGTGCCAATGCATTTTGGATTAACCTTCTTCAGGGCAGTATTAAGGCAATTTTTAGTACCACATAACTAATATTCCATTTATATCATATATTTGTTCATAATTGGCAGATTAACAAACCATTTCATTTAAGTAGAACCGATACAGAAACACATACCATATTGTGTGTAGAAACAATCCGTGTGCACCATAGTGGAGAGAAAACAAAATAGAAGCACATTCTAGTTAGCTGACAAGCTGGTAAATTCTGTCTTTGTAGATGGAATTACATATAAATGCGGGTCCTACCTGAGTTATGCTATTTTCTTACATGTGTACGAGCATGTACACAGAAGTATCTGTGGACAGAAATCTAAAATGTCACCAGACTATTGGCTCCACTAAAATATATGCAGAGATTCCTTTTAGGTAGCCGCTCTTACCGTATGACTTGTACGCGCGTGATGTGGAAGCCGAGTGAGCCACTCTGTAGCATGCTCACGCCGGCTTCAGTTTCCTTTTATTGGTCTCCATGGAGACGGTACGAGGCGTTGTGGTCCAGCTGGAGCACGTATGCCTCGCGCCCCACTCCCGGGCTCGAGCCAAGGGGCGGGGATGTCTCCATGGAGACCAAGTAATTGCGGACGCTTGTTCCTGGATTGTATACGCTCACCGAGCGTAGACGAGAAGCTGCAAATACGCATGTATTTACAGTACCCTGTGTATCTGATAGTTAATGCGTAATAACTAACCAATGTCAAACACGAGGTTACATGGAAAAATTACCCTGTGAGTACCTATTAGCATGTGGAGTATACAAGGGACTGCTCCCATTGTTCTGAAAAGAATGGTGTAAATATGGGATGAAACACCCATGATGTACAGATATGTATATAAAAACACACTTGTAGACCCACTGCGCAAAGTTGCAATGGGTAATGTTTGTTTCGGCGGGTGGTAAATTGAATTAAAAAAAGGTTAGCTCGTAGTAATGTGCATGATTTATGCAGAATTCACTGTTGTTAAGTATTTATCACAAACAATTTCTTTTAAGCCAAAAACATCGGGGTAGAGCACCCAAAGCTCCTAGTTGTGTAAATTAAACTTCTAACTTCACATGTAACAGATGTCCAAAACGCTATTGTGTTATGTAAATTGCAACAATCAAGCAGTTCATTGGACCAAAAATTATAAAAAGCACATAAAGTTAATTTCTTCTTTGAGCCCCCTCGGTGCCAAGGAGCTCAATCGATCAATCCAGAAGGTTTCTCTTTGGTCCATCCTTTTCTGGAAATTTTCGTGGAGATCTCTTTTCTCTACCACCTCCAAAATAACGAATCAAATCTGAGCTAGGTTGTGTTTTCTATCATGCCAATGTCTGGCCACAGCTGAATTGGGATTATTGTTCCTTATGCAGGACCTGTGTTCATTCCATCTAGTTTTAGCCACCCTGAGTGTTTGGCCCACATAGTATAAACCACACGGGCACTTTATGGCGTAAAACACATTGTGGGAGTCACATGTTGCAAAACTCTTGAATCTAATTGTCTCCCCCATATGTGGTTGCTTCACTGATTCGCCTTTCATTATATATCCACAGTTGCTACAGCTCAAACAAGGGAATGTACCAATTCGTTCTTTGATTTTCTGATTGATTGCTGGTTTAGTTTGGACAAGCCTGTCTTTCAGATTTTGACTTTGCTGAAATGCGAATGTGGGAACCTCTTTAAACAAATGTTCTACTCGTTGATCACATAGTAATGTGTTCCAATGCTTTTTGATGATGCATTTAATTCGATTGCTCTGTCGGGAATATTTAGACACAAAAACAAGTGGAGGAGCATCATCTTGTTTGGTCTTTTGCAACACCGTCCTTAGAAACGAGCTAAAAAGCGATCATTTTAACAAACAGTTCAATAATCTGGCAACTTGACATGGTTTATTAATGTGTAAAGTATATCTCTTTACTCTTCTGCTCACTCACTTTAGTTGTCCCACCATGCCCTTTCCATGGACAATATTGGTCATGTCATTGGAATGGGAATCTGTTTAAAAGTGACGGGATTGGACATTTTAAAATAACACTGTTGTTCGGTAAAGTCGCCTTGTCCATAGGATGCACCGGATGGCAGACGTGACGTGTTGTTGTAATAAAAGGCCCCACCCTTCCAGGGGGAACAGGAGTACGATACCAACTCACTGTTGTGCATGCGGTTATTCAGTGAGGTGCGGCCTCATGTTCAGACCCTAACACTGATCTCACAGTCTCAGGTTTTAAACAGCAAAGTGTTGGGTTCTATGTGTCCTCCGCATTCTTGCTTGGAACTGTTATGTTTAGAACTGTGATTGACTGGTGTGAGCAGCAGCTGTAAGGATCCGTGAGCACTTCTGGGCCCTTTCATCCAGGCCTTTGTGAGCAGAGTGGAGGCGGTGAGCTGTGCTGACACGGCAACAGGGTGTACTGACCCGCAACCTTTTGGAAGACGGCTGTGGACCTCTTCTGTAAGGCCCCAAAATCCACTGGACCCGCAGTATCGATAGCGCGTGTAAAGCGGCCATGCTCATAGGAGAGGCGTCGACTTCCCTGTGAGGGATATTAAAAGAAAGGACCCTCCCATTCAGGCGTACCTCCTCGCTGGTAAGTCCCTAGCAACGGGACTCATTGCTCGTTTCCCTGGGCATCAGTTTCATCGCTTGGCAGAGGTGTACAAGCTTTGCCCAAGCCAGTGGAAGTTGTTGAACTTTGTGCAAAAGGCGGCAGGCTCTGGGAATAAGTAATCACCAGCAATGATTGAACACTTTTGTGCATGAGAGTGCATTGAACGAGCAGGAGGACTTATATCTCTGGTGGGTGACCCATTCTACTTTTGTCTGCAGCAGCTCATCTTTTGTTCACACTCTTGCTCTTGCATGGAGCTATTGCTTGGTGTTGAGAATGGTGGTTGCAGGGACCCCTCCACCCCCTCCGTTCCTGGCTGAGCCTGGGAATCTGTTATCCCCCATCAGGTGAGAGGGATGGAAAAATGTGTTTGAGACATATATGCTTGCCATGGGGGTGGCAAGTTTGCCCCAGCTAGAAGACAGGGTCTCTTGCGCCACCACCTGGGCAGTGAAGGATGTAGTGTTTTTGAGGGTCTACCAAAGCTCAAGGGGAGTGGTGCTGGGAACTTGGATGATTTTGCTGTGGCCGTGAGGAAGCTGCAGGAGCCTTACGAGCCCAAGATAAATGTGACTTTTGAACGCCATATGTTGTTTCAGAGACATCAGGAACCTCTGGAGCTGATTCAGGGCTATTTGGCAGTACTACGTACATTGAGAAACACCGCCGAGTTTGGTCCCTTGACAAACCTGCTAATCAGGGATTAGCTTGTAATGTGCACTAATAGTGTAAAAGTACAAGAGAAAGCTTTTGGCCAAGGATCTCTCCTTGGAGCAGGCTGTAGATTTGACAAGAATTATAGAGCAAACAGCTCATTATATGAAGAATATGAAAGTTGAGAGACAGAGCAACGAGGTGTGTGCCATGAGGAATAAGAGAGTGAATGAAGGGAGCAAGGATGTTAAGTGCTTCAATTGTGGCAGTCCTAGCCATTTGTCATCCAGCCCGTTCTGCCCAGCCCAGAATGCAAATTGCATCAAATGCAAACACAGAGGACATTTTCCTAGTGTCTGCAAAGAGCAAGCAGTAAATGCTATGGAGCAGATGAGGTTTAGGGCGGAGCAGGAAGTGGCCCAATTGTCACAGACAGAGACCACTGGAGGCGGTGCCCGACATATATTTGATATCTCTGCGGTTAATGGGGGAAAGAAGGGCCCTTTGGAAGATGGCACTCTCAAGGGTAATGTGTTATCCATTAAAGTAGATAGCACTTCTCCCTAGACAATTGTGTTAGAACCCGTCTTCTGTTTGGACTCGTAGTGTAGCCGACGGATTCTTCCTAGCAATAGAACCCACTGTCTGTAGAATAAACAGAACAGAGGGATGTAATCCTCAAAAGAATGGAACAACGAACACCAGGCTACCTAGCATACAAGAGGAAAGATTTAGTTGGTCCCTTCAATAACGAAATGCACAAGTGAGTCTACTTAATTAGAAATGACCTTGGAAAAGAATGTTACAAGCAGTGAAGTATCATCAACCCCCTAGTAAAGGTAGCCAACGTGATGGCAGTAGGTGTTTCTCAGAAGTGCCTGTATCTGTAATGTATAACCACACTAATGAACTTGCAGGACAGTGAAGCAAGAGTAATGATGTCAGTTATGGAGTGTGAGAGAAGTGTTTTACCGTAGGTTCCTATGGCGAGCACTCTAATTACATAGTCGCAGCAGAGGCACCAAGTGAGATGGAGCAGACCATAGGGGAGCCTCTTCCCGAGGGCACGAGGACGCCTGGAAGGGGAAGAAAGTCTCTAGTCGCAAATACCTATCCCAACAGAATGCGGACGCCTGTGGTGGGGACCGCCAGCACACTGCGGAAGTCTCTAGTCCATGTGAGGTGGAGGAGGGACTGCTCCACGGTACTCAGTGCAAGCTCCAGAAGAGCACGATGGGTCAAGATGAAGCGACTCGTAGCAATGTAGAAAAGTGATGCGAAGGCGGTGCAATGACACGTACTGGGCAAAGCAGAATCAAAGGTAAGCAAATGTATCCGAGGCAGAGTAGCAGATAAACTAGAGGCAAAAGCAGTCTGAAGTAACGATACGGGTCAAGCATGAAAATGTTGAGCCAAGGTCCAGTGCAAACACGGCAGGCGTGGGGCAGACAAAGGAAATCCAGGAGTCAGGCGAGGAATCAAGGTAAGAAAATCCAAAAACAAAGTAATTATACCTTGTTAGGAATGGCGCTTCTCAGTTTGCCCCATGAGGGTGCTGCCAATTTAGAAAAATAATGCTTCGCAAAAAGGTTTGTTCGGGGTATAATAAATCATTTCAAAAGTGTATATTTTATAACTGGATATGTTTAATTCACAATCCTGTTAATTTTTTAGAGTAGCGTTATCCTGAAAATCATAAATTGAGTTTCCATTTTGAGTTGCCCATAATACATAAGTGCCAATGCATTTCGGATTAACCTTCTTCAGGGCAGTATTAAGGCAATTTTTAGTACCACATAACTAATATTCCATTAATATCATATATTTGTTCATAATTGGCAGATTAACAAACCATTTCATTTAAGTAGAACCGATACAGAAACACATACCATATTGTGTGTAGAAACAATCTGTGTGCACCATAGTGGAGAGAAAACAAAATAGAAGCACATTCTAGTTAGCTGACAAACTGGTAAATTCTGTCTTTGTAGATGGCATTACATATAAAGGCGGGTCCTACCTGGGTTATGCTATTTTCTTACATGTGTACGAGCATGTACACAGAAGTATCTGTGGACAGAAATCTAAAATGTCACCAGACTATTGGCTCCACTAAAATATATGCAGAGATTCCTTTTAGGTAGCCGCTCTTACCGTATGACTTGTACGCGCGTGCTGTGGAAGCCGAGTGAGCCGCTGTGTAGCATGCTCGCGCCGGCTTCAGTTTCCTTTTATTGGTCTCCATGGAGACGGTACGAGGCGTCGTGGTCCAGCTGGAGCACGTACGCCTCGCGCCCCACCCCCGG
The DNA here is from genome assembly GCF_040938575.1 of Ambystoma mexicanum. Classification (NCBI taxonomy): domain Eukaryota; kingdom Metazoa; phylum Chordata; class Amphibia; order Caudata; family Ambystomatidae; genus Ambystoma; species Ambystoma mexicanum. The sequence continues at coordinate 1,301,526,626 of NC_090922.1, read as the reverse complement.
GCTCGAGCCCAGGGGCGGGGATGTCTCCATGGAGACCAAGTAATTGCGGACGCTTGTTCCTGGAATGTATACGCTCACCAAGCGTAGATGAGAAGCTGCAAATACGCATGTGTTTACACTACTCTGTGTATCTGATAGTTAATGCGTAATAACTAACCAATGTCAAACACAAGGTTAAATGGAAAAATTACCCTGTGAGTACCTATTAGCATGCGGAATATACAAGGCACTGCTCCCATTGTTCTGAAAAGAATGGTGTAAATATGGGATGAAACACCCATGATATACAGATATGTGTATAAAACACACTTGTAGACCCACTGCGCAAAGTTGCAATGGGTAATGTTTGTTTCGGCGGGTGGTAAATTGAAATAAAAAAAAGGTTAGCTCCTAGCAATGTGCATGATTTATGCAGAATTCACTGTTGTTAAGTATTTATCACAAACAGTTTCTTATAAGCCAAAAACATCGGGGTAATCACCCAAAGCTCCTAGTTGTGTAAATTAAATTTCCAACTTCACATGTAACAGATGTCCAAAACGCTATTGTGTTATGTAAATTGCAACAATCAAGCATTTCATTGGACCAAACATTATAAAAAGCACATAAAGTTAATTTCTTCGTTGACCCCCTCTGTGCCAAGGAGCTCAATCGATCAATCCAGAAGGTTTCTCTTTGGTCCATCATTTTCTGGAAATTTTCGTGGCGATCTCTTTTCTCTACCACCTCCAAAATAACAAATCAAATCTGAGCTAGGTTGTGTTTTCTATCATGCCAATGTCTTGCCACAGCTGAATTGGGATTATTGTTCCTTATGCAGGACCTGTGTTCATTCCATCTAGTTTTAGCCACCCTGAGTGTTTGGCCCACATAGTATAAACCACACGGGCACTTTATGGCGTAAAACACATTGTGGGAGTCACATGTTGCAAAACTCTTGAGTCTAATTGTCTCCCCCGTATGTGGGTGCTTCACTGATTCGCCTTTCATTATATATCCACAGTTGCTACAGCTCAAACAAGGGAATGTACCAATCCGTTCTGTGATTTTCTTCTTGATTGCTGGTTTAGTTTGGACAAGCCTGTCTTTCAGATTTTGACTTCGCTGAAATGCGAATGTGGGAACCTCTTTAAACAAATGTTCTACTCGTTGATCACATAGTAATGTGTTCCAATGCTTTTTGATGATGCATTTAATTCGATTGCTCTGTCGGGAATATTTAGACACAAAAACAAGTGGAGGAGCATCATCTTGTTTGGTCTTCACTTTCAATAGGTCTTCTCTACTTTGAGTAGCTACTTGTGATTGTTCTGCATTTACTTCTTCTTCTGAGTATCCTCTATCAAGAAACTTTTTGCCCATTTCTCTGATGGCAATGTTATAGTCCTCTGGATTACTTACAAATCTTCTCACTCTAAGCATTTGGCTGTATGGAAAATTTTTAATAAGACTCGGTTGGTGAAAGCTTAGACGTTGGAGCAGGTTGTTACGATCTGTCGGTTTACGAAAGATGGGGGTTTGTTATCCTGTATTGGTAATCTTGATCTCTACAACCAGAAAATGGATATTTTCCCGAGAGTATTCATGTGTGAATTGGATTCTAGCATCTTTACTGTTCAGATATTTGAAAAATATTAATAATTCTTCCTTTGTGCCTTTCCATTCCCCAAAAATGTCGTCAATATACCTGATCCACAAACTTAACTTTGGTTGCCATTGTTGATTCTGTAGTATGTATTCTGTCTCGAACTTATGCATGAATGAGTTTGCATAGGGTGGAGCCATGGTGGCCCCCATGGCGGTACCAGCCACTTGGAGGTAGTATCGATCTTTATATCGAAAATATGAATTGTTGCTTATAAATTCAAGTAGGGCCATTATAAATTCTTTTTGTGCTGGTATCTCTTCTGCTTTTAGAAGCATCCATTCTACAGCCTCACTTCGTAGGTCGTGAGGGATCGAGTTGTAAAGGCGCTTTACATCTATAGTGAAACAAATGTTATTGGGGTCAAATGGTGTCAAATTCAGAAGTTGTAATAAGTGTGTTGAGTCTCTAATATATGTGTTTGTTTTTTGGATGAGCGGTTGTAAGAAGTAATCCACATATTTGCCAAGAGGTTCCAATATGCTGTTCATCCGTGCTACGATGGGCCTCCCAGGGGGTTTGACAGGATCTTTATGGACCTTCGGTAGGGTATAAAAGTCTGGTATTCGGGGATGTGAATTGATCAAAAATGTCTTCAAAAGTCAAAATCTGAAAGACAGTCTTGTCCAAACTAAACCAGCAATCAAGAAGAAAATCACAGAACAAATTGGTACATTCCCTTGTTTGAGCTGTAGCAACTGTGGATATATAATGAAAGGCGAATCACTGAAGCACCCAAATACAGGGGAGACAATTAGACTTAAGAGTTTTGCAACATGTGACTCCCACAATGTGATTTACGCCATAAAGTACCCGTGTGGTTTATACTATGTGGGCCAAACACTCAGGGTGGCTAAGACTAGATGGAATGAACACAGGTCCTGCATAAGGAACAATAATCCCAATTCAGCTGTGGCCAGACATTGGCATGATAGAAAACACAACCTAGCTCAGATTCGATTTGTTATTTTGGAAGTGGTAGAGAAAAGAGATCTCCACGAAAATTTCCAGAAAAGGATGGACCAAAGAGAAACCTTCTGGATTGATTGATTGAGCTCCTTGGCACCGAGGGGGCTCAACGAAGAAATTAACTTTATGTGCTTTTTATAATGTTTGGTTCAATGAAATGCTTGATTGTTGCAATTTACATAACACAATAGCGTTTTGGACATCTGTTACATGTGAAGCTAGAAGTTTAATTTACACAACTAGGAGCTTTGGGTGCTCTACCCCGATGTTTTTGGCTTAAAAGAAATTGTTTGTGATAAATACTTAACAACAGTGAATTCTGCATAAATCATGCACATTATTACGAGCTAACCTTTTTTTTAATTCAACTTACCACCCGCCGAAACACACATTACCCATTGCAACTTTGCGCAGTGGGTCTACAAGTGTGTTTTTATATACATATCTGTACATCATGGGTGTTTCATCCCATATTTACACCATTTTTTTTCAGAACAATGGGAGCAGTCCCTTGTATACTCCACATGCTAATAGGTACTCATGGGGTAATTTTACCATTTAACCTTGTGTTAGACATTGGTTAGTTATTACGCATTAACTATCAGTTACAGAGAGTACTGTAAACACATGCGTATTTGCAGCTTCTCATCTACGCTCGGTGAGCGTATACATTCCAGGAACAAGCGTCCGCAATTACTTGGTCTCCATGGAGACATCCGCGCCCCTGGGCTCGAGCCCGGGGGTGGGGCGCGAGACGTACATGCTCCAGCTGGACCACGACACCTCATACCGTCTCCATGGAGACCAATAAAAGGAAACTGAAGCCAGCGCGAGCATGCTACACAGCGGCTCACTCGGCTTCCACAGCACGCGCCTACAAGTCATACGGTAAGAGCGGCTACCTAAAAGGAATCTCTGCATATATTTTAGTGGAGCCAATAGTCTGGTGACATTTTAGATTTCTGTCCACAGATACTTCTGTGTACATGCTCGTACACATGTAAGAAAATAGCATAGCCCAGGTATGACCCACATTTATATGTAATTCCATCTACAAAGACAGAATTTACCAGCTTGTCAGCTAACTAGAATGTGCTTCTATTTTGTTTTCTCTCCACTATGGTGCGCACGGATTGTTTCTACACACAATATGGTATGTGTTACTGTATCGGTTCTACTTAAATGAAATGGTTTGTTAATCTGCCAATTATGAACAAATATATGATATTAATGGAATATTACTTATGTGGTACTAAAATTGCCTTAATACTGCCCTGAAGAAGGTTCATCCGAAATGCATTGGCACTTATGTATTATGGGCAACTCAAGATGGAAACTCAATTCATGATTTTCAGGACTACGCTACTCTAAAAAATTCACATGATTGTGAATTAAACATATCCAGTTATAAAATATACACTTTTGAATTGATTTATTATACCCCGAACAAACCTTTTTGCAAAGCATTCTTTTCCTAAATTGGCAGCAACCTCATGGGGCAAACTGAGAAGCACCATTCCTAACAAGGTATAATTACTTTGTTTTTGGATTTTCTAAGTTTGGATAGGTCCTTGTGCTACGGGACCGATATGGACTGGCAGCTCCAGGCAAAAGTATTTTGAATGTAAAACTATACTCATCTACAGAATCTGATTACCAAAGGATTGAATAAAAGTAGTGTCCTCCTCTCCATCTACATATTGAGGAACCAAGGTAAACCAGGAAATCACAGTAGAACAAGCAAAACAATCCAAGCACGCTTTCGCAGATTCAGAAGCACCGAGACGGTGGGGAGAAGTGCTTAAGAACCGCAGGCCGTATAACGTGACTGACGTGTAAGTCGTAATACAGAAGTTCTACTTCCAGGACTCCACAATCTCCATGGCAACTTCCATTCCCTGCCGTAACGTCCCTTACGGCATAAACGCATGAGCTTGTGGGAACGGTAGTGAGTGGAATGTTGTTGTATGTTCCTGTGTGTAGAATGAAAGTGTGTGTCAAAACTGAATGCATGAGCGTGTGCTTTACTGTAACGTTTAGCAGCCGTACTGAAAATACCTGTGAGGCATGATTTAAACCTAGTGGAAACCGTAGGCCTGACAAATTGTCTCTGGAGAGACCTTCACAAATGTTTTGTGAGGGATGCTACACCACGATATTCCGCTGTATGGATACGGTGAGGTTGAAATTGAAATGTTATACACATTCTAAGCTAACATAGAATAGAAAAGTCAGAAATATGCTGATAAGGTGTTTGTAACAAAGAAAGAATTGTCCCTTCTTGGGGGGGACGAACAGACAAGCCTTGGTATCTGCATACAGGCTAACCTGGACGAGCCAATCATGATTGCGGAAATACAGGATAAGTGGGCTAGAGAATTTCTGGAGGTTTGGAGCGGTACTTGATGCGCGCACACAGATGCGCGCGACCAGGAGGTTTTAAGTACTTCTGGGTAGTTAGGGGGTGGGTCTACCTAAAAAAATGCAAATTTAGGCATTATAATTATATAATCTGAATGGGAAATGTGAATAAATCATAATCAACATAACATCCTTCAGTATACCAGCAGAAGAAGTCCAATTAAAGCATGGAGTGTATCCAGCAAAGCAATTCCAAATCCAGGCAGGAGGACTGGCCAGCAACCAGCAGTACTTGGAGCAGTACTTGATGCGTGCGCGCAGATGCGCATGACCAGGAGGTTTTAAGGACTTCTGGGTAGTTAGGGGGTGGGGCTACCAGCAGAAGAAGTCCAATTAAAGCATGGAGTGTATCCAGCAAAGCAATTCCAAGTCCAGGCAGGAGGACTGGCCAGCAAACAGCGGTACTTGGAGCGGTACTTGATGCGTGCGCACAGATGCGCGACCAGGAGGTTTTAAGGACTTCTGGGTAGTTAGGGGGTGGTGTACCAGCAGAAGAAGTCCAATTAAAGCATGGAGTGTATCCAGCAAAGCAATTCCAAATCCAGGCAGGAGGACTGTCCAGCAAATAGCGGTACTTGGAGCGGTACTTGATGCATGTGCACAGATGCACGCAAATAATGAAGAAAGTGCTTCAAAATGTGAAGAATCTTGTTAGTATTCAAGACAATGGGCCTCATTCCGAGTAGGGCGGTAAGGGATACCGGGCACCGGTAAGGAGACCGGTTCCGGTAATCCCTTCCCGCCTACTACAAGGTCCCTTAGCGGGTCCCTCCAGTAATGCCTGGTTTGACCAGGCGTTATGGACGCGACCCGCAAAGGGACCAGGGCACAAATAACGGGCTTGACATGCGTGAGCCCGTTATTTGCGCCCTCCCCATTCCCATTGAACCCTATTGGGGCTCAATGGGAATGGGGAATGGTATTTTCAATGGGGACTTACCGGTCCCACAAAGGTCGGACTACACCGGTAAGTCCCCATTTGAACTAGACCGGTGCCGGACCCGTTATTGGTGGCAGTCATGGCGCAAATAGCACCATGACTACCACCGATCTTGGAATGAGGCCCAATATATTGGTTCATGCTAGCTAGAATGAGGAACATGATAACATTTTGAGAGCGATGTTGTGTAGATTGAGAGAGGCGGGGCTTACAGTCAAACAAAGCAAATGCAGAATTGGTGTGGAAAATGTGCAATACCTAGGTCATTGCTTTTCCTCTTAGGGGATTGTTCCGAAACACGGCCTGGTTGAGGCGATTAGTCTTGCTCCAGAACCTAGGGATAAAGAGCAGTTACAATCTTTCCTAGCGTTATCTGAGTACCGTCACAGATTTGTAAACAACTTTGCTGTAATATCAATGCCTCTCTGGTCTTTGATCAAAAAAGGAGTGCCATGTTTGTGGTGGTCTGATGAATGCAAGATGGCATTTGCAAGGATAAAGGAGAATATTGCCTTCTCTGGGAAAGTTTTGTTCTAAGAGCAAGACATACCTGATGATGGATGCCAGTATTTTGGGTTTGGGGGCATCATTAACACAGAGCGATGGCATTGGAGAGGAACATGTGGTGGTGTTTGCTTCCAGGCCCCTAAGTGTTGCAGAGAGCAATTACTCTGTATTAGAGAGAGATGCTCTGGCTGTGTATTGCGCAGTTGTTACGTTTTTCCTTTGGGGTCAGCACTTTACCGTCAGGACAGACCCCAAACCTTTAGTACAAATGATGTCTGATGTGAGGTGGAGCAATGGTTCACTCAGAATTTCGATGTGGCTGCTGAGTCTGCAGGGGTATGACTTTTGTGTGTGTTATTTACCTGGAAAAATAATTTCTCTAGCGGACTGTTTGCCGAGGTTACCAGTTGAGCCCTCTCTAGGAGAAGAATTGTTTAGTGGAGAAGAACTGGTGGTAAAAACATTGAACATGTAGTGATCAATGAGGCAGACTGGAAACGTACAGGTTTGGAATATGTTGTGTTGAGATCTCTTGAGGATTGGACTGTTATTGGGTGGTCCAACAGGGAGTCGTTAGAAAGGAAGTTTGAGCCTTATTTTGAGGTCAAGGATGAATTGTCCCTATTGGGAGTGAGACTTCGGAGAGGGACAAAGTGTGTCCCCCGGAGAAGGTCAGAGGGAAATTAGTAGACTTAGCTCACCAAGGACCGTTGGGTGTGAATGGAACCAAAAGAAGGTTGCGTCAGAGTTATTGGTGGCCCATGATGGAGAGTTATGTTGAAAAACAAGTAAAAGATTGTGTGACGTGTCTATCGAGTGACAAAAGTAAAGTGGCCCCTCATTCCTGTTACAATTCAGACTTATCCCTGGTAGAAAGTTGCAGTTGATGTCATGGGCCCATTTCAAGGGTTGGGGGTGAGTATACATACTTGTTTGTTTTGGTAGGTTACCACTTTAAGTGGGTAGAGTGGAAGGGTGTTACGCAGACTACCACAGTGGAATTGATTACGTTCTTTGAGAATGTGATTTTCAGGGAAGGTTTCCCAATGGTGTTGGTGACTGACAATGGTGTTCATTTCTGTTCTGAAGTGATGAAGACATTCTTGGAGGAGTATTCCATATCACATGTGCATAGTGCATTGTATCATCCCAGGGCAAATTAACGTGTGGAGCACTTGAGTATGGCGTAATCAGTTGGCGTTGAGATCTGGTCTACCATGGTGGGTCGTGTTGAGGCAAATGGCATGGGGATATTGTACCACTCCTCATTCAGTTACAAAGGTGTCCCCTTTGTATCTTTGAAGGGTTGTGAGCTGGGTATGAAGTTATGTCCCAGATGGATGGGTTCTGCGGCTCCTGTATTGTTGAACCCAAGGAGATTATGAAGGTGGTGGAACAAGGACAGAAGCATTATAGGAGGGTGTTTGATGACTGCCATGTTGTGAAGGATCAAGTATGACTGTTGGTGATCTGATATTAGTGAGGAATCCCAGATTGGGCTCAAATGTCTTGAAAATAAAATATTGGGTCCTAAGAAGATTGCTGCAGTGAGGAATGGAGTGGTTATTGTGGAAGGTGGTGAAGTGCGGTCAATGGGCAGATTGGCACCCTATAAGAATGTGGGTGGTGATGTTGCAGGGAGGGGTACACGTGGTGTTGTGGTGTTGTGGAAAAGGAATGAACTGGGGTGCTCGTGTGGTGGAACGAGAAGGATGTGTGGTGTCAGGGTGAGTGAGAGAGTCAGGAAGGTTCTGGTTCGCTTTAAAGATTTTGTGTGATGAAATTAGCTGTTCCTGCTGTTTGGGTCATCGATCACCATGTTATGGTGCTTGGTTTTGTGTTTCTGTTTTTACTTTAATTTTGTATTACATAATGTTCCTTTTTGTTCCTTTCTGTTATTGGTGAAGATATGTTGGGTTCTATGTGTCCTCCGCATTCTTGCTTGGAACTGTTATGTGTAGAACTGTGATTGACTGTTTATAATTGTTTACACTTGTGGAGTCAGTTATGTTCTGTGATCCTAGCGGCAGGCGCTGAGCTCCACAGGTACAATAAAGTTAACTACATACTTTCACAATTGTTACCTTTTCACAAATCTATCCCCCAAGTTAGACACATCTTACAGGCTCAGACAACAGAACTAGCCTCCAGATTGGACAGATATTACAGGCTCAAACAGCAGAGTTATCGCACATAAAGGCTAATTTTCAATCTAGCATAACGCTAATCAGGGGAGTTGCTAGGTCTGGAAAAGACCTGGGGCTACGCTGATGTCAGAACTGTTAGGACTGGGGGCTAGCTAGGCTTTTGGCTGTAGCTCCTGAGATTCTATCCGGGGCTACAACCAAAAGATCAGGGGCTATAGCCCCCTTAGCCCCCCCCTAGCAACGCCCCTGACGCTAATGAAAGACATAAACGCCTTGCAAATGGCTTTTACGGCTTACATTAACGTTATGCCCCATTTTCCTCAATTTCTATGGTGGAGAGGAGGGGCGGAATACAACTTGTATTTCGGCCGCTCCCTTCCTCTCCACCATACAAATACTCCAGCATTTGTGCCGGCATGCATTTTCATGTGGGCTCAAATGCTGGGGATTCCTATGCGTACATGGCAGGCTGTGTTTACTTCATCGCATAGCAAAGTGCAAAAGTTCAGTGCAAAGGGCTGCTGTCATGATCTCTGCTTCCAAAGGGTCAGGACTTACCCAACTCCCTTGGAAGCAGACCCATAACCCCGGTTCCGGGTGCCGGCCAGTCCCAATTGGGACCTTTTGGACCATGTCCTGGCGCCAGTGGCACCAGGCTCATAAATATGCCCAGTCCCAGCGCTGGAAGCGCCGGGCTCATAATGCTTGGGTGGACTTACCTGCAGCAGACCATGCTGCTTACTTACCTGCCAGTTGAGCCCCTGATCCTCTTCTGTTTGGGACTACTTTTCCTGTTGGGTGGGGCAGGAGCCACTCCCTAGGTTCAGAACACTGGAACTCTTCTGGAAATCAGGAACTCTTTTCTTACCTAGGCGAGGCCGTGGAAGGAGACACCTAAGCACTACAGGAGGCTATTTAAACCACACCCGATGGATGAATCTTGCTTTGCGTTATTCTGCATTCTCTGCAGCAGAACGCTCACCGTGTCTTCTGATCCTGTGCCTAAGGGAACAAAGGCTTACCATCCTGGAATCCAGTCTTCAGCAGCACCTTTAAAGACAAAGAAGGAACAGGTTAGCACTACGGTCTTCAGTGGCAGCGCATCTCTTACCTGGTCCAGCGGCTGTCACCAACGCCTCGCGCTGCATACCTGCATCTGAAAGACAAAGGCTTACCGACTCTTCGCACGATCCGGAGGTCTTCGCGCTGCATTCCCGCATCTGAAAGACAAAAGAAGGTGCGTTTAGAGACATTGGGCAACTTTACTACTCACGTGCCATCACTCCTTCCCGCGCCGAAATCAGCGGGTATCCCAGCACCCTTCAGCTTCTCTAAAGCTCCGAACTTGTACCTGCAAGGTAAAAGAGACAGTTAGTGCGCATCGTGAAGCAGGCAACAAGCGCTCACTTACGTGCTTCCAAGCGCTTCTATTCCTCACGCGGGTTCGATCCTCAACTCTCTTCAGCCCGCCATCCGCCATCGCCGGAACCCTGCAAAACAAGAGGTATCATTACAAAAGAACTTTACATAAGTCAAAAGCCATACTCACGTGCTCCTCGGCACTGCTCCACAGCAGCTACGCCTTACGCACTTAAAGACTTTTAAGACATTTGAAGTGCCCAGAACTTACCGTTCGTGCAGTAAACGACGGACAGCAGTCCTCTGAGGTCAAGAGGCCTGCACCCTTATCCAGTGAAGAAACTGGTTACGGCACCCTGCCCCCGAGGCAGATGGAGAGCTCGGCGTTCACCTACCTAAGGTGAGATCGTTAACCTTTGGGGTCCTACAGGAGAAGAGAAAGGGAAGAGGAGAGAGGCACCCAATAACCCCAGTTCATTAATCCCATATTTTCTATCTGCAGACATCTTACTCTCCGAGTCAGACACACAGTGCACAGAGGTCCAGCCCGAGGAACCAACCGTGTGTTACACATCACCTTTGAAGACACGGCATTCACCCAGTCAAGACCGGCGCCTCTGCGGGAATCAGGTGAGCGTTACAGAACGCAAAGCCTTCCGCAAAACTCCCACCCAGGCGCTATGGAAACCTCGGATACCGACCAGCTAGCCCAGTTACTTGGGGAACTAAGAGCAGAAGTGCATGCAGCCCGCCAGGAAACGAATGCTCTAAGAAGGGAACTGATTATTTCCAAGGAGCGAACAGATGATCTCGCTAGACAATTGCTACAGTCACAAGCCGGACAAACTCAGTTGCCCGCACCAGGGGCAAATCATCCTTCAACATCCCCTACGAACCCAGTGCAGATCAACCTACCCGGGAATGTGCCTCTGGCTCCGCCCGAACGATTTTCTGGTGACCCAAAGAGGTTTGCAGTATTCATTAATCAGTGCCGCTTGCACTTCTTATGCCGGCCAGCAGCCTTCCCAACAGATCAAGCTAAGGTAGCTTTCGTGCTTTCGTACCTCAGTGGCAGTGCGGCAGATTGGTTGATCCCTTTAGTTAATTAGGATGATCCGGTTCTCCATGATTTTCAAGCTTTTCAGCTCAGCATGGAAAAACTGTTCGCAAGACATTCACTGGGGCAGGCCTTGGACAATGAGCTCCTTTCATTACGACAGGGTAATCAAGACCTTTTGGCTTATATTGCGTCTTTCAACAGACTGATAGTGGAAACCCAATGGCCTGAGGACAAAAGGATTATGCTGTTTTATAGAGGTCTACGTGGAGAGCTCAAAGATGTGTTAGCCCAAGTAGTGAATCCCCCGCAAGACTGCTCGGACTATATTGACTTAGTCGTTCAAATAGACCACAGACTACAGAACAGGAAGGCCGATCGTTCCAAGTTTGATACTCGAGTGTTTTCCAAACCACCAACTCCTATCAAAGGAGCAGACACCGGGGAACCCATGCAAATAGGGGGGCCTGAAAGGACCACTAACCCAAAAGGAACGGGAAAGTAGAAAACAGCTGTAATTATGCCTCTATTGCGGAAACTGGGGGCACTTTCTTCGAGACTGTCCGGTGAAACCAGCCAAGAAGGCAGTAGGAGCTGCAGTTACCAGGGTCACAAACTCTGAGCAGGGAAACGACCTCGCCCGACAAGAATAGAGGTCCTCTTGCCGAGCGTTAAAACCAGTTCCGTGACCTCGCATTTCGTGATACCTATGGTCCTCATTAGCCCTGAACGTCCGGATCGATTACATGCGATTGAAGCTTACGTCGACAGCGGTGCCATCGGCAATTATGTGGATCATGAAATGGTATTGAGGATGAATCTGACTCTTTGTCCAAAGGCTGTAAAGGACGTCATTACTACGGTGGATGGTACGGAGATAGCTTCCGGACCAGTAACGCATACCACCCAAGAAGTGACGTTAGTAAGTCAAGATGGACACTATGAGAAGATCGTGTTCGATGTGATCAAGGCCCCTCAGTTTCAGATTATTCTAGGAATTCCTTGGTTAGAGAAGCACAATCCTCAGATCGATTGGCGAGCAAGAACGGTTCAGTTTCCAGAATGAGTCTCCATTTGTTACCCTCGATCTGATGTTGCACTGGCAGCAATTTCTTCGGAGGTTCCCCAGTTACCTCCCGAATACCTAGAGTTCCAAGATGTCTTCTGGAAGGATCAAGCTAACTCTCTACCTCCTCATAGGTCTTATGACTGTCAGATAGACCTGATACCTGGATCTACCCCTCCTTGTAGCAGAATTTATGCCCTCACCGAGCCTGAGAATCTTCACCTCCGACAATACCTGGATCAATACCTAGCGAATGGGTTTATCCGTCCTTCCAAGTCCCCTGCTTCCTCAGCTTTGTTCTTCGTTCCAAAAAAGAAGGGGACCTTAGAACTTGTATAGATTATCGCGCCCTGAACCAGATCACCGTTAAGAATAGATATCCGTTACCTTTGATCCCTGAACTCCTGGACCAAGTCAGAAAAGCATGCATATATACAAAGCTGGATCTTAGAGGAGCCTACCACTTGGTACGAGTGAAAGAGGGCGATTAATGGAAGACGGCCTTCCGCACCAAGTATGGGCTATTTGAATATCAGGTCATGCCCTTCGGACTTTGCAATGCCCCGGCCGCCTTTCAATATTTTATGAACGACGTCCTCAGAGAGCTCATAGATGTGTGTGTCGTTGTCTATATTGACGACATCCTCGTTTATTCTTCAACGGAAACTGAACATCGGAAACACGTGAAAATGGTCCTCGAGAGGTTGCGTCAACACAAACTTTTCGCTAAGTTGGAAAAATGTGTTTTCAACGTGACTGAAGTTGAATTCTTGGGATTCATATTATCACCTAGCGGAGTGCGTATTGATTCAAAGAAGGTCGATGCAATTCTCAAGTGGCCTTCGCCATCCTCTGTAAAAGGTGTTCAAAGCATGTTAGGCTTCGCTAACTTTTACCGCAGGTTTATCCCCGAATTCTCTCGAATAGTCCAGCCCATCACCACCCTGTTAAAGAAAAACAAACGTTTCGAATGGTCTACCGAGGCGGAACAAGCTTTCCAGAATTTGAAGACTAAATTTATCTCTGAGCCGATCTTAAAACATCCTCGCCCAGAACTCCCCTACATTGTTGAAACTGATGCTTCGAGTCTTGCCATGGGAGCAGTTTTATCACAAAAGGACCCAGTAACCAATCAGTTGCATCCCGTGGCATTTTGGTCCCGCAAATTCTCGCCTCCTGAAATCAATTACACTATTACTGATAAGGAACTTCTGGCTATCAAGTCCGCCTTTAAGGCTTGGCGGCATTATCTTCTGGGGGCCCGACACACCGTTACTGTGATCACAGATCACCGTAACCTGCAATATTTGAAAACCGCGAAAGCTCAATCCTCTAGGCAACTCCGTTGGGCACTATTCTTTGCCGAGTTTGACTTCATAATTACCTACCGACCTGGTATGAAAAACGGTAAAGCTGACGCCCTTTCTCCGATGGGAGTGGAAGAACACTTGATCAATCCGAAACCTGTACCTATCATTCCCGAACAAAGAATTCTGGGTGTAATCGCCACACAATCCATTGAAGAAGTTAAGGATAAGGCCAGGCAACTGGTAACTCCAGCAGACATACAGAATTGGCATCTGCAGGGAAAGGACTTTACGGTGAAGGACAATCTATTGTATTTCCAAGGACGGTTATACCTGCCCAGCACAGATTTACAGAAAAAGGTAATCTCCTGTTATCACGATTCTTTAATGGAAGGACATCCCGGTATGGCCAAAACCTCGGAAAAGATCAAGCGCTACTTCTGGTGGCCGTCTTGGAAAAAAGATATCAGAGACTTTATAATGTCCTGTGGAGTATGCGCCCAAAACAAGAGTCAAAAGGAAAAACCAGCCGGCCTCTTACGCCCTATTGACATCCCACCTCGCCCTTGGCATACGCTTTCTATGGACTTCATCACCGATCTACCTCCATGCTCCGGATACAATACGATCTTAGTAATCGTGGGCCTATTCTCCAAGATGGCGCACTTCATTCCACTCAAAGGCTTACCATCAGCAGCAACACTGGCCCGAGAATTTCTCGAAAACATCGTCCGACTGCACGGTTTTCCTTCGGTTCTAATTTCGGATCGAGGAAGTCAATTTATTTCTCATTTTTGGCGAAGTTGCTGTCGGTCGGCTCAAATTGATGTGAGACTTTCGACCAGCCACCACCCCCAAACCGACGGACAAACCGAGAGGACCAATCAAACTCTGGAACAGTATTTACGCTGCATGCTGCAACAAACTGAAAAAACTTGGAAAGATATCCTTTGGATAGCCGAATATGCCTACAATAACTCTGTCCATTCGGGAACCGGGAAGACCCCGTTCTTTCTTTTATACGGTAGTCACCCTCGAACCTCGGATTTGGATCCACTCCAAGATCTTGGAACACCAGCAGTAGACCACCTGCATTCTACTATCACCCAAGCCTTTAAGGAAGCCGTTTCTCACCTTCAAAGGGCTAAAGAACAATACAAGAAAGGAGCAGACCAACATCGGAAGGAAGCCCCCCAATATCAAGTAGGAGATCAAGTCTGGTTATCTACCAAATATCTACCTCTAAAAGGACCACGCACATTCAACCCAAGATACCTTGGTCCCTATTCAATCACTACCATAGTAAATCCGGTAGCGGTCAAGTTGGACTTGCCCCCTCACATGAAGATACACCCGGTCTTCCACGTCTCTCTACTAAAACCCGTGCAACCTAGAACCCGATTAACTAAATCTCCAAAACCTATCCTAGTTGATGGAGAACTCGAGTTTGAAGTCAAAAGTATCCTGGATTCTAAGATCTCCAAATCTAAACTATTTTACCTGATTGACTGGAAAGGTTACGGCCCCCAAGAAAGGTCCTGGGAACCTGCAGAATATGTCCACGCGCCTCGTCTAATCAAAAGATTTCATCGAACATTTCCTAACAAGCCCAAACCCCCGGGGAAGCCCGGTTTGGGAGGGGCCTTGAGGGGGGGTGTGTGATGCCGGAAATGCATCTGAGGGACAGGGCCTCTGAATCCTTGTCCTTTTTCTGTTTTTACCGTGTGTTCTGTCATGTTTTCTGCCCAGGAGTCCATGAGGGACTCCTGGCAGTGCAGCTCTCTTTTGGTTTGGTGAACAGACCCATGGGATACCCTTATGGCACCCATGGGTAGGGGTACAACCCTGTGCCCCTAGTGTATGTTTTTGGGCACCTGTGGGTGGCCCACAGAGCAGGGTATGGGCTGGTGGCAGCTCCATGCTGAATTTGACAGGTGCTCTGGGTGTCCTCCATTTTGGGATACCCAGGCCCTGCCATTGGAATCAGTTGATTCCTGATAGGAAACAAGATGGCCCCTGTGGCCTCTTGCTTTCTATTGCCTGTTATCTTGTTTTTCCCAAAGTCCTGGGAAGCCCTGACTCTGTCCCTTCCCCCTGACTGGCTGTTGGGTGGAAGTTCCATATATGGTGTTGTTGTAAAGGCCCAGCTAGACTGACTGGAGCCTTCCCAGTGACTGTATGTTATGGGTGCCTCCTGTGGGTGGGACCTGGGTGAATGGAGTGTGTGACCAATATACACTCCTTGTTGTGGTTGTCTGGTTTCTGGCATGAGAGACAAAGACTGAGACAGCCCTGCCCGAAACTGGCCTGAATGCAGTGTGTAGTGTTGAATGGCTGGGTACTTGTCCCAATCCACATTCCTTGTTGTGAGTGTCTGAAAGGGAGGAGTGTGGCCTGAATGCACTGTGTGCCTGATTGGCCGACTGACTGCATGAATGCCCTTCTGTGTGATTGGCTGCTGTGTGTGTGCCAGCAGTGTGGATGAGAGACAGAATAGTATATCTGGGGACCTCTCACCACTGGAAATTGTTCAGAAGCATTCAGAAGCTGAGTCTCCACTCAAGAGTAACTGGATTTGCTGATCCTCGACGTCCAGCTGGAAGAAGAAGACTTGCTGTGGCATTTGCTTCGACGGAACTGAAGGTTGTCGAAATCGTCGAGGACTGACCCGAGAGAGGACCTGGTAAGGCGCCCTCTTCCCGTGCTCCGAGGGACCATCGAGCACCGCTGAATCTTCGCCGAAGCGCCCTGGAAGTCAGACCCTCGAAAGGCTGCCGACCCGAGACGGGACCGCCGAGGAGATCGAAGTGAAGCACCCGGACCTCGACGCTGTCGAAGTCCATTGCCGTCGACCAGGGTTCGCAGGTCTGTGTAACCGCTGGAGGCCCGTCGAAGTTGTGTTGCCCAGCCGTGGGAACCACTTGACGCCGTGCCGCCGACGACCGGAGCCGTCCGCTCCTTGCCTAAGAACATTTGACTCGAAGGACTCCCTCGTCCGCACCGTCGACCGCTTTTGCCCTGCCGGAGAAAGTCGAGGACGACCAACGCGCCGAGGAGAATCCGCCGGTGGGTTTCCCGCCACCTCACGATCCCAAAGACTCGAGCGACTCGACGCCCTTGCTGGGCTCCCGTCTCTACAATCTTTGCGGTCCAGAACTATTGTCATCGAGGTGCCCCGCACACCTCCGCCTTGCAGGACGCCGACGCCCCGACGCCGACGAGCACCGCTCGGACGAAGCTGCCGCCTCTTCGACATCGTTCTACCTCGTTTGTCGACGGACGTTCGACGCCCCGTGCCTCCCGCTTGAAAGGGAAGGCATTCAAGAAGGGCCGTCGATTCCCCGTCGCCGAGCCCCGAGGTCTTCGACGTTTCTCTACGCCTCTCGACGATCCGTGACTCCTGCTTAAAAGGGGGTCATTCAAGAAGGATCTGTCGACGCCTCTTCGAAGAACTCGACTCCACCAGGTACATTGGGGGGGTAAAAACATTGTAGGAGAGAATAAGACTGTTGAACAATATATGGACTGGGCTTGTGTCATATCCCTTTATTTTACAGGTTGCCCAGGTGGGGGGATCTCCACACAGAACTGTGTCCAGTAGCTAGGGCCAGTATTCTGCCTATTGTTTCAACCATCTTTTATCTCTCCTCTCTCTATTGCTGGTTTCCTTCTTATTGATCTGTGTGCCATTTTTACAGTATTGTGAATGCACTTTAATGAGGTCTAATATTAGTGGTACCACTTTAGAATTGTAGATATTTATCATTATTGGTTTTCCTGAGCACAAAGTGCATTGTTGTGATAAGTGTACATAACCCTTGAATATTAATTATATAAAGACTGTGTTTTCAGTAATACAGTGTGTGGACATTCCTTTGAGGGGGGCTTGGGGATACACTGTACTTAAGAACCAGCCTGCATCACCTCCTGAGAAGCTAGGCCTTGATTGCTCGTCCATCGCTACCGTAATCGAGAATCTTGGCTGGGGTCTTCTGTGCCTCTCCTCTACCATATAGAGAGCGGAAGTACAGACCCCCCCACCGGTCTTGACAAGCTGGTGGCAGCGGTGGGATGCTTATGGTTTTAAGACTCAGTGTATAACCGTGCCACTTACAAAATATCCGCACTTTATTAGATTAAGGTTTGGGTGTGTACCAAATAACTGCATTACAGGCAATGGAGCCCATTGCAAATGGTAAATTGACTCGGATGAGCTTAGAGGCTCTCCAGAGTGCTTGTGAAGCCAGGGAGTTGGACTTTGTGGATAAGTCTAGGGCTGAGCTGATAGCTGCCCTGGTGGACTACCAGACTGATGGTGAAACCCTTGATGAAGGGGGGGATGCAACCAGTGAGGACTCTGCCCCTGGGGTTGTCGCTGAATCTGTTTCTGGGAATGCCACCATTCCTGCTGCCTCTGTTCCAAACCCCAGCAATTCCATGGAACTTGAGTTATTAAGGATGAAATTGGCCTTTGAATATCGCAAGTTGGAAATAGAAGCTGAGCTTAAGAAAGAGGAGCTGGCACAGCAAGTGGAACTCAAGAATAGGGATCTTGCGCTCAAAGACAAGGACACTGAATGTCAGAGAATCCAGCTAGAGAGAGCTAGAGTGGAGACTTCAGCTAGACCAATTGAGAGTGGCAGGTCCCCAGCCACCAAGTTTATGAAAGATTTGGTTGGTGTGTTTGTGGAGGGTTCAGATATCCTCCAATGGATTGAAGCGTTTGAAATGGCTTGTGCAATTCATGATGTAGATAAAAGAGATTGGGCTAAGTGTTTGTTAAGCAGAGTGCCTCAAACGGGATATGACTGTATTCTGAAGCTGAGTGTGGAAGAAAGGGGTCAGTATGAGTGTATGAAGTCTGCTTTGATTGCCAAGTTTGGCAAGACACCTGCCCAATACCTTAAAAGGTTCAGGGAATTTAAGAAAAGAGAGAATGTGTCTTGGGTTGACTGGGTGAGTACTGCGCACATGAACATGATGGGGTGGATTGATGGATACAAGGTGAAAACTTTTGTTGAGTTGTCCCACCTCTTGTTTTTTGAGCATTTTTCTGAAGCCTGTTCACCAGAGCTGCGTCAGTATGTGGCTGACCAGAACATTTTGGACCCCTTTAAGCTGGCTAGGTTGGCTGACAAGTGGGTCTCCCACCGGGTGTCCCCTAAGGACTCCAGTGGGAAGGACAAGGACAAAGAAAAGGGGGCCTCTCAGAAAGCTGAGGAGTCCCAAAAGCAGTCACAGTCGGGTAAACCAAAACCTTCCTCTCCTAAGACCCAAAAATCTAGTGGGGATAAGTCCTCTGTGGGTGGGAATAAGAGTAGTGGTCCACCTGCTGCAAAGCAGGCTCCCAGTGGTTCCAGTACCGTACCCCGCACTCCTGGCACTTGTTGGGATTGTGGGGCTCTGGATCACAAAAGGGGTGACCCCAAGTGTAAAGGTAAGGCACTTGGAGTACAGGCTGTCAGCCTGACCTACCCTTACCCCGTGTCTGAGGTGGAGGCCACTGTCCTCCCCTCCTCTACAGGAATCACATTTGGTGCTCCAGTAGAGATTTCCTTAGTGTCCCTTGGGGCCTGGGACCAGTACGCAGAAGTACTGGCGACTATCCCACAGAACACCCGTAGATTTTTGAGAAGTGTCCTCTTGAATGGCCAGCCTTCTACTGGTTTGAGAGACACTGGGGCAAGCATGACAGTGGTGGACAGGACCCTGCTCAAGCCAGAGGACTATGAAGGTGCTCCTCTGCAAACCACCAGGTTAGCTGGTGGGCCTCCCAAATTATCGCCTGTAGCCCTAGTCACACTCATGATTGGAGACAAGACAGCAAAGCTTCCTGTCCTGGTTCAGGACAATGTCCCTGCTAACATTCTGTTAGGAAATGATCTAGTAGAGTTGGGGTTGATCTCGGATGGTCTTCCCATGACTGCTGCTGCAGTCACTAGGTCACAGGTGACACCGGGTCTGGCTGTGAGTCAGGTATCCGAGCCAAAGGCGAGGCCTAAGGCAAGAAGAAGGAAGACCAAGAAGGCCACCTCTGTGGAGGGAACACCTTCTCTTCCTGCTGTTCCGACAGCACCCAATGGGATCCATGCTCCGGACGGGCTGGGTCCAGCGGAAAACCCAAACTCAACTCCTGTGGGAGAAGAGACAGAAGACTCTCCTGTGGGAGAGGTTCTCAACCCGGAGGATCATCCCGACCTTCAATGCTTGTTAGCTGAAGGGGGACCCTCCCGGGCAGACTTCTGTAAGGGACAGAGAGAGTGCCACTCTCTCGAGGGCCTGAGGAAACAGGCCCTGTCCCAGGCACAAGGTGAAGTGCCTAGGACATTCAAGATTTATTGGGAGGGTGAGCTCCTTGTTAGTGAGCCCACTAAGCCCGAACCTGGTGCCCGCAAGAGGTTGGTGGTACCCCAGGTTTACAGGCCCTTCCTACTGCAGTTGGCGCATGAGGTGCCCTTGGCTGGTCATCTTGGGACCAAGAAGACTAAGCAGAGGCTCTCTGCCCATTTCTACTGGCCACGGATGGGAGTAGAGGTGGAGTCCCACTGCAGGACCTGCCCAACTTGTCAGTTGTCTGGCAAGACTGGAGGCAGGGTCATTGCCCCACTGCAGCCATTACCAGTGGTTGGCACACCATTTGAGAGGGTGGGCATCGACATCGTCGGTCCCCTTGACCCTCCCACTTCAGGTGGACATCGGTTCATCCTGGTCTTGGTAGATCATGCCACCAGGTACCCTGAGGCAATACCCCTTCGGACTGTTACTGCCAAGGTGGTTGCCAGGGCTCTCCTGGGCATTTTCACCCGTGTTGGATTCCCCAAGGAGGTTGTCTCTGACCGAGGATCCAACTTCATGTCTAGTTACATGAAAACCATGTGGAAAGAGTGCGGGGTAACCTACAAGTTCTCCACCTCTTACCACCCCCAGACCAATGGTCTGGTTGAGAGATTTAACAAAACTCTCAAGGGCATGCTAGGTGCTTTGGAAGAGCCCCTAAGGAGGAAATGGGATCTCCTCCTGCCATGCCTGCTGTTTGCTTACAGAGAGGTACCTCAAGAGGGTGTTGGTTTCAGCCCCTTTGAGTTACTCTTTGGACATCCCGTGAGGGGGCCCCTCGCCTTGATCCGAGAAGGCTTGGAAGCCACCCCTCCAGGTCCCGCCAAGCAAGTGGGGGACTATGTGTTAGGCCTCAGGCGGAGGATGACACAAATGATGGGTCAGGCAACAGCAAATCTCAAGGCCAGCCAGGAATTGAATAAGTACTGGCATGACCTGAAAGCTTCGCAAGTGGATTGGACTCCGGGACAGGAAATCCTTGTGATGGAGCCTACCAAGCCTAGAGCTTTGGCAGACAAGTGGACTGGACCCTTCAGGATCATCTCCAAGATGGGCGAAGTCAATTATCTGGTGGACATGGGAGCCTCTGGGGTAGCCCCCCAGGTATTCCATGTCAACAGGCTCAAGCCTTTCCACAGGCGAGCAGAGGTCTCATGTCTCTTGCTAGCTTCAGGGCAAGAAGAGGATGAGAGTGAGCCCCTTCCTGATTTGCTGCATAGCAACCCTCAGGATGGCTCAGTGGAGGGAGTACAACTCTCTCCCGATTTGACAACAGAGCAGCAGAGGGCCTGCCGGGCTTTGCTCCAGCAGTATGCCCCTCTGTTTTCACTGACACCGGGCCTTACACCGTGGTGTAAGCACGAAATTGACACTGGTGACAGTGTGCCTGTCAAAAGCAGGAGCTATCGTATGTCAGATACCGTCAAAAACCACATCCAGGCTGAGGTCGCCAAGATGTTGGATCTGGGTGTTATTGAACCCTCCACCAGTCCCTGGTCCAGTCCAGTGGTCCTTGTCCCCAAGGCAAGTTCCCCGGCGGGTACCAAGGATTGGAGGTTCTGTGTGGACTACCGAGGAGTCAATGCCGTCACCAAAACTGACGCGCACCCATTGCCCAGGGCTGATGAGCTCGTGGACACTATAGGTGCTGCCAAATTTGTGAGCACCTTTGACCTTACCTCAGGCTATTGGCAAATAGCTCTGACGGACCATGCCAAGGAAAAGACGGCATTCTCCACACCTGAGGGACTCTACCGGTTTAGGGTCATGCCCTTTGGGTTGAAGAATGCCCCTGCCACCTTCCAGAGATTGGTCAACCATGCGCTCAGTGGGCTGGAAGCCTTTTGTGTGGCTTACTTAGACGACATTGCCGTCTACAGTTCCACCTGGGAAGAGCATTTGACACATCTGGATAAGGTGTTGCAGGCCTTGAAAAGGGCTAACCTCACTATCAAGGCCACCAAGTGCCAGATAGCTCAGGGGAAAGTTACCTATCTTGGTCATGAGGTAGGAGGGGGTCAAATCCAACCTCTCTCCAGTAAAGTACAGGACGTACAGAACTGGGAGACTCCCACTACTCAAACCCAGGTGAGAGCCTTTTTGGGCCTCACTGGGTACTATCGCAATTTCATGGCAGACTATGGAACCATAGCTGCACCCCTGACAGCTCTAACTTCACCCAAACAGCCTAGGAAGGTTAATTGGACTGAAGACTGTCAGAGGGCCTTTGATGGCTTGAAAGAAAGTCTGTGTAGGGCACCTGTGTTGAGTGCGCCTGACTACAGCCGACCCTTTATCGTCCAGACGGATGCCTGCGACACCGGAATTGGAGCTGTCTTGTCCCAGTTAGATGACAAAGGGAGAGAACATCCTATCATATTCATCAGTAGACAACTCAAGGGTAGAGAACTTAGGTGGGCTACTGTTGAAAAGGAATGTTTTAGTATAGTTTGGAGCCTTAGGCGTTTTAGGCCCTACCTTACGGGGTCCACCTTCAAGGTCCAAACAGATCATAAGCCCCTGAAGTGGCTTATGCAGATGAAGGGTGAGAATCCGAAATTGCTCAGGTGGTCGATTAGCCTACAAGGGCTAGACTTCACCATAGAGCACAGACCAGGGAAGAGTCACGATAATGCAGATGGCCTTTCCAGAAGGTATGTTGACCGTCTGGATGAGGGTGTCTATCCCGTGGGAGATTAGGCACCCTCCACCTCAGTCTGGGGGGGGCGACTGTGATGCCGGAAATGCATCTGAGGGACAGGGCCTCTGAATCCTTGTCCTTTTTCTGTTTTTACCGTGTGTTCTGTCATGTTTTCTGCCCAGGAGTCCATGAGGGACTCCTGGCAGTGCAGCTCTCTTTTGGTTTGGTGAACAGACCCATGGGATACCCTTATGGCACCCATGGGTAGGGGTACAACCCTGTGCCCCTAGTGTATGTTTTTGGGCACCTGTGGGTGGCCCACAGAGCAGGGTATGGGCTGGTGGCAGCTCCATGCTGAATTTGACAGGTGCTCTGGGTGTCCTCCATTTTGGGATACCCAGGCCCTGCCATTGGAATCAGTTGATTCCTGATAGGAAACAAGATGGCCCCTGTGGCCTCTTGCTTTCTATTGCCTGTTATCTTGTTTTTCCCAAAGTCCTGGGAAGCCCTGACTCTGTCCCTTCCCCCTGACTGGCTGTTGGGTGGAAGTTCCATATATGGTGTTGTTGTAAAGGCCCAGCTAGACTGACTGGAGCCTTCCCAGTGACTGTATGTTATGGGTGCCTCCTGTGGGTGGGACCTGGGTGAATGGAGTGTGTGACCAATATACACTCCTTGTTGTGGTTGTCTGGTTTCTGGCATGAGAGACAAAGACTGAGACAGCCCTGCCCGAAACTGGCCTGAATGCAGTGTGTAGTGTTGAATGGCTGGGTACTTGTCCCAATCCACATTCCTTGTTGTGAGTGTCTGAAAGGGAGGAGTGTGGCCTGAATGCACTGTGTGCCTGATTGGCCGACTGACTGCATGAATGCCCTTCTGTGTGATTGGCTGCTGTGTGTGTGCCAGCAGTGTGGATGAGAGACAGAATAGTATATCTGGGGACCTCTCACCACTGGAAATTGTTCAGAAGCATTCAGAAGCTGAGTCTCCACTCAAGAGTAACTGGATTTGCTGATCCTCGACGTCCAGCTGGAAGAAGAAGACTTGCTGTGGCATTTGCTTCGACGGAACTGAAGGTTGTCGAAATCGTCGAGGACTGACCCGAGAGAGGACCTGGTAAGGCGCCCTCTTCCCGTGCTCCGAGGGACCATCGAGCACCGCTGAATCTTCGCCGAAGCGCCCTGGAAGTCAGACCCTCGAAAGGCTGCCGACCCGAGACGGGACCGCCGAGGAGATCGAAGTGAAGCACCCGGACCTCGACGCTGTCGAAGTCCATTGCCGTCGACCAGGGTTCGCAGGTCTGTGTAACCGCTGGAGGCCCGTCGAAGTTGTGTTGCCCAGCCGTGGGAACCACTTGACGCCGTGCCGCCGACGACCGGAGCCGTCCGCTCCTTGCCTAAGAACATTTGACTCGAAGGACTCCCTCGTCCGCACCGTCGACCGCTTTTGCCCTGCCGGAGAAAGTCGAGGACGACCAACGCGCCGAGGAGAATCCGCCGGTGGGTTTCCCGCCACCTCACGATCCCAAAGACTCGAGCGACTCGACGCCCTTGCTGGGCTCCCGTCTCTACAATCTTTGCGGTCCAGAACTATTGTCATCGAGGTGCCCCGCACACCTCCGCCTTGCAGGACGCCGACGCCCCGACGCCGACGAGCACCGCTCGGACGAAGCTGCCGCCTCTTCGACATCGTTCTACCTCGTTTGTCGACGGACGTTCGACGCCCCGTGCCTCCCGCTTGAAAGGGAAGGCATTCAAGAAGGGCCGTCGATTCCCCGTCGCCGAGCCCCGAGGTCTTCGACGTTTCTCTACGCCTCTCGACGATCCGTGACTCCTGCTTAAAAGGGGGTCATTCAAGAAGGATCTGTCGACGCCTCTTCGAAGAACTCGACTCCACCAGGTACATTGGGGGGGTAAAAACATTGTAGGAGAGAATAAGACTGTTGAACAATATATGGACTGGGCTTGTGTCATATCCCTTTATTTTACAGGTTGCCCAGGTGGGGGGATCTCCACACAGAACTGTGTCCAGTAGCTAGGGCCAGTATTCTGCCTATTGTTTCAACCATCTTTTATCTCTCCTCTCTCTATTGCTGGTTTCCTTCTTATTGATCTGTGTGCCATTTTTACAGTATTGTGAATGCACTTTAATGAGGTCTAATATTAGTGGTACCACTTTAGAATTGTAGATATTTATCATTATTGGTTTTCCTGAGCACAAAGTGCATTGTTGTGATAAGTGTACATAACCCTTGAATATTAATTATATAAAGACTGTGTTTTCAGTAATACAGTGTGTGGACATTCCTTTGAGGGGGGCTTGGGGATACACTGTACTTAAGAACCAGCCTGCATCACCTCCTGAGAAGCTAGGCCTTGATTGCTCGTCCATCGCTACCGTAATCGAGAATCTTGGCTGGGGTCTTCTGTGCCTCTCCTCTACCATATAGAGAGCGGAAGTACAGACCCCCCCACCGGTCTTGACAGGGTGCTGTCATGATCTCTGCTTCCAAAGGGTCAGGACTTACCCAACTCCCTTGGAAGCAGACCCATAACCCCGGTTCCGGGTGCCGGCCAGTCCCAATTGGGACCTTTTGGACCCCCTCCTGGCGCCAGTGGCACCAGGTTCATAAATATGCCCAGTCCCAGCGCTGGAAGCGCCGGGCTCATAATGCTTGGGTGGAATTACCTGCAGCAGACCATGCTGCTTACTTACCTGCCAGTTGAGCCCCTGATCCTCTTCTGTTTGGGACTACTTTTCCTGTTGGGTGGGGCAGGAGCCACTCCCTAGGTTCAGAACACTGGAACTCTTCTGGAAAGCAGGAACTCTTTTCTTACCTAGGCGAGGCCGTGGAAGGAGACACCTAAGCACTACAGGAGGCTATTTAAACCGATGAATCTTGCTTTGCGTTATTCTGCGTTCTCTGCAGCAGAACGCTCACCGTGTCTTCTGATCCTGTGCCTAAGGGAACAAAGGCTTACCATCCTGGAATCCAGTCTTCAGCAGCACCTTTAAAGACAAAGAAGGAACAGGTTAGTACTACGGTCTTCAGTGGCAGCGCATCTCTTACCTGGTCCAGCGGCTGTCACCAACGCCTCGCGCTGCATACCTGCATCTGAAAGACAAAGGCTTACCGACTCTTCGCACGCTCCGGAGGTCTTCGCGCTGCATTCCCGCATCTGAAAGACAAAAGAAGGTGCGTTTAGAGACATTGGGCAACTTTACTACTCACGTGCCATCACTCCTTCCCGCGCCAAAATCAGCGGGTATCCCAGCACCCTTCAGCTTCTCTAAAGCTCCGAACTTGTACCTGCAAGGTAAAAGAGACAGTTAGTGCGCATCGTGAAGCAGGCAACAAGCGCTCACTTACGTGCTTCCAAGCGCTTCTATTCCTCACGCGGGTTCGATCCTCAACTCTCTTCAGCCCGCCATCCGCCATCGCCGGAACCCTGCAAAACAAGAGGTATCATTACAAAAGAACTTTACATAAGTCAAAAGCCATACTCACGTGCTCCTCGGCACCGCTCCACAGCAGCTACGCCTTACGCACTTAAAGACTTTTAAGACATTTGAAGTGCCCAGAACTTACCGTTCGTGCAGTAAACGACGGACAGCAGTCCTCTGAGGTCAAGAGGCCTGCACCCTTATCCAGTGAAGAAACTGGTTACGGCACCCTGCCCCCGAGGCAGATGGAGAGCTCGGCGTTCACCTACCTAAGGTGAGATCGTTAACCTTTGGGGTCCTACAGGAGAAGAGAAAGGGAAGAGGAGAGAGGCACCCAATAACCCCAGTTCATTAATCCCATATTTTCTATCTGCAGACATCTTACTCTCCGAGTCAGACACACAGTGCACAGAGGTCCAGCCCGAGGAACCAACCGTGTGTTACACATCACCTTTGAAGACACGGCATTCACCCAGTCAAGACCGGCGCCTCTGCGGGAATCAGGTGAGCGTTACAGCTGCGTACACGCTTGTACGCTGCCTTTTGCCCTGCACTTTTGCACTCTGTCTTGTAAATGACTACAATTTGCCAGTGGGGACCCGCCTATGTGTATCTCTACCCGTAACAAGCGCCATATTGCAGGAATCTAGCATATCTCTCAGCCTGCACCAACCTTACTGGCTGATTTGATACAGTAATAACAATGCCACCTAACATTATAAATATAGATCATACAATGCCACCACGAGTTAAGACCTTATCAACATAGCTGGAAGAAGGTGGGCCCTATCAACAAGGAAATGGGGCCTTAACATCAGTGATAAGGCTCCCCAAATCAACATTAGTAATTGCTCAGATATCATATGAGAATATTGAGAATGCACCCATATTTCCCAAATTACCAGTTTGTAATTTCCAGAAATTACAAATACTTTGTTCTGAAATACCAAGTTTTCATTTTTAGAAAACAAAGTTTTTTTTCCCTGTTCCGATCAGTTCTGCGTCCATGCTTCTATGGTGGTATAAGTGAACCATTTGGGGCTTGCTCACAATAATCCTGTGGGGAGGAAAGCAGCCCATCAACACAAACCCCTAGAACCCTAAGTGAATGAATTGGAAGGCTTTGATTCAATCAAAACCAAGGCCAATGCTTTGGGTAACCTTCCATATTATTGTTTTTAGTCAATCTGTTAAATTACAGAAATGGATCAATCAATTTCAAATCAGTTGTGGCCTGGTCACCAATGGGAGCAGCCTGGTTCGAATGGAAAGCCTATACAATAACATCTCTGAGCTTCTTCTCCTTTCCCGCTTCAACTTGTGTGATCTCTGAGTGCATCACTAACTGTCTCTTTGCGATCCAACATTAGATGGCATTGCATTGTTTAATGATTAACTCATCAAAAAATGATGTCATCTTTATCTAGGCCTCTATTGCCAACACCACTATCCCATTACGTAGCTCCTTTCTTCCTGACCGCCTAACACCATCGCCCAATGCTTGCAACCTTGGGGTCTTCTTCAACAGTAAACTCAAACCTCATCACTGCTGCTGCCATTGGAAATAACTTACAAAATTTCAGGAGGATCACCACTCTGCTTAAGCTCTCATCCATCGCCACCCTGATTCTCAGTAGATAGTTCTACTGCTCTAGCCTACTCATCGGTCTCACTCTACTCTCTTTCATTCTACTCAAAATACTTACCTTCGCCCCACTCTATAAAACCTACCAAGATCCTCTCTGACTTCGAGATACTGTCTCCACATGGGGTGGCTCTCTATGCAGAATGATTCCCTATTCAAGTTTCTGATCCTTATTTTCAGATCTATACATGGCCTTGTCCCCCCCCATTGCCTGGCTGTATGCATTTCTCCATACATCCCTCTTTGGGGTCTCTGCTCGGTAACCCTCAACAACCTCTGTGTCTCAAGTTCCTGATGTGCTCCCTTCATCTCTGGCCCCTCACCACTGAAATGCTCTTCAACCAGACATCAAGGCTGTCTAGTTGGTACAGGTATTGAAGGCCAGCCTAAAGCCCCACAAGCTTACCTGGGAAGGTGCATCTTCTACACCCTTCTCCCATAACGTTCTGCACCCACCCTAAGCTGATGTACATGGTGTATATATGCAGCTATGTAATTTCTAGTTTAATGTATAATGCCTAATGTTTTGGATATTTATATATGTAATTTCTGTTGTGATGTATCACTTTTTCAATTCTCTACACCCATCCCTCCAACACCCTCCCTATTACTAACCTTCTATTACCTGTAACTCTGTTATGACACCCAGACATTGGTCTGCCTCAGCTGCCTGCGTGTCCCATGCTTGGAACTTCTGAGAAAAGACACCCTTATCAACCAAATAAATAAAAACAAATGCAAAAAAGAAATGGGCACATAGAAGACACTATAGACCTCTCTGCCAACTTACAACATTCAAAAAGGTGGAGGTGTGTGATCTATTGGATCCTGCCCTGCAGAAGTGCAAGGATCAGTATAGGCTAAAATGCCCACTCAGCCCTCACATTGCTACAATCCAAGAGCCAGCGCAATCATAATGGTAAAACAGGCACAGTTGAGATAGCCTTTTGTGGTAACATGGCCAAGGGAAGACTATGCTCTTAAGAGCGGATTCAATGTGATCCAGTAGTGATCTAAACAACACAGTAACACAGTCTAAAATAAAGGGACTGCCCAATCAAGGTTCTATAAAAATATATATTCTTAAAATAAACACACTGGGCCTCATTACGAGTTTGGAGGTAACAATGGCCCTATTAGCGCCATGGCTGCCCCCAAACCCTTACCGACTCCGCCCTGGTGAATGGAGCTATTACCACCCCATTCCAAGGTTGGCGAGGGCAGTAATTCCCCATTCACCAGGGCCCTTCCCCATTCCCATTTGAGCCCCCATAGGGCTCAATGGGAATGGGAAAGGCGCTAATAACGGTACCGCTAATTGTGGTACCGTTATTAGCTCCAAAGTCCCTTTGCGGTTCCTGTCCTTAACGCCTGGTAAAACCAGGCGTTAAGGGAGGACCCGCAAAAGGACCTCGGAATAGGGCGGTAAGGGATTACCGGCACCGGTGGCCTTACCGGTGCCGGTAATCCCTTACCGCCCACCTCGTAATGAGGCCCACTATCTGCAAGAAAACTAAATAGAAAACACAGTACAAAACCCACCCCTGTGGAAAGAACAGAGAAGATTCAACAGGCAGAAGAATGTAGAACTATGAATATGAAGAGAGGGGTGATAGGCAAATTGTGAACAACAAAAAGGATATGTCTTTGGATCAAAACCATACAAAAGTGACCTAACCAGTCTCTAGGGCCACAAATTGATCAATGGGCAGTTATTGGTTGATAGTATCTTGTTTTGGGTCTATGGCAAGTCAATGGCGTTGAATCCGGCTTTGGGCAGTGAGGCAAGCGGATCTCGCGCAGGTTGTGTACTTTGGGCCCAAGCAGTAAGCGGGTGTCGAGCAGGTTCGATGCAGTATCTTTGTGCTGTGTGGGATGTATTGACCCATATGCGGCATCACCCTGCCAGTTATGGTGAAAGAAATGGCAACAAGGTTGGCAAAACCCTTGTGCGTGCCAAAAACCTTCAAAAACCTACAAAAACCTACGAAAATTGTGTGCTTCAGCACACAAAAAGAGGGATGCACAACCTGCCACCCATGGTGCATGTGCGGTGGAATAGAGCACACCCTGCAGAAATGTGCCAGTGGGCCCCATGACCAGCAAATAGAGTGCAGAGAGAGAAGCAGCACTTTGCAAGTGAAACCCCAAAATGTGCCTACAAATGACATTTGCTTTGTTGCTAAAAACTTCAAAATGCTTATAACACAACGCTTCTCAACATTGAAAATCTTGCCTGGTGCTAAAATTCATGTATCTAATGAAGCATTGGGAACATGCAAAGTCCTAATGTGAAGAGCAAAACATTCATCAGACAAACTGGATTGTCTGTAAACTGACATCCTCTGTCAGAATCTGGGTGCAGTACCCTGGGCCACCTGAATGACAGCTGCCAGATGAGTTACTGATGAAACTTTAAAGTGAGCTAAAACTAAAAGTCTGCTGGATTAGGAAACATCAAAAGGATTATTGCCAAAAAGGAATGCAGATTTTAGTTGTGTTTTTGATCCCACAGATTTTAAGGATAAGAAAGTAATGTATTTATTTTTGGTGCAACAAATTTGGATTTAAGAAGTTAATTAGCCTGGCTGAGCTGCAAGAACTGGAAAAGCAGGTTTTTCTCTTAGGAGGAGGGCCTTCCTCTCTGTAGAAATTCACTGGGAGATGTTAATTGTGGGGTGGAACAGACTCTTGTCTACACAAAGAGAAGGAACAATGACAAGCCTTTCAGCCCAGGAAGCGGAGGTGTGAAGGTGGTCGTAAACTCTCCTGGAAGGAACAAACAAGGAGGGGGATGCTCCTGGACTGTAGGGAGACAAAAAAGGGTGGACCATCTGTTGCTAAACATGAACAATGAACAATTTGTAAAAGACTCATAACTTGTTATTCAAAGTGGTGAAAAATATTAAAAGGACATAGTTGTTAATCTAATTTTTGGCTGCATGTGTGAAGCGACGGTAAAACTGTGTGACATGTTCTGGACAGGAATGGCAACATATGTGGTTTTACACACCCATCCCTATGTTAAACACACACATTTGTGGAAATGTGCATACAATTTGGAAATTGTGTTCATAGCGAAAAGGACAAAATTCTGTAGTAAGTTGAGACAAGAGCCCACCGCTGCGAGGTTTGGAGGAATAGCTGCTACATAAAATATGGCATCTTTGAGTGTGATTTGTATTTGTATAAAGGTGACCAATGTAGAAATGTACATTTAGTATCAAATCAGATTTTGAGACCAGTGGGTAAAGGGAGGTCTCTGAGGACTGTAAAGCAAACCATAAAATGTGACATCATCCGGCCTTGATCCAATCACTCAAATTGCAAAGCGGAGATGAATTTTTGATCCTATCCCAGCTCACAGGGGCAAGCTTAGGTTCCTGAAATCCATAGCTATCCATAGTACCCAAAACCGCATTTCAAAACAGTGTGATTCTCCCGTTATCGCGAATATCGCGCAAGGAAAAGTTTGCCGTGAATTACAATTCTGAAAGAATTCCACACGTGTGAAATAGCTTTAAATTGTTTCTTACTTGGACTTTAAGATTTCAAATGTTTTCTTTGCACTAAATCATTTTTTGTGACTGTGTGCAATTGTTCAAATCGGCTCTCATAGGAATTTACAACAATTTAAGTATTTTTGACCATATTTGGTGTTTTGGCCCAGTCAATTCTAAAGATAATTTTAAAGCCATCTGACAACTGAAAAGTCAATTCTGTTTTTCTCTGGTGTTTGAAGGGGAAATGTGGGACTGATATTCTGTTTGATTTGTGCTATTCCTGAATACCTGCTCTCTCCTCCCATCTCTTTACATTGCCTATTGGGGGCTGAGGGGTGTTGCAGGGGGAACCTCTACCCATAGTGCCATCCGTCCAAACCAACACAAAAGTATTCTGTTCTGTGCTACATTTGTTTTTGTGCTCATTACGTATTCCTAGTGTATTAAATATATTATTCTGTGTTCTGTCACCCCATTTGTGATTGTTGTTTATCGATTAAAATATATTGTGATTAAATTTTAAATACATAAATAAATATTTACCTTTGCAAACTAGCCTGATTGCTGATTCAGTGTGACCAGGGGGTGGAGGGTTCTCAGAAGAAGGGTGTGATATGAGTGGTATATCGTTCAGAATATTGAACTTATAGACAAAAATAAATAAGGGCTTCAATTGCGCACTACATGCTGGGCGAGAATTGGGTTTGTGCCGGATTGAAATCACTTACAGCTTGGGGGCTCGTCGCTGAATCCTGAATTAGAAATACCGCTCGTGACAGTCTAACACAGCGTGCTAGCCGACGGGGTGCATACACCTTGTTGGGTTACCATACTGTGCTACACTGTATAAGCACCCCTCAAAAGAAATACTCAAAGGAGTTGGGCCTGTTTGCAAAAGTAAAGCAACCCTGAGATAAGCCAGAAGGAAATTAATATTTCTGGAATGGCGACCCCAGTCGAAATCAATATTGCAAGGGAACATCTACTGCACAAATTGTTTGTCAGGGGTGATTGGTTAGAACAGGACGAAAATGTATGGCTGCATAGAATAAAACAAGAAGTCACTGAAATCAACCTTAATACCTGGCAGGATAAGGGTCCATTACATCAAGCAACAAAAGAATGCAAAGCAAGATGCCCAGGTACACACACTGCAAAACGAGTGTCACGAAAGGTTGGATTTTCTACAACATAGTCAACAAAAGCTGGAGCAGCAATTAACCTTTAACAGAGCATGCACAGAAAAGATGGTCACTTTAGAGAATCACATAGAATCCTTAAAAGAGGAAAATAATAAATTGATTATCAAAGACCTAGAATCCCAAACAGAGTTTGATGAGGAGCGCCAGAAAGCTGGTGCCTTTAAAAAACAGAGGGAGAACCTGGCTGAGAAGAGGGGAACTTTAAATCAGGAGAGAGACGCCTTAAGCCAGGAAGTAAGCCATTTAAAAACAAAGTTAGAAAAAATCACCTGGCCTCTAAGGAATTTGGTGAAATCAAAATTGATACCAAAAGTTACTAGAGCACACCGGGCGGGTGGAGGAAACCTTGGAAAAGAACAATCAGACCAGTAAGGACCAAACCCAGGAGGTGAGTCTCCTGCAGCAAAAAGTGGCCCAATACTCCCAATTTAGGCAGGACACGCAGAGAGACAATGAGGCTCTCTGTGAAAAGAATGACAGGCTCCACAAACAGATAGCCATGCAAGAACAACTCATAGAGACCAGTAAGGCCTTAATAGAGGAGCAAAAAGGTCAGATAT
Organism: Ambystoma mexicanum; assembly: GCF_040938575.1. Classification (NCBI taxonomy): domain Eukaryota; kingdom Metazoa; phylum Chordata; class Amphibia; order Caudata; family Ambystomatidae; genus Ambystoma; species Ambystoma mexicanum. The sequence continues at coordinate 1,301,493,877 of NC_090922.1, read as the reverse complement.
TGGCATGTCATCAGGAAATAGGGGCTGAAAGAGATGAGGTAAGATGGGAGAGAGAAACCCCTGAGCATAACCTCAGGAACCCTGGCATCAGGGACTTTAATCCCTTCAATTCCATGGACTCTGCCACCCTCATGTCCACTGGGTCATATGAACCAAGGGCCAGGGGGATTGCAGACTTGAACACAATGGGAAGTATGGGACTGACACATCACTGCCTCCCAGAAATGGAGGGGCGGGCATCTATGTACAGGTTCCAAAATATTAGGGCCAGCCTCTCTGATCAGGGAGACTCCAGTGAGGGGAGAATCAGAGAACTGGATACCCAAAAATATCACTTACCAAGAGATCAGTCAGTCAAATTTGGTGGGGAGTTCCATGAGACTGGGCCCATAAAGAGCATTTTAAAAACCTCTTCCCAACTAGGACAGTGGGGGAGGGGGACTCATCCCATCCTGGGAGCAAGGGAGAGTCAGAAGACTCTTGTGAGCACCACAGGTCTCAAGAGACTAGGCCCCCACATTCTGCCAGCCATTCCCAAGCCCACATAATCAGGGAGAGCCTAGAGGATCAGACAGCCACCTCTGGTAGTAGTGCCTCTGAGTCAGAGGATGAGCGGACAAGGGTGAACAAAACTAAAAATGCCAACAAAGTTAAAAGAGCCTTACTGAAAGATCCCCTGAAGCAAATAAAGGGAGCGTCATCACGCCCTACCATAAAAACAACAAATATTCAGTTTGGGAGCACCTTGAGCTGTTTGAGCAAATGATGGAGACTTTCCACCTGAAGGACAGCCAAAGCTGTATTCAGTATGTCAAGTGGACATTTTCACCTGAATACTCCAGCTTCTTTGCAGGGCTGGAGGATCAGAACCATCCAAGATGGTCCACCTATAGGGCGGATATCTTAAAGCATTTTTCAATCGATAGAAACCATCAAGAGGCCTGCAAGGCAACCTACAACCTGCAATGTGGGGAAGACCAGGCCCCACAAGAATTTGTCCAAGAGCTGAAACGTGCCTTTGCGCAGACCACCAGGAGGGTGCGCACTGACAGTAGGGAATTTATTAATACCTTCTTTCAGGCACTCCCTAAATACATTATGACCCAGCTGGTGAGGGACTTTCATGAGAAAAGATCACTAGACTGGGTCATTGAACAAGCAACCCGCATTTACGAAGTGCAGAAGCCATTAGAGAGGAAAAGTACTAATAAGAGCCCAAAACCAACCAACACCCCTGCTGCTGCTAAGGTGGCGGAGGTGAAGGTTGCCCCCATTTTAGATCTGGAGATGGGGGGGCCTAAAAACATTCCTGCACAGAATCCTACTAACCCAAGACCCAGAAGGCCCTCGGACCAATCCCAAACAGGGAGTCAGGGAGGTAACCCCACAAATGGGACCACTAACTCCCCTGACTACATCAGCCCCTGTTACAAGGGCAATAGGCCCATCCTGGGCTATATGTGGACTCCCCCAGCCCAGGGGGGGGATCCAACCAGGCAGCCGCCAACCCAGGAAACTTCCCTCCTCACTTCCGACAGGAGGGCAGTAATCCCCCAAATCCTGGGTTAAGTTTCTTTCCCCGGTACCTGCCAAACACCAGCCCCCAGAACAACCCTTCTTTCTTTCCCCACTTTCCTGAGCCCAGACAGCCCAATCTGGGAGAGGGGAGGCCCAGGGTGGAGGGGTAACAAAACGATCCCAACCCGAAGAAGGGACAGTTACCCTTCCCGTGATCAACCAAGGGTAGACCAGAGGACCCCGTACCAGCCAGAGCAGGTGTCCCAACTGAAGCGCCAGGTCCAGAACTTGGCACAGGATCTGGGTTGCATGCTGAGGGCTCAACAGAACCCTCAGATGAGCATGGCGACTCAGAACTCCTCAAATCAAGTATCTGGCGCTCCAGAGCAATGACGGGGAGAGAACCCTGACAACCCATCGGTTTCCTAGGGAGGAGGCACAGGGGGCAGAGGGGTGTAAAGCCTTAGAGGAAACTTCCTTCCCTACTTGTGAAAAGCCCTTGGAAACCCAGGAAACGGAACCAGAATCTCCTGCCCCCGAAAGTCTGTAACCTAAGGAACAGAGGGTAGGTAGGAGAAATAAAGAGCCTAGAAAGACCCAATTTGTGGAGGAAGTGCGAATCTTCCAATTTGAAGGAGAGGGGTCCTCAGAGGATTCTAGGAAAAGGATCTTCTCCTTCAAGGATGGGGGAACTCCTCCCAAAGAAAAATGGGTCCCAAGAGATCCTGATCAAGACTGGATAGATGTAGGGACCGGGTTTAAACCGCCCATTACTGAACCCCAGATTGACCAGCAAGAAAACCACCTTGTTCAAACCAATTCTGGTGACTGCCTCCAAAAAAGGGGAGGGCAGCCCAGAATCAGAACCAGGGGAGCCCAAAACTCCCCCCAAATCCAACTATCCTGTTTTCTTTACAGATTGCCAAGCTCACACCCAGGATCATGCCCAAACCTATTCTGGGGACTGCCTCCAAAAAGGTGGTTGGGGGGGGCCCAGAACCAGAGGAAGAAGTGTCCCTAGCTCCCCAAAGCCCTTCTGAGGACTGTCTCCAAAAAAGGGGGGGACTGCCCCGAATCAGAAAGGGAGGAGCATGAGACTACTCAAATCACTGAGTATGAAACTGTGTGCTCAGATACCCAAACTATCCCACTCCATTTTGGGGACCGCCTCCTAGAAGGGGGGAGTAACCCAGAACCAGCCCAAGAGGAACCCCAAACCTCACCAACCACTTCTGTTGACTGCCTCCAGAAAGGGGGGGGCAGCTCAGAAACAAAACAAGGGTAGCCCGAGACTGCCCAAATAGCGGTGTGTCAAAATTCTATGCTAGATTCTTCCATTCCGACACCATCTCTTGACTCAACTATCCCGGTGTCAAAGTCAGAAATAAGCAAATTGACTATCAAGCTTACCCAGAGCACCCATTACCTTTGCCCCTTGGAGTAGAAGGAAGGTAGATTCCACGCCTCCATCCAGGTGCAAGGGCAATGTGCAATTCCAGCACTGGTGGACACTGGATCCCAAGCAATTTTGCTGTCAAAGTCTTTGAGCAGCTAAATTCGGGAAGGGGGGAGGAATACCAAATTCCTCTCACCCCTCTTCCTGGACAGCTCCAGAACTTTGACGGGAAGGAAATTCCTGTTGAAGGGTCTGCAGAGCTGGAAATTAAAATTGGACGACACAAAATGAAGCACCTGCTCCTAGTTTTGGTACCAGAAGGAACCCCCTGTATATTAGGGAATGACATCCTCTGCAGGCTGTCTCCCCTCATAGATTGTGTAAACAAGGTCCTCTGGACCCAGACCCAACAGCCAATTAAATAAAGCAAAGCGTCAACCATGTGAGTCTAAATGGCACATACCACATGGTTGAACAAAAACCGGACCTAATTAGGTTCTACTTTCAAAACAATGACACACACAATGTCACCGTCATAGCCGTTGGACCACCAAACGGTGATGAGAACTCCTCTCCATTTCTGCAAATCAGCCTCCCTTTCAGTCTCAAGTGGCATTCCACTCTGGAGGGAGATACATTGAAATGTTATACTGATGTACAATCTGAAAATCCTAGGTCCGTAGCCAAAATTGATATCAAACCAGCACAGAACTTAGCTGGCATTCTGAAAAAGGGTGAACAGCTCTTTCTCCCGATTCAGTTAAATGACGGGAAGGAGTCTGTCCTCGCCCGAGTTGACTTAAATAGCGAAGAAAGCTTCATCAGGGAAGCATTATTAAAAAAGCTCCCAAAAGACCAGACCCTACCCGCCATAGAGTCAGTGCAGCAATGGGTACGGGACCTGGAAGCGCCCCACTCCAAACTGTTACACATCGCGGCAAGTGGTCGTTATGGGCACGGACCCGCTTGTGCGGCGCCCTGATTCCAAGCATCTCCAAGATGGAAGCTAGCACATCTTTCCGACCCGCTGGCAGCGGTCTAGTAGTTGCACGCTCTCTTGACGTACAGCCGACCGGTCACGTGATCCTTTATCCGGAACCGAAGCGACCAGTGCTTCGCGTCGCTTCTGTCTTTGACGCTCCGTGAGTTCGTTGCTGTATCCTTCCTCTGCATGCACACATTTCTCTCTATCTTTAGCGGTTCCTACTTACCCTGTTGCTTTCTCTCATCAGATCCTCTGCTCTGCATTCGCTGGTTCCTTTTTCAACCGGCTTCGCCAACTATTCTTGTTTGTCTTCTATTCTGGCCAGACCCACATCCGAGTAAGTACCCATTCTCTAGGATTCCCTTTGAGACTTGCCAGGCTCTCATTTCCTATTACCCTTCCAGGCTTCCCCGAAGCTGTCCTTTGCAGTCAGATTCCAGACCCGAACTTTCCATTAGTCCTATTCGGGTGAGAGATATCTCTTTGAAGCTCTTTTCTTTTCCATTCTACAGACCCTCCTCTAACCTGATTCCTATCTCTCCACCTCTCATTCCTGCAGACAAAGTGTCTGGTGTGATTCCCGGGGGTTCCTGCCGTAGACGTCCATCTTACATCGTATCCTGATCTGCACGAGCTGGGATTCGTCCAGGGTTTTCTTCCCATTGAGGGTTTCCCTGGGAGTCCTGTCCGCTCTGCTGGGTTACTTTACCCTGGGTTGAGTGGCCAGGGCGGTCTCTGGGAAATTTTCACAGCTGCTTTGTCTTTCCAGTTGGAGTCATCAATTGCCAAGGTGAGCTGTTGTAAAGCTTTCACTTTATTTAGTTCTACAGCTTACTCATATTTACACGAGTTCCCTAACAGAATTAACAGTAAGCGACGCCCGAAAAAGGATTATTGGCAATCGGGATTTCAAATGGAACAACAAATGCAGCAGCTAATGACGGCCATGCAGGCCATGTCATTAGAGGTACAATCCTTGAAACAGGACAATGCTCAGTTACGACATCACGTGGCCAGAGCTTTTTCAGACACTCCCCCGTCGTCCTTACATTCCATTAGGTATGACGGTGATCCCTATAGACTAAAAGAATTCCTTGACAGTTGTACCGTTCAATTCACATTTAAACCTCGCTTCTTCCCTACAGATAAAGATAAGGTCGGCTATGTCATTTCCCACCTCTCTGGTCCTGCGTTAGCCTGGGCGACTCCTTTAGTGACCTCCAACAATGTTATACTCGATTCTTACTCCGCTTTCACTAATAGTCTCAAATCCATGTTTGGAAGAAAGGAGATTTCGGTTGCTACTCAAGAGAGGCTTCTCGATTTAAAGCAAGGAAGCAAGGAATTACTTTGGTATATCACTCAATTTAAACAACTGTCCTCCGAACTAGGCTGGCCAGATGAAGGTCTTCTTACTCTTTTTCGGAGAGGTCTCACGGATGAATTAAAGGACGAGGTCTCAAAAGTCCCTCGTCCAGCTAATCTAGCAGATATGATCACATTAACCATGCAGATTGATTACCGAATGCATGAAAGGACATGCGAAAGGAAAAAAGGAAAGGGTACACGTCCACAGTGGGATTTTTCCACAACCCCTCAGAAATCTCCGTCTTCTACTGAAGAACCCATGCAAGTTGGGACCATTCGAGGACCAATCTCAGCCACTGAAAGAGATAGGAGAAGATCTCTGAAATTATGTATGTACTGTGGATCCTCCAATCATGTTTTGAAAGACTGTCACTTAGTTCCTCCTCGTCGCTCTCTTAGTCCCAAATCGGGAAACTTCAAAGCCTTACCGTTGAGGGAAGACCGGTAAGTGCCCAGTATCATTCTTCCCCGTATCAGACCAGTATGTCTCTTGACAACTCTCTAAACAACCCGGCCATGGTGGTAGTTTCTCTTTCCATCCTGCTACCAGAAAATGTCATCCCTGGTATTCCGGCCTTGATAGACTGCGGTGCAGCCGGGAATTTTGTGGATGTGGAGTGGGCAAGATCACACGGTATCTCTCAGGTACCAAAGACGTTAGTTACTCCTATTCAAGGAGTAGACGGTACCCCTCTGAGTTCAGGCCCCATTAAGGACCAAACCATACCGCTCACTTGTAAAATATCTAGCCATAAAGAAACCCTGGTTTTTGACGTAATCAGAACTGCCCATTATCCAATTATCCTGGGGCTCCCTTGGCTGAGATTGCATAATCCCTTCATAAACTGGACCGCGGGAACTCTTTTTCTAGGGTCAGAATATTGCGTCCGTCATTGTCTTTCTCAAGAATCTGTGGGGATTCGCATACCTGCAGAGGAAACTCTCAAACCGACGGTATCTTCCATCAGCCAACTGGAGATTCCTGACTGTCATAAGCATTACCGATCAGTGTTTGAAAACCCCGAATTTCCTAATCTCCCTCCTCATCGAAGAGATGACTGTCACATAAACCTGCTTCCCGACCAGCCCATTCCCTTTGGCCGCATGTACGTCCTGTCGCAAAAGGAAAAGGCGGCATTAAAGGAATACCTTCAAACTCATTTACGGAATGGTCTAATTTCTGAGTCAGTGTCACCTGCAGGAGCTTCATTATTCTTTATTCCCAAAAAAGACTCTGATGAGCTCCGTCCCTGTATAGATTATCGAGGACTCAACAAGATAACCACATCTGACAAATATCCCATGCCTCTCATCAGGGATATTGTGGAAGCTGTTCGAGGGGCTTCTTGGTATACCAAGTTGGACCTTCGTGGTGCTTACCATCTCATTCGTATTGCTCCAGGAGACGAATGGAAGACCGCTTTTCGGACTCCTTTTGGACATTATGAATATCATGTGATGCCATTTGGCTTAGTTAATGCGCCTGCAATATTTCAGAGGTTCATGGATCATCTATTTGCCGACATATTGTTCCGATTTGCCATCATCTATCTCGACGATATCCTGGTTTACTCCAACAACCAAGAGGAACATATCCATCATGTTAACATTGTATTAGAACGCATGCAGTCCAACCATCTCTATTGCAAAGCTTCCAAGTGTGAATTCCATCAGAAACAAGTTACCTACCTAGGATTTGTCCTTTCTTCCCTGGGCATCTCCATGGACCCCAAAAAGATTTCCGCAGTTGTGGATTGGCCTGTTCCTACGGGAATAAAGGACATACAGAGGTTTTTGGGGTTCGCCAATTTCTATCGTAAATTTATTCCTTCCTTCTCAGAAATCATGCTCCCCTTGACTCGACTTCTCAAGAAAGGGGTGTCATTTGTCTGGAATGATTCAGCTCAAGAGGCCTTTGACAGTTTGAAGAAAATGTTTACCTCCTCCACAGTTTTGATCAACCCTGACCAATCCAAACAATTCATTGTTGAGACAGACGCTTCTCAGAATGCGTTGGGAGCTGTGTTGTTACAGGCATCAGAACATGGTGAAGAAAGACCGGTGGCATACTTATCCAAGACATTTAATCCTGCTGAGATAAATTATTCAGTACTCGAGAAGGAACTGATGGCTATCAAACGCGCCTTTGAGGAATGGAGGCATTTGCTGTTGGGTTCTCCCTTTCCTGTCTTGGTGCGTACTGATCACCAAAATCTCAAGGTTCTCCAAAATGCTTATACCACTAATAGCAGACAAGCACGTTGGGCTTATTTCTTCTTACCCTTTCGGATAGAATTTGTTTACTGGCCTGGCAGACAGAATCTAAGAGCAGATGCTTTATCCCGTAAAGATTCTCCAACTTCATCGTTTAGCCCAGAAAAGATGTTTCCCAATGCTCGATTTATTGCTGTACTCACTGACTTCCTGCAAGAGGTACAAACAGCCACCACTCTTAATAAAACTCTTTGTGAAGACCTGGCATCTACTTATCTTCTCGCCAAGGAAAAGGAATACTACTTTCATGGTACTCAAGTCTTGATTACCGTTCCTTCTTTACAACTGGAGGTGTTAAAAATTTGCCATGACTCACGAGCTGCAGGACATAGGGGCGTACTTCCCACATTGGAACTCATCCAACGGCATTTCTGGTGGCCTTCCATGAGATCGGATGTCCGGGATTATGTAGCCGCCTGTAACATCTGTGCTCTTGCTAAGACCCCTCGTTCACCACCATTAGGGTTATTAGCTAGAATGCCCATACCAGACCGACCTTGGCAAATCATTTCCACTGATTTCATTTCTGACTTACCACCATCATCGAATATGACTACTATCATGGTAACTATCGATTATTTCACCAAATTAGCACACTTTACCCCTCTGCGAAGATTACCAAATGCTCCTTCCATGGCCAACATTTTTCTCTCTGAAGTATTTTCTCGCCATGGTCTACCGGATACCATAGTGTCGGACAGAGGTCCTCAGTACACCTCCCTCTTTTGGCAGCAGATCTGTCGCATTCTGGGGATCAAACGTGCCCTCTCTTCTGGATATCATCCGCAGACGAACGGGCAAACTGAGCGTTTGAACCAAACCCTCGAGGGATACCTACGGTGCTTTATTTCTGCAGCTCAAGATAATTGGGTGGAACTGCTTCCTTTAGCAGAATTTGCATACAACAATTCTTTGCATTCTGCTCTCCAATCCACTCCTTTTTTCTGTACTTATGGTTATCACCCTTCCTTTGCTCCGAGTGTTTCTCCCTCCAATTCCAACTGTCCGGGGGTGGATTCTCTGATTGCAGATATCCATGAGGGGCAGAGACTGGCCAAGCAATCGTTACAGAAAGCTCAGGATCGAGCAAAGAAGTATGCTGATCGTCATCGTAGAGAAGTTAAGGAACTGACCATCGGGGATTCGGTCTGGCTTGCTTCCAGATTTCTTCCTCGTCATTTGGTCCCATCTAAGCTATCTCCCAGATATTTCGGTCCTTTTCTGGTTCTCTCCAAAATTGGAGCAACTGCTGTCCGACTTGCCTTACCTGCTTCCTGGTCTCGGATTCACCCGGTTTTCCATCTGTCTCAGATTAAGCCAGTGGTGCGGGATCGTTTTCATCGCAATCATGATTCCCTACCTCCTCCGATTCTCACTGACAGTGGTCCTGAATTTGAAGTGGCTGCAATTTGTGACTCACGATATCATCGTGGTCGATTGCAGTTTCTAATTGACTGGAAAGGTTATTCTCCGGCAGAAAGAACGTGGGAGCCAGCTTCTGGGGTTCATGCACAACGACTTGTGCGACGTTATTTCCTGCTTCATCCGGGCAAACCAGGGGCGCCCTCCCGGAGGAGAGGGCATACTGTTACACATCGCGGCAAGTGGTCGTTATGGGCACGGACCCGCTTGTGCGGCGCCCTGATTCCAAGCATCTCCAAGATGGAAGCTAGCACATCTTTCCGACCCGCTGGCAGCGGTCTAGTAGTTGCACGCTCTCTTGACGTGCGGCCGACCGGTCACGTGATCCTTTATCCGGAACCGAAGCGACCAGTGCTTCGCGTCGCTTCTGTCTTTGACGCTCCGTGAGTTCGTTGCTGTATCCTTCCTCTGCATGCACACATTTCTCTCTATCTTTAGCGGTTCCTACTTACCCTGTTGCTTTCTCTCATCAGATCCTCTGCTCTGCATTCGCTGGTTCCTTTTTCAACCGGCTTCGCCAACTCTTCTTGTTTGTCTTCTATTCTGGCCAGACCCACATCCGAGTAAGTACCCATTCTCTAGGATTCCCTTTGAGACTGGCCAGGCTCTCATTTCCTATTACCCTTCCAGGCTTCCCCGAAGCTGTCCTTTGCAGTCAGATTCCAGACCCAAACTTTCCATTAGTCCTATTCGGGTGAGAGATATCTCTTTGAAGCTCTTTTCTTTTCCATTCTACAGACCCTCCTCTAACCTGATTCCTATCTCTCCACCTCTCATTCCTGCAGACAAAGTGTCTGGTGTGATTCCCGGGGGTTCCTGCCGTAGACGTCCATCTTACATCGTATCCTGATCTGCACGAGCTGGGATTCGTCCAGGGTTTTCTTCCCATTGAGGGTTTCCCTGGGAGTCCTGTCCGCTCTCCTGGGTTACTTTACCCTGGGTTGAGTGGCCAGGGCGGTCTCTGGGAAATTTTCACAGCTGCTTTGTCTTTCCAGTTGGAGTCATCAATTGCCAAGGTGAGCTGTTGTAAAGCTTTCACTTTATTTAGTTCTACAGCTTACTCATATTTACACGAGTTCCCTAACAGAATTAACACAAACATCCTCTGCTTAGCAGTTGTATGATTAAAATTTCTAGGGATGACAAAAGCATAATCGATACTTGTTGGGTTGTGCGAGGTGTTCCTTCTGCCTTTTATATGAGCCGGTACCTCCTCAACCAACTTGAGATTAATTTGGACCGTAGTTATTAATGGGATTTCAGAAATGGAGGAGAGGTGACCACCCCAGGACTCACCTACAGAATCCACTTGTTAAAACCATTAGTGACCATAGATGGGAAATATTGTCAATTGTAACCAATGCAAGTGTCTTTCCCACTGCTGACATCCCCGCGAAGATGACGTATGGACACAGTAGTGGGAACATTTCCATAACCATGCTATGTTCTATCTTGTAGCATCTGGACTAAGAATCATCCCAAGGATTACCAAGGAGGACCACTTGGGGACTGGGAGGAAAGACCCAAGGAGCCCTGAGTACCGCTCCATACTCCCAACCAGAACCAGCAATACACCCAACCAGACCCAGCAATACTCCTGACCATAACTGGCGAGGAGAGCGGGTCGCCTCCAGCACTGACGGAAGAAGCGACTGATGTTCTCCACACGGACAGAAAAAGAACATCCCAATCTCCCGACTTCCCCTTGACGAGAGGTCAAAACCAAGTCGGGAGGGGGGCTCTGTGGGATGTACTGACCCACTCCGCTATGCTATGCGGCATCACCCTGCCAGTTATGGTGAAGGAAACGGCAACAAGGGTTGCAAAACCCTTGTGCGCGCTAAAAACCTACACAAACCTATGAAAACTGTGTGCTTCAGCACACAAAAATAGGGATGCACAACCTGCCACCCATGGTGCATGTACGCTGGAATCGAGCACACCCTGAAGAAATGTGCCTTTGGGCCCCATGACCAGCAAACAGAGTGCAGAGAGAGAAGCAGCACTTTGCGAGTGAAACCCCAAAATGTGCCTACAAATGATATTTGCTTTGTTGCTAAAAACTCCAAAATGCCTATAACACAACACTACTCAACATTTAAAATCTTGCCTGGTGCTAAAATTCATGTATCTAATGAAGCATTGGGAACATACAAAGTCCTAATGTGAAGAGCAAAACATTCATCAGACAAACTGGATTGTCTGTAAACTGACATCCTCTGTCAGAATCTGGTGCAGTACCCTGGGCCACCTGAATGACAGCTGTCAGATGAGTTACTGATGAAACTTTAAAGTGAGCTAAAACTAATAGTCTGCTGGATTAGCAAACATAAAAAGGATTGTTGCCAAAAAAGGAATATAGATTTTAGTTGTGTTTTTGAACCCACAGATTTTAAGGCTAGGAAAGTAATGTATTTATGTTTGATGCAACAAATGTGGTTTTTGCTAGATCTAAGAAGTTAATTAGCCTGGCTGAGCTGCAAGAACTGGAAAAGCAGGTTTTTCTCCTCGGAAGAGGGCCTTCCTCTCAGCAGAAACTCACTGGGAGATGATAATTGCTGGGTGGAACAGACTCTTGTCTACAGAAAGAGAAGGAACAATGACAAGCCTTTCAGCCCAGGAAACAGAGGTGTGAAGGTGGTCGTAAACTCTCCTGGAAGGAACAAACAAGGAGGGGGATGCTCCTGGACTGCAGGGAGACAAAAAGGGGCATACCATCTGTTGCTAAATATGAACAATGAACAATTTTTAAAAGACTCATAACTTGTTATTCATAGTGGTGACAAATATAAAAAGGACAGAGTTGCTAATCTAATTTTTTGGCTGCACGTGTGAAGAGGCGGTAGAACTGTGTGACATGTTCTGGACAGGAATGGCAACATATGTGGTTTTATGCAAAATGTATTAATGTTAGAATTGTGAAAATGTACACACACATCCCTATGTTAAACACACACATTTGTTGTAATTTGCATGAAATTTATTTGGAAATTGTGTTCATAGTGAAAAGGACAAAATTCTGTAGAAAGTTGAGACAAGATCCCACCACTGCGGGGTTTGGAGGAATAGCTGCTACATAAAATATGTCATCTTTGTATGTGATTTGTATAAAGGTGACCAATGTAGAAATGTACATTTAGTATCAAATCCGATTTTGAGACCAGTGGCTAAAGGGAGGTCTCTGAGGACTGTAAAGCAAACCATAAAATGTGACATCATCCGGCCTTGATCCAATCACTCAAATTGCAAGGCGGAGATGAATTTCTGATCCTATCCCAGCTCACAGGGGCAAGCTTAGCTAAGCCGGCCCATACACCCACTTTGTGATGTCATTTTAAAGCATAATTAGAGACAGCTGACAACACATAGGGACTCACTGATCCACTGACTTTCCTGATTTCGGCGAAGCACTCTGATCCAGCCTTCTACATTCAGCTTTAATATTCTTCCAGATCCAGAGGCCAAGACTCTTGCCAGCAATAGAGAACTATTGATTTCAGCAAGGCCCAAATCCTCAAATGTATTCTCTCCACCCAGTGAAGCGCTGGGTGGTGTGAGAAGGCCTTTTGAACCAGTACCCTGAAATTCTCTGGCTTGCCAACACTAGGCTTGCCTGAGGAACTCGCTATCCAGCTGATTGAAATATCCACAAACAAGAAGGACAGATCCTGTGCAAAACCGGTAAACGGCCTAGCTGATCCAATCCTGTGCCTGATGTGTTGTTCTTCCTAGACCAGATCCAATCCATGTCCAGAACTGACGGTCCAATCTAATAACTTATTTGTAAGTAGTAATAGGAAGAAAAGTGACCCTAATATCCCTGCATAGTCTTATCCCAATCTCAATTCATCCTATCTGTAAATTCAGAATCATAGTGTTGTCAGAACCTTTCCTGCGCTGATTTTTCTCATTTGTTTTATAAAATCATAAGTCATTAGTGATTTTGAGTAAGAAAAGTAAATCCCAGAACAGAAACTAGAGTATCACACATGAAGGGTTACGCTGGCCACATAACTGTGGAAATTCGTGTGTGACATTCTCTTTTTCATAGTCATAATCTAGTGTAATCAAACCCATTTGTCATTTTCAAAAGTGCATTTCTGTTTTCTATTCTTGCACCTATTTCGCAAAAGAAACGCCTCTTACTAAAACCTCTATAACTCCCACAGTTTTTATGATAGAAACGAAATTTCAATTCCTACTTGTACCTGACGTCCATAGCTATGTTTTGTATGGACTAAATCATTGTTTGTGACTGTGTACAACTGTACAAAGCAGCTCCCATAGGAATTTACAACAATTTACCTATTTTTGATCGTATGTTTTTGCCCAGTCAATTCTAAAGACAATTTTGAAGCCATCTGACAGCTGAAAAGTCAATTCCGTTTTTCTCTGGTGTTTGAAGGGGGAAGGTGGGACTGATATTCTGTTTGATTTGTGCTATTCCTGAATACCTGCTCTCTCCTCCCATCTCTTTACGTTGCCTATTGGGGGTTGAGGGGTGTTGCAGGGGGAACCTCTAACCATAGTGCCATCTGTCCAAACCAACACAAAAGTATTCTTTTCTGTGCTGCATTTGTTTTTGTGCTCATTACGTATTCCTAGTGTATTAAAGATATTATTCCGTGTTCTGTCACCCCTTTGGTGATTGTTGTTTATCGATTAAAATATATTGTGATTACATTTTAAATACATAAATAAATATTTATCTTTGCAAACTAGCCTGATTCCTGGTTTAGTGTGACTGGAGGGGAGTGTCTCAGGAGAAGGGTGTGATATGAGTGGTATATCGTTCAGAATATTGAACTTGTATACAAAAATAAATAAGGGCTTCAATTGCGCACTACATGCTGGGCGAGACTTGGGTGCGTGCCGGATTGAAATCACTTACAGCTGATTGAAGGCATCTTTCGGGGAAGCAGGTTAGGGCACTCACCGGGATCTGTTCGAAGTCAAGTCAGTTGCGTTGTGTTGTAACCAGTAGGAAGGGTCGATGAGGGATGGTCCAGCGAGTCGGCAGGTGGCGGGTGCTGAAACAGTGCTCCTGTTGCACCGGTGTGAGGTTCGGTGAATGGGCAGTTCCAGGTGAATCAGTCGTGGCATAACCCCAGGTTCAAGTTGGCGAGTGACTCTCCGGCAGGTCGATGCGGGTCCCGGCATCAAGCAGTTGATTTGGGCCTAGCAGGTGACGGCTCAAGATGCAGGCACTTGTTCAATCTTTCAGAGGAGTGACAGAAAGCACCACTGGTGGTATCCCTCAGTGTCAATGGCGTTGAACTTGGCTTTGATGGCACTTCTGGGAGCCTCAGCTGATCAAGTGCCCCAGATGCTGTGTGAACCACTTCACGGGCTTGAGGACAGGATTAGTCCATTCAGGGTCTGCTCTCCCAGCTTCAGGAGAATCTGGTGCAGAGACACAGGTCCTGACCCACTGCAAGATTCAGCCCCAATATACCCTGCCAGTGGGTAGGGGCAGAACTGTCCTTTGCCTTGGACTGCTCCTTCTTCACCTCAGTGGTTGAGGGCTTTGTAAAGTCCAGTTCTCCCAAACGAGGTCCAATTACTTATTTTCCGTTGTTCCAGAGTGAATCAAAGAAGTGGTGGGAAACCCCTTCATTTAAAGGCAAAAGCCCACAGCCACAACGCTGATCTATGGCGAATGGTAACCATGTACTCTAAGATATCTATGATTATCAACTGTAAATATAATGATAAAATCTGAGTGTTGCAACCCCCTAAAGCCAAAGTGATTTTGCACATGTAATTGCATAATACATTGTCTCATAAATTCAATGAACAGTCTACATTGTTTACGGAAGTAACAGGGAATATTTCATACAAAACTTTGCTGTGGCATTTTTGTTTTTTAGGTAACTAATAAAATTGTGACGATATGAATTGTTGGTGCTACAGTGACTATGGCTGTCACTTCAGCTATCAAAAGGGCACCTGTGACATGAACCTGCTCTGTGCCACTGTAGGGCAGACACTGCCAGCAGCCTACTGATACAGCAATGCACAGGTGTACCTTATGCTTTTGGCATGGAGCTTATTAAAGGGGAATCTGATCAGCAGATCTCCCTTTCAAAGATGTAATTGCATACATAATTTCTTTGCATTAATACAAAGGAAAAAGCCAGGGCTTTACACCCTTTTGCAGATGCTAATTCCACACGAGGTGAAAAGAAGTTACATTTTCAGGATAGGAAAATCAAGATAGACAGACGATGGCAAGGGGTGGTCTGGCTGGATTAGGTGTGGAGAAAGAAATATGTTTTGAGGCTTTTCAGAAGGTGATGATGGAGGGTACAGTACAGTGGAGTGTTATGGTGTTCCAGATTGGGCACCCACTTTGTGAATGCTTGTTTTGAATGCAGGTTAGTTTGCAGAGTGGAATGCTTAGGAGATTTACGTTAGCTTGTCTGGTGTCTGTGTGTGTGCTGTGTTTCATTTTGTTTTGAAGGTAAGATGGGATTCTGAGGTGGATGGTTCTGTATATAATGTAGAATCATTTGAAAGCAATTCTCTGTGGTACAGGGAGCCAGGGAAGCTCGGAGAGGGCTCGGGTGAGTGAAGCTCAGAGAGAGCTGGGGTGATATGCAAGTGTTTGGGTAGGTGCAGGATAAGTCTTGCTGCTTCATTTTATAAGGCCAATGCAGATAGTATTTCCATAGATTAGCTAATAAGGAGGAATGCTGTGTGTCATTTGTCAGTGATGGCATGGATGTCATACAGGATGTGAAGTTTTGCGGTTTCTGTGCTATGGTTGAAAGCATGATTGGAAGGAGTTGAGGATTTTGTTTGTAGTGATGTGCTGTTGGAGTTGGATTGTGACAAAGCATTCCCTGAGTTTGGCGCGGTATGTCAGGATAGTGATGGGACCTTAATTTTCAGCAAGCGTGGGGTCGATGGATGGTTTTTTGAGGAGAGGGGATATTTGTCCTGCTTTGAATGTGGAGGGGATTTTGAAATGCGATGGGCAAGAGTTGATGATGTTGATCCAGTGTGGAGCCAGGGTATGGATGCAGTTTGATGAAGCTGGCGCCGTGCATGCGTCATCCCAGAAGTGTGCTGATTTTGTTTTAGCTGTGAGGATGATGAGTGTGTCCTGGTCAATTGGGTGGAATCTGTTCCATGTGTTGCATAGTTTGGGAGTAGGGAATGGAAGAGGGCCAGCAGATGGGAGGGCTTGTCTGATGTTGTGTGTTTTAGAATTGAAGTAGTCAATGAGACAGTTGCATATTGAGGTGAATGGGGGGACGGTAGGGGTCAATGGTGATTTGGAGAGTGCCGTTACGATGTTGAAAAGTTTCTGTGTGCGAATGGTGGTGGATTATCTATTTATTTATAGAGCGCCGGTTGCCTGTGGCAATCGGCCAGATGGATGAACACAAAGGACAGGACGAGGAGACTGTTTTTGCAGGGGGGCTGAGGATTTATTTGAAGAGCGAAGTTTTCAGGGCTTTCCTAAACGCTCCTAACTCAGTTTCTCCTCTCACGGCAATGGGCAGGGAGTTCCAGAAGCTGGCATCTTTGACTGGAAAGGATCTTCCCATGCCACTTGCCCGCCTGTAACTTTGGCTAATAATCTGAGTAGTGTTAGATGATCTCAGATGGGTGGTAACGAGGTACTAGGGATATGCATCTGTGAGCCACTGTTGCCATTTTAAAATTGATACGCTCCTTGATCGGAAGCCAATGTAGTTTTCTTCGGTGGGTAGAGATGTTTTCCCTAATTGCTATCATATTGGCAACCCGCACAGCATTGTTTTGCAGCATTTTACATTTTTTTATGTTTAATGCTGAGGCCCTGATAAGGAGACAGTTGCAGTAATTGAGTCTTGATAGTGGCGTATGTTCTTAATCAGATGAAGGTAGTATTTACAACTTTTACTTACTTGGTTAACATAGGCGTCTGAATTCAGAGAAGCCTCCAACTGAATCCCGAGGTTCTTAAATTTGTCCAGTACTTGGATGATGCTGGTTCCAATTTCAAACTCGAGAAGTTGTGGCTCAATTTGGCTCTGGCAAGTTTTGTCCCGAAGATCCATAGCTCTGTCTTACAGCCATTGAGACAGAGCCAGTTAGTTGATATGATAGTTTATTTATATAGCGCCTATACACAATGTGTTTCAAAGTGCTTCACGGCAAGGAAGGGAACAAGGGAAAAATACAATGACATTTTTACAGGCCATGAACAACAAGAATGTGAAATGAACTATCGTACTCGGCCTGGCGACATTTATGTGAAATTAACTATCGTACTCGGCCTAGCGACATTTCAGATACAGCAAGTGCAAAGACACAGATGGGAAGGAATGGGAAATAGACAGGCAACTACCGTACTAGGCCTGACGGCATTTCTGGTAGAGCCGGAAATGTACAAGAGGAGAGGAGAGAAGTGATGAGAGGAACAAAACAAGTGACTATCGTACTAGGCCTGACGACATTTCAGACAGTGCTGGGGGGGGTGGAACAAGTATGGGAGGGAGGGAGGAGACAAACGTTGTTGCTATCATACTAGGACAAGGGACATTTCTGATAGAATAAGTGCATAGAAAAGAAGAAAGGGAGGGCGGGAGGAGAGAGAAAGAAGGGAGAGGAGGAGAGAACAGAGAATAAACAGTGAAAAAGAGAAGCAGAGGGGAGAGTGAATACAGTTGCAGAGGTCAGTAAAACACATAAAGTTGCAAGGAACAGAGAATGTAGGCAAGGAGTCAAGAAGGGTACAGCAAGATTCAGAGCTACCCTGAGTGCGAGATCCCGAGGAGGTTCAGCATGAGGGTTGAGAAAGTGAAACACCAAGTTAATGTGCTCATAAGGTCAAATCCAAGTCTTGGCAACAGGTTGGTGATGGTGAGACGATAGTGAATCGAGACAACTCCTGCAGTGAAAGATGTGAAGGGGGGGTGGCAGAAAGGATAAGGGAGAAGGGAAGAGGGAAGAAGAGAGCTGGCAAGCAGGGGGGAGGACATAATGAGGGGCAAGAAAGGGGCAGGGGAGTCAGAGGTGGGGCACAGAACATCACGGGGACCAGGAAGGGGGTGGGCCACGGAGCACCTGTGCTCACCCCAGCACCAGAGAAGGTGGGGATGGCCTGTGGGGACAGAGGGAGTAAACACATGTTGGTACATACTTACCTGCTATCTGAGCAGGGGTTCGGGTCCTGGGTCCTCCTGGTCCAAACAGGAATTGCCCTTTTCTTCTTCTGCCCTTCGCTTCGGACGCCTGGGCGAGAGACGCCCTTGATCTAAGAGTTAAGAGCAGAAAGGAAGAAGCAGGGCTAAGAAGGTAGGCAGGGCTTAGGCCAGGGGACCTAGATCCACTTGCACCTGTTCCCCATCTGCCTGCACCTGCTCCCCATCAAGTTTTCTATTTGGTTGTAGACATTAGTGAGGGTTGAAGAGTCTGCGTCATAGTCACCAGTAATTGGTATGACCAGCTCGGTATCGTCTGCGTAGTTCGTAAACTAACTACGCAGGGCCTCTAAAAGAGAGCATAGGGGACGAATGTATTGGTTTAATTGGATGGGCAACATACTTGTCCCTTGCGGAACTTTGCAATGGACTGGAGTTGTAGACGAACATGCTGACCCCCACTGAATCCTGGATTTGCGATCCGATAGAAAGGCAAACTATTTCACTGCCTCCTCTGAGCAATGCCCAAGCTGGCATAGGCATTATAGGAGGAAGTTGTGGTCCACCAAGTCAACAGCAGACCATAAGTCAAGTAGGACCAACAGCCTCACTTGAGCCTCCTAATAGTTTTCAGCATATGAGACTGCAGATCCACAGTGCTGTCTCTGTACCTTGACTGGGCCGAAAGCCAGATTGTCTATTGTGAAGGATGTTATTTGCTTCAAGAAAGGTTTGGAATTGCCGGTATGCCGATTTGTTGAATATTTTAGGGCGATAGTGTAACGTACACCTTCTGTACTGCCCCACACAGGAGTCTGACTATCACACACTGGTCCCACTTCCTCTGCTCCACTGCCCTCCTCCGACTCCTCACCTGTACTGCTGGAATCTGATCGGTAGATGTCTTGTCTGGTTCTGTACCCGTACCTTTCTCCGTCCGTCTGCTGAGGTGGTCTGCCCCGGTGGGAAGCCACAGTGGCCACTGGAAGACAGTAGCCCCTGCGGCCCCGTCGCTGAGACCGACCGCAATGGGGAAAAAGCCAAAGGCAGAAAAAATCCAACAAAGAGTAGATGTTACAGTTGGGGCCAGTTGTTCCGGAAGAGGCTGGATCAGAAGACCAATGGTGAAGACGGTTGTGGTGGATGCTGGGAGTTGAAGTTTCCGAGCAGTCTTGTAGCAGTAATAGCGAGGAAGCCAGATAAGGATAGACACACACAGACTCCAATTGGCAGGAAGTGCGGAAAGAACAGGATGAGCTCCACGATGGGAAGTAAGCAGCAGAATAAGCACAAGAAGGAAATGACGGGAGCAGGAGATCTGTTCGGCGGAACGGAGAAGGGAGAAGGAGCGAAGGCAAAGCGGCAGGAACGGGGAAGGGCAAGAAAAGGAAGGTAAGCAGAGACACAAAGAGCGTAAGCAAACCGAAAGCAACAGCGCTAAAGCCGTGAAGTTGGTTGCAATGCAGGGAATTCTGGGAGGAAGCAGAATAAGAACCTCCCAGCCACCACAGTGCAGAAAGAAAAGACTAGACCGTTACCAGCACGTTAGGAGAAACGTGATGGAACCATTAATGGCGGCCCCATCGAAACCTATTCCAGAGCCTCCAGGGAACCGGGCGCATGACAGATAGTTACAATTGGTGATGGGCCTGCGATTATTAGGGTTCTTGGGGTCCAGGTTGTTTTTCTTTGGAAATGGTGTAACCAATACTGCCTTGATGCATTCAGGAATCCTTCCTTCTTTAAATGTTGCATTTATGAATCTTGCTAGAAATGGAGCGAACAGATCTTTATATTCTAGTATGAGTTTGGGAGGAATGATATTCTATGAACACTCGGTAGGCCACATGGATGTAAGCGTTTTCTCAATTTCAGCTGTTGTTAATGCTGTAAAAGAAAAGGAGGGTTTCTGTTGTAACTTGCAACCAGTGTGCTTAAGGTAATTGGTTTTAGTTGTCTTTTTTAGTGCATGCTTTATTTTCTCCATTATGTTTGTAGTTTTAGCTTCAAATACCGTCTGTTCTGCTACAGCATCTTGGTTGTTGGGAAGAAAGAGGACTTGAAGTGCTTTTAGTTTCTCGAGGACCCTGAGAGTTTCAAAGACATTGCTAGAGCTGTTAGCTGCTTGATTTTTTTTTTGGTTGATTTTTGGTTTCATTGTATACGTTTTGTCCACCTCTTTCCATGCCTTTCTATTTTCATCTGTCCGAAGTTGTAACCAGCGAGAATCTAGTCTACGCTTTTCCTTTTTCATTATACTAAGGTCATGAGTAAAGCATTTTTGATGGTCTGGGATGTCTCTGACTAGTCCTGTTCTGGAGGATTTTCTCCAGCATCAATGTGAAGTTGTCTTCAAAAGAGCCAACTAGATGTTCGGCCAAGTCTTGTTCTGTTGTTTTTGCCATGATGGCGTTAATACGAGATGATATTTCCCTGGAGCCAATTATTTTAAAGTTACGGCTAGTAACTATTTTAGGGGGGTTATGGGGTATGGAGTATCCTTCTGGAGGCAGGATCGGAAATTCTACCGTGTAGTGATCGAACCAAATACATGACCTGGTGTGGGTAATGTTGATTTTTAACTTTCTGGTTGTCACCGAATCTAGAAAATGGTTTTTGTCTGTTGTGGGTTTGTTATTCATTACTTGAAAGTTAATGTTGTATCGAATTTTCTCTAAATCGAGGGCTTTTTTGTCTGATTCGTCGCCTTTCCACCAATTGATATTTCCCAAGAACAAGGTAAATCGACTCGGGCCCTCTAAGGTGGGTAAGATCTAAGCAATTTCTTCATTGAATTTGGGCATTATTACTGGTTGTCAGTAAAGTAGAACAAAATGTATACATATATTGGGACTTGGAACCATTTTGACTAGGAGTATTTGTCACGCTCACCTGGTCTCCACGGGGGCGTGCTCGTGTGCGTAGGGTGTTGTCTGACCTGATGCTGCTCTGCTTGGCTGGTGATGCTAGCTTGCGTCTCCCCTTAGTCCTTGCTTCAGGAGATGTTAGCCTGCAAGTCGAAACAAGATATTAGCTACCGAAGGGAGCTGGTCAGTGGTTTCACCTCCTTCTGGTCTATCCTTCACTTCTTCTGGCAAACCTCTGTTTTTTAATGGGCGAGCTCTCCGTACTGCACACTCTGGCAGGGGCGTGGTTCACAGTCTTTCCTGGATCGAGTTACGTCACTGATCCGAAGGAAGTTGCTGAAGTAGAAGGCCCGGTACTAAGCAGGTAAGTCTCTATTCCAATAACTGCTTGGAATGACTGCCTTTAAGTCTTTCTGTTCAAGATAACTAATGTCCGTTATTGTCTTACAGGTGCGGCGTTAAGCGACCTTCGGATGATGGATGACCCTCCTGACAATGATGCTCAGGATTCCTGTCGGTAAGTATTGCGCTGTGCTGGGCGCGCAAATGTTCGCCTCTGTAGCCTTCCTTGGCTACGTGCGACTAACCTGTTTGTCTTTTTCTGTTCAGCAGGTACAGCACGAGTCCAGGAAGAAGAATAGAAGATCTGTGTGGCGGTGTCGAGCTGTAGTGCGCTGCTGAGTGAAGAACTGTCCGATGAAGTTCCTGGAGCGGGCCGAACAGGTGAGAAGCTACCCGAGAGGGTGCTTTTCGTTCTGTTCTGCAGATGCGGCGGTCCGTGGAAAAGCAGGAGATGAGATCTGGATGCACTGCAGGTAAGGCCTTCGATGCTTAAATAACTCCTGTTATTCTCTGTTTGCAGGTGTCGATGGATGGAAGACTCTGGACGGGCGTGGCAGAAGGAAGCAAGAACTGATATGACACGGTGAGCGTTACGCTGCAGGAGTGCAGAATAACACGAAGCGTGTTCAGATTGTTGGGTGCGGTTTAAATAGCCTTGCAAGTAGTTCCAAGAAAATAGTCCTCTTCTCTGTATCCCTTCTCTCAGGTAAAGTAGTTCCAGGCCACGCCCTGAACTGAATGGCTCAGCCTCTCAGAGCCAAGTTAATGGACCATGTAACTAACGCCTCCATGAGCCTGGTGCCAGCGGTGCCAGGACTGAGTCCAGGTGAGCCTGGCTGGGGCCTGATAAGCCCCCAAGGGGGCAAAAGTCCGGGATGGCCCCACCAGTTTCAGGGTTTTGGGTGCCTGCACCATGACAGCACACTCCCCAATTCCCCCCTAATGGCTGATCCACTCATTGGTCCTGGTTTGTTTGGGTGATTTACGGTGGAACCTTTTCAATAACCGTGGAGCATGTACATTCTCGCTAGGTTCCCATGATCTTTCATGCAGTCCGTACCCTTTCCAGTCTATCAAGTAAAAGAGTTTTGATTTGGTGATTTTTGAGTCCAGAATCTCTTTAACCTCGAACTCGGGTTCTCCGTTCACTGTGACCAGTTTCAGTGGTTTCACAGCTCGTGTTCCAGGTTGCACCGGTTTCAAATGTGAGACGTGGAACACTGGATGAATTTTCATGTGCGGGGGTAAGTGTTACGCTCACCTGACTCCCACGGAGGCGCTGGCCTGGTTCGCGCTGCTGTGACCTCTTCTAAGGTGATGCGCAGGGTTCGGAAGACGGACTGGACCGGGCCCCCAAATCTGGCTTGTCTGGCTCGCAGAAGTATCCTTCTGTAGGCGAAAATAGGGGATTAACTGTCTGCGGGGTAATGCAATCGGCCTCCCATTTTCCCCTCTCACCCTCCTTGAAACCCTTCTGTGATTTCTCGTAGCGTCTCACCTTAGGGTCTGGAAGGACGAGCTCTCCATCCTGCTTCTGATGCAGGGGCGCGTTGGTATCCAGTTACTTCACTGGATTTTCGGATTGGTGAGAACCAAACTTGCTTGGCTTCCAGGTAAGTTTTTTGATAAGAGGTTCCCCTTGTGTCCATGCATTAATGTACTAATGCTAGTGTCTTTTTCCCCATAGGGGCCGGGGTACGGAATGCCGGGGAACAGGCACCGACCCGAGATGAGAGGTGAAATCCTTGTAGAAATCAGGTAAGTCTTTAATGAGCGTTTTTTGGTAATGTCTTTTCATTCGCTCATTAACACTGATGTCTTTTTTTCCCCTTAGGGGCCGGGGTCCGGAAATGCCAGGATGCGGCGCGGACCCGAAATGAAGAGGGAATGAATCAACAGGTAAGTCTTAACATGGATATTTAGCTTTCCTTATTCCCTTCTCTCTCTTACCTTTTGTTCTGGTTTTTTTCTCCTTAGGCGCTGGGGCGTGACTGCGAATCCGGATGATCGCTGCTGAACATGGAGGCGCCCTGTAAAGGTGAGTGGAATGCGGCACTGCAGCGATCGACGCGATGAGCTTTTAAATTAAAGTCTTCCTTTTCAGGATTGTCGGCGAGATGTCTCCGGGATGCGGATTTAGCAGGTAAGGACTTTTCCTTCTTCTGTTCTCTTCTTCTCTTCCTTTGCAGGTGATCCAGGATGCTGGCAGGCGTGGCAGGAGTCAGGATGCAGGAGCAGACACGGTGAGCGTCCAGCTGCTAGATGCAGAACAACGCGAAGCACGTGTGGCTGTTCGGGTGGGGTTTAAATAGCCTTGGAAGAAGTTCCAGGTATGTATCCTTCCTCCAATCAGGTATGTATCCTTCCCAGACCACGCCCGGATGGTAAATTAGTCCCACAGGTAAAGTAGTTCCTTTCAGGCCTCAAAGAGGCTGGGATCCTGCAGCATGGTCTGCATCAGGTAAGTGCACCCAAGCATTCCCATAATGAGCCTGGCGCCTATGGCGCCAGGACACTGTCCAAAGGGCCCCTATATGGGGTTGCTGGGTCCTTCCTTGGGGACTGGATGTCCGCTTTCGGGGACGCCGGGCTTGAACCGGCTCCCCAGGAGCGGGCATCATGACAGTAAGTCCAATTTCATAGCCACTGGATTGATTATGGCCTTGATGGTATACAGACCCAAATATCTGGGATTAAAGGTACGAGGCCCTTTAACGGGTATGTGCTTTGACACCAACCAGACTTCATCCCCAACCTGATAACTTGGAGCTTCACTTCTATGTGCGTCGGCTGATTTCTTGTACCTTTCCTTAGCCCGCCTTAGATGATCTGTTGCTTGTTTGAAGGCTTGGGAGATGGTAGAGTGCAAACTTTTCACAGCTGGCATTTCCAGAAGTTGTGGCGGGTCAAGGTTGGAAGTTCGTGGGTGTAACCCATAGATTGTATGGAAGGGACTTTGACCTGTGCTGGAATGGAGTGAGTTGTTATAGGCATACTCGGTGATCCATAAAACATCCTTCCAGCTGCCTTCAGTTTGATGTAACATGCACCTGATATATTGCTCCAAGGTCTGGTTTGTTCTCTCTGTTTGACCATCGGTTTGGGGATGGTGACGGGTGGAAAGTCTTACGTCGATTTGAGCTAACTCGCAACACTTCTTCCAGAAGCGTGAGATGAACTGGCTGCCACGTTCTGAGATCAGAATGGAAGGGAACCCATGAATTCGGACAATCTGTTCCAGAAATTCTTTAGCCAGAATTGAAGCTGAGGGTAGTCCTTTAAACGGGATGAAGTGGGCCATTTTTGAAAACAAATCCACCACTACTAAAATTGTGTTGAATCCGTTACTTGGAGGAAGGTCTGTTATAAAATCAAAGATAGTGTATGCCAAGGCGTTGGTGGAATGTCTAATGGCTGAAGCAGCCCTGGTGATTTTTTCTTTTGGGCCTTGTTTTGGTGTAAACTCCACAGGATAGCACAAACTGCTTGATGTCCTTACGTCATGTTGGCCACCAAAATTGTCGTTGATCTTGGCCTCAGTTTTTGTAATTCCAGGATGACCTTCTACTAATGAGTCATGGTATTGTGAGATGACTTTTTCCTGAAGTTCTCTGCTGGGTAGATAGAGATGTCCTTGGAAATAGGGTAGTTGGTTAGTGACCGAATGGTGAGGACTTTTGGTCGGCCAATCCTTTAGGGTGTTGGAATCCATGAGATGAGAGATACTCTCTTGAACGTCTTCTCACCAGGAATGATAGGCACTGGGTCGGGATTGGCGTTTTCCTTGTCTACTTCTATACGGGACAGTGCGTCTGCCTTGCCATTTCAACAGCCAGGCCGGTAGGTAATTACAAAGTCAAACTCTGCAAAAAATAATGCCCATCGGAGTTGACAAGATGATTGGGCTTTTGCCACCTTCAAGTACTGTAAATTGCGATGATCGGTAATTACTGTGATGGTGTGTCTAGCTCCGAGGAGGTAATGTCGCCAGGCTTTGAAGGCCGCCTTGATGGCTAACAGTTCCTTGTCCGTAATCGCATACTTCAGCTCGGGAGACGTACATTTCCGTGACCAAAAGGCTACCCGATGCAGTTGACCAGTTTCGGGATCCCTTTGTGAAAGGACTGCGCCCATTGCCAAACTGGAAGTATCCGCTTCGACCACGTACGGTAGATCTGGACGAGGGTGTTTCAAGATCGGGGCTGAGATGAATCATTGTTTTAGTTCCTGGAAGGGTTTCTCAGCCTCTTCGGACCATTGAAAACGCTTGTTTTTGCGCAACAGAGTGGTGATGGGGTGCACTAATTGCGAGAATCCTGGAATGAAGTGCAGATAGAAGTTTGCAAATCCGAGCATACTCTGAACTCCTTTAATCGAGGTTGGCGACGGCTAGTTGAGAATGGCATCCACCTTTCGTGAATCCATGCACACACCATGAGGGGTTGGAACAAATCCAAGGAACTCCACCTCAGTAACATGGAAAAAACATTTCTCCAACTTTGCAAATAGCTTGTGTTGTCGAAGTTTGTCCAAAACTGCTCGGACATGTTTCACATGTTCTTGCTCTGAACAGGAGTATACCAGAATGTCGTCGATGTATACTACGACATACACATCAATCATTTCTCGCAAAACATCGTTCATGAAATATTGGAACATCGCTGGGGCATTGCAAAGGCCAAAAGGCATCACCTGGTATTGAAATAGCCCATATTTGGTGCGGAAAGCGGTCTTCCATTCGTCCCCTTTCCTGATCCGCACCAGGTGGTAAGCTCTGCGGAGGTCTAACTTGGTGTAAATCCGGGCATCTTTAACTTGATCCAATAAGTCAGGAATCAAGGGTAACGGTTTTTAACAGTGACCTGATTCAATGCGCGGTAGTCGATGCAAGTCCTAAGGTCACCTTCCTTTTTAGGCACGAAGAATAACTGTGAAGCCGCCGGGGACTTGGATGGGCGGATGAAACCGTTAGCTAGATACTAGTCTAAACATTTTCTCAAATGCAGGTTCTCGAGTTCTGTGAGAGCATAGATTCGGCTGCACGGAATCGGTGCTCCTGGTACTGGGTCGATCTGGCAGTCATACGACCTGTGAGGGGGCAGTATGTTGGCTTGATCCTTTTGGAATACATCCTGATAGTCTTGATATACCAGAGGTAGCGAGTTGGTTGGTTCCCTGATCGTTGTCGCTCCAGTGACCAAAGGTCCTTTAGTTGGATAACAAGTCTGAACACAGTCGACTGAGAAGGTCAGCCTCTTGGCACGCCAGTCTATGCAAGGATTGTGTGATTCCAACCATGTCATACCCAGAATTATCTGAAATTGTGGGGCCTTGATTATATCAAACTCTATGGTTTCCCGATGACCGTCTTGGCACAAAAGAGTCATCTCAGATGTAGAGTGCGTTACCGGACCCAAAGCTATTTCAGTTCCGTCGACTGTGGTGACTAAGTCTGTTGTTGCCTTTTCGCAAAGGGAAAGGTTAATCCTTGAAGCCAATTCTTGATCCATATAATTTCCAATGGCTCCACTGTTGATGTATGCTCTGATTGCATGCATTCGAGACGGATGCTGGTGGTTTATAAGGACCATAGGCAAAACTAGGTGCAAGGTCTGGGAGTCCTTTTCGCTCGACAAGCGGACCTCTACGCCTGCCGGGCGGAGAAGTTTTCCGGCCCAGACTCTGTTTCAACCTTACCAGCGACTCCTACTGCCTTTTTGGGTGGCTTCACTGGGCATTCTCTGAGAAAATGGCTGGCAGAACCACAATATCAACACAACTGTTGTTGTCTTCTCCTATCCCTTTCGGCCTTAGTTAACGGCCCCCGTACTCCCCCGATTTGCATGGGTTCTGACACATCGGTGGTCCTGGAGGCATTTTCCTTGGGGCGCACGAATACTCTAGAATCAATTGTAGCACGATCTGCCTTATGGTTCTGCAGTCTGTGATCTAGCTGGACTACCAAGTCTATGTACTCAACACAGTCCCTGGGCGGGTTCACCACTTGAGCTAAAAAGTCCTTTAACTCCCCTCTCAGACCACGGTAAAAAAGCGTTGTTCTCTTGTCGTCCGGCCAATCAGTTTCCACAACCCGTCTGTTGAAGGTCGCGATGTATGTTAACAAATCCTGATTGCCCTGACGCAAAAACATGAGCTCATTATCTAATGCCTGACCTTGACAACGCCAGGCAAACAGCTTCTCCATATCCAATTGGAATCTTTGGAAGTCTCGCAAAATGGGATCATCCCGACTGACCAGCGGTACAGACCAGTCATCAGCACTGCCGCTAAAATATGAAAGTACAAAAGCCACTTTGGACTGGTTGTTTGGAGAGGCTCCTGGCCTGCATAGAAAATGTAGACGGCACTGGTTCATAAACACTGCATACCTTTTCGGATGCCCAGCAAATCGTTCTGGGGGTGCCAAGGGTACAGCTCCTGGGAGGACCACCTGAACCAGACTGCTTGATCCGGGGGGTACCGCTGACCCCACCCCGGGTAGCGGCGTCTGCCCCGCCTTTGACTGGAGCAGCTGTCTGGCGAGATCGTCGGTGCGCTCCTTGGCTACAATCAGTTCTCTTCGTAAGGCATTGGTTTCCTGTCTAGCCAAATGGACCTCGGCCCTGAATTCCCCCAAAAGCTGAGCTAGCTGATCAGTTTCCGAGGTTTCCATGACGCCCAAGTAAAGAATTTTGTGTAGGCATCACGTTCTGTCACGCTCACCTGGTCTCCACGGGGGCGTGCTCGTGTGCGTAGGGTGTTGTCTGTCCTGATGCTGCTCTGCTTGGCTGGTGATGCTAGCTTGCGTCTCCCCTTAGTCCTTGCTTCAGGAGATGTTAGCCTGCAAGTCGAAACAAGATATTAGCTACCGAAGGAGGCTGGTCAGTGGTTTCACCTCCTTCCGGTCTATCCTTCACTTCTTCTGGCTCACCTCTGTTTTTTAATGGGCGAGCTCTCTGTCCTGCACACTCTAGCAGGGGCGCGGTTCACAGTCTTTCCTGGATCGAGTTACGTCACTGATCTGAAGGAAGTTGCTGAAGTAGAAGGCCCGGTAGTAAACAGTAACTGCTTGGAATGACTGCCTTTAAGTCTTTCTGTTCAAGATAACTAATGTCCGTTATTGTCTTACAGGTGCAGCGTTAAGCGACCTTCAGATGATGGATGACCCTCCTGACAATGATGCTCAGGATTCCTGCCGGTAAGTATTGCGCTGTGCTGGGCATGCAAATGTTCGCCTCTGTAGCCTTCCTTTGCTACGTGCGACTAACCTGTTTGTCTTTTTCAGTTCAGCAGGTACAGCGCGAGTCCAGGAAGAAGAATAGAAGATCCGTGTAGCGGTGTCGAGCTGCGGCGCGCTGCTGAGTGAAGAACTGTCCAATGAAGTTCCTGGAGCGGGCCGATCAGGTGAGAAGCTACCCGAGAGGGTGCTTTTCGTTCTGTTCTGCAGATGTGGCGGTCCGTGGGAAAGCAGGAGATGAGATCTGGATGCACTGCAGGTAAGATCTTCAATGCTTAAATAACTCCTGTTATTCTCTGTTCGCAGGTGCCGATGAATGGAAGACTCTGGACAGGTGTGGCAGAAGGAAGCAAGAACTGATCTGACACGGTGCAGGAGTGCAGAATAACACGAAGCGTGTTCAGATTGTTGGGTGCGGTTTAAATAGCCTTGCAAGTAGTTCCAAGAAAATAGCCCTCTTCTCTGTATCCCGTCTCTCAGGTAAAGTAGTTCCAGGCCACACCCTGAACTGAATGGCTCAGCCTCTCAATGGACTTGTAACTAACACCTCCATGAGCCTGGCGCCTGAGTCCAGGTGAGCCTGGTGGCCCCACCAGTTTCAGCGTTTTGGGTGCCTGCACCATGACAGTATTTCACAGCCCTGGCAAGATATAGGTGACATGAACAGTCCCAAGTCTTTCTTTGTGATCATTGCCACTCCTCCCCCAGTGCTATGTTCTATGTTTTTACAGAAAATAACATAACCCAGCGGTACTGCCAGGTTTATCGCTGGGCCACCAGTGTCTTTGATCCAAGTTTCTGTGAGAAACAGGATATCAAGTATGTTGTTTGTCACCAGATCGTGTATTTCACAAGCGTGGTTGTTTAAAGATCTTGTGTTCAAAACGGCTGCTTTTAGTGTTTTCCCTATATCTGTCAAGAATTTGGATTCTCCAGTGTTGCGACGGTTGGTGGGATTCGGTTGTCTCCTGCAGGATTATGGTGTCGGTATTTTGAAAGGTAATATGGTAATTCTTCCAAGTATGTTGTGCGACCATGACATCGCTATCGGCCATTCTGTTGTTATCTTTCGTGTCTATAGGGGGCAGTGGATCTGAGATTGTAATAACCACCTGAGGCTCGGTTTCCACTTCCACTGCATTATCAATTGTGGGTGCCTTATGTGTATCAATACGATTAGGGACAATTTTATCTTTAAAAGGATGCGCAATACCTACTGAAGCGTCTATTTAAGTGAATTTTAACTTATTTATGAGTACCACGCTATGTAAACGCTGTTGTGCCAGTGTTAGTGATTCCCTTTCGACCAGTTACACGAAATAGGACTATTGTTGGACTATTGTAATGTAACAGCAAAGGGTGATGGCAGTGCTTCAGCTTACCAGGAAATGGCAGAGTAACTTGCAGCAGCGCTGTGTACACTGAGGACCGGCAAAGACCGGCTTTGTTTCAGGTGCGCCAGCGCAGGTGCGCCTGATAACCCCATAAGTGTGGTGCAGTTGTTTCTCGTAAATGTTGTTTCCCGTCACTCTGATTATAGTAGTAGGTACTACTGGAAATTTGAAACTGAGCGGTACTTCAAAAGCAATAACCTAAGGACTTGCATGCAGCAGTAGTAGGTACTGGAAATTTGAAACTGAGCGGTACTTCAAAAGCAATAACCTAAGGACTTGCATGCAGCGTCGGAAGACAGTACGTTTTTAGACAAACAATATATTTTCCACAAATTTCACAGACAAAAGAATTTCAAACAGCAAAAACGGCTTGTGCAGCATAAGAGCCACTCCAAGACTGCAATGTAAACAAGCTCACTCTACTCACTGGGGTCGCAAGTTCCAATCGTGGAGTTAGAGTTCTTGGAGTTAGTAAGCAGCTTTGCAGTAACATGTGGCCATCTTGTATTTGTTCTGGCAATGTTTGAGGGTTGTTCTGGTGGAGGCGCATGGTTCTTTTGTCAGGCTCTTTGAAGACATCTGGATTCCTGTTTGATGTAGAGGAGGGAATCGTTGAACCATGGTTTCTGTGGTGGTTGTGAGGTTTTTCTGTTTTCAGGGGGCTATTTAGTTGAATACCTGGGTTATGGTGGTGTTGTATCTGTTGCAGAGTATGGAGGGTGTGTATGAAGGCAAATGATATGAGTGGTGCTAGTGCTGTCTAGTTAATGTCCTTGCTTTGCCTAGTTGAGTGATAGCAGGATGTGTGGCAGGTGTGAGGATAATATGTGGCAGAGTGAGTGTGTAGTGGATCACAAAATGCTCAGACCGTTATGCCCAAATTAGATTTTGCAAAGAGATATGATGTCTTATGAAGTCAGAAGGTCAGGGATATTGCCAGATATCAGTGTGGGATAGGTGATGTATTGGGGTGTCACGGGGGGTGAGTCTAGTGAGGATACTGAGCTTCATTACGAGTTAGACGATAATGCTGCAAGAAATACATGGAAAATGAATTACCGTTACCACCACTTGGTCAGGCGGAATTTCTGCTGGATTATAAGTGGTGGTGGCGGTTTAATTCCCCATTTGTTTTGGGTCCATTGGACCCAATGGGGCTTTTTTTGCGGAATTACCGTGGCGGAATTACCGCTGCAGTAATTCCGCTAAAACTGCTGATTTTTGGGCGTTGAGTGGGAAGAATTACTCCCAGGGTTTTGCTGGAGGTTAATCCTCCACTCAAAGCCAATACTGATAATTTGACATAGTGGTAAAATTGGCGGTAACCCAGTTACTGCCAATTTTTCTACTTACCGCCCAACCCGTAATGAGGCCCACTGTTCAGTATGAGATTTCTGTCTTGGCACACATGACCTGGGTTAAAATCACCAAGGCAGATGTTGGTGCAGGGGGAGCTGTGGTTGCTAATGGTAAAGTCAGACCATTCGATGTGGAAGTTGGGAGTGTGTGTTGGGGGTGGTAAATGAGATGGATGAATGTTGGAGGCGGGTGTGATGGAGGGGAAAAAGAGAGAGGGTATCAAAGGATGTGTATTGTGACTGAGTGGGGTTGTTTACTGTGTCTACATCATTGTAAAGGATGGCAATGTCAACACTCGCTGTATGTGGCCAGTCCCTGTAGTGAATTAGGGAGTGTGGGAGGGAATACCTTACGGATAATAGCCGTGTGAAGGGGTTTGAGCCATGGTACTGTGAGAAAGAGCATTTTTGGGCAGCGTGTGATGAAATAGATACAAATATGTACTCCTACCCTTAGCTCTGTCTGCCCTTCGCTCTGGATGTCCTGCCATTGGATACCCAAATGAAGCTGCTTAAATTCCCAAGGTAACTCGGAAGTACCTCGTCAGGAAGCAGATATAAGTGGTGATTAACAAGTCCTATTGTCACTCTAAGTGGAGTAGGAGGAGGTGCAGAAGGAGCTGCAAATAGGAGGGTGGGGTCTGAGTCCGAGCTTCAAAATGTAGGCTTTAATGGGGGGTGGTGTGGGCGTTAAAATCTTTGAACAGAGATAATAAGCAGTCAGTCAGGGTCCAGGCGCCAAATTTAAAGGGCTGCTTAGGTAGTGAGGTTGTCACAGTCTGTATCTACCCCCACATCCATCCATATTCTGCCATGTGCTTGATTCTCCATACCTCCCTAGCTTACCCATGTCAAGCTCAGGGTTTGCCAGCTTCCTTTCGTTAACCTGGATCCTAATTTATCACGTCTTTCTCTCTCCCCTCTTACTTCCTTAACTCTATCAACTCCTTTCTTTTGCTGGTTATCCTTACTCTCTCGCTTAATTTTCTTTCCCTCCTCTAGAGAATTATCACTGCTTCCATCCCCTTACTGATCTCCTCCTTTCTCCATTTCGCTCCGGGTCTCACATGGACACTGTATCTTCTTTTCTTATTTCAATCTGCCTCCTCATCTGTGCTGCCTCTCCCAGGAACCCCCTCGTCGCGTCTACAAGGGTATACTGTTTTTTTTCTTCCCCCTTTGATAGTGCTCTCTTCTTCTTGGTACTACCTCACGATCGCTCCCATTTTCCCCCCCTTCTCTATTTCCTTTAATACTTCATCCATCGAATACTGGTTTTGTCTCACTACCTCCTCTGCTATTTTCTGCCACCTCTCTTCATCCGCCAACTTGTTCTCTTGCTCGACTCCAGCAAGTTCCTCTTCCCCTCCTTGCTTTGTTCTCCTTACAACTACCTTGACCTCACTCTTCCGTTTTTTGGTTAGCCCTGCCATCACATCTACATCAACTCTTCTCTGATTCACCCTTCTTTATGGTAGTCATCCTTGCAACTCTCCACCATGCCTTTTCTTCATTTCTTTTCTTCCTCCAAACTTTCCCCATCTTCCACCACTACTCTCTCTATATCCTCTTCCAAACCACAATCTTCTTTGGCCTCTGACCTCTCATAGTCTCCTTCACTATTACCAAATCTCCACTGTCTGCCACTCTATGCAGCCACAGCCTTTTGCCTCTGTTTATCTCCTTCACTTTGCTATGTCTCCAAATGTTTCAATTTCTCGTAACCCATCTCTCAAAGTCCTCTTTCTTTCTTTGGCTCCATGGCTCTTTTCTTCTCCACCTCCTAACGTAGACTCAACCGTTCTTGAACTCATTCTACAAAACCCCCGTCCCCTTTAAAGCCTTTCATCTCTTCCCCCTTATGCCATCCTTTTTCAGATTAAGTCAGGTGTGCAAACATCAACTCCGAATAGTGTTATTGATTTGACCCTCTGAGTTTGGTCCCATCGTTGCAGTCGGTTACTATGTTTTGATCGTGGCAAATTTCACTGCGGCTATTTTCCCCTGGTGTTTTCACCCCAGCCGTTTTTGGCAATTTATTTGTTTTATTTTTTATATGTATATGTGTGCTGTGTGTTTGAGTTGACGATTTGGGTGTAGTGGGTGGCAGAGAGAGGTGGTGGTAGAGGGTTAGATGGGGCAGAGCTCAAGGGGCAATCAAGTGGTGCGGTGGCACAGTGGCGCTGCAGGTAAAGGGCGCCGCCAGCTCACACAATGTAAAGTGTCATTAAAGTGTCAGCCAATGACTTTCTATTAGTGAGTGACTCACTGATAGAAAGTCATTGACTGACACTTTACATGACAGTGAGAGACAGAGGCGCGGCGCCAGCGCCTATTCAAGAATTGCGCTGCGCCTGCTGTGGCCCTAAACACACTACAACCTGTTCACAGTCAATCCTGATTTGCTGCAGTGTCTCTTTCAAATGCAGCAGCACCCTGCAAACTTTGACCCCCGCGCCGCGGAGAAAGGGGTGAGTAAATGAGCAACTACTCACATTCCCATAGTGAACTTTGCTTTTTTCCTTCTTTGCATTCTGGTATTTGTTTGTAGTCTACAGAATGTTATAACAAGAAGTTTGATAATCACCATGCACACCTATATTTTGGGTGTATATAGTAATGATTCAAAGTAGTTAAATCAGGAATAATGAGTAATTTGAGGTGCAGGGGAGAGGTGCTCAGCCTTGGTATCTAGGCTGGAATACATACATGGAACAATAGTTTCCTATTTAAGGAAACCCGCGTCCCCTGCACACTATCAACAAGAGGCTAAAAGCCTGTATAGAAGTTTTAATAGGTACAGTGAGTAACCTAGTAGTTTTCACAGTTTTTAAATAAATTTCATTGCTTTGTTTAGCTCACAAAGTTATTCTTAAATCATCCAATTATTTCTTGACAACTTTTCTGTTTATCCAACAAACAGTAGTTTATTCATTTTATAACAACAAATCATAAATCATAATTTAATGTGGCCCAACGTGTTTCGAGTATCAATTTTCACTCTTCATCAGGGGCAATGTGTTCTGTATTCTTAACATTCAATACAATTTCTGTAGAAAAAAGTAATAAATTAATTATCTAATAATATGTATTCATGTTTATACTTTTGAACCAAAACAAGGTACTTCATTAGTTAGATAGGAGTACAAAAAATGTTTTCAACCAATAACATTAGTTTAAGAGATTTAGTCTTGTAACAAAGGATGAACTTATTCACCAAATGCTTGGGAGCCTATTGAGTTTGTAGACAATACCATCAATAGAATCGGAGTGTGATTGGTAACCTATTAAGAAAAAAAGTGGGGAATGGTGTAACAAGATCCTGTTCCTGTGCTATTTAGACATGTAAGAACTACAATGGGGACAAATGCCAAGCACCCGTGGTGATTTATGAAGTGTAGAATAAAACCTAGACTCACTTCACGATGTCATGTAGGACACCCCCAGTAGTCTTTTAAAGGCATCAGTGTGAACTGGTTGTAGTATTCTAAAAAAGAGAAATAGCATGGCTATATTATAAAGAAAAGGTCAAGCCGCCTAAGAAAAGGTAGCCTTAAAGGATACTTACAGTACAAGAAGGTGACTGCTGGTAAGAGGTAGAGTATGGGCATTCTCCATCCGCACCCGAATGCCGGATAAGAGTGGTATGTATATTTATAGTCGCGAGTGACGTGACCCGCGCATGCGCGTGATGACGTCACGTCGTGAGCTCCAATTCTGATTGGATTTAAGTGTAAACATGGTCGCGAGTGACGTCACCCGCGCGTGTTGCGTGATGACGTCGACGCGACCAACCTCACACGAAATAATCGTGTAGAGGGAATCATGGGAATTGAAGTTTGTTTTCCCATCGTACTGTATGTCAGGCGGCAGCATCTGCTAGAACGCAGAATATGTTTTCCTACTGGGAGGCAAAAGGTGGTAGTCCGCCTCGTTTGTCTGTAGATTAATCTGTATATGTATGGACGCTCCCTAGATGCACTAAATGATTGTGTATGAGTGTTTCTGTGTGTTACTCAAGGCTTGAAATAGTTGAAAAAAAGTGTTGAAAAAAAGTGTTATTGCACATAATAAATGTCACTGTGACCAGTGGGAGAGTGGGCAATGTATGTCCATAACCTAACTAAATGTTGTTAGTGAGATAGAATAAATATTCAACAAAATAATAATAATTTGGTGAGCAAGTAATAAGTAATAAAAACAAAATAAGATAAATCGTCTTAAATACAAAAGAGACTCCCATGCATTTTTCAAAAAATGGTATCAGAACACAAATAAAACTGTGTATCTAGATGAATCTGACCCATGAATGGGTGTACATTCTAAAAATCAAAGTATACACTTGTAATAATTTTATATGTCTATTATATTCCATTTGAACCCAGAATTTGAAGGGTTTTCATCCTCTTTTGGTAACAACGTGTAGTTGGACATGCTACAATTTAGAGAACTTATTGAAAATCAATTATATTAAAAAACTGTATGGTATTAAAAATCAGGGGTGGTCAAAGGAATCAACAAATAAGAGAAGAGGTACCCTGGCTGTGTTTCCAGATAAGTATACAAGCTCACAAGAATGGACCCAAATAGTATTCCTCATTTAACCCTAAGGGGTACATGGCGTCTAATTTTTGTATCCAATACAACTCTCTTTGGGCTAAGATTTTTTGGAGATCACCTCCTCTTGAGAGTGGGTGGACCACTTCAAGAACTAGCATTCTCATTTGTGAAATGGTATGTTTTTCATCTCGATAATGTCTGTAGACCGGTGACGTCACATTTTTTGTTCTTATGGAGGATTTGTGTTCTGTCCACCGTTCTTTTACTTTCCGGTTAGTTTTTCCAACATAATATTTTCCACAGCGACAACGAATTGCATAAATCACATTTTTGGTATCACATGTTGCGTAGTCTCTCAAATTTATTTTTTTGCCTGTGTTGGGGTGTCTCACTTGATCTCCTTTTATGATATTATTGCAATGTTGGCAGTGTAAACAGGCGAATGTACCTTTTTTCTGCTTCGTATGAGTGGTCTGTGTTGTTCTTTTTAGTTTTTCTGCTTTAATCAGTTGGTCTCTGATGTTTCTACCCCGTTTGTATGCCATCATAGGGGGATCTGGAAAGAGTTCTTTTAAAGTATTATCTGTCTGTATGATATCCCAATTTTTGTAGATGATCCTTTTGACTTGGAAACTTTGGCTTGAGTACTTTAACGTATGTATTAGATTTTTGCTTTCCTTCTTTGTATTCCCTTGGAAGAGGTCTTGTCTTTCTTGTAAGTTGGTTCTGACTATGGCTTTTTCCACCGTCTCTGTTGGGTACCCTCTTTCAAGGAATCTCTGTTTCATGATATCATATTCATTCTGAAGAGTAGATTGATCTGATGTTATCCTCTTTAGTCTTAGTAGTTGACTGTAAGGTAAGTTTTCTTTTAGATGTTTAGGATGGACACTGCTATGATGAAGGCAACTGTTGACATCTCTCGGTTTTCTATATATCTTTGTCTTGAGTGTTGTACCTGAGCGTTCAATTGTGACATCAAGAAAATTCACCTCCGGTCTTCCTATCTCCATGGTAAAACCGATTCTGTCATTGTAGTTGTTGAGAGATTCTGCGAATTTCACAAGTTCACTTTCAGTTCCATGCCAAATCCCAAAAATATCATCTATGTAGCGTCTCCAGCATTTGATCTAGTCTCTCCATAGTGGATTTTCTAATACAAATTTGAGCTCAAACTGGTGCATAAAAATATTTGCATACGATGGGGCCACTGATGAGCCCATTGATGTTCCAGAAATTTGTAGGTAGTATTGGCCATTATATCTAAAGTAATTATTATAGAGGATGATGTTGATCAGTTCAATTGCAAAAACTTTTTGTATATGTACATCTGAATGCCAAAGTAAAAACCATTCCATGGCTTCTATGCCATCTTTGTGAGGGATTGAAGTATAAAGACTATTGACGTCCATTGTGAACAAGATAAGTTCTTCCTCCACTAAGTTTAAAGTGTTAATTATACCCAGAAAGTGAGTGGTATCCTTTAGGTAGGTCATGGTTTTTTGTATTGAAGGTTGTAATGCAGTGTCCAGGTAAATTGCAAGAGGTTGAAATATGCTGTCTGTTCCAGCTACTATTGGTCGAAATGGTGGATCTTCTTTGTTTTTATGTATCTTCGGTAACCCATAGAACACTGGGGTCACTGGATGTTTCTGTATAAGGAAATCAGCTGTTTTCTCACTTATTCAATCCATATGCATAGCTTTGTCAACTACATTTTTGATAATGTCCTTAATGTTCAAAATCGGGTCACTATCTAGTGGTAAGTAGGTCTTGATGTCGTTGAGAAGTTTCAAACATCCGGTATTGTATAAATTAGTGTCCATTAACACTAAGGCACCTCCTTTGTCGGCTTGTTTTAAGGTCAAAGTATTATCCTCTGCTAACTGTTTAATCACCAATAGTTGATGTTTACGGATGTTGCCGGTTTTTGGTGGTTCATATTTAATACGTTTTAAATCCTTGGTAGTCTTTTGTTTGAATAAATTAATTAGTGGATGATTCACTTGTGGATGGAAGTTACTTTTGTTTTTAAGTTCCAAGTATT
Organism: Ambystoma mexicanum; assembly: GCF_040938575.1. NCBI lineage: Eukaryota > Metazoa > Chordata > Amphibia > Caudata > Ambystomatidae > Ambystoma > Ambystoma mexicanum. The sequence goes on along the minus strand of NC_090922.1, from coordinate 1,301,455,972 downwards.
TATGTTTATTTACTGGTTGTAAATTATCCTCAATGTTGTTAAAAAAGACTTTCAGTTCCATTTTTCGTATTAATTTGAACAGGTTTACTTCTTCCTCAAAAAAGGTTTGGTTGGTAGGTATGAATGAGATTCCTAGATTTAATGTCTCTAGTTGGGTCGTAGTAAGAGGTTTGGAGGATATGTTTATCACCAAATTTCTGTCTATTTCTTTTTTTGTCGCAGTTTTCTTCTTTCCTCTTCTTGTCTTGTGCCTCCTAAAAAAGGAATCTGTGGAGTATGTGTTGATGCTCCTGCTGTAGGTTCTTGTATGGATTCTATACCACCAGTTTCTTGTTCTCTTGTTGGTCTTGTCGTAGGTCTGTCTTCCAATTCACCACTTGTGACTTCACTGCTGTCGCTGTTATTTGGCTGCTGGGGTTGTCTAGGTGGTCGGTTTTGTGGAGTCCTGTTACTAGAGTAAAACTCTTGCCAAGTGTAGACAATATCTCTCGCGTAGTCCAATGTATCCCTTCTGAATTTCCTGATTTTCCTTTGTTCAATATCCTTTCTGTATCCCTCAAGTTTAGTATTAGTGTCCTCCAAAATTGTTTCCAATTCGGTTTTTGTTTTCAATTTAGATAACTGTTTTGTTACCTCATCTATTTCCTGTTGTAGATTGTTAACTGATTTTGCTAATTCCTAATTGAGCTCAAATTTGTATCAGAAAATCCACTATGGAGAGACAAGATCAAATGCTGGAGACGCTACATAGATGATATTTTTGGGATTTGGCATGGAACTGAAAGTGAACTTGTGAAATTCGCAGAATCTCTCAACAACTACAATGACAGAATCGGTTTTACCATGGAGATAGGAAGACCGGAGGTGAATTTTCTTGATGTCACAATTGAACGCTCAGGTACAACACTCAAGACAAAGATATATAGAAAACCGACAGATGTCAACAGTTGCCTTCATCATAGCAGCTTCCATCCTAAACATCTAAAAGAAAACTTACCTTACAGTCAACTACTAAGACTAAAGAGGATAACATCAGATCAATCTACTCTTCAGAATGAATATGATATCATGAAACAAAGATTCCTTGAAAGAGGGTACCCAACAGAGACGGTGGAAAAAGCCATAGTCAGAACCAATTTACAAGAAAGACAAGACCTCCTCCAAAGGAATACAAAGAAGGAAAGCAAAAATCTAATACATACGTTAAAGTACTCAAGCCAAAGTTTCCAAGTCAAAAGGATCATCTACAAAAATTGGGATATCATACAGACAGATAATACTTTAAAAGAACTCTTTCCAGATTCCCCTATGATGGCATACAAACGGGGTAGAAACATCAGAGACCAACTGATTAAAGCAGAAAAACTAAAAAGAACAACACAGACCACTCATACGAAGCAGAAAAAAGGTACATTCGCCTGTTTACACTGCCAACATTGCAATAATATCATAAAAGGAGATCAAGTGAGACACCCCAACACAGGCAAAAAAATAAATTTGAGAGACTACGCAACATGTGATACCAAAAATGTGATTTATGCAATTCGTTGTCCCTGTGGAAAATATTATGTTGGAAAAACTAACCGGAAAGTAAAAGAACGGTGGACAGAACACAAATCCTCCATAAGAACAAAAAATGTGAAGTCACCGGTCTACAGACATTATCGAGATGAAAAACATACCATTTCACAAATGAGAATGCTAGTTCTTGAAGTGGTCCACCCACTCTCAAGAGGAGGTGATCTCCAAAAAATCTTAGCCCAAAGAGAGTTGTATTGGATACAAAAACTAGACGCCATGTACCCCTTAGAGTTAAATGAGGAATACTATTTGGGTCCATTCTTGTGAGCTTGTATACTTATCTGGAAACCCAGCCATGGTACCTCTTCTCTTATTTGTTGATTCCTTTGACCACCCCTGATTTTTAATACCATACAGTTTTTTAATATAATTGATTTTCAATAAGTTCCCTAAATTGTAGCATATCCAACTACACGTTGTTACCAAAGAGGATGAAAACCCTTCAAATTCTGGGTTCAAATGAAATATAATAGACATATAAAATTATTACAAGTGTATACTTTGATTTTTAGAATGTACACCCATTCATGGGTCAGATTCATCTAGATACACAGTTTTATTTGTGTTCTGATACCATTTTTTGAAAAATGCATGAGAGTCTCTTTTGTATTTAAGACGATTTATCTTATTTTGTTTTTATTACTTGCTCACCAAATTATTATTATTTTGTTGAATATTTATTCTATCTCACTAACAACACTTAGTTAGGTTGTGGACATACATTGCCCACTCTCCCACTGGTCACAGTGACATTTATTATGTGCAATAACACTTTTTTTCAACACTTTTTTTCAACTATTTCAAGCCTTGAGTAACACACAGAAACACTCATACACGATCATTTAGTGCATCTAGGGAGCGTCCATACATATACAGATTCATCTACAGACAAACGAGGCGGACTACCACCTTTTGCCTCCCAGTAGGAAAACATATTCTGCGTTCTAGCAGATGCTGCCGTCTGACATACAGTACGATGGGAAAACAAACTTCAATTCCCATGATTCCCTCTACACGATTATTTCGTGTGAGGTTGGTCGCGTCAACGTCATCACGCAACACGCGCGGGTGACGTCACTCGCAACCATGTTTACACTTAAATCCAATCAGAATTGGAGCTCGCGACATGACGTCATCACGCGCATGCGCGGGTGACGTCACTCGCGACTATAAATATACATACCACTCTTATCCGGCATTCGGGTGCGGATGGAGAATGCCCATACTCTACCTCTTACCAGCAGTCACCTTCTTGTACTGTACGTATCCTTTAAGGCTACCTTTTCTTAGGCGGCTTGACCTTTTCTTCATAATATAGCCATGCTATTTCTCTTTTTTAGAATACTACAACCAGTTCACACTGATGTCTTTAAAAGACTACTGGGGGTGTCCTACATGACATCGTGAAGTGAGTCTAGGTTTTATTCTACACTTCATAAATCACCACGGGTGCTTGGCATTTATCACCATTGTAGTTCTTACATGTCTAAATAGCACAGGAACAGGATCTTGTTACACCATTCCCCACTTTTTTTCTTAATAGGTTACCAATCACACTCCGATTCTATTGATGGTATTGTCTACAAACTCAATAGGCTCCCAAGCATTTGGTGAATAAGTTCATCCTTTGTTACAAGACTAAATCTCTTAAACTAATGTTATTGGTTGAAAACATGCGATGATGCCATTTATTGTACTCCTATCTAACTAATGAAGTACCTTGTTTTGGTTCAAAAGTATAAACATGAATACATATTATTAAATAATTAATTACTTACTTTTTTCTACAGAAATTGTATTGAATGTTAAGAATACAGAACACATTGCCCCTGATGAAGAGTGAAAATTGATACTCGAAACGCGTTGGGCCACATTAAATTGTGATTTATGATTTGTTGTTATAAAATGAATAAACTACTGTTTGTTGGATAAACAGAAAAGTTGTCAAGACATAATTGGATGATTTAAGAATAACCTTGTGAGCTAAACAAAGCAATGACATTTATTTAAAAACTGTGAAAACTACTAGGTTACTGACTGTACCTATTAAAACTTCTATACAGGCTTTTAGCCTCTTGTTGATAGTGTGCAGGGGACGCGGGTTTCCTTAAATAGGAAACTATTGTTCCAAGTCTACAGAATGTTGACAGGAGGGCGACCATAAATCAAACACAGAGCGCTGGTAGACCTAGGACTGCCACTGGATAGGGGGTTGGGAAAGAACCACCAAATCACCAAATAATCGTCAAAAAGGCTTGCAGTCCAAACACCATAGTTAAAATGCAGTGAAAATGGCCGTGATCTAAACATGTGAAACTGCACGAGTCCTTAGCTGGATTTGCCACCATTTTGAATTCCTACTTGGCATGTACAAAACAGACCAGCCGTGATGGAGCTGCCCGCTTTGCAATCTCCCACTGGTTTAGTGGCTCACTCGCTCCAGGAGGAACTCTGCACGCGCTCTCAAACGCACGCAACTTTATGTTCTCCTTTAGTGCCACTGTGCACGTCTAACACATGCTTCCATGTACCACCCTCCTTATCAGTACCCCTTACTGTGCCAGGGTCACATGGGGAAGTTGCCTTTTCACCTTCAGCCACATCTTGGGATTTAAGGCCTTCAGGTTGGATTATCAAACAGGACTCACTGGGATCCCACTACCCTTAATCTTTAAAAGAAGAGAATCCTTCAGAGGTGTTGCTAAAGAGGTCCTGAGTGGGCTATCGTCCGGAGTCTATTAGTTGTAGCCCCGGATAGAAGCTCAGGGGCTACATCCAAAAGGCTAGCTAGCCCTGAGTCCCGATAGTCCCGACATTGGCGTAGCCCCAGATCTTTTCCAGACCTAGCAACACCCCTCTTTATGGTGGCCAAATGACAAGTCCCTGGCAGGAGCTGGGGAAACAGTGTTACAGGCCTGGGATTTCTCATCATGCCATTCCAGGTGCCCAGTCCTTCACTCATTGACATGCCAGAACACTTGGTCATAACTTACATTGTGCTGATATAATATGCAAGCAGAAATATTAATATAAATAATTAATTGTGTGTATAAATGGCGCTTTTAATATACATGGGTACAATTCAAGAAATGCTAAACCAGCCATTCAATAAGTATCAATATTAATATAAAAGACTCATTACAGGTTTGGCAGTATTTTGTTGGTAGATCCGCCGACATACTGCCAAACTCAATTACCGTTACTGCCACTTGGTCCTGTGCAGTCACCACGGGTTTCAAAGTGGTGGTAATTCCTAATTTCTGGAATTCATAGGACTTCATTGGGATTTTTGGCAGATTTACCGCTGGCGCTATTGCTGCACGGTAAATGTGCAGATTTTTGGAGGTAAAGTGGAGGATTTACCTCCAGCAACAAGCTGAAGGTGAATGTGCCACTTATACAGCAGAAATCGGCTGATTTACAGTGTGGCAATACAGCAGACGGTAAATCTGACAAAAATTATAATTTGGCGGTGCAGGAAAAACTGTGGTTATTCCATTACTGGCCAAAATGGATTTTGATGTGAGACTTTGTGTTCTGTAACGCTCACCTGGTATCCACGGGGACGTCACTCAGCCTGTTCTGACCTCTTACGACCTCGAACCCTTCCTTGGAATCTACTTGACTGGAGACTGGGCCTGAAACACAGGATTGGACGAGTTTAACTCCCTATTGTCTCTGTGTGCTTGAAACCCTTCTTCCCCCGGGTCCAACCCTTTCCTTTGATCCACAACTCACCTTGTTTTCTTGGAAAGTGTGCTCTCCGTCCTGCTTTCAGCGCAGGGGCGCGTTGATTTATGCAGACTCATTGCTGCCTTGTTACTTCACTGGCAAGAGTCCGACAGGTAAGTATAATGAGTCTTTTGAACAGTTCTCTAACTTCGTTCCTTTCCTTCCTTAGATGATGGCTGGCGTCCAGGGATGGGGACGTGCTGCTGAGATGAGTAGCGCTGAAGGTGAGTGAGAGCGCGATGCGACCCTTTCGTATTTGTTTGTTTGTTTGTTTTATTATTTATAATGCGCAATTATACCCACAGGTATCAGGGAGCAGCAGTTACAAGAATATGCGAAGCTTAGTTACAGGTATAAAGGTACACATTGACAGTAAGGAGTATATACAAAGTGCTAGGGAGGGCAAACAATGTAAGCAGTAACAACATAATTACAAAGGTGGGCACACATGTTACACGGTATGTGGAAAGGCATGAAAGAAGCCATAGCATTAGATATCTGAGTGGTCATTCAGTTTTTAGGAGTATTTTGTTTCTAGTTGATAGCCAGTTGTTCTGTTGGCTGAGTCCTGAAATGTGTTCTATTGTAGGGATGCCTAGGGCTGCTCTCAGGGCATTGTTTTGAAAGGTTTGTAACTTGTTGGTAGTAGCCTTGGAGGTTCCCAGGTAAAGGGCGTTACAGTAGTCAAGGCGGGAGAGTGTAAGGGCTCTGGCGAGTTTGACGCAGCTAGTGTCTGAAAGGAATGGTTTAGTTGAACGGATCAATTTGCATGTGTATGCCGATGATGATGCCAGGGAACTCAGATGGGTTTTGAAGGAAAGGTTGGAATCTAAGTAGAATCCCAGAGTTTTGACCTCCTGTCCAACTTTGATGTTGTTCCCATCTATCATGAAGGAGATGTAGGCCGGGCTAAGTTTCTTTAGGCTAGACGTGGTACCCAAGATGATAAGCTCCGCTTTCTCATCATTCAGGCATAGTCCATGAAAGGCCATTCATGCCTGGATGATGGTGTACACCCTATTTAGCAAGGCCAAATCCTTTTCATAATCTCCTGAAAGCGGAAGGAGGATCTGGGTATCATCTGCGTAGTTTGTGTAGGTGATACCGAGATGATGCAAATCATCGAAAAGGGGCTTGGTAAATATGTTGTAAAGTGTCGGGGAGACACAAGAGCCCTGTGGGATACCGCAGGTAATGGGTATCGGGTCTGCTGCTGCAGTGGGAGAGAAGACCCTCATAGTCCTTCCGTTAAGAAAAGAGGTAATCCATGTGATGGCCTCGGAGGAATGTGTGCTGCTGTATGGAGGTGTGAGCATAGGACAGAGTGGTCAACCAGGTCGAAAGCTGCAGATAGGTCGAGGAGGAGGAGTAGGGCAATTTGCCCTTTGTCCCTGAGTGTGTCTATTTGAGCTTTCAAATCAATAAGTGCAGTTTCAGTCGTGTGTTGCGGGCGGAACCCTGATTGTCTGGATCCTAAAAGGTGGTGTTCTTCCAAGTGCTTCTGTATTTGTACATAAGCAACCTTGTCTAGGATTTTTAGTAAGAAAGGAACGGTCGTTATAGGTCGGTAATTTGTATGTGTGGCTGGATCAAGGGTAGGTTTTTTTAATAAAGGCAGTACCCAGGATTGTTTTAGATTTGTGGGGATGGAGCCGGTGGTAAAGGAAGCCTTGATTAGTTTAGTGATGAAAGGTAACAGATCACGGGCGGCATCTTTGATAAGTTGAGCTGGGCACAGATCTCCCTGGCAGTTGGAAGGTTTCAGAGACAGGATGTTTTTTCCACTTCAATAGTGTTGACTTGAGAGAACTTGAAGCGGGAGGGATCTATGGTCCTGTTCTTATCGGGACTTTTCGATGGGAGCATGTCTTTTAGGGCCGCTTTTTTACTGGAAATTTTATTTTGAAGGGTCTTGATCTTATTGGCCAGGGGGTTTTGAATTTCTGAACACCAATTTTTATCTTTAGTGCAGGTATCAGGGGGTAGTATAGGTGTTTCGACTTGTTTAAGAATAGAGAAGAGTGCTTTCATGTTGTATTTAGCTAAGGATATGCGGGAGTCAAAGGAGGTTCGTTTGGCCATGTAGATTTCTTTTTTATAGAGTGCGGCTATATTGGATAGTTTGAGTTTATTTTCAGCTGAGGGAGATTTTTTCCAGGTAGCTTTGCAGTTTCTCTTTTGTTGCCTTACGTTTTTGAGGAATGGTGTGTACCATTTGTTGAGGTGCGTTTTCGGTTTACTCGGTCTGAGTTTGAGTGGGGCGAGGAGGTCCAATGCTGTGGCCATAGCCTTGTTATATTCTTCAACTAGGATCTCTGGATCCAAGTTGTCTGAGAGTGTGTCGAGTTTGGGGAGTAAATTCGGGATGAGTCTTTCTAGTGTAATGTTCTTCTTGTTTCTGGTAAGAGTAGGGGGGCCATTGAGATGGGCTGAGGTGTGGGTCTGTCGATGGATAACCAGAACGAAACTAGGTGATGGTCAGTCCAGATTAGAGGTGAGATATTGGTGATGTTCGCTAGGGAATTGTGGTCGGCCACCCAATCAAGTATTCTGCCCTTTGAGTGGGTGGGTACCATGCTTCTTTGCGCAAAGCTTAGTTCGGCAAGAGTGGTGACAATGGTACTAGCTGTTGGGTCTGCAGGGTCGTTATATCCTATGTTAAAGTCCCCCAAGGTGAGGATTTGAGACAAGCTTTTGAGATTGCTGGCTAGAATGGCGTTAAGGTCTTCATCGAAGGTGCCGATGGGGCCTGGCGGGCGGTAGATCAGATGGATAGTAAGGGTTTGGGTATTGGTGAGTGGGACTTTGGCTGACAGAACTTCGCAGGATCGGACGTTGGCGGGAGTTACTAATCTCGTGGATAGACTACATTTGTGTATAATGGCGACAACCCCTCCTCTGGAGTTGGGGCGATCTTGCCTCAGGATAGAGTAGTTGTCTGGGACTGCTAGCATGAGCATGGGGCCTGCTGCAGGGTGTAGCCTAGTCTCGGTAATGGCGAGGAAGTCAAGATCGTCTTTGAGGATAAAGTCTGCAATTTCTATGGCATGCGCTACTAAGGATCTGGCGTTGATCAGGGCTCCCTTGATTTTAGGGCTAACTGTGTTTTTTTTGATGGTAGTTGTGTTTTTAGTGGAGGTTGTGTGACGTTTATCTTGAGTTAGATCAAGAATGCTCTGACTGGGGCGGTTGTGCAAGAGTCTAGAAGTGATGTTGTAGGGTAGATTAGAGGTTTTAGGGTTAGGGCTTAGTTGAGACGACAACTCTATGGACTTTGTGGAGTGGGCAATGAGCGGGCGAGAGGCTCGTAGATTTTAGCTACTCTAGCTCTGAGTCCTAGGTTCCTATCTGAGGTGTTACGAGGAAGACTGGGTAATAACTGTAGGTTGACTGTGTCTGGGTAGGAAGGTGCCTGGTTGTTAAGCATGGTAGGAGGAGGCATGTTGGGTAAATGTGGTGCCATCTTAAACTGAATAGCAGTGTTCAGGAAGATGAAGACAAAGGCAAATAAACTGGTAGTAGGTAGACACATTCTAAGTGGAGGTGAGAGTATAGGTAGGTATAAGTCTCAGCTAAGCTGGCGCCAGTTGGGCTGGTGTGTACTTATACTGTGGGCCTGGGAAGGAGGTTCCACAATGTGAATAGAAGCACTGGGTTGCTATCTAAATTTAACCAAGGCAGCAGGCCAAATGCATCTAAATTTGAAACAAGGCAGCAAGGCTAAATGCATCTAAATTTGAAACAAGGCAGCAAGGCTAAAGGCAACTAAATTTGAAACAAGACAGCAAGGCTAAATGCATCTAAATTTGATACAAGGCAGCAGGCCAAGTGCATCAAATTTGAAACAAGGCAGCAAGGCTAAATGCAACTAAATTTGAAACAAAACAGCAGGCCAAATGCATCTAAATTTGAAACAAGGCAGCAAGACCAAGTGCATCAAATTTAAAACAAGGCAGCAAGGCTAAATGCAACTAAATTTGAAACAAGACAGAAGGCCAAATGCATCTAAATTTGAAACAAGGCAGCAAGGCTAAATGCATCTAAATTTGATACAAGGCAGCAGGGTTAAACAGGGCTAAATGCATCTAGAATTTGAAAAAGCCAGAAAGGCTAAATGCATAGTGCGACAATTAGTTTAAATGTGGCAAGAAAAGACGGCTAGGTAGCATAGTGCGCCTCTAATGCAGAGTAGTAGTCAGGATTAGATACAACCCAGCAGGCAAGCCTTAGTCTAGAGAGCATGTGAAACACGTGAGATAGGCTGAGTAAATAATATACAAAGGTTCAAAGCGTGATTAGGCAGGGTCTTAGTGTTCATAGACAATCCTGCCGGCGGATATGGCCACTGCTAAATGCCGCTAGTGACTTAGCAACGAGGCACCAGCCTCGTTATGGTGCCGCGCCGCGCCCGACATCACAGGGTCAGGCAAAGGTCAGGTGGGACGATTTCGACGATGCCTGCTCTGTGGGGAGTGCAGGATCAGGTGCCTTTGTGTGGGCCGAGGTGGATGAGGGCAAAAGGTGCCTTACCAAGGCGGAGGACTCTGATGAGGGATATGGTGCAGCGGAGAGCCGTGCGTCCGCATGGCTCGATCCACGCTCCGGCTTCTGATGCGTGGGGGAGGAGGGGCGCCTGCCCTCTCCTCAGGTAGCTGTTGTAGATGCAGACTGGGGCTCACTGCGGGCAAACAGGAGCCTTTGTATGGGCCTTCGTGAGCGGCCGCCAGCGTTTCCGCCTGCCGGCGGATATGGCCACTGCTAAATGCCGCTAGTAACTTAGCAACGAGGCACCAGCCTCGTTATGGTGCCGCGCCGCGCCCGACATCACGGGGTCAGGCAAAGAAGGTCAGGCGGGACGATTTCGACGATGCCTGCTCTGTGGGGAGTGCAGGATCAGGTGCCTTTGTGTGGGCCGAGGTGGATGAGGGCAAAAGGTGCCTTACCAAGGCGGAGGACTCTGATGAGGGATATGGTGCAGCTGAGAGCCGTGCGTCCGCATGGCTCGATCCACACTCCGGCTTCTGATGCGTGGGGGAGGAGGGGCTCATGCCCTCTCCTCAGGTAGCTGTTATAGATGCAGACTGGGGCTCACTGGGGGCAAACAGGGGCCTTTGTATGGGCCTTCGTGAGCGGCCGCCGGCGTTTTCAGCGTGGATGCCGGTTATGAAGAAGAAATGCAGTGAGTATGCGCGGTATGCGGCGCCTCTAGATGTTTCCACGCTAACCTGGAGTGTCTTTTCCCTCTTGCAGATGGATGAGAAGTTCTGGAGACAGAGTTCCCCCAGAGCTGCTGGGATTCAGTTAAGCATTTAAAGCTCGTACAGTCTTTAAAAATAAGCGAAGATTTGCTGAATGCTTACTAATGCCTTTTTTCTGTTCTTTTCCCTTTTTCTTAGGAAGCGGCGTGCCGGGATGGGAATGACACCGCCGAAGATGCCCGCAGAACAGAAGAAGCGATGAATGATGGGCAGAAGCGCCTCAAGGTAAGGCTGTTCCTAACATTGTTCTTGTTCTTGCAGGAGCTGAGCGCAGAAGAAAGATGCAGGCCTACTGGAGACCGATCCGAACATGGTGAGTGTCACGCTGCAGGTTCAGAAAACACAAAGCATGTTTCTCAGCCTGGACGTGGCTTAAATAGTCTTTTGGTATCCCAGGTGTCTCTGGGCTGAACCACACCCAAAAGACTAGACTGCACAAAATATAAAACTGAACCGAAATATGTGGGGGCATCCATCTTGTCCCCATCAATGCACTACAATTCCAATCTCCAATGTTATCCTATGGAAGTGAGTGAGTCTGGTGCCACAAGCGCCAAGTCTGACTCCAAGTGGGTCTTTGGAGGGATGGAGAGGCCCTTGAGGGCCATGTACGTGATCGTGGCCTGGCTCCAGCCTGACATCTTGGAGGGCTGGGGACATGAGGGGCAGGAATCATGACACTACTCAGGATCTTCGCATGATGATCCCTGGCATCCTTTTGAAATTTGTAGAGTTTCGAGTCACATTCTTTCCTTCTCTTTCTGCAGTGATCATGGACCCCTTTACTTTGGTAACAGACATCGGAGCGCTGTCACAATCGGCTGTGTGTTTGTGGGTCCGGGGTTGTCGCACTATCACCATGTCTCCTGGCAGTAGGCTACTTTCTTGGGCTTTACGTGTGATATCCACACGTCTCTTCATGTTCTCCTTGGCACGTCTACTTGTGCACGCATTTCTCTGTCCCCCGCATAGGCTTCTTCCGGGACCGTGACATGGGGTAGTCTTGTATGGATATTGCGACCAAACATGACCTCCGATGGTGCTTTCCCTGTGGTGATATGATATGATATGGCATTTATAATGCGCATGTACACAAGGGTTTCTAGGTGCGACAAGACAAGGAGGGGGAAACATAGGGAGGACAAAACAACATTCTTACAAGGCCCTGTGTCATTCAGATCGCACAAGAGCAGGGAAGTGGAAATGGAGAAGTGCCGAGAGGGCAGGGGGATAGAGGGAGAAGTACAGGTAACTCAAAAGTGCAGCCAGCGTGGGGCTTAGTGCATGTAAATCACGAAGTGCAGCCAACGGGTGTCTCATAAGTGCAGAGGGAAGGGACTGTAGGGTTGCAAATACAGACCACAAGTGCTAGGGGTACCGGGAGGCAATGCGAGGTGCAACTGGACATGCAGGAGCCTGGGACCAGGTTCAGAGGGTAGCAAGGTGGCCAGTGTGTGGAGAAGTCAGGAATCAGCAGGGGAGGGGAAGAGAGAAAGCCAAGGCCGAGATGAAGGTCTTGAGTTGCTTCCGGAACCGGAGATGGATCTGTTCAAGTTTGAGAGAGGCAGGGAGGCTGTTCCAGAGGGAGGTCCCAGCTGAGGATAGAGATCTGCCCCCAACTCTCTGCTTGGAAAAGCGACTGACCCTCAGAGAGTTGAAAGTGGATGAGCAGAGAGCTCTAGAGGGGAGATGTTTAGGAAGAGAGAGGTGGAGGTTATGCGGTCCCAGGCCCTAGAATGCCTTTTGGACGATGCAGAGGGTCTTGAACTTGATACTTGCCACCACTGGGAGCCAATGAAGAGATTTCAGAGCTGGAGAGATACGATCCCTGGGCTTGAGGCCAAGGGCAAGTCTTGCAGTCCTGCTCTGAATAAGTTGAAAAGGTCGGAGATTAGAGGCAGGAAGATTTAGAAAGAGGCTGTAGCAATAGTCCAGCCTAGAGAACACCAGATTCCTGAAGCTAGTGAGCTTCTGGGGGGAAGTGAGGAAAGGAAGAATACCTCTAAGGAGGTGCAGTTGACAGTATGACTTCTTAGAGACGTCAAAGATGTGAGGAGAGAAGGAGAGGGTGGAGTTGAAGGTGACCCCCAGGTTCTTAGCCTCACAGGTAGGAGCAGGAAGAGGGCGCAGAGTGGGTGGCCAGTGAGAGAGAGTGGAAAGGAGGCAGCTGGTGTTCCGATGAGGAGGATCTCAGTCTTACTGGCATTAAGGCAGAGATCATTAGCGGCACACCATTCCTGAATTGAGGTCAGACGGTCTGGAATGAGAGAAGGAGAAGAGGCGGCTGAGGGAAGCCTGAAGGAAAGCTGGGTGTCATCCGCATAACACTGAAAGTTGGAGCAGAAAGAAGCGTTGTAGTGGGCAACAGGTGCCAGGTATTGGTCGAACAGCCACGGAGAGAGGTTAGATCCCTGGGGAACACCACAAGTGGAGATAGAGATAGAAGAGAGGAAAGACCCCAGTTGGACCTGGTAGGGTTGGTCAGTGAGAAAGGAGGTCAGCAATGCCAGGGCGTGTTCAGTGATACCCAGGTTATTATGGAGGGGATTGAGCAGGATGGCATGGTTGACCGTACCAAAGGCAGAAGAAAAGCGCTGTGAAGGGTGTTCCGATAATCTCTCATTAGTTGATAAAGTATGTTCTCAACTGGCTCTCCTGTCAGATGGGCAATCTGAACTTTTCGCTTGATGTTGCTCATGAAATGTTCCACCGTCCCATTGGCTTGTGGCCACAAAGGTGTGATCCACCTGTGCTTGAACCCCATGTATTCAGCGAAAGTCTTGCACTGTTAAAGGGGGTCTATTATCTGATTTGACTACTCTGGGTACGCCATAAGTGGCGAACATCCTATCCAGCGCTGGTATGGTGTGATACGCAGCTGTCGAGGGTCAGGTCTAGTGTGGGTTTTGATGACTGTACATGTGTGGAACTGCTTGAGGAGCACTTCCACTTGCGCATCCAGTTTGGGAAACCATACCTTTTGCCTCAGGATTCTTTTCATGGACACTTTTCCTCGGTGGCCTTCAAATGCCAGCTCTAATATCCTTTTTTGTAGGGTCCGGGGAATGACAATCTTGGTTCCTTTTAGTAATAATGCGTCTTCTGACCTGGTTAGTTCCTCCTTGACCAACGTCATACTTCCAATGTCTTGCTGTATTTCCGGCCTGGTGCCTTCCCCCACCAGTTTGGCCTGCATCCACCGTCCCGACTCAATGAACCTGAAGATGACCTGGATGGCTTGGTCATTCTCTGTCTCTTGCGCGATGTGTAATAGGTCAATACCCTTTGGTGCAGTCGCCTGGACGATGTTGTGTATATATTGATCCGCAAAAGAGGGACTCGAGGCAGCTGATGCAATGGGGTGCCGGAAAAGAAAGTCTGCAGGGTTATCATCTTTTCCAGGTCAATGGATGATCCGGAAGCTGTAGTCCTCAAGCCTTAAACCCCATCTTGCAATCCTGGGAGGCATTTTTGCCTGTGGGTTTCCGTAGATAAATAACAGTGCCTGGTGGTCCGTGACCACTGTGAACGGCTTACCATAAAGAAACAAGTGAAAGTGTTTGCAGGCCCAGACTACAGCCAGTCCCTCTGTCTCAGCCTGTGAGTAGGCTTGTTCTGTTCTTGAAAGGCTCCTACTGGTGTAAGAGACAATGTGGTGCTTTCCGTCATTAGCTGGGTCAATTTGTGTTGGTATTCGCCCCATCCCATAGGGCTTGCGTCGACAACTAGTTCTGTCCCCCTCACAGTGTTGATGTATGCCATGTTCTCAGTGGATGAAATGCACGGACAAATTGTTTCGAAGGCTTGCTGGCAAGGTCCGGACCACACAAATGGTACTTGCTGTTTCGTGAGAGCTCTGAATAGTTCACACACCGACGCAAAGTAGCTGGCAAGCCCCAAGAATGATCGCAGGTCCAACACGTTGGCTGGAGCTTTTGCACTGTTGAGTGCAGCTACCTTCTCCGGGTTAGGGGTCATGCCCTGGGCTGAAAACACATGCCCAAAAAACCAAAGGGTGCCTTTTCTGTACTCACATTTTACCCTTTTGAGCGTGAGATGGGCCACTTCCAACGCCATGCACACTTTTGCCAGCGCTTTGTTTTGTTGCTCTTGATCTTTTCCAAACACCAGTATATCGTCGCTGTAATTGAGGCAGTTGGGAACATACTTGATGACATTGTGCATCTCGGCATAGAAAATGTCTGCAACTGACGATGCTGCAACGCTGAGGCGCTTATATCTGTAAAGGACCAGGTGAGTGACAAAAGTAGCTATATACCTGGACTCCACTCAATTCCAGCTGGTGGTAGCCTTTATTTAAATCCAGCTTGGAAAATACTGTGGCCCCATTTAGCATATGGACCATGTATGTGATCCGCGGGGCTTGGTGCCGTTCCCTTATGATGGCCTCGATTGGGCGGTGCATGTCTACACATAACCTGATGTCGTGCAAGTCTTCCTTAGGGACCGGAAACAATTGGTGACACCCATGGTGTGGGACCTACTGCCAGCTCGATAATGTCCTGTTCTAGTAATTTGTGTAGCTCTTCTTCTACCTGCCGCAGTATGTTTATGGGGATGATGCGGTATTGTTGAGCCACTGGGCATACCTCCAGATTGATGTGTAGGTTGATCTGTCTATCAGCTTTCCCAGACTTTTAAAGAGCGTGGGGAACAGTTGTTCGATTTTCGCTGATGGGTCAATGTATTTATGGGCCATGAGGTGGTAAAGCACATGTATCAGCCCCATGTCTAACGTGGCTTTAAAGCTTTGAATGCACCCACTGTCCATGGCGGCCTCCAATATGTGCATGGGTATTCATTTGAATTGAGTCGTATATTTGCAATGCGCCATGAAGAATCTTTTGCATGGCTGCGGGATCTTGGACCCGTACGTGTAGATGTTCAGCTCCACTGGTCTTAAATTCAGGGCATGTGGAAGGTTGCCATTGACTTCCTAGCTAAAGACATTTACTGTGGATCCCTTGTCAACTAGGAACTCGGCGGGCATATTGTTCACTTGACATAGCGGTATGGGGCTCTGTTTCTTCACTGCGGGATTTCCTAGAGTGTAGAATGTTCTTTCTTTCTTGAGTCTTCTGAGGATGATTGACTGGATCCACTATCCATTTGGGATTGCTCTACCAGATATCGGATGTATCTTTTGGGTCTTATCTTGGATCATGATGCAGATGGTCGGCCATTCAGGTGGCCCTCTTTCATGTGCCCTACCTTCCTCCTTCCTCTCCCGGTGTCTTCAGGGAGGTGGTTCATAGTACTGACTCATCCCTGCCGGAGGTCCCTGGGATTTTTCTCTTATGCGTGTCACCACAACACCACTCCCTTCACCTTGTGCTTGACTGCGTACATGCGACAAATCGCCTTGAAGTGGTTGTCTCCTCAAAATGCCGAACATTGTTGTCATAGAGCTGGGCATGCACTGTCATGGGAAAACTTGTATCTGCATCGGTAACAAAAAGGTTCTCTGTTGCCTTGATGTGGTGGTGTGGTTTCCATTTTGGTGACGACCTCTGACTGCCCAGTGGAGATTTTCACGTTGCTCATGGCCTCTACCTGCAGGGCTAATGCAAGTCTGATCTTGCTAGGCACATGATTTCTTCCACGGTACGTGGTTTTTGAAGCAATTTTTTTCTAAAATCAGCACATTTGCATACCGCAATGATTTAAAACCGCAGAGCCTCTTCGTTAGAGTAATTATTAAAGTCACAATGTTGGAGGCGAAATGCGGAGGCACATTACAAAAGCATCCATTGATTCCCTTTTGGTTTGTTTCATCGTGTGGAATATATGACGTTCGTATCAACATTGGGGTGTGGCATGAAATAAACTGTAAGACCGGTTCTTACCCCTGCATAGGTGTCAGTAGAACCTGCAGGGAACTCAATCACTATGTCACGCACGTTGGGACCAATGGCCTGAGTCAGGAGTCTGTGCTTTTTCTCATCCTCCAGAGGACCTATGGCCTTAATATACACATCAAAGTCCATGCCACCTTTTCCACCTGGGCCCCAGGCTGCTGGTCTCGGATAGATCAAAATGCGTTGATAGTTGCATGGCAAGATTATGTTGAAGTCTCGAGGGTAGAGCCCCAGGTGGTGTGAGAGGCACGGTCAGGTTTTCTGCATCGGACATGATGACTTTGTGCACAATTCAGTTGGTGGCAGTAGAGCTTTTGCTAACTTCTTTGTGGCTGGGATGGCTGGTATCACAATGGTAATCAGTGTCCTTGAGTGACTGTGGATGTCCAGTGCCTTTAACATACATGTACTTCTACTATCTTTTGTGAAAGACCTGGTCTCTTTGTGTCTTGTGCCCCACTGTGGTATTTAGTGCCTTGGGAGAAATGTAAGGTCTTCCAGCACATATATCGTTTATTTACCTCTTCTTCACTTTGGTATTACAATTGTGCGTTTGTCCTGAGCCACTGTATTGCTAAAATGTTTGTGTCCTCTCACTTATGAAAGGCTGGGGCTCCTGCTCATTTAATATGTGCGTCCACTCACCGCCAGGATGCAGGACCACTGCGCAATGTTCTTTTCACCGAGCAGCGTTGTATTAAGCTCGGTCGCCTTCTTTCTTCTGGAGCGACGCCAGAACGCCGGCACAATAGCGGATCCACGCTGATGCACCCGTGAGGACCGTTCAGCACTTTTGCCAAAACAACAGGATCTCAGGTTTCCGTACCAGCGGAGGCATCCTCCATGCTGGCAGCACTCGGGGATGAATGCTGAACCACACCACACGGGCAGTATGGCACGAGCGGGCCGACCGCCCTCATCGCCAGTTTGATGTATACCCACACGGCTACCTAATACATCAATAATCAGGCGTGGACATGTAGCTCAGAAATGCACTTCCTTATTCCATGTTGTATTGTAATTGGTTATTTATAACAGGTTAATTCCCAGAGGCTTCTAAGCAGGACCTAGGGCTCGATGCAGTGTTGCTCTAGTAGTCTTGTTTCCAAGGTGAACACGTTGCCCCCGAGCTATCCTCCCAGGACCCAAATCATTCCTTCTTGTCACTTCCTTGCCCCCTCCCTTTCCGCCCGCCTGCAGGCTCCCTCCCTGAACACGTGACTCCCCTAATGACGTCACTTGCCACTTGTGACAGCACAAGGTCTCATAATGCAAAGAAAAGAAACAGGAATGGACAACCATCTGCAGACAGGAATGTGGTTTGTTTTTCCCATGCATGCCAGTGCAGCTCCACGATCCGAAAGGCTGAGTCTCTTCAGAAGCTGCATCCGCTATGCTGCCTGCCAATAACGGAGCTCGAACGGCACAAGAGCTCCAACGAGGCGACATGGCAAATAAACCATTTTTTATTCATGGCGATACTGCACTTCTGGGAGGCCTTACGGCAACATGCAGACTGTAGACACCATTACAATTACATATTCTCACCAGTAACTCGTGTGAGATTATTGGAAAGTCTTTGCGCTAATGTGGAAAGATTCTGTAAATGTTAGCTTGAATAAACACTTTTCTCTGCAGGGTTTGCTGTTCACGTGTATTGCTTACGAACTGCAGCGTTTGGCCGGGGATTCGTCCTGTCGTCTGGGGAGTGTTGACTCACTGCAACTTGATATGTGCTCCGGGCTTCGCCGTTGCAGGCCTACAGGGGCGGGAATGCAGCGATTCCAGTCCTTCAGAAGGGCGGGTCCTCCCTAGGAGGAGGGAGGCCTGCTCGGGTATAAATAGAATATGATAGGTGAAAAGGGGTCATAGTCCAAAGGTCTGATGGAAAAGGGAATCTCTGCTGGCTCGTGGTCAGGGAGCCTCCTGCATCCAATACCGCCTTTATGCATGTTTGTGGGCAGCATTCTTGGTACTCGATACCTGCTTGACTACTGAGAGTGAAAGCAAACGGCCTGCTGCAGGCCATGGCTTAGCCTGGTGATGGCATAGCAGGGCAGGGAGCCAGCCTGCACCAGGGCATTCCCTCGCCCTGAAGATTCCCTGCAACTCAGCATCATTTCGGTCTCAGGAACTGAAAGGTCAACTCACCAAAAGCATGCATCCATGAGAAGCTTTGATCTCCTTGGTGGGCGAAAGGGCAAGGCAATATATATGCTTTTAGAGCATTGGCCACTCCGGAAATAGTTTCTTGGGCACAGATGATTGGAGGCGAGCCCAGGATTATACTTCACAGCCCCACAGCAGGAGAGTATGTGTAGCCCCACGCTTAGCTGCCAAGTGTCCCCTTTCACAGTCCCGATTTTTCCTATTGAATGCTGGGACTTGTAGTTTCGTTTTAAAAGAGGGCCTATACGGCCCTGCACTCCAACTTAAAACCCTGGCGTGGCTCAATGTATCACACATGACATTAGACCAACCCCTTTTTAGTTTTGGCTATTAGGTGGTGCTCTTGCGCCATCATAAGTCAACACTATTGCATTGAAGTACATTTAGAAGAGAGCTGGGATGTGAGGAGCGGTAAACAACCTGTGGGCGTTGTTTGGTTGCTTACCCACTCATTGCCCGCTGATGGCCATACTAATTCCTGTGGCCATTTGCTCTGCCCAAAACACACCCATTTGGGATCTCTTTGGTCTTGTTCTCTCATGCAGTAATATCAAACTTTGTGCTGTAGAGTGTGATTTTTAAGCAGTTTTCTGTGAGTTAATGGCTTAATTGCCGCTGTAAAGGAAATGTCTCATACAAATGTCTTAACCAAGTGTGCCACCAGCCACTTGATTTATATGGAATATATGTGTCTTCATGATGTGCTGGCATGTTCCTTTCCCTAAGGCCCTGTTAAAAACAAGCATTGGAAAAGCCATCAGTTTTAACTTGTGTGAGAGAGAGGAGAGAGAGAGCGAGAGAGAAAGAGAGAGAGAGCGAGATGCTCATTCTTTTTTTGTGTGTGGGAAGCAATAAATGGGTTACCTCGGATCTCCTACCGGAGTTTTTGACAGAATGGGTTAAGACCAGCCTGGTATAGACGGATAGGGAATGGGGAAGCACACACTGAATGGCAGGAACGCTGCTCAGAATACACGATTCAGGCAAATCCAAGTGAATGCAAACATGAATATTGTCATCCAGAAATAACAAACATGACACTTGAATAGAAATTACAACTGTTGGTGACAGGTTTGCACAAAACAGCACAAGTGATAACACTAGAACAGAGTGGGCAGGTTTGCAACCCAGTGACCTGTTTTTGCATGCATTTTACCGCGCAACGTCCATTTGCAATACAAAATTAACACTTAGGAGGTAAACATTTTAATTGCGTGCAGGGGACCACCAGCATTTACACTACGGTGTTGCTGGTCCCGTGCATGCCATTTTAAACACTCCAAAAGCGGAGTGTAAAAGTGAAGAGTGAATGAAGGTGAAATCGCCTTCACTCTTCACTTTTACGCTCAGCTTTGGGAGAAATAAAACACTGGAAATAGGTTTTACAGAAAGTGTTTTATAATGGTTTCTAATGGCATCTGACAGCGATACACCAGTGTTTGCGCTTGAAAGAGTCGCAAAAGGCTTAAATACAGGCTGAACAGTCTCATAACTCAGGGAACCTGCCTACAACACCAAAACAGTGTTCAGAACATTAGGAACAGGGTCATACATGCTTACAATGGCACAAAGAAGGGTGCAGCAAATGCGCTCAAAGGTTCTGCGCCTAAACTAAGTCTCGGAACTATATCAAACAATGGGAGCCAATGGAAAGGTGAGTGCAGCGCTGAAGTTATTGCACCTCTGTCAAGCAAAGCACATCACTCATAGCATAGGCATATGCACATAGAAGAAAGGGGATCATGGAAGTGGTACATCAGGCAAGGCAGCTTGCAACCCAGATGGGCTGCAAAGAGTAGAGTCTGCCCCGGAACTGGAATATACTCCCAAGGAAGCCTGCCGGACATGACGCTACTGTTTGGGCCCTGTCACACTGCTGCTTCTTCTGCTGTTGGTCCTACCGCTCATGACGTAGACACACCATAAAGGAGTGCAGGAACAAAAGGGGAGAAAGACCGCCCTTGCAGCGAAGCCCGCTGGACAAGGGCGCTGATACTGTTTGGACCCGTCACGCTGCCGCTGTTGCCCCGTCCCATGACTTAGATGCATTGCACAGGGGTACATGAACAAAAGGGGACACAGAACGATCTTTCAGCAAAGAATGCCGGAGAAGGGGCATCTGTACTGTTTGGACTTTTTTGGGTACTGGTGGGTGAGGTGTGACATAAATTGTGAGCTATTAGATGGTGGGCCAGCTATCCCTTATGGAGAGGCGCTACTGTGAGTCTTACGTAGGTCTACAGACTTTATTTGAGAATCCCCTAAAAGGGTGTGTCGGCACTCAGGTGGGTGTAATAGGGGTTCAGACTGTCCTTCCTTCCAAAGGCAGCCTTATTTGACTTTACTTTACATTACTCCTTTGATTCTTTTAAAGTGAAGAATATCTTTTAACAATCTTGGTCAAAAATAGCTTCATTCAGTTTTATAAGTGACTACCAAAAGTACTTGTGACTAGGACGCACAGGCAATGACCATTGAGAGCAGCTCTTACGCTGTTGGGACTCTGGGCAATCTGGGGTGGAGTCGAACTATGGATGCCCCTTGAGCTGTTGGGCATGCCCAGATTGCCTGGTGATGGAATCTTGCTTGGGGGATTCTCCTTTTTCTTGTTTGGCTCTGGTGTATGCACTGGTTTCTGCATATGATCTTGCCCTGTCTATTTATGTTTTAGACTAATGGTGCATATGGGTGTAATTTTAGGTGGGGACAAGTGCGATTGTCCCCCTCAGCTTTTGCGGCACACCATTTTGTCCCCCTCATTTGGCAGGGGCCCCTTGCCTTTAAATGGCACGTCCCACTCCAACATTTTCAGCAAAGTTACTCCACTGATGGTGTATAGTGTCAAACATTGTTCCATTAACTAACATCTCACATCTAGTTAGTTTTTAACCAGCTTATTAGGTCCTAGTGTAGTATTTTTAGAGACTCTTTAAGTTATTATACTCTAGGAATTTTGCCGGGCCATTTTATGGGTTGAAAACTAGTGTGAGAAGTAAAACCATGGCAAAAAGGAAAGCCACTAATTATCCCCCAACCTCCAAGTCTGTTAGAAGATCATCCCACTATAGTAAGCCCATTGATGAAGCCAATATATTGGAAAATGAGATCCAAGTCATGCTGAAGGATCTGGATGAAGGAAATAACTCAACACAACATGGCATACCCAATAGGGCCAGATCTGGTGCTTCTAATTGTATTGAACAGCCATCTAAGGTTGTAATGTCGATTATCCCCTATAGCCCGCAGGAGCAGTCAAGACCAGTAAAACACACCTTAGAATAAGAAACAGGTAGAGAAAAACTGCTAACTATTCAGTCCAGTAAAGGACAGGAAAAACAACAACAGAATACCATTAACTACCATGATAGATATTGAGGTTACTTTGACAGACTTCGATGTGCCAAAAAATACTAAGTAATTAGGGGGGAGGAACTATAATGTCCCGGCTGAATTACATGCGAATTCATCCTTGCCTATTTGTCAACAGGTTGAAAAGATGAGCTACTCTCCGGACACTGTAACTTCAAATAGATATGTAGTCTTGTCTGAGGCTATGACTAATTGCTCCATTGCTTCTGCTCAACAAATTAATCTAAGGAACTATGAGATACATACTGCGACAGAGATAGATCATCATGTACATGGGTCTACATTGTTGCGGGCCGGCCATGGGCAAGAGGTTATTGATAAAGACTATCAAAAGTCAAGAGATGCGTGCCCTTGCTGTAATAAATTAAGGGCAACACTAATGCGTCTCAAGGAATTTGTTATTATTAAATGATTTGAACCATGTTAAAGGGAGCCTTGTAGGGAATGGGGTTCTTTGCAATAGGGATATAATGAGGGCACCAACAGTAGAGGGGCAGGTAGAAAAGGCCGACAAGACAGTACTGCTTGCATGCTTGTCAATAACGTGGGCAAAGTGATTGAAACACATACAGCAAAAAATCCTAAGGGTCCAAAAGAGAGACCCCAGGCCCTAATGGTAAAATGTGGTGAGGGAGCATACATAATGAGAGGACGACCAGTAGAGAGGGAGAAGTTGCATAATAGAACTAGGAACAGAGATACAGGTGAGAATGAAAAATGCCATTTACCCACTGGACAGCCAGTTGGACAAAGAAGAAACTATGTATGTTTAGTGACTGCTCCTAAGGTTAGTAGAGGTTCTACTGAAACACTGGAGGCATTACTGACTACAACGGTTAATTGGATTAGGACAAAAAGGGATTGCTCTTCTCTGATTACGCAGGATATAGTAGGATGCCAACTCTTCCCTGCTCATGGCACCAGCAGAAATTATTATATTTGTTTAGAGTTTATAAGGAAGAACCTGGTTAAAGGGCTCCGATTGATAGAAACTAGTACATATCCCCCTCAAGGGGTGAACATTGCAATCAAATCACTTTCCTCGTTTGTAGCCAGGCCCGGCTCCAGGAATTTTTATCTTGGTGGGCAAGGTTTGTGATCAGGGGGGCCCAACTTTTCGCAGATTCGTGTTCTGGCAAAAAATGTCTTCCTGGATCTGAAAAATCCATTTGCCCTTAATTTGATTTTGTCTGTTAGACTGCTTTATAAGGAACAGAAGCCTGGATTGAAACCCAGGTTGTTAGGACCAGGGTTGACACATTTACCCGCAAGCCTACTTGAATGTCTGATAAAGATGTTTGTCAGGATTGCACTCCCTGGTAAATTTAAGGCAAATGGATTCTTGGGCAAGGCTGACAGATGGTCCCAGGTAGGTGAGGCATGGATGTGTAGTTTATGGTGGGACTGTCATGAGTGCAGCAAATGTTATCTGTTTTTTAATTTGTCTTTTTCTGCTATTTGAACTGTATGTTTAGGGGTATGACTCTGGCAGGAAACCGCCTATTCACCTCCCCAGGGTTTGCTGACATGAGGTGATTTGCCCAAGTTCACTGAATTTGTTCAAATGGGAAATCTGCTCTCGCTTTCCACCTGCTCATCCTTACAAAACCACAGGCTCTCCAGTAGTACCCCTTCCACAGTAGTCTGATCTCTTCTTCCATTTGCTCCTTTGTTTCCTTCCACAAGCTCCAACACTACTTTGACCTTCCACTGGCTACTTATTTAATCTTCATACGTTCCCCCATCTCCATAAGGAAAACTATTGCCAAAGCATGTAAAATGAAAGCTGTATACTGCAGAACCCTTAACAAGAGTCTGAGAGATGAATACCAAATAATCATGCTCTAAGACACGTGTTTAGCCTTTTTCAACATAATGCTATAATTGAGATATTAAAAAAACAGTACCGAGCAAAAGAGAAGCAGAAATAATTGTGTGGCAATAACACCCCCTGTCACCTTCCATCAGCTCCCCCTGACTAGCATTCCCATTTACAATCACTCCCACCTTCCCCACCCTTCCCACACCATGTCTTCTTGGCTTGGCTGGGTTGAATCAAGGATCATGCCACCTCCTTCTGTGCAGGGGCTGAGCAACGAGGCCCCAAGTCTTTATTCCATCTAAGATAGTGTGTGTTCAACAATAACTCCCTGAATACTGTGGCTCCTCACAGGAGGTCAGGTAGGAGGTGCGTGTGGTGCAGTCTTTTTGTTCTGAAAGACAGTCCCCCCTCCTCGATAAATATTGAAGCAAGGAAAATGATATTTTGTTTGTAACAAATTACATTTTGAAGCACAACATTGTATTTTTTGTTGCAATCTTGCAGCAAATGTTAATTGAATTGAGGGTGTTTGGGAGTGCTAGCATGCAGGTGAAAGTGGGATCAGGAGGCAGACAGTACAGGTAGAGGGGTTTCCGGCCTCTTGGTATCACTCCCGGTCAGATGTGGCAGGCTGGAGGGGCCGTCACTCCTCTGCCACCCCTATACATCATTGTCTGGTACATACTGTTTACACACTGTTTATAATATGCATTTGTCCATGATGACTTCTTATTTGACATGTTTACTTTGCCATTGAATGTTACAATTTTGTTCAATAAATGTGGCCTTGTATTTTCCCAAAAAAGATGTGTGTATGTCTCCTTGGCAGGCCCTGGCCACTGCACTGCGCCTCTATTAAACCATACTGCAAACTGAATCACTTCTAGGGGCTCCTAATTTTGGCAAGAAGATACACATTGAGATTAAACGATTTGGCCAGGATTACACACTGTGGTTAAGTGGTAAAGCCAGAATTTGTGCCTAGGCTGAAATGTAGGTACTTCACTGCACATGTTCTCAGCTCAGGTTGGTACAAAAATGCATTTAAGTTTGGTTTTAAATATCTAAAATATTACAATTCTGAGTCTTTGCACACAAGTTACTTTTT
Organism: Ambystoma mexicanum; assembly: GCF_040938575.1. Lineage (NCBI taxonomy): Eukaryota > Metazoa > Chordata > Amphibia > Caudata > Ambystomatidae > Ambystoma > Ambystoma mexicanum. The sequence goes on along the minus strand of NC_090922.1, from coordinate 1,301,431,054 downwards.
GTACAGAATTCGAAATGGTACTTATGCCCTGCTGAAAAACATTTGTTATTGATATGAATTGCATACTTTTATACCAATGATTGAAAGCAATGAAAATGAAAGGTTGTTTATTATGTTTCTGTGTTCGATTTTTCTTTTTCCATTTATTTTGTTTCTTTTCTTACTTTGCTAATTTCTTTTGTAAAGGTTTGTAATAAACCATAAACAATGAAAAATAATAAGACAATTTTTATACAGATAACTTTAAATAATGCACAAGTCACATGATAAACCAACCCGACAATGTGTTCATCATTGTAGAATCAGGTTGATGAAAAATGGTGACATTTTGTTTGCAATCCTAAATTTCATAGAGGGAACCGCTCGTTTTTGCACTTCTTTGCAAAAGGCCCTACAGGGAATTTGAATTGTTTGCACAAAGTACTGGAAAAGTAAATAGTGAAAGATAGGCAAAATCGCCTTTTCATTTCACGTTTACACTATGTGTCTGGGAAAGGGTACACCTCTCCCACAATTAACGAATTTGGAATCTGCTTGCTTTTACCTATAAAGCTACAATCATAGGTGGTAATTTTCCAAGTCCTGTGGAGTGAAAAAAGTGGCAGCAAACTGATTTGATTGTAGCTCTATTTTCCCCGTCCTGATTGGAAGTCTACAAGCTCCAGAAAGCTAATTAATGAGAACTTCCAAAAAATCCCATAAAGACCCAAAGTGAAATGAAATGCCTAACAAAGTTATTGTTTCACGCAGCTTTTACTGTTCCCCATAATTTTTAATCACACAACAATCACCGTTAAATAGCTTATTGAAAGCGTATATAATTTAAAGAAAAACTTACCGTTTCCTATCACTAATCACTTTCTTTTTTAAATAATCTGTCTCTGAGACATGTTAAAAAGATGAGACCTCACTGGGAGGACCTGTGCAGCCCTGACTGACTTTGAGGGGAGAAAGGCAGAGCAGGGATGTCCCTTGTCCCTTGTCTGACTGTTAAATCCACCTCTGATTGCGCTCTGCAGGAGATATTTCGATACCCTTTTTTTTCACGTTTCACAGATGTGCACCGTTTATACTTTGCCAGAAAGATATTAAGAAATGCTCTTTTTTTGTGTTATTTTCAAGGTTTTATGATGAATCGTCTGAGAGCAAATGTTTATTGGGGGGAAGTGGGAACAATCCATTCAGTCCCACATTCCACCCCCTCTCACTGCCTAAACACCTAGCAGTCATATCATATTTTTCAAACAAGACCCACAATACACATGATGTATTCAGTTTGCATACAAACATTGCTAATTGCTACTCCAATAGTATGATGTTATTAAGGCAAATCTCATCTGCCCTTTTCATGAAAAGTTCTTCCCAGGCATACTAGGCTTCCACAAAGACAAAGATGCATACCATTTAGGTCAGAACCCCACTGGTAAGTATGCATGCGAAGATGATCTGAAATGTGTCCATACTTGCCATCCTAGCCTTGATATGTTCAGGTAGGTTCTTGTTGGACCAACTCAGTGAGGTGCAGTTTGAGTACCTAAGCGTTGCAAACAAGGCTCCAACATCATGGCATATATACTTTCACTTAGGGAGATAAACTGAAACCAACACACATTCGGCAAAGCCAACAGTTAGGGCTTTTTAATACACATGGGAAAGGCATTTGCCGGGCACTGCCATAAGAGTACCACCTGGCAATAAGATGGGAACATCTAGAAAATGGTGTGAGTACCTAGGCTTATGATACTATTGTCTGGCAAATGCCTGTGTAATATTTATACACATGTCAAAACGGTTGGCTTTGCAATTGCTTGTTTTAGGATTCCAGTGCAAGGAACAGATGCAAGGACACCATGTTGCTTTTAAATCTAGTGGCTGAAAGCACACCATGTTAAGAGATTTTTTTTATTACAACAGGAGTTCATTTACAGAGGCAATTAAGTCATTAAACACTCAAAAGAACACAAGCAGGCCCAACACAGGACACAGTTTGATGTTACTTTTTGACAGAGCAAGCTCAAAGAGTACCCAAAAGGGTATGTTTCAGCAGGGAGGGGGCAGGTACTTGGTGGGAATACCATAAGGATTAGCATGGCAATCCATGGGTAATCGATCAAAAGCGTCCATTGAATGTGTGTCCCTCCTAACATCCTTTCTCCATCCTTGCTGTGGTCCAATGCAATTATTCTGGCTTACACCTAATAGCCTACTTCAAAGCCTTACATCAAATCACTTTGATTTGACTACACTATCCCCTCCAGAATTACATGTTTCTTACTACCAACCTTATTATTTCACTTATACTCAAGTAGTTCACGCAGCAGAATATATACTTTGAATGGAATTTGTAAGGGCCCTCAGTCTGATGGATGTAAGTCTCTGAATTTATCGTATGCACTGGTATTGCTTTGGTCAGGCTTACATACCGTTATCTGCAAATCAGCCTTGGCCTCCCTGCCACTAATGTGAGCAGCCCTGCCCAAACTGCTGGACCAGAAGGCCTAAAAATGCTTGCCGTAACTTTTGTTCCAGTGAATGTAATTTATCAAAGTCCTCAGCCGTTCATGCACCTGGTATAGAAATCTGTGTCCAAGCATCATCACCCGCCATTTATTATTTTCTACAGTGATCCATCTTATTATGCATGATTTTAACAGCAGTTATATTCCCACATATAAAAACCTACATTCAATTACATTAATTAACTTGATAGATTTGACACAATAGCTACCTTATAAATTAGAGGTTTGAAATGTAAGTAAGATTAAAAGTGCAGTTAGAAAAGCAACACAGAATCTTGCTAGACATTTATAGGCTGACTGATTGAGCAAGTGTACTACCTTACTTAGAGGTGTACATGGCCCTCCATATCCCTGGTCCTTTCTGCTTTCATGGCTGAGGGTATATATCATTGTCCAGCGCAAGAAAACAAATCCTTACTGGGCTGCCTGCAATGCAGCTCCTCAGAATGCTAATCCCAGTGGTGGTTAAGAATCTTTTTTTTTTCATTGCGTATAGGTATGATATGATATGATAGTTTATTTATGTAGGATACAAGATGAAGATGGCATCAGAAAGAGGAGGGACGATAATTGGAAGAAGATAGAATTGTATTGGAGGAGGCTGGGAAAGATCAAACTGAAGAGGTTGGGAAGTTGCTGGAGGAGGTTGGGTCGTTACTGGAGGTTGTAAAGGAAGAACAACAGATATCAGGGGGAGTTATCAGTGGAGAGGTGGATCAATACCCGAAGACAGGAGAAGTGGAGACCTAGAGCAGTGCAAAGCTGGTAGGGCTGAGGATGCAGTATAACTGAGAATGGAGGTCATGGGTTAGTGGCGAGACCCTGATCTGAAGGGGTGGATGGCAAGATGGCCAGAGCACATGGCATGATCTATACAAGGTAACTCTTCCTAGGTTGAGGGACTGCAAATCCAGTATGTGCCCCTTGAAGAACACAAAGGGTTCTACCTGCAGATATAAGGTTTCTTGGACAGATTGGTGGAGAGCGCTGGTGACCAAGCTATCCAGACTCTTTGGAATGACATGCTGTGAGAACTGTACCTCGGATGGGAGGTCCGAAGGATTCTTTCTCGAAACTAAGATCCCTTGTGCAGAAACCATGTTTTATTTGAGAGCTGCAACGTTCGTGTGTTTTAAATAAATTACCTATAACACACTTCTCTTGTTGTCTGTGCCTTTTGCGGGTTGCCCCTGTCCTTCACCTGACAGATGGTGTCGTAAATGGGATCCACGAGAACTGTGATGGAAGCCCGCCCTATCATATAAGTGCAAAAGCTGCAGATTAGGAGAAAGGACCGGATGGCAGACTCGCTACCAAGCTACAGCCGGCGCAGCTGGTATGGCGCTCTGAAGATGTTGTGGTACCACCCCAAAGCAGTGCCCTTATCTCCATCGGGTTGTTGGCTATCTTACCTGAAGGCACCTGGCAGCAAAGTCTGACTTCACTACACATTTCAGCACTGATATGGGGGCAGGAGTTAACGATCCGGATTACTGTGATGTGGCGAAGATGTTCCAGTTCAACTACAGTGATAAACCTTTCTTAACCCATGTGAGAAATCTGATTGCCCAGTTATTCTGTGATAAATATGCGGCAGTGAATGAACCCGCCAATGATAGTACTACATAGTGTGGAACCAGGGATTTCAGCTCTTTTTACCTGCTCCAATCTCCAGAACCCATGGATGACCCAGATCAAATACATTCTATCTTTTAAAGAAAAAGAAAGAAAAAAAGGAAGGGAAAACACCACCGCTGACAAGGCCTCCTTTCTAGGGGGTCAGGGGAAGGCCTTGGGGGGGCCTTCCCCCCGACCCCCTTGCTGGAGCGGGGCCTCTTTGGAGCAGGGACTACCAACCGAGGAAATGCAATACATCTAGTACTTAGGGAATAGAGGGCTGATCCATGCTGCTATGTGTGCACAGAAAGTGAATATGTTGTCGGCAACCAGAACCCCCTCATTTACAGAGGAGCACTCCGTTGACTTAGACGCGAATGATTGATGGGAGGCACACCTTGGGTGCAGTAACACAAAGAATAACTCTTCCTCTGGGACTAGGTACACTGCACTGGAGGTGCAGGTCCTATCATGGAATATTGTGGTGGTATTGAAAAACATGATACATAATGAATGGTATGAGTTTCTTCGTTCGCATCAGGTTATCTGCCTACAAGGAACCTGGGCCACATGCTCCACTAACCTACAAAGGTATGCCACGTGTGAGATCTGCGACCATAAATGTTTGGAAATCAGGCCCAGTGACGGCCTGATAGTGTGGGTTGAAGCAACATTGACTATGGTGGTAAATCAGGAGTTTTTGATAACAAGGATTTATTAGAGCTCCATATTAAGTTTTCCAGATGGGCAAGACCTTTTATTATTCTATAATAGAACAACAGCAGATAAATGGAATGACTACCTTTATGAATAAAACATCATGAAATGTGTTATGGAGAAGTGTGCATCCACAAGACCCAAAAATAATAGTAGCTGGGGTATTTAATCTCCAGTTTGAACCTCTTCAATTGACCAGGGGTTTACTTAAAGAGGAGGATGAGGTATGGGACATCCCGGATCTAGATGCTGACTTCCCTAAGAGAGCAAATAGAAATGTGCTTGAGGTAGCATGAGTATTTGCTGCTTTTACCTTTAGAGGGTGAAATGGTAGGATGCAGAGGCATTGCTGGAGGGGGTAAGGGCTGTAGCCCTGGGTCTTTTGGTTGCAAGCTGAGGGGCTACAACCAAAAGGTTAGTGTGGAACTGGCAATTTTTATTTGCAATGTAGTACATGACGTTTAATTTGCCAACTGTATTCAATTTATTGCACAACTTCTTTTTCCAAAGTTTTGGGTGACTTATTTTTCCCAAATGTATTTTAACTGTTGCTCAGCTGCAGCCTGGAACCCCTTTCAACTCTTCTTCCCACTCACCCCACCCTATAATGAATCTCCCTTTGTCTTGGCATGAAGCCTCTCTGAACCTTGCAAAACTAGTTTCACTTGTGTCCATTATGGGTGGGGGGCTCTGCAGTGCATAATTACATCTCCCCACACCCTACAATTAACATCACCTCTGGGCTGAAACTGCCAACTCCCCGGTCCTGTGAATCACTCAGAATACATGAAAGTGTGTGCCCCACTCTGCATCCGATATCCCCTGGAAACGACTCTGGCAACACTTGCCCAAACAAACACGTGCCTGGGAGAGGATGCTAATCCTGGAGGGGGCGGAGCAACACAAGTTGTCCTGGAAACTGCCAAACAAACCAGTTGCCTGGTTTCCCCTCCCCTGGAAACCACACACACATATCCCTGGCAACCACATTTTGTGGTCCTAGTATGGGTGGAGCAACTGCCTTATCAAAGCCTCTGGAGAAAGGACTGGGCTGTTTTATTTTCCTTGGCTGCTGGCGTTGTGGTGTACTGACGTGGGTTGGGGCAGAGGCTGCAGAGGCCCTTCTTGCAGGTAACCTTCCCCCTCTCTGGCCTTATCCTTTTCCCCTTGTTCCCTGTCTCACCAGCCCTGCTCTGTTTTCCCACCAGTGGGTCTACTGGCCTCCCTGTCGCTTCTTCCCCCGCTTCCCTCTCCTGGCCTCTCAGCCTCTGTCCCCCTGTGCCTCTGTGCCCCTGTGCCTCTGTACCCCTGTTCCCCCTGTGTCCCTGTTCCCCTGGGCCCCTGTTCCCTCTGTGCCCTCTGTCCCCAATGGCTTTGTCCCCCTGTTCCTCTGTCCCACTGTGCTTCTGTCCCCTGTGCCTTTGCACCTCTGTGCCCCTGTTCCCCCTGTGCCTCTGTTCCCACTGTGCCCCTGTTCCCTCTGTCCTCCAGTTCCACTGTTCCCCCATGCTCCTTTTCTCTCTGTCCCCCTGTCGCTCTGTGCCTCTATCCCCCTGTGCCTCTGTACAGCTGTGCCCCTGTTCCCCCTGTGCCCATGTCCCTCTGTGCCTGTCCCCCTGTGTGTCTGTCCCTCTCTGTGTGTTTCTGCGCCTGTCTCTTTCTCATTTTCCCCCTCGCCATCTCAAACCAGCACCCCCTTCTCCAACCCTTCCCTTTATCCCTGGGTGTCCCTTTCCCGCTTTGCATCCAAGGGTACTCCTCAGGCCACAGGTTCCATGTCAGTGGTTGTGCCTAGTTAGTCCAGTGTGTCTGATATATCCTGCTGGCAATGGGTGTACTGCTCTTCCTGCAATAATTCTGTTCCTAGTTTCTACAAAGTTTTGGTGCCTTTATTTTATTCCCACTTTTCAGTGTAGCCTGCCTGTTATTACCAGAGGGGGAACCCAGTCCATCTGCATACACAACACATCCTCACTGGGTCTGTTGACTCCCTGGTCCAAAACTGTGGCCCTGTCTAGGGTCTCCCTCACGGCCTCACCCATTTTGGCCTTCCTCGACTTTCACATTGGCTAGCCCCGAGTCCTGACAGTCCCTACATTAGTGTAGGCCCAGATATTTTACAAACCTAGCAACACTGCTGGTAAGATGCAGGGTGATTGCTCTGCAAAGGCCACCTCTGATAGCAGAGTACAATCCCGTCACATCGACTATATTTGTGTAAATATAGAATGGTGGACATCCATCATGAAATTTGAAGTATTGGATAGACACGACAGCAACCATCACCCACTAGAAGTAACCCTTAACATGCCTAAGTGTAGAGGAAGAGAGGGGCAAGTACCGATTTGAATTGAAGGCTGTGAAATGTGCACAGTCAAATGGGAAGCAACTGATAAAATGACAATTTTGCATAGGGTCTACGCTGAGCTAATTCTGTCCTTGGAACTGATTTTTGGTGACAACAGCAGCAAAAAGGAGATAGTCTTGCAATCCTATAATGAACCAATGGAATGAATAGAGCTGTTATTTACAAAGCCATGGATAACTGTCAGAAAGAGGGTGCTAAAAAGAACCCTTGGTTCGACAAGCAGTGCTGTGAGAAATATGGCCCAGGGGGGCATCAGGGTTGTAAGACTAGTCAGGCATCAATGCAAATAAACACCAAAGATAAAACAGCGAGAGGTTATTGACTGCAATAAAAGAGAATAATGAAGCAATATGCCCCGAGTGGCGGGGGCATTACTGAGTGAGGTAATGCCCCGGGGCCCATGGTTATAGGTCCGAGCGAAGCAAGGGCCCTAATGAAGGCCCCAGAGCGTTACCTGACACGGTAATGCCCCTGCCGCGAGGGGCATATTGCTATTAGTAGTCCGGCCCGCAAGATCTGCGTGACCAGGGTAAAAAAATCAGTTTGTTCTGTCCCGAAACGCTGCAGCGTTTCAGGACAGAAAAATAAAAAGAACAAGAAAATGGCTGCCGGGAAAGGGAAATAGAGTCCATTTTCCCTTTCCATGGCGGCCATAAGGGAGCGGACGCGCTGGGAACAGGAGTGATTCCAGCGCGTTCACTCCCGAAAGACGACAGAGAAGAAGGTAAGTGGGTTTGGGAGGATGGGGGAGGTGGGAGAGAGGTAGGGAAAATAAAAGAAAAAAATAGACGTACCTGAATCCCTGGCAGCCTCCAGCCGTGGGGAGGCTCGGAGTGGGGATGGCCCGCTTCAAGTCTTCTAATTGGCTGAGGGGCTGACACGCCCCCACCGGGAACAATAGCCGTGGAATCCCGGTCGAGGGATTCCCGGCCAGGTAACGCCCCAGCGAGGGCCAATCAGAATGCTTGTTTCATTCTGATTGAGCACTCGCCGGGTACTAATAATCGTTAGTTCTGGAAGCTGATAAGGACAAAATGAGAAAGCAGTTGCAATACAGGGAAACATTCCAGAAACTAAATGGGTTGATTATTCTTGAACCTTATACGCAGAAACAAGGGCCCCTGATGCCATCTTGCCAACAGCCCAGAATTTGGGGGACTTACCCTTTATCCCAGGGACATTTAGTAAATAGGAGATTGTTGTGGCAATAAACGCTCAGCATAACAAGGCCCCTGGACCTGATAGAATACCAATGGATTTATTTAAATCCAAACTTGTGATCTCAGTGTCCTATTTAGAGAGGCTGTTTAACACAGTCACAAAGTCCGATATAACCACCAAATCATGGATTAAAGCTGCAATTGTTCCGATATACAAAGAGAGTGGGTGGGAAGAGCCCTCCAATTATCTGCCAATTTCCCTGCTAGAATCTGGCAGGGGAAAGTCTTTGCGTGGGCAGTATTGGTTCACCTGGACAATTGGTCTGATGAAATGGGGTAAATAAATCACTTGCAGACTGGATTTCAAGTGGGTGTAAGCACCATTGACAATTGTCTGTGATTTCAGCTTCTGGTGGATAAATATGTACCTAATAAAATATATATCTTTACACCATATCTGTAGACCTGTGTAGAACGACCCACACTCTGGAACACATTAAAAACCCTGTGTATATGTCTTGTGCCTTTTTCAGCATTATCCGTACTGTACACAAACAATGAAGCCCCAATGAGGTCGCATTTATGGAGGCCTCACTGATTTTCCAATAGAAAAAGAGGAACGACAAGGGTGTGTACTGGTGCCAAAGCTAGTCTGTATTTTTATCAATGGTGTAATTAAGCTGACGATGTTAACACCCACTGATGCACCCACAATTGGGGGGGGGTGAAAACCCCAATTGTAATATTTGCACACAATGCTTTTCCTGACCCCCGCACCCGCCAGGATGGAAAAAACATCTTATGCTATTTGAAGATTTTTGTCAAGCTTATGGCTTGAAAAAAATAGTCTAAAGACCAACGTCATGGTGTTCAAAGGGAGAAGAAGGAAGCGCTGAAGACAAAGTTTAAGTCTCGGTGAAGGTAGACTGGAGCAAGTGAGGTCGTACAACTATTTGAAAATGAAAAAGGTTGCAAAAAAGGGCAATTGGAGCAGCCATATAGAAAAAGCAGGTGTTGTATGATCCAGATATGGCTGAGTAATTGCAGGCTTTGCTAAGAAACATGGGAATGGCGCTGCCAGGGTATCAGTAGATGCTTACACGCTTCAAGCATGGCAGGTTCCCTTTATGGGTCTGAACTATGGGCCATATGAATTGTAAACTCCTTCCACCTGCTGAAAATGGGTTTCTGAAGAATATCCGGAGCCTCCTGGGTAGTACACCGACTGTTCCCCTCCTCCTAGAAATGAATGTCATGGGTACAGAGCGGTTAGTAAGACTAAAACTCTTGGTCTACTGGACAAGAGTTTGAAGCTCACCGGCGGTTCTGGTGAAGCGTAGGGAGGCACTCAAAGACATACTATCCAAGGAAGGTGGAACAAAACTACCTTGATGTGTTCATATCAAAGTGTCAAGTATTGTATAATGACGTTGTTGCATAACTGATTTTCTCTTGTGTTGATCGTTTCATTCTTTACTCCTTCAGATGTCCAGAGTGGCAGAGAGGCAGTGAGGAAGGAGACCTCAGACCACCCCTCAGTGACGGGACACGGAAGAGTACCCAGAGTTCTGCTCTCTCCAGAACGGTACAACTTCCCCGGTGATTACTGAGGAGCAGGGACAGCGACGAGCGTTGAACCGGGGAGTTAGCTGAGGATGCCATTGACCATCACAAGGAAGAGGCCAGCCAACAATCGGCAAGCCAGATTAGGAAGAACCACAAGAGCAGTAGCGCAAGGCAAGGAAGGATTAGGCGGACCAGAAGTAGAAAACATGAATGCTAGTGCTTGAGGTAGAGAACAGATCCAGGAACAGGAGGGCTACAGGGTAGACAGGACCAGGATTATATCATTTCTGTGCTGTTTTTACTGCGACCCTGAAAATGTTGACTTTTTTTATTTCCACCCCATTTTCACCCCATAAATATATGGGGAGATAGGTACAGTATATAATGCATGTATGGGGGAGCAGGGGTATATATATAATCTGTGATAGCACCGTCCCCACCCTGATCCTGCCTCGAATTATCGCTGTCTAGAATTAGAATTATCGATGTAGATTTCACGTATGTACCACTTACTTTTAACATCGCTTGTAACCACTACCTGTAATTAATACAAATAATGTACCTACTTGCCTATACACTTGTTGTAAACAAGTCTTCTTGTAACCAGTGCCCAGATGCCCCCGGGTTCGGTGCGCTCTACAAATGTCAAAATAAATAAATAAATATGCACCCTCTGCATATATATGGGGTGAAAAGGGGGTCAAAATAAAACAAAAGTTGACATTTTTGCGGTCACATTAAAAACGGTGCAGTAATCACATAGATCCGGCAGGACCAAGCAAGAAGGCACCAGGGTTACAAGGCTAACCAAGGCACAGGTACGGAGCATGTTGAGACATGCCTGGCCGTGGAAACGCCAGGTAAAATTGTATTGTATTGTTTTGCACCTGTCATTTATATAGCACCTTTTACCATTATTATAATCTCAATGTGCTGCTAGTTGTAACACACTTGGAAGACCGAAGTCCAGATTGTTGGAGGTTGAGGATTAAGAGTAGGGTGTGTGTGTGCATTTGGCCAAATAATGCTTATCAGGGCAGGCCAGGCTCTGGTAGAGAGCAAGCCATGCGGTCAGGCATATGGATGGGTGCTGAGAGGAGTCAGGAGATGCCGTGAGTGTTAGAGACTTGCTACATGTTCATCATACCCGAATTTGCTCTAGGTCTTTGCTGCATTCTGATGTCAGAGGTGTTGAGGCGTATTGTATTTTTATTTGTATTTTATTGATTTATAAAGCGCCTTACGCCAAAGCGCTGTACATGGAACAACATAATACACAAGACAGTCTGGTGTAAATTGGTGGAGAATTAAATGAACAGCATGACAGAATTTTGTCATAGTCCTTGCTGTATTCTTATGTGTGTGGGTAGCCCTGCCTGCGGCCAGTGTCCACGGGAGAGGCACGTTCTAAGTACCTAGCAGAATTCGGTGGTGATTTGTTGTTTGTGCGCCCGCACAGGTAATTGGCTTCTTCTGTCGATTCTTGCGGCTGCGTTGAAACAGTTAGCGAGAGCGACAGTCTATGTTGCAACTATTTGAAACAAGAAGCGCACAGGTTGTTCTTTCAGGTTCTTCTAGGTGCATAGCGTGGCAAGTCTACCCAGATATCGAGTGCTTACTGAACCTTTTCAGTTGTTAACTTTTCCGTGGGTGGCCCATCCTATAGTTCCTGTGCGCGCAATACTGTCCATCTCTGCATTCCTTCCAGAACAATTCTGGGGCTGGTTTTTGCCCTCCTGGAGTATTGCATGGGGGATCCCCACTTGGCCTACTGGTGCAAGACATGGCCATGGCACACGTCCTCCCATGCAAATTCCCTGCAGTGCATCAAAATCTGTCTAATCGCGATGGGGGTAATTCTATCACACCACTGTGATTCTACCACTGTGAGTGCTGTTTTCCCATACATGCCAGGTGTAGTGACTCATCAATCCTGTGACATTTCCTATATGGAGGGATGAGATTCAGCTAGTGGTGCTTGTGAGAAACCAGGGTCATGCTTGGTGAATGATAGTGTGTGGGGTCTGGACAGCCGCGAGAGTGGCTAGCATCACCAGATGCTGAGAGGTCAGGGTCACGGCAAATGCAGCTTCTGCCGCCTAGTGCTGAGTGTTTCTAAGTTTGGATTGGGAATTGGATGTATTTTTGGTAAGGGTTTCAGGATAATAGAGCAAACAGCCAGGTTTTTAGAACTTTTTTGAAGGAAAGGTGATTTTCAGTGCAGCAGATGTAATGAGGAAGAGTGTTCCAGATGGTGGGCGCTAAGATAAAGTAGCCAAGCCGCCACCTCTAGTGGAGTGGTAGGGGGAATAGCGACAAGGAGAACTGATACCGATCTGAGGTTTCTGTAGGGTTGGTAGTGGATGATTTTGTTCTGAAGGAACTCGGGTCCTGTATTATGGAGGGCTTTGTGTGTGATGTGCATGGCTTTAAAGGTTGCTCTTAGGCTAACAGGGAGCCAGTGCAATATTCTAACTGTGGGTGTGATGTGCTATCTGGGTGAGAGGGCAAGGAGAAGTCTGGCTGCTGCTTTTTGGATTTATGAGAAGTTTCCTGAGCTGGCGTGCTGAGACGCCGAGATAGAGAGACTTGGCATAGTCTAGGCCGGAATGATGATGGTCAGTATTGCTGAGACTCTTTGGGGATAGGAGAGGTAGGGAACGTCTTGTTTTAGGATGCATATGTGGAAGTGGCAGGTTCTGGATACAGAGTTGATGTGTTTGGTGAGAGAAAGGTCTGCGTCCATGGTGCACCCAAGATTTTTAACAGAGATGGAGGCGGCAGTTGGGGCTCCGAGGGCAAATGGCCACGGTAAAAGTTGGGGGATTCTGCCACAGGGATCAGTGCAGTTTTTCCACAAGTTAGGATTTCTGATTTGCCCGGGTTGAGGATTAAGTGATTGGTCGTCATCCTGGGGTCTTGGGGATTTTTAAAATGATCTGGGTGTCATCTGCGTAGCTGTAGAAGGAAAGGTTATGTGAGCGGGTGAGAGATGGCAGTGGGCTTAAGTAGAGGTTGAAGAGGAGGGTTGGAAGAGAGGCTCCTTGTGACACCCCTTTTGTGGTGGGGCGAGGGGCCGAGGAGAAAGGAGGGAGGAGAATGATTTGCGAGCGTTTGAAAATTAAAAAAGGTGATCCAATTAAGGGCAGAGTCTTTGATGCCTAGGGTGAGAAGCCTGTTCCTGAGTATTGTGTGGTTGATGGTATCAAAGGTTGCGAACAGATCAAGGAGGATGAGTGCAGCACACCCTTCTGAATCAACAGTTCTTTTTAGGTCGTCCCAAAGAGGTGTTTCACAGAAGGGTCAGAACCCAAGGGTCAAGGAGTCTATTGGCTTTTGTGTAGAGACCAAGTTGCTTATATGCCAGGCGGTCAATTACTTTAGCACTGAAGCGGGTATTGGAGTTTGGGCGGTAGCTTGATGGGCAGAGTAGGTCGAGGATGGATTTTTTGAGTAGCCGCTTGACATGAGAGGTTTTAAGATCCTCTGGGAATGTGCCTGATGAGAGGGATTCATTTAGGGTGGAGCAGGCTACACTTCCAGCACAGGTGGTGGTAAGAATATTTTTTAGAAGGGGTGGTAGGTAAGGATCTCTCAGCATTCCTGAGGTTTGGTTAAGTTCTAGTAGGTTGCAGAAATCCACCTGAGAAAGAGGTGTGAATAAAGAGAAAGTTGGTCGGGAGGGCGATGAAAAGTTCGGGTTTGAGAGAGGGCCGGATATAAATGGTCAGATCCAAGTTAGTTTTGTGGTGATGGTACGATATCTTTCAAGTGCAACATTATGAAGGTGGTTGGAAAATTCATGGCAGAGAGCTTGTGAGTTAGGGGAGAGGGGCGGATGCGGTTAGGCAACTAGAGGAATTTAATTCCGCTAGGATTTTGTGGTGTTCCCTGCATGGATTTTTGGAGTCTGAGATTTTGTTGCCATAGTGTTTTCTTTTGCTTTCTTGTTTTCCTACAAATATGCCCTGTTTAGTCTTGCAAGAGCCGTTTTTTTCAGGATGATGTTGGTCCTCCAGGTTCGCTCTAGGCGATGCTTGAGGGTTTTGAGAGCATTAAGGGAAGGGGTGATTCACTTTTGGTGTGGGTTCATCGTCGGTAGGGGGATGGTACCTGCCGTCATGGAATTGAGGAACTCGCATGCATCCGGGTTGCCCATCAACACTGGGATTTCCACCAGAAGGCGTATTTGTGCATGTGTGGGTCCTGGCCCCTGTGCTCACATGGTCCCGTCACAATGGTGGCTTCCGTGCAAATAGGATCACTGGAGCGTTTTCCATTGAGAGTTTATTGCCACACATGCTATGTGATGATTGCTCGTCCTGTCTACTCCCAAGGTGAAATGTAATTGCATGTAACTCATCTAGCCATGTAATATGGATATTGAATTCTTCTCAAAGCTAGAACCGTTTATCCCTATCTATGGCTCTAGTACTCTTTTATGGTGTTTTAGAAGTATTTGTATCTAATATTGGCCAAACACTGTGTTTTGCTTTTTAATGCTGCTGTTTTGTACACCTTTATGGCGTGCAGCCGAAATAAAGTATGTTGACTGACTGACTACTCACAAGTATATTTTGCTGAAACCTGGGAGCAATTTCCACATGCAGTTAGGGTGCTGACATGGAATCCAGAGATCACGATGCCTGTTGTGATCCCAGCAATGACCTAGTGAAGAGCAGCAAGGCAGCAAACAGGTGGGCTCAGGGTTTGTCAGGGGAACATACCTCCAGCAGCATGGAGTATAGGTCTCAGGCAGACCTGGCCGCTGCAGGGGGGCATGCCTCAAGCAGGTCTGACCGCAGGGCACAAGCTGACAGATCTGTCCAGGAGGTCTCCAGGGAAAATGCCACACCCATGCCCAGGGGCTTAGGCTAAAATAACCAAAGGGACAGTGCGAGTGGATGTGGTGGCCTATGGCCACCAGGACAATGGGCCTCATTACGACCCAGGCGGTAAGTTACCGCCTGGGTCGTACCTTTACCACCATGGCGTAAACTACGTTTACGCCATGGTGGTTGGCGGACTTACCGCCCCATTCCGAGGTTGGCTGGGCGGTAAGTCCCCAATCCCCATTTACCCTTCCCCATTCCCATTTTTGCCCCATAGGGCATAATGGGAGTGGGGAAGGCGTTAATTACGCCACCGTAAATTACGGTGGCGTAATTAACATCAAGGTCCCTTAGCGCCATGGATTTTAACACCTGCTAAAAGCAGGTGTTAAAACCTCCATGGCGCTAAGGGACCTCGGAATCAGGCGGTAAGGGTCGGCGCTGTTTACGCCGCCGTAAACCCCTTACCGCCTGAGTCGTAATGAGGCCCAATGCCATTTACTAAACAGTGGCAGCAATGTCAGATCTACACATAAAAACGTGCAAATAGAGTCAATTGTATAACACACATTACAACAACACTCCTAATAGTAAAATGATACAATGAAATTAAACATTTATGAAATTACACTAGTGTTTCTGAGTTCATAACATTTTTAAAAAATGAAGGTTACAGAAAGTGTCTTACACCCTGCAGTTTCAGGTGGGCTGTTTTTTCCTGAATGGGAAGGAGCGCAGAACCTTCCTTTTTTATAGGGATAGGGAGTGTGAAAAAAATGATCTAACATTTTCTATCCGTCACAAACTAAACAGTATAGTAAATAGGATTTGGAGGATGGGCTGGGCAGCAAAGCAGCAGCACTGGATAATTGTAGTTAATGCAGTTCATGGAACAGAATAAGGGTCCATAGGAGATTATGGCTGTCCATAGAAATCCTACCACATAGGAATCCTACCAATTGAATAGTGCATTTTACATAAAAGTTATCCTTTCAGCCCAAAGCAGTCCCATATTGCATATGTGCTCTGTCATTTCTGTTCCAGGAATGTTCCTGCACCTGGGACAAGCCTTTTCCGTCTACAAGTTAGATAGTACAAATGGCGTTGGCACCGAAAATCTGGTGGCCCACAGACCTCTGCCCTGGAGCAATAATACTGGGTTAAAATCCTGCGCTAAATTTTGTATCCTTCTTTTCATGACCCCCGAACACTTGAATAAACATTCTGGGTTTTAGTGCTATGAAAAAGAAAAATGTGGGCCTCATCACGAGTTGGGCAGTATCCCGGCGGTATTCCCGACGGGATACCTCCTGCGCTAATATAGTTACCGCCAACCGGTCCAGCGCAATTAGCGCCTGATCAATGGTTTGGCGGTAACTGTAATTCCCCATTCCCCATTGGGTTCATTGGACCCAATGGGGGATTTTTGCCGCAATTAGCGAGTGCTAATCGAGCAGCACTAATTGCGCCGGAAAATGGGAATTATCCCAGCGCGTTTACACCAAGATGTGAGCTGGGGGTAAATGCTGCCAGACTCATGATTGGGTGCCCCTACTCCAATTCTTCTTGCATGCAAGAAGGCTTCTCACATCCTCCGGCGTTCCCGTTTGAAGAAAAGAAATCCTTTTCCAAGATGGCCACCATGGAAAGGGAAGGTGGCCGTTGCATAGAAATTCTTTTGCCGCTTTCCATTACAGCTGCCAGAAAGTAAAAAAGGAAAATGTGTGACCGTAGTGGGCGAAGAAGATTTGTATTCGTTCTAAAATGTGTGGTTATCAGCAACACCTTTAACAGAAAGCCAGTGCCTGGTGGACATGGCGACTGCAATGCTATGTTTTGTCCCAACCAGTAAATGGCAGTATTTACCTCCCCATAATTGTGGCCAGTAAACATACCTACAGCGTACCCTTCAGAGATGAAAGGCGTACCGTTGATTTCTTATGTACATGACGACACTTGTGAAGTATGAAAACACTACCACATGTAAAACACAAAGGTGTTTGTTCGTGCGCAATGATCTTTCCATAAATGTGTGGAAAATACAGGGAATATGTTTGGCAAAAATTTGCGTACGGAAGCCAAAGAAGTTTGCACCACAATAGAAGGAAGAGTGTATACCGAGGTCTTTGAATCAGTAAACCCCATTGCACCCTAAAAAAATGGGGGCTGAATGCCATTACCAATACAGGTTTTACGGCACTAACCCATTGCACCAAAAAAAAGGGTTTTTATCTTCAACCGGGAACGCCAAAGGCGTTCCCGTTTGAAGAAAACAAATCCTTTTCCAAGATGGCCACCATGGAAAGGGAAGGCGGCCGTTGCATAGAAAGTCTTTTTCTGCTTTTCATTACAGCTGCCAGAAAGTAAAAAAGGAAAACGTGTGACTGTAGTGGGCGAGGAAGATTTGTATTCGTTCTAAAATGTGTGGTTATCAATAACACCTTTAACAGAAAGCCAGAGCCTGATGGACATGGCGACTGCAATGCAATGTTTTGTCCCAACTAGTAAATGGCAGTATTTACATCCCCGACATTGTGGTCAGTCAGCATACCTACAGAGTACCCTTCACAGACGAAAGGCGTACCGTTGATTTCTTATGGACATGATGACACTTGTGAAGTATGAAAACACTACCACATGTAAAACACAAAGGTGTTTGTTCGTGCGCAATGACCTTTCCATTAATGTGTGGAAAATACAGGGAATATGTTTGGCAAAAATGTGCGTACAGAAGGCAAAGAAGTACTCTTCTAATGTGTGGACAAAATCACAACAAACTCTGTGAAGTGAAGTGCACTAATGGCAGAAATATTGCAAGCAACACCATTACCACTGACCTGTGCACACATTTTTGTGTAAGTGTCACAAGGTGAAATAGGTGAAGAAATGTGTAGTGAGAAGGTATAAGGAAGCATTGCTTTTGAAGCGTTTCTGTACAGCAAATACTTTCACTGCACCTGATCACATTTTTCCACTTTTAGAAAGATACCAAATATGACAAGATGGCGTCTTCATGCAGAACTGATCCTGGTAATTGGGGCATCTGGGTAATAGAAAGTACCCTAACGGCACGAAAGCATAATAGATGGCCCTGAGCCTTATGTTGCCAAAGCAAGTGGTATGCAATAGCGTTCTGGATAACGTACCTTGGCAGCGTAAACAAATGATTCCATAAAGACTTACGTACCGTGATACGGCACCTATTAAAGAACATACTACAACCTACAACGTAGCATGGCACATTGTGAAGGGAAACATGAAATGGGTAAAAAACACGCTAACATGTAAAACGTAGTGAGGTACTTTTATTTCACAATGCACAATGGTAAATCATCGCCCTTTTCTCAGTTGCAAAGAAATGGGAAGTTTGTGTCTCTGCTGCACAATGAAAATGTTCATTTTAACGGTCACGTTGATGTTTTCCCAAACAGTCACTAAGCGTTGGCGCCACCGTTTTTATCACACACACAGTATGCAGTGGTGACACAGTAGTCAGTTTCCTCTCACATTCATTGACAAGACGGCGTCAATCGCTGTGATGTAGTCCATCAGAAAGTATGGTATGTTACTTATAATGTTAGTGGCAATGGTGACGTTGTTGTTTAACCACACTGAAATTATGCGTTGTTGACACATTAGGCGTATTCCTGGCGACGTGAATGGCTCCGAACTATGACACCAGAAAGGATGGTATGTTGCTTCGTACTGCTACAACTGCGTACGGACATAGAGGGCCGATGCGGTCAAATTACTTTTGCATTTTGTCAACTTTCTTTTTTTGTAAAGTGGGGGAGAACCCCCGCACCTGCCCTCAATTCCCCCCTACCTAACTTATAGCCTTACCCACCCATACCTATTTTTTAATAAAAAACTACACACATTTCAAAACAATTCGTACAAAAAAACCTGGTCTTTTCTCCTTCCTTATTTTTGAATTAGGTTATTTCTACGGAAACCCTTTATTTACACACATTTACTACTCCCCCATATAGCTTTAAACATTTAATAACTAGGTGCACAACATTTGGCTATAAAATAATATTTCATCAGCTAAAACCGTCTAAACCCCCTGACACCTTCTGCTGCTATAATCCAGTTGCCTGCAGTTAAATTGTCCGACTTTCTTAGTGCATACCAAAGTCTGCGTGGAATGGGCCCACTTCAGGATTTCAACCGTAACTTACTGAGACCCTGAAGCGCAATTAATGTGTAGGGTTCTGCGGACGGTTACTTGCTGCGGCTTCCATGCACCGCCTGCATCCGATTCTGCAGGGGTGGGGGGCTGGTCGCTTGTACTAATGCAGGTGGACATCTTCAGGGAGCCAGAGGTGCTTCGCCTGATGGGTCAGGGGACTTGCAAGCCGAGTTGGCAAGTGGTGTTGCGGTGCACTGGAAGAGTCTGGCCCTGATTGCTGCAGGTAGGTATACGGAACTGTGGTCCTGGAGGGACTCGGACCTAATTTATATAGTAATACTGGCTGCAAGCCCTACCTGCAGTTTGCTCGCACATTCAAACCTTTCATTAGTGGCACCCAGCTAGTCTGTTTTTCTCCTTCAGGCAGGCTTCAAGTTGATCCACTCCACACCCAGCGCAGATCCACTGACTATAACTTAAACAATAAAGTCTGGTACTACATCATACCCACAGTTACACTTTTCCAATCTCGATAACTTTGCAAGACCAAACAACCACTGTCCTGTTCATAAGGGAGGGTTCATGCATGGCATGCTGCTCTAATTGTATCCTGCTTTGTTGTTCCTAATTACATGAGGAAATTTACAAGAGCCGCAGGAATATGAAAACAGCATACACCCCTTACGAAATATGATTTGATGAGGCGCCTTCCAAGAGAAGTGGGGGGCCTCATCTATAGTCTGCCAATTTAAGAGCTTCAATGAAGAGTTTCTGAAAACAATTGCTTATTTTAAGTATGAACTGAGTACTTTATACAGTCAGGTGGACATAAGTCCGAGCACTGACCAAGGATGGCTACAAGAGGTAATTAGTTGAACTCTAATAACTAAGCCTATCATTTTACATCAAAATTGAGGACTTAGAGAACCATTCAAGATGGGATAACATTTGTATCCACTATCAAAAT
The DNA here is from genome assembly GCF_040938575.1 of Ambystoma mexicanum. Lineage (NCBI taxonomy): Eukaryota > Metazoa > Chordata > Amphibia > Caudata > Ambystomatidae > Ambystoma > Ambystoma mexicanum. The sequence continues at coordinate 1,301,411,173 of NC_090922.1, read as the reverse complement.
GTAGGAGTTGAAGCCTCTGATATTACTGAACATGTGCAGACTTTTTTCATAGAACCCTTGGACTTGCCCTCCTCGTCCAACATTGGTAGATAACAAGTTCATAGACTGACCCCATTGGGTTATTCTTCCAAAGATAGACCTTGAGACATTCTTGTTAAGCTGTCTTCCTCCTGCCAAACAGAGGACACATTAACGCAGTCACGGAAGTAGGGCCCGCTGTGCTATAACGGATCTGAGCTGCATCGCTATCAAGATCTGGCTCATTCCACTCTGGCAAAAAGGCAAACTCTTCAACCGGGAACTCAATAACCGCCATATTGAATATAAGTGGCTTTTCCCTTTTGGTGTGGAATTTCACGTTAACCGCCAGAAGTACTTGATCTCCACCTTAGATGAGGGAACCCATACTCTAAATCTAGACTTGGCATTCACTTCTTCATAGACTTGTCCTCTCGGAATCTAAGACTTCAGCAGTGGACATGGAAGACAGCCACTTCTCAGAAAAGCATCTTATCATGGAGGAGGGCAACTGCCAAGCCCAAAGGCGCTAGTTAAATGTGAGTATTTCAGTTCACCTTTACATTATGCTTGTGCTCTGATTCAGATATTGTTTGGTATTGCTATTTATAATAATGACGTCCATTTATTACATTGCTATAGTCTGTGTTATTGGTGTTATTAATATAAAAGAAATGAATTGTTCATTATAGTGTGGTACCGTTCTTAATGTGTATTACCAACTTATAACATACCATCTTTATATTTGGTTGCATAAAACGAGGCGGCTCGTCCATAGTCCATAATGGTCAGGGGTTTGGGGGGCAACACACTGGGTCTTGTCCCCCTTTCACCCATTATGGTGGAGCCAGTCCTGTCAAATACGAACACTCACTCAGCTGCTTTTTTTTTGGCTGAGCCAGTGCTCTTTACTGTCAAAGGGAAACAGTGTTTCCCTTTAAAAGTTAATGTTCCCTACCCGTGCAAGCTCATTGAGCCATGAAAGGCTGAGGGCGTTTGCTTCCCCAGCCTCCCATGGCTTATTAGAAATGCTGGCTAGGGAACTGCATGTCTGTTTGTGCGGGGGGCACTCCTGCACACACACAGATAGAACAGGTTGCAGTTGGGCGTCTCGTCCATCTCGCCACCCACGCTCAGGCCCCTCTATGCATGAGCAGAAACTAGGAAGCCTCCTGATTCCTGTTCATGCTATCAGGGGCCTGAGCGCTGCTGAGGAAAGACTCGCGGCAGAAAGTAAGTTTGTTTATGTTCTGTTTTGTTTTAATTTAAATTATGTGTATGGATGCGTGCATGCTTGTGTTGTTAGGTGAATTAATGTATGATGATAGACGCTGGTGTGTATGAGAGCATGATTGCTGTGTGAATATTGTCAAAATGCGTGTGTTTGTATATGCATATATTTATTATTTAAATATGTGTATGGATACGTGTATGCTTGTGTTATGGGTGAGTGCATGATGGGTTCTCGGGTGAATGAGACAGAGAGTGCTTGCTGTGTGTATGTTGTGTAAATGTGTGTGTTTGTATGTCCATGTATTTATTATTTAGATATGTATATGTATGCATGTATGCTTGTGTTAGGAGTGAGTGCATGATGGGTGCTCCTGTCTGTGAATGAGACTATGAGGGCTTGCTCTGTGCATATTGTACAAGTAAGTGTGTGTGTGTGTGTGTGTGTGTGTGTGTGTGTGTGTGTGTGTGTGTGTGTGTGTGTGTTGGTGCTCCTCCGAGATGATTTTGGTGAGTGGGGGTAGGACGTTTGTACAACAAAGGCATTTTAAAATGCCTTTGTTGCACAACCCCCTTCTCCATCAGCCAAAATAAGCTCTCTGACTGAGGTGCTGTGGAGCCCAGGGGACAAGGATGGTATTTTTTTACTGGACATCTATGAGAGATATCTTGTAAAAAATACCATACCTGCCCCCTGTCCCCCAGTGCCTTGCATACACACATAATTACTTTGATTGTATGTGTGTGTTTTGCACTGTGGGGCCAGGGGACAGGCCAGGTATTTTATAACTGGACATCTCTGATAGATGCCCTGTAAACAAATACCATTCCTGCCCCCGGAGCCCCAGTGCATGGCATACACACATAACACATTGATTGTGTGTGTGTGTGAGGAGTTCGGGACCCAGGGGACAGGCATGTAATTTTTTTACTAGGCATCTATGATAGATTACCAGTAAAACAAAACATGACTTACCCCAGTGCCCCCCAGGGCCTCACATACACACACTCACCTTCATCGTGTGGGTGTGAGGCACTGAGGTTCAGGGGGCAGGCATGGCATTTCTTACTAGTTATGCCCAGTATGGAATGCCAGCCCAGTTTGCTGGGATTCCTAGCACCTCACATGCAATGTCAGGCCTGATCCTTAATCCCCAGTGCCTTGCATGTGCACAAAATTGGTTATCTCTGCATGTGAGTTGCTGGAGGGCAATGAGGGAGGGAACACCATTTATTAATGGGCATCTGATAGATGCCCAGTAAAGAATACCATGACTGGGCCCCCCAGCACCTCGCATGCACACAATGTGTGTCTGTGCGGCGCTCGGGGCCTCAGTGGGCGGGCATGGCAGTTTTTCTTTGGCATCTATAACAAATAAAAAATATCATGACTGTACCCTGCGAACCCCGCTTCTGGCATGCATCTGCCCCCTATCACACATAATCACATTCATCATTAATGTGATTATGATAATGTGATTATGTCTGACTGAAAGGCGCTGGCACACAATGGAGCAGCCATAGCATTTTTCACTGCGCATGGTTGATGAAGCCAGCATGATAAGTGTTATTATATAGATAGACTTGCCCTTTAATGCAACCAGTCTAGCCATTTCCCATTGTGGTATGACATTTTATATTGGACAGCTTTGATAAAGCAAGCATGATCCTGTGGATTGCCATTTTGTATTTGGCATCTTTGGTATAAGTATGATTATGTAGCTAGACTGGCATTCCAATGCAGCCAGTCTAGTCATTTCATATTGTGGTATGGCATTTTGTATCGGGCATCATTGGTGAAGCAAGCATAAGTCTTATTATGTAGCTAGACTCGCTTTCCAATGCAGCCAGTATAGCCGTTTCTTACTGAGGCACAACATTTTGTATTGGGCATCTTTGATAAAGCAAGCCGGATGAGTGGTATTATTCTTACTGTGGCATGACATTTTGATTTAGGCAACTTTGGTAAAACAAGCATAAGTGTTAATATGTAGCTAGACTGGCATTGTAATGCAGCCAGTCTAGTCGTTTCTTATTGTGGTTAGACATTTTATATTGGGCATCAAGCATGGTAAGTGTTATTATGTAGCTCGCCTGGCATTTTAGTACAGCCAGATTGGACATGTTCTCATACTTTAACATGCATTGTTAATGGTAAAGCCAACTGGAGTATGTTCTTACGTGGGGATACTGTCATGTATTGGCAGAACAAACATGGACATGTTTTCTTATAGTATCATTGCTGGCATTATGCACAAAGCAAACATGAGTATGTTCTTATATGAGAATAATAGGGTACAATGTTGTAGTCAGCATGGAAATGTATGGGCACATCCAGTGCGAAAATGTTTTATACTGGCACATATTGAGGGAAAAGGCATCATGAAACTGTGTTGGAGAAATACTCCTGTGTACTGTTGGTGACTTGCATCTATTGCATTTAATTTCATGAAAAACCCAATTGCAAAGTGGCTTTTTACCTAATTTTTCTAAAAGGTGTGCTCTAAAATGCACCATTTTCACCCATTATTTAAAAACAAATTCTTGGAGAGAGTACCTCTATGAACCCCCCTTGAGTGGTGCCGGCTCCCTCGCTGCTCTCAATCGCTCGCGCATCTCTGGACAAATATTTACACCCCTCCAGTTAAAGAATTCACCAGCCGCCACTGTAAAAACGTCTAAGAGAAACACTTTGGGCCTCCTTACACGGAAGGCGGTAAACCATGGTGCTGTTAGCACCATGGTTGCCGCCGGTACCATACCGGTACCACCATGGAGAAAAGGGGAATTACCACCCTATTCCAAGGTTGGCGGGGCGGTAATTCCCCCTTTCTCCATGGCCCTTCCCCATTCCCATTTTTGCCCCATAGGGCATAATGGGAATGGGGAAGGCGGTAATTACGGTACCGCAAATTGCGGTACCGTAATTAGCACCAAGGTCCCTTTGCAGGTCCCAACTTTAACCGCTGGTCTACACCAGGTGTTAAGGTCGGGTCCCGCAAAGGGACCTCGTAGTAGGGCGGTAAGGGTTAACAGTCACCGGTACCCTTACCGGTGACCATTAACCCTTACCGCCTTCCGTGTAATGAGGCCCTTTATGTTTTTCACAACTAATTTGCAATATCACTGTCCCAAAAATCCAAAACATAGTTAAAGTGACAATATGCTAGATTACTTGCGATACGTTATATATTTACATCTAAGCTGACAGTTGTCACAGGTGGCACTGAAATACACAGAGGGTCTCATTATGGGCCTGGTGTCGGTAAAACATGCAGGTTGCCGCCGGATCTGTAATGAAATACCGGTAATTTTGTGTCTGTACTCCTGCTCTCTATATTTCAGAGGAGAGGCACAGAGCACCCCAGACAAAATTCTCTATGCGGTAGCTATGGTCGAGCAATCAAGTCTTAACCTCTCAGGAGGTGATGCAGGCTGGTTTTAAGTATAGTGTAGTCCCCAAGCCCCCAAGAAAGGAATTTCCACACACTACGTTAGTGAAAACACAGTCTTTATATAATTAAGGTTCAAGGTTATATACACAATCACAATAACTCACTTTGTGCTCAGTTAATCTACAATGGCAAATATATACATAGTTCTACGTGGTACCACAGTTACTACGAGGTTTCACTAAAGTGAAGTAATAAAGTAATAAAGTGAACCAACAATAGACATTGGAGGAAAATCAGTTGGTTAGAACATATAGGCAGGATACTGGCCCAATTTACCTAGACACAGTCTGTCTGGAGATCCCCCCACCTGGGATACCTGTAAATAAAGATATTATACAAACCCAGTCCATATATTGTTCACAAGAGTGTTATTTCCTTCTAAATAGTTCTACAACACCAATGTACCTGGAATAGCAGAGTTTGACGTCGGGTCGTCGACGGATCCTTCTTGAGCGGCTCCCTTTAAGACAGGAGCCACGGATCGTCGAGATCCCACGAGGAAAAAAAGGGTGAACACTGTCTTTGGGGCAGCAGATTTGGTTCTTGCGGTGCTCATTGACAATTGGTTGAAAACGTCCTGCAAGCTGAGGCATGCGGTGCACCTCGATGACGAGTGTTTACTGCCACAAAGAGTTAATGAAGAACTTTGGCCCAGCAAGGGTGTTGAGTCGTCTGGCGTCTCTGCGGTCTTTGGGTGGCGGGAAGCCCACCGGCGGATTCTCCTTGGTTGTTGGCGGTTTTGACTTTCTCCGGCAGGATGAAAGCGGTCGACGAGGATGAGCAAGGGAGTCCTTGTTTCAATGTTCTTAGGCAAAGGAGCAATGCGGCTCTGGTCGGCGATGACGGTCGTCGACGGTGATGGACTTCAATGTCCGGGCGCTTCACTTCGTGATTCCGCGGCGGTCCCTGTCTCCGGTCGGCAGCCTTTCGAGTGTCTGATGTCCAGGGAGCTTTGGCAAAGATCAGCTGGTGCACAATGATCCCTCGAAGCTCGGGAAGAGGTCTCCTAGCCAGGTCCTCTATTGGATCAGTTCCTTTGAGGCACAACAGCTTTCAGATTAGCGAAGGACAGCAGCAGATCTTCTTCTTCCAGTGGGCTTCAAAGTTAAGCATCAATTTTGACTTCAGATTCTGAACGATTTCTAGCAGTGAGAAGCCCCCAGATATACTGCTGATCTCCCATTCACTCTGCTGGATCACACTCAGGCAACCAATACTTCAGAAGGGCATTGAGGCAGTCAGGCAGCCAATTGGCTCACAGTGCGTTCAGGACATTCTTCTCCATCTATACACTCACAACACAGAATGTGGATTCGTACAAGCACTCCGCCATTCAGCACTACACACTGTATTCATACCTGTTTTGGGCTTGGCCCCATTGGGCCTCATTACGAGGTAGGAGGTAGCCATGGTGCTATTAGCACTATGGCTACCCCCTTACCGCATTCCGGGTCCGGGTTCTCGAAATAGGGACTTACCGGGTCATTCCAACCTTGAAGGACCTGGTAAGTCCCCATTCCGGGAACCATTCCCCATTCCCATTCGAGCCCCCATAGGGCTCAATGGGAATGGGGATGGAGCTAAGAACGGTACCGCAATTTGCGGTACCGTTATTAGCTCTGAAGTCCCTTAACGGGTCCCTTCCATAACGCCTGTAAAACCAGGCGTTAAGGAAGGGACCCGCTAAGGGACCTCGGAATAGGGTGGTAAGGGATTACTGGCACCGGTGTCCTTACCGGTGCTGGTAATCCCCTACCCCCTACCTCGTAATGAGGCCCATTGTGTCAAACACCAGATACTAGACACCCATAACAAGGAATGCGGATTCTTCACAGACTCCATTTACCCAGATCCCACCCCACGGGCGTACCCACAATATACAGTCATTGGGAAGGCTCCAGCCGGTCTGGCCTGGGCTTCCCCACAACACCATGAGCTTCATTACGAGGTAGGAGGTAGCCATGGCGCCATTAGCGCTATGGCTACCCCCTTACCACATTCCGGGTCCGTGTTCCCGGAATGGGGACTTACCATGTAATTCCGACCATTCCGGGAACCATTCCGCATTCCCATTTGAGCCCCCATAGGGCTCAATGGGAAGGGGGAAGGCGGCAATAACAGTACCGTAAATTACGGTACCGTTATTGACCCCGGTGTCCCTTTGCGGGTCCCGTCCTTAACGCCTGCTAAAAGCAGGCGTTAAGGAAGGACCCGCAAAGGGAACTCGTAGTAGGGCGCAAAGGGATTACCGGCACCGGTGTCATTACTGGTGCCCGGTATCCCTTTGCGCCCTACTTGTAATGAGGCCCCATATGTGGAACTTCCACCCAACAGCCAGTCAGGTGAAAGGGACAGAGTCAGGGCTTCCCGGGACTTCGGGAAAAGTAAGGTAACAGGCGACAGAAAGCAAGAGACCAAAGGGGTCATCTTGTTTCCTCTCAGGAATCCACTGGTTCCAAAGACAGAGTTCTGGGCATCCCAAAATGGAGGATGCGCAGGGCACTTGTCAATTCAGCACGGAGCTGCCACCAGCCCGTACCCTGATCTGTGGGCCACATTCAGGTGCCCAAAAACATACACTTGGGGTACAGGGTCGTACTCCCACCTATGGGTGCCATAAGGGTATGTTCACCAAACCAAAAAGAGGAAAAGCCGCACCGCCAGGAGTCACACGTGAACTCCTGTGCGGAAAATAAGACAGAGCATACATGATAAGGCAATAAAGGACAAGGATACGGAGGCCCTGTCCCTCCGATGCATTTCCATCATCACACATGGCATTTTTAATTGCAAAGCATTAAATTAATTAGAGCATTAATGTTCCTGTGCACTGTTGGTGACGTGCATGTATTGGATTTTTAGATTGGTGTTACCCTACAAAACAATAGCAAATGCTCTGGATTTTTAGCCAATTTTTCCCAGAAGGTGTGCTGTATAGTGCATTAAAACACATATTTATATCTTTCTCCTAGTGCAGTGTGCGGTGTGCCCTTGCAGCAGCATGGTCGTGTGTATTGAGCAAGCTTGGTAGTCTAGGTCAGCCCAAAGTGTGGCCCAAGCTGGGATTTGTTGCTGAGTCTGGGAGAAGCCCCCTCAGAATGCCTCGCGGGGGGGGGGGGCACATTTTGTGCTATGCCGCTGCTACTGTCTATGATCTTTTTCCTTCAAAAATCTTCCTTTGTGTAGGCTATCATACTTCTCTCAAAGACTTCCTAACTTTCCCAACTCCAACCAGATGTTAGTGTTCTAATGGGAAAGTTAGGGATTGTACCTTACAGTTACTCTGTAAGATTCACCTAGTTCCACTCACATCCATGGTTATCTTGCCCTTCTACACTACCTACCTTCTCTTCTCGACTCTTCCCCACCAGCCTTTTGTTCCTGCAATGTTTCTCTCAGTTTCCTCCTGCCTCCATTTTGATGTTATATCTTCTTCTCCTCCCCCTCCTTCTACATCTCCTTCTCCCCCTACTGTCCCTCCTCCCCCACTACTATGTTGAAGTGAGAGGCAGGTCAAAATGGGCGAGGCCGTGAGGGAGACCCCAGACAGGGCCACAGTTTTGGTCCAGGGAGTCAACAGACCCGGTGGGGGGGGTGTTCTATACTCAGACGGACTGGGTACCCACTCTGGCAATAACAGGCAGACTGCACTGCAAAGTGGGAGCACAATGAAGGCACCAAAGTCTTAGCAGACACTAGGAATATATTTATTACAGGAAGAGGAGTAAACTCATTGCCAGCAAGATAAATTAGACACACTGGACTAGCTAGGCACACCCAACGGCATAGAACACGGGGCTTGGGGAGTTACCTTTAGAATTAGGGGGAAAGGGAAACAGGGAAGGGTTGGAGAGGGAGTTGGAGTAGGGGCTGTTAGAGATGGCAAGGGGGAAAAAGAGAGAGGGGCAGGCAAAAGGCACAGAGAGGCAAGCAAGGGGCAGGGCAGAGGCTGAGAGCCATGGTGTCCCACTAGTGGGAAACAGAGCAGGTTGGGGAGGAAGGGAGCTGGGGGAGAAGGATAAGGTCAAACAGGGGGAAGGGTACCTGATAGAAGGACATGGGCTACGTACGCCTCTGCCCCCAACCCACACGGTCAGCACATCACCCTGCCATCAGCCAAAAAGAGGAGAGCTGTTCTCTCTCCTCAGTTCTTATATTAGGCTGTCGCTCCCACCCAGGAACACAACATGTGGTTGCCAGGGATACGTTTTTGTGTTTGGTCTCCAGGGAAGGGGAGTCCAGGCAACTGGTTTGTTTGGTTGTTCAGGGACAAGTTTCGTTGGTTTCTAGGAGAGATGGGATGCAGCGCTGGACACACATTTTCAGGTATGCTGTGTGATTCCCAGATCAGGGGGTTGCAGTTGGAGCCCAGAGGGGAGGTTCATTGTAGGGTATGGGGAGATTAAATTATAAAGTGCAGACCGGTTGGGGCCCCAAGGGGAGGTAATTGTTGGGTGTGGGACAAGTGGCTTCCAGAGCCCCCAACCCATGATGGGCACAACAAGTGGAACTGTTATGCAGGGCTCAGAGAGGACAGGACAAAGTAGGGGTGGATATTACAGGGTTGGACAAGTGGGTAAAAAGGTCAGGCCAGATTGCTGGCTCTCGAATTCTGTTAGCTGGGCGGGGAGCAGGTTTAATGACAGGGTTAAGTGGTTTTCTTTGGTGTCCTTTCCCAGGGCTGGAAGAATTCCACAAACCCCCCACATACCACATGTGCAGGGAACAAAGTGGACTAAGCCCAGTGGCACACACCGGGGAACATGCAAGCACTTGACAGAAATAAACATTGAGCATAAACAGTGCACCAAATATACAGTCATATTCAGTGCAAGGTGGAAAATACATTTGGGAAACATGAAAGTCACGCAATACATTGGTAAAATGATAACCCCCAGTAAACAAGTGGCACATGGATACTGCCATTTCCACAGCACCCCTCTGGTCTCAAAACGAACCACATCAACTGGGCTGGTGACCAGCAGCGGGGTAGCACAAGAGGGTAAAAAGTGGGTAAAAAGGTCAGGCCAGATTGCTGGCTCTGGAATTCTGGTAGCTGGGTGGGGAACAGGTTTAACAACTGTGTCAACTGGTTTTCTTTGGAGTCCTTTCCCAGGGCTGAATGAATTCCACAAACCCCCCACATGGTGCAGGGAAAAGAGTGGACTAAAGCCAATGGCACACACCAGGAAAATTGCAAGCACTTGACAGAAATAAACATTGAGCATAAACAGTGCACCGAATGTACAGTCATATTCAGTGCACGGTGGAAAATACATTTGGGAAACATGAAAGTCATGCAACACATTGGTAAAATCAAAACCCCCAGTAAACAAGTGACCTATGGATACAGCCACTGCCACAGCTCCTCCTACACTATTATTCCTCCTACATGACTACTACTCCACCCACAGTACTACTAGCATCATTCCTCCTGCCACACTACTAACACTCCTACATGACTAATTCTCCTGCCACACTATTACTCCTCCTCCTACCACACCCAGACATAAACACTCACCTTCCACCCTGTACCATTCATTTCATAATCATTCCTTACACTAACTTCTATTCCCCTGCCACACAAACACGCACACTCACATTTCAGTACCCTTTCACTCACTAAGCCAGTACTTCACCTTTTTCCAACAAATGCCTCCACACTCAAACACTCCTTTATTCCTCCTGCTGCTCTCTTGGTCAACTTGCACTTTTGACCCCACTCAGAAAAGCCACACTTTCTGCTTCCTGTCCCCTGCTTAAATTTCCATCCCACTGACTTAATTTGCCTGCTTTCCCTAGCCAATCCTGATATATCTTCCACTCCTGATTGGTGGATGTTCAGGAGGAGGTCTTTACAAGTGACCTAAGTCCTGATCTGAAGGTGTTATAATAAATAATAAATAATTTCGCATTTATATAGCGCTACGAACCCTCAGGTATCTGAGCGCTGTTATATTCTAAAAAGGTATTAAATAGGGGGCTAGGCCCTGCCCACTTTCTCTGAGCTGAGCCACTGCGGTTCGACCATGGCGGGGCTGCCAGCTTAGTGTCCCAGTCTGTGTCTGGGTTTCCATGGCAGTCATTCTCCCCTGTGTCTATAATCTCTGATGGGCTTCTGGCCCCTCGTGTCTGTAGTCATCTAAATTGAATACAAGTCTCTGGTTGAGTACCTGCGTGGGTGCCGAAGCGAGTCTCTAATTGGCACCTGCATGTGGGGTTCCTACGACGCCACTCTCTCCCAGTATACTGGCCTTTCTACACAGTTCACAAGAAATTGTATACATCATGATCTTTGTTTCACCCTAGGTTGACCATCTGAAAGAAAAAGAACTTCTGGCTTTAAGTTGCCTCAATGATTTTTTGTTTATCCCCCCCTTCTTTCATTGGACTTCACCTTTTATATTCCGACAAACCATAATTTGGTTCCATGTTCATTTCCAGACAGACTTTTTAAAAAAGTAATTCCCAACTCCTCCCCACCTATTGTAACCCTCCCCCCAAATATTTTGATTCGTTTTTTTAAAGTAATATCAGTGTCGGAAAAAGTCTGTCGGCAAATGTACTGGATACCCCATAATCTCGTAGCATCTCCTCCTTGATGACAATGATACCAGTGCACTGATAATTGGTACTTCCCATCCATAATCTTGAAGGTTTTAATGACAGGCTTGGTCTCACATCTTTTTCCATTCCCCCTGTACTGATACTTGTGAACCCCAATTTTACACTAGTGCCGCAAAAAGGAGCATTCAGTTGATATGGGATGGAAGTTGTTGGTTTTTTTCTGATCTATTTCATAAGGGGGATGTCCAGTGTTTTCATTTATTTATTGGTCATTTGTAATGCGCCTATACACAAGTGTTTCGAGGCGCAGCAAGACGAGGGGTTTAGGGGGAACAGGTAGAAGAAAAGTAGTAATACCAATGGGCCATGCGACATTCAGATTGTGAAAGTGCTGTAGCGAGAAGTGCCTGGGGGGAGGTGGGGAAAGTGCAGAAATTGGGTAGGAGGGTCCGGGTGGGAGGGCCCATGAGAAGAGAGTGCCAGGGGAATCCAGGTGGACAGGGCTAGGGGGAAGCAGAGAGTGAAGGGGGTCCGCAAATATGTGCCAGTTAAGGGACCGGAGTCGCTCTAAAGGGGGGAAATCCAGCCAGCCAAGAGCTGTGTCAAGTTTTTCCAATGCACGGAGGAATTTCGAGTGAAGGAAATAAGTAGATTTTACTATAAGCAACTACGACATTTGGGTGTCGCACCGGACTAATGCGTTTACGGCTTTCCATCCTATAACTGAATTTGAGAACCGTATTGTGGTTTATATGGGTCAGAAGGGCATTATATATGTTCTTTAGAAATCACTTCAGATAACTGCCTTGTGGGTTCATTGGGAATTTGTGGGAAAATTCAACTTGTTCCTGGGCCATACACTGGACGGAAATGATTGGAAACATGTATGTCTCAGTATTCCTAAAATGTACACTACTATGCCGTTGATGAAAGTTAATTATATCATGGTGTACTGGTCTCCAGAACAATGACATAGGTGGTGTTTTGAAATCTCTGTGAGATGCTGGGGGGGTGTATTCAACAGGGCAATTTAATGCATGTTTTATTTAACTGCTCTCTTACTACTGTGTTTTGAAACAAAGACTTGGTGGGAATCAAACAGATGCTTTGCTCCCCTATACTGGAAGATCCCAGGCTTATAATTATGGGAAAGAGACTCAAGCACATGGGGACAATGAATCCTAAGGACTGATGTGTACTTAATTTTCTACTTACAATTGCTAAACTGTGTTGGCAAAGCTTGGATTAAACCTGATCCCCCAGGTAAATACAATGGCTTCAGAAAATGTGGGATATAATATCATTGAAGAAAATTACCCATACCGACGCAAATAGTGTTCTTAGGTAAATGGCTTCTAGTTATACAATGTATCACCGATGACTACAGACTGGTGCATCCTCCTAAATGCTTGAGAGCGCTTGACCTAATTGGTTGATATTAATTTTTAATTGGTTCCTCCATTTTTCATACTAATATTGAGCCTGAAGACTGCTGGAAAGATGACCATGTTAGAGTTTGGTTACTTGATATATGTTTTTCTCAGCCTCTCTTTTAACAAACTCAATGGTGGAAGAAGGTGAGAGGGCGGAGAGGGGTTTTGAATCTTTTGGTTGTTATTAGACGGTTTGTCAAGTTCTTCATACGCACAATGTTCCTATTTTTCACGTCTTCGATGTGTGCTTATTGTACATGTGTTTTTTTAAAAATCAATAAAACCTTGTTTTTACAAAAATGAAAAGGAATGTACTTTGAAAAATAATCCAAAAATAGGTTTTGAACTTTTGCTGTGGCCAAATTCATGGAACATTTGTGTTCTTAGCGTAGGGTAAAGACTCATTACGTTAAGATCGAGAGTTTCTGTTGGCCATATCATTTGGACCGTTCTTTTTAGATTAGGGAGTTCCTGGAGGGGCAAGGATTTGTCACTATTGAGTTCAACCCGTCCTGACACAGTTTAATTGAGAAGTACATCTTTAGTTGAAGAGATTCACCTAGTACCTATTAGGTGATTAACACTAGCCCTGAACATTTTGTTAATTAACGTAAGGATTTTGTAGAACCATAAGTCAAGAGTGATATGTATCTCTACCTGGAGTTCTCGAAAGCAGCCACTGAAAGTCTTACAGCAGAAGCGGTAGAAGTCTGCTGTCCCATCGAAAACACTTTTGTTAACCCTTCAACCAGAACATCCATGGGGATACTGCCAAACATTGCCTAGCATCCTGACGTGGTCTAATAATGGCACAGCTGAGGATCAGAGAAGATATAGAAGCCTCCAGCAAAGACATTTATTTATAATTGTTCATTTATAACATGCTTAATACCAGGAGTGGGTTCTAAGTGAAGGATTGGGATTCGAACCTGTGTTGCGCTGCATTGTCTTGCTTCAACAACAAATGCATTGGATGTGGATTTAGCCTTGTTGACAAAAGGAACTGTCCAACTATTACAATCCCAACAAGATGGTGATGAAACACATCCAGCCCTCCCTCCTCTATCCGCCTCCTTCCCGTGCCACCCAGCTCTGCCACCTTCTTCTTCTGATTTTTCCTGGCAACCAGAGTCAGTTCTGTTCAAGGTCAGTTTGCTAGGTCAATTTACAGGGGATAAGGCTTCCATTTATTCATCACTTTTATTCTGGGAGTTGTAGTCCTGCATCAGAGCAATTCAATTAAATGGATTAAAGTAAAAGCAAAGCCTAGGAATGGAATGAATGTGACATGGAGTCATCTGGGAACCTAAAGGTCGTACCTTTGGGCTCATCTAAAACATGACCAGCTCGCCACATGCTCGCTTTAAAAAGATTTGCAGACATTGTGTTCTCCTTCATAAATGCTGTCAAACAGTGTTCCTTATATTTTTTGGAGTCTTGCAGATTTGTTGCATAACACTGTTACCACCAGGTACGTCATTTGGGGGTCACCAGGGGTCGCACCTCTGACCCCTTAGTTATCTATTGCTACCTCTGCGGTCACCCTTTCTACCCCTAGAATTTTAAATTGAAGCTCCGGGAATGTGGCCAACACCATGTGTCTTTTTGTTTCTGGATTGGCTGACTTTCTTGTTCGGGCCTCTTAAAAAATAACAGGGGGTTCCACAAGTGTATCACTTTGAACAGTGACCCTAAATAAGAAAGAATAGGAATAACAAATAATTTCTCTTTCTGGAATTCTATACAATAATTGCTACACTCTTTAAAGGTTTATTTCAGGCACGCTTCAGGGGGCGAGTCACTGATTTAGTGTGTTCTTAAACACCTCAAATTCACAATGCAGAGAAAAACTTAAATCATTTAGAGTAGATTAAGCATCCATTTTGGACCATGTATTTTGCTTTTTTGTTGCAGTTATAGCATGTTTTTTTCTGCTGTTATCTCAGTTACCATCATCACAAGATATTCCATCTCAGTGTCCTTGGTCACTTGACGAAATCCTTGTGCCTAAAAGCTTGTATAAAGTGTAGAAATGTTTGACCAGAGCACATAAAGTGGCCCTTGATTCCATTGTACACAAACAATTGAAAAGTGGCTAAGCACACCCAGTTCCAATATTGAGAGTAAAGGTTAAAGTTTACGGAACACAATTCCAGCTAGGAGAAATGTAAGATGTGTTAAGGGTGCACGGGAGAAATCTATGACTCTAGCATCAATAGTCAACATATGAATTGCAAACCAAAAAAGTGTCCACACCTTGTGGACACTCCCGTCCCATGCACACCTCTATTTACTGAAAAATATTTTCAGTCAGAATTTTAATCTGTTGTGATAATGTTCAAGTTCTTCCACAAAGGTTTTTTATGCACCCAAGTAGTGTCCAGAATCTTAATTAGTGTATTTCATAAACAATTTACTTGGTATATACATGATTCACTGACTGCCTCAATCAGTTTCAACAATGATATGTTTTGTTACTTCACTGTTACTTTAATAAATACATATCATTGTTGAAACGGACTGAGAGTTCTGTACGTCTGCTTGCATTCACAGTCATCTGGTGATATGGGCCTATACACACTGATATTAACGATACATATGGTGATCCATTCTTGTATGAACTGTAGATCACATTACAGCGATATTGTAACCATATTTTTCATAGTGTACAGGAACAATGCTATGTGATGCCACTTCCTGTTTTTGTAAGAGTTGAAAGGTCGTGTTCCATTACAATGACATAACTTCCTGTGATGTCATCAGAGGTCAAGGGCTGTGTGATGTCACTTCCGCCACCCCTGGCATTTTGGTGAAACGGGGTCCCTGGTTACCACGCACGTTCAATATACAAATGTGGCCATTTCTCCTTAACAATATCGAAAGCAAGTCTTTTCATTCTGGCAACAAAAAGCAATAATGCTACCATTTAAAGGTGCGCATGCAGGTACCAGGGCAACACCCAGAAAGAAAGGCAGGGTTGCAGAAAGTCGATTGAACGTC
Organism: Ambystoma mexicanum; assembly: GCF_040938575.1. Lineage (NCBI taxonomy): Eukaryota > Metazoa > Chordata > Amphibia > Caudata > Ambystomatidae > Ambystoma > Ambystoma mexicanum. The sequence goes on along the minus strand of NC_090922.1, from coordinate 1,301,395,470 downwards.
AAGCGACTGTCATTATCTTATAATTCTATTTTGGCTGTGGATTGTTAACGTGCTGTTGCCACACAAATGACCTTTTCAGGGTGCCGTATGTCAGCCTGCCTGAAGCTTACCAGAAACCACCCTTCATTATTTAAACACGACTCCGAGCCTCTGCATTTCAAAGGGCTATTCAAAATTATCCCCATTTAAGCCGCGAATGCAATATTCCCCTGTAACCTCCTCTTAATGGAAACAGTGGTTCTTTGTCACAGCGGTCAAAGGAATTGTGATTTATTTGCACGCAGGAAGCCATCGCAGCAGGGCGCGTGCGATGACACAGGCACGGCGAGAGTGCCTCCTGGCAGAGCGAGAGAGAGACACACACAAGCGAGCAGCAAAAGAAAAAAAACGCTTTGCGACTCCTCCACCCCCACACGCGTTTAACCCTCTCTCCTTGCACAGACATTTCTGTTGTCGTAATTCGCAGGCATATTGGGGAAGGTAAAGCCTATGCATATTTTTTTTAAAAGAATAATAAGCTAGCAGGAAGCATGGGGGATGTGAAAAGTGTTTGGAATAAGCTGATGGTAAAGAAGGGAGACTGTAGAGACGTGAGTCAGGCGAGGAGGTGAAGTGGGGGGTGGGGAAGCAGCACACACGTATGAGCTTTGGGAAATGAGGTGGTTGAGTCAGCATGGGAGCCGCGAGACAGGTTAGCATGACTGAGAGTCTAACTGTAAACGGGCGAGGCGGGTGCTATGCTGCCACATAACTGTTAATGAAGCTCCAGTTTCTTGGGTCAGCATTGCAGCGTTCGACTTTAGGCATTTGCGTAGGTATCGGTGACTATGTATGTCTATATTGTGATAGCACAGGTGCAGCCCATCAAAACATTGCATTCAAATGCAGATCACCCGATAGTTTTAGTTACTTGCGCATTTCGATTGTGAACGATGAAACTACAAGAAGGCTAGCACAGTGATGTGAGCTAAAATGCAGGGACTGCTGAACACATCATGGCGCAATTTATTCAGAGCTGCCAAGAGCCCCATTCATTCATACTGCCTATATATTCCACAGCGCTTAACAGGGATCTTTTACGCGCACCCTCACCGAGGGGTCAAGCAGGTATGGTCATTGGAGGTTCCGGTACACCCCATCATTCCTTCTTCCCCTTCCCTTTCGTGTTCCCCGCCGTCACCTGTACATAGGCCAGTTCTTGGTTCTGGCACTTCTGTCAGTCAACCATGGGTGGGGAAACTTTAGGCCTCATTATGAGTTTGTCGGTAAGGCCGGTGGGCTAACGGTCAAATACGTTTAGCGCTACCTCCGCCCAGTGAAGCAGAAATACTGCAAGATTACAAGTGCTGGTAACGCAGTCTTAGCCCCCATTTTTGTAGCCTATAGTAGGACTCCATTGTGATTTTGGTGGATTTATTAAACGCAGTAATTCCGCCATGGAAAAATCCACCAATTGCTGGCATTGCAGTTTACCCTGGTTGAGATAACTTCCACTTCAAGGCCACAGCTATAATTTGGCAGAGCTGGAAAGGTGGCAGTAATCCCGCTACTGCCAAAAAAAGTGTTGGTAATGGAATTAACACCACTTTTTTGCCACACCACTGAACTTGTTATGAGGTCCAGGTGAAGGAACCTCCACGCTTTCATGAACCCATCTAGAACTGGTGTGCCGCCGCATGCAGTGAACAGAGAATGGTGCACATAAAAAGGTGTGAAATGCCCTCTGTTTATTTATCTATTTATTTATTTATTTATTAGCATTTATAGAGCGCACAGCAGCCCTTAGGCATCGTGGCCCTGTTACAAAGACTTGCTGGTTACAATGAAAGTGGTGAGCATATTGGTTACAGGCAGTGCAATTCATTGTGAGCCAAAGAGGATCGGATCAGCTGGGCCAGCAGGGGAGCAGGTGCAGTAAGCGGGGAATGGAGAGGAGTAGGTCATGGTGGGGTGGCAAGTGGACTGTGGAGTGGAGGGATGAGCATGAAGGGGAATGTGAAGGGGGGGATGGTGGAGGTTCTGGGGGTGTGCCCCAGAAAAGGGGAGTGGGCAGATAAGGTCAGGGGTAGGAGGTGCAAATGGGTGTGGGCTCAAGGGATGTACCCCAGAAATGCAGGAGGGTACGTGGGCTAAAAAGACATCAGTTTCGCAACTCCCATGGCACGAGAGTCTCATTGCAACAGGAGTTGGGTAAAGGATCATTTTTGCATCATCACAAAAACCATGCAGTCCATCAGACATTTATGGGCTAACTAATTCTGCGACCACACAACAATATAGGAGAAAATGGCTTTATGTAGAATGCTTGGTGTTTTGGGGAGGGTTTCCTCCCACTTTTCATGATCAGCATTTCATTTGAACCATTAGTAGAGATCACACATGCATGCTTAATACCACAATCATACAACTTCCTCCCCTTCCCCATGCACATTTCCAGGTGTTTTTCTAATTTATGTTTTGCCCTCTGCCTTTACCCCCACCGGCAACGGTCTGGCAGTAGATGCCCTAGACAGGGACACAATGCGACACCATCTAAACCTGCTTCAGCATCATAAGTAAGAGAGATATCATTATTTTATCAGGGTGTTTTGTTTTGTGTACACCAAGTCGAAATATGTGTTTTGATAGGCAATGCACACTTTTAACTACAACCGCATCTGTCTTCGTGAGCCAAGTACGACAGGGGAAGGGATATGGGCCGCATTTAGTCAGAACAGCAGGGGTAGGAAAGGTACTGCCACTAACTACCAACTATCTTTCGTCAAACTGTATGTCTAACTAAGAATTCATAATGTTGGGCAGCTGTTAATGTAACCCTGAATCACGCCTCCTTACAATTGCATGCACCAGCGCCTCGATGCCCAAGGGCTGCAGCGCGCTCAACAAAACCAAATAAATAAATAAAATAAATAAACTAGCCTTATTAAAAACCTGCCCTGCTGCATACACTCTGAACTAAACACAACCATACCTGTACAGCACAACAAACCGCACGAGCACAACAAACCGCACGCACTTCGCAACACCCCAATAATGAAACAACACCCCAATAATGAAACAAACCACACATAGTCTTGCCCAAAACTCATGGTGGCTACCAACCAAAAAGCACGCCTACACTTAGCGAAGTGTCACCGAGCTGAAGCTGCCAACAGCAAAGACAGCCCTCTTGCTCTTCCCCCACTCAGTCCTACTAACTTAACCCCCGTCCCTTCTTTACAGATCCGCCAGAGCGCCAAGAGACAACTCAGTGCACAGTACGAGAACCTTTAACATAGCATAACATAACAAAACGCTGCTGGAGGCATTTCCATTTTTTCAGAAATGTAATGGAAAAGTACAGTGTGAGAACATTGAGGAAGAGTAAAACAAATGACACAAAGGGGCCATTATGCACTTGTGTGCAAATGGGCATAGCCCACCTTGTGCATCATTTTCCAAAAGAAAATGATCCCCTAGGCTTCCTGTTAAGAAAAAGGTGCTTATATGCCAGTTCTGTATGTACGCCTCCAATGGATGGTGCATTTTGCAAGCTCTGCCACGTCCAGAAACAGATAGAGCCTGTCCCCACCTTTTTCCAGTAATTGGTCTGCTTACTCTCATTAATGCTTAGTAGCAATTGCGTCTAGCTCCTGCTCATTTATATCGACTGTTACATCCAGCTCCCGATACTGCACTGCAATAGGTGAAAGCAGAAATTCCTGCCTATGACTGGAAACAGAGTTACTTATTACCTTTAACAGGTTGAGCTTGCTCACACTTATACCAAGTAATGGTAAAACCAGTGCTGCCCTTTCTATAAATAGGTGTAGGCTGCTACCGCCCATGTCCAATTACAAGCACAGACAGTTTACCCCCATGTCCAGTAACCTGTATGTTCATCTATCCTCCCATTAATTGCAAGAACTGGTGCAACTACATGGCCTGAATTTGTATTTGTATTTATTTGAAGAACAGAGATGTCAATTTCCAACAGAAATGACTCACAATAATACATTTACAGATGGCAGAGGCATTCCCACAAACAGTGTGTGAGAAACCACATCCCAGGTTGGCCCTGAGGTTACTCTACTCAGGTGGCCAGGGGAGGGCCATCACTTTTGAATGACAACATTGAGGGTGGACAGGTGAGGGCGGGTCACCTGGGTTGGGGAGCCCGGAGCTATACATCCGAGAGACACACAGGCGAGACGCGGTATCTGATTAGGATAACAGGGGGTGAGGAAGACATCCCGAAAGACTTTATAGGATATTTGGGTCTATCTCTCTTGAATAAGGAAGAGAAGTCTGATCATAATAGTATGACGAGGGTGGAGAAATACGGGAACCAGAGGGACCAGAATCTGGTTTGCTATAACATCAATGGGTTCTTCCTAAATTCAAGTCAAAGGACTTCTTAGCCATATCAGCCCAATTATTACAAATTGCCAATAAAGAAAGATGAAATGGGGAAAGGGGAATTGCCCTTAACATATAAAAATCAAGCCAGGTGTTCCCCTTCTCCCCGATATCAACCATACTATTACCCTTCGCCCTGCAAGAACCCTCATTGGTCTTGTCCCATCTCCCCCTCCCATTTCTAACAAACACTGAGATGAGGAAGATGCAACTAAGATCAATGAGGATTACCCATTGGAAAAGCGTTGGGAAACAAGACAGGACCTACTACTGCTACTACAACCTACCACTGGGCTGCCCCACTAATGGAGTCAGGTATAGTCAGACACTTTATCCCAACTGTGCACACCTGACTCTTTCCTACACTATAAAAGGTGGAGTTCTGCTAGAAGCAGCGAGCGAGCTGGGTATGCAGTCTGGACCACAGAAGCCAAGGAGCAGAGAGCAGCAGGAGCTGAAGCCGGGAGGAGAGCAGCATGTTGAGACACTGGCTCGGTGTGTGTGAGGGGCTGCAGCATGGCTAGGGAGCTGTGCCTCCAAGGTGTCAGAGTGAGGCAGCCTGTATCCTGCTGGTGACCTTTCTGCAAAGGGCTCATTCCCTTGGGACCTGTGCCTGCCCCCAATCTGTCTGAGGGGCAGGTGGTGAGACCCTGACCTCAGCCCCACATATCCAAAGGGAGCAATGTTCCTTCTAATTATTTTTCACTTAGTGCGGAAATGCTTAGCTTTCGTGCCCAAATTATTTTCCATGTGGTCAACTAAATTACAAGGTAAGCTACTTTGTGAGCATGCGTAGTTGGTGAGCTACCATCTCCAAAGAGGTTGCAACAGAATTGCTCCTTCCCAACCACTGCAATTCTTTACAAGTCAGTGTAAAAGGTGCATCTTGAAATACTTTTTCCCAACATATAGGCTTAAAAAAAGACAAATGTTGTATATGGTTATACAGAGAGCTCATCAACCAGTCCAAAACTTCAAGAAATGCCATAGTTCCTTACCAAAATTACTCATGTGCAGAGATACCAAATGTGTATGCACAGAAAAGCTTTGTATGGTCGGGATAAATAATAGGTTTAGTTGTGGCTATTCAGTTGTTGACACTGCTTAGAGACAATGCAGAAAGTGTGTAAAACCATTTGTAAAAAAATACTCATGTTTATTTCATAAAAGCAAATATCACTTATCACTGATGTGGCTGTCAAACAATTAAGACAGGATAACATTTTTGCAAAGGAAATAATGGCAACTAAAAGGAATGTGTCAGAAAACTTGCAAAAAGGAATTCATGTGCCACCTGAATGAAGTAATTCAAGGGCCAGGAGAACATGCCTCAAAATGTGTGTATGGACGATAATTGCATTTAAACAACTGCACCACATAATATGATGATCAGAATTCCTGTGCTTCTACTTGCTATCCACATTACATGGTCCTGTGAGTTGTGACATTTGCTCAAAACCAGCCTTGCATCTAAGAGGCATATACACAATCCATTGTTACTCCCTAAAAATAGGAAAATCTGGCCAACAAAAACGGGAAACCATGAACATATAGGAACATACCCCCTGCTTCTACCCACATAGTTCCTCTGATATTTTTTTGAATCAGTGACCTTCAGAGCAGTGGCATTGGTAGAAACTCAAATAATACTACTGCCCAATCTCAAGAGGAATTTTAAGGCGAAAGAACATATTTTATTAAACATGAAATATCCCCACTGGCAAAGCTAATAACTTTTTCACCCCCTTGAAAAATCATTTGATTCGGAGTAGGGAGTAACATCATATCAGAGCCCTCCTTGTAACCCTGGCATAGGCAGTGATATGACAGGATACATAAAACAGCTTACAGTTTTGCCCAGCCTTTCTCACCACAGCCTAGACACAATTTCACTAGAGTCTTACTGAGGTGTAGTGCCTGTCTGTGATGTGATGTAGATGGTGATGTCACGTGGAGTGTTCATGAGTGAATGGTGGAATGTTCTGTGTGAGTGTTCTCAGTGGTGGCAGTTACATCTGGCCTGCCTGGGTGATTGGAGCCGGTGCTGTCCTAGCATTTGTCTTGTATCTATCTTCATGTCATATATGTAACTGCAACTAAGAAGCTAGTATTAAACCTAGGATTAATCAGCCTTGAACCTGCATCATTTCAGTTTCTTCTAGAGCACCGTTGAAACAAATCGCATATATTTGCCTTTTAGGTCAAGGGCAGCCATGTTCATAGGTACAACAGATTGAGTGCCTGCTTCTGTAACTAGGGAATCCTCCCATGAAATTCGCTGTAATCTGTTGGACAAGATACATGGGGATGCTAGAGGCAATAAACGCAAACACATTATTATAATGGAAAGCCCTCAGCTGCTGAGCAGAGAAAGAAACCAAAGGCACAGTTTCCTAGATTGTTACTAAAGTATCCTATTGATCCATCAGAAAACAAACACATTTCCTTCACTGTACTGCCCTGTCACAATGTCTGTTTTGGTTTTTGAGCTTTGCTGATTTGTTTTGCACCCCAAAGGAGTGTTCTCCTGTGGTCTTCCATCTGTAGCCCACCCCTGCTCCTGTGCTAGCCTCCAATACCAGTTGTCAGGGCTCTCGTAAAAAGTGAGGGATTGTAGCAATAAAATACTAACTGGGATATTTGCATACCACAATACTTTGTAATACAAAACATGTTTAAAACCTGACCATGATATTATGTTGTCTTCTCTGTAAAAAAATGTCTAAATAACAATTAAATAGAATAAAAACGATACATGATGTGCATTCTACGAAAATGCCATGAATCTATAAGTGCACAACTACTATGAAGTGTATACAACATTGTTTGCAACATACCCCATCTTTAAATTGTTGGGTAGGATGCTCAGTTGAACTGTTTTGTATAGCAGCAAGTTAGCGTATAATTTTGTAAGGTCTATGCCTCAAGGATCTTTGAAAACTTGGAAAGGTGGCAGATTGTGTGAAAAGCATTCTAGTAATCTGAATAGGTTATAGGTCAAAGGATCGACAACTAAAGGATCGAATGGTCAAAGCGTTGACACCAAAGGACCGAAAACAAAAGGATCAACATTTTTTTCTTTATTTATTTTTACATTTTTTTAATTTTTTATTTCCCCCCTCCACCCCTGTTTTTTGTGGTAAAAACCATTTTTTTCCCTAGACGAAACCCCCCAAAAAATGTAATTTAAAAAAACCTTCGATCCTTTTGTTTTCGGTCCTTTGGTGTCGATCCTTTGACCATTCGACCCTTTGTAGTCGACCCTTTGACCGGACACCATCTGAATACCCGTTGGCCTAATACTATATACAAATAATGGCAGGCATAGTCCATACCCATTATCCCTTGCAGGCCAAGTAAATGATATTGCAATGCAATAAAGTAGACATGGCATTTGCCTACTCAAAATCCTTAGAGGGCAAATTAATATTTGAGTTTTAGAATACATTAAATTGAAAGGGGGGCCGCTTCAAAGTGCTTGTGTGACATATGTACAAATAATCATGGGATGAAGTTACACATTCAAGTAGCCTGGTTACTTGCACTCAGTATCTAATATTTGAGCTGAGAGTTGGGCTACATAGTCTGGGTGACGCTTTTGCTAAGGTGCCATGAGAAACAGAAATTCTTCTCTTAAACGCCATTCCGATTAGAAATTTAAAACACGTGGATGTAGGTACAAGTATGGTAACAATTTGCAGAGCCAAGGTAGGCAGAGTCAATGCACCATAGGAACTGTTTGCGTAACCAACTCTTATGTACATGCATGACATTTCTAAGCTAGGCCTTCGCTCCCTGTAACCACGAGCTAAGCCTATATTCTTGTAACTAAGACATATTCTTGCAACAGCGCCTCGATGCCCTTGGGCTGTAGCGCACTTTACAAATGCAAATAAATAAAATAAATAAAGGTTGTCTGGTAACATATCTAGATGATGCCTGGGGCGGAAGTTCGAGTCATAAGGTATACGTGTGGCAGAGTCAAGTATAGGAGTCATGGGTAGGGAGGGTTGATAAATTGGTTAATGTGTGCAGACATCTCTTAATTATATCTTCTGTTCATGCAGTAACTTTTTCATATTCATTTTCTAACCTATTGTGGATGTATTCTACTTTTAGGGTTTGGGGTTTTTTAAGGTCAAGCTTACATAGTAGGGCAATGTAAATAGGCTAGATCAGAAGATCAATGATAGTTCATATAATTTAGCTTCATTTTTGAATAGTTGGGAATTGGCTGTGTGCGCTGCTGAAATTCTTCTGAGCGGGAACCAGAAGGAGGTTGGGCAAATGCACATGTGCACAGCTTAGAGGGAACATTGAAAGGGAGACTGCCTGTCAACGCAACACTGCCAAGTGAGTTTCGTGAAAGTCACAGAGAAACTCGAGTGTGTGTGTTTGACTGGAGCAGAGCCAGAGAAAGGCACAGTTTGCAAAGCGGCACGGAACAGAAAGAGAGAGAAAGCATACAAAGTCCAGAAAGTGTAAGAAATAATGGAAATAGTGAAAACAGAAAGAAGGAAAAGGCGCTAACAGTGCTGAAGGAAAGTAAAACAGAGTGAAGGCATGTGAAGTGTGCAAGAGGCACGAGAAACAAGCGCACAGGTGCAGGGGTGCACGATAAAGAAAGGGAAGTGTGCGAGAGGACAATACAAGGAAAAGGAACCAAAGGAAGGTGCAAGTGTGCACAGTGAACAAAAGGGTGCAAGTTTGCACGGTGAAATAAAGGGAAACAAAGGAAGGTGCAAGTGTGCACGGTGAAGAAAAAGGTGCACGTGTGCACAGGGAAATAAAGGAAACAAAAAAAAGCATGAAACAAAAGAAAGCAAGAAGTGGTGCAGGAAGCACCGGAAAGTGAAATGATGGAAAGAAAGAAATGGATGGGTGCAAGTGTGCACGTTAAAGCTAAGGAAACAAAGGAGAGAAAGAAGGGGTGCAGGAAGCACCTAAAGGTGAAATATTAAAAAGAGCAAGGAATAAGGAGAGGGGGGCAATATCAGAGAGATCGCGCTTGGGAGGATGAAAGAGCCCAGCGTTCTCGAAAGTTTCTGATGCTACCGAATGTAAGAACTGTACAGTGAAAGGTAAATCCTGACCAGAAGAACTTTGCTTGTTTGGAAGACAACAGACAGAGACCAGCACAGGGAAAGAGAGTCAATCTCATGCTACCAGACAGAGGACCGCAACAAAGATGTTACAATGTGAGACAAGTGTTGCACGGAGCAAACACGCCCTCTCATAGCCTAAGCTGGTATACACAAGTTACAATGCAGACACATAGGGCCTCATTACGAGTTTGGAGGAGGCCATGGCGCTTTTAGCACCATGGCTGCCTCCAAACCGGGATCCATTACCGGGTTCCTGCAATGGGGACTTACCGGGTCATTACGACATAGGAGGACCCGGTAATTCCTCCTTGCAGGAACCATTGCCCAATGGGAAGGGAGGTAATAACAGGCACATTACAAATGGCCCGTTATTACCTCCCTCTTCCCCTCGCGGGACCCGGAAACGACGTCTGGTTTTACCAGATGTCTGGACCAGGTCCAACAAAGGGAACCTCGTAATCGGTGCTCCCGTAATGAAGGGTGCCGGTCCCGTACCGGCACCCTTCATTACGGGAGCGCAACCCTTGTAATGAGGCCCATAGTCATTCTTATTACCTTGAAAAGGTACCCCAAGAGCTGGGAACCTTTTTCAGAACCCAAGCCTGGGGACGCCAGCTCTAGCCAATCACAGTTTAGCATTCTACAAGTGGGTAGCAATGGGCAAGTAGCAATGGTAAGACCCTCATACTGCAACATTGTTATAGATAGTGGGCCTCATTACACGGACGGCGGTGGACCAAGGTGCTATCAGCACCTTGGTCCATGCCAGTTAAATACCGGCACCGCCTTGGAGGAAAGGTGAATTACCGCCCTATTCCAAGGTTGGTGGGGCGGTAATTCCCCCTTCCCCCATTGCCCTTCCCCAGTCCCATTTTTGCCCCATAGGGCATAATGGGAATGGGGAAGGTGCTAATTACAGAACCGCAAATTGCGGTACCGTAATTAGCTGCCTGGTCCCTTTGCGGGTTGGTTTTTAACGCCTGCAAAAAGCAGGCGTTAAAGTCTCCAACCCGCAAAGGGACCTCGTAGTAAGGCGGTAAGGGTTAACGGTCACCGGTACCATTAACGGTGACCGTTAACCCTTACCGCCGTCCGTGTAATGAGGCCCAATGACTTGGCGATACACTAGGCCAGCCACCTGACATGGGAGAGCCAGTTGGATCACATATATAGGTGCCCATTTAGGTTATTAGGCTCCTGATGGCCAATCCCAGATGTCGATAGGTTTTAAGGGAAAAGCCCAGGTAGTGACGGAGCAGTAACATAATTCTACATCAAAACTGGCCTGCGATCTAGAAGTTGAGATGTCCATGGATTTCTTCTGTCCTTGTGCTGATCCCTGTTGGTCTTTTCTGTAATAAACCGCAGTTTGAACTTGCTGTTCACTGAGTCCTCCATTTGTCCTGTGGAAGGTGTTGGGTCTTCTGAGAGTCTGCAAACTCCTAGTGGCCCTCCGGCATACCTGGGAGTTTGTCCCAACAAGTTGGTAGCAGATGTATGGTTGGCTGTGCCCGCCCCGCAAGAGATCATCTCCTTCGCCACCGAACCTGAGAGGCTGCAGGACCCTCGCATAATTCGAGAAGACAGGAAAACGCGTGCCCATTTGCAGGTCGTTGGGAGCCCCTTATGAATTATCCTGCCCGAAGTCAGCGAGTTATCCCGGCAGACCAAGACGGGGAGGCGAGCGCCTTGACGGGGAGCCGGCAGCCGAGCAGTGCTAGCACACCATGGAGTGGAAGTATTGACCCAGTCTAACTGCAACTGTGGATGTGAGGGAGGGTATGGAGTATTACGGAGTATTGGTTAGTATTGTCGAGTATTGTTGAAGTATCGTCTAGTATTGTTAAAAGTCAATATTGATAGAAGCAGCGGTAGAAGTCCCTTTTCTATGCTTCGGGCAGCTTCAGTCTTAGAGGTAAAAGCTTCTAGTCAATTACCTAGACTACTGACTTGAGGGCTTGGATGATAAAAGTTATGTAAATAGCGGTATTCCTGTGGGTTGAGCATTTTAGCTCAGGTCATAGATTACAGTATCCACGTGAGGGTTAGCGAGGGAGCTGGCCTAGATTGCTGAAGGTGAGTCAACTGGTTAAGTCTCTTGGAGTGAGCTGTTTTGCATGCCATGCAAGGAAGCGGGTGTAGTTCGATCACAAGAGAATATTGGTAAACTCTGCCTGGAGTGGAGGAAGACAGCTTTGCTTTTCTTTGGTGTGGTATGGGAGTAACGGGCTATTACTGTGCGTGTGCGATATTTGATTTATGTATGCTGTTCTGGTAGCTTGGTGATGTCACCCTTAGGTTTGCACATAGGACACAGAGAGCTTGAGATGGCGAGGAGCTAGTATTGGAAACGTAGGATTGGCAGTCGAGGTGAACCAGTGGCAGTTCGCGAAAGGCGCATGCGCATGATTGTGGGTGTACCTGAGGGGCGGTGCGCGGAGCACGCCTGATAAGTTGTAGAGCCAGAGAGGCTCGTAGAAACTGGAAAGTATTATTATGGTATTGTACTTTTCTTCCTAACGAGCGTCCTTTCGAAACCCTTGGCTTGAGGTCAGGAAAAAGGTATTGAGATGTATCAAGGCAAAGGTGGGGGATACACCCCTTCACCACCTGTGCAAGACACTTCCACCTTATAAGGAAAAGATCTGTAAATATAGCATAGAATGGTGCAAAGGTACTGAGGGTAAATTAACCAGACCATGGCAAGCTTGTGGAAGTTTCTCCACAGATGTGCAGAAATCACTATTGACACACATACAGGGTATCTACAATTGGAAGAAATTGATGAAACGCATGGCCATATTTGAGTTGTGGCGCATGTTCAAGGAGGGCAAGGGGGATGCTGCGAGGCGTCAGTGAATGCTAGGCCAGCAGGAGGTGAAGTACCAAGGTATCTGATGATACAGACGATGAACTGGGAATGTATCTAGTGAGGGAACTAAGGGGAGCAGAGGGGTATTCAAATCTGACATATAAGCCACTATTGTATACAAATGAGGAGACGCCGAAAGGCGCAGCACAGCCAGCTATTTATCCAGGGGTGAGCACTGAGGCAAAAGCAGTGTGCGAAGGAGGGGCTCGAGGGCGTATGCACGAACAAATAGACAGCAGCGCAGGTGCTTTTGAAGCTTCAAGGGAAGACAAATGGAGAGTCAGAAGGAGCGACCGAAGCGATGAAAGCCTGAAGGGGAACAGCGACACAATGAATTGGGCAGAACTAATGGATGAGGAGGATAGGAGGGAGAAGGACAGTGAGGTGAGATTAGAGCGTGAGGACAGAGAAATAAGGAGGGAGAAGAAAGTGGCATGGGAAGACAGGGAACAAAGAAGGGAGGAAGAGAAGGAACACTTGGTAAGGGAGCTGGAAGAAAGAATCGAGAGAGAGATCTCAAAGCAAGGAAGAGAGCGGAAAGGGAGATGAGGGAGAAAAGGGAAAGGGAGCTGAAAAAGGCAGATAGATAGAGAGAGATAGCAGAGCAAGAAAAATGCAAGTTAGCTGAGAGGGAACAGTGGAAGTTGCAGTTAGACAGACAGGCAAGGGAATGAGCAACATAGACAGAGGGTCTGAAAACAAGGAAAAATACAGTGGGGACGAGAGCGGGGAGCAGGATCGATCAAAGTCCACGGGAACGGGGACAAACGGGTGTCATGGGTGCTTAGGACACATACACAGGGAGAAGGGCGAGGTGGCTCAGATGAGCATGGAGAACAGGCAGATGACTTTTGCACCTAACACAGCACTTATATTAACAGACTAACGGATCTCCCAGGATGAAGGGGAGAGGAGACAGCCATAGCTTGTTCAAGGGGACGATTGACAAGAGCTTATGATGACAACAGAAGAGTGCCTATATTGAGTATACTGTATACACACAGATACCTTTACTGGAGAGAGGAGGGATGAGACCTCAGTACGTGCTGTGGAAGCACACAGACAAGGAGAATGTGAAGTGAAGGTTACCATTGTTGAGCGCGGGAGCTGGAAAATGGATTTATGAAATGGAGAAGATGACAGCAGGCCATAGATTAGTAGTGGATGATGTAAAGGGACTGTTAGTATCAATATTAGGAGACGTAGCTGATGATGTATGGAAGAGGGTGGGGTTCACAAGGGTGATGACATAGAACACAGTGCACAACGGGTCGCCATTTGCAAACTGCAGGGCAGAGTATGGCAAGCATTAAGGACACAATATCCAGACATATCAGACATTGGGGGGATTACGTCACATAAAATGAGGGAAGATGAAGATCCTGTGCAGTAAATTCACGAGATTCAAGAGTTATGGTGGATCGAAACTCGAGAGCCTTGGTATAAAACCATAGCAATACTTTACCACATATTAGTGAAGAGACTACTAGAGCCACTTCAAAAGAGTTTGAAGAAACTGGTAAGGATGGAAGCGAAATGATGGCCAGAGATACAGCTCATGATAGTGTATCATTGTAGACTATGGCAGGAGAAGGTTAAGCAAAAAGCGCAAGACAGGAAGGTAGATGAGGCGAAGCTAGTGCAGAGGAAGCTATCAAAGTATGCGATAGAAGGTTATAACCAGCCCCAGCCCACAGGCACAGCAGCAGCCGCAGCCTCAACAATTTGAACCGCCCATGGGAGGAGAGGACATAGGGCGGGGCAGCCCAAGCAGGGATTTCGAGGAAAGGGAGGCCTACAAAGTTGGCGTGGCTTCAGGCCACAGATGCCTCACAATCCAGGTGGGTTTTCAGGAGGTTTTCAGGGATATGGACAACAGGTGCAGCAGAATCCAGGGGACTTTTTGGGAGATTTCCCAGGGCAAGGAAGGGAGCCACCACGGTGCTGGACCTATGGGCAGCTAGGGCACATCTCTTAAGGGTATGTCGGTTTAGAGCAGTGGTCTTCAAACTTTTTTGGCCTGGGCCCCGCCTGAGCAATATTTGGGCAGGCCGGGCCCCCCCAAAGTGTCAGATGGACAATATGTAGAAATCGCTATGAACCTTTGCGTGCCGTCACCGCACCCTACTCCCAGTACAGACCATGGGCTCTCCCCACCCTACTCCCACAAATATCCCAGTGCTGCCGCCCATCCTGCTCCCACCACAGTCCCATAACACAAGCATACACACATCCATACAAATTTAAATAAAAAATAAATCACCATAAACGTACCTACTGCAGGGGCCTGCGCATGGTTGCTAAAATGCCCCGCTCCAGGTTGCTCTGCCCGTATGTGCGAGGAGGCGCAGGAGCACCCCCTCGCACATACATACATGCAGTGCCCCAGCCAGCATTTCCAATGAGCTATGCAAGGGTGGCGAAGCAAAACACCCCCAGCTTTGCATGGCTCAGTGATCATGTGCGGCTGGGGAAATGAACTGTCAAAGGCAAACAGTGTTTCCCTTTGACAGTTCAGCCAGCCCAGGAGCACTCCCTCAGCTGGAAAAAGCAGCTGAGGGAGTGCTCAGTGTTTCACTGGACTGGCTCCTTGGCCCCTCCATAATGGGTGAGATGGCCAGTTGGTGGACGCCCACTCACCCATTATGGATGAGCCGGCAGGCTTGGACTGGCCTATGGGCAATAGGGCGATGACCGTACCTAAAATGCAAAATGCTAGTGTAGGCCAGTCAAAATGGGCCACTTTTTTGGCCAATGTGGGCCAGTTTGAGGAGTTACTTCACTATGCAGCTAGTAGATTTGACCATTGTTGCTGAATAAATATTCTTTAAATATCACCATTTGTTTACATTTGAACAAAAAACAACCCCTTGGGTTCTATTCAAACAGTCTGTGACTAAAGGACTGAATATCCATTTGCAACTGCTGGCCATTTTTTCATTGCTGCCTAAAACATTTTACATTTCATGCTGGGCTCTGGCGCCCCCCCCTGGGATGCGGCCACGTCCCCCTGGGGGGCCACGCCCCACAGTTTGAAGACCTCTGGTTTAGAGGGACACAACAGATTTGGGCGTACAGTGCCAGCAGCCATTCCAAGGGGGCCAAGATGATTATTATGCACAGAACCAACAACCACAAAGGCAGACGCAGGAAACATATCAACAAATGCTGCAAGCGCAAGCACAAGCACCACCAGCACAGATGCAGGTACCACAGACAAGCACCAGTACCACAGTATCTACAAGCACCACCGATTCGAGGTAATACACAACAACTAGCACAGATACAGGACAAGGATGCACCAGCACACGTGGACACAGTGGCGACAGTGCCCATTAGACAACTGGATGTGATGCTGGAAATGCATCTGAGGGACAGGGCCTCTGAATCCTTGTCCTTTACTGCTTTTTATCGTGTGTTCTGTCATGTTTTCTGCCCAGGAGTCCATGTGGGACTCCTGGCAGTGCAGCTCTCTCTTTTGGTTTGGTGAACAGACCCATGGGATACCCGTATGGCACCCATGGGTAGGGGTACAACCCTGTGCCCCTAGTGTATGTTTTTGGGCACCTGTGGGTGGCCCACAGAGCAGGGTATGGGCTGGTGGCAGCTCCATGCTGAAGTTGACAGGTGCTCTGGGTGTCCTCCATTTTGGGATACCCAGGCCCTGCCATTAGGATCAGTTGATTCCTGATAGGAAACAAGATGGCCCCTGTGGCCTCTTGCTTTCTATTGCCTGTTACCTTGTTTTCCCAAAGTCCTGGGAAGCCCTGACTCTGTCCCATCCCCCTGACTGGCTGTTGGGTGGAAGTTCCATATATGGTGTTGTTGTGAAGGCCCAGCTAGACTGACTGGAGCCTTCCCAGTGACTGTATGTTGTGGGTACCTCCTGTGGGTGGGACCTGGGTGAATGGAGTGTGTGACCAATATGCACTCCTTGTTGTGGTTGTCTGGTTTCTGGCATGAGAGACAAAGACTGAGAAAGCCCTGCCCGAAACTGGCCTGAATGCAGTGTGCAGTGTTGAATGGCTGGGTACTTGTCCCAATCCACATTCCTTGTTGTGAGTGTCTGAAAGGGAGGAGTGTGGCCTGAATGCACTGTGTGCCTGATTGGCTGACTGACTGCATGAATGCCCTTCTGTATGATTGGCTGCTGAGTGTGTGCCAGCAGTGTGGATGAGAGACAGAATAGTATATCTGGGGACCTCTCACCACTGTTCAGAAGGGTTCAGGAACGTTCAGAAGCGTCCTGGAGCTGAGTCTCCACTCTAAGAGTAACTGGAACTGCTGATCCTCGACGTCCAGCTGGAAGAAGAAGACTTGCTGTGGCATTTGCTTCAACCGATCCGAAGGCTGCCGAAATCGTCGAAGACTGACCCGAGAGAGGACCTGGTAAGGCGCCCTCTTCCCGTGCTCCGAGGGACCATCGAGCACCGCTCCATCTTCGCCGAAGCGCCCTGGAAGTCAGACCCTCGAAAGGCTGCCGACCCGAGACGGGATCGCCGAGGAGATCGAAGTGAAGCACCCGGACATCGAGGCCGTCAAAGTCCATTGCCGTCGACCAGGGTTCGCAGGTTTGTGTAAACCGCTGGAGGCCCGTCGAAGTTGGGTTGCCCAGCCGTGGGAACCACTTGACGCCGTGCCGCCGACGACCGGAGCCGTCCGCTCCTTTGCCTAAGAACATTGGAATCGAAGGACTCCCTCGTCCGCACCGTCGACCGCTTTATCCTGCCGGAGAAAGTCGAGGACGACCAACGCGCCGAGGAGAAACCTGCCGGTGGGTTTCCCGCCACCCGAAGACCACAAAGACTCGAACGACTCGACGCCCTTGCTGGGCCTCCGTCTCCACAATCTTTGCGGTCCAGAACTATTGTCACCGAGGTGCCCCGCACGCCTCTGCCTTGCAGGACGCCGACGCTCCGACGCCGACGAGCACCGCTCGGACGAAGCTGCCGCCTCATTGACGCCGTTCTACCTTGTTTGTCGACGGACGTTCGACGCCCCGTGCCTCCCGCTTGAAAGGGAAGGCATTCAAGAAGGGCCGTCGATTCCCCGTCGCCGAACACCGAGTTCCTCGACGTTTCTCGACGCCTCTCGACAATCCGTGATTCCCGCTTGAAAGGGGGTCGCTCAAGAAGGATCTGTCGACGCCTCTTCGAAGAACTCGACTCCACCAGGTACATTGGGGGGGTAAAAACATTATAGGAGGGAATAAGACTTGCAGAACAATATATGAACTGGGCTTGTGCTATATCTTTATTTTACAGGTTGCCCAGGTGGGGGGATCTCCACACAGAACTGTGCCTAGTGGTAGGGGCCAGTATTCTGCCTATTGCTCAACCATCTTATTTTCTCTCCTCTCTCTATTGCTGTTTTCACTCTATTGATCTGTGTGACATTGTTACAGTATTGTTGATGCACTTTAATAAGATCTAGTACAAAGGGTGGTACCACTTTAGAATTGTATATATTTGCCATTGTTGATTTTCCGGAGTACAAAGTGAGTTATAGTGATAAGTGTACATAACCTTGACTATTGATTATATAAAGACTGTGTTCTAACCAATACAGTGTGTGGACATTCCTTTGTGGGGGCTTGGCGTACACTGTACTTAAGAACCAGCCTGCATCACCTCCTGAGAAGCTAGGCCTTGATTGCTCGTCCATTGCTACCGTATTAGAGAATCTTGGCCGGGGTCCTCTGTGCCTCTCCTCTACCATATAGAGAGTAGAAGTACAGACACCCCCCACCGGTTGTTTTTCTCTTCACACTGGTGGCAAGCAGTGGGATGCTTATGGTTTTAAGAATCAGTGTATAACCGTGCCACTTACAAAGGATATCCGCACTTTATTAAATTAAGGTTTAGTTGTGTACAAGATAACTGCATTACAAACAATGGAGTCTATTGCAAATGGCAAATTGACTCGGATGAGTATGGAGGCTCTCCAGAGTGCTTGTGAAGCCAGGGAGTTAGACTTTGTGGATACGTCTAGGGCTGAGCTGATAGCTGCCCTGGTGGACTACCAGACTGATGGTGAAACTCATGATGAGGGGGGGAATGCAACCAATGAGGACTCTGCCCCTGGGGTTTCTGCTGAATCTGTTTCTGGGAATGCCGTCATTCCTACTGCCTCTGTTCCAAACCCCAGCAATTCCTTGGAGCTTGAGTTATTAAGGATGAAATTGGCCTTTGAATACCGCAAGTTGGAAATAGATGCTGAACTTAAGAAAGAGGAGTTGGCTCAACAAGTGGAGCTCAAGAATAGTGATCTTGAACTCAGAAATAAGGACCTTGAACTCAAGAGCCAGGACACTGAATGTCAGAGAATCCAGCTAGAGAAAGCTAGAGCGGAGTCTTCAGTTAAAACCAGTGAGAGTGTCAGGTCCCCAGCCACCAAGTTTATGAAAGATTTGGTTGGTGTATTTGTGGAGGGTTCAGATATCCTCCAATGGATTGAAGCGTTTGAAATGGCTTGTGCGATTCATGATGTTGATAAAAGAGATTGGGCTAAGTGTTTGTTAAGCAGAGTGCCTCAAACTGGATATGACTGTATTCTGAAGCTGAGTGTGGAAGAAAGGGGTCAGTATGAGTGTATGAAGTCTGCTTTGATTGCCAAGTTTGGCAAGACACCTACCCAATACCTTAAAAGGTTCAGGGATTTTAAGAAAAGAGAGAATGTGTCTTGGGTTGACTGGGTGAGTTCTGCGCACATGAACATGATGGGGTGGATCGATGGATACAAGGTTAAGACTTTTGTTGAATTGTCCCACCTCTTGTTTTTTGAGCATTTTTCTGAAGCCTGTTCACCAGAGCTGCGTCAGTATGTGGCTGACCAGAACATTTTGGACCCCTTTAAGCTGGCTAGGTTGGCTGACAAGTGGGTTTCCCACCGGGTGTCTCCTAAGGACTCCAGTGGGAAGGACAAGGACAAAGAAAAGGGGACCTCTCAGAAAGCTGAGGAGTCCCAGAAGCATTCACAGTCGGGTAAACCAAAACCTTCCTCTCCTAAGACCCATAAATCTAGTGGGGATAAGTCATCTGTGGGTGGGAATAAGAGTAGTGGTCCACCTGCTGCAAAGCAGGCCCCCAGTGGTTCCAGTACCGTACCCCGCACTCCTGGCACTTGTTGGGACTGTGGGGCTCTGGATCACAAAAGGGGTGACCCCAAGTGTAAAGGTAAGGCACTCGGAGTACAGGCTGCCAGCCTGACCTACCCTTACCCCGTGTCTGAGGTGGAGGCCACTGTCCTCCCCTCCTCTACCGGGATCACCTTTGGTGCTCCGGTAGAGATTTCCTTAGTGTCCCTTGGGGCCTGGGACCAGTATGCAGAAGTACTGGCGACTATCCCACAGAACACCCGTAGGTTTTTGAGAAGTGTCCTCTTGAATGGCCAGCCTTCTACTGGTTTGAGAGACACTGGGGCAAGCATGACAGTGGTGGACAGGACCCTGCTCAAGCCAGAGGACTATGAAGGTGCTCCTCTGCAAACCACCAGGTTAGCTGGTGGGCCTCCCAAATTATCCCCTGTAGCCTTAGTCACACTCATGATTGGAGACAAGACAGCAAAGCTTCCTGTCCTGGTTCAGGACAATGTCCCTGCTAACATTCTGTTAGGAAATGATCTAGTAGAGTTGGGGTTGATCTCGGATGGTCTTCCCATGACTGCTGCTGCCGTCACTAGGTCACAGGTGACACCGGGTCTGGCTGTGAGTCAGGTACCCAAGCCAAAGGCGAGGCCTAAGGCAAGAAGAAGGAAGACCAAGAAGGCCACCTCTGTGGAGGGAACACCTTCTCTTCCTGCTGTTCCAACAGCACCCATTGGGATCCATGCTCCGGACGGGCTGGGTCCAGTGGAAAACCCAAACTCAACTCCTGTGGGAGAAGAGACAGAAGACTCTCCTGTGGGAGAGGTTCTCAACCCGGAGGATCATCCCGACCTTCAATGCTTGTTAGCTGAAGGGGGACCCTCCCGGGCAGACTTCTGTAAGGGACAGAGAGAGTGCCACTCTCTCGAGGGACTGAGGAAACAGGCCCTGTCCCAGGCACAAGGAGAAGTGCTAGGACATTCCGGATTTATCGGGAGGGTGAGCTCCTTGTTAGTGAGCCCACTAAGCCTGAACCTGGTGCCCTCAAGAGGTTGGTGGTACCCCAGGTTTACAGGCTCTTCCTACTGCAGTTGGCACATGAGGTGCCCTTGGCTGGTCATCTTGGGACCAAGAAGACTAAGCAGAGGCTCTCTGCCCATTTCTACTGGCCACGGATGGGAGTAGAGGTGGAGTCCCACTGCAGGACCTGCCCAACTTGTCAGTTGTCTGGCAAGACTGGAGGTAGTGTCATTGCCCCACTGCAGCCATTGCCAGTGGTTGGCACACCATTTGAGAGGGTGGGCATCGACATTGTCGGTCCCCTTGACCCTCCCACTTCAGGTGGACATCGGTTCATCCTGGTCTTGGTAGATCATGCCACCAGGTACCCTGAGGCAATACCCCTTCGGACTGTTACTGCCAAGGTGGTTGCCAGGGCTCTCCTGGGCATTTTCACCCGTGTTGGATTCCCCAAGGAGGTTGTCTCTGACAGAGGATCCAACTTCATGTCTAGTTACATGAAAACCATGTGGAAAGAGTGCGGGGTAACCTACAAGTTCTCCACCTCTTACCACCCCCAGACCAATGGTCTGGTTGAGAGATTTAATAAAACTCTCAAGGGCATGCTAGGGGCTTTGGAAGAACCCCTAAGGAGGAAATGGGATCTCCTCCTGCCATGCCTGCTGTTTGCTTACAGAGAGGTACCTCAAGAGGGTGTTGGTTTCAGCCCCTTTGAGTTACTCTTTGGACATCCCGTGAGGGGGCCCCTCGCCTTGATCAGAGAAGGCTTGGAAGCCACCCCTCCAGGTCCCGCCAAGCAAGTGGGGGACTATGTGTTAGGCCTCAGAAGGAGGATGACGCAGATGATGGGTCAGGCAACAGCAAATCTCAAGGCCAGCCATGAATTGAATAAGTACTGGCATGACCTTAAAGCCTCGCAATGGGATTGGACTCCGGGACAGGAAATCCTTGTGATGGAGCCTACCAAGCCTAGAGCTCTGGCAGACAAGTGGACTGGACCCTTCCGGATCATCTCCAAGATGGGCGAAGTCAATTATCTGGTTGACATGGGAGCCTCTGGGGTAGCCCCTCAGATATTCCATGTCAACAGGCTCAAGCCTTTCCACCGGCGAGCAGAAGTTTCATGTCTCTTGCTAGCTTCAGGGCAAAAAGAGGATGAGAGTGAGCCCCTTCCTGATTTGCTGCATAGCAACCCTCAGGATGGCTCAGTGGAGGGAGTACATCTCTCTCCGGATTTGACAACAGAGCAACAGTGGGCCTGCAGGGCTTTACTCCAACAGTATGCCTCTCTGTTTTCACTGACGCCAGGCCTTACACCGTGGTGTAGGCATGAAATTGACACTGGTGACAGTGTGCCTGTCAAAAGCAGGTGCTACCGTATGTCAGATACCGTCAAGAACCACATCCAGGCTGAGGTCGCCAAGATGTTGGATCTGGGTGTTATTGAACCCTCAACCAGTCCCTGGTCCAGTCCAGTGGTCCTTGTCCCCAAGGCAAGTTCCCAGGCGGGTACCAAGGATTGGAGGTTCTGTGTGGACTACCGAGGAGTCAATGCCGTCACCAAAACTGACGCGCACCCATTGCCCAGGGCTGATGAGCTCGTGGACACCATAGGTGCTGCCAAATTTGTGAGCACCTTTGACCTTACCTCAGGCTATTGGCAAATAGCTCTGACGGACCATGCCAAGGAAAAGACGGCCTTCTCAACACCTGAGGGACTCTACCAGTTTAGGGTCATGCCTTTTGGGTTGAAGAATGCCCCTGCCACCTTCCAGAGATTGGTCAACCATGCGCTCAGTGGGCTGGAAGCCTTTTGTGTGGCTTACTTAGACGACATTGCCGTCTACAGTTCCACCTGGGAAGAGCATTTGACACATCTGGATAAGGTGTTGCAGGCCTTGAAAAGGGCTAACCTCACTATCAAGGCCACCAAGTGCCAGATAGCCCAGGGGAAAGTTACCTATCTTGGTCATGAGGTAGGAGGGGGTCAAATCCAACCTCTCTCCAGTAAAGTACAGGATGTACAGAACTGGGAGACCCCCACTACTCAAACCCAGGTGAGAGCCTTTTTGGGCCTCACTGGGTACTATCGCAATTTCATAGCAGACTATGGAACCATAGCTGCACCCCTGACAGCTCTAACTTCACCCGAACAGCCTAGGAAGGTTAATTGAACCGAAGACTGTCAGAGGGCCTTTGATGGCTTGAAAGAAAGTCTGTGTAGGGCACCTGTGTTGTGTGCGCCTGACTACAACCGACCCTTTATCGTCCAGACGGATGCCTGCGACACCGGAATTGGAGCTGTCTTGTCCCAGTTAGATGACAAAGGGAGAGAACATCCTATCATATTCATCAGTAGACAACTCAAGGGTAGAGAACTTAGGTGGGCTACTGTTGAAAAGGAGTGTTTTAGCATAGTTTGGAGCCTTAGGCGTTTTAGGCCCTACCTTACGGGGTCTATCTTCAAGGTCCAAACAGATCATAAGCCCCTGAAGTGGCTTATGCAAATGAAGGGTGAGAATCCGAAATTGCTCAGGTGGTCCATTAGCCTGCAAGGGCTAGACTTCACCATAGAGCACAGACCAGGGAAGAGTCACGATAATGCAGATGGCCTTTCCAGAAGGTATGTTGACCGTCTGGATGAGGGTGTCTATCCCGTGGGAGATTAGACACCCTCCACCTCAGTCTGGGGGGGGCGACTGTGATGCTGGAAATGCATCTGAGGGACAGGGCCTCTGAATCCTTGACCTTTACTGCTTTTTATTGTGTGTTCTGTCATGTTTTCTGCCCAGGAGTCCATGTGGGACTCCTGGCAGTGCAGCTCTCTCTTTTGGTTTGGTGAACAGACCCATGGGATACCCTTATGGCACCCATGGGTAGGGGTACAACCCTGTGCCCCTAGTGTATGTTATTGGGCACCTGTGGGTGGCCCACAGAGCAGGGTATGGGCTGGTGGCAGCTCCATGCTGAAGTTGACAGGTGCTCTGGGTGTCCTCCATTTTGGGATACCCAGGCCCTGCCATTAGGATCAGTTGATTCCTGATAGGAAACAAGATGGCCCCTGTGGCCTCTTGCTTTCTATTGCCTGTTACCTTGTTTTCCCAAAGTCCTGGGAAGCCCTGACTCTGTCCCTTCCCCCTGACTGGCTGTTGGGTGGAAGTTCCATATATGGTGTTGTTGTGAAGGCCCAGCTAGACTGACTGGAGCCTTCCCAGTGACTGTATGTTGTGGGTACCTCCTGTGGGTGGGACCTGGGTGAATGGAGTGTGTGACCAATATGCACTCCTTGTTGTGGTTGTCTGGTTTCTGGCATGAGAGACAAAGACTGAGACAGCCCTGCCCGAAACTGGCCTGAATGCAGTGTGCAGTGTTGAATGGCTGGGTACTTGTCCCAATCCACATTCCTTGTTGTGAGTGTCTGAAAGGGAGGAGTGTGGCCTGAATGCACTGTGTGCCTGATTGGCTGACTGACTGCATGAATGCCCTTCTGTATGATTGGCTGCTGAGTGTGTGCCAGCAGTGTGGATGAGAGACAGAATAGTATATCTGGGGACCTCTCAACACTGTTCAGAAGGGTTCGGGAACATTCAGAAGCGTTCAGAAGCGTCCTGGAGCTGAGTCTCCACTCTAAGAGTAACTGGAACTGCTGATCCTCGACGTCCAGCTGGAAGAAGAAGACTTGCTGTGGCATTTGCTTCGACCGATCCGAAGGCTGCCGAAATCATCGAAGACTGACCCGAGAGAGGACCTGGTAAGGCGCCCTCTTCCCGTGCTCCGAGGGACCATCGAGCACCGCTCCATCTTCGCCGAAGCGCCCTGGAAGACAGACCCTCGAAAGGCTGCCGACCCGAGACGGGATCGCCGAGGAGATCGAAGTGAAGCACCCGGACATCGACGCCGTCAAAGTCCATTGCCGTCGACCAGGGTTCGCAGGTTTGTGTAAACCGCTGGAGGCCCGTCGAAGTTGGGTTGCCCAGCCGTGGGAAGCACTTGACGCTGTGTCGCCGACGACCGGAGCCGTCCGCTCCTTTGCCTAAGAACATTCGAATCGAAGGACTCCCTCGTCCGCACCGTCGACCGCTTTATCCTGCCGGAGAAAGTCGAGGACGACCAACGCGCCGAGGAGAAACCTGCCGGTGGGTTTCCCGCCACCCGAAGACCACAAAGACTCGAACGACTCGACCTCCTTGCTGGGCTTCCGTCTCCACAATCTTTGCGGTCCAGAACTATTGTCACCGATGTGCCCCGCACACCTCTGCCTTGCAGGACGCCGATGCTCCAACGCCGACGAGCACCGCTCGGACGAAGCTGCCGCCTCATCAACGCCGTTCTACCTTGTTTGTCGACGGACGTTCGACGCCCCGTGCCTCCCGCTTGAAAGGGAAGGCGTTCAAGAAGGGCTGTCGATTCCCCGTCGCTGAACACCGAGTTCCTCGACGTTTCTCGACGCCTCTCGACGATCCGTGACTCCCGCTTGAAAGGGGGTCGCTCAAGAAGGATCTGTCGACGCCTCTTCGAAGAACTTGACTCCACCAGGTACATTGGGGGGGTAAAAACATTATAGGAGGGAATAAGACTTGCAGAACAATATATGGACTGGGCTTGTGCTATATCTTTATTTTACAGGTTGCCCAGGTGGGGGGATCTCCACACAGAACTGTGCCTAGTGGTAGGGGCCAGTATTCTGCCTATTGCTCAACCATCTTATTTTCTCTCCTCTCTCTATTGCTGGCTTCACTCTATTGATCTGTGTGACATTGTTACGGTATTGTTGATGCACTTTAATAAGATCTAGTACAAAGGGTGGTACCACTTTAGAATTGTATATATTTGCCATTGTTGATTTTCCGGAGTACAAAATGAGTTATTGTGATAAGTGTACATAACCTTGACTATTGATTATATAAAGACTGTGATCTAACCAATACAGTGTGTGGACATTCCTTTGTGGGGGCTTGGGGTACACTGTACTTAAGAACCAGCCTGCATCACCTCCTGAGAAGCTAGGCCTTGATTGCTCGTCCATTGCTACCGTATTAGAGAATCTTGGCCGGGGTCCTCTGTGCCTCTCCTCTACCATATAGAGAGTAGAAGTACAGACACCCCCCCCCGGTTGTTTTTCTCTTCACACAGGACATGGGACGACCTGGTACCCGCAATCGGACAGCACCCAGACGAACTTGATGTGTCCCATCCTGTCGATCACACCCAACCCTGCGGAGGAACCTCACATATGGGTGGTGATAGGTGATAAAACCTTTTCCTTTCTTGTTAACACCGGGGCGACTAGGTTCTGCATTAGGGAAGAAACATTTACATTGTTAGGCGATGCCATGAACACTCAAGGATTATCTGGTGCTCCGAAAGTGGTTCCTTTTACTGATAATATCTCACTATCTATAGGAGATCACGATCTATCAAAACCTTTACTCTACTCTCGACAGATGCTTGTGAACTTACTGGGACGAGACATTATGAGCAGTCTAAACATGACCATTTCATTCACAGATAAAGGCATAGTGTGCTCAACACCAAGCATACACATGCTCAACTTAAAGCAGATTGTTCAAGCATATTGTGGACGCACGGTTCAGAGGGGGGTACCAGTTGACCCAGAAATGTTCCAGTATGGGTCTGACATTGCCATTTCATGGCTTCCATGCATCGCAGGAAAAGTGTGGTGGGTCCCAAACAAATACCTTTTCAGACCAGAAACACCATTGGACATGCCAGAAGGAACAAAAGTGACCATAGAAAAAGATCAGTGGTGGCGAGAGAGGATTGGATTGCAGATTCCGCAGATTTTCCCAGAGTAGCATGGATGGCCGTCACTGTTTACACATCTTCACATGAGACGCTGCCAGCCGAAATTTATCTCTGGATTATGCGGTGATTGATCCCGTGAGCTCTTAAAATCATAAAAATCACATCTACTGGAGAATCTCTGCATTACCATTTTCCACTTTTGGGAATGGGCACATTTGTGACAAGCTGAATATCGTTTTGAAGCATTTACCTACACACCTGGTGACACACGGACATGCCGTAATTTCAGGATATCACCTCGGCATGGACACTTGTGGACACCAGATGTTACAGTTGAATACTGGCTTTGACTTTCCGCCCTGCTGTGATACACATGTTTACCATGACGTGGGTTCCTGTCAATAAAACTTGTCCCTGAAATCCCCCCACCATCGAGCTGGGGATTACTACTCCAAATCTGCCCCGAGGAAGGTGCTTTTGACATGTTGGCCTTACATGTGGCCCGCCGAAACGCAACCAGGTCAATGCTAGATGGAACTTTGAGCTCCTTTGAGTGATAGCATCTTAGATCTAATTAGTAACTGTGGATTTTTACATAGGCAGACCTGTTAATTAACATCATGTGAAAATTGATTCATTACTTTGCTTCTTCATTGTTTGTCAAGGTTGTATCACTTATTCATGTATGATTCTTTTTCACTATTTGTTGTTCATTTATTGTTCTCTTTCTGCTCATGTATTTTCTGAATTTAAAAATGCTTGATCTTTTTCTTCATATTAGTTATTTTGTCAGACACTCAATGTATTTAGTTTTCTTTATTTCAAACCACTAACATTGTGTTTCCAAGCTCTTTTTACCTATTAATGAAATATAGAATAAATTGGAAATATAAGTTTCTTTTGTTTTTATTTACTTCTTTTGATTATATTTCGGTTTCCAAGGGAAATTAAGTACGGATGTCTGAGATACCAAATGTGAATATGAATTGGATTAAATTCATGATCTAGTTTAGAATTACTTTGTACATCTTTTTGGATTTTTTACGTGTTTATATTTTAGACCCCCAGCATAGCTGTGCCGCTATTGGGGCAACCCCCTTTCTTTGTTATTAGTGCACGTATGTATGACACACAGAGGGCATGGAGAGCAATCATTTCAGTGGCAGAGGGGTGCAGGCTAACTACAGTTAACTACAGTTACAGATGACAAACTGTTTAAAGAGGAGAGACAGGAACTGGAGATGGTGTTTGAAATGTGTATAACTTACTGGTTACAGATACACTACAGAGAGGTGTAACGCTCACCTGGCTCCCACAGAGGCGCTGGTCTGGTCTGGGTTGCTGTGGCCTCTTCAAGCGTGATGCGCAGAATTCGGACCACCGATTGAACAGGACCCCCAAATCTTGCTTGTCGGGCCCGTAGGAATATCCTTCTGCAGATGAGAAAGGGGATTAACGGTCTGCTGAATAGTGTGCTTGCGCCCCCCTCCCCCATTCGTTCTTCTCTGATTCCTCCAAAACCCCCGGTTTAAGCTCACCTTATGGTTTGGAAGGATGAACTCTCCATCATGCTTCTGGTGCAGGGGCGCACGTTCGTCCAGTTACTTCACTGGTTTTCAGAATGGCGCTGGCACATCCACTTGACTTTTCTGAGCGATACGCCGTAAGTATGAAGATGCAAAAGTTCAAGTGTGAGCCTCCTTTTATGTTGTCTTTTCTGTCCTTTATTTCAGGTGCAGAACAAAGACGATGCGTTGAGGGGTTAAATTGCCGGTGGTAAAATCAGGTGAGTTAGTGATGAGGGCGACCCCTCTAAATGTCTTTATAATTCCCCAGTAATGTCTTTTGTCCTTTCCCCATAGGGGCCGGGGTGCGGTACCTGCCAAAGATGCGGCGCCGACCCGAGATGTGGAATGGTTCACCAAGAAAAGCCGGTAAGTAATATGGCTGAAAATTCGGCTTTCCTCTTGTGTTCCCTTGCTCACCTTTTGTCTCTTCTTCTCTCTCCTAGGTGCAGAGATGTGGTGATGGAGCCGGGCGGCGTCTCGGGAACAGGTGAGTGAAGTGCGGCGCTACAGCGAGCAACGCGGTGCTTTTAAATGGAAGTCTTCCTTCAGGAATGCTGGCGTGAAGATTCCGGATGCAGGTAAGAAGGTTGCATAAGTTCTTGGTTTTCACCTTTCTCTTCTCTTATTCCCTTACAGGTGTTCCAGGTTCGAGGCGGGCGTGGCCGGAGTCCAGGTGCAGGAGCAGACACGGTGAGCGTTCAGCTGCTGGGATGCAGAACAACGCGAAGCACGTGTGGCTGTCCGGGCGTGGCTTAAATAGCTTTGGAAGAAGTTCCAGGTGAGTATTCTTCGACAGCCCCACCCCAGTAACAAAATAGTTCCTTCAGAAAAATAGTCCCTCCTAAGCCTCATTTGGCTTGGTTCTTCATGCAGCATGGTCTGCATCAGGTGAGTGTCCAAAGAGCCCCTATAAAGGGCCGCTGGGCTTTTACCCGGGGGCGTGATGCCTGCTCCAGGGGGTGCTGGGCCTGGCCTGGTGCTCCGGGGGTAGGCATCATGACAGCACTCCCCCCCAAGGCCCCTCCCAAGGTCTTTTCCCCAGGAGGTTTCGGTTTGTTTGGGAAATTCCGATGGAACCTTTTTACTAGACGAGGTGCATGTACGTGGTCGCTGGGTTCCCAAGATCTTTCCTGAGGCCCGTACCCCTTCCAATTAATTAGATAGAAAAGTTTTGATTTTGAGATCTTAGAGTCCAAAATGTTCTTCACCTCGAATTCAGGCTCCCCATCTATCTGGATTGGTTCTGGCGGCTTTATTAATCTGGTTCCTGGTTGCACTGGTTTCAAAAGCGACACATGAAAAACGGGGTGAATCCGCATGTTAGCTGGTAGATCTAGCTTGACTACCACTGGGTTAACTATAGCTTTGATCGAGTAAGGGCCTAAATACCCTGGATTAAAAGTCTGAGGTCCCTTGAGCGATAAGTGTTTGGTAGCCAACCATACTTGATCCCCTATTTGAAATGGAGGCGCCACCTTTCGATGCAGATCCACATTCTTTTTGTATTTCCCTTTCGCATGTTGTAAGTGCGCAGTAGCATCCTTGAAGGCTTGAGTAATCGTAGAATGCAAATGGTCCACTGCGGGCATTTCGAGGCTCAAAGGTGAGTCCAAGTCTGAAGTACGAGGGTGATGTCCATATAGGGTATAAAAGGGGCTCTGACCAGTTCCAGAGTGTATCGAGTTATTGTATGCATATTCAGCCACCCATAAAATATCTTTCCAATTACCCTCTGATTGGTGCAACATACATCGTAGATATTGTTCAATGGTCTGGTTCGTTCTCTCCGTTTGACCATCGGTCTGTGGGTGGTGGCTGGTTGAGAGTCTTACGTCAATTTGTGCCAGTTGACAACACTTCTTCCAAAAATGAGAAATAAACTGGCTTCCCCGATTGGAGATTAGTATGGACGGGAATCCATGCAGACGGATGATATTTTCGAGGAATTCCTTGGCAAGAACAAAAGCTGAAGGTAATCCTTTCAACGGAATAAAATGGGCCATCTTGGAAAATAAATCCACCACAACCAGAATAGTATTGTATCCATTACAAGAGGGCAGGTCCGTGATAAAATCTAGTGACAAGGTGTGCCAAGGTGCTGGTGGAATGTCTAAGGGTTGAAGAAGACCGGCGGGTTTTGTTTTTTGACCTTTGTTTTGGGCACAACTCCACAGGACATCACGAAAGATTTAATATCCTTTCGCCAGGACGGCCACCAGAATTGTCGTTTAATTTTTTCCTCTGTTTTGGCAATGCCAGGATGTCCTTCCATCAGAGTATCGTGATGACGGGAAATAACCAGTTCTTGCAATTCCTTTTCTGGCAAAAATAAACGTCCTTGGAAGTAAGGTAAGCCATCGTTGATTGAAAAGGCAGATCCCCTTTTGATCCAATCCTGCAAAGCTGAAGAGTCCAGGAATAGTTTTACCCGTGCTTGAATGTCTTCAAGGGTTTGTAAAGTGGTTATTCCCAAGATTCTTTGTTCGGGAATTATCGGCACAGGTTCTGAGTTTGTGTCCATTTCTCCCATTCCAATTCGAGATAGCGTGTCCGCTTTGCCATTTTTACAGCCGGGACGGTAGGTGATTACAAAATCAAACTCAGCAAAGAATAAAGCCCATCGGAGCTGTCGTGAAGACTGGGCCTTGGCAGTTTTTAAATATTGTAAATTTCGGTGATCAGTGATCACGGTGATGGTATGGCTGGCGCCAACAAGATAATGCCGCCAAGCCTTGAAGGCGGACTTAATGGCTAATATTTCCTTATCGGTGATTGCATAATTTATCTCCGGCGGCGAGAACTTTCTGGACCGAAATGCTACGTGGTGCAGTTGGTTGGTTTTGGGGTCTCTCTGAGACAGGACAGCTCCCATGGCTAAGCTGGATGCGTCGGTTTCGACTATATATGGGAGATCAGGACGCGGTGTTTCAAAATAGGTGCGGACGTAAATTTAGCTTTTAATTCCTGAAAGGCCTGTTCAGCTTCCTCGGTCCACTCAAAACGTTTATTCTTCCGCAAGAGTGCAGTGATGGGTTGCACCACCCGTGAAAATTCCGGGATAAACCTGCGATAAAAATTGGCAAAACCAAGCATGCTTTGGACACCTTTCACCGAACTAGGTGATGGCCATTTGAGGATGGCATCCACTTTCCGTGAGTCCATTCGGACCCCTTTAGGTGTCAGGATGAATCCAAGAAACTCAACCTCGGTGGTATGGAAAACCCATTTTTCCAGCTTTGCAAACAGTTTGTGCTGGCGCAATTTCTCAAGGACGGCCCTGACATGTTTTCTGTGATCAGATTCCGAAGAGGAGTACACCAGAATGTCATCGATAAACACGACAACACAGACATCGATGAGTTCCCGAAGGACATCATTCATGAAGAATTGGAAGGCAGCAGGCGCGTTGCACAACCCGAAAGGCATCACCTGGTATTCGAATAGTCCATATTTTGTACGAAGGCCGTTTTCCATTCGTCGCCTTCTTTTACTCGTACCAGATGATAAGCCCCCCGGAGATCTAACTTGGTGTATATGCAAGCGTCCTTCACCTGGTCAAGGAGTTCAGGGATCAAAGGCAGTGGGTAACGTTTTTTAACAGTTATCTGGTTCAATTCGCGGTAATCGATACAAGTTCTAAGGTCGCCTTCTTTTTTTGGCACGAAGAACAAAGCCGGGGATGCCAGAGACTTTGACAGACGAATGAAACCATTGGCTAGGTATTGGTCTAAATATTGTCTCAAATGCAGATTCTCCGGCTCAGTAAGGGCATAAATCCTGCTACAAGGGGGTTGTGCACCGGGCACCAGATTGATTTGGCAATCGTACGATCTGTGAGGTGGTAACGTGTTGGACTGTTCCTTTTGGAAGACGTCCTGAAAGTCTTGGTATTCCGGAGGTAGTTGCATGGAGACAGAGGTTACTGATGCTAGACTGATTTTTAGATTTTCTGGGTAGCAGGTTTGTGTACAATCCGGGAAGGTTATTCTATTAGCTCGCCAATCAATTCAAGGATTATGTGTCTCTAACCAAGGGATTCCGAGAATAACCTGAAACTGTGGAGCCTTGATCACATCAAACACAACTGCCTCCCGATGCCCGTCTGGACCTACAAGTGTCACCTCAGCTGTGGAATGTGTTACCGGTCCCGAGGCAATTTCGGTTCCATCAACTGTGGTGATGACATCTTTGCTGGTTTTAAGACGCAGGGGAAGGTTAATCCTGGAGACCAATTCACGATCCACGTAGTTTCCTATAGCCCCACTATCGATGTATGCCTTTATTGCATGCAACCGCTTAGGCTATTCCGGATCTACGAGGACCATTGTCACAGTGAAATGCGAGGTCTGAGAGTTCCTTTTCAAGCTCAGCAAGCGGACCCCTACGCTTGTCGGGCGGGGTCGTTTCCCGATACAGAGGTTTCATGGATTTTATCAGCGGCTCCTACCACCTTCCTGGGCGTCCTTGCCGGGCAATCTCGTAGAAAGTGTCCAGAGGATCCACAATAAAGACATAAGTGCATCTGCCATCTTCTTTCACGTTCCATTTGCGTTAAAGGTCCTTTAACTCCTCCGATTTGCATTGGCTCAGAGGCTTCAGCCCCCTTGAGGTTAGCGTGGGTCTTGACTAACACCCGGGTCTCAAACTTGGACCGATCAGCTTTTCTGTTTTGCAGTCTGTGATCCAATTGGACCACTAAGTCTATATGTTCTGAGCATTCTTGGGGCGGATTTACAACTTGGGCCAGGACATCTTTAAGTTCTCCGCGTAGACCTCGATAAAATAACGTGATTCTTTTATCCTCTGGCCACCCAGTTTCCACAATTAGTCTATTAAAGGTTGCAATGTAGGAAATGAGGTCTTGATTGCCCTGTCGCAGAGATAGAAGTTCGTCATCTGGAGCCTGCCCCTTGGAGTGACAAGCAAATAACCTTTCCATGTTTGCTTGAAATCCTTGAAAATCACGAAGAATCGGGTCATCTTGAGTTACCAGTGGAACTGACCAATCGGCAGCACTGCCGCTGAGATATGACAATACAAAGGCTACCTTGGTCTGGTCATTAGGGAAGGCCCCAGGTCTGCACAGGAAATGCAAACGACACTGATTCATGAATACGGCGAATCGTTTGGGGTCCCCAGCAAAGCGTTCGGGTGGGGCCAGCGGCATGTTTCCAGGTAGATTAATCTGCACCGGGTTACTGGAAAGCACAGGAGCGGGGTTCCCTCCGGAACCTGGTAAAGGGGGTTGTCCAGCTTGACCTTGCAAAAGCTGTCTAGCCAGGTCATCAGCTCTTTCCTTTGTTACAATCACTTCCCTCCTGAGTGCATTAGTCTCTTGACGAGAGGCGTGTACTTCGGCCCGTAATTCCCCCAGTAGTTTGGCCAACTGGTCAGTCTCGGAAGTTTCCATAGCGCCTGGGTGGGAATTTGTAGGAAGGCTTCGCGTTCTGTAACGCTCACCTGGCTCCCACGGAGGCGCTGGTCTGGTCTGGGTTGCTGTGGCCTCTTCAAGCTTGATGCGCAGAATTCGGACCACCGATTGAACAGGACCCCCAAATCTTGCTTGTCGAGCCCGTAGGAATATCCTTCTGCAGATGAGAAAGGGGATTAACTGTCTGCTGAATAGTGTGCTTGCTCCCCCCTTCCCCACTTTGTTCTTCTCTGATTCCTCCAAAACCCCCGGTTTAAGCTCACCTTATGGTTTGGAAGGATGAACTCTCCATCCTGCTTCTGGTGCAGGGGCGCGCGTTCGTCCAGTTACTTCACTGGTTTTCAGAATGGTGCTGGCACATCCACTTGACTTTTCTGAGCGATACGCCGTAAGTATGAAGATGCAAAAGTTCAAGTGTGAGCCTCCTTTTATGTTGTATTTTCTGTCCTTTATTTCAGGTGCAGAACAAAGGTGATGCGTTCATGGGTTAAATTGCCGGTGGTAAAATCAGGTGAGTTAGTGATGAGGGCGACCCCTCTAAATGTCTTTATAATTCCCCAGTAATGTCTTTTGTCCTTTCCCCATAGGGGCCGGGGTGCGGTACCTGCCAAAGATGCGGCGCCGACCCGAGATGTGGAATGGTCCACCAAGAAAAGCCGGTAAGTAATATGGCTGAAAATGTCCTTTCCCCATAGGGGCCGGGGTGCGGTACCTGCCAAAGATGCGGCGCCGACCCGAGATGTGGAATGGTTCACCAAGAAAAGCCGGTAAGTAATATGGCTGAAAATTCGGCTTTCCTCTTGTGTTCCCTTGCTCACCTTTTGTCTCTTCTTCTCTCCCCTAGGTGCAGAGATGTGGCGACCGGTGCTGAGAGCCGCGATGGAGCCGGGCGGCGTCTCGGGAACAGGTGAGTGAAGCGTGGCGCTGTAGCGAGCAACGCAGTGCTTTTAAATGGAAGTCTTCCTTCACCAATGCTGGCGTGAAGATTCCGGATGCAGGTAAGAAGGTTGCATAAATTCTTGGTTTT
Source organism: Ambystoma mexicanum (assembly GCF_040938575.1). Classification (NCBI taxonomy): domain Eukaryota; kingdom Metazoa; phylum Chordata; class Amphibia; order Caudata; family Ambystomatidae; genus Ambystoma; species Ambystoma mexicanum. The sequence goes on along the minus strand of NC_090922.1, from coordinate 1,301,361,199 downwards.
CACCTTTCTCTTCTCTTATTCCCTTACAGGTTTTCCAGGTTCGAGGCGGGCGTGGCCGGAGTCCAGGTGCAGGAGCAGACACGGTGAGCGTTCAGCTGCTGGGATGCAGAACAACGCGAAGCACGTGTGTCTGTCCGGGCGTGGCTTAAATAGCTTTGGAAGAAGTTCCAGGTGAGTATTCTTCCACCGCCCCACCCCAGTAACAAAATAGTTCCTTCAGAAAAATAGTCCCTCCTAAGCCTCATTTGGCTTGGTTCTTCATGCAGCATGGTCTGCATCAGGTGAGTGTGCAGCATGGTCTGCTTCAGGTAAGTGCACCAAACACTTCCCCTTATGAGCCTGGCGCCTATGGTGCCAGGACTGATGTCCAACATGAGCCTGGCGCCAACGGCGCCAGGACAGAGTCCAAAGAGCCCCTATAAAGGGCCGCTGGGCTTTTACCCGGGGGCGTGATGCCTGCTCCCGGGGGTGCTGGGCCTGGCCTGGTGCTCCGGGGGTAGGCATCATGACAAGAGGTGCAACAGCGAACGGCGATTCCAGTGTTCTGAACCTAGGGAGTGGCTCCTGCCCCACCCAACAGGAAAAGTAGTCCCAAACAGAAGAGGATCAGGGGTTCAACTGGCAGGTAAGTAAGCAGCATGGTCTGCTGCAGGTAAGTCCACCCAAGCATTATGAGCCCGGCGCTTCCAGCGCTGGGACTGGGCATCTTTATGAGCCTGGTGCCACTGGCGCCAGGACAGGGTCCAAAAGGTCCCAATTGGGACTGGCTGGCACTCGGAACCGGGGTTATGGGTCTGCTTCCAAGGGAGTCGGGCAAGTCCTGATCTTTTGGAAGCAGAGATCATGACAGTATCCTCTAGTTGCAAACCCAGCGACAATCTTGTTCAGCATTCCGGCGGAAGCTGCCTGCTTAATGGCCATTGATTTCAATAATGCATTCTTCTCAGTGCCATTACACCCAGACTCACAAGACTTGACCAGTTTCATGTACATAAACCAGAAGTGGAAACACACTTGTTTACCACAAGGGTACTGCAAGTCACCATCTATATTTAACAGAGTGATACAAATGGGCCTGGGCAACATACAGACGGAAAGCACAGTTTTTCAGTATGTAGACGACATTTTGATTTCCAGTGACATGGAATATCAGTGCAGGAGGGACTTGGTGCACATGCTGCCAGTGTTAGCTGACAAAGAGTACAAGGTGATCAAGGCCAAGTTACAGTATTGCCAAAAGGATGTGCTGTACATTAGGTAGATGATATCCAAGAATGGCCGACAGATTGCCACACAGAGCGCAGAGGCAATACGCAATAAACCCCAGCTGTCACAAGCTTTATCCCTGACCTGGGAACTCAGGACCTCTGGCCCTCGCTCCAGTATTCCTGCAAGGGCCCAGCCATGCCCCTCTTGGCTGTCCTGGAGCCAGTGCTGGCGCCAGGCTCATGTGGCACATGGAGTTTCTATTGGGGAAAGGACCAATATGGCTGCCCCCACAAGGATCGACGTGGAACTGCGTCATGCAGTATAGCATCCAGGGTGTGGCCCGCCCTGGAGGTCCCTGGGATACCTGCTGGCTTACCTGAGGCATGCGCTTCACGTTGTTCTGCACTTGCAGCGTGACGTTCACCATGACCAGCTTGCAGCATCCTTGGCCTGCATCGTCTGGAAGAAGAAGAACACCGTTATTCTTCCTTACCTGTTCTGCATCCAGCATCTTGCTCTCTCCGGAATCTTCACTAGACCTCGTCTTCCTCCACGAGCAACATCCTAGAAAGGAGAGACCAGAAGGGAAATAATTAGTGAGCATTCGTCTTCCGACATCATCATCTCCAGACGCCGCTACTTACCGCAGCCCTCCTGGAAGTTCAACTGCTGCCCGGGCATCCTCTATCCTACGCTCTGCTTCCATCTGGCCACATACCTTCCAGGGCTTCTCGGTGACCTGTAAGGAAGGACAGCACAGGTTAGCCTTATTCAAAGACGCTCATAGCGCTGCGCTTTGCACATTCTCTTACCTTCTCGAGCACTGCCCTCGACATCAGCTCGACGTTGCCATCACTCTTCTACATCAACGAGAGAAGGAGAAGGTCAACAGGGCAATAACAATTGCGGACTCTCATTCTTCAAAGACTCAAGACTTACTTCAAGAAGTAAGTGGATGAATTAAGTGGATATGATACAAGTTTGCCAAGGATACCACTACATGATAGTGGTTGTTTGCCCATTCTCTAGGGGGATCGAGCCCAGCCCCTGTTCACATGCTGATGCCCTTAGAGCAGCCAAGTTCTTGGTCAGGGAGGTTTTTCTGAGATGGGGCATGTGTGAGGTCTTGAGGTGTGAAAATGGCCCTCACTTCGCCAATGAACTGTTTCAGCACATCACAACCCTGCTAGACATCCAGCATAGATTTGCCTGAGTGTACTACCCTCAAGCAGAAGGGATGTGTGAATGCCTGAATGGACTCCTAAAGGAGTGCATAGTCAGGGAGCAGCAAAGCACCAAGAAAAATTGGTTGCACTGTCTACCCCTTGACCTCTTTGAATTGCGCAATAAGCCAGGGTCCAACCACCATTTGACGCCCTATGAGGTGGTGACAGGACGGCACATGCATCTTCCACTGACTCCCACAAGAGCAATGGAAGACAGTGAGAATAGCGCAGATGTGTTAGGACAGGAAATGTATGAGTACATTACTTCTCTGGTTGCTAGTGCTTCTTTTATCTCTCGCCAGATACAGCGAATCTAGGGGGGCCCAGAAGACAACAAAGAGACTGACTGCGACGATGCACCACACGACTGTGAACTGAAACACCCTGTGAAGGTGGGTAATATCATTCTCTTGCGCAATTTCATAGGGCGCTGGACCGTACCCCGGTTCACCGGCCTGCATGTGGTCGAGGAAGTGGCAGACCGTGCTGTTAAGCTAATAGGCAAAACAGTGTGGAATCACCTACAGGACATCAAGCCCTACAAAGCAGTGGCCTCACCTGGCAACAAGGTTTCCATGACTGACAGGGGCAACGTTCAGCACCTATATGAGTTACAAGTGCGTGCGGACCTCACTCAATTAGGGAGACACGGATATCCCAGGGTCACAAGATCTCAAGTAGCCAGAGTAACGAATGGAATAATTGTACAGATCGACTAAGGATACACTTACTGTTTGTTATTTTCCCTTTCTGCACACACAGGGCCTACATGAATGTTGCAGGGATTGTACTATTTGTTTCACCCATGTTACCTTCCACCAAGAAGCGTTTTCCAACCCATTTGTAAACGATGTGAGTAGACCCAACAGATTCAGAGCGCGATCCCCTGCATTATATTACCTCGTCTTTGTAGAATATTTGGCCCAAACACGCCAACAACTTGAGCACAGTGAGCCCACGGTGCTGGCCATATTGAGAGACCCCTCAGTAAGAAAAGTCTGGGAGGAGGTATTGCCTTTGTCATAATGATACTATTTGATAGTTTATTTATATAGCACCTACACAAAATGTGTTTCAAAGTGAAATTGATTATTTGGTCCGCAGGGTTTAGGGCATTGACAATACTAACACAGTAATGCCCTTTTCTGTGCATTTCAGGTGGGCAACTGTATCACTGAGCTGCAAGGATAAAGCAGTGTAAGTGGAAATGAAAGGAACAATAAAGAACATTACCGTAATCTTGTGTCTATTGATTCCTAGTGACTTGATGGGATTTATATCCTGGCAATTATATCTTGTTGTTACTGCTACTGCTGTACTCTTTACTAACATTCCTCCGACCCCAGCACGTGGGACGGCCATGTCAGGTGGATGAGAGAACACTGCTGATAAGGTAAGGAGAGGTAAGCGCAGTGTTGACAGTCATGAAAGGGGTAGACATGTATCTCACCAACACTGCTCTAACAACATGTGGTACAAAAACATGACATAAGTATGTAAGTAAACCACCGTTGAGAGCTGTTATGTCTGCTCTTTAATCTCTTATGCCATAAGTGCCTCTAGAACGTTCGTAGCAACTGAGATACCAGCAGCAAGGGCACAGTGCCTAATATATCTTGCGATGTTGCAAACGCCAGAAAGATTCCAAGGAAAGACAGCAACATTGAGATGGATGTCCAAATGAACATTCCCATACGAAGATAATTACATAAAGACATTGGGCCGCACTATGACATCGGTGGCTACAGGCACGGCTGCCGCTGGTGTCATTTTATTTTGGCGCCCGTGAATGGGTACTTGCCGGGTCATTGCGGCCCTGCCGGATCCGGTAATTGGCCATTTGCGGGCGCCGGAAAAAAGATGCTCCCCATTCCCATTCGAGCCCCATAGGGCTGAATGGGAATGGAGTGGTTGGATGCATCGGCACCGTTTATAACGGTGCCGGTGCATCTGACATGCTGTGCTCGCGGGTGCGGCTCTGTCGAACCAGGACCGACCTGGTGGGCAGTAAAGCGCCCGCGAGTACAACTCGCAGTTTGCCAGTCCAGGAACTACGGTACCGGCAAGCTTACTGGTACCATAGTTCCAGGACTGGCAAACTTATAATGAGGCCTATTATCTATGATGAACAATTATTGGCAGCTAGATGAAGCTGTACAGTCTAAAACTGAGGGAACTGAGAAGGGAGAAACAAAGGCGATCACATTGAAGGAGCTGCCATGTCCCCGGACAAGAGTGAATGAGAAAGGAGGAGAGCCTGGCTGCTCGGAACAGTCGTAGATATTAGTGTATAAACAAGTGTACACTAACGATGGATAGCAAGATGGAGCGGTAGGAAGCAAGGCAATCGTCGGTGAACAAGATGCAGGAAGAAAATGACAAGTACCTGAAGGAATGGGATGTCAGCGTGAAAATTGCTGGCATGAGTAGAAAATGAAGCTGGACTGATGCCGATAATCCCGCTGAAGACACCAGCACTGTGCTATCAGAACAATGGCGAGGTTGAAGTGGGTGAGAACGTGGGTGCAAAACAATTGAACAACTCGTAGCAATGAGAGTGGGAATGGCAGTGCTGATGGATCACTACTAGGCTTGTGGGTCGAAGGCGTATGAGAAGCTGCCCCCTGAATGGGAGGGAGTTTGCTCGCTATATATCAACACGCCTTTGTGGGTCCTACCCAGGATGTAAAGCTTGATGAATTCCTGAAAAAGAACAACAATAAGAGAAGGAAGAGATCGGTCTAGGGGACACCAACGGCCCAGGTGGAGAAGACAGAGAAACAGGAAGGATTGAGCAGAATGAAGAGTGGGGGGAATTACTTCTAGGAGGCATCAGAAATGGCACTGGACGAGATTCCAGCAGAGCAAGGCTGTTCAGCAGTACACAGATGTTCTTTGCATCAATAATACCAGGGATGCAGACATACACAAACGCCAAGTGGTTGCAGATCACTCGTTGGGAGCAGATGGTAACAATTAACGCTACAGTAAATGGGTTCAACGCCATAAAGGAAGAGCTCAGAGCAATAAGTTTGGTGGCGCTCCAGAATAGATATGTTCTGGATCTCCTCACGGCTATGGAAGGAGAAGTTTACACAAAGATAGGGAGTTCCTGTTGCACATTTATACCTGCCAATTACGAGGATGACGGAACTCTATCAGATGCAGTGGCACAACTGGCACAGATGCATGCCAAAATGGAAGATGAAGCCCGAGGAACAGGGAAGGACAAGAGCTGACTAGCATATATATGGTCATGGATGCCATCATGGCTGTCAGATGGATTGAAGGTGATAGCAGCAGCTCTCGTGCTGGGAGCAGCATCCATGTGTGGGATCAAAATCTGCATGGCAAGGTGCAAGAAAACAGAGGAAGAGGCTATCGGAATACAGATCCTTATGGACGTAAACATAGAAGGAAGGGGACAAGCTCAGATCGAAGATCACGCAGTATGACCTATTCCCAACAGAATCCATGAAGCAGGACAACCCGTATGATCCAAACTGCTATGAAGGAAAGTGGGTTTGGTGCAACCCTGAAGGAGTATGCTGTTACATGCACTGGTCATTTGATGACCGCACAAACTATTATGCACACCTTGGAGGAATAACGAAGATATGGCAGTGCAGGGCAAAAGGACTGTCATATAAGGGGGTGGTCGACAGGTCGATTAGAGGGTGGACTGAAGAGGGATGGGGAAGCTTAACCATTCCTCCCCCTCCTATGAATTACATGACACAGAGGAAGACCAGGAAACATCGCAACCACCCATTCTATTTTGTACGAATTCCCAATGGACCTATGGCTGACAAATATTTCGAGAGGTATCCGTGCAGCCAGCCATACAGGCCAGGCACGGTACAAATCTACCCCAGAGTGGATGAGGAGCCCCAGGTTGAAACCAAAGACACCTCAATTGACAGTATCAATTAAAGTGCCAAGAAGCCATGTTGCTGACCTCATTAGAGACGCAACGATTTAGCAGAGAGAGACATGAAGCACACGTGCCATCCACACTTCGGGACACAAACATGCACTTGAATACACGAAAAACACAAGCATACAGTTCTATAGATAGAGGACAGATACATATACATACTGTCATTGCTTTTATTATTTTGCCATTAGCTAAATGCAGCAACGCAGAAACTGCAACAATCAAGAGATCCTGAGCAAGGTTTGCAGATGCTTACATGCGAATAACCATATGGATCTGCAAGAGCACTTATGGAACCTGACAGAACCAAGTGTGACTAACCTATGGAGAATATAGAATAGCACGAACATAGATGCCGCATTACGGCTTAGGAAAACTACAGCAGGCCGCAGGCCACTCAGCAAGAGCTGAGCTGAATTCAGGCTGAGCAAAATGTGTGAAACCGGGCCCTCTGCCAAGGCCACAAGGTACGTATGATATTCCATTCCCTGAATGACAGTAACACCAGCTGCAATAAATGCGAATAATTCCTCATAATTCAGAGCTTGTCTTCGAAATTATGGTCTCCGAACACGTGACCTTGCCGACTCAGACAACAGACAGAGACCAGCACAGGGAAAGAGAGCCAATCTCACGCTACCAGACAGAGGACCGCAACAAAGATGTTACAATGTGAGACAAGTGTTGCACGTAGCGAACAAGCACTTTCATAGCCTAAGCTGGTACACACAAGTTACAATGCAGGCACATAGTCATTCTTATTACCATGAAAAGGTACACCAAGAGCTGGGAACCTTTTGCAGAACCCAATCCTGTGGATGCCATCTCTAGCCAATCACAGTTTAGCATCCTAGAAGTGGGTAGCAATGGTCAAGAACCAATGGTAAAACCCTCATACTGCAACATTGTTATAGATAGTGACTTGGGGATGGACCAGGCCAGCCACCTGACATGGGAGAGCCAGTCGGATAACATATATAGGTGACCATATAGGTTATTAGGCTCCTGATGGCAAATCCCAGATGTCGATAGGTTTTGGGGGAAAAGCCCAGGAAGGGACAGAGCAGTGACATAATTCTACATCAAAACTGGCCTCCGAGCCAAGAGAAGTTGAGATGTCCATGGATTTCTTCTGTCCTTGTGCTGATCCCTGTTGATCTTGTCTGTAATAAACCGCAGTTTGAACTTGCTGTTGACTGAGCCCTCCATTTGTCCTGTGGAAGGTGTTGGGCCTTCTGAGAGTCCGAGAGTCCACAAACTCATAGTGGCCCTCTGGCATACCTGGGAGTTTGTCCCAACAAGTGAACCTACACGTGTCTCGGGAGGATGGGCTCAGGGGCAACGTGCTCGCTTTGGAAGCAAAATGACACAAAGCAACAAAGTGTGGTGTAAAAAAGTGAGGCTTATACTAGGGACAAAACAATATATATAAAACAAAAAGGTTAATTACAAAGGTATAATGAACCTAAGGGGGAAAGAGCTTCAAACTAAAGAGGAGTACTTTTTAAATATACAAAATTATATTATTAAGCTTCACTGGAGGTGGTGGTGGGGTCAAGTAGGAGGATGGGGGAGATGGCAGGGGTGTGGAGTGTGGGGGAAGACCAAAATGCAGAAGCCCGTGTGGGAGACCCCAGGCAGAGCCACAGTTTTGGGCCAGGGATTAAAAGACTGAGTGTGCGTCGTGTAGCCAGGTGATTTCCAAACGAATCAGGTGCTAAGGAATTTCCCTTATGTCCATGCCCATTCTCTCACTAATACAGCGACTACTGCTTTATTTATGTATTCATTGAACATTTGTTAGGCGCCTATACAGTCAATGGTGTTTCCAGGTGCCACAAGGCAGAATGGGCAGGGAACAATAAATATACAATCGTGGTCGTTTAGGCCTTCTGACATTTGGATGTGCAAATGCAGTAAGAGAAGTGCAGGAGATAGTCGAACGGAGGAGGCCGAGAAGGTAGGGTAAGTGCTGGTGAGACCGGGGATGGAAGTGCCAAGGGGGATGCCAGCGGGGAGGCCACTGGCTAATTGCTAGTTCGGAAGAATCCCACGGATACAATGCACAGCCATAAGGCAGGGGTGTTCAAGAGCTGGGGGGGAGGGTGCTGGTGACGGCCTGGTAACCTGTGAGATTCATGAAGGACCAGGCCGTCAGTCTCAGCGGCAGTGGAGGGAAAGAAGTCGATAGAAGCAGGGTTTTGAGATGTTTCCAGAGCTTAAGGAGGTCCTGCTCGAAGGGAAGGGAGGCTGTTCCAAAGAGAGGCACCAGCCGAAGAAAGAGGCCTGACCCACCAATCCCCTCCCCTCCCTCTGTTTGGAGAAGTATTTGACAAGCAGAGAGTTGGATCGAGGGTTTTTGATGTTTTTGCACCAGATATATTTGGGAAAAATGTCTTATTGAACATTTATTTATTTCTTTCTATTTATTTAATTGGTTTTGTTTCTAAGCATGGATCCGGGATTCGAACCTCTGTTGCTGTGCGTGATCTTGCTTCCCAGACCAGCGTGTTGCCCCTGTGCTATCCTTCGTTCATTCCAGTATTTATCAGACTTCTGCTTTCTTCATATTGCAAATAGTTTAAATAGTAAGCATCTGATTTTGTCATGCCACAACATGTGCATGTTTCTGTTGCAGTGACCATCGTCAGGTGGCTGAAAAGTGTAACAATAGCCTGTAGTGAAAAATACGGATTCAAATATGTTAGTCATAATCATGAAACCTTTCAAGGGCTGGTATGCAGACCGTGCAGGCTACACTCGGGCGCTTCAACTCCAGCGGTGAACTTAGACAAAAATATGGGTCTTCTAAACCGAGCTGTGGTTCTACAAATATTCAACTCAGTAGTGGCTTTGCGAGTAATAAAGTCTGCCGATATTTTGATTGTCGATCAAGTTTAACATGTATCTGAATATGCGACCAACATCTGGTTTAAATCCAGTGCTGCCTTAGAATACATCCTTCGCTTTGATGCTGAGCTCTTTCAAATTGGATACACGAGTAAACTAGTGTGGATCCCTGAGGTTAAACGGAGAGTAAAGGATGTGGTCGTAGTCCGAGATGAGTCTCAGGCACCATTAAGCAGGGGCCAGTTGAGAACCCCTATTAGGCAACCTACAACTGCGTTGTCCGGACCTAGTGCTGTGAATGCAGCAGTCCCGATCAACCCAGATATTGTGGGAGATGCGAGTGAAACCTTAGGATACTGGCAATGGTTGCCAGTTGCCTTTAAACAACATTTCTCGTCGACTCATCAACTTGAGGGTGATGTACATTTAATTTAGTCATGGAACACACAAGGTCATTCTCACGTATTTAGCGAGGAAGGGCTCTTGTCCCAACTTGATACATTTATGATTGTAGCCTTACAAGAAACTTGGCTCACTGACATTGTCGATTTTGACTGTAATTGACGGGCGATGTACTGTCCAACAAATGACCAATAAGGGGCCGATAGGAGGACCGAAAGGAGAGGTTTTGCTGTTGGTAAAGTCACCGTGGGCAGTGACTATTCTTAAGGAATCGACTAATTATGTTCTGGCGGATAAAATCTCCTTTCTAAATTGTATGATAATCTGTCTTTATGTATACGATCCCCCAAATTTTAAATTTACAAAAGACAATGTTAAACTTGTTGCAATAGTCCTCCTGAAATATTCCCATCGATATCCATTATGGATGGTTGGGGATTTCAATGTGAAAATATTCGCCTCTTCTATTGATTTCGATAAAGCTTGCGTACCTAATTCAGCACCTATCACAGCTGAAATCTCTAATTGAAGAATTTGGTCTGACGAGGTTAAATGGCAGCTGCCCTAGTGATGCAAAGATGGGATATACACGGACGGATGGACGTAGAGCCACAACGATTGATTATGTAATTACCAACAGTAACGGGCTACTCCCCACAGTCAATATGACCACGGTCCATCGCCACAAAAGCTACAACTTTCCACTATGTGTTCTCCTTGCCCCACTGGTAAAAAATCAACCGCCAGCCGTATATGATAAAACTGGACAAATAGCTGTGAATTAAGCCCAAAACCGTATTAAATGGGACTGTAAAAATCTAACCACAGTGAAGCTGCTTGTGGCCCAGACCGTTCCGAACTTCATTACAAAATGCAGAGAAAACAATACTGAAATTGATATGGATATTTCAAAATTGTTCTCTGCAATGATGGAAGTAAATGGCATGAACAACTCCGCCAACAGGACTTATAAAAGTGTCCTGGAATGGTCAAACAAGAGCACCACCAACCGCTATCATTGTGATAAAATTATAACGGTTGCAAAAAAACTGCATTGCAAGTCTATTAGAGCTGTCATTGTACTATTTGGAGCTAGTAGAAGTTCTGCTCTTTAGCAAAATATATTCGGATATGCAAAAACCTGTATCAAAAATGGCTTAGATGTCACCAAAGAAACATTGAATCAACGTGCTGGAAAACAATTGCAACCCTTGCCGCTCAAGGCAATAATACAGCGATCTGGGAAGTAATCAGGGGAGCAAAAAAAAGAGACCTACTGATCAATTTTGTCTCAGAAAGTCAATGGACGGTGCATATTAAAGGGACGTTGGGCTCCTCTCTTGATTGCGATCCACCTTTCCCTCTACCGAATGCAACACAGTGTAGTAAGGCCACTGTCCTGCACATATCAATAATAATTGAAAAACTGAGCAACTCAAGCGCAGCAGGTCCCGATGGGGTGTCTAACGCCTTGTTGAAACTAGTCCCAGATCTCTGGGCCCAGCACTAAAGTGTCTTTTCACTGAAGTAGGCCGAAGTGGAAGGATTCCGGAAACCTGGCATATGAGCCATGGGATAATTCTGCTATCAAATGCTAGCAATGTTAGATGTCTCATTGAAAATATGTGCATAAATGGTGCTAGCGGAGTTAAATACTTGGATTAAATCCATGAACATCTTGCCCAGTAACCAAATAGGTTTTCGGACGAAAGCGAATACAATCCATAATATACTCATATTGACATCAGCTATAGAATACATCTGGCAACATGGTCAATGCAATGTCTATTGCGCCTTTATAGATTTTAGCTCTGCTTTTGACTCTGTCTTGAGGAACAAATTATAGAGAAAACTCAGCGCTAGGAAGATCCCACCAGGCCTGCTAAAAATGTTAATGTTGCTCTACAAAGATACCACTGTACGCATTTGACTAGACGGCAGGAGAAGATTGTCCGCTCCCATAGAAACGTGTTGAGGGGTTAAACAGGGCTGCATAGTTGCAGAGACCCTGTTTAACCTCTACCTAGCCGACAGGTACTTTCATATTTTGGCTGTGTCATCATGCCCCTTTAAGGTTGGTACAGCTATGTTAAGCTGGCTTGCATATGCAGATGATCTGTTGCTCTTGGACCATACATCCAGTGTCCTACGAAATTTGTTGAATGCAATATCCGATTATGCAAATATTAATGAACTAAAAGTAAATATAGAAAAAAAGCAAAATAACAGTATTTAGTGCGCAGAAAGCCAAGAAACATTACACTTGGAAAATGGACCACATAATACTTGAACAAGTAAAAGTGTATAAGTATTTGAGAGTTGTAATAGACGAAAAGTTAAAATGGGACGCTCACTGGGCAGCTATAAATGAAAAATGTCTCAAATCCGTAAATTCAATAAATTCATTTATCGGGAGGAATGCAGGCTTCTCTACACATGCAGTTTTGTTATTATATTCAGCAAAAATCTTGCCATTTTTACTATATGGTTGTGAGATCTGGGGTCACAACCGCCTAATAGAACTAAAAGAAATTTGAAGCACTTGTACTTAGGAAACTATTCCGAATGACAAACAATCTCACAGTTGAGTATCTCTACTTAGAATTTGATTTAAAAGGAGCAGCGATGGGGTGTCTGTGCAAAATGATAATGTGCTATGTGAGTGTAAGGTCTGTTGATAACGACACTTTAATAGTGCCATACATGCGAGCATATATGCAGCTTGAGCGGTGTAGCACTATTGGTACACTTGGTAGAATTATAAGCTTGCACAGTAAATGGTTCTCAGACTTTGAAAGAACATATAGGGCCTCATTACACGGTAGGCGCTAAGGGATTGCCGGCACCGGTAAAGTCACCAGTGCCGGTAATCCCTTAGCGCCCTACTACGAGGTCCCTCAGCGGGTCCCGTCCTTAACACCTGGTCTGACCAGGCATTAAGGACGGGACCCGCTGAGGAACTTCAGAGCTAATAACGGTACCGCAAATTGCGGTACCTTTATTAGATCCTTCCCCATTCCCATTGAGCCCTATGGGGGCTCAAATGGGAATGGGGAATGGTATTTGGAATGGGGATTTACCGGGTCCTCCAGGGTCAGAATGACCCGGTAAGTCCCCATACCGCCTACCTGGACCCGGTATGCGGTAAGGGAGTAGCCATGCCGCTAATAGCGGCATGGTTACCTCCTACCGTGTAATGAGGCCCATAGTCATGTTCCGATATCCCAGTGGAAAACTTGGTTGGAAAAGAAACTCCACATATATGGTCAGGAGAGTCATTTGGTGGAATTAGCCACCAAGAGAGCCAACGGGCAATATTGTCTGTATTGGCAAACACGTAACACTTTGCCACTGTATATAACTGCATATCCAGAACCTTATATATTCAGAAATTACTTGCTGATGAGGTTTAACTGCTGTGAAGTGTTGGATGTTGTAGGATGACAAAGACTCAGAGCCCGTTCAGACAGACAATTATGTGGATGTGATGAACAAGAGACACTCGAACACCTGTAAGTTCATTGTGAAAGTCTGACAATGATTCGTGCTTCATTTCTCAAATCCTTCGATAACAAAGTAGACACTAGTGATGTGTCATGGATATGGCTGCATCTAATGAGAGGTGATGATGTACATTTTATTTATTTTATGGTAAAACTTTATTTGAAAATAATGATGATTTTTAAATGTCTATCTTAAAGTGAGTAAGATATGTTGGTTTAGATTTTGTATGTTTTATTCTCAGTTTTGTAGTTTTAGATTGTAACTTTGTCGGCAGATTTTAATGATGCAATGACAATAGTTTTACTTATGTATAAAGGTGCTAGACATGTATTAATGAATCGTCATTGTCTTAATTCATGATGGAAATGTATTTTCTGTATGCATGTAACTCTGTGTCGTACATACAAAGCCGTTGGATAGAAGTATATTACTAATAAATGAAAATGAAAATGATCTGTATACCAACCAGAAACATATTGTTCTGTTTGGAGAAATGCCCTTCTCACCAATTATTCCCAAATTTCCTATTTTACAGTCACATTGCACCCATGGAAACTGATTTAAACCTTGTAATAGTACATTTATCATAGAATCTCGCTCATCCATTCTTTTAAAAATGATGTGGCTCCCTCTCTGGAACCTCTTGTTCCAGAGTATATGCAATAACCCATTTTCGAACTTTAACTTGACATTAAGGCAGTCTGCATGCGTTTGCATCATGTGAAATCTGCTTTCTGTTTGCTCGTCATTGTTGTTGAAGATATCTTATGTATGTATCTGGGTAATGCAGCCCGGGAATCTGTGCCGACAAAGATCGGTGCACATACTCATTATTGCACTTGAGGGCCATTTTACGTCCAATATTTACCTGCCTTACCCACCACTGTAGGTGATGATTAATGTAACTCATATGCACTGCCTTCCTGTTGTTCTCTATGTCCACAGCCTTTGTACAAAATATTCACTAAAACAGATGTTTATATCATGCTTCCCAAAGCAACATCTGTGTCTATACTCTCAACAGCCACCAGATGATGATAAAAATGTCTGTATTTTAAACACTTTATGATTGTATATAACATTCAAAAATAGGTACAGTCATCCTATCAAAGTAATTCCACAGTAATGCATGAACATATCTGCCATTTTAGTATGGCTGATGATGTCATACCTCATTAATACATCTATCTTCTCTATAATGGTGATCCACTCTGCAAGAATGAAGGTAAGGTCCACGCTTCATTCATTCCTAATGTTAGCAAGCTTTGTAGTTTGTGGATCCAAACAGCCTTGCAACATAATCTCTTTTCCAAATCAGCTCCTCGTGAATGTCTTGATACAGTGTCTATGCTTTGAAACTTCAGCTGAAGAATTTGAAGACTGACTTTATACAATGTGATCTCTTCTTCAGAGAGAGAATGGTATAACACTGGGCCTAGTATTACGATATTAGACTGCATACAGTTGAGACATTGGTGTGTCCCCATTTTAGAGGGTCTTACGTATGTTTGGTCATCTTTCAATATTATTGCATCTGCTTTAACCAATGAACCGGTCAATGATCTTTTGATGAGACCAACCACAGTTTTAGATACGGTGCCATTTGTAGTTATAATGACCAATTTCTCATTTTAACTTACTAGTTGGTCCAGCAAATCTTCTTAATAATCACGTACCATTAGAGCCTCCTTCAAAGCATATATTTCACAGTGAAAATCCTCAATGTTAGTTCAAATTCTGTGTGATTGTAGAAACTGTACAAAATGTGAACTCTTCATCAAAATATATTTCTATCTGTTTCTTTATGGAACACAACGTAAACTGAAGCTGTATGTTTTTTAGCATGACCGCCGTATCTAGATAAGTAATCTCCACTTCAGGTATCACTCCAGGGAGTTTAATGGTAGCATACATGGTGTAAACATTTTCCAAGAATGTCTAGTTTTCGAAACAGATAAAGGGGCCAATTCATAGAATTCAGCTCAGAAGTAGAGCACGCGCCTAGCGCAGAGAGGGAGGGTGCGCCACTCGTGCGCCAGGCGCAGCGCAAAACAGGATTTAGACGCACCACGTATTCATGGGTTTCCCTAACCATTTGCAGCCGTGGTGCTGCGAACATCCAGCAGCGCCATTTATGCCCCCAAGAATGCCCCTTGCACTAGAAAAAGCCATAGAAATCCCCAATATGGCGCAAAGGGCTGCGCTAACCCTGGACCAGTTTACAGCCCTCCTACACCATAATCGTGTGAAAATGTACTTGCGCACCCCCTTGAAGACGCGTAGCCTGCTTGCACCAGCCAAAATGCGTGAAAATCTCCCCGCGCACCCCCCTTGAATATGCGTACCCCACTCGTGCCTTCCAAATCACGTGAAAAGGGCCCACCGTAACCCCGCGAATACGTGTACCCTGCACGGCCAGCCAAATCGCGTGAAAATCTCCTTGGCACCACCTTCAATATGCTTACCCCGCTTGCACAAGCCAAATCGCATGGAAAGTGCTGTGCGTGTGGTGGGAGGTGTTGGGTGTCCCCCCTGTGGTGTGGGCTGCCTGAGGGGCATGGCAACGGGTGATGGGCTGCATGCGGGGCATGGTCAGGGGTGATGGGTGGTCCCCTGTGGTGTGAGCTGCCTGCGGGGCATGGTCAGGGGTGAAGGGTGGTCCCCTGTGGCGTGGGCTGCCTGCGGGCATGGCCACGGGTGTAGAGGGGTCCCCTTTGGTTTGGGCTGCCTGCGGGGCATGGTCAGGAGTGATGGGGGGTCCCTGTGGCATGGGCTGCCTCCGGGGCATGGTCATGGGTGATGGGCTGCCTGCGGGGACTGGTCACGGGTGTAGGGGGGGCCCCTGTGGTGTGGGCTGCCTGCGGGGCATGGTCAGGGTGATGGTTGGTCCCCTGTGGTGTGGGCTGCCTACGGGGCATGGTCACGGGTGATGGGCTGCCTGCGGGGCATGGTCATGGGTGTCGGGGGTTCCCCTGTGGTGTGGCCCGCCTGCGGGGCATGGTTAGGGGTATAGGGGTGTCCCCTGTGGTGTAGCCCGCCTGCGGGGCATGGTCAGGGATGATGGGTGGTCATCTGTGGTGTGGGCTGCCTGCGGGGCATGGACACGGGTGATGGGCTGCCTGCAGGGCATGGTCATGGGTGATGGGTGGTCCCCTGTGGCGTGGGCTGCCTGCGGGGCATGGTCATGGCTGATGGGCTGCCTGCGGGGCATGGTCACAGGTGATGGGCTGCCTGCGGGGCATGGTCAGAGGTGCAGGGGGGGTCCCCTGTGGTGTGGGTTGCCTGCAGGGCATGGTCAGGGGTGATGGGTGGTCCCCTGTGGCGTGGGCTGCATGCAGGGTATGGTCACGAGTGATGGCCTGCCGGCGGGGCATGGTCATGGGAGAGGGCTGGCTACGGGGCATGGTCCCGGGTAATGGGTGGTCCCCTGTGGTGTGGGCTGCCTGCGGGGCAAGGTCACGGCTGTAGGGGGGTCCCCTGTGGTTTGGGCTGCCTGCGGGGCATCATCACGGGTGAAGGGGGGGTCCCCTGTGTCGTGGGCTGCCTGCGGGGCATGGTCACAGGTGTAGGGGGGTCCCCTGTGGTGTGGGTTTCCTGCGGGGCATGGACATGGGTATAGGGGGGTCCCCTGTGGCGTGGGCTGCCCGCAGTCAGCCCATCTCCCGTGACCATGCCTCACAGGCAGGCCATCACCCGTGAATATGCCCCGCAGGCAGCCCACGCCACAGGGGACCACCCATCACCCGTGCCCATGCCCCGCAGGCAGCCCACATGGCAATGGACACCTGCAAGTAGGCCCCGACTCATGACCCCCACCAGTGACGGGCACCTGCAAGCAGGCCCGACTCATGACCCCCACCAGTGACGGGCACCTGCAAGCAGGCCCCGACTCAGGTCCTCACAACCAACACATTGTCACACCATAAAATCATGTAGCAAATGTCCACCCAAATGCCACCCCACGCTGCCCCCCACAGTGCAACTCCACACCCATCCATTGACCCCACTTCCCAGTGCAGGCCCCATGGCATGTCATTCACAGAAGCACACATGCATGCACCCAAAGACATGCCCAACATGGCCACACAGCAGTGACACATGACTGAGGCAATGACGACTGACACATGCACAAATGAGAGCAGACAACACAAATATATGACTTGATGAAAATGTATTAAAAAAATGAAATTTACCAAAGGAAAACCAACCATGACAATGAAAAATAAATGAATGTGAACTGAAATGAAATGCAAAATCCCCAAAAACATGAAATCCGAAAAAAAAGCAAATCCTCAAAGTGGTCCATGTCCAAAGTCCAGAAATCAAATTTCAAAGGGTAAACCAAAAAAAAACATTCCTTCATGGGTGAAAAAAAAAGAAGAATAAAATCCACAATACCACAACTATGTACAATGACATTTTGAGGGTCCAAGATCCCAAAACAAAATGAAACTTACCAAAAACCCTACAAAAATACAACTACATACACAAAGTGGAGCAATGTCCAAAAAATAAATAAAATGAAAGGAAACTTAAGCCTAATTAACTATTTACAATGGCGGCAGGCTAGTCCTGTGGCTCACGGTTCTTCCCAAGAGTCTTGACCAGGGCATCATCGAACTCCGAATCTATGGCTCGGAGGCGGGACTGAGCTCTATCCTCGAGGAACTGTGCCCGCCTCAAGGCTCGCCGCATGGAGTTCTCCGCCCTGACCATGGTGAGCCGTGCCCTCTCTGCCTGCCGCCACTCTGCATCTATCCTCTGGCCCAACCGCTGCCACCCGCAAGACACAATTTGTCCAGAGTCCTCCTGCCCTTCGGCTGATGCCTGCCCCGGTGATGTAGTCGGTCCCGAGTCCTGACGCCTCCTACGTCGAGCCTGCTGCAGCCTTGATGCCATCCACCTGTGCCACCACGACTGCCTCCGGGAAGATGGCAACCCCCGGGGCTGTCGTGCACGTGCCCTGCTTGATGGTGCCTGCACAACCTCCGTTGCCAGGGGTACAGTTGCTGGGGTGACGACCTCTGCTGGACCTCCGATTCCCGACTGTGGCAGGGATGGGATCTCCACCAGCCTGGCTGTGGTGGCTGGGGCAGGTCCACAGGGGGCCCTGGTGGCATGTGAGCTGGAAGACGGCATGGAGTACGACTGGCACATAGTGGGTGAGGAGGAGGGGGTCACAAGAGCACCCAGCACATGGAGGAAAACCCCGACAATGAACCCTCCTAGCTGGTTAATGTTGGCACACGCCTGTTCATGATGACGTGCATGGTGCTGCCAGGAAGATCGCACATCATCACGAATCACGCGTGTGCACAACGCAGTACCGACTAGGACGGGCTCAGCCCTGTCATGGATCACCACGTCCGCAGGTAGAAGAGTGTCAGTTGACGTGGAACTCGCCCCTACCTGCGGATGGGCCTGGGACGGAGCATCCCTGCTGGTGCATGGTGATGCAGTCTCAGTATCAGGGACAGGATTAGGCACAGGCCCCTGCGCGGTGGCCTGTGGTGCCTCCTGCCCCTGGACTGCACCACTTTCACCAGTGGAATCACCCCCACCAGGCCCCATGTGTGGGTCTGATGCAGCCTCCTCCTCCTCCTCACCCACCACCAACCTGGATGCCTATGCACCGTCTTCCGCTCTGGACAGCCCCTATGGTGGCTCACCTGCCACTACCGCTGGACGCGGCACAAGTCCCCTCGCTCTCGGAAGATGACATGACCTGGGAGGGTGACCAGGCCATGCGTCTCCGTCTGGTGGAGGCATCCCCGTCGCTGTGCTCCACAGCGCTGTCTCCGCCCTCTTCCTCAGTCGCTGCTGTAGATAGGGAGAGATTGAACACAAGCATCAGGGTACTGAACCATAGTCTGCTAGACACAAAGCAATTACACATGAATGGCACTGTCAAACATCACTTCCATCATCACCCTCCACAACACGCGGGTCAGTGCAAGCCACACACATACACTAACAAGCATGGCACGTGCAACAGACATTTGCATCCATGTCCAAGGCACTGTTGGAACATCCGATGGGGGGCTGAACATCACATGCATCATGGGACATGCTGATCACATGCACACACACCACCGGACAGTCATGCATCTGGCCATGTCTACCTCCTGTCACAGTGGATTCATGGACCATTAGGCTGCATCAGTCAATTCACGCATCGTGATGGTCATGTGTCATACATCCATGGTGTTTCCCAGTCACACACACACACTACTCAGACACACGCATTTGTGTACACCGTGCATGACCATGACAGTGACATCAGCATCCATGTCTCACACCCCAAACATGGCCAAGTCCAGACACAGGCATGCAAACATGTGTGTGTCGTCACATGCTGGTGCACATCATGCATTGCAACACAGACACCATTGACGTGGAACAGGCTTGAGTGGACTCACATGCAGCACTGTCATGGCCCTGGTGCACACTCCTGCCACACCTCAACATGCAGTATGCTGGTCAAGAACACATGGACACTTACCACACGACTCCAGACGGGTCTGCAACTCGAGGACCTGGTAGTGAAGCGCTGGCCGTGTGTGACCCAGGACCCACATTTGGATGTTGGTCAACTGGTGCCGGCGCCCCACTTCTCCACGAGCTGCAACGAGGCGCCGGGCCTTGCTGTGGGTCTTGGACCTGAAGTCCTCCCAGCACTACAGGACATGCTTGTTGTTGCGGGATGCCACCCCCTCCACGTTGATGGCATCCACGAGGTGCAACCAGATCCTCCTCCGTCCTTCCTTGTCGAGTCACGATGTCGAGAAGAGGGCATCATAATGCCCCAGGACTTGCTCCACCAGGATGCCAACTTCATTTGCAGTGAAGCTGACAGCCCTCTGCCTCTCCGCCAGGGGGTAGCCACTGGCCCCGGATGGTGTTTGGTCCGACATGGCAACCCCTGAGGCAGGTGTGGGTGGGCAACTGGGTCCTGGGGCTGGGCTGTGGAGCGATGGTACACCAGTTGGGAGTCTTCTGGGTCCGCAGAGGTGGTCTCAGGAAAAGGATGCTTGGCAATGGCTTCTGTGCAGGCACCAAATAGCGTGGCATGTTGGCAGCAGGCAGGCTGTCAGCAACAGATAGCTTGTAGGAGGATGCTCGGGGATCTGGGGCCAGGTAAATGGCCTTCTGGGCAGGAGCGTGGTCTTCCGTGTGTTTTCGTGTGCCCAGCTTGATGCAGAGTGACTCCGCATGTGAAAAAACAGCACGTTAGCGTGGAATTCGAGGAATGGCCCTTAGCGCGTAAGTGACGTGATGCGCGTAGGCGTTGCTTTCGGCCCAGGTTAAAGGTCCGCAAAGGACGCCATTTTGCTGTATGTGCTTTTTGTGGAGAGCGAGCATGTGAGTCTTCTTCTTCTTGTGGGTTCAAACGCGATTACTTCACAACACTTGCAGTGCATACCTCTTGTTTACTGCGCCAGTGCTTACTTCTTGTTTTGGCGGGGGAGTTGTTTTTTTCTTCATTTTTCCAGGCAGACGGTGAGTTGCGCACATATTATTCCCACTGTGGTTGCCCCCATGAGTCGCGTACCCCATTCACGAGGTCATAGTAGCCTGCGTGTTCCACGCGTATGCATTTTCTGTGTTTCTGGGTGCCTCGCCGTACTGCGGGACGTTAATTCCATGCACGTGGACTACTGAGGGGTTGCGTGCACATTTGTTTTTGTTTTTGGGGTGCCTGATTGTTGCGTGACTTGTTTTTTTACCCAGGGGTCACAGACACCCTTGCAGGAGCACAGGAGTACCTATTCCATCTTGTACCCTGCCCCTTTTACCCCAATTGCCCAGGACAATTGTTTTCTGCACCTCCCATTCGCACAAGTACATCAGTGCCATGGTTGGGAGGCCACCAAGTGGTAAGGGAGGCAAAGCTGGGCGACCTCCCAGAGGTGTCTGCGGTAGCGGACGTGGCCAGGATGACCAGGGTAGCCAAGGTGACAGCGGTGGCCGACGTGGGCAGGGTGGTCCTCGAGGGCTGTGTGTCCAGTACCATTCAGGGACAGCTATGCCCCCCCATCCAGTGGGTCAGGGAGATGCAGCTGACACCACCCCAGCTCAGGCCCTGCTAGCCCCTCCCAGATTGGTCACGGAACAGGCACGGGATGACTCACAGGCTGACTTCCGTGTCACGAAGTCCAAGCCACGTGTGGCGGTGAAAGTTGCTGTCACCAGGCCACGTGGATTTGGGGCAGCAATGACATCTGCTGCCCGAGCAGCCAGGTTGTGGAGGCTGCAGGGGCAGCTGCAGCTGACACCACCCCGGCTGTGAATCACCCAGCCAGGACAATGTTGGTCCCAGTCCCTCACACCAAGGCATTTATGGCACTTGGTCCTGGCAACAGCAGCCAATGCCAGCAGTGAGATCTTTGGTCATCATGCCATTGCCTGCTTCCAGTGGCCAGTCCACCTGCGCTTCAGCCCCTACAGGCCAGAGCAGTGTAAGCCACTGAGGGTCCACACCACCTCTCAAGAGGAAGAAGCGTGCTCTTGTGGAACAGGCTGGGACCCCAGACACGGCTCGGCCCTCCGGCACGCCAAGGAAGCAGAGTCTCAATAATGTGGAACTGGGCGCACTTGTGGGCTACGTGTCGGAACATGGCCGAGACATGCTGGTGACGGCAGGGTGCAAAACTACACCTGCTCAGCGTAGGGCCCACTGGCAGTGCATCGCAGACCACATTAGTGCCTTGGGATTTGTGAAGCGCACAGCTGATGATTGCTCGAAGCTTTGGAATGACCTCAATCACCAAGCTAAAAGCAAGTGGGCATCTAATTACGCCTCTACTCTGGTGACTGGCAGTGGGACACCACCAGAGGACGATGAACTCACAGAAAATGAGGTGATCGCTGGAGGGTTCATAACAGAGAATCAGATCCAAGGCGTGGGAGACCTCCCGGATCTTGAGACGATGTCCGGTGAGTGTCCATGCGTGTGTGTCCAGGCCATGTGTATGCTGATTGGGTGATGTGTTGTGATTGAGTGCCAGGTCAGGCTATGTAGTCATAACTGCCATTGTGACCCATGCACTGCCTCCAAGCCACCCCCCCCCTGGGTTTGGGGTTCACTGTATCCCTACAATCCACCGCAAACACTTTGCACATGATGACTGCACTTGCCCTTACACTGCCATCATGACACAACATTGTAATTACGTTTTTTTTCTTTTTATTGACAGTTGAGGACCTACACATGTACTGCACTGCACCTGCTCACTTCTGAGCCCTGTTTCAACCTTCAACATGCCTATTCACTTGTGTCATGTCAAACAGAACCTACCATTGATGTATCAATGTGCCTCCCGTCACTGTATTTGTACACACTGGCATTTTTGCAGCATGTGACACATGTTTGTTTTGTCACAGTCATTTGCATGTACTATTTGATGACATTCATTTTACATGGATGGGGGACAGTAGTGATTCACTCCCATCTGGGCCTGCATGTCAGTTCTGTCATGGCTATGCTACGTGCCATCTGTGTGCTGGCATCTGTCACGTTTGGTGATGGTCCATGCCAGTCACAGGTTTCTGTGTGATGCAGGTGCTATGCACCATGCAGCACATGTTTTGCTTTTCCATTTTAGACTAATCAGTTTCTGCTTTCAGGGTACCCTTCCACTTCATTGGCATTGCATGCATGGCTGAGTTTGTGTCATGTGTGACATGTCTGATTTATGTGTTGGATGTCAACATTGTAATGCCTATGTGTGTGGGTTACGCTGTTAACGTGTGTGCTCATGACTTCTTTTTTATTTTGTGCAGGTGATGAGGCACTGGAAGCAGTGGAGGAGGAGGAGATGGCGCAGGGGCAGGAGTATTCAGAGCCCCAACCAGGCACCAGTGGAGGACGTGGGGTGGTGGCGCACGAGAATCCATTGGTCCTACAGACCATCCTGTCCACGGGTGTCTCTAAGTACACCTCTGAGGATCTCTATGGCTCAGGTGCTGAATTGGATATTGACACATATGTCCTGCCTCAGGTGAGTGATTCTGGCAGGGATGCTGTTCTGTCCAACACACCTGCACTGATCATAGACCCCTCAATGGCCCATTCAGTGTTGGAATGTCCGCCTGTGGCGGTGTCGGACGCAGGGTCATGCCTACACTATTTGCTCCTGTTCCTGGGGCAGCAGATCAAAGGAGGAATGCAGTCCTGTAGCCACAGGCAGCGCCAGCACAGCAAGGTCCACGTCTCCTTGGGCCCGACAGGTGTAGTCTCTGGCAACTTAGTGGCCGTGCGCCACTGGGTAATTCTGTGTGGGAGAATTCCATGTATGCCATTGCACAGCAACAGGGGGCATCATGTGAGATGATGGCTCAGGCTGTGGAAAGGGTGGCCACTTCCATTCTCCCCTCTCCCGAAAGGCAGGTGGAGCTCCAGCAGCAGGCAACGCGGTCCACGTGCTGGTCACACAGGCAGGACATGTTGGCCACCAACAGGGACCGACGGGCTGAACTGGGGGCCCTGTGCACAGCCATAGATGCAGAGGCACAGGCCCACAGGGATGCCCTGAGGGAAGATAACAGCTCCCTCAGAGCCACTCTGGGTGCACTTCTAACACACAACATCTCGGCTGAGCTCCAGGCAACCCGTGAGGAGATCCGTGAATCACGTTAGGGCTTGCAGACGGAAGTCCGTGCAACATGTGAGGTGCTGCATGGGGACCTCTGGACCATCATCCTGCAGAACCAAACCTTTTAGACATGCATGCTTGCTGCCATGGAGGAGCATGCCAAGGCTATGCATGGTCAGCCTCCCGTACCACACACACTTTCTCATATTGCACCAGAGGGTGACGACAGCGACGACAGTTCTCCCTCTATTGGCTAGCCGTGCAGGCCATGAGCCCATGGAGGTTTTTTTTTCTCAACATCCATGCATGTGGGTGTTGAGGGGCACCCTGCAGCTCCTCCCTCCTGGGTGGTCCCTGGGATTTTAGGTGAAAAATGTAGCCACAAACTGGGTACAGTCTGCCTCGCCACGTGCCCTTTCCCCTCCCATGTGCAGCGGCCATGCATTTGGTTGGGGATGTGGGGGCACCACCATGTCCACTGGTACGCCCTGCCGGGTTGCAACGTTGTGCAGGACACATGCTGCCACAATGATCCTACATACTACTGGGGGCACATATAGTAGCTGGCCACCAGAGAGGTCAAGGGAGCGGAAACGTGACTTGAGCACTCCAAATGTGCGCTCCACTATGCCCCGGGTTGCAATATGGGCTGCGTTGTATCTTACCTGCGGTGGTGTGGTGAGGTTCCGTTTTGGCGTCATCATGCTCAGAGGGTAGGCACTGTCCCCTGGGGAGGTGATAATTGCTGTGATTAGTTGGGTTTCTCCATTTCTCTGTGTGTTACATGCATGCATGTGCACAAGCATTTGTGCTCACCAATGAGCCATGTGTCGCCATGCCTCCCAGCTTCCAGGACCCGGTTTAGGGGTGACATTCTCAATATGACAGAGGGTATTATTGCCTCGGCATCGCATACCACCTGCACGTTGATGGAATGCCAGTGCTTCGGTTGCGATAGATGTGCTCAGTGGTCCTAGGTGGACATAGAGCCACATGGGTGCAATCAATAGCACTAAGCACTTTGAGGAAGTGCACTACTGCGTAAAAGTCCTGGACCACGGCCTGCCTTTCTGCGGGTGTTCTGGGCATGTATATGTGCTTGCAGACTGAGGGGCGAGCAGTCATGATTGCCAACACCTGGTGTAGGCAGTGTGACTGCTTGGGCTGTGAGACACCCCCAGCTATGGCAGTTGTTCGCTGAAATGACCCAGTGGCCAATAAATGCAGTACATTCAGCACCTTTTCCAAGGGGCTCAGTGCTTGGGAGCACAGGGTGGGTGATGTGAGGTAATCCTCCCACTCAGCGACCAGGTCTAGGATGATATGGGATGGAAACCTGTACCTGCCATAGACCTGGTCATCAGGCATCCCAAAAAGGCTTGTCGTGGGTAAAAAAAATGCAGGGCCTGGCTATCCTTCTCCTCCTGCGGTGTACCACGACCACTGCTGCGAGGAACGGTACGTAGCTGTATGAGCTTGTTTGTTGTTTGCGTGCACTTTTATGAGAAGCAGGGGCACTTACACCAGCTTTCACCTGGCGTACGTGTTTCAGGCTTAGTGCAACCTTTGGGGCGCGCAGGTTTGCCCTGTTCGATTCCATGAATACGTGTTGTTAGCATGCTTATGGGTGTTGCGAGGATTTCGCAGCGGTATTTCCCCCGTAATGCCCACAATTTTGCGTGTTGTTTCCCATTCCGCGTGATCTGCCCCCTTTTTAGGTGTGTGCGCTGGGAGATGTGCGCCTTCACTCGGCGTCTGGCGCACTGCCTACAGGATGTCGCAATGACGTGTGTGCCACACGCGGATTCAGCGCAGGTCCCAAGTAAGCTACGTGCATCGCCTTCCATGAATCGGGAAACGGGCACTTGTGCGGGTTTTGCACACGTGCGCTACAATTTTCACACTTGTCCCCCCCATTTTCGGTGCACATTAATACCATGAATTACCCTCGAAATCACAAACATATCGATGAACTGGAACCATTCTTTCAAGGTGACAATCACCTCCTGTTTCTATTCTTTTCATCAACAGGTTTGCATGGGCTGGTGCAAAGGAAACCCCAGAAATGTGCCCTTCACCTGTTGGAAAAACGTATTCTGAAGCCTGAAAAAGATTTGTAATAGGGACTGTAATAAACAAAACAAAAATGTATAAGGTATTTCTTAAGTTTCATATGTTCTTTTTTAATATTTGTATTTATTAAGCACTTGTTGATCAAACAGCACATAAGACATAGCAACGATGTCAGTGCAGTATGAGGCCAAACTAAAACATAATACCATGCAATACGATACATTGTCAAACACACGCTGGAATTTGCGTGGAGGGATTCAGAGTATTGTAGTCTTTGTCAAGCATCCACAAACGTCCTGCCAAATATGAGCCTTAGGTCGGCAACTACTAGGCATCATTGAGTCATACAATCCTTTATTATTATAAGCCCATGTTAAATCGTTCAACCATGTTGCCATCTTTGATGGTTCCTTCCAGGTCCATCGCATCAGGACGGCCCTTTTAGGCAGTAACAGACCCAAATTGAGAAACCTGCACTGATCTACCGCCATTTTACCTGTGTAACCCAGCGTGCAGTCCCGCGCTGTACGGTTTAACTGTTGGCCTAGTGCTTCCTCAAGCGTATGACAGACCTCAGACCAGTATTCACTCAGTTTGGGGCAATCCCACAACAGGTGTATTATGGTAGCATGCAGACTGTGGCATGCCGAGTCTACATGGGGTGTAGTATGGTCTGTTAAGGACTTTGAATTGTATAAGGCAGTATTTTTAATTTAAAGATACCCCTTTTGTCATATACATATATTGGGCATATATCAGGCCCTTTTGGCCCTTAGTAGCGCTCTATACATTTTATGGTTGGAAATCACTTTTGTAAAAATCTTTTTTTGATTATATACAAATAAAATAAAAAATAAAAAAAATATATAAATATTTTCATTGCAAGTCCTTGAACTCAGTTCCCAAATCTAGGCTCCACTTCGCTGTGACATTAGGCCCATCTTTGGCATCTATGGACTGTGCTAATTTATAAAGTGTGGATATTCTCTTCCTGCCCTTTCGAGCCTGCAAGAATATTATCTGACATGCATGGGAAATGGGTTCTGCCAGCGACATCTGCCAGCCTGTGGCGATGGCTGCCCATATCCGGAAATAGCTTAGCAATTGTATTGAAGTGTCCCCAATATGCACCTTAATGTCATCCCAATTAATAAACCGCTCACCCATATAGAAATCCCCTGTTGTGAGAATGTGTGCCCTGCTCCATACTGTCTCCACAGCCTTATCTGTGAAAGGCGCCACCCCCCGGCATGCCCCACAACGGGAGACACTTGTCGTATGGGGCAGAGATATCCAGCATTTTATTCAGTTTTCCACAGGCCCACCAGGTCGCTTCCACAGGATCCAATAAACTATGACGAGGGGCCCGCTTGTAGTTTTACAGGTTGCTAATCTGTCCAATAGGTTGCATGGTGTAACTGTGCTGACAAGTAATATAACTCGAAATCTGGGCCTGCCAATCCCCCACTTCATAAGGCTGGGCTAGGTGTCTCAATTTCATGCAAACCTGACCGCCTGACCAAAGCAAGGAGGAAAACTCACAGTTGAGGTCAGAGATGAAAGCTCACGCAGACCACAAAGGAATATTATGACACAGGTACAACAGTTTGGGTAGTGACGGTCTCCTGGCCAGCAACAGTGGGATACACCCCCACCTCTGAAATTTGGTTTTCATTGCCGTCAGATAGGACCCATAGTTCGGATCATGCATCAGTGAAACCAACTTGGCAATTCAGATCCCAAAATTGCGAACGTTGTGTGCAGCCCATACGAGTCCCATGGTGGCAGCCAATGCAACATATCGTCCATCAAGGGGACCAGCCCAGACTTGTTATTGTAGTGATGAAGGCCACAGTATTTGCCAAAGTCAGACACTGCTCTTATTACTTTTGCCAGGTTGGTCTCAGTCTTCGGTGTATATATAACAGGATGAAGTCGGCGTACAGTGATATGATTTCTGATTTCCCACCCAGCCTTATGCAAACTCAGCTATATTTGTCCCGAATCTATATTTGTTCCGAATTTTATCCACTAACGGCTCATTTGTCAAGGCAAAGATTAAAGGCGAAAGAGGGCACACTTGTCTAGTTGCACTCCTAACCGCAATACCAAGGATAGCCTCCTGTTCGTGCACACACCGGTAAATAGGTGCGTATCCAGTAGTTTAACCCACGAGATGAAGTTTGGTGCAAACCCATAATTAGACATAACTTGAAATAAAAATGGCCACAACACTGTATCTAATGCTTTTTTGGTTAACTAGGGAGACTGCCACTTCCACTATATTCTTTTTTTAAAAAACTTATTTTTATTGTTTTCACAATGAAACCGGTAACAAATTACAAAACTACCCCCCTCCCCCAAACTTCACTCCACCCCCCTCCCCTACCCACTCCCTTCTGGAAGAGATCTCAATGTTCAGTAGTTTTCGGGAATGTCTATGATGTGAATAAGTCCGTAATTCTGATGTTATGTGGGCACCATTGTTCCATGTAGTCCGATTGTAGATATTCAAGTACTCTCCCCCATTCCTTATGGAAGGTGTCCTGTGTTCCCTGAAGGTTATGCGTGATCTTTTCCATGGTCATTTGGGACCAGACCTTTTGTAGCCATGTGAATATTAGTGGTGGGTCTTGCTTCTTCCAGTTCTGCGCGATTGTGGCCCAAGCCGCGATGACCAGGCCCATGAAACTTCTCCATTGCGCCTTGGTGTGCTTTTTTGCATGTTGCCCTTTCAGCCCGCAGAGCCAAATCTTCTCACGTAATTGATCCGCGTCTGGAAATATCTTTTTCATTTCCGTGATCAACTCTGTCCAGAAGCCTTTGACCCCCTGGCAGTCCCACCAGATGTGTCTCCAAGTGCCTGAGTCTGTGCAGCCTCTCCAGCAACGGCTCGATGTTTGCGGATACATGATGTTTAGCCTCTCTGGCGTATAGTGCCATTGTGTGACTATTTTTATCCACATTTCCCTGGTCTGGGCTGCTCGTGTTAGTTTGGGGATGTCCGCCCATAATGTCTGCCATTGTTGAGTCGTGATATCTTCCCCTAATGTCCTTTCCCATTTTTTCATGCAGGCCCATTTGAGTTCCTCTTCCTGTGTATTTATGAAGTTGTATAGAGTGGAGACTAGCTTCTTGTCCCCTGAGTTGGCAAGGAGGTACTTTTCAAAGGTGGTCAATTCCCTGGTCGCCGCCCAGGTTATCTCAGGGGTTGTTAACCAGTGTCTGAGCTGTTCATATTTGAAGCTGTCCTCATTTGTGAGCTTCCACGTGGTCCTACAGTCTGTGAACGTTCTTACTTCTTTGTCCAGGAACATTTCTCCGATTTTCCTGCACCCAGCCTCTTCCCATTTCTCAAAGGCACCGTGCTCTATTCCCGGTGGAAATTATGGGTTCCTGCATATAGGAGTGAAAGGGCAGTCGCCGTGGTTATGTTTCCTTTCCGTGTTTGCTCGTCCCATGCATCCTGTGTAGCTTTCATGATCTCGCTAATTCGTAGGTTTGGATGTCTATGCTGCTTAAGTTTCCATAAAAGATCTTCTAGAGGTGTTCTTGCAACTGCCCTATCCTGTGTCACCCAGACGTTCGCTGATTGTCCCCTAGCCATTCTTTCAGGACCCATAGTTGCGCCGCATGGTAATACTTTCTAAAGTGTGTGAGTGCAAGTCCCACCTCTCTGATGTGGGCCGTGAGTACTGCTCTGGCTACTCTTGGGGGGTTCCTGTTCCAGATAAACGAAGAGATTGACTTAGCGAGGGCTTTAAAGAATGTGTTTGGGATTGCTATCGGGAGGGCCTAGAAGTAATACAGCAGCTTGGGAAGTGTGTTCATTTACACCGATTGAATCCTTCCCCACCAGGAGATATTTAGCGGGCTCCACCGTTCCAAGTCTTTCTTTACTCTACCTAGCAGAGGGGGGAAGTTCCTTTTGTATAGAGCGTCTACTTTGTGCGTAAGTGTTATGCCCAGATATTTAATATCATCCTCTGCTATTTTTAGGCCAGTCAGTCCCGCTTCCCCTTCCAGCATTTCTCTACTGCCGGCTAAGTGTAAGATTTCTGATTTTTTTCTTGTTAATTTTTAGACCTGAGATGTCCCCAAATGACTCAAGCAAATGTACGGCTAAGGCAGAGTATTTGCTGGGTCCGCGAGTGCTAATAGCATATCATCTGCATAGGCGATCACCTTATGTTGTCTGCCCACCATCTCTATCCCCTTAATTTGGTTAGATTCCCTTATCTTTATTAGAAGTGGTTCTAGGAATATTGTATATTGGAGGGGGGAAAGCGGACAACCCTGTTTCGTTTCCCTAGTGATCGTTACCCTCTCCGTGACTTCCACATTTACCCTTATTCTGATCACTGGGGAGGAGTAGTTGGCTTTGACCATGTTTATGTAATGACTCCCAAATAACATGTGTTCCAGGGTCTTAAAGAGTATGGACCATTCCACCCGGTCAAAAGCCTTTTCGGTCTATAATGATAGATGTATTGCTGGGGTGTGGGTGATGTTTATTTTTTCTATCAGGTGAATTAGCCTTCTAAGATTGTCGTGGGTCTGCCTCGCCGGGATGAATCCCGATTGATCCGGGTTGATTAGGGTGGGAAGTAGCGGGGAAAGCCTAGCTGCTAGGATTCTCGTATAAATCTTTGAGTCCAGATTTATCAGTGCGATGGGTCTGTATGAGCCTGGGAGGGAGGGATCCTTCCCCTGTTTGTGGAATACCAGTAACTTTGCCTCGTTCATGGATGGGGTCACGTTCTCGTTGTCTTTGAAAGAGTTTAGTAATCTAGTGAGGAATGGGGTTAAGATGTCCACATATTTTGTATAGAATGGAGCAGTGAAGCCGTCCGGGCCGGGTGCCTTGTTGAGTGGGAGATCTTTTATCACCTTCTTTACTTCGCTTTCCGTTATCTGGGCATCTAGTGTCAATTTTTCTTCTTATGATATATTCAGGATGGGGAGGTACTGTAGAAATCTCTCTTTGTCTGCCTCCTCTGGGTGTTCTGTTGTGTATAAATCCTGGTAGAATGCCCTGAATGTCTCCCCGATATCTTTGTTACGCGTTAGCGTTTCTCCTTGTGTGTTTTTAATGTTCCGGATGGTCATGGACTTTTGCTTTGCATTGAGTTGTCTTGCTAGGTATTGATCTGCCTTATTGGCTTTGATGTAAGGTGAGGTATAGGAGGGATCTCTCTGCCTTTTTGTTGCGGAGGAGTTCCAGTTTCCCCTGCGTGTGTTTTAGAGCCCTCTTTAGATTTCTGGTGGGGCGTGCCAGTAGTTCTTCTCGGATCTCAGTCATTTTCTTCTCCAGTTCACGTTCCCAACCTAGCTTTTGTTTATCCCTCGAGGCTTTCAGGGCAATCATGTGTCCCCTGGTTACCGCCTTGAACGCCTCCCATACTGTGCCCAAGGGGACATCTCCTGTGTCGTTGTGATTGAAGAATTCTGAGATTTTGTCTCTTATGGTTTCTCCCATCACTGGGTCCGAGAGTAGTTCCTGCGGCAGCCTCCAGCGCTATAGACCTCCCTCATTCCTTGGGGTCGAAAGCTCCAGCCAGAGCGGTGCATGGTCCAACAGTGCTATGGGGCCTAATTCCATTCCGTGAACCTTACCAAGAATCCCCGCTGATACCCAAAAATAATCTATTCTCGACATCGTATTGTGCACGTTCGAGTAAAATGTGTATCCCTTGTTCTGACCTTTATACTCCCTCCATGCGTCACATAGTGCCATACTTTCCATCCTTTTTTTGAGGTGTTCAGAAGGGGCGTCCTGATGGTGAGGTCCCCCGAGCTCCTGTCTATCTGAGGATGCCAGGCCATGTTAAAGTCACCCCCAATTATTAGATCATCTTTCGCGAACCCGTCCAACCTTCCCATTGTATCCCGCAGGAAGCCATCTTGGCCCATGTTTGGTGCATATATGGATGCCAAAGTTAACTTGGTATTGTGTAACTTGACGTTGGCAAATGCGTATCTTCCCTCCTTGTGTTTCTGCTTGTCTATTAATATTGCTTCCATTCCCCCCTTTATTGCTATCATTACCCCTGCTCGTTTCCCTGTTGCGTTAGATTGTATCAGTACATTGTATCCTCTCAGGTGGATTTTCCCCCTGTCTAAGGCTATGATGTGTCTAGTCTGTTATTGCCGGCTTGTAGTTTCCTCTCCCATTCCGCTTCTTTTTTTGCCGAACCAATTCCCACCCTCTCGGCCTCTTTAGTGGATCCCCCTTTGTCTTTTCAGCCCCCGCTCGGTGTCTCCTCTGCCGAAAAGTCCATAATATGTAGCCCCTCCTCCCAGGTGGTCACTCTCCTTTGCTTCCCTTCTCACTCGAATAGTAAGCCGAATGGGAATGTCCATTTGTATTTTATTTCTTTTGTAAAAAATTCCCTGATCAGTGTGGCCATTTCTCTTCTCTTTAGTAGTGTTACGGCTGACAGATCCTGATATAGTTGGATATTCACACCATTCATCCTGACTTGATCCAGCTGCCTCGCTCGCCTTAGGATGAGTTCTTTTTGCGGGTACGAAGAGAGAGCAGCCAACACATCTCTGGGTCTTTCCCCAGGTGCCCCTGTACGCTTAGGGCCCACTCTGTGGATACGGTCTATCCCAATGTTCTCTGGTTCTTGCGCTTCAATTATGTCCATGAACACTTCCTGTACCGCTTTCCTTAGGTCCATGTCTAGAACTCATTCTGGCATATTTTTTATGCAAATGTTCGATCTGCGGGACCTGTTTTCTAGGTCTTCACACTGGATTTCCAGATTGTGGGTTAAACGCACTAAATGCTCTTGTGTTTCACTGTTCTGTTGTGCCTCTTCTTCTGCGTTTTTCACTATTTTTTCTAGGGTGTCAGTCCTTTCTTCCAGATTAGCGATATCGAGTTTAATGTCCTGGACTGCCTGTTTCATGTCGTTCTTTATTGCTGCGAATTGATCCTGCACCGTCGACATGAACTTGTCTTGTAGTCCTACAAACCAGGCGTGCATATCGTCTTTTGTTGGGGGCTGGTTGTCTGAGGTGGTGTGGATGGGGTCTGTTGTTTGTATTGTCGATTCTTCCTGTGATCTACCTCTGGTAGTCACTGGGGTGTCCAAGGCCCACATCTGAATTATACTCGAGTCTTGTTTGGAGGGCTGTGGATTCTGGTGGGGCCCCCCCTTCCCTTTCGCCTTGGACATGGCCCCTTCGATGCTGGAGGGCCACCGCTTGTCCAGAGTTTTCCGCTCTCTTAGGAGGTGGCAGCAGGGCGCTCTCGTAGGTGGTGCCTCTGCTGTTCACCCACTGAACTCTTGATAGAGATCCGTTTGGCTATCCGCCGAATCGGGTTGATCTGTGAGGGTAAGAGTCCCACTCTTGAGCTTATATCTTTCCCTCCTTGGGTGAGGCCCCAGGTGTGCGAGGCTTGCTGCTGAATGTGGGTGGTAGGGCTCTGATTAACTTATTTCTTCCCCCTCTATTCCTCGCTTCCCCCTTTCTACTTGTAAGGCTCTGCTCGTGGAGTAGTAGACGGTGGGGTCTTCCCCCCGCTGAGATTGTGGATGCCGGACCTTCTCTAATTGCTGTGCGGGGTGTGTGGGTGACACCCCCCGCCTGTCGCTCAATGAGTCCCGTCTCCCTCTTGTGGGGTCCGCGGGGGTGGGGGCGGAAGCCTCTCACCTGTCGTTCCGCCTGGCCGGTTTCACCGCTGGTATCCCCCGCCTCGGGGCCGTGGCGCATGCATGATTCCTTTGCTGCTGCTCTGCCGTTTTCCCCTCGCCTCCCGCGACGTCCGAGGGATCGGGAGGCGAAGTCTCTGTCCTCGCAGGCCTCCCACGACTGCTCTGCCTTCCGGGGCTCTGTGGCGCTGGAATCCCCGCCTCGCTCCACCTGTGGCCTCCACTCACTCCTTCACCGGAGCAGGCTCCGCAGAACTTCGTAGGGGAGGGAAGGCGGCACCCACGCCGCTCGGTCGCAGCGTTTCTCCTTCCAAGAGTGGCCCTTTGTAGCTGCCGCCGCTGATCCACCTTGGAGCTCCCATCCACTATATTCTTTATAGAGCTCAGCACAATACCCATACAACCCCAGCGCTTTACCAGTGGGGGGATCCATTATGGCTGTTTTGATTTCTTCCACCGTATCAGGGATTCTAAAGCTTTGCTGTCCTCCCTGGACAGTAGAGGGAAAGTAGAGTAGTCGGCACTCCTCCCAAATATTGCTCTATGTCAGCGGTAGTAGCGGTCCGCTTCGGCTGATAGAGTGCTGAGTAGAACTGATCAAACTGATCATTGATATACTCGTCCATATGTGCAATGGACCCATTTTGCCTCCTAACATATGGTATGTGTGTATTCCCTGCTTTTCTCCTGAAAACATGAGCAAGCATCCGCGCCGGGCCTATCCGGCTCCCCAGATATCCTCGCTGTTGTTGACCTATCCATATGTTGTACTTCCTTAAGCGCATCCAGTTCAGCCTTGATTTATTGGCATGTCTCGGGCGAGGGGCACTTTGTATATCGCTGTTGTAATGCTGAGATGCTACTGTAATGCCAAGAGTTTGGTTTGCCGAGTGTCTAACTCACTTTTAATACTCTCAAGGACCCCAAATTTAGTTGACAAGACTATCCCTCAAATATACGCCTGAAAAGCCTGCCCCAGTGTTGCTGCCAAAGAGACCGACCCTACATTTTTGTCAAACTAGGAGGAGATATAATCTTGTAACTTTAAGGAGAAGGCTCGATCTTGTAGTGCAGTAGATTTAAAACACCACAGTATGGATGAGCCTGGGATAATTGTATAGACAGCAATATAAGGGAATGGTCCGACAAAGACCGCAGTACTATTGAACACCTTTCCACCCCATTGAGCAATGAGCTGGATATCAGCCACGTAACTATACGGGAGTGCACGCCGTGAACTGACAAGTAGAATGTATACAAACTATTCACAGCATTCAGTGACCGCCAAACTAATGGAGCATATCTAGAGTAGACATATTTGTAAGGCTAGTTAGTATGTGCTGCCTTGGTGAGTACCCTGGGTGCATCAGTAGTGCGGGCAAGTGTGACAAAAATACTTCAACTGCCATGATTCCCTCCTTTAGTGAAATGTTTTAATACAGACATTGTAGATCCTAAGTAGCCATTATGTATGTGCCATGCTACTATTGGGCATCCCATGGTGATCCTAATATTTTTTGTGTATCTTTGGCAGGTTTTAAAGTATCAGTGTTCTAAGATTAATTCTTATTAAATGCTGTTTAGTGCTTTCACTAATTGATTTATAGACCCCTACCTCTTCCAAAATGTTTTCAACCATGTACCAGTCTGCAGGATCAAAGATCTTGTATGTAGTTTGTTTGTTTGTTTGTTTGTTTATTAATTTGATAATGCACTCCGAGCCCTTGGGCAGCCGGGCGCAAAGGTACAAGAAGTCTCAAAGCTTAGTTACAGTGCCTGTCGCAGGCTGGTACATACATATGAGTACAGTGTGTAATACAGCAAATTAGCGGTACAGGCATTTGTCAGTCATGGCTACAGGTGAAAACAGTGTGAGTACAATAAATGAAACAGTAAAGACATTTGCCATTAATAAAGCATAGAAGGTATGGTTGAGCAGATACAAGACAGGTAAGTTGCAGTAATAATGCTAGGTGCAGTGTTTTCATATTCCTCCAAATATTTTGATGTATCCATAATCACAATTTTCCACCCTTATCAGCAGGTTATAATTGTTATTTGTTTTTTTTTATAATTAATGAACTATTGACATAAAGACCCTAACTCTCGCTTTTGGGTAGTGTGACCCGCCTTTCAAGAGCCTGTAATAACATGTATAGATTAATATTTACACAGAGAAAATTC
The DNA here is from genome assembly GCF_040938575.1 of Ambystoma mexicanum. Classification (NCBI taxonomy): domain Eukaryota; kingdom Metazoa; phylum Chordata; class Amphibia; order Caudata; family Ambystomatidae; genus Ambystoma; species Ambystoma mexicanum. The sequence goes on along the minus strand of NC_090922.1, from coordinate 1,301,325,555 downwards.
AGCATCTGCAAAAGAAATTTACTAAGAAACATGCAATGTTTGCATCCCATCTACAACAATAGTATATGTCAAAAATAAATGGTCAAGTCCTACCAGTTACCAGAAAGTATTCAGTGACATTTTACAAGAGTCCAATCTGGGAGGAAAAGCACAGCATTTCACAGTAGAGATCAAATTGAATTGAGGCCAACTGGTCTTTAATTTTCTTCTTTGCACATCAGAGAACTGAACTTTATATAAAAAGCATACAGAGATTTTAAAACTATAAACCTTTGACAAGTCTTTTATTGCATAGAAAATATCATAATGTTGCATTGTTTGAAATGACAATTGCAAGTTGAACTTGGGTGTGTTTTTGGGAAAGTTAAACTTGGGTGTGTTTTTGTTCACCTACACTGCTACCTGCTAGCCCAGTGACCGCTCCATACCTCTGATCTTGTATATTTCTCCTACTGCCTCCACTCTCTACCTGCCCACGGCATTATCTGTTTCTCCTATCTATTCCAACTGTTTCTCTATCAACTTTCCTCCCCTTCTCAATAAGTCTGGTAAGAAGAAATTCAAAAAGGATATCTTGGTTTCTAACCCTGGTCTTCCCATCGCTGATACCTATTCCAGCGCCTCTGCCAGACAAACCCTCACTGACATCCTCTTTTTCGTTCCTTCACAAGATCTCTGGACCCTTCATATGATCTCTGTGATCTGTCCTTTCTCCTCCTCTCCCATTAATGGTGGCACCTGCTGGGAAGTACGTATGGATCTATTTGGATCTCTAGAGTCTTTATTAACATCTATCTAAATGGTACTGTCATGGTGCAAGGCCCTCAGGCTAACCTTCTCCTCTTTGATAGGCAGTTCCCTTGCCTCATCAACTTCCTCTCATCTCCAGCTGTCCCCTACTCTCTTCCTCTGGCTACCTTGCCCTCCTCCGCCTTCTCCTTTGCCCCATCTCAAACTCCTTCCACACCTCAGCAGGGCATACCTATGATCTGTACCCCTCCCCGGAAGGTCTTTAAGTCTGGCAACCTTCTCCATCTCGCCACACTAAATTCTCGCTCGGGCGTTAAACACTCGTCTAACATCTGTCACATCCTAGAAAAACTCGACCTTGATGTCCTCAGTCTCTCCGAGACATGGTTCACAGCCAGCTCTATCACAAGTTTTGACACTCTCCTCCCCGACGGCTACAAGATCCTCTCAGCTCCCAGATCCAATCGGCCTGGAAGGGGTGTAGCCCTTATCTTCCCTGAGTGGATCCCTGCCTCTCTCATTCCCACTCAAGCTTACTCCTCGTTTGAATGCCTAGTCTGCAGGCTCTCTCTCTCTCATAGCCATCCGCTTACTGTTGCTACTCTCTACCGGCCCCCTGGTCAAATCACCTCTTTTCTCTCTAAGTGGGCTGACCTCTCCTCTTCCCTCTTGGCCTCCACCACTCAACTTCTCCTCCTTGCTGACCTCAACATTCATCTTGATGCTACCTGTCCCTCATCTTCACTCTTTCGCAACCTCTGCGATACACTCTCCCTCTCCATCCTTCCCTCCGGCCCGACTCACTTGGCTGGCCACAAACTTGATGTCTTGATCTCACCTGGCCTCTCCCTCTCTACCCCACTTGCCACTCACCTCTCCTGGAGTGATCACTGCCTCCCCTCCTCTCATCTCTCCATCTCCTCCCCCCAAGCCAAGCCCACTCCTAGATTGCCACCCACCTTCTCAGATATCCGGCCCATGAAGCGTGTGTCAGTCGAAGCCTTTGCTGCAACCTTCTACCCCCCCTCCTCCACCCCAGGCTGACTCACACCCTGACACAGCCCTCTCTCTTCTCTACTCTTCTATTTCTGCTACTCTTGATACTCTTGCCTCCGTCATGAGGATCTGTTTGAAGTCCAAAGCCAAGTGCAATGCTTGGTATGACTCTGACCTTGCTACACTTAAACGGAAGTGTAGGGTGGCTGAGAGGAAATGGAGGGCTTCTTGCTCATCCTCTGACAAACTGGCCTTCCGCCTGCTCCAAAGGCAATACCGACTTGCTGTCCACACTAAGAAGAGAGTCCACATACAAGCCCGCGTCTCTGCGGCATCTAACAACTCGGCTGAACTTTTCAAAATCTGCAAGGAGCTGGCCAACCCTGCTGCAGTCTCCTCCCCTCCTCTTCCTCCCAGGAGCTTTGCAATGCTCTTGCCTCTAGCTTTGTCTCTAAAACCTAGGACATCCTGTCCACCCTCTCCTCCGCTCCCCCTCCTCCTCCCTCTCCTTCTCAGCCTGCTGACCCTCCTTCAGCTACCCCTCATCCCCCTTTCTCCTCCTTTCCTCTTTTCTCCCCTGATGAGATATCTAGACAAGTCCGATCTATGAAAACCTCATCATAACAGGTCCTTCCCTGTTCCTCTAAAACCATTAAGGACCACATTGACACCCTTACGCCAGCCCTTGCTGATTTCTGCAACCTCTCCTTTGCATCTGGCTCTTTCCCCACCCCTCTTAAACACTCCCTTGTGCATCCTCTTCTCAAGATATCCACTGCTGATCCGTCATGTCCGGCAAACTACCGCCCAATTTCCATTACTCCCTTTTTGGGCAAGCTCCTGGAAAAGCTGGCCATCTCTCAGCTTAATCTCCATTCTGACTCAGGTGGCTCCCTCCATGACCACCAATCTGGCGTCAGAGCTGCCAGAAATACGGAAACTGCTCTCCTGAACATCCGTGAAAACCTGCTCTCCAACCTCGATTCTAACATTCCATCTGCCCTGATCCTACTTGACCTCTCCTCTGCGTTTGACACAGTCAACCATACCACCCTGCTCAATCGTCTTCGTGACAACCTCGGTATCACGGATCAGGCTCTGGCCTGGCTGACCTCTTTTCTCTCTGATCGACCCTCCCAGGTACAACTTGGGTCCTTCCTATCTTCTATCTCCCTCTCCACATGTGGTGTTCCCCAGGGGTCTATCCTCTCGCCTTGGCTTTTCAACCAATACCTGGCAACTCTCGCTTACTGCATATCAATGTTCTGCTCAACTTTCCAGTGCTATTCTGACGACACCCAACTCATTTTCAGGCTTCCCTCAGCCTCCTCCCCTCCTTCCCTCATCTCCGATTGTCTAATCGCCATTCAAAATTGGTGTGCCGGCAATTATCTATGTCTAAATGCCAACAAGACTGAGATCCTCCTTATTGGTACACCATCTCCATCCTTTCCTCTCACTCTTTGGCCGGCCTCCCTTGACCCTCCTCCCACCCCCACTTGTGTGGCTAAGAACCTTGGGGTTATCTTTGACTCTACACTTTCCTTCTCCGCACACATCTCTGATGTCTCCAAAAAATCTAACTTTTTACTTCACCTCCTTAGAGGTACTCTACCTTTCCTCTCCTTCCCTCAAAAGCTCACGGTCTCCCAAGCTCTGGTTCTTTCCAAACTGGATTACTGTAACAGCCTCTTCATAAATCTACCTGCCTCCACTCTCCGCCCTCTACAGCTAATCCAGAACAGGACTGCGAGACTTGTCCTTGACCTCAAGCCCTGGGATCGTATCTCTCCAGCCTTGAAATCCCTTCATTGGCTCCCAGTGGATGCAAGGATTAAATTCAAAACCCTCTGCATTGTCCACAAGGCTTTCTGGGGCCTGTGTCCAATATACCTTCAACTATCCCTCCGTAAATTCCTCCCCTCTCGAGCCCTTCACTCCTCTACTTCTAACTCCCTCAGGGTTAGTCGTTTTGCAAAAAAACGAGCTGGGGGTAGATCCCTGTCTTTGGCTGGTGCCTCCCTTTGGAACAGCCTCCCGGCCACCTTGAAACTTGAGGAAAAACATCTTTGGTTCTGGAAACTTCTCAAGGCCTTCCTCTTTGCCTCTGCCTTTGCCCCCCTTCTCCCCTATTGTTCTGTTTCTTCTGATGGCATTGTGCACCTGGCCACCCTCTGTTCTTTCGGGCCCAGGTATCTGCTCACCTTGCCACCCTCCTGCACTGCCTCCAGGCCACCATCTGCACTAGGGTTCTGTATCTGTACCCATACAGTCCCGCTCCCACGTTTCATCTGCACTTATCAGATATACCTTTCTGACTAACTTTCACCTGCCACTTGCTGGCTGCACTACAATGGTTTAAAGCCCTTATTTATTATTTATTCTATGTAATATTTATTTGTTTTTCTCTCCTCTGCTTCGCACTTTTCCCCCATTTGCCTTTCCCATGCACTTGTGCTTTCTTAAATGTCACTGGGCCTAGTAAGATCACTGTTTTTTCTGTTTTTTCTCTCCCTTGTACTCCTCCCTTTTTGCCTGGTCGCGCTCTGAAACACTTGTGTACGAGCGCGATATAAATAAAATATCATTTCATTTATCATTTCATTTAATTTCATTTCAATGTGGAAAACAAAATGATTTATGAATGCTATATTGGTAAATAATGCCAGCCACATAACCTAAGATGCAACATTGTATTCCTTCCACCCAGCTGCAGCAACACAGCAACAGGAAGGGGATGGCTTTCTTTCGAAAGAGAAAAGTGCAAATACTGGCTTTGAGGCTAGACCATACATTTCATGGCATTGTTTGTTGCCTTGTTCTCAGAAACATGCCTAGGCAATACAAATACATGCTTCGCCTTATAGCTTCCATTTGTGACAGAACCTAGGCTAATAATCCTTATAAAACAACTCATTTGCTTCGGAAATTCGCCTCTAGTTGTTTGCTCTCTGTGTAATCTCTGTGTAATTTACAAATCACGTGTCATGCTAAGATTATATTATTTAATTTGCCTGAGCAAACTGATTAACTGATTAGTAACATGATCACATGTGAGGAACATGATGTTTCAGAAAATTACAATTGTTTCTCCAAAATGACACCACATCAAATGGGAGGGAAACTGGGTTTTAAAGCCACTCCCATTATACAGCCCTCTTCATTAATATGCCCAATGAGTACGGAGGGGATGGTTTAGTGTGATGTTACTTTTGGTACACTGTCTGATCATATACACTGAAAAATTAGATTAAAGAAATTATACACAATTCTAAAGGGGGTGGTTTCAGATCTGTAAAAGTCTAGACCCATAGATTCTGTTCACTCACTCACTCACTCACTCACTCACTCACTCACTCACTCACTCACTCACTCACTCACTCACTCACTCACTCACTCACTCACTCACTCAGTGAGTGGCTGACTGATGGATGGAAAGAAGGTGAGAAAGGAGAATTGACAACAACACAAAGCAGAATGGAAAATATTGCGCTCTTTTTTGACCCATTTTGGATTACTAGCAGTACACAGTAAGGGAGGCCAACCTGGAATTTATATCCCAGGCCTTCAGTGTAACAGACAGCAGACAGACCCCATCTTGCTGACTGATGCCCACTCATACCTAATTGAGGAGAATTGAACCATTACTTAAGAGGAAGAGGGTTCCCATCTGTCTGTGGGACAGTCACAAGAAACTCCTATACAAGTATACAGCCAAGGCAGAATATAATAGAAGGGAAATATACTCTAAAGGCGGCATATTTTAAATCCTGTCCCCTTTTTTTAATTTATTTATGGAGTTATTGGAGATACTGAGGGGGTATACACATTGACTCCACATGCTTTGACATGAGTCATTATTTCAGTAGTGAAAATGTTTCTGGAAACTTTAGATTTGATAAAATAAACCTAAATGGAGCTTGTATTGGGATATCCCTAACACCTTCTCTGTTCAATTACCAAGTTCACACTAGCTTTTCAATGAGATCTCACTTTGCACATGCATAGAATGGTAGTGTAATTGAAGTCATTCCCTGGTTACAACACCAAGCAGAGTTCTGTTACTGGTGATGAACCACTTAAGAATAAGTGGAAAGTGTCATTAATTGCTGCCCATCTTCCCACCTTTATATTTTCCTTTGGAAATGACAAATGTACAATTTTACACTTATAGAAACACCACTGAAGGGAATCTAGCAAACATACACATTAAACATACATATTTCTTTATGTAAACAATGTACATGTGGGAGTGTTAAGTAGCCTGTCCTTTGAATAGAGTTTCTGGAATGTTGTTTGAGATGCTCACATGTCTATTGGGTAGTGGGCAGTGTTTATGTTTATTCCAAATAAGTTGAGAGATTTAGATAGGCAGGGATGGTCTAATTTAATTTTGTTTTTATCAAATTAAAACGTTAGCCTGAACTCTCATGCATTTATGCATGGTGGGTGTGCGCTCAGGGTAAATCAAATGAGTGATATATATGGTAATGTGTGTGTTACAAATGTCTCTACTCCTGTAAATGTAGCATTGAACATTATTGATCATTCTTCATGGGAGTCACCAACCATTGACATTGGAATTTATAGATGTGTAATTTGATTGTATTTAAATTGATTCCATTGTTTCTATGTTATTAATAAATAAACCCTCTGTGCAACCCTGCATGTTTCTTGACCTGAAAGGTGACAGAGGTTGTAGAGAATCAGTATTTTTAGATTGGCGGTTCCAGATTCATAAAAATAATTTTATCATGTAAATAAAATCTGTGTGTGCCTGATCTGGGTTGTGTGGATCATTCCCCCAAACTAGATGTTGTGCGATTTACACATTCTACAAAACTGAAGATCCCACATATATACCATTTTGGGAATTGCTAGTATCATTACAACATAAACCTTTTTAACCCAAATTTTTCATAACTCAGCAATGTGCATGGAAGCTTTTGTTGCACTTGAATTACATGGTATTGATACGGCAGCTACCATAAACCAAGAGAGAGCAGTCCTGATTATGCTAATAATACAAGGCATGAACACAATATAGTACACATAAGTACCAATCAGGGTGGAAAACTGATTCAGGAACAATAATGGCAAAATTCCAAAAAGTCCTGTCAAAATGATTTCCTTGAAAAAGCTCCTTGCATTGATATCACCTTATAATAGATGAGGTGTTGATAACAATTCATGCAAATGTATTCATGATACACATTTCAGTACAATCAAACATAAAATGAATTTGGTCTATGGGCCATAGATACTCAATGAAACCATTATGCACCCAATGGGACCATTACAAAGTCCATGTGAAAGTGCAAATCTTTTACAACACAAAAATTCACTTATAATCTAGTGAAAATATGCGTTCATTGTACTCTAAAACAGAGGGTCAAAAATACGGCAACAGCAATGTCATATTCAGATTATCAGACACACCGACAGGCTTTGTTGGGTTTGATAACTGGAAATGACACAATACATACCGTAGCCTCATAAGGTGATAGTAAGGTGTGCACAGAAGTCTAAAGTTGGATAGGAAAAGTTAAGGTCTGAATTGTGAGTTGGACATGGCCGAGGGACAGCGGTAAAATAGAAGTAAGAAAAGTTTCATTTTTCTGTTTAGCGAGAATTATGACGGTAGTTTGCTACATTTTAAACATAGAGATGCCTGACATAGAAATGTCTGTGGTTAAAGCCCATGCTGTATTAAAGTCATATTTGAAGGAGGATTGGACAGCCACAGATATTGAAATATGGATGTCAGAAATGATGGAAAGAGTAGCATCTTTGGGCTCAGATTAAATGGGGTGAAGAAGGCCAGTTAAATCAGTCCCTACAGATGATATATATGACTTTGACAGTCAAAGAAGAACATTTTAAACTGATATGCCTCTCGGCAGATCTGTATTTCCACCTGAAATTGGTGGAGGGCAGATTCCCAGATAGAGATGCTCAGATTGAGCAGAGACGATATGCGGGCCAGAAAATGTCCGATGAGATACTGAATGCCATGCAATTTTGTAATGTCAAACTGGAAGACATTTTAAGGTTGAAAGAAACACTGAGAGAAACCCAGGTTTCTGCATGACAAGAGCAGAATGCCATTTATCAAATGCAAGGTGGAATCAAGGAATATCTTGATGAACTGCAGAACCAAGTGGCATGGTTTTTCAGTCTTCAGGACACTTAAAATCAGTGTATATATGCTCAAAATACGCTTTATGGGAATATAATGAATAGCCTTTATATAAAAAAAAATAGACAATATTGTACCATTAGACAACATTATGACACTGAAACTACACATTGTAGACTTAAAGCAAGAAAATAACAACCAATTCTCAAAGAAAGCTCGCCCAAAACTGAATTTGATCACATTCATCTTAATTTTAGTGTCATAAAACAATAGAAGGATCAGCTCACACAAGTATGTGATCCTCTGATAGGGGGGGGGAACAGCAGCTGATTCAAAAAGTAAATCTGGCACAAGAAAAGGAGGGTTTGAGCTTAGCCTCTTCCCAAAACTAGCCAGAGTAGAGGATGCAATTTGCACCTACAGGACCAATTGGAACACACAGAGACTGACCTAAAATAGGCAGTCCAAGAAAAAGTTATATTTGAAAAAGAAATCTTGCACTGGTGGGAGAACAATTATGAAAATTCTAGTGTAATTCAAACATGCCAGCACAAGAATTAAGTTTTTAAACAGGAACAACAAACTAAAAATGACTTATTTACTTCCCATAGCAAACCACTCATTTAGGCAAGTATGCAGAAAAAGATTATTGAGATATAAGAAAATGACAAGTTATGCCAGGAAGTAGGGGATTATAAAATGGCATTACAAACACCTAGCAGACAACCACAAGAGACAGGTGTTCTGGAAAGGGGGGATTAGTCCCTTCAACCAAAGGCCTCATTCCACCTTCCTATAAGGTCCCCTATTCATTCTGAGGGACGTAGTATGCCTAACCCCGCTAGAGAACAAGGGGTTACGAGGTGTCTAACATCTCCTCTCTATAAGTTTTCTGATTAGGAAGTAAAGCATTCTTTATCGTATATAGATGACTTCTCACCCTTACCGGAGGGAGTGGTGGAGGGTGCGCAATTCATCATGTCACGAGGAGACAGTAGTTGAAATGAAAATACACTTGGACCGCAGGAAAAATATCATGAAGAATTGAGAGACCTAGAACTGCAGAAAATTATCCTTCAGAGAAATCATGAAGCCCACTTGGCTAAGATAGTAGATAGACAAAATCTACAGTCCAAGAAGGGCATTTTAATAATCTCTACCGAACAGGGAGACTGCAATGACTCATCTAGGTCTTCTAAAAAAAACATCTAGAAGACATTTACAAAATCAGTGTAGTAGGTAGGCCCCGATGGCATAAGGAATGGGGTTCCAGCAGTTGCAATAACTCTGAGGGTGAGTGGACTCAGGTTCTAAGATGCTGGAAAGACAGATCCCAAAAGAGTTTAATCAAAGACCCCATGAAACAAATACAAATCACCAAGTGTTTTATGACCCCTTATCACAAAAACACAGAATACCTAGTGTGGGAACATCTAGAATTGTTTGTACAAATGACTTCTATAACATGGAGTATGCAAAATGGACCTTCTCTCCTGATTTTATCAGCTTCTTTGCTGGGCTGGAGGACCAACACTACTTATAAGGCAGCCATTGTAAAACACTTTCTACACACACAAACCGTGGCCTGCAAATTTGCATTCATATGCTGTGTAGTGAGGAGTAATCGCCAAGAGAATTTGCCCAATTGTTAAAGCGTGCAGTCACACAGACTACTCGGCATACTAACAGCAGGGAGTTCATTACCACATTTATTCACGCTCTCCCACTATACATGGTCACCCAATTAGTGAGGGACTTCATCATGAAGTCTTGAATGGGTGACTTCACAAGCAACAATCCTATGTGCCCAAATCCCCTTACAACACGACCATTGAAAAAGTGGCAGAGGTGAAGAGGATCTGGAGTCAGGGGGGGTCGAAGAATGCTGCTCCTAAAACCAAACATAAGGACCGACAGAGGAGAACCTCTGCCCAGTACCAATTAAGCAGTGCTCAAACATGTTCCAAAATAAAGACCCATCTGGCACCAGAACGTATACATGTCTGTGGTACTTGGGTTCTAGGATAAACAAACTGTGTAGACCCTCTGTTGATAATGTGAATGTCTCTAGGAATTCAGTAGAAATATTGTGTGACCAATTCGAATTTCATGTTGAATTCTCTCCAATAATCATGAAAGAGTCAAAAAGATTCAATATGTACTCTATTGTTTGAATTCATCTAAGTTAATTTATTATTTTCATAAATCTTGAAAACATCTGGCTAAAAACATCAAAAAGTGTCATGTGCACCCCGAAGTGACTTGTGCTTAAAATATTACATCACGTCATATTTTTCTCTTTGACAGATGTATTGAGATTTTTTGTACAGTGAGATTCTTTCATTCATTAGTGTCTACATACAATATGGTAGCCGGTCTGATAGCATAGCGACTAGAGCGCTCGCTTTGACATCTGTGCTGAGATTGCTGACGCAGGTTCGAATCCCGGCAGGGCCGAATTCAGCCTTTCATCCTCGAGGTCGATAAATGAGCACCACACACCTGGGTAATAATAAGCAGCGCTCTGATACCTGAGGGTTTGTAGCGCTATATAAATGCTAAATTAGTATTATTATTACTATGGTGGTACAGCAAACCTTTGTCCGTAATATTAGTCGTTATCACTAAATGATTATATTTGTAGACAAGAGAAGCCTCAGAAGTGCCTGCTTTCATCTCAATGACATTAATTAGGGTGTTATATAACCTGACATGTTTTGTTCCAACAGATTCACTCTCCAAGTTTATGGAATTTCTTCAGGGGATTTTAAATGTGCTGTTATAATGGTGGCAAACGCCACTTAGACCAAAGATGAATTGTGTGTGTGGACAAACTCAATTTGATCTGGGTTCTAGGCCCTTCATGGGATACATGTACACTCCCTTGCAATGGAGGGAATCAAACTCAAGGGACAGTTGCCCCTGGAAATCCTAATCAGAATGTCTTGTGGAAAAGAAATATAGCAATTAAATTTTCCCAAAATAATTATCATCTTAACCCAGATTTCCAAAACAAATTTCCTCCTCCTCCTAGATTCCAGGTCAATAGAGCACAGAGAGAGAGCGAGAGGAGAACAGAGAAACCCCAGAAAAGAAGGTCTTCTCTTTTAAAGTTGGCTAACATCTCCTAAAGAAAGTGGGTCAAAATCAAAGACCCAGAATCAAATGCCATCCAAACAAAGACTGAGATGTGTGAAGAAACCCTTGACACGAAAGCCAATCTAATACAGGAGAGGTACCCTCCCTATTATAGGATTCTGAAAATTGTCCTCTGAAAAGCAAAGAGAGCAAAGCAAAGAGAGTCTGTGAAAAGGGGAGGCAAACTTACTCCCTGTTTAATCTCCAACGGCGTGTTTGATTTGACAGGCTCTCAAACCAACTCACTTGAACTTGATCTCAAAGAAAGAAGTGCGTACATGGTCATGACCCACGGTCATGACCCACGGTCAAGAAATATGACATAAAGAAAATGAATGGCAAGCTGTCTAATAACTCACACATTCTTTGTAAACTAGACTCTAAAGAAGGTAGGTCATTGTGACATTGTGATTTGCCGGCTCTGGTAGACACAGAGTCACAGAAGACCTTGATTTCCAAACACACTTTTGACCAACTAAACGTAGGAACGGGGGATAGTCATACAATTCCTCTCAAAACTGTTCTTTTTTTTTATTTTTTACTTTTCTTTATTGGCAAGGAAGCGTAGCAGGTGCAATGCACATTACATCAGCAAACCATAGCACATACTCAAGAGCATGGACAAACAAGCAGAGCATTAGCGATAAGACAGGCATATTCACAAGAGCGCATCGTGTCCAGTGGGTCTTCTCAAAGTTCAGGTTACCCAACTGCTCAATCTGGAGTTGGGGGAGAGGATAGGAGCTCCAGGTCGGCCTTGCTGTTCAAATAGCTACACAACTCTGTCCATACGTTCTTGGGACGGGCATTCAAAGGCAGTGTGTTAATATAGTCCTCCTCACATACCTGTGTCCAGGTAAGAGCCCGTAACTACATTTCTAGTGAAGGGGGGGATCGCCGCTTCCAGCACTGTAGGATGCATCTCTTAGCCACTATAGCCCCCACATTTACAAATTTAGCAACCCGCACTGCCCCAGAACCCTCCCACAATCCGAACAACACTGCCAATGGGCCAGGGTCAATACAGAACCCCACCATCTCTGAGAGGGCCCCAAGCACAGCCTCCCAGAACAGAGCCAGCGCCCCACAGGACCAGAACATATAGGCATGATCCGCTTCATTGCATCTGCATCTCTGGCAGGCGTGAGGCTGATCACGTGCAAATTTCCCAACCACATGAGGAGTATAATTCAGGCGATTAAGTAGCTTATATTGCACACATCTAAATCTAGAGTTGAGAGAGACCTTACGCGTGTGTGTACACATTTTCACCCACATATTGTCAGAGATTTCCACCCCCAGTTCATGGCTCCAGGCGTCCCGGACCTTGTGGGATGACTCTGTGGATTGTGCTATCAGCATTATATACAGGGCGGATACCATGCCCCTACCCCCCACAGAATTAACAATGTAGCAGATCTCTGGGGACTCAGGGGGCTCATCCGAGTACGATGACCACATGTCCTGCACTGCTGCTCTAAGTCTATAGTAATGCAGTAGCTCTAGGGGAGACCCAGCCTGTCCCGACCTCCATGTCTGTGGGGTGATGAATTTCCCCTCGGGAAACAGGTCGGAGAGCGCACGATACCCCAGGTCCAGCCAGTGTCGCGCAAGAAATGTATCCTGTGTAGGGGCGAGGCCCGGGAATGACCATATGGGCAACCATTTATAGTACGGGCGGGGTTCGGAGTAGGATTGCAGCATCAGTTTCCATGCCCTGATTGTGGTGGATACCGGGTCGGCCGGGGCATCAGAATGAAATGAGTGGAAGAGGATCAGGGACATAACATTCACCTCCTCGGTTGCCAGGATCTCAAGTTTAACATGAGGAGGAGGGTCTTGGTGTTTGTACCAGTGTGTTGCGTGTTGCGCTTGTGCAGCGATCCAGTTTTGGGTTAGATCCGGTGCGTTGAGACCCCCTCTCTCGTTAGGTAAAGTCACGTGCAGCCATTTCCTGTGGACAGCCCCAGAATGCCATAGGAACCAGGCAAACCCTGCATGTAGGTCTTTGAAATAGTGTTTCCCTGGCCAGAGTGGGACGTTAGCGAATATATATAGAAGCTTTGGAACTATAATCATTTTGATTAGTGACAGCCTCCCTGACAAAGACAGTGGGAGGCTACACCACCTCTTCATTCTGGCTTCTGCATATTGCGCAGCGGCCACGTAGTTGTCAGCTAGTAAGGAGGATCTCGCCAAGGATACTTGGACCCCGAGATACTTGATGCCTTCAGGGGCCCACCTAAGTGGAAAGTCGCATGTCGGTTGGGGAGTTGCGGATGTGAGAGGGAAGATGTCGACTTGGTGTAATTTATGGTGAAGCCTGAGAATGTACCTATTTTGATTATCTCGCGGATGATTGGATCTAGGTGGGCAGAGGGGTCCCTGACGTACAGAAGCACATCATCCGCGTATAATGATATGATTTCGGGTGTGTCCCGCAGGTGGATCCCCTTGCGAGTATGCTTGTCTCTAACACTGTCGGCCATAGGCTCGATGGCCGTTGCAAAAAGTATGGAGAGAATGGGCACCCCTGGCGCGTCCCTCTATGGAGGGTGAAAGAAGCTAACAGGTGAGAATTAACCAGGACTCTGGCCACAGGGTTGGTATAAAGCAGTTTGATGCAGGAGAGCATGTGTGGGCCGATCCCCATCTTCTCCAGCACCGCCCAGAGATATTGCCATGACACCATATGAAACGCCTTTTGGGCATCTAATGTCACAGCAACCGCGTTAGCATTAGGGTCGATTCTAGAGATGACGTTAAACAATCGTCGGATATTTAAAGCAGTGGAGCAGGCAGGGACGAAGCCGCTTTGGTCCGGATGGATCAAATAAGTCATAATGGGGAGAAACCTGTTTGCAATAATTCTAGCGAATATTTTGGTGTGAGTGTTAAAAAGAGAGAGGGGTCTGTAGGAGCCGCACTCCTCAGGAGGTTTTCATGGCTTAGGGAGCACAGTAATGATAGCCTCACGCAGTGACTGGGGGAGAGTAGCAAGGCGGAGCAACTCGGTCCACACCTCGTGTAGTCGCGGGGCCAGCAAAGCAAAATGCTCCTGATAAAATTCAGCGGTTAGGCCATCCGGCCCGGGAGCCTTGCCCTTGGGGAGGGCTGAGATGGCTTCGGTTATCTCTTCAAGGGTGATGGGGGCGTCCAATTGCTCTTTAGTGGCGTTGGATACATAGGACATGGGGATACTGTCAAGGAGAAGATCCAGGTCTTGCGGGGAATGCTCGCATTGCGGAGCGTAGAGGGCAGCGTAGAATTCAGCGAGGGCCTCAAGAATGGGTTGGTCAGACCATTGCCGTACTCCGTTCTTGTCCCTGATACAATCGATCCGGGTCCTGCCCCCCTCAGTTCGGGCCAGCTTAGCCAGGGTACAACCAGACCTTTCCCCTTCACCATATTTCCGAGCCGCGATGGGTCGGGAAAGATATTGTATTTCCCTGAGGGCGTGGGACTCAAAGGTTTCCAGCTCAGTTCGTATCTGCGCCAACTTGGGTGGGGTGGGGGCAGAGGCGTATTCGTGCTCTAGTTCCTTAAGTTTGGTCTCGGAACGCTGTAGAGAATTCATAATATCTTTCAGAACCCCCGCTTACCTAGATATGCACATCCCTCTGATGAACACCTTAAATGCCTCCCACCGAACCCGTCAGTTGTGTCTTGACGTTTATTGCTATCGAAAAACAAAGTAATGTCTGCAAGGATTTCGGCCCTGAATACTATGTCATGTAATGCCTCTGGTTTGAAATGCCAGCTGGAATGTCGAGGGAGGGCAGGCTGCAGAGTAATGTCCAGTGTCACAGGGGAATGGTCGGAGAGCGTGCGCGGTAATATCTGCATGCTAAGAATTTTCCCCATGAGCCCAGCCGACAGGAGGAAGAGGTTGATTCTGGAGTGACTATTGTGTGGAGAAGAATAAAAGGTGTACTCCCTGGCCAGTGAGTTAAGAGCTCTCCAGGCGTCAACCAGACCGGCGGGAACCATGTGTGCATATAGCCGTCGAGCGGCTCTGGATATCATCCTGTGTGCGGTGCCCGACCTATCCAGCTCAGAGTCTAATATAAGATTCATGTCCCCCCCCAAATAATCGGGACCCTGACATACCTCAGGAGCAGGGTGTTGATGTTATCAAAAAATTCAGGAGCATCTATGTTCGGAGCGTATGTGTTAACTAAAAGGCACTCTGTGTTAGCTAGCAGACAGTGGAGGATGACATACCTACCCTCTTGATCTATATGGCTAATGCGTAGGGAGAATTGCACAGATTTGTGAAACAAGGTGAGGACTCCCCTGCACTGAGAGGAATATGACGTATAATATTTATTGGCGCCCCATGCCGGTGCCAGAGAGGATGAGAGGTGCGCAAGAGCGTAGGTTTCTTATAGGAGGAGTATCTTGACACCGTGCCTCTGGGCGTACACCGTTATCCTGCGGGCCTTCGTGAAATTGCTGAGCCCTCGGATATTCCATGACATAAGCCTAATAGTCATGTTACAGATTTATGGAGCATCCCAGCACCGTGTGGCCCTGTCTGTTGACCATGCGAAGGTTACTGATGCAATGGCGCACCCCATCGCCTTACCCTCCACTGCTTCCCTGCCTTTTTTGGTATAACATCCCACAACGGTACCCTGTCCCCCCCACCCTCACTGCCCACCCAGACCCAGCAGTGCCCAAAAACCCACCCAGAGACCTGATGCAGACGTGGCGACCCAAACATGCCGACGCCCACCTATGAGCCCAACTGGGGCACAACCAGTGGTCAGAACATGCCAAACGCGGCATTGCAGCTGCAGCGGGGGTCGCTCCTGCCGTGAACCCAACTCAATTTTAAGAGTGGTGCGGTGCACCGCGAATCGTACAGCGAGAACAGATATTACACTTTCAGGGAACCATTACAACAGGTTACATCTAAAAGGAGATACACAGGATACAAAATCCACAAGTCCAACAAGGAAGATGCAGGTGACAAGTGCGTTAGCGGCACACATATAGGCCCACCCGCGAGAGCAAGGCAAGTGTCCTCAAACATCATCAGTAGGATCACCCGCAGGGTCAGGAAGTGGAATATGGGCTTCAATGAATTTCACAGCTTCCTCGGGCACAGTGAAAAAATATAACTTATTTTGATGGGTGAGCTTCAGCCGCGCAGGGAAAAAGCATGGCATATTCGATTTCCTGTCTCTGAGCAGCTTTTTCACGCTGTTGAACTGTCTACTCTCCATTTGTACACTGACGGAGAAGTCGGGAAAATACAGATGGTTTGAGACTCCAGTTTCAGCTCCCCCTTCTCCCGAGCCAAGCGTAATATATTATCTCTATCTCTAAAGCTTAGAACCTTAGCAATGATCGGCCTGGGGAAGTCGCCCGGCTTGGGGCGGGGGGGTCAGCGCTCGATGGGCGCGTTCGATCGTGAAGAACAGAGAGAGTTGAGGATTGCCCAGAAGGTCTCTCAGGAGATTTTCAACAGCCAATTCCATCTTGCCTTTCAGTGCGGACTCCGGGACCCCCACAATACGGATATTATTCCTGCGGGATCTGGACTCTAAGTCGTCACACTTCGCCTTGACTTGTTTCATATCACGCACCAGGTCAGAGACAGTATTTTGGAGAGTGTGTGTTTCGTTCTCGTTGGCCCCGATTCTGGCCTCAGCTTCCGCCAGCCTGGAGCCATGCTGGTCAAGTTTGGCTCGCATAGAGGCCACACTAGCATTGATGTCATCCAGTTTCTTGTGGAATGACGCAAAGTTCTTCACCATGGTTTCCATTAGAGTTGTGAGGTCAGGCTGGGGGCGACAAACAGGTGTATCCGAATCGTCCTGGGTCGAGGCAGGCCCCCCTGTTCTTGTCTAGGAAGTAACTTCGCGTATTTATCCATTGCCCCTGCCTTTTTAGCCCCGCGTGACTTACTTGGCATGTCTAGTAACACAATGAAGCAGCACAGGGCAGTCTTTACGGGGTGCAGGCCCACGGGGTCAGCCCCCCACGCGCGGCTGTATCGACAGGGGGAGGAGGGCCCCCGCACCGCACCCAACGGGATACCAAGCAAGGTGTAGAGACATGGACAATGTTCCAATGCGCCGGCAGTCAGTGTGGAAATGGATGGTGCATCCGATAGCACAATGCAGCAGGAAGGGCAGTACGGGGAGCCAGATAGGCCTCCAGTGACAGAGGACGCGTGGCAGACACAGAGTGCAGGTGGCTGGGTGCAAAAGTCAGCAACCGCTCGAGCGGCAAACAAAATGAGGACGGGGCAGGTCTTCACTGGCACCATCCGCCCCAGTCAAGGGAAGCCGCAGCAATGCCTCAGCAAGCAAGTCAACAGGATGAGGGCAGCCACGTTAAGGATCACGCAGAGGGGGGAGCGGCGCCACGTCCACCCTAAGACCAGGGGGGCCGCACAGTCTCATATGGATTCCAGGGACCGTGGGCTTGCAGCAGCTTGGTGAGTTTAATGTCATTAGAGGCGGCGGGACTAGAACTGCAGGGAGGTTATATGCGTGATACACGTTCAGGGGCCCAGTGTGCACCCTATGCAGCCCCTCCGACTCCTCACCTGCAGATGTTCTGCGTCAGGTTCCACACCACAGCCAAGGCCCCATCCACCGCCAGACCACCTCCAGGCTATCAGGAGGGTCGCATGCAGGCAGACCGCAGCGTCAGCGGGCAGCCAGCGGGTTTGGCACGGGCGGGGAGACCGCGCTGTCTTCAGGGCAGCAGAGCCGCTCCGGCAGTCCACGCGGGTCCAGAGAGAACAGCAGTAAAGCCCCTAGCAGGATCCGGCACAACACCTCCGGGGCGGGGGACCGCTCCAGCAGCCCCCACAGTGCAGAGCAAGACGAACCGCCAGCAGCAGGTAGGGCCCAACCACCGAGCCCGCGCGCCTCCAGGGGCGAGATGATAGGGAAGGGGCGCCCGATCCAGCAACTACCCCAGACGCACCCCGCCTACGGGCAGACGGGGCCGAGGGGGGAAGCGCCAACCCGGAGATGCACAGGGGATCGGGCACACAGGCGGCCAGTCAGCACAAAAATCGGGCCCGCCGCTCCAGCGGCCCCCGAAGTGTCAAGCCCACAGTAGCAGCAAACGGGCAGCCGTCCGACGAGGGAAGCAGAATCGAGGCCCCAGCAGCGCACAGGGGGCCGGGCCCGCAATGACGACACGCGGCCTGGCGGATCACAGTTGTCGGGAGCCGGCCCGAAAGGAGAAGGGCTCTTATTCAGCATAGAAGTTCCGTTTTGCGCTCTGACACAGACCAGTGTAGAGCTCCAAGGTTTACACATACGATGCACACGTTCCCAATCTTGGATGTTGCGAAGGAACGCTGATGCAGGCGGATTGTAGGCTGTTGGATCACGGAGCCAAGAAGCTAGGCAGCCATCTTGCAGGCTGCTCAACAGCGCCCCCTCTCAAAACTGTTCTAGTAGAACTCAGATGCTTTGATCGAAAGGATATTTCCATCAATGGGATTGCAGATCTGGGGATCAAAATTGGGCAACACCGTCTGGAACAATTGGTAATCGTTGTGGTTCCAGATAAGGGCACACCTTAATTACTGAGGAACAAGTTCCTTCTGCGGCTGTGTCCTCTAATTGATTGTGTGAGCCAGGTTCTCTAGACCCAAATCAACCGTCCAATCAAGCTGAAAAGGAGTGCCAATTATGTCACTCTGAATGACACTTGTCACTTGATTGAATGATACCTATTATCAGAATAATCAGTTTCTCAAGATCACCATTAACTCAGTAGGAGCACAGTGTGGTGAGGATACCCCTTTCAAAACAACAAATGGTCTTCCAGGTTGGAAGGGGATACCTTGAAGTTCAACACCCAGTGGGAACCCACAGAAACCCAACAGTTTTCTGAAAAGAGCTCAGCCATATATATTCATAATTTGACCAACATCTAGAAAAAGGGGGTGAATGCACATTATTTCCCATTCAGATAAACAGAGGGAAAGATCTTGTGCTCTGCAAAATATGTCTAAACAATGTAAAAAGCTCCATAAGTGAAATGGGAATTTGGACTGGAAAACCAAGATTCAAAACATATAGAGCAGGTGTATGTTAACTAATTCAATTGGCTATAAAACTATTCACCATAATTTTTGGATTGTTTGAGGTGTTACTTCTGAATTTCACCTGGGTAGTGATATTCACCATCAATTTCCTATTAATTTTGATTTTATTAATAATACAGTTTGGTCAAAACTGGGGGTATCCTTAAGGGCTTTGACAAGGTTTGGAAAGCATTTTGGTCAGCTCAATTGTTGCCATGTGCTTTTGAAGTCCAAATCAAATTAAAGAAGAGGTTATTATCCCAGGACAAGTGCGACAGTTTACAGTACACCTCAAAATAAAAAGTGAACCAACCCTGATAACTCAGGAAGCGTTTATAAATTTGAATCATACCCTCCAAAAAACAATTGCCCCTGCATCCAACCCCTGTAGTCGCTCCAACACCATTCGAATATTTGTAGATAACAGTGATCCTGAAAGAGTCACTTTGAGCACAGCCATTGAATGGCTGTAGATTCCCAATACTTTTCTATTGAATTAGAAAATGAAATTATAGGTCCAATAACCAAGAATTACTGTGATTAGTACAACGGTATCCGACCAGAAAAGATTATTAATTGCTTCATGCACTTAAGAGGTAGAAGCTGTTACCTGTAACATCATGTAAGATGAGGTAGTATGTAGAGTTAATGATACTTACCTTGAACCGCTGGAGCCACTTGTACAGGTAAACACCATAAAAAGCGTTCTCTCCACCCATTGATGCGTTTCCGGTCGATGGTTGATGAACAGATCAGTCTGGCCTATGCCTGGGAGACCAGTGAACTGCATCAACAACTGAGACTGGATTCTGGCATATCACTAATCATTCAACAACAATACCTACAAACCCTTAATTGGCTCTAGCGTTTGGAAAACAATTTCGAATTCCTCTCACGTCCATTGAATCACTCACAGAGATTATCAGACATCTGGAATCCCATGCGATAATTCATATGAACCAAAGCACCTTTAACAACCTGGTACTGTGGATCCTTAAATCAAATGGATAATGAGGTCTTTGTGCTGACCTAAGGGAGTTAAATAAATGGGTCGACATGTCAAGATAGCCTCACTCCAGTAATGACCAAGGGCTGGCACAGATCCAAGGATCAAAAGTTTACTCATCCCTTAACATGACAAATGGTTATTGGACAGAATCTGTGAACATGGAAGACAGCTATAAGCTTGCCTTTAGCTTTGGGACAACAATATATGTGGACCTGTACGCCCTATAGATACATCAATTAAGGTAATTAGTTCAACATTTTCCTTCACAAGGCCATGCCTGATCTGACTGAAAGAAAGAGGAAACTTCGCCTGTGTGGAAGATCTGTTGATGAAAAGCTCAACTGTGGAAGAACATCTGGCAAAAATCTGATGTTCTTGCTCACTTGCAAAAGGCTGGTGAGAAATTATCTTTCCAGAAAGCACAATGGTGCAAAACCAGAGTGAACTTTGTTGGACATGAAATTACTGCTGAGGGTCCCAATCCCTTGTAAAAGAGGGTTGAGGCACTACTCAAATTAAAGAACCGCACAAAACTGTGTGAACTGCAGAGACTCCTTGGACTAACTATAATCAGAAATTCATGGAGGATTATGCAGAGCTCACTAGACCTTTGCTCCACTTATTTAAGGCCGGGGTAAAGTAGGAGTGGAGTGAATCAGAATCTGAGGCAATAAAGCAATTAAAGAGAACCCTGTCATAAGCTCATTGTTTGGCTTACCCCATCAAGAATAAGGACTTTTACTTAGAGACTGGTTTCTCAGGTATCTGCTTGGCAGCAGCGTCATATCAAAAACATGGCAAAGTCAACAAGGTAATCTCCTACGTGAGCAAAACTTTATCCACTGTAGAATACAAATTCAGTGATTGCGAGAAAGCACTCCTGTCAACGGTGCAGCGTTGAAAAACTAACGCCTGTTTATGCAGGGGGAGCACATCATAGTAGAGACCTTGCACCAACTGCTACAATATTTACAAAGTGCTAGAATACAGGCTGGAATGTCTCTAATTCAAGAACTACGTCCTGGATTCTGTCAATGCCGGTCCTTCCTGTGGAGGTCAGGTATGGGCAAAATAAGAAGAGCATTGGGAAAGATGAGTACCAACTTGCACGGTGGAACTAAAGCTCTGTGCACACTTTGTAGCAAAACAATGCTTAATTAAATTTTAAAAAGTTCAAAGCAAATGGTAATACAATATTTAATATGTAGTAATTTCAAAAAACAATTAAAAAAAACGGTAATGATGATATATATTCAGTAAAGTCACATTACTTAATGAGTTGTACACGTAAGTCTTTCATACAACATAACATTTGCAATGATACAGAATTCTATTTGCAGTTGTTGCTATTTTGCAACTCAGTTGTTTTGGGTAAGAACAGAGTTATCCGAGTCCATTCTAGGGGATAAATCCAGATATACACTCATCAACATTGATGATTTCAAAGTGTATTCTTTTCTCTCTATACGACGCGTTTCAGGCTTACTTGCCCTTCATCGGGTATAAACAATTCGAAAATTCTGGAAAATAAATATATATATATATATATATATATATATATATATATATATATATATATATATATATATGTGTTTGTAACTGTTAGTTTGATCGCGTACCTATAGGTATACTTTCTAATCCAACATAATTGTTAGAACTCACTAACCTTAGTGTCCTAGAAATGCATTCTGCCTTGGAGATAGTTAATTCAAGTCAACCTGTATGTCGGTCTTCTCTCAGATTTAGAGAGTAAGATCTGAAGGTAAAATAAAAAATAAATGAAAATGAGAATAACTTGCCTAAGTTTGATAAAAAAATGATGGGCTAGAACTGGGACCAGTCGCTACTATATAGTGCTGGGTCCCAATTCTAAGCCCTGTTTTACTTGAGTTAAATGCACAAAAGTTTTTGGTTTGAAAAAAGAGAAACGCTCACCTCAATGCAAACACACTGGGTTTGATTAGCTTGTGACAAAGTCAACTTTAAGTATACGCTGTGTGGTGGAAAACAGTGTGTCAGCGATGAGCTGGTAAGTATGTTGTTCCTGAAGGTAGTATCTCCGGTAAGTATGATATTCCTGAAAAAGGAGTCTCTGTTTAGTGTTAAAAACAGATATTGGATCCTCATACAACTCAAGTTTGGGAATAAAAGGACGAAAGTCTAGTCAACAATGATAATATGGAGGCATACCTGGCATCCCTGCACAATTTATATGAAGAAAACATTTGTATGGGGATATCCACAGTTTAAGTGTATTGGTGTTCTACCATATTAATAAAGATGGGTAGAAAGAATTGGTTACTGGCATTGGGAACGCATGAGTGAATGATCTTCCCATAGCCTCTGCTGGTTACAAAATATGTCCCAGGAGTAGTCAGGTGGAAGAGCTGATGGAATTTTCTCATTATGCTGGTCAGATAGCACAGCAAGGGTTGACACTCGCCCCTGATATCTGTGCCCAACCTGCTGTTGCAGATTCTATATTCCGGCAAGGTCAATTCAGCCTTTTTCCCTTCCGAGATCAATACATCAAGCACCACTCTGTGGGATAATAATGTCATCTGTTATTTCAGCTTTCTGAGACCCATGGGTGTGCAGCGCTATATAAGAAATAGATATTATTATTATTATCAGGCTATCCTCACTGCCGTAAACCATCAACTCAAAGAAGTGGTGATTATAACTGGTTTTGATTATGTGAAAAGTGGCTTTATGGAAAACCTGATTCATTGGAAAAACAGAGCATGCTTTGTGCAAACAACTGTGACTAAGAAAAGTGGCCTGGGTGCTCCTCCAAGCTTTGGTGGGTCACTGTCTCTGGTTGCGAGTCCTGGTTTACTTATAACAGGCACTACGATGAAGAAAAGGAGTGTGAATGCTCCTCCAAACTTGGGTGGGTCCATGACCCTGGCTGGTAGACCTGGTTTGCTTTTCTTCCAGGTCCCTTAGTCCCAAACACAGACTTGGTTTACTCGCCTGACAAGTACTGTGTCCATGTGTGTTACTCTCCCTGATTTCACATGCAGACTTGGTTTACTCTCTTGCGAAGTATGACCTTCATATGTTTTCTTTCCACAGTTCTCCTTACCTTCTCCCTTCTTATTTGACATCCCTGGGTCCCCTTCCCTTGAAGTACTGTCACAAGGAAGATTGAATATTCTTTTTACATGATATGATCTTTTCTTGTAAGGGTCCCAGACGGTGTCCAGTCAAAGGATCGATCACAAAAGGCTCGAATGCAAAAGGTGAGAGTCAATAGGGTCGAAAACCAAAGGTTTGAATTTTTATTTATTTATATATTTATTTTTGCATTTCCGTTTGGATAAAAAAAGTGTTTTTTACCACAAAAACGGTGGTTGGGGGGGCCCAAAAAAATATATATATATAAAAAAAAAATGTTTTCAAATCTTTTGTTTTCGAGACTATTGACTCGAACCTTTTGTCATTCGACCCTTTGCAGTCGATCCTTTGACCTATAACCGTCCCAGACCATACTCCTCTCATTACAGTATAGTGATAATGTTTCTCTATATAGGGGTTATCCTCTTTCTCCCACTTTCCATACACTGTTGGTTTTAGGAGTTCCTCTATCCTCTTGGGACCCCGAACAATAGGTTCAGCCACCCAAATGCCTTTAAGGTTTTAGCTGCAGCCCTAAGGTCGGTCGCAGGCTTTCCCTGGTATTTCTCTGCTTTGCCAGCACTCTGGGGTCCCTCTCGGCATGCTGCAGTGGCTCTGCGGCTTCTGATCCTGTACAGCGTTTTACTTCCAGAGTTTGGGGGTGGGATACCCACAGGAAAGACATTGTATCCCCATTTCCCTAATCCTGACCGACCTAGCCATCCCTGAACTTTATGGGTTATTGCAAGACCTCTCCCCTCATTTCCCCACATTGAACACTTGAAGGTACTGGGACGAGGAAGAGGAGACTAAGAGTAATGAACACTACACCCTCATTTTACTACTCTGGTACTGAGACGAGGAAGATGCCCGCAAAGAATATTGAGAGGCAGACAAGTCCCCTTAATCATGGTCAGGCAAGTCTAACTAGACATTAACAACTGCAGCCTGTCAAGGGGCTGCAGGTGTATAAAGGGAGATCATTGAAGAGGGAGCAAAAGCAACAGGGAGGACTGTGCAGGAGAGACCAGGGGCCCCTTTCTGTGAGGAGGCAGCCGTGCTGGGACATGAAGTGTGACCAGGATGCCGTCTGACAATCCCGAGGTGTGGGGGAATGCGTAACAGAGATTGAGCAGCTGGGAGCTACAAAGGAGAGAGAGAGGATGCTGTCCAAGTCCACCCAGAGGCAACAGGATTGCCGGCGCATGCAAAAGTCAAACCGGCATGCAAGCGGGGCTTGCAAAGGTCGGAGCTCCAGCCTGGAAGGCCAGAGAAAGCAAGACGCAGCAGACCAGTAAGTGTTGGGAAAAGACACTTGTAAACTGGGGCTCTCCCGTCAGGCTGCGTGCAACAAATGAAGCGCTGTATGAAGGAAAGCTTCAAAGCAAGATGAGTTAAATTTTGAATACTGAAATGTATGGACTTTTTTCAAATAGCGCTACACTATATATAATGAATACCGCACTGAATGGAAGTTGAAAACAGCACTGAAACTATACATATTGAATCCCAAACTGAATGAAAGTTTTAAACAGATTTAATCAACGCATATTGAATGCTGAACTGAATAGAAGTTTTCAAATAGTGCTATACAACTCAAATTGAATACGGAATTAACTGAAAACCTAAAATTAAAATCATATCAAATATTGAGAGGAAATATAAACTTTATAAGCAAAGAAAATGGTTAATAAGGAAAATACCCATATGAAAGCAACATATGGGGAAGGAAACAAGTGTGAATGAGTGCAACCAAAGGTGGGGCATGAACAAGACCACCAGCAAGTGAACTTTGTGAGTAAATGCAGTGCGGCAAATGACAAAGACTGGCAAGAGGAGCCCGACACTATATGGCAGAGCCAAGAGGCTAATAAGGAGAAGCCAGAGGAGTGTAAATATTGCATAGAAAACCAAGAGGCCAACAAGGAGAAACTAAAGGAATGTTACTTTGTTCACAGGGGCAAATGCAGAGGAGCCTGTGTGGGCTGAATAGCCAAGGGGTCCTGGTTGCACGATCTGTGATGGGTGGACCGTGTGGTCTGACAGTTGCTCCTAGATCAGTGAGCCCTCCATTGTGAAGATAAATACATTGTGAAAGCAACCAAGAAGGAGAGCTGCAAGTGAACTGGTGAGGCAAACCAGAATGAGGGTCAGGTTGACAAAGTGTTAAGCTGAACTTTAAAAGACTGAAGTACACATTGGTTGCTATGTTGAAGTCATGGGGAAGGGAGACCTGAGACTTGGAGAACCACAAGTACTGTCTTGAGGTCAGAGCCTCAAGACCCTTTTTGTTTGGACTATCTTACTATGAATTTGGGGAAGGGAGCCCTGAGGAGTTTGTGGAACTATTTGAACTTGAAGAAAGTAAATCCTAAGATTTTTTGTGGAACTGTCTTGAACTTGGGAAAGGGGAGCTGAAGAACTGCTGAGAGCTGGAAGATCACCATTTCCTTGATTATTGGCATCCCTACGCACTGTTAAGTTTTAGTTGTGAGTGTAAGTATAGGTTTTGGACACAGACAACTTTTAAGTTGAACTGTTTGACTCAGACTTTCTTTAGTTTTGTTCAGTTAGGGAAATCCCACCTTAACAAAGGGCAAGTTAGGCCTTCTACCATCCTGAAATTTAAGTTAATAAATATTTTTTGTTTGAACTTTAGGTTTGTTGTCTGTGTCTTGCTTCATTATGCCTTCACTCCAGTTACCAGAAAGTATTCAGCAACCTTTTATTAAATGGAAAGCAGTCCAATCTGGGATGCGAAGCACAACATTTCATAAGAGAGTCAACATCAAATTGAGGCCTGCTGGTGTTTGTTCTTCTTCTTTACAGGACTGAGTATCAGCGTTGTATAAAGAAACATACAGAGATATTAAAAATGTAAGTTGTTGACATGACTTAAAATATTATAATGCTGCCCTTTTTCAAATGACATGTGTAATTGCAACATGAAAAAGAAACTGTCTTTTGAATGCTTATTGGTGAATAAAGCCAGCAACGTGGCCTAAGAGGTAAAATTGCATTCCTTCCCACCAGCCACAGCAACACAGCAGCAGGAGGTTGATGGATCTTATTCTCACGAGAAAAGTATAAACACCGGCTTTGAAGCTAGACCATACCTTATATGACACTGATTGTTGCCTTGTCCTCAGAAACAGGCCCCAGCAACAAAAACAAATACTTCCCCTTACAGCTTCCAGCTGCCACATGGCCTAAGTTCAAAATCCTTATACTAATACTAATTTGCTCTGGGAATTGGTCTGAAGTGGTCTGCTCTCCACGTAAACACATCTTACCGTCAGCCAGGTATTCATAAGACAATGTGATTCACACCTTCAGAGACTTCAAGTCTGAAATAAAGTGACAGAAAGTGGTTGTTTTCACTCAATGGGCAGTGAGCTGGGTCAACAAGTGGCTATGAGCAACTGGATTTCAAAGGACATTTGCCATGACAATCACATTGTCCATGCTCGAAAATATACAGATTTCCCAATGCCACCACAAAACAAAACCTAGATGTGTGGGTCTGTTACAAATCCTGAAATCTGTTTCCTCCAAACATGTCAAAATGCAATTCCCCAAGTACTGACAAATGTATCCAGTCGTTCATCTTTTCCAAAACCCACACATCCTATGTAACATTGTATTGTTAACTTTGATTTGCCCAGAACCCCCATGCACCCCAAAAATCTAAGCGGTGCTAGCTTCCCACTTTAGCGTTCCCAGACTTGAGTATCCAAGGCACTGTATGGGTCTTGGTGCCAACAGCAGGTTTTGGGAACCCACCCCTTCAGTTAACACTATGAGACATCCCTGAATCTTCTGGTAGTTCAAAACCCGTAACCCAGCTTAACCTGGTCATTGAGGTGCAGTATAACTGTTAGGAATCACCAATTCACCCATGGGACTATGGTTTCCATGGTTTCACTGCTCCACTGAGGCCTTCCAATCATTACCTTTGCTTTAGTCACAAGAATACTCAGGAGAGAACGAAGTGCCAACTTAGCCAGGACAGCTGTGCCAACTGCCTGACTAAATAATCCTTCTCCCACATGTGCCAGCTATCTTGCACTGCCATTCATATTACCTGTTTGCAAAGATTTCCCCCTCCTCAGTGCAAGAATCTGTTATCTGTGTTCTGCTCTCGTAGATTCAGTTCCCCGGACCCTTCTTGCTCTCTAAGTCTCTGTTGTTTGGATCCAGCTATGAGCGACTCTGTTCTCCAATGCCTTCTCTCCGAGACTTCATTCTCTGTACCCTGCTCTCCAAGGCTCCATGCTGTTATCCCGGCGTCTCCGTACTTCCGTGCCTTGGCTGCCCTGCTGCATACGGTGGTGTCCAACTTCGTAAGACCGGGCCATGTGTGGTGTTCGAGAACCC
The DNA here is from genome assembly GCF_040938575.1 of Ambystoma mexicanum. Classification (NCBI taxonomy): domain Eukaryota; kingdom Metazoa; phylum Chordata; class Amphibia; order Caudata; family Ambystomatidae; genus Ambystoma; species Ambystoma mexicanum. Next base: position 1,301,297,961 of record NC_090922.1, on the reverse strand, counting down.
TGGCGGTGGGAGGGCTCTGACTAACCTCAGGTTCTGATCCATGTGTCTCTCTACAGCGCCACACTGGACCCTTGTGTACTGCCCCTTTGAGTCAGGTCTGCCTTGATTGCTGCCTGCTCCTAAAGGTTCTGGCCCACTCATCTTCTCTGGGCCCCTTCGTATTCAAACACGGGTGTTCTTTGAAGACGGAAAGATTGGTTCTGTGCTTCCAGATGTTTCTCTGTGAACAAGGTGAGTGATATAATCTAAGACTCCTTCTCCATAAGACTAGGACCAGAAGGTATGTAGATTTCATGTAGGTTTATTCTTTCAGTTATTAAGTAGAGAAAGCACTGGGACATCCATCTAGCCCAGCAGCTTAGGTCCAACTGCCACCAGTAGAACCCTGCCCACCAAACATACATCAACATTCCACCAGAGTCCAAGTGACATCACCACACCAACACTCCACCTAGAATGTAGTGACATCACCACTATCACAACACTCATAGCCATAATCAATCACAGCACAGACTATGACATATGTCCCTCTCTTCAACCAACACCTCACTCACAGCCATAATCACTCACAGCACAGATTATGACATATATGTCCCTCTCTTCAACCAACCCAACATAACACCAACTATGCCCATTATGGAAACCCACCATAGTGTAAATTACCAGAAGGGTTATAGCTCAGAAACCAATTTTTTTTTTTCACTCCCCCTGAGCCCAAACCACTACACCCCAAGATCTAACCCAGATCTTAATTGGAAAACCGACAACTAACTCAACCACAAGCTCTCCCCAGAACCTGAGCCCACTAAGCTACAAAACCCGCTAAATGAACCCCGACATGGAAGAACCAACACTCCGCTATCAACCAGCTGAATAACAACAATAACAGCTCCTCCCTGTCCCTAAAACAACCAGACAGCACCTCACTGTCCCCCAAAACACCTCTTATACCTAAAACAACTGGCAGCAGCACCTCCCTATGCCACCCCAAAATCACTCCCTACAATGAATATAAACCACTCCTGCCTTTCCTAAAACCTCCAAAACATAAGCACCTCACTACCACTAAAAGTTTCCAGGCAGCACCTCACTACCCCTTAACACCACACTGAAACATCTCACTACCCCCTTAAAATCCAGGCAGCATCTCACAACCCTTAAACACCAAACAGAACCTCACTGCCCCCAAAAATGACCCATACAGCACCTCACTGCCCGCTGGACAGCACCTTACTGCCCCTAAAACACCGACAGCATGCACACATAACCAGGGAAAAGCACCTCACCGTCCCTAAATACACCAGACCGCCCCTAACAAGACCAGACAGTACACACTGCCCCAAAAACAACCAAACAACACCTCACTACCCCTATAAAGACCAGACAGCACCAGACCCCCCCTAACACCAGACTGCACCTCACTGTCCCAACACCAAACAGCACCTGACTGTCCCAAAACACACCAGAACTCAACCCGACAGCACCTCCATAAACCTAAAAATATCCCTACAAACACCAGATAGCCCTTACTGCCCCTACAAACTACCTGACGGCACCTCACCGTCCCAACACCAGGCAGCACCTCACTACCCCTTAAACAACCAAACACCTCACAGACCCTAAAATGACCAGACAGCACCTGACTGTCCCTAACAACACCAGACAGCACCTCACTGTCCCTGAAATGACCAGACAGCACCTCACTGTCCCAAACACACCACACAGCACCTGACTGTCCCAAAACACACCAGAACACAACCCGACGGCACCTCCATGAATCTAAAACCATCCCTACAAACACCAGACAGCACCTCAGTGCCCCTACAAACTACCAAACAACCCAACAACACCGCACCGTCCCTAAATACAGCACCCATACAGCACCTCACTGCCCGCTGGACAGCACCTTACTGCCCCTAAAACACCGACAGCATGCACACATAACCAGGGAAAAGCACCTCACCGTCCCTAAATACACCAGACCGCCCCTAACAAGACCAGACAGTACACACTGCCCCAAAAACAACCAAACAACACCTCACTACCCCTATGAAGACCAGACAGCACCAGACCGCCCCTAACACCAGACTGCACCTCACTGTCCCAACACCAAACAGCACCTGACTGTCCCAAAACACACCAGAACTCAACCCGACAGCACCTCCATAAACCTAAAACTATCCCTACAAACACCAGACAGCCCTTACTGCCCCTACAAACTACCAGACGGCACCTCACCGTCCCAACACCAGGCAGCACCTCACTACCCCTTAAACAGCCAAACACCTCACAGACCCTAAAATGACCAGACAGCACCTGACTGTCCCTAACAACACCAGACAGCACCTCACTGTCCCTGAAATGACCAGACAGCACCTCACTGTCCCAAACACACCACACAGCACCTGACTGTCCCAAAACACACCAGAACACAACCCGACGGCACCTCCATGAATCTAAAACCATCCCTACAAACACCAGACAGCACCTCAGTGCCCCTACAAACTACCAAACAACCCAACAACACCTCACCGTCCCTAAATACACCAGAAAATAACCAGACAGCACCACACTGCCCCAAAAACAACCAAACACCTCACTACCCCTACAAAGACCAGACAGCACCTCACTGTCCTTAAAAACACCAGACTGCACCTCACAGTCCCTAACAACACCAAACAGCACCTCACATTTCCTAACACCAGACAGCTCCCCACTGCCCCTAAAAACACCAGACAGCACCTCACTCCCCCTAAAACAACCAAACAACACCTCACTACCCCTACACAGACCAGACAGCACCTCACTGCCCCTAAAAACCGCCAACCGCACCTCACAGTCCCTACACCAAACAACACCTGACTGTCCCAAAACACACCAGAACACAACCCGACAGCACCTCCATGAATCTAAAACCATCCCTACAAACACCAGACAGCACCTTGCTGCCCCTACCAACTACCCAAACAACCAAACAACACCTCACCATCCCTAAATACACCAGAAAATAACCAGACAGCACCACACTGCCCCAAAAAACAACCAAACACCTCACTACCCCTACAAAGCCCAGACAGCACCTTACTGCCCTTAAAAACACCAGACTGCACCTAACAGTCCCTACAACACCAAACAGCACCCCCCAGTTCCTAACACCAGGCAGCTCCCCACTGCCCCTAAAAACACCAGACTGCACCTCACAGTCCCTGACAGCACCTAACTACCTGTTGGACAGTACCTCACTGCCCCCAAAATGACCCAGACAGCACCTGACTGTCCCTAAAAAAACACCAGGCAGCACCTCACTGTCCCTAGAGCACCATATAGCATCCCCCTGCCCCTACAAACAACCAAACTCACTCCCCTACAGAGACCAGACAGCACCTCACTGTCCTTGACAGCACCTAACTACCTTTTATATAACCAGGCAGCCCCTCACTACCACTTTAAATACCCAGGCAGTACCTCACTACCCCTTTAAAACCCTGAGTGGCACCTCACTACCACTTTAAATTCATTCCAGGCAGCACCTCACTACCACACAAAAATTTCCAGACAGCTCCTCACTGCCCCTAAAACACCAGCATCATCCACACATAACCAAGGGATATGCCCCTACAAACAACAACCCAAAAGACGTAATGGCGCCAAAATTCTTGCACCGTAGTGGCACCAAAGTTCTTGTACCACCCCCAACATGTCCATGAATTGCACACACAAAAGCAAATCCTGTGCACCAGAATCCCAGCATGTGCAAGAAGTGAAAGCACCTCACTGCCCCCAAAAATGACCATACAGCACCTCAGTGCCCCTAAAGGTACTGGCATCATCCACATATAACTAAGGGTAATGCCCCTACAAACACGACAAACAAAACACAGCAGGACAACATGTAAAACCCACAGTAAGTAGTAACCAGATCAAGTCCATGGCGCTTAAAACCCTGCGCCAACCCCAACATGTCCCTGAAATGCAAAACTCTAAATGCAAATCCTTGGCGCTAAGGTCCCTGCGCCAATCCCAAAATATCCATGTAATGCAAGAATAAAATGCAAAAGTTATTGACCTGGCGCCAACAAAAGTCCCTGCACCCATCCAGCATACCCATGAAGTGCAGGAAAAATAAAAGCAAAAAAATTGACATGGCGCAAAAGTTTCTGTGCCAACCCCACACCCCCATGTCCACTTCCACCCACCTGGAAGAAAAACATTGTAAACATTACAAACTTTGCCAACGAACCCCACCCACGAGTCCGTAGATAAAAGCCCATGGAAAATGTCCTAAACAGCAGGCCATGACATAAACACAACAGCAGTACATTAGATCACAGGCCTTACACTGCTAACATCAACTCAGGACCCAAACCACACTGTACTAAACCCAGAGGCCACCACAAAAACACAAACAGCATAAGCATTAAAACCGGCCTCCCCAATCACATACCTCTACTCAGTGACTTGTCAGATCCTTCATCACGTCACTTTTCCCCCACTGATCCGGATCCAGCGCTCTCCTCCTTGCCATCCTTCTTGACAAATCACCTGCTAATGGCATGCTCCGACCCCCGTTCCTGCCAACGGTCACGCACAAAAACAAAATCCAGCCACGACCCGACAGCCTTACCGGCCCGGCGGAATACCAGCCCAAAGGGAAACTCCTCCCAGTCCGCTCTCCAGTCCTTAGGCTGTTAAGGAGTCACGGCAGCCCCCTCCAAACTTCCATCAAACTCGGGACCGACCCACCAAAATGCACAGTGGGTGCGCAGCTCCAGGCAATGGGCCACATCAGCCCCAGCGGCACCTGGACTCTGGACCTTCCAGGAACTGGGCAACCTCAGACCCCCACGCCGGTACACACAACAGCGTCACCAGCTGTTGTTCCTCCGCTCCTGGCACGGCTATACTGGTCCACCTACACCCTTCAAAGCCCAGGCCTGGACTTTAAAACCTGGGCCACAGCACCGCACAACCCGCCAAACCCCTACGCTTCAATTGGACCTCGACCTGAACCTCCACTGCACCACCCGGCCTGCAGCTTGTTCCAGTTTGATGGATGTCTCTCAGGAAGGCAGCGCTTCTCACCAGCTGCTCCTTCCCGGCAGCACCGGAACCATCCTCGTCGCCAGTGATATAATCTAAGACTCCTTCTCCATAAGACTAGGACCAGAAGGTATGTACATTTCATGTAGGTTTATTCTTTCAGTTATTAAGTAGAGAAAGCACTGGGACATCCATCTAGCCCAGCAGCTTAGGTCCAACTGCCACCAGTAGAACCCTTTCCACCAAACATACATCAACATTCCACCAGAGTCCCAGTGACATCACCACACCAACACTCCACCTAGAATGTAGTGACATCACCACTATCACAACACTCATAGCCATAATCAATCACAGCACAGACTATGACATATGTCCCTCTCTTCAACCAACACCTCACTCACAGCCATAATCACTCACAGCACAGATTATGACAGTGAGCTAAGCCACAATGGCAATCATTTCCACCTGTACATACACCAGGACCAGCTGCTTGGTGATCTCTTCTCGATGCGTGTCGTCACTTGTTGTACAAACTTTGTCCACGTCGCGCAATCATCATACTTTATGTATTTATAATGCGCCCAACAGCCCGCAGGCATCAGGTTGAATCGGATAGGACGCCCAGACACTTCCTTAGGGTAGCAAACATTCCTAGAGGCAAAGGCTTTAAAAAAATATAGGCCTGCTGGTTCAATGTTCTGTAACAAGTAACCTGCCTTCATTCTGTAGCAAAGGAACTGGTGCTCCCTGACATTTTCTCTTGTGCCCCCGCCCATCTGACTGCAGTTCTTGCTCCATCTGCTCCAGCATCCTAGAGATGCTGAGTGAAGGCTCATACTCTGTGCTAAGGTTTGCTGACATTATTTAGACAGAGAATTAAAGGGTGCCCCTGAGTAGGGAAAGCAGCCACAGTTCCAGACTGAGGATGAAGAGGTCTCACCTAGTCCATTCCTTAGGCGCACATATTGAACACAAGGCCTCTCTGAACATAAAGGAGAGCTAGATTGATCCGGCCAAGCTTAGAAGACCATGCGATTCAATATGTTCACCTTGATTGCTGCTTCCCTTTATACTCCTCCTATTATGCTGGGGGAAGTGGACTCAAGGACTTGGAACAATGAATTGCTTATTTTCAAAATTGTTAAATGCTGTGTTTTTCTTTCCCTTTTAACATGGCTTTCCCATGCTGTTTGTTGGCTTTGATTCGATGTGTACAACAGAACGAACATAAATATATAAAAATACAAAATAAGCTTGACAGCAGAGGTCACATTTTGTATGGCCAGTCACTTGATTCGTTTTTGTAGCTGTCTTGTTTTTGTTCCTTTTTATTGTGTTATTTGTCTTAAAATTAAACACAAACTGCAAAATTAAATAAATCATCCTAAATGCATACATGTATTTTGTCATAATGCTAAAGGACATCATATGGATAGTGAAATCACCATATAGCATGCAACATCTTTGCATCACCTGCATGTTTAGGCATCTTAAAACGAAGTAATTCTTTCGTTCATCTCTTTTCTATCCCATGCCCATTTTTCAGTTCCCCCTTATTCATCCCTTTCCTCTCCCAAACTTGTCTCTACTTTTTTGAGTTTGTCAGGGTACGCTTATCTTATTTTGATGGATAATGTGCTGTATGGCCAATATGTCACTTTAAGGTGTCAAGATAAGAGGAAAGGGCTAAACACGGGGAAGGCGTAAGGGTTCACATAGGCCATTGCTATTGGTGATAATCCCTTTTCAGATTCTATTAAAAATATAATACACATATGCATCCAGCATATGAAGATGGAGTCGAGGTAATGGGAACACGTCCCACAGCTTTCTGGGATGCTTGCTTAAAGAGGGCTTGCTTAAGTCTTCAGTGATGCTGTTGGGAGGGGTCAATTAGTGCAGCGTTAATGTACTGGGATCCATTTTCTACCCATCTTCAATGTTTTGGAAAATACATTTTGATCCCCTGAGAAAAGGTAGATCTTAATGGCCACACAGGAAGGCGAATAAAACTGTGTAGGAGCAATTTCCCAATAGCATCTGTTGGCGAGGCAGAGGGATTTAAACTGGATTCTAGTAAGGTAGCCAGTGCATGGCACAGTAGTAGTATGCTCTGCACCCTGAACCCTGCCCAAATGTGCAGAGTGCCATTTGTTTAATAGGGCAAAAGATGCGCTGCAGAGACTTATACATTCACGCACATTTGCATAATTCGGAGGCCCATGAGTGGTGGTGGGTTAGTGGTCACTGATTGGTTAATAAAAAGCATTAATTGTCGGCACTGATCAGTGACGGAGATGTGCATATTACATTTTAGTGTGTGAAAGTATGTCAGGAAGGCCCACTGAAGTCATACAGCATGCTACTTTAATTAGGAAGCCAACATGTGCATTTAGGCGTATTACTTTTTTGACTTATCGGTCCTTTTGACTTGCCCACCAGGCTTCACTATCGGTAAAAAAAATTTAAAAAAAGAAAACATGCAGAAAGGCTTGTTATACTTACAGTACAACATTTTGGCCATGTTGATTGATGTGGACCTGTTTTCGTGCCAATCTCTAAATGGCGCTGGTACTCAGGCACAAATTGTGACTGAAATTTAAAAACATCTGTCGCCCTGCCATGGTGTTGTGGCCAACATGGGACAAGCACACTCAGGGTACGTGGAATTAGGGGCTTTATTGCCAACAGGTAGACAGCATATCTCCCTGTGCTCTGTACAGGAGAACAATTGTTTAACTTGGTGATGCAGGGAATGGGGTGATGGATGACCTGCAGTGGAGGCCTTGGTACTGTGTTCAGGAGGTGCGCCGGGGCTGCGGCGGCATCTATCTGCCACCCACGCTCAGAGTCGCTTCTTGGACCGTGCTCCGCCTTACGGGGTCCGACATCTCGCGAGAGGTCGAAGCGACTTCTCGTAAGCTTCTAATCTCTATATGCCTCCTTTTGTCCAGCAACAAGGAGTTTCTACATCACATAGTCTGCAAAATGTCCGGGTCTTCGCCTTTCTCTTTGCGGGGGAGTTCGTGCTAACTGACCACTGCGTGGTGATTTTTCCATCTCTGCTGTTCTCTCCTGCTGTACTCCACACCTCCTTGGACTGTTCTCTTCTTGTGCTTGGGTATCTCCTGTTGTGGGCACTTTTCAGCTGGCGACTTGTCACTGCAGGAGCCCTTCTCAACGGTTTTCTTAACGTACAGTGCTACCTGCTCCAGGTTCCATCTCCTTTCATCTTGGGTGCGCACATGATGGGTCCCTCCCTGACATACTCTCAAGGGTCGTCGAAACTTGGACCCCATCACAGGGTCTCTATGTGACAGTTTTATTTTGATGAGGTTACCTTCTTGGACGGTACTTCGATGAGGAGCTCTCCTCCTGTCATTCAACAGTTTGATGCAATCCTTGCTTCTTCTCAATCACCAGACTAATTACGCCATGTCCACAGTGTCATCTTCCCTTATTTTTGACAGCCATGGTGGGACCAAGGTGGACACTTCTCTTTGTCCTCTAAAGGGGTGGAACGGATATATATGTTTGCTGTCCCATTAGGGGCCAGGCAATGGGCTGCCTTAACTGTGTTATGAGGGTCTAGTCCCACTGCTGTGGCTATTTTCATAGCCCTTTGATGAACCTTTTTGTGCGTTCCACCAGACCATTTGCCTTAGGGCGATACAGGGCCGCATTTATCTGGTGGATATTATTGTCCTTCAGAAACTTTTACATTTCCCTTGAGACAAGTTGGAGCCCATTGTCTGTGACCAGTTCCTTTGGCAACCCTTCTCGTTGGAAGATATTTTTGAGGAAGCGGATAACAAACAGTGTGTGTAGTGATGTCCGGGACAAACTCTACCTCCACCCACTTCGATAAGTAGTTTACCAGCACAATCCCTTGCTTGTTTTCTGGTTTCATTAAGTCCAATGGGCCTATGAAATCGAGCACCAGTTTTTTGCCACACCCCTTCTGGTCCCCCCGTGGGGTGTAATGGAGCTTGCCTGACCTTGAGTCTTTTGTCGCTGTTGAGGCATTCATGACAGCAGGAATGGGCACATTTTTTCTGTTGGTGTATGCTTCCTGCATGAAATCAACACACTATCAAGACATGCTGGGTAGGTAAAATGTCTGTTTAGCAATGAGTTATTAATGGTGTGGGTATATTTGTTTGCCGTTCGGGTGTTGGTGTTATAATGTGAACTTTCAAGACATTGGGCCTCATTACGAGGATGATGGTAGCCTTGCCGGTATTACCGGCAAGGCTACCTCCAAACTCGCATCCGGGCCCGGCACCCGCGAAAGGGCCATTACCGGGCTATTCCGGCCCAGCCGTACCCAGTAATGGCCCTTTCGCGGGTGCCGGGCCCGGTACATCCCCATTCCCATTTGAGCCCGATTGGGCTCAATGGGAATGGGGAGGGTGGTAGCACCGGTACCGTTAATAAGGTACCGTTAATAACAGTACCGGTGCTACCATCATGTTCTGTTCGCGGGTGCCGGTACAGCCATCAGGTCAGACAAGGGCACCCGCGAGCAGAACTCCTAGTTGGCGGTACGGTAGCAATGGTGCCGGTAGCCATACCGGCGCTGTTGTTGCCTTACCGCCATACTTGTAATGAGGCCCATTATGTGTATGCATTGCTCTGTCTTTGATAGGTCAAAGTGAGAGACTTTGCAGGTCATTTATAAAAAATGGCATTTGCACTCAGGGGACAACCAGTGCTTACACCTAGATGTTGATTGTATCCTGCATGCAATTTTAAACATTCCCAAAGTGGAATGTAAAAGTAAAGAGTAAATGAATGTGAAATCGCCTTTACTTTTGCTCTCTGCTTTGGAAGAAAGGCAGTGTTCTTTCTTTATTGGACTAAAATGGTATCCGCCTGCACATTAGCAGGTGCCAATAAGAGGTGTATTTCTTTGGAATCCATTAATTTTATGCCTTCATGAAAATATCCTGAAGGCGTAAAATCATATGCTCTCCTGAGACGGAGGAGTAAAGCAACGCAGAGATGGTTTCTCCGCTTTGCTGTCCTCCTACACCTCAAAACAGCAGCGAAATGTGCTGAAGCGTAATAGTACTTTACTATTACTTTCCAGCACATTCTAAATTGACCCCCTTTATGTTCTAGGTCATAATCCTGCCATGTGAATGCCGCTGGCAATTAATGCCAGTGGTGGCATTCCTTTGTTCCTCTTTATTTTACAAACAGTGTAGCACTCCTGAACTTACTTCTCTATCCCCCAACATTATAAAGCTCATATATACCTTTATGCGAAATCGAATGAATTCATACCAGCTGCATTCACACAGCAGCAAAGTTATCTGTTACAGGAATGCCACTCTTGAGGTACAACATGATACCCTTAGGCAGTGTGATGAAGTCACACAGATGCCATGTCTCAAGGCCAGGAAGGGTCTTGTCAGCCCAAAAAAACAAGCCTACTAAGACCTAGATGTGGTCCAGGGTAGGAACTGAAGAGATTGCCCCCCCCTAACAAGGGCTAATTCCTAACATAAGTAATATTGACGATATTCTGAAGAGAGTGTCCAACCCACTTTGTTGGCTGAACCCGTTCCATAATGCATACCTGTAGATTTTGTAGAATCCTGTAGACCCCTGTCAAAGGGAAGTTGACATTGGAAAGGATGGTATAAGGTGACAGCTCAGGGTCCATCTGCAATTGAAACCTGTGACTTGGGAAGGTTCTAATACTACAGGACCTCAAAGATTCTGCCCTTATTGGAAATGTTTCTTCAATCTGCCCGAGGACGGCTTTGGTGAAAGCAGTCTTCTGCAGAGTCAGAGAAGAAGAGTTTGGGTGGAGAAGTCAAACTGGCAGATCACCAAAGAACCTATGCTAGTGTCCCAGGACATCAGCATATCAAGGACTATGGAGACCATCCAAGTAGACCCGCAAAAGCAGACTCAACTTGTGGAGCCAAGTTCTGAAGATCCTACAGAAACATTCTGGCATGGTGAAATTGTGAAAGGGCAGGACTTTGGCCAAGCCTTAACATGGGCACCAGGCATTTGATAATTTCACTGCTCCCTGGGCCCATAGGCAGGGGGCAAAGTGAGAATGCCAGCCATTGCCATCAATCCTTCGCCCTCAAACAAAGGGAAAACAGAATGGGTCAATCAGCACAAAGGAGGTAACCAAAGACATGGGATAAATCCCTTCCTGCACCCCACTTTGCACCCCACATAGCTCCCAGAGGGTCAATTGCTGCCCTCCTGGACAGGTGGAGGCATTGCGTGCTTTGAGATCACCTAATGGAGACCATCCAACCTCCTGGTGAGATCTTAGGGCGCTTATGCCCCACCGTGCCTATTATTTGAAAAAGGGTCTTTCTTGCTAACGCTACTCAGGGCACTTATTCGTTGTATCACCAGCCCACAGCTCTTTGTTCTTTGTCCGCTGCTAATGTAATTTTCATGATGCCCACCTCATTTATTATGCCTGGCTGAGAGGTTTTCGGGCATCCTCACTTGCTTTTCTCTGATTGGCCGCCCTATCCTACATTATCCAATCACCTTCACCGTCAGTCGGAAGCCAGCTGCACATCCAAGTTGCCACATCCTAAGGGCCTGTCTGTCCCTGTCTGGGCCGCTGGTGCCGTGGAGCCCGGAATGCTGCCACGGAAAGCTCCTACCGACCCTGGGCTACAGTCCTCACTGAAACTGGCCTCATATCCATAATCCCACCATGAGTACATTTAGCGAGCTACACAGCTACACCTTCTTATGTGGGTCTCCCCGTATGCTGAAAGGTTCATGCCTGATTTCATGGAACTATCGCAAAAGACTCCCTTATACACTTTCTTCGACTGATGTAGTCAAGGCCCTTTCAATGCACTCCTGCCTGGCCACTCGTCCTCCGCCCTAGGCAGGAGTCGGCAGCTCCATAAGTACTGTATTGAAACCCTATTCTAGTCTTAACTCGCTTTTTCTGAGTTTAAGCTGACGTACTGCATTTTTACTAGCCTGCCTTATTGAAATGCTGTTGTAGCTTAAACGCCTACCATTTATACCAGCCTGCATTATTGAAATGTTGTAGTAGCTTAAAAACCTAGCTCAACCTGATATATTGGATTATACTATGCAGCCGTGCACCCTAGTTTCAGCCTGCTGGGTGGAAACACTGTGTAGTTAAACGCTTGCCTTCCTTGCTCATCCTGATGTAAAGTTTTATTTTATGCATGTACAGCTTTGCATTTTATCCTAACCGGTTAAAGTGAAATGCTGCTTAGACTAGACGCCCACATTCCGCTTTCTGCTGTACTACATCTTACTAAGCAGCTGTGAATACACTAGCCTGTTGCTTGAACACTTAACAGCCTAATCTAAATACAGCATACTGCCCTAGCACACCTGGTTTTTAGAGTTGCAGAGTGCTCCAGTCAACCCACCTCCTAGGGACTTGCCAGTCTAACCTGTGCCGTGCTGCGCATACTAGCTGCCCATAGGCACCGCTATAGGTGGCCTTACCTGCCCCTCAACGCCTCAGTGCCAAGTCACCCAGGCCCAGCATCTCTTGTGACTTAGGCATGGCTCTTAGACTGCCAAACTCGAAGGACATTCCCCCTACTCCCTTCTTACCCTCCTTCTTCAGCCCCCCAGATTAAAGCTCACGCCAAGAAACCGCACACCACTGCTCACAACATGGACTACGTTGCACGCAGACTATCCATGCTAAGGTACCGTACTGAACGTGTTCAGCATCACACATATCCCAGGCCAACTTCTCTCAGGAACCAAATAATAGGCCGGCGCACACCTCATCTTGTAGCCGCTAATAAACATAAGCACCCCCACATACAACACCAACCACATCCTCAACGCTCCTCACGCCACCAACAGAGAGCAACCAATCCTAGTGCCTAAAGTACATAACACCAACCCCAATACTTCTCCCATCCCACTCCAATGGGCCCTTATAAACGTACACTCGCTCCCAGCCCACGCCACATAGATCCGTGACCTACTCACTAACCTGGATCTTGATGCTCTCGCCATAACAGAATCTTGGCTGCAGGAAGCAGCAGGACCAGCCATTTCTGTAGCCCTCCCTCCAGGCTACACCAAGGTCCGGTAGAGCAGACTGCTTACTAAAGGAGGGGCAGTAGCACTCATAGTAAAGGATTCCCTGTCTCTCATACAAATCAATTCTCCATTGGGGGCAACGCTGATGCCCTGACTGTAAAACTCTCCCCCTCGCCAAATTGCACAATTGCCATCTACATTATCTACTGGCCTCCAGGCCAATTACCTAACTTTCAGGAAACCCTACTCCCTCTACTAGGCGAGAACCTGAAAAACACCACTAAATCCTTACTACTGAGCGACCTAAACCTTGGCCTTGATGATCCAAAAGACAAACATGCCAAGTCCCTTGCCAAAGCTCTTCAGTATCTGGGATTCGTGCAACAAATCTCCAACCCCACTCACTCCAAAGGACGTATTCTAGACTGGGTAGCGCACCATAACTGCAAAGACGACATCAGCTCCAACACCCCATGCCCCTGGACGGTCCACCACCTCATTCCTTTCTCTATCCCCACCGCCATTAAAACCGTTACACCTAACACTCCCTCACCACAGGCTTTAGTTAGATGCTCGTGTAACCTAATGAAAGACAAGATCCTACCCCTTCTAGAGGTTCCAGTCCCCAAGCCTCCATTCTCCAATAATCCCCTTGCTCTGGTAGAACTATATAATCTTACAATCAAAAAAGAAGTTGATTCTATTGCCCCTCTATAAAAGAAGAAAGCAATAGGAAAAATACAAGCAAAACTCCTAGACCTTCTGAAAGGCGAATCCTGGTGCTCGGGCATCCAATCATCCATGCTCAATAAAATAGATCTCCTGCAGAGAAAACTCAACTCTCACTACAATGTCTTGCCCAATCCGACCTGCCAATCGCGCCAACTAAATACCCCCACATTAACGATAAAACGCTTTTCTCTTTCAGAGATGTGTCAGAAACTGAAGTATTTAGCCATCCTTAAACGCATAAAACCATCCAATTGCAAGGGTGACATCTGCCCAGCCAATCTCATCAAAGATTGTGCAGAGACCCTAGCACCATTCCCGACAGCATTCATAAATGCCTTGTACGCTTCTAGCATTGTCCCACCATGTCTGAAAGAGTCCTGGGTTCGCCCACTCTTGAAAGAACCATCCCTAGACCTGGCCTCTTCTAACAACTACAGACCCATCATCACTGTTCTCTTACTGCTAAAAATCCTAGACAAAGCTGCATACACCAAAATCCAACTATTTCTGGAAACAAACAGAATCCTAGGAAAGAGGCAATCAGGTTTCCGCCAAGGTCACAGGACGGAATTGGCCTTACTAGAACTAAAGAACCAATAATGGATGAAGGCAAGCCAGCGCTGCTCCTACTTCTCGACTTGATCTTGTGGACCACAGGACACTCTACAGACAACTCATGAACTCAGCCCAATTGTCCCGGAAGCCACCTCCTGGATCACCTCCTTCCTGGAAGGGAGAGCCATGAAAGTATTCTCAGAGCAGGCTTGCGCTGCACCTGCTACTATACACTGTGCCGCCCCACAAGGCTCCTGCACCTCACCCATATTGTACAATATATTTACCCTACCCCTCTTCAACAAGTTGGACAATCTCGGCATAGCCTACACAAACTATGCTGATGATACACAGGTCCTCCTCCCACTCACTGGCACATATGAAAAAGAAACACTGTGTAAAACATATGCCACCATCCAAGCATGGATGGCAGTTAATGGTCTGTGCCTCAACTGGGATACAACCGAACTCCTCCCGGTAGGCCCCAAGGAAACACTTAATAAGCTTGACAAACAATACAACACCTTTAACAGAGACAACTCCCAAATCCCTGTCTCAGAAGCAGTTAAAACCCTGGGGGTTTATATTGACGCTACTCTCTCCATGACACGCCAAGTCAGCACCATTGCGTCCTCGGCTGCATTCACGACTAAACTTATCAATGCTGTCACAGACAGGCATTCCTGTTTTTCTCATGTAACTAAGTAAGCATTACTGTAACAGCGGCACGATGCCCCAGGGCGCTGTGTGCACTTTATAAATGTAAAAAAAAAATTAAAAATAAAATGCACTTTAAATTAGATCTTAGAAGACTGCTAACCTGAATGGGAACCAGGAATGGTAGCTAACACTCAGGTGGGCTCGGCCCATAACCAGTGCTGCAGTTAACTTTTTGGAAGAGGATGTCTTCAAATGCCAAGTCTAAAAATGTGGCAGTGATTCCACTTTTTGGAAATGAAAATAATTCCATGCTTACATTCATGAGAGTAAATAACTTTCATTAAAAAAACGGAAAGTAAATGGCAGGGTAAAATTCGTTTCTGCATGCTGTTTTTAAGTTTGAGAAGGAAATAAGAAAAATAGTTAAAGATGCTGCTAACTCCTCCCTCAAACCAGTGGCACTTCCCAGTTCTAAGCCAAGCTACAATCATGGGGCCATCACGGGTACTTTGCACCTGCATCGCATTCCAAGTAGATGGGAATGGATTTCCCGCAGGTTATTACGTAAAACCTCATGGTGACTCTTCAAACCGACAACAATCCTTTGCTGATAAACGAAAGAGCGGTTTATGATGGAAAATAACGTCTTCTGATGTGTCAATGGTCTTTGTATCACTTAGAAAGTGAGAGATATGTTCTAAATGCCATCATTCCTGCAGATTCCAGTCTGAACACAGTATTTGCCAAGAGCTGGTCTGTTGACAACGTAAAACTATAAAGGCAAATAGGTTTAACACATCTTCTAACAAATATCTGAGGTTTGTTAGTAGACTGATTCTGGGATGGGAGGAGACTACAATGAAAAGCAAATGGCCCGAAAGGACCCCCTAAAGACGGAGTAAGCGTCACTGCATCCAAAGATGAGCAGATGTCTATTCACCATTGAAGGTAAGCTACTGTGCTATACTGGATGCTGCATCTTCCCCTACAAAAACCCCACACACATTCTATTGGCCTTTGAGGCATTTGATTGGGGGTACAGTGCTTTGTGTATGTGTTCCCAGGGAAATTCTACAGCAACGGAACAGCACAGAGCCATTGAGAAAATGTGCATGAGATTTCTATTAGCTCAATTTATTTGCTCCTGCACCATGGGCTAAAATTTGTAAATAACCCTCATTTTGGAGGGTATCACCTGGATTGGTCTCATTTCCACTTCACAATAAGCCCCATAACTTTCAGTGGAATCACCCTCTTAGCAAATCTTGAGTCGCTGCCAAAGAAATGTTCATCTCTACTGACTAAAAGGCAATGCCCATGGTCCCCACGTCGAACCATTTGAATTCAGCCTCTTTCACGCTATGTATACTGTGCAAAGTGTTATTCTGCATCTATAACAGTAATGCTGTATGTGTGTTGTCTTTAGTGCTAAAACCCCTTCTGCCCAAACACTGCCGCTCCTCACACCAGCAACTGTCTTGGATGAGGCATTGCAGACTGAGCCACTTGATGATACTACTGAGTGCGAGGGAGTGCAAGGGCCATGACAACCTGCGAGTAAACTTGATGATTGTGTAGATGAGTTGCAAGTGCAGGAATGCTTGCATGTCAGAGGCGAGACTATTATGTGGATACGAAAGAGTCTGGCACATGCAGGGCTGCACGTGCCGCCACACTCCAAGATGTAGAGGATGCACAATGAACTGTGCAGCCAAAAGCTGCACATGCACCTTCTGGGGGACACTGTGGGCCTCATCACAAGTTGGGTGGTATCCCAGCTGTAATACTCCCCAACTGTAATAGCATTAGCACCAACCAGTCCAGCGGTATTACCACCGGATCACGGGTTGGGCGTTAATGGTAAATCCCAATTTTCAGCGCTCGCTAATACAGCTGGTGGTAATCACTCCAAAAACAGGGAGCTAAATGGAATTTTCACCTCCAGTAAAAAGCCCAAATCATGATAGGGCCAGGCCTTAAATGTGGCGGTAATACTGCCGCATTTAAGGGCTTCTGCCTAACTCATGATGAGGCCCTGTGTGTCTCTTAAATGAGACTGGAGAAAAGGGGCTTTTGTGAGTTAACAGCCCAGACCAAGCAGCAGGGCCAAACACAGCAGTGCTGGAAGTGGTTCCTATGCTTGATAATGAATGTACCATCAAGAAGAACCAGCAACGAACAACTAAGTCCTTCTATCCCACCGTATTATTCCTGCATCCCAGCACTCTCATAGATCTCTGCCATTAGTCCTCTGATGAGAAAGGAGACTTGAGTGAAATGTCCAAATATTGTTCTCAAGTACAGGAAGCTCCCCTGTGCCCAGTGATATGCAGACTCTGTATTGCATCGACCCTTGCCACTTACGTGTACTTTTACCAATTCAAGTTTGCCACCCTGGGGACTATTACTTCGACAGGTATTTTCCCTAGTTCATGAACAATAAAGGCTAACTCTTCCAGGATGTATTTGTTTGTCTAACGACATCCAAAGACTTGGAAAAGTATGTGTTGTTGACATGGAGTAATCTGGTATTTGCATTTGTATTAATTAAGGACATGGTGTTTCGATCTGGATCACTGACAGATAAATATGTAACGTCCTCAAAAAGAGGCTGATACTAAGAACGGTACCTATACCCTATTACAGTGATCACTGGGCCCCTAGGCCCTTCAGAGTTGTATTTTTGGGCATTTGTCCATTTGCACTTTTTGACTTACAGATATATAATACTTGTCCCAGGTGCAGGGAGTCCCTAGAATAGAAAAGACGGAAAACATATGCACTGTAAAACTGATTTTGGTTAAAAATTAAAACGTTTATATAAAATGTGCTTTTAAATTACATTAATTTCTGTGCCCATCCATTATTTCCTATGGGCCTTCATTCTGTTCAATGAACTGCATTGATTTCAATGGGATGATGTTTTCCAGTATACAAGCTTTGCTGCCCAGTGCAGCCCCACCCCTGTTTACCAGACCTTTTAGTTGTGACAGTTGGAAAATGTTACATTGTGTTTTCCTCTCTTCCTATACCTTTAGTGGAGAAAGGATTCAGGTCACCTTCCCCCCTCAACAAGAGATAGCCAATCTGTGCCTGACTGCAGGATCTCAGTTAGACACCTTTTTGGAACCTGCATTTATTTATTTAATTTTTTTGACACTGAAAATGTTGCGTAATGTCATTAGTTAGTCCTTTTCTTGTGTCATTTTAATATTACAAAAGTTATTATAATATCTAGCATTCAGTTGGCACTTTATCTGCAAGTTGTTATGTGTGGATCTGCTGTTGCCACCCTTTATAGCTAGTCGTACTGTCTTGGTGGCCCCCACCACCACAACTACTTGGTCTGTCCCGTTGGCTATTTTTTTTGCACTACGACTTAAGGAGCGTTTTCCCTACAGAGATTCTGCACCAGCATGTCTTCTGCTGTTAGTCCTGTCTGAGGCCTGTCCCCCTGTTGCTGTGGGCCTGTCCACCTGGCAGTCACTGAGTGCTCGTGTCTGCTGCTTTTTTGCTTCCCATCCTGCCTTTGTAGGGACCTCTGCAGGTGCTGTGGTCCCTGACTTTGTGTGAACACCCTGATCCATGTAGAAGCTACTTCCAGCTTCATTGCTTCTATGCTTGTATCCTACGGCCCTGGGAAGATCACTCTCCTTTGAAACCCCTCTGGGTTGTCTGGTGCCTGGCCTGGTAGTCTCCCTGCATTTACCTCCTTTTGTTCGCATTCAGATACCACTGCTTTGATTAATTTTCCTGGCTTAACCCATTTGCAGACTCCTCTGTTCGTTTATAGGTGGAGGTGCAATCACATTCACTTAGACTCCCATTTTGTGATTCATTTCTATGATTCAGGTCAGGTGCAGTACCTCGAATCACATCTAGAGGTCGCCCCTATTTAGGTATTGATTTTCTGTACTTTCAGGTGTTACTGTTGTGCTGAGCACTGGCTTGAATATTTTAGGTTGTTTCCTTGGCGTTTGAGACTGTTTAGCCACCAACGCAAAGATTGATCCTGTGCCTTGCTCTGAGTCTATCCCCTCTGCATCATCAACTGCAGACACTGCCCGATGACCTGAACAACTCTGCAAAGGACACCAACACCGAGTGCTACTACGTCATCACGCCAGTGCCTTTCTCCTTTACCCCAGCTGCTGCTGCCTCAGGACCAAGGCTTTGTCAAAAACCCATTCATGAACATGTCACAACTCACCAGTATTATGGGCAGCACAAGCCCTCAAGGACTGGTACATGTGGTAGGAACTGCATCCACCCTCCAGTGTGAGCCCCTCCAATCACGGATTTTACCGGCTAATGCTAAAACCAACTATCCTTATGTAAACTCGGTTCAAAGGAAGGGCTGGTGTCTCTGAACTCTGATTCATGAGGGGCAGATCAGCCCACAAGCCACCATGACTGTGTTTCTGCATTGGATCATGACCAGCGCTCTGCTGGACAGCAGATCGAAGCTAACTACCATCTCTGAGCCCTACTACCTGAGACACCTGCACCATTTACAGCTGGAACCACTATCGGTACTGGGTCTGGTTGGCCTAGGGTACTGTGAGCGCAGTACGCTGGGTATATTTCCATCTGAATTAGACTGTTATTGTACGCTGCTGGTGTGAATACCACAGTGACTTGCTGGTTCTAGTCTGCACACTTTGCAGCCATGATCTAGACGCACCAGTAGTCATTACCATGAATTCTTCCTTGTTATTACCCCTAGCCAACCTGTGTCGCTGTCTGGGCGGGCGCCGTTATACCAGTCACCTGCCCATACACCCACTGTGTACAGAGGCCTACATCCTTAAAGGACTGAAGTCCCGGTCTGGCCCAGTTGGGGAGGTGCACACCCCACGCTATTGTTAGATGTTCATGCCCCCCCATCCTCCGGCATCACTATTATGATACCCAGATGTTTTGGGTTCACCCCCAGCTTCATGCACCACACGCTGGTGATGGAGTCCTATGGGAAAGAGCCACTTTCAGGGGAACTGCTGCTCCAGCACACCATTCTCTGTGAATTGTACATGATCATGCAGAACGTAAGGGTACCTGTCACCAACATCACAGGCAAGACCATCAGCATTCCTGGGTTCATGGTCATTGCACAGTTCCATTCGGTAGCCACCGCAACTCAGTCTAGCATCACCCATTGATCTATCCCAGTGGTTGACACCCAGATAGTAGAGTATAGAGCCTCCCCACTCGCTGACTGTGGGAACAATCGAATGCAGGAACAGTTGCCCGCCTGCAACTGGGGTCTTGGAAGGGCCCATGGTGTGCACCACTGAATCTGAGTAAAGGACAACCCACCTTTCTGAAAGTGGTCATGCAAACTGGCACCCGGGGACATTGAATATGTTCGGGCCCACCTCAATTAACTGTTACAGGAAGGGTTCATTGAAGAGACAAGGAGTCCCTATGCCTTCTCGCTCATGGTGGCACACAAAAAGAACAATGACATCGACTATAAAACATAACAATACATGAACCTTTGTGTGGATGAGGCTTTTGACTTCTCACCGGGAGCTGGTGGTTATGTGTATTGGATCTCCTCAGTGGGTACTACCAAATACTGATGGTCCCCAATGACTACGAGAAGAACTGCCTTCATCTGATTGCTGGGTTCTATGAGTTTATCTGGATGCCAGAGGGCAGCTCAACAGCCACTGCCACCTTCTGGAGACAGATGGAAAAGATTTTTGGGGATATGAACCTCCCTAAGGGGTTGGTATACCTAGATCACATCATCATCCTCGGCTGCACCCTCAGGGAGCACAACCACAAAAATGTAAAGGTTCTCAACCGGTTGCAGGGGCAAGGTTTTAAGTTCTCTCCTGACAAATAACAGTTCTGCCATAAGAGCATGAAGTAAGTGCATCAAACATATCCTGTCCATGCACGGTATCTCAGTTGATCCAGCCAATATCGAGGCTCTCCTCACTTGGCCACGTTCAGACAACCTGAAAGACAAGCAGAGCTTTCTAGGATTCTGCAATTACTGTTATGAAGCTGGCTCACAGTATGTAAATAGTTATAGCCATGCTTGCTATTCTAATGAAAGCAGGGTGTTCTTTGTGTATGATGTAGTATAGTTCTATGTGGAATGTCACAGTGTAATATAGTTCTGAGCAGGGTGTCATAGCCTGCCTGTAGCCAGAGACTGTTTACTCTTAATGTTGCTTCTATTTCTGTTTGCATTAGCCAGCCAAGTGTAAGGTTGAGCTGGCGGTCTGTACTTCATGACGTGTAATAAAGGTTATTTTATCTCACTGGAAATTGTGTGGGACTATTCTTCCTTTGTGTAATCAAATAGGTACACAGGATCCTATTTATATGTACCACATCTTACTCCACCAATAGGAACATAGATTATATTATGAAAGAAGGATAAGATGGTAAACTTTCTCTACTTCCACCCCTCCTTCTCCCCCAACGATTAGACACCTCTGACAGATTCTCCGGCACTACAGGTCTTGACAACATAGACTGCGTGCAACATTCCAAATTTCAAAAAACATTTTTGTTTAATACAGAATATTTAAATTAAAACATAATATACTACCCACACCTAACACAGTGTACAAAACTACCACTAAAACCTACAAAATCTAAAAAGCTAAATTACAAATAAACCACTTACAAATGGACACAGACGAAATCGCATATCACAGTACATAGAAAATACCTAAATGTGTCACTAAAACAACATATAATCCCAACATGTTTCTGTTCTTTAAAGGCCCTTTCGGGCGAACATTCTTCAGGGGAACCTTTAAAACATCCTCTATTCTTCTCAACACCGTGTTGAATGGGTAGTTTCAGGCAACCAGCCTGCAAAGAAGGGAAACAGAGGAAACTAATCAGATCTCCAGGGGAGGGGGTATTACCAAATGTAAAAGTGGAGTTGACTCAGTCAAGAGAACAATTCCACAAAAAGGTTTAGAAATTAAACCAATTAGATTTACCTTAATGTGGTGAATCTTCAACGCACGTTGGTAAATGACAGATAGGCTAATTTTTCTTCATTGAGAAACCAAGATACTTCAAAAGGCGTCTCGATCCGCCGAAAATATCGTCACACCTAGAAAGGACACATCACACTACCAATGAGCCACAGATCACTACAGGACAACAGTCAGGAATTGTTCAGGATATATTAAATAAAAATTACCTTCACGCAAGTGAAGCCACCCACAACGTGGGGCAAGGGGAGGAAATCCCTTGTAATGACAACCAAGTCTGCAGATGATTACAAAAGAGGACGCAGAACCAATCTGTAATATAAGAAGGGCGGTCAAAAAACCATCTCAAAAAGCATTAAAATGCACCGATACACCACGGCTCCCAAATGTGTAAAAAAAGGGAAGAAAAGAAACCATTTCAAGCCTAGCCTAGGTCGTGCATTAGAGCTCATGCTTCCAAACAGTAGTGTCATACACCAGCGGACTTCACAGCCATTAAATGTGTAAAAACATGCTGAACCTGACCAAGTAGTGGGAGATAGTACACAACACCTCAATGTTCAGTAAGTAAAAAACTACAGAAAAGGGATAATAGCCACCAACATCACTAAAAGTAATGTAGCTACTAAAGTTCAAGAACAACATGCTCACCTCTAGATTAGGAGAAACAAATTCCTTGCTAATGACTCGCGGGGTTTGAAAGAAGATCGTGCAGCACCAGCATGTGTTTTCACCAAGTGCAGCAAAATGCTCACCACTTCCTAGTAAACACTAAGAAAGGACTATACTTTTCGATTAAATACTAGCCGGCAAGAAAATACAGCGGCCATCTTTTACATGCAATCTTCCTAGTGAACACTAAGGAAGGACTACACTCTTCAGTTAGGTACTAGCTGGTAAGAAAAAACTAGCGGCCATCTTTGCATCAAACCACCCAACAACAAGGGGAAGCAGTGTTGAGAAGAAAGTGCACTGGGGGGCACAAAACCATTCAAAAGAAATCGACACAGCATTGCAAAAATCAAGCAACAGACATATGCAAATTTTTGCAAATATAGATGGCACAAAATAAGGAAAATTCAAAAAAATTCAAAACACAGCCAAAATTGCAAACAATAGTCAGATAGCAGAAAACATTTATGTTTGGCTGACCAGATGCCAATCAATACTCTCATTGAGCCCCAGGACATTACTTTGCAATTTAAAAATAAATTTTTGTTCCAGGTTCAATAATTTCTGGTCTGTCTCGGCTTTCCTATGGCCATGCACCTTTTTCAAAATAAACCACGTAAAGTCATTGCAGCCATGTTTCATATCAAGAAAATGTTTCACTAAAGGAGCTGCAATCACTTGATTTCTGATGCAGCTCCGATGTTCCACCATACGGACTTTACATTGGCCCTCATTACGACCCAGGCGGATTTTTTCCGCCATCGGCGGACTTTTCCGCCATGGCGCAAAGTCCCTTTACGCCATGGCGGATGGCGGACTTACCGCCCCATTCCGAGGTCGGCGGGGCGGTAAGTCCCCATTGACCCATTTACCCTTCCCCATTCCCATTTCGGCCCCATAGGGCTCAATGGGAGTGGGGAAGGTGTTAATTACGCCACCGTACACTACGGTGGCGTAATTAACAGCGAGGACCCATAGCGCCATGGATTTTTACGCCCGCAAAAAGCGGGCGGAAAAGTGTCCATGGCGCTCTGGAAACTCGTAGTTGGCGGTAAGGGGTCGGCGCAGCTAACGCTGGCGCAAACCCCTTACCGCCAGGGTCCTAATGAGGCCCATTGTCTGTTAGTCTTGCCTACATAATATAGGCCACAGGGGCATGTGATTAAATACACAACATTGGATGTGTTACAGTTGGTCATTTCATTACACACCCATTTCAGATTAGGTAAAATTTGTATATATCTAATCTCTTTAGTTTGGGCACATATACTACATTTACCGCAAGGAAAATGCCCTTTTATTTCTGGTAAACCCCATAACCTGGTTTGTCTCACCAGTGGTGTACTTTTCTCAGTTACATCATTCCTGATCAAAATGTTCCTTAGGTTTTGACTTTTTCTAAAGGCCACCAAAGGGGGCAAGGCTTCTTTTCCTCTGTATACCTTTTTCCAAGTTTTCATCACAATAGATTTAATTTTGTACGATAAATTTGAAAAAGTATTAACAAAAACAGTACCAATCTTTCTCTTTATTTTCACATTTTTCTCCAAAAGAGCCTCCCGATTAATATTGTATGCTCTTTTTGAAGCAGTCTTAATCACTCTAGGTGGATAGCCTTTGTTTCGCAGTTTCTGAGTAAGTGCGTCCGCGCTTAGACGTAAATCCTCTTTTCTACTACTATTCCTTTTTAACCTTAAAAACTGCCCAAAAGGTAAGTTGTTTTTCAAATGCTTAGCATGATGGCTGTTAAAGTGCAGAAGAGAATTCTTGTCAGTAGTCTTTGTGTAGGGCTTCACTTTTAACACTCCATTCTCATGAAAGATGGTAACATCCAGAAAATGAGTCTCAAAGTCACATATGGATCCCGTAAATTTCAGAAAAAGATTCTGTTGGTTCAACCAAGTCATAAAGCACTCAGCTTCTTCTCTCGTACCATCCCATACATTAAGTATATCGTCTATATACCTCAGCCACTTCCTCAACTGATGGATATAAGGATTAGTGGCTGAGTATATCACAATTTTTTCAAAATATTCAACATAGAGGTTGGCTAAATTAGGGGCCATGGCCGCACCCATGGCAGTACCCTCTATCTGTTGGAAAAAAGTTCCTTGGAACTGGAAAAAGTTTTGGGTAAGGGCAAACTCAGTACACCACAAAATAAAGGCACTGCTCACAGGGTGTCCATCCTCTCTGCCCAGCAAAATGTCTTCAACAACCTCTAATGTCGCCCTTTGTGGTATCATAGTATAGAGGGATTGAATATCCAAACCTATCAATAAAGAGTTGCCTTGAACAAAATCTATGTTCTCTATTTTATTGATGGCATCGGTAGTATCCCTCAAATAACTTTAAATTAAATTTTCATCACAAATTGGCGCAGATAAAAATCTGCGAACTTAGACAATGGTTCTAAAATGGAATTGACCCCAGAGACTATGGGACGTCCGGGAGGGTCTACCAATCTCTTATGCACCTTAGGCAAAATATAGAACACAGGTACCCTGCCTTGTTCCCTTATTAGAAATTCAAATTCTTGTTTGCTAATCAATGAGTCGTATGCCAAAGTAACTTTTTCTTTTATGATCTTCATCAGCCGAGCAGTAGGGTCACAAGTAAGTTTCAAATAGCTCACACTGTCTGTGCACCCAGCTACTCTCACACCGCCGAATCCACGGTATTTGAAAGACAAGTGTTGGCTGAAGTTCTAAAGTTAGAATCCTGTGAGAAATCTCATAATTCGAACTTTAGTAAACCCCAGAGAGATTCTGTTCTAAAACTTGCAAAAGATAAGAATCTCATTATCAGACAAGCAGATAAAGGGGGAGCTATTGTCTTGATGAATCGCAGTGATTATGTTAAAGAATGTGAGAGACTTCTTTCTGACAGTGTGAGCTATTTGAAACTTACTTGTGACCCTACTGCTCGGCTGATGAAGATCATAAAAGAAAAAGTTACTTTGGCATATGACTACTATGACTATGATACTACCGATGCCATCAATAAAATAGAGAACATAGATTTTGTTCAAGGCAACTCTTTATTGATAGGTTTGGATATTCAATCCCTCTATACTATGATACCACAGAGGGCGACATTAGAGGTTGTTGAAGAAATTTTGTTGGGCAGAGAGGATGGACACCCTGTGAGCAGTGCCTTTATTTTGTGGTGTACTGAGTTTGCCCTTACCCAAAACTTTTTCCAGTTCCAAGGAACTTTTTTCCAACAGATAGAGGGCACTGCCATAGGTGCGGCCATGGGCCCTAATTTAGCCAACCTCTATGTTGAATATTTTGAAAAAATTGTGATATACTCAGCCACTAATCCTTATATCCATCAGTTGAGGAAGTGGCTGAGGTATATAGACGATATACTCATTGTATGGGATGGTACGAGAGAAGAAGCTGAGTGCTTTATGACCTGGTTGAACCAACAGAATCTTTTTCTGAAATGTACGGGATCCATATGTGACTTTGAGACTCATTTTCTGGATATTACCATCTTTCATGAGAATGGAGTGTTAAAAGTGAAGCCCTACACAAAGACTACTGACAAGAATTCTCTTCTCTACTTTAACAGCCATCATGCTAAACAACTTACCTTTTGGGCAGTTTTTAAGGTTAAAAAGGAATAGTAGTAGAAAAGAGGATTTCCATCTAAGTGCGGACGCCCTTACTCAGAAACTGCGAAACAAAGGCTATCCACCTAGAGTGATTAAGACTGCATCAAAAAGAGCATACAATAATAATCGGGAGGCTCTTTTGGAGAAAAATGTGAAAATAAAGAGAAAGATTGGTACTGTTTTTGTTAATACTTTTTCAAATTTATTGTACAAAATTAAATCTATTGTGATGAAAACTTGGAAAAAGGTATACAGAGGAAAAGAAGCCTTGCCCCCTTTGGTGGCCTTTAGAAAAAGTCAAAACCTAAGGAACATTTTGATCAGGAATGATGCAACTGAGAAAAGTACACCACTGGTGAGACAAACCAGGTTATGGGGTTTACCAGAAATAAAAGGGCATTTTCCTTGCGGTAAATGTAGTATGTGTGCCCAAACTAAAGAGATTAGATATATACAAATTTTACCTAATCTGAAATGGGTGTGTAATGAAATGACCAACTGTAACACATCCAATGTTGTGTATTTAATCACATGCCCCTGTGGCCTATATTATGTAGGCAAGACTAACAGACAATGTAAAGTCCGTATGGTGGAACATCGGAGCTGCATCAGAAATCAAGTGATTGCAGCTCCTTTAGTGAAACATTTTCTTGATATGAAACATGGCTGCAATGACTTTACGTGGTTTATTTTGAAAAAGGTGCATGGCCATAGGAAAGCCGAGACAGACCAGAAATTATTGAACCTGGACCAAAAATGTATTTTTAAATTGCAAAGTAATGTTCTGGGGCTCAATGAGAGTATTGATTGGCATCTGGTCAGCCAAACATAAATGTTTTCTGCTATCTGACTATTGTTTGCAATTTTGGCTGTGTTTTGAATTTTTTTGAATTTTCCTTATTTTGTGCCATCTATATTTGCAAAAATTTGCATATGTCTGTTGCTTGATTTTTGCAATGCTGTGTCGATTTCTTTTGAATGGTTTTGTGCCCCCCAGTGCACTTTCTTCTCAACACTGCTTTCCCTTGTTGTTGGGTGGTTTGATGCAAAGATGGCCGCTAGTTTTTTCTTACCGGCTAGTACCTAACTGAAGAGTGTAGTCCTTCCTTAGTGTTCACTAGGAAGATTGCATGTAAAAGATGGCCGCTGTATTTTCTTGCCGGCTAGTATTTAATCGAAAAGTATAGTCCTTTCTTAGTGTTTACTAGGAAGTGGTGAGCGTTTTGCTGCACTTGGTGAAAACACATGCTGGTGCTGCACGGTCTTCTTTCAAACCCCGCGAGTCATTAGCGAGGAGTTTGTTTCTCCTAATCTAGAGGTGAGCATGTTGTTCTTGAACTTTAGTAGCTGCATTACTTTTAGTGATGTTGGTGGCTACTATCCCTTTTCCGTAGTTTTTTACTTACTGAACATTGAGGTGTTGTGTACTATCTCCCACTACTTGGTCACGTTTAGCATGTTTTTACACATTTAATGGCTGTGAAGTCTGCGTGTGTATGACACTACTGTTTGGAAGCATGAGCTCTAATGCGTGACCTAGGCTGGGCTTGAAATGGTTTCTTTTCTTCACTTTTTTGACACATTTGGGAGCCGTGGTGTATCGGTGCATTTTAATGCTTTTTGAGATGGTTGGTGACCGCCCTTCTTATATTACAGATTGGTTCTGCGTCCTCTTTTGTAATCATCTGCAGACTTGGTTGTCATTACAAGGGATTTCCTCCCCTTGCCTCACTTTGTGGGTGGCTTCACTTGCGTGAAGGTAATTTTTATTTAATATATCCTGAACAATTCATGACTGTTGTCCTGTAGTGATCTGTGGCTCATTGGTAGTGTGATGTGTCCTTTCTAGGTGTGACGATATTTTCGGCGGATTGAGACGCCTTTTGAAGTATCTTGGTTTTTCAATGAAGAAAAATTTGCCTATCTGTCATTTACCGACGTGCGTTGAACATTCACCACATTAAGGTAAATCTAATTGGTTTAATTTCTAAACCTTTTTGTGGAATTGTTCTCTTGACTGAGTCAACTCCACTTTTACATTTGGCAATACCCCCTCCCCTGGGGATCTGATTAGTTTCCTCTGTTTCCCTTCTTTGCAGGCTGGTTGCCTGAAACTACCCATTCAACACAGTGTTGAGAAGAATAGTGGATGTTTTAAAGGTTCCCCTGAAGAATGTTCGCCCGAAAGTGGCTTTAAAGAACAGAAACATGTTGGGATTATATGTTGTTTTAGTGACACATTTAGGTTTTTTCTATGTACTGTGATATGTGATTTCGTCTGTGTCCATTTGTAAGTGGTTTATTTGTAATTTAGCTTTTTAGATTTTGTAGGTTTTAGTGGTAGTTTTGTACACTGTGTTAGGTGTGGGTAGTATATTATGTTTTAATTTAAATATTCTGTGTTAAACAAAAATGTTTTTTGAAATTTGGAATGTTGCACGCAGTCTATGTTGTAAAGACCTGTAGTGCCGGAGAATCTGTCAGAGGTGTCTAATCGTTGGGGGAGAAGGAGGGGTGGAAGTAGAGAAAGTTTACCATACTATTCCTCCTTTACCACAGAAGGTGTATAACAATCTTTGCAACAATCAGTAGGCCACTAGTAGAGCTGACTAAGGGGCATCACTCCATGCAGAAGGAGTTCTGTCATAACCCTCTGAGCACATAGCCTCTCTACCCTGCTTGCACACCAATTTCAGCTCTGATACCGGTCTGCCTGCATGAACATCGATGCTGAAGCCTTGTCACACTGGTCTTATCCTCCGTCTGTCAACTGATCTGCATGTCA
Organism: Ambystoma mexicanum; assembly: GCF_040938575.1. Taxonomy (NCBI): domain Eukaryota; kingdom Metazoa; phylum Chordata; class Amphibia; order Caudata; family Ambystomatidae; genus Ambystoma; species Ambystoma mexicanum. Next base: position 1,301,268,884 of record NC_090922.1, on the reverse strand, counting down.
AGAGGTTTCTTAAACCAGAGTCAAAGCCATCTGTGTTATGATATGTAACTTGTGTGACCATGTCACTATATGAGAATCTTCACTGGCACGGGTCCCATGTGACGTGTGTCTGCCGAGCTCTGTTCTAGAGCTGGGAGAGATAATGACATCGGAGCCGTGATGCTGGAGGGGAACTCTCCGTTAGAAATAAACTCATATAAATACTAAAGTGTGAGTCGAGTCATCGTGATGCTGGAAAAATGCACCGTGGACAGAACATAACAAGTGGCGACGAGGATACCACTGTTGTTCCCTAGTGCGGAGAGTTCCCGGAGGAAGAAGAATATACGGAACAACAGATCCAATCATCGTGGAAATTAATTTGAGGTACCGGAACTTGTCGTGTGCATGGCAGTACAAATGATAACAAAGGATACCTCGTAAACTTTGGTGGATTGAAAGGCATGCTGAAAATATGATGCGTGTTTTGAAGCTTGCGCGAGGCGATGCGGAAGATTTTGAAGGAGCCATGAAGTGAAACGTGATGACGTGTGTCACGTTATTAGAGTAAAGCACCTAAAAAAACGTGCTTTACGTGCCACCATCTTTGTTTGGGTGTAAACAAACGGCCGATAGTACGGAACGGCTATTTTTCGGATGAATGACGAGAGATTGACTTAACATTATACAGGAAGTGCAAGATAAAAATCCACAAAGAGGTTACAGTGAAACGTGGCAATTAGTGAATTACACCCTACTGCTGGATATGTAGTACAGTGGTTACTAACCACATGTCAATAACAGTGTGGACTACAACACAGCCCTATAAATCAAATATTTAAAGGAGTCAATCTACTTGGAACAACACTGTAACACACTTAAAGTGACCATTTAACAGCAATAGACTTTGTAAGGGAAATATACAGTACAGATACCAGCACACTTAGAGCATAAAAATGCAGAGTATACCAGCTCCAGAAAGGTTTTTGGCTCATCCTGGAAATCCTGTTTTGTCTTGGGAACAATGGTTAGACAATTTTCAAGTCTACATGAGAGCTATAGGTGGTGCAAAGTTCAGTGATGATTTGAAAGAAGCTACATTGCTGAGCTGTATAGGGACAGAAGCATTGAGAATTTTCAGAACATTGCCGGGGGATGCCGACTCTGGTAGTAGTTCAGGTGATGCTATGACCAGTTCCAGGAAGTATGATGTAGCGTTAACAAAACTGAGCAAACACTTTGGAAATAAGACGAATTTTGTCCTGGAAAGATATAGATTCTTTACCAGGAAACAACTAAAAAATGAGTCAATTGATGTGTATGTGGCGGCATTGAGGGGTCTCATTGCTACATGTGATTTTTCTGGAATAGCCAATGAGTACCTGAGAGATCAAATAGTTGTACGTGTGGCTGATCCCAAGATACAACAGAGACTCTGGCAAGCGAAAAATCCAATTTTAGAACAGAGACTGGAAATTGCAAGATCCATTGAACTGGGAGATAAGTGCATGCGAGAAGTACAAAATAAACAAGAGGTACTTGATAAGAGTGCTATTCAAACTGTCCAGAACGAAAGTCTGAATAAAGATGAGGAGTCGTTGATTGCTATGGTAAAAAAAATAGTGAGATCGGATATGGGAACAAGTTCATGGCAAAGCAGAGATACCTTTTCAAGATCTCAAGCTAATTGTGACAAGTGCAGATGGTTTAAACATGTCAATCCAGACAAAGACTGTCCAGCAGTTAACGCTGAATGCTTCAAGTGTGGTCAAGTTGGGCACTATGGCAAGATGGGCAGACGTATCAGAGGAAGAGGAAGATATTTCATGCATGGAAATACTTATAGAGGGCATAGATTTAACAGTAAGAAATCTGCATCAGGAGTGAGAGCTATAGAAGAGACCCATCAGCCAGATGGAGTAGTGGCAATTTCCAATGAGATTGAAGATGATGTACACATTTTGGCTGTTTCATCCAGTGGAAAGGCAATGGGTCCATAGGTACCAATGAATGTGGATGGAGTGACCATACAGATTATGGTTGATACTGGATCTCCATATACTATAGTAGACAAAGACACGTTTGAAGGAGTTTTAGATAAGAAGATGGAGGATCTACATATGACAAGAGTCAAAGCGACAGGGTATGGCAAATCCCCTATTGACATTCTTGGTTATGTTTGGGTACAACTGTCCTTTGAAGGGAGACAAATTTACTGCAAGTTATATGTGGCGCTCAAGGGTTTTGCCATAGTTGGTTGGTGGGAACAAGCAGCTCTAAAGATTAGAATTCATCCAGGAGAAATCAAGCCTATTTTGAGTGTCATGGATAAATGTTGTGATTCTCCTGATAGCTTGGTTCAGAGATTTCCTGAAATATTTAACAATAAGATTGGAATGCTTAAGGGCTTCAAACATCACATTGTCCTGAAAAGAGGAGCGAGACCTGTTGTGCATAAGTTGAGAAATATACCGGTTGGAACACGTGATCCTTTGAAGAAAGAATTGGAAAAGTTGTGTTCTCAAGATATCATCGAACCGATAGAAAGCTCTGAGTGGTTGTCCCCCATTGTTATAGTAAGGAAACAGGAGGGGGCTATTAGAATGTGTGTTGACTTAAGAGATTTGAATAACAACATATGGATAGATCGTCATCCCCTGCCAAATATAGGAGAAATTCTCACCACTATGGAGCCGGCCAAATATTTTACCACACTTGATTTATCATCAGCATATCATCAGATTGAATTAGAGGAAAACTCCAGACATCTCACATCATTTATAACACCGTTGGAGGCCTTTCGCTTTAAAAGGATGCCGTTTGGCGTAGCGTCGGCAGCTGCTGTCTTTCAGAGACTAATGCAACATTTATTTGAGGGGTTACCTGGAGTGTACTATTTCCAAGATGACATTTTGATATCAGCTATGACGGAAGAGGATCATGATGCCAAGCTCCTTGGGGTTCTTCAGATATTACAACAAAAAGGTCTTACTTTAAAAAGTGAAAAATGCAAAGTGAAAAAGAGTGAGGTAACTTATTTGGGTCATTGTATTGATGCTGATGGAATTAAGCCCAAGGAAGCTCTAGTGAATACTATATTGAAACTTCCTGAACCATATAATAAAGATCAATTGAGGAGCTTGTTGGGCTTAACTGAATATTATGCGAAGTTCATTGATCATTATACTGACAAAACGACACACATGAGAAATCTTATGAAAAAAATGTGAGGTTTGGATGGTCAACAGAATTTAAAAATGAATTAGAAACAATCAAGGAGCTAATTAACAAAGCCCCAGTTTTGAAAATGTTTGATTGTAGTGCTAAAACAGTTATATCTGTTGATGCAAGCAATTCAGGTTTGGGAGGTGTACTTGAACAGGTTCAAAATGAGAGAGTTGTTCCAATAGCTTTTGCTTCTAGAACACTGAAGGATGCTGAAAAAAAATATTCTACAATAGAGAAAGAGGCCTTGGCTGTGATGTGGATTTTGGAACATTTTAAAGGATTAATATGGGGTATCCCCATTGAAGTTAGAACTGATCACAAACCATTGATCCATATTTTAAATCCAAGGAATCCGCATTTAACATCCCCTCGCATTAGAAGATGGATTCTTGTTATAATGCAGTACAATCTTTCTATCAAGTATACTCCAGGTAAAAGTAATGTAGTCGCAGATTGCTTGTCTCGATTACCATGTTCCTCAGGTGATGAGGGTAACAATAGAGAAGAAATAGAAATGGACAGCGTAATTGCACAAATACATCCTGGTTTCACTAAGGAAGATTGGATGGAAGCTGTCAAAGCAGATGGGGAACAAGAACAACTTAGATTGGCAATAAAGAGTGACTGGAAGAATGTTCATGAAGGGATGTTGTCATGGGAAGGCAAGAAAGAGGAAATGTCTTGCAATGAAGTCTGCATATATCGGGGTGATCGTATTGTGCCGCCCATGGGTTTAAGAGAGAAGATCATGCAAATAGCACATGAAGGACATATAGGGACAAATCTTACTAAAAGAATAGTAAGAGAGGTTTATTGGTGGCCGAAGATGTGGAATGAGTTGGAAAACATGGTGAAAGAGTGCTCTGCATGTGCAGTGAGCGACAAAGGGAAGATTGTCAGAGCCACACCTTTGCAACCCATAGAGATACCAGGATATGTGTGGACAAAGTTAGCCATTGATATTTCAGGGCCATTTGAAATATTGGAGCCTCACAAAATTTACATCATAGTACTGGTTGACTATACTTCTAAGTGGATTGAATGTGGCATTGTGGAGGAGTCTATGTCTGCAATAAAAGTCAAGAAATTTTTGGAGGAAATATTTGACAGGGAAGGAGAGCCTCAGGAGTTGATATCAGATAATGTGGCACAATTCATGTCAAATGATGTACAAGAATTCCTCAAAGAAAGAGCCATTAGACACAGAACCACTGCTTTATATCACCCTATGGGAAATGGATTGGTTGAGAGAATGAATCGATTTATCAAAGACACCATCCAATTAGCAGTAGCAAACAACAATTCTTGGAGAGAGACCCTTAAGGAGGCATTGATTACATATAAAGTTACGCCACATTCCACAACAGAGGTAGAACCATTTACAATGATGAGAGGAAGAGTTGCTACCAACAGACTGAAACCAGCTTGGTTTACAGAAAGGAACAATAGGGTTGTTGACATGGAAGCTGTTGTAAAGAGAGTAAAAGATAAACAAGCAAAGTATAAGAAAAATTATGACAGACAGAAACATGTGAAGGAAAGTACTATAAAGGAAGGTGACTTGGTTAGAGTGAAAGAGCCCAGAAGAGTTGTAAAAGGAGAATCTAAATATCGCTCTCCGCAGAGGGTAGTGGGTTGCTCCAGTAAATCTGTAGTATTAGAGGATGGAAATCGGTGGTCATGTGATGATGTGATCAAGACAGATGAGAAAGTGGAGCGAACTCTTGACATTGCCAAAAGAGTGGAATGGAGAGATGTCAATAAAACAGAAGAAAAGTCAACAAGCAAGCATACCAATGTTGCAGATGTGATGAAGGACAATAATTTTATGGTGAAACCCAGGAATATAGTGCCATATCTCAAGAAGGACTTCATGTATTATTAATACTCTTTATTTTAAAGGGTTCATCAGTTATGCTTGGGGAGCAACAACGACATGTATCCTTTTTGGTGGTTTAGCTATACGTTTTGAATATTTTCTTTTTAAAGTTCTGTTGTTTTATTTTAAAGAAAGGTATGGTCACACTTTGTTTAAATATAAAGGGGGGAGATGTTATGATATGTAACTTGTGTGACGATGTCACTATATGAGATTCTTCACTGGCTCGGGTTCCAGGTGACGTGTGTCTGCCGAGCTCTGTTCTAGAGCTGGGAGAGATAACAACATCGGAGCCGTGATGCTGGAGGGGAACTCTCCGTTAGAAATAAACTCATATAAATACTAAAGTGTGAGTCGAGTCATCGTGATGCTGGAAAAATGCACCATGGACAGAACATAACAATATGCTTGATGGTGTCAAGACTGGGAGCCCTTCCAGGGTAGGGATGAATCAAGAGAGGGGACAGTCACATCCGTGTGGGTCCAGGCAATTCACCAGAAGCCACAAATGGTCATGGACATGAGTGCTTCGGTATGGAGTAGCGGAATTGAAATGATGGGGCTCCCAATACCATTTGGAAGCAAAGAATGGTTTTATTCAAGAGCACAGATAGGCCCACTGGCTCTACAGCAACACACACCGTTAATCTCCTCTAACATTCTTCTCCAGCAATACATTCTATATTCTGTGTTCCACACTCATAGGAGAAATTGAGAACAGAACACAGAACACAATCCATAGTTCCATAGTTTAATGCACAATAAGATATTACAAGAATCTATAATTCCCTGCAGGACTGTAGTTCTTATGTTAGTCATACGAGAATTCAAGATTTGTGAGATTTCCAAATCCTGGTGGCCATTTTGGGCTAAAATCTATAAAAGACTGATCTAAGCTGAACATGTGCTTGGTGAAATTAACTGGGAAAGACATCCCAAGTGCACGCAAATAAAATAAAAAAACACTTTACACTTTACTATAAGAAAAAACAACGTACATATAATTCGAGGCTACCATCACGTCTGGTTTCATAACTCCAAGACTACAACCTGCAAATAACAACAAAAGAAGTTACATGGTGTGCAAATGTGCAGAGAGTGAACAACAGTGACAGTATTTATTGCCAAACAAGTGCGAGTAGTGCTAGGAAGACAGTGGAGCAAAACACATTTAGAGGCATTGCAGTGACATTCCTTTGCCAAAACAAGCGCCAGTATCGCCAGGTAGACATTAGAGCAGAAGAGGTTAGCGGCATTGTGGCTGGCCCACCTGAGTGATTGCAGAGGGAAGGAACTTTATTCTGGACATTCATCGTAGAGTGAAGTAACTCTTCAATTCTTACAGAAGGAATAGCTACAATTACCCGAAGCCTGGGGAATTGCTTGGACCACAGAAGCTCATGGCCACCTGGGAGATAGTCAGAAGAGCATTCACACCATCACTACCCATGCTGATATGCTTGAAAGCAAAGGGGATAATTGCAGGGGCATTCGCCCCATCTAACGCTCATGCTGATTCTCAGGATCACAAAGATGCTAGTCACAGGAATTATGACGCACCCTAACAGCTTTACCAATATGCAGGACCACCAGGGAGGTAGTCACATGGGCATTCATACAACACTTTGTATCCCAATATGCGGGGCCACAAAGGGGATAATCATGGGGGCTCTCACACTCCTACCATTTTTAAAGCTACCAGAGACCACCACAGGTGGAGGGGGTACCCCTAACCCTTAGTAAGACCCCTTTCCATGAGGGTTTAAGCTCCTGAGCCACACCCAAAAAACTATTTTAGGAATGGAAGACTTTTCTTTTAACATATCAACATTGCAACATTTCAAAGTCCCCGGCATATTTTCATTTGTCGCTGATGCCAGTGTAACTATTTCACCTTGTGACTCACTACCGAACAGCCTGTAGAAGCCCCACACTTACAAAGTTACACGCAATAAAGAAGTGATTCACATCGAATAGCCAAAGAAGCAAACAAGATGCAAACAAACCCCATGCTCCCAGCATTATGAGAATTGACAACTTACAAATTAACCATGATGAAATCTAAATGTGGAAGAAGATTTTCTAATTTCAAACTGACATGCTACGAGTGAGAAGGGACCGAGAGTAACACAAGCTATCACATCATGGCAACATTTTGCACCTGCCTATGGCTCCTCTGGAATCCAAAAAGGCAGCTGGTCATCATGTAACCACAGGCAGGTACCCTTGCAAGCTACATAGCCACTAATCATAAGATAGCACAGAGCTCAATACACAGTTGTCCTCAATATCATTGAGCAACATCCAATGGGGGGAGATACACTACTGTAAAAAACAGCCAGTTTAGACTGGCAATGTGGGGAGTTTGAGTAGGAGCTGGTGAGAGGTTTACTGGATAATGAGGAGAGAGGAGAGTACTGAGAGTGGAGCAGGAAGCAACCGCTGAAGGGAGAGTTTCAAAGAGGTTGGAGGAAGAAAGAGTTGTCATCAGAGAAAGTAAAGGTATTGGGGAGTGGAGTAGGCTCGCCATCAGAGAAAGTGAGAGATTAGGGAGGAGGTTCAAGGAAGAGAAATAGTTATCTGGAGAAGAGAATTGGAGGTTGGGGGAAATAAATTAAGAAATTTGAAAAAAGAAGCTCACATCAAGGAGAAGGGGAGTTCTCAACAGGAGTAGGAGAGTTGGGAGGAGGTTGCAGGAGAACGTATCTCATCAACAAAAGAGAGACTGTATGGTGTTTGGAGGAGACGAATCATCAGAAAACCAACAGAAGGAGACAGAAGGGAGTGAAAGCCCTTAACATCAGATAGAGGAGTGCTGGAGGGGAAGAAACAACTACAATACCTGAGGAGGGAGGAGAAGACGAATGATCAGGGAAGGTATGTCTGACCAGGCTGGTATAGGGCAGAATCTAGAGTCAGAGGTAGGAGGTATGAGACTGTGCAATCTCCCCACGCTCAGGGAGTGTACCATAGGTGGTGCCAGGGAGAAGGTTTCCTTTGGAGCAAGGCCTTAGAGCAGGGAGATGCCCAGTGGATAAGGAACTGCCTGAGCTTCCTCTGTAACTGTGAGAGGTGAACATAAGCCGAAAAGGCCCAACCGTCACCTCAACCTTCTGGAGGAGTTCTTCAGGCAGATCTCAGGCCTTGGATTTTCTAGAAATCGAGGCCCTGAGCATCAGGCTCAACCAACAAGGACTCCGGAAACCCCATGAACACTTCAATCTAAAAATAAATCCCGGGTCATCGATTCGACCTTCGTGCATGGTTTGACCAAGGCCAGCCCCTGGAACTTTGTAAGAGAGACTGGACTGCATTGTCACTTTCACTGTTCTTTTCTTTCATACCTCTTTGGAGGCCCTTTTTTATAAACATATGACTTCCATAATTGCGGGTGTGAGGCTCGAACAACCAAGAAGACCCACAAAGGAGTTCCCATTGAACCCAGCAGATGTTTCATTTGTTTATTGATACTCTTCTAGGTTCGACTTATCCTCTGCACCTTCCTTGCATCAACCACGTTATTTCCCAGTAAAATGTCTATACCTATTTTGACACCAACCTCGGTCTTGCCACCACTCAGCACACATTATGACAGACCCTAGTGCAGCTAAGCAGTCACCTGATATGTATACACCAAAGCATGGTGCCTGGCTCCTGGAAGGGCTTGCCCCTTAGATGGAAGGTGCCACTATTCTTTTACCCGTTACTGAAACCCAGAGACATTTGCCAAGCTACAGCCTGCAGATCCCGGAGGGTCTGGAGCTTGGATCATCCCCAAGTAGGTTTGGTGACCCCACAAACAGGCAACCCGAAGATGGAGACAAGGGAAATTATACAAATTGTACCAGGCTTACAGTTGTTTGGTATCCAGTCTTTAAGTTACACAAACTCCTTCTTATACCATGAAGATAAAGATGCACAAGAATTGTAAAAACCTCTGCTAGTACTTTTGTGCTTCCCACCCTGCTCCCCTGCCACCACTCCCCTAGAGAAGTGCTGTCTACAGTGAGGAGTGTCAATGATCAGAGAAAATGTATCTTTTAAATCAGGGGGTATGTTGAGTTTGTTTTGTCTATGTATCTGGGTGGTAAAGACTGTAAGAACATTTTCTTTTTAATGTTCTGGATTTGTTTTTTTATATATATTTAAGCAATAAACCCCCGAGGTTGGCGGGAGGGGACATTAACAGGCAGGTAATGGGCCTGATCCCGAGTAACAGGCCAAGAAATGCGAGGGTCTTAATGTGGGCCCCGTGCCATTGCCTGACCAGTAATGCCTGCCCACTGAAGGGTTTATAGCTATTAGAGCCTCGGCATGCTTCACGGTGTGCTAATATTTTTTTTTAAGTTGATAAATGGTGCAGTTGCTGTTTCTCAATTTTAAAATAAAACTTTAAAACAAAATTAGTATCATGGACATAGGTAGAAGGAAATGGCATGGAGTCCCTTCTCCCTTTCCATGGTGGCCATTGCCTCGGAGGAGAAGGGGCAGGCCAGCAGGAATTTTTTAAGCCACCAACGAATAAGACGGCTGCAGGTAATCAGAGCCTGGGTTGGGACGGTGCATTGTGTGGGGGAGGGGTGGATGTGGTGAGGGCGCCAGGGAAGGTGGTGCAGTGCGAGTGAAGGCTTAGACCACAAGAGGGAGAATTGGGGCCTCAGACCTCTAAGGAGGCTTGTGACTTAGGCAATACCATTAGTTAAAGCCCCCCTTCTGAGCATCCTGATTGGCTCGGAGGCCCTATGACATAAACTCCTGGGTACCAATGTTCAATTATTTTTATTATTTATTTATTTATTTATTTATTTAGCATCAATTAGTTTTCAAGAAAACTTTAAATGCATATGGTGTAATTAATATTAGAAGAAAAAAAAAACGAAGAACCAAACTAAAAGTTACACAACTACATGTTCAATTATTAACTGGTTATTCGAGGCTTGATCAGACAAGGCACATGCCAATGGAATTCAGAGTTCACCATTTAGTTTGAATATTTTCTAAACTCTCTGAGGAAAGAATTCTCTTGGTCATATTTTTACTTAGACAAAAGATTATCCTTTTATAGCTCTTAAATGCAATGTTTAGGAACAGTTTAGATTCAGGGGTTTTTGACCTCATCCCTCTACACTCTAGTTTTCTAATATTGAGCTTTCCTTTAGCCATGCCCTGATTGAGAGGATGGTCAAAAGTGTCAAAAGCAGCAGAGAGATCCAGGATGATGAGGATGGAAAGGAAAAGAGCTTGAATTGGTGGATACAGGGCAGGATGCCCGAGACGTGGATCAGTGGCGTTTCAGTGGAGTGGTGGCTGCAGAATACAGATGGCAGAGTCACAGAGATAATTATTTTTGAGGTAATTGGTGCTCCTTTGAAAGACCACACAATCCAGGATTTTGAAACAGTGGTGGAGCAGAGAGATGGGCAAGAAGTTGGCATGGTGCTTAGGGACAGCAGCAGGCTTCGTGAGCATAGGTAGCACTGTGGCTATTTTAAAGAATGAAGGAAAAAAGGGTATACAGTATTTATATCGAATTTTATATATTGAATGCCCAAATACTGAATTTATTATATTGAAAACCTTTATAGTGAATGCATTTAGGTGTGCAGTAAAGGGTTAAATATTTTTGGGAAATGGTGGGGGTGGATGCATTCACTATAAAAGTTTTCAATGTAAAATATTCGAGATATGTGCATTCAATATACAATATTTCAATATGAAGACATGTAACCGAAAAAGAAGGTCTTTTGGAGAAGAAGCGGTTGACGAGAGCGAAGAGATGGGAGCAAGATATTTGTGCATTTTCTTTGATAGTTCAGTTATCAAAGGGGTACACTGGAGTGCACAAAGTGTAAGCCGTTTGAAGGTTGGGTGTCTTACTGGTAGGGCGCGTGGGGGAGAACAAATGAAGGCTGGTGGTGAGTGGAGGGGGAGAATGAGGTTGGCAGATGAAAGGAAGCTAAATAGAATGTCTCAGACCTGTGCACATACGCATCATGGACCGTGTAGATTTGCTGGCAAACCTTTTCAGTGCAGTGCTTCAGTGCAGTGCTTAGTTTGTAAAAAGAAATGAGTGCCGGGCCCAAATATTTTCAAGCACTCCTGTGAAGCTGCGGGTGGGCAGTTCCCCACCACTGCTGCCACCACCCATAGCTTCTCACCACAGAGTCGACATATTTGGGTTTACACTACAGCTTGCACCTGCTCATTGTGGTGGATGGATGCACTGACTAGCACTACTTCATAATTAAAGTGAGTCTGAGACAATAAGTGCCGGGGCTCAAAAATAAGTGCCAGGGCTGAGAACTGCAAACACCCCCCCAAATTAAGCACTGTTTCAGTCTCTTTATCAACACTCTTTGAGCTCAGTTTGTTGACAACCTTTTTCATGCCCTTGGTATGCACCTCTCGAATCATAATTGGCCCCCTTTTCTTGTAAATCTGATGCACTTGCTGATGCTGGGCATAAGATGCCTTGCAGATCTGATTATTGTGCTTCTTTGTGAAACCAGCACACAAGAGGCACACAGTGTCCATGTGTAGTCCTAACAACGTAATGAGCCTCAATCATACAAATGTATTGGTGTGGGAGAAGGGGACATATGAGAAGTTGCTGGTCATATCTGACTAGTCTCCACCCGCCCCTCAACATGTCCATTCCCATTGTATGTTTTTATAATGCAAACAAATAAATTGATTCTGTAGAGTGTTTGTCAAATAATACAACTTTGTCCACGGGTCACAGTATGGTGCTGAAATGGCTGGAATCAGAGCATGCTATGGCCCCGGCATGTGATTATGGCAGTATGTAGCTATGGAGCATGCTAAGCCAGAGACAGACAAAGGTGGGCAAGGCAATACACTTCACCAGCTTGTTATACACTCTTATCACTCTTGCCCTACCTCTTACCGCCCCGGGGGTGTCACAAAGGTAGGAAGGAGGTAAGGTGCAGGAAGCAGGGTAGTGGGATGGAATGGATGCAGAAAAGGGTTTCATAAAGGTGGACAAATATTATATTAACCCACTTCAGGCAATATATATACACAAGCAAAAATGCGGATGTTAGACCTGGTGTACTGTTTATTTGGTTATTCTTTCTGTCTGTCGTCTCTGCCTTTGCAGTGGGTGGATAATGGGCGAAGCATCTCTTAGTACATCAGTGGTTCATAAAGGGCCTTAACACAACACAACACTTCTAGTAAACCAAACTTTTTCTTTATTTATAATTACACACAACTCGACCTATCTAAGCAGATGCATTAAAACATGTATACAAATAGTAAAGTTCCCACTATAATAAACAAGCGTCTGATAGGAGGCGAAAGGACTTACTGAGCTCAAAAGGGCCATCGCTCTGGTAAACATTCTAGACCAAATTTTAGCCAGCTTAGCGCAAAAGCCCTCAGAACAATCCACTTGATGGAACTAGGCGGACAACAGATGAAAGTATACATTGCTCAGCTGAAATCTGAAACTCAAACTTTTACGATTTTGTCTTCTCTATTTTTTTCTTCTTTTTTTCCTTCTTTGTTGAAAGCTTGTAAAAATCGCTTCGGCGATTACAAACTCGTAAATAAAAAAAATGAACAATTTTGAAAAGTGGTTTTACTGAAAAAGCATGAAAAGCAAGGTCTGCCTGGTCCCCTCACTGTCTTTAATTGATGGCTCTTGGCAGTGGTGGAGCCTGGAGTCTATGAAGGCCAGGCTGAGTGAAGAGGTGCAGCAGGCTAGGCTGGCATCCGATGGGCACTGCCTCAGTTTTGTGAGAGGAGAGGTGCTCCTTTCAACACCAGGGAGCACATATGCACTGTTAAGAGCGTGGGCCCACAGCAGCGGCATGCGCAGCATTCCCGCTAGCGCTGTGTTGGAGATGATACACCCAGCAGGAAAAACGGAGTATTTGTAATTTAGTTAAGTGAGGCCTATAATAGGGGGTCTCTTTCACTGGATGCAGCATGGGCCACCAGGCAGGTGGGGTCAAGACCAACCGCTGCAATGGCGTTCTGCCAGATGTGATTATTCAGGTTTGTGTTTTACAAGCCTCATGCGCTGCATGCATCTCATGGTGTAACCTATTTAGGTACAACCAAGGGAGACTGTGGCTGTACCATGGACACATAATACACACATACTCAATTATTATTATTGTAATTATGCTTATATATAGCCCCCTTTTTATTGGAAGATGTTAGGGTGGTCAATAAAGGTCTGTATGTGAAAGAGGTTTGCATTGCGCGTGCCATATTGGTGACTTGAGGGACGGAGATGTTCACGCAATATTGCAATTTAACATGTATCTAGTGTAGTTCATAAGGAAAGGTTAAGTGTTACTTTTAAGGTTACTTTGTGTTTTAGTTGATACATTTTAGAATTGCACATGCACAGCAAGATAATGTGAAATCGGCTAATGCAAATATAAACTACGTAGGGATGTGGTGTGCCTCGTAGCGTCTAAATGTTGGTCAGCAAGGGAGCTTCATATGTGCATACGAGAGAGGAGATTTGTAATAGAGAAACCACTTTGAGAAGAAACGATGGTCTTGAACATACATGCACAGACATGTATACATTTCCTTTTAGGGACATGTGTTTGGGACAGTTGGGGTACATGGTGAATATACCAATCTGTTTGCCACAAGTCCTCTCTTAGCTACGGATTATGCAGGCCCAGAAGTCTGGGTTGGCGAGATGAACTTTGTATGACTGGGAAAACTGTTTTTCTGTTATTCATTGTCCAGGGGAGTCCAGCCATCTGGTAGAGTTAGTTTGGGACTGAGTAATAAACCCGGTGTGAAGCAACGCTTGAGGGCAGAATAGAAAGATGGTTTACAGGTTTTTATCAGGTTCTCAGGATGTGTCCAGAAGCCATGCATGCTGCATTGCTAGTTATATAGATTAGTGTGAGATAGGGACACCAGCAAGACTGAGCAGATAAGATATTTATCGCCAGTTCAAAGGGACTTGTTTATTCCCTACACTCCTCATATTGTTGAAGAGGCCTTGGAAAAACCATGTGAATCACGCTCGGGGTTAGAGGTCCCCGGCCAGTTGGGACTTGTAATGAAATATGTTTGTTGTGAGTGAATGTGTAACCATGGGACAATTTCATGACATACCATAGAAAGATCCCAAAAAGGGGTGTGCTGTAAATATGAGCTGATGCAAGATGTGTTGAAAAGGGATGGTAGTCAAATAAATGTATTCAGTGAGAGTGTGTGAATTATAGGAGATCACATTTCATTGTAAAGGTTTGACCAATCAAGTGTTGGGGAGATGATTTGTAATAAAATATGTGGGAGTGTTTTAACTGTTGCAAAATGTATAAAATGTGTAAACCTATGTTGTTCGAGGAAACCTGGGTTAGTTTGACTCCACATGGTCATCTAGCTCTTCTTGGCTGTTTGTACAATAAACTTGCTTTATGGACAAACGTGCACTCGTTTCTTAAGAGGTAGGCCTACTTTGGGGTAAGGTGATCAGAGGTCCATCCGCACAGAGTGGAGGGTGGGTTACACTGAATTAATGGTGCATACTGCTTTCCTACTTACAGAACTTGATAATCATGTCATGAAGTGGTCCAAATGGTGGCGTTAAAGTGGTTCTCTTGCACAGGTGCTTTGTAAAAAAATGATTGGTGAGCTTGTGGATTCACTCAAACAAATTGGGTTTTGGACAATCACGTACATATTATTTAATGTCAAGGAAAGTGCTTTATTGGGTTGTCCAAATTGTTTTTTGTTGAGCTATGTTTTGAGCTAGTCAGGCTCATACTGTGGGAAATCCACCCTCAATCTACTTTAGCATGCATGCTGAACTGCCTTATCTGGAATTTTACTAGTTGATATTCCATGTACATGTTATAGTGACCCCCTCCTGGTGAACAATGATTCTTTGCTTTGTGTTTTCTAGATTTTTGTTGTTGTTCTGCCTATGTTGCATCATTTATACACTTTTAGATGTACCGCTGGATGTTAGGTGTGCAACTCCTCATACTAGATAGACACTTGACAGTTCACGAGCTGTCCTCATTATAATAAGTGACACCCTTATTTTGCCACTGTGAAAAAATAGTATTTAGACAGTAGGTATATGGTCCATCCCTGTGAAGTGTTTTGG
Organism: Ambystoma mexicanum; assembly: GCF_040938575.1. Classification (NCBI taxonomy): domain Eukaryota; kingdom Metazoa; phylum Chordata; class Amphibia; order Caudata; family Ambystomatidae; genus Ambystoma; species Ambystoma mexicanum. Next base: position 1,301,253,684 of record NC_090922.1, on the reverse strand, counting down.
GTGGGTTTAACACTGGTGGAGACCAAAGAGCAGCACGAGGATACTTCAGACATGTACTGTCTTTCTTTACAATGTGCATAGAGAATCTTGAATCAGGCTTGGGCAGTATCCTCAGCATACAGCTTTACAAAGAGACAACACAACATTGTACTACTGTGCTCTAATTTACGTTTACATTAATTGACTAAACATTAATTTCACAATAAGAAATACATTTATAAATTACATTACCTTTTGGCATTGTTGGTTCTTTACCACTGACTGAAGGATCAACATACCATTCATGTAGTCTTAGCCCCATTAGGGCTTGGCTAGATGGGCTGCATTGCTAGCCACCTTAGGGAAGAAATACAAAGGTAGGGGGAATATTTTATTTAAATGTATGTATACAGTGTTTGTGGATTTATTTTACTGTGTGAACATAACTTGTCGCTGTGGACTAAACCATCCAGCCCCTCCCTGGAGTTGGATGGAAAGGTGATAAAAGAAAAAAATGAAGAAAACTGACAGAATCTCTCCTGCCTGCAGGATGGACTTGGCAGGGGAGTGAACGTTAAAAAAGGAAACAAAAACATTGGGGATTAATGGTTTGGAAAAGGAAGAAGGGAGACAACAGGAGGCATGTGGAGCTCTCCCTGCGGTGCTGTGGCTTCGAGTGGACAGTTGGGGCTAAAAAACGTTGCTGCAGGAGAGTTCCCTATGCCACAACGATACCTGAATCAGTTATTGAATGGAATGGGGTCACAAAAAACATGTGAGCCTCGATCCTTATGACTCTACTATAACTTCCCACTCTCTGCCTTTGACTTGAGCAAAAATACTAATTCACTGGACCTCTATTTGAGAGATAATGAATGTCGGCCTGGTATATTTGCCCTGACCTGGTGTTCGCAATCTGTTACATTTCCACTGGGGGCTAGGGAGGTACCACTTATCACCCCCTTCCCTAAAGACCAGGTGCAAGTGAAGGGGTGCTAGGCAACCTGTAACATAAAACTGAGGTATCCCTGCCTGCAACAGGAGATGGGATACCCCCTGATTTTGTAACCTTCTGAAATAGAAACCGCCTCAGATGGAAAACCTAACTGATTATATACATTTCATAACAATATACAATATTTACATATTTGTGACTAATGCAGTCCATGACATCCTACACAGTACCTTTTTCATGGTTGTTTGGTGTAATGGGTCGGGGTCTGCATCTCCTTGTTGTTTCCTAGGGACTGGTCTATCCCTAGGCAGTGTAGTAGGTGGGTGGGGCCGGCCCGCCCACTCCATCACTGTACCTGTACGGCGCATGCAGGTGGGCTCACCTATGCTCAGACGCTAGTGACATAGGTGCCACTTCACCCATGCTGCAAGGACACAGAAGCAAGGGACTTCCAGCGGTTTCCTCTTCTGTCCTCCTGACACTATGCTGGGCAGACTTCCCACAACTCTTCTGCTAGCTCCCAGGCATCGCAGCCAAGGAGCATTATACTTCAGGGCCGGCCCGTCGGGCTCCAGGGTGGGCCCACTGGGAACATGGCTGCACCACCTTGTGCCGGGCTGCCCTGGACACAGAGCTTGGGGCTGGAAAGTCCTGATCTCCACACTGATATGCAGGCAGGCCCCATGTGCGCCTGGGCTGCACCAAGCACGCGACGCAGGGCCTACGGCTGAGCTGGACAATTCCTGCCATACGCAGCCCTACTACGTCTTTGTTCCATGAAATCTTCAACAAAGGCTTGTTTCCACTGCTTCCAAGTGGAAACTGATCCCATGATTGTCCAGTTTTCCTGGCAGAAAGAGCACCATTCCCAAACAAACAAACCTCTCAACCAGGGTGCTTGCACCTTGCCAGGGTATCAGTGACCTCCTACATCCAAGTCTTTCAGAAACACCACAGCTGTGTCAATCTTGGCAAGCAGTTATGTTTTCCTCAAATTCACCAAAAGATCACTTTTATGGTCTACTGAAAATCCAACCGTGGTCGTAATCTTTCCGCTGTTGAGTTCATAATTAAATCAATAATAACATTATTCCTAAAATTTATTTTCATAAAAAGGCATTCTATATAAACAACATTTACATAAATCATATCGCCAAAGCCTAAAGCCATCAATTATATGCGTATTCTACTTAAAAAGAAAACATACAATTAAAATGCATTCCCCTCATATGCAATTCATTAATTAACCTCTCATAATTGGTATTTTAAATCAATAAAAATGTAATTTAATCTAAAACTTTCCCAACAAGCCTCATTCATTAATAATTCTATTTCTACTCATGGCACTCTCCACAAAACAATTAGACAGTTATTTACCTTTCAGGAATAATCATTATCATTCATTTCATAACCGTTTTTCCTTTATTTCCAACAGTGATACCCTGTCTTCACCACTTAAGACTGGATCATTGTATGTGAGCAGTGTATCCCTCTGCTCTGCAGTTCTCAAAATTGTCATCACTGTGCCTCCCCACCCCTCACCCGGAGTCTGGCCTCTATTAGGTAATTAGAAAGAACAACAGCTCGCTTGCCCCAAGTGTCAATGACCAGTGTTAGGATTAGGATTTTTATAATAATGCTGAATACACTGTTCAACTGTTACTGTTGTGATACATTTGAATAATTGCATACTGTATGCATGTTCTGTTCAGTTCACTGTTTCTGTTATATTACTGTCAGTGTACATCTATTCATTGTGGTTAACAATGTATCTATGCGGGTATGATGTCAGCAGGATTCTTGGTGGAATGTTATGCTATGAAGGGAGGTTCTAAATAATGTGGGATTGATTTTCAGTTGCAGTTCGGTGTGTGCGCTAGCGCCTGCTGTCGCTCTGACTTTGACTTGAATAAACACTGTTAAAGCTTTCCTGGCGTTGGCACTTATCTAACATTGGCGATGAGGTAAAAGTACAGCGCTCCCCGTGACCTGATGCTCCTCGGCGGTGAGTCAACCTGCAACCTGGGTAGGGACAGCAGGCGCCGGATTCCCTAAACTCAGGTCAGGAGGCGTGACGGGGGAGCGGGATATCTGGGCCTGGCAGCCTCATTAAGGAAAAAGAAACCTCCGGCATGTATTTTGCCAGGAGGAGCTGAAATTGTCTCTGTGACTGTTGGGCTCACGCTAGGCTAAGGTGCACACCCGCCCACAGCGCGCGCTGCTGCTCGAGACCTGCCTCCACGCTTGAGTCCCTCACACGCGCACACCAAAGGGGGCATGGCCCAGTCATCATCACGCAATGTTATGGAAAGACGTAGTAAGCACGTCAAGGTAGGGGTGTGGCCTTAACCAACGAACGTTCCGAGGGCCAGAACACATGTTCTTTGTGACTCCTGTTGCCGGAAGACGGCAGTCACAATAGCAAAGCAGCTCTTTGGCTCAGCCTCAGCCAGCTTTATTACGTCAGCTGCAAGTGGGCAGCCACAACAAAGGAGATTCGTTCTCTCCTGTCTGAACACTGTGAATGACATTAGTAATGGAAAGATTAGTACATTAAAGGTTCCAATCTCAAGGTCATAGAACGCCCAATTGTCATCTCTCTCCACAATATTTAAGGTTTCTTCACACTGACGCTTCAACCGAGGTGCCAATAAACTTTCCAATTGTGCAACGCTTAACTCTCTGGACTTTGGTATCAATTTTACATTTTTTATTATGGTGGCAACAATACCACCTCCAGCACCTTTCGTAGCTGAACCAGGCCACCCTGCCATAAGGTGGGACAGATGCAAAGGAATCTTTGAGAACTACTTGGTAGCTACAGAAGGCGACAGATACAGCTGTGCTAGGAAGAAAGTGTTGTTGCTACATAATCTGTGGCCAGAAGGACGCAGTGTTTTCGATGGTTTATCGAGGAGCCAGGGAGAAGAGGCTGGAGATGCGGAAGAATATGCCATAGCCATAAACCAAATAGAAGAACACTTCGAACCTACATTTGAACGGCATAAGTTCTTCCAACGAGCACAGGAACCTTCAGAATCTGTTGAGTCTTACATAGCTTCCCATACATGTGACTTTGCTACATTAACGGATTCCCTGATTAGGGTTCAACTGGTGAGGTGCACCAACAATATGAGGATACTAGAGAAACTGCTAGCGAAGGATGTTACCCTAGAACAAGCTGTGGAACTGGCGAGAAGTATTTAACAAACCACTCAATACATCAAGGAAATGAAAACAGACAAGCAAGTACCACAGGCAGTATGTGCAGTTGGGCAAAGAAGGAAGCCGAGTTTTGGTGGAAATAGGAGAGACGGATGGAACATAAAGTGCACCAAATGTGGTAGTCCAAAACATGGTTCGAATTTCCCCAAATGCCCTGCCAAATTCGCTGAGTGTTTTAAATGTAAGAGCAGAGGACACTTTGCAAATGTCTGTAGAGATTCATCAATCAATATGGTGGAGTCAAGAGAAAACAGTGGTGAGATGAACCAAACCACAATGAATGTGTCAACAGTTATGCCCACCCAAGAGGTAGCTCCCAGACACGTTTTCCAAATCTCGGCGCTATCCGGCAAACAAAGTGGACCCATAGATGAATTTGAGATTGAAGGACATAAGAGGTTGATGAAGATTGACACAGCCTCACCTTGGACCATCATATCAGAGGAAACTTAAGGAATGTTTTAAAAGAAGACCCAAGGTCACTCAAGCCGGCAAATGTACAGCCTTGTGGTTGCAGTGAATCTGCCATAGATATAGTCGGACAGTTACAAGCTAATGTATTATATAAAGGTAAGAAGTGTGCAGCTAACATCTTGGTAGCTAAGAGGGCACCTCACTATTTGGTTGGGAAGAACAAAGAAAGTTGGGTGTGAGAGTTCAAGCCAGTGCAACGGAACCGGTGACTATAGCGGAAATGGAGGACAAGTGGTCTAAAGAATTTCATGAAGTATTTACTGAGAGTTTGGGTAAACTTAAACATTTTGAACACGATATTAAACTCAAAAGCAACTCTCAACCAATGATTCACAAAGTGAGACATGTACCTTTAAATATGAAAGAACAATTGCGTGAAGAATTAGCTGACTTAATAAACAAGGGTGTAATTGAGCCTGTTGGGGGCACTGAATGGCTATCACCGGTGGTATTGGTCACCAAGAGCAATGGGAAATTGAGGTTGTGTGTGCACCTGAGAAGTTTAAACCAAAATATTCTGGACGAGAGTCTTCCTCTACCAATCATTTCTGAAACTCTAGCCACTTTAGGCGAACCCAAATGGTTCTCAGTGATTGACCTCTCTGCAGCATATCATCAGGTGCCACTGTCTAGAGTAGACAATGCCAGCACCTCACAGCATTCATTACTCCCGAAGGCACATACAAGTTCCTCTGTATGCCATTTGGGTTGGCATCAGCTGCCTCAGTCTTCCAGAGAGTGATGGAGGAGGTTTTGAGGGGTGTAGAGCAAGTAGCGGTTTTCCAGGATGATATATTGTTATATGCTGAGAATGAAATGAACATGAGAGAGTGTTGAGATGCGTATTGACAAGACTGAGAGACGCAGGTTTAACGGTACAGAGAAGTAAATGAAAAATTGCAGTTAATGAGGTGGAGTACTTAGGCCACAGGATCTCCAGTATTTCACCTAAAAGAACTCTAGTGGATAGTATTAGCAAAGCCCCTCCGGCTAAGGACAAGGACCAATTACGGTCATTCATGGGGCTTGCAGAATACTATCACAAGTTTGTCAATGGTTTTGCATCTGTATCCTCCCCACTGAGAAGTTTACTCAAAAAAGGGGTAAACTTTAAGTGGACTGAAGATTGCCAAACGGCTTTTACAGCTATTAAGAATGAAATTGCTCAGGAACCTTCACTTAGTGGTTTTATTTCAGGAAGGAAAACTATATTGTCAGTTGACGCTAGCATATTAGGGTTAGGTACCATGCTAACCCAATATGATTCAGGGAAGGTCGAACACTTGATAGCTTTTGCTTCAAGGCCGTTGAGGGGGGCGGAGAGGAATTACTCCGCCATAGAGAGAGAGGCTCTGGCGGTGTCATGGGCTATATCCCATTTCAAGGTTTTCCTTTGGGGTCAGGCCTTTCAAGTTAGAACTGATCACAAACCGTTGGTATAGCTTATGAGCAGTGAGGGTTGGGCCAAGGGCTCACCAAGAATAACCAGATGGATGGTGGTGTTGTTATGTTACAATTTTAAAGTATGTTACATACCAGGGAAAGAAAATGTGGTTGCAGATTGTTTATCCAGATTACCAGCTGAAAATGGGGAAGACACAGAAACATCCAGAGAACAAGACATTAGTATTGCTGAGATAGAGTGCAAGGCCATTGATAAGGGAGAGTGGTTGCTAGTGGACAAAGAGGACAGAGAGTTGAATCAGGTGAAAGCTTGAACAAGGGATGGGTGACCCCACAAAAATAATGTAGACAGGTGTTATGACAGATATATGGAGGTGAGGGAAGAGTTGAATTTGTCTGAGGATGGCTGCAAACTCAGAAGGGAAAACAAAGTAGTACCTCCTAGTGGGATTAGGTCACAATTAGTGAATGTTGCTCACCAAGGACATTTGGGAATGGGAGGAACCAAGAGGTAGTCATTTTGATGGCCTGGTACAGATAGTGAGGTAGAAATGAAAGTCAGACATTGTAAGGAATGTGTGAAAAGTGACAAGAGCAAAACTGTGAGAGAAGTACCACTGGTTCCTGTGAATGTACCCAGTGAACCATGGGAGAAAGTTGCAATTGATTTGGTGGGACCCATACACGAACTTGGTGAGGGGTACAAATACTTGGTTGTTATGGTTGACTACCATTCTAAATGGTTAGAATGGAGAGCACTCCGGGAGGCTACTAATGTGGAAATTATATCATTTATGGAAGATGTATTTTACAGAGAGGGTTTTCCCACAGTATTAGTCACCGATAATGGTGTACAATTTTGCTCAGATAGGATGTTAAACTTTCTTAAGAAATTCAGCATCAAGCATGAGCGTACAGCGTTATATCATCCAAGAGCTAATGGGCTAGTAGAGAGAGCTAATAGATTTGTTAAGAGTGGCATACAACTGGCATTAGCATCTGGATTAGAGTGGTCGAAGGTTCTCAAGGAGTTGGTATGGAATTATTGTACAACACCTCATTCAACTACAAAGGTGTTGCCATTTATGTCTTTAAAGGGCAGGCAACCGGGAACTAAATTGTGTCCAGGTTGGCTGGAATTGGCTGGAAGTGTAGAAATAGATTGCCATGAGATAATGAGGCTCATTAAAGAGGCACAAGACATATACAAACAGAGATTTTCTGTGGTTAACAAGGTTGAGGAAACGAGGTTGGAGGGGGCGAGATGGTGTTTATTAAGAATCCGCGGTTGGGCTCCAAATGTGTAGAGAGCAAGTTTATAGGTCCAAAAAAGATTGCAGTTGTTAGAGGAAATGTGGTGATTCTGGAAGGAGGGGAATGTTGGTCTAGGTGAAGGTTACCTAAGAGTCCATCCAATGGTTTTGAAGAGAGCAAGGAAGGGAACAAGGATATTGAAGATGGTGCAATGACAAGTGGAAATAATGTGGAAGTAGAATATAACCAAAATCTAGAGAGTGCAAGAGATGTGAGTGGGGGTAGTGAAAGTGGTATTGCTAATACAGACATGTTTAGAGGGAGAACCAAGAAAAGGCCAGCATGGCTCAAAGACTACTGTGTAGAATAATCTTCAAGTTTCGGAAGGGAGGAGATGTGTTAGGATTAGGATTTTTATAATAATGCTGAATACACTGTTCAACTGTTATTGTTGTGATTACATTTGTGTACATCTATTCATTGTGGTTAACAATGTATCTATGCGGGTATGATGTCAGCAGGATTCTTGGCGTAATGTTATGTTATGGAGGGAGGTTCTGGAATGTGGGATTGATTTTCAGTTGCTGTTCGGTGTGTGCGCTAGCGCCTGCTGTCGCTCTGACTTTGTCTTGAATAAACACTGTTAAAGCTTTCCTGGCATTGGCACTTATCTAACAACCAGGTCATTAAAAATCTCCTCCAAATCACTAGAAGATTCATATTCATAAATCGCCTTTGGTACACACGGGACTCACAGTTGCGCACTACTTCTTGTATTGTCCAGTATTTTCATCCTGGTGTTCTGTGGAAAGTAGCTCTTCACAACCTTTCACTGAAAGTCCTCCACACCTCAAAGCTTGTTGCCATCTTAGTTCAACAAATCTAGGGCAGATATCCACACCTCCTTCTCTCAAAACGCAACCTTGGTTTTACCCATCCTGCCACCATCTCTCCCAGCTTTGCTTCAATGGTTTTAACTACTGCCTCAATTCTCGTACTTTTCAGCATCATGGCAGCACGTAAAGAGTTAATGGAGCGAAGGGTATCTGCTCGCCAGTAGTGATAACTTTAGGATAAGGCATGTCCCCTCCATTTGTCCTTCTTGTGAACATTCTTGCATGATCTTGACCTTGCATTAAACAACTCACATATAGCTGCTTTTCTCGGTTCTATGTGAAATTTTCAAATATTGAAGGGCGCACACAGAAATACTGTTTTTTTCAGCCTTCATTATTCTGAAATGTCACTGTTTCCCCCGCCCCCTCCCTTGTAACCTACCAATTCCCTCACTCTTTAATTTGGGGGATTGACCCTCCAAGCCACCCTTTGCTCCCCTCACCTGCTAACAGTCTACCCAACCCTCCACTCTCCTCCCAGACATTTACGAATATAAGCACCAACAGACACCCACATACACACACACACACACACACATACTGACCTCCTGCATCATTGGATCCAGTCTCCACCTGACCTGAACATACCTGTCAGCCCCTGCACAGACCCGTGTGGGGCAGGAGTGGGACAGTTTGCTTTAGAAAGACTGCTCTGAGTGTTGTGACGAATCGTGGGATTCAGACACTTCTCCCCAGGGACGAGCCTTTCCCTTTGAGGCTAGGGAGGTGTGCCCGCTACGAGATTCCCTCCCTAGGGGTGGAGGCAAGTGGGACCTCACTGGGAGAGACTCGCCTCTTGGGGACAAGGAGTCCCGTCCCTCAGAGGAACTCTTTAACCCACTCAATCGTAATCCATAGCACACTTGCAATTGTTATTGTCATGTTGAATCCATGAATCAAGTCAAATCAATGAACATGTGTAGTACTGAGACGAAGAAGAGGCTGGGATCAGTACAGGAAACAATAATTGCGAAGAAGAAGGACTTCCACCGGGGAGGTCCCATGGTAGCGTCATAAAAACAAGGGGAGGAGAGCAGGAAGATTGTGAAACCCGGGAGATTCAAACCAGCTAGAGAGGCCCACCTGAACAAAAGAGTGACACACAGCTTCTGATTCGAGGACAAACTTGGCGTGTGAGACCGAGCTAATCACCCGTGAAAGAACGAGAGAGAGGGGAAGCTAAATAGCTTCCCGAAGCGAGTGAGAGAAAGGTGGTGGCATGACCGTAGCCCGGTGGACTAGGAAGTCAATTAACCTAGTAAGTCCTTACTCATCCCAGTAGTCAAAATGTGTGGAAGAAGAGTGAAGAATACAAAGAAGAGCCAACCAATATGAATGAGGAGAACGCAATTAACACTGATCAAGAGAAAGGCTGGATATTTAAAGACAAACTCCTTTATCAGGTGTGTGAATCTAAGAGCACAAAAATACCACATCCCTAACTTCTCAAGGAGACGAGAACCACAAGGGAAACAAGAAAAGGTGAGAGTCCCATTGACGGAACTGTACCCCTTGATAAGAGACGTTACCAAGAACTATTTAAGAATACTTTATTGAAGAAAGTTGCAGAGAAGGAAATCCACAGGAGAAGGGAGTCCTTCTCCTGTCCTTGTTGGCATAAGTGGTAGGGTCGAATTAGCTTATTTTCTGGAAGGTAGACAGACTTAATATTAGGCTCACAGATTAGCTAGGGAAGCCTGTAGCTTAGGGAAAGATACACATTTTCACCTTTTATTTTTAATAAACAGCAGCACACATGGAAGTACTGAGTCTGTCTCCTTCTTCTGACCCGTCACAGTGTTCTCAGAGCGGTCTCTCTAAAGTGATTTCTTTTTCTCAATCAACTGAAAAAGGGATTTTCACTTGATACCCCTTGTCTCTGTTAACTTCTGTTTGTCCAACACTCCTCGATCCAGGACACACGTCAAATGTCTCCAGAGGTGCCTACTGTTACGGAACACTGGTTGATCAACACATGACCTAGGATATGTAGGGTGCCCCCAGGCTCTTGGGGGGAAGGAGGTAAAGAATGATCTGCCAGTTGCCGCTGTGGCAGCGGTTCCTGGAAGAGTACGTCATTATGTGGCTCAGCTCTGCAGGGCTTTAAGTGCCCCCATCATGGGGGGTGACTATGAACCCCCCAGCTTCTGCCAAGATCCACAGGGACCGCACAGAAACCCTTTTGACCACAACGGCCATCTGGTTCCCAAATAGGCGCACTCTATCTCCAGCTCCCCTCTCCTGCTGCGCTGCATCAGTGTGCATTGCCACTGCCTTTTATGAAGCTATGACCAAGTCCACCACACAGGGGAGGAGGGCCAGACTCCGCCTGAAGCACTGCTTCTCTGGGACGATTCGGTCCATTCACAGTCCTATGCCACATCAACGGTTTATGCACAAATCTGCCTCCGTAGAAGAGTTGAGGAGCACTTGAAGTGTATCGAGACATGAAGCCCATAGCAAATGCCTGCAGAGAGTGAGGCCATCTTGGGCTCTGTGCAGCGTCCCTGCTGGGGAATGTTTGGGGTTGCTGTCCATAATTAGCTGGATATTTTCGGTATTATGGGCATAACACATTTTCATACCTGGCACTAATGCCCCACTGATACATTTCTCATTGAAGGTAACTGTGCCGATTATGTTTGCAAAGATGGCAATGGGTCTTGTCCTGGGACAGTCTTGCTGATTCCCCATCCCCTGGACCTGGACATTGACATTCACTGGATGCTTCAGTTGTGTTTTGTTAGCCAGGTGCCCCCTCTTTCGAATTTCCATCCTGTTCAAATGTTCAGGTGCGATGGACGTTTTGTCGGTGAAAAGCATGTATGTGAGAGCCTTGCATGTCTCGATCCAGTATGTTGCATGCAAAACCAAAGTATCCTTGTTAGTGTGATAGCTCCGACGTGGGCGATAGGCCATCAATCCCAAGTCTTACCACGTCTCTCTGGTCCTTCCAGAGCCTAGTGTTCGGAGACAACTCTTTGTCCAGATTTTCATGAAGATAGTGGCACCTGGGCTCTCTGCCAAGTTCAGCCCAGATCCCAAGGATAGATCTAATAAGGCGAGATAGAAACTTGAGCTAGAAGGGCTTTCTGGATCAAGCAGAGGAAAACCCTCTGCCAGATAAAAAAGACAATGGAAAAAAGTCTGAGAAGGGTTCCTATTATAAAAATAGGGCAGAAAAAAACTGAATATCTCTAACCCAGAAAAAAAGCAACAGTGCCAGCACAAGCACCAGACTTATTTCTGGACCGGGAAAACTCAAGGAATGGAGGAAAAGACAGCCTTTACATAGTGTAAGTTGGCAAGGGTGTTCCGTGAGCACAGTAGGACCTATTGCCACCAAATTAGAAAATGAATCTACTAGAAAGGCTTGACAGATTGCCATCTTGGAGTGGTGAATGGTGCATGGAAAGCCAAGGAAGAAACTTTAGACTTGGAATTAGTCCTGCACTGATGACCTGTAGAAGGTTCTTTATTTCTAACTGTATCAAGCACATCCATAGGGCTGTCTGTCATTATGTTGACAATTAGTGTAGGTGACGTGGTTCACTGCTTACTGCAGCAGCCAGTGGCTTCACCAGGCCCACAGCAGCCACCAGGCCAACAGAAGAAGAAGAAAATGAACCAAGAGGCTGCCAGGAAAACCCAGTGGAGTTAAAGGGCCACCAGAAAACATGGAGTGCTGGTGGAAGGCAGACTCCTGCGAGGATGCCACAGAACTGGATCCAGGCTAGTGCTCCAAGATGTGCAGACCTGAGGTGTAACTTGGGAATGCAGGACTGGAGCTTGCTCATTAGCCTGCAATCCCTGAGTGCTTTGCACAGATCAAAAGTGATAACAAGATAAGGGACGGGGTATGGCAGCCAGAAAGAATGCAGCAAAACAGGGGTGCCCAAAAGTGGGTCCTGTGCCTGCTGGGCGTGAAGACCCAATTATCATAATCAAATCTCTTTGTTCGGATTCAAATGATCCATCAAACAACACAATAAAACGAGACATAATATTAAATCAAGCACGGCCGATCAACAATAAAACACAATGAATGGGGCCAAAATACTACAGACATATTTCATCTTTGCAACATGTGAATAAAACGAGAATGCACAAATTTTAAAAGTGAGGGGAACAATCAAGCATATTACATCTTCACATCATAATTATAAAACTTTAGATGCTCATATTTGAAAAGCAAGAGAAACAATCATCTTAACATCGTAATTAAAAAAATTAAATTGTCAGAATTTAATAAGTGATGAACAATCTAAAACATACCTATGTCATAATTTGACAACCTCGCGGCCAAGCATCGTTCTTTTGTGCCATGCATTTTTTAAGAAGCAGGAAAAAGCAAAAGCAACCTCAACCGTGGGAACAGACAATTGGAACTAAAGGGCCGGTTTCCATTGTAATAGGTCGTTGATCAATGAGCATTCTGTAAATATTGTATACATGTGTCACTGTAAAGTGGACAAAACATCACAAAATGCAACAGTGATTCCAACTCCTCCAGGGGAGGAAGGATAGCTCAGGGGCAACACGTTTTTCTTGGTAGCAAGACAACGCAACACAGGTTCGAATCCCAAGCTTAGAAACCACTTGCTGGTATTAAGCGTGTTATAAATGAACAATAAAGTAAATTAAAAATAAAAACTCCCTGCAAGAACAGTGGCCATCGCCTGCTCTGGTAACTCCCGGCCATTTACATGTGATGGTTTTGAGACACAAGACATTAAAGCGGCACGGTTAATAATATCCAATGGTAATTGTTGGAGACAAAGGATAAACACTCACTGTGGTCAGGATATGTGCAATAGTGCATGAAGGTGCAACAACATAGAACCAAGCAAACACCTTCACTCCATCACTTAAACCCCACTGCACACCCCATAACACACACACATTACTGTTTACACACCGGAATCAGTGAAATCTCCAAGGAACTGCCACACACCTCACCACCACCACGTCAACCACAAACAGCATTACACCTTTCACATCACCAATAAATGTTACTTGCAATAACTTTAGCAGCACACCAGCAACAAACACAACTAACAAACATATCACTATATGTATTATTGAACTAATTTGCTTCACTACTTTCCCAACCATTACACCAACACCCACAATCCCCACAACCATCTCTGCATCCAGCTACCCACAAACCTTCATGCACTATTGCACATATCCACAAGCTTTCACTCAAAAAGCACAAACTAAAACACTCTTGGCTGCCACGTCATCTCAAGCACACAAGACATTTCATAATCACCACAACCAGCAACACACACACAAAGCCACAAGTAAAGTGCCCTCAATAAGGAGCTAAAAAAATGCACTCCAGCATCTTAAACCTGGATTACAGTATGGGCACCTGCGCTTCTGGATGCTTTTTGACACCCCACTCCGGGACGATATAAAAACAGAACACTGTGTGATATGCACCATTGGACCAAAACAACTGGAAAGCTGAGATCCAACTAAATACAGTTTGAAGACAGGTTGCATGTTGGTACACGTGTGATTGGTACACAACAACATGTATATGAAACAAACACATTACCTCTTCATGTGAAACCTCCAATACACGTACACTGAAGTTGACACAAAAATACAAGAAACATGTCTACACGAAAAAAGTCTAATAATACAAACTCCAAAACCACTGATTGTAATTTGGCCAAAATGGATCCCCACTTTTCAATTAAGCAATGTTTCATAAACGAAGTACTTGCAAACAGTCACACGAGTTCCTGGAAATGACCACCTTCTGGTTTTCTTGAAGGGATAAATACGTACTACCATACTTCCAATTTGGAGTTACATCATTATAATCTCACCTGCCTACAATGCTGGAATTTTGTTGGGTTTGGGGAGATGAATTTGGAAACTAGACTGCAGATAATGTGTGAACATGATTTAGCACATCTAAGAAACCCAGAGATAAAGTATTGCTCTCTTATGCAAGCATAAATATACATTTCTTTAGATTGTTCAGATGAGGCTCCTTTTGTGCTTCAAAATGTATCATGTTTCTAAAAAGGTCATTTTCAATAAAAATACCTCACTTTATAAACAAGTTGAAACGTTGTGTTAATATACAAACATATCCATTATTTCCTTAGGGAATTTGACACAAAGGGATTACAATAAAGTGTGCATTACTACATAGGGGCCAACATTACATAGAGAATGGCACAATCTACAGCTTCATGTCATCATCAAGCATGGTTTCTGAAGATAAAAGGAGAAAACCGTGAAAAAATAAATGTAGTACTTGTGTAACTAACTCTTCAATACAAAGATACACTACTAGCAATTGTAGTCAGGTGATTCGTACATCTGAATACACATGGCCTGTCCACCACAAAACAAAGAGACACTTTTTTAATATAGTATGAAAACTTAAGGAAAAACAGACTTTTTTTATGTACATGTATAATATTTAACATATTATGATTATATGCACACGTAACGCATACAACTATTTCAAAGGACAGTAGCAGTAACCATGATGTAAGTATGTGAGAAAATAGCATTTAATATACTTAATGGAAAATTCACTTTCAAATAACAGTACTAGTGACTATGGGTGGTTGAAATTACTCCTGGCAAAGGGAAAATAACGAAATTAAGCTTCAGTTTTGCTTCTCTAGACGAGCATAATTCCCTGCATTGAATTTTCACGTTTTATATTTCAAAAATGATTTGGGTATTTTTGGTCAAATCTCAGCTAATTAGAGAGCTGAAAGTTTTCACGAAATCAGTGGCCAATTTTCCTCTATACCTGAAATTGGTGAAGTGGGCAGAATTTGCCCAAAATCTGCCAATTTGTCCACCAAGTGAACTGTGGCTGATTTGCTCAGCCCTACAAAATGTAAGAAATTACCATATATAACACTCAATGGCACACTGTAGTGTAGGCCATCCTTGGTACATGAACACAGTATTTTCAGATGGATAAGAATGTACACGAGGCATCTATTTGGTAAAGGCACCCTACTGCAAGTACACAGAGCTGGCCCTTAGTATAACGATGCAATAGAGCTCATTTAATAGATAGGGAACAGTGCACAGAGGGGACCGCCTACATTTGAACTTATGTACAAAAAGGTATCCTCTTTGAAGCATTAGTCATTTGCACTATGAAGTGGAAAAAAAGTGAACAAATAGGCATAATCACCTCGTCTTGCACGTCTTGTTGCAAAAAAGTGTAAATGCCACTTGCAGTTTATGCCTGGTAGGCAGCCTTTATAGTGGACTCCTACGGCATTTACCTGCTTTTAGCACGCGCTACAAATAGGCTGATTCCAAAGGAATCCATTGGCTTTACGCCCGTGTGAAATGGTGAGGACCAACTGGAAGGTAAACCTACTTGGTGTTGGCAAGAAACCAAGAGGTTTTTGGAGGTGGAGAGGTCAGCGAAAATGGAAATAGTACTCCCATTCCGTGCCCCCATTTCTCCTGCACAAATAATTAAACTACCCCAGAGCATAAAAGAAGGTGTTGAGATAGGTGTAGCACACTTTACCATACTCCAAGGACTTAGAAATAAGCCCCTGTAATGTTATTGATATGTATCTTAAATTCCATACTTCTAGTCATGCCCCAAATAAATCGATGTGCCAGTGAGCCAGAAATAGTATGCCAGCTGAGCAGTGTATTCATGTATGCAGCATGGCAGTGTACCAATATTCGCAGTATGAAGATGCTTATATGAAATGTAACATAAGGGGAGCAGATCCTCAAAAGGAAATCAGTCATTGTCGAAATTGACCTGTATTGTATTTAAGAAAATATGATAAGGCGTAAACAAAATGCGTAACTTCTTTTCCTATATTTGTACAAATACAGAAGGAATAAGTGTGAAGACGCAACATAACAAGGAATATACTTATTACATCGCATTGTTGTCGTATTTAAATAAAAGGCATTGCAATTAACCTGTATTGTATTGAAAATATAAAAAGTATGCACACATGTAATGGATAGGGTACTACAATACATCCATCAGTATCACTACTTAAGATATATGTAGGTTGCAAGATTGTGGGTGTGGAGTAGAGTAAAAGGCTTGTGTAAAACGTTCATGCTTGCTTTTTACTCTATCCGATATTTTTCCTGATTTGTATGACGGAGCAGGTGCACAGAACAGAATTGCTGTTTCTGCCACCCCTAGTTCCTGGGCAAAAGATAAAAAGTGCATGGCGAGGACTTGAATGCACTTAAGTGCAAATGTAATAGGTCACACCTGTGCAATTTACGAGCTCCTGTAAAATGACCTCTGTAATATATAACTTAAATACATAATTATTTGATGAAGGATTTACTTACTTAATGGGGGCACAGTTGTCATTCCCCTGTATTTCCATTGCCTTAACTTTAGCAATGTGTAAGGACACATATTGTTACACTGCAGAATATGGCCTGTTAATTGACAGCAGGAAAGGAGATGTATTTACTAACAGTAATATGTGTACATACACCAATGCCCAAACGGTGTCAGAGGAAACATAGCATTTGCAATTTAACACCTATCACAATCTCAAATTATCCAGAATATAACAAACCTTACTTTTGAATTAAAAGATCTATAAATGTGTGCATGAAAAGGGGTAGGATGGGGATAAAACCACAAAACCACAAAAGAAAACAGAACATGATGCCACGTCCATAAGATGTAACATTCGTTTGAAGCTACTACCCTCTAAAAAAGGAAGTTCCTGTTAAAATTCCTTTTCACACAGATGCATAGGAAGCACTTCCAAGAGTAAACACGTATATATAAAATAAAAGACTACATTTAGATAACATATGTACTGCTATAAATAGATGGGATAGTTCCTTGAGATAGAAAGCTTAAAAGGACAACAGCCCGTAAAGTAATGCCAACATCAAAGTCTTGTTTTGAATGATGACGAATCACAAAAACATTTGAATCCTGTCATATTTCAACAGACATTATTAGTTGGGAGATTTTACGTTCACTTTCACTTTAGAATATTTCTCAAAGAATCCTTTTCTCTTACCAATCACAAGACAACACAGATTAATGTAAACAAAGCAATGTGTTATTGGTCAATACAGGGTGAAGAAAATGATTAAAATAGTGCTTCCCCAAAATCACATGCTTTGTTGGTTGCTTTCTCAAAAGAGAAACATGGAGTTTGCGCTCAGCAAAAATCATTGACAATGATTCTTAACCAACATTTGGACACCCATAGAATCCTTTGGATACTCAGGTGCGGGCAATGTATGTAATCTATGCAAATAATACCACATAAAACTCTTTTTACAGTAACGGCTGTTAGAAAAAAATATGAGCATGTAATCCATAAACATAAGTCGGATCTATTGAGCACTGCCTCATCAGTATACAGCTATAAAATAAAATTAGAAACTACAATGACTTTAAAAACTGTGTTACTTGGAAAATTCATTATCTTAACAACCCCTTGTGCATGATACCGGCAATCTAACTATATAAATACTATGATCTATACAGGTTGTGGCTTGTGAGTACCCGTAATATTTGTGAAGAATCCTATGGCTACCTCACTAAATCCCTGCCTAAAGTCTCTCCTCAGGTGGCCAGTGAAAGGCAGAAGCTTAATGATCCTGACCTTGGGGGTGGTGTACTGCGGGGGATCACCTAGGAGGAGACAGGGCCGAGGGTAGTGATGAGATCCCATGGGATGAGGTACAGTATTTTTCCTTTGAAAGGAAGTGCCTTTCTAGGTTGCCAAAACAGGTGATGGCATATTGTCATTATACTGTCCATGACTCACACATATAATATGTGACCCAGGGTACAAGCTCTGTTAAATCTGAGCAAGCTTTGTCAACAGAAAGATCTGTTGATAATGAATACCCTCATTCCCTAAGTTGTAAGGTAAAAGGATCTAGAGAAAATGCCTTAAATTCCATGTGTTCCGCTGTAACAAATAGTTATGACAGTCCATCTTTCAATGAGTTTTGGGAAGTAAATCTGCCCTTAAAAAGAACTAGCTTTTTTGAATGGGACTACAAGCCCCAAAATTCCATGAATACTGGGACGAGGAAGAGGGCTGAAGAGGCAGCCAAATCCTGAAGGAACCTGGGGGGTATAAAAGCTCCCCTAAGGTGCAGGCAATTGGAAGAAGTGGAAAGAGCTGGAACTGTGACTGAAATGCAAGGCTGGCAAACCAAGCAGAAGTGGGAGAACAAGAGCGACCCCCGCAATGTGAGTAGATTTCACCTGCTTGTTCTAACAGGGTCCTGTTCCCCAGACTCTGAAGTGCAAAGGCTGCGCAGTGGTGGACGTGCAGGACAGCTAGTTTTCCCCATATGAGCCTGATTGATGTGGTGGCAGTGTAGAGTATTTGCTGGAGACCGAGGCAAGAAGCAGTTGTCAATCCGTGGGTCTCAGGAGCGAGAGGGGTTCCAGAAACATGTGGCCAGAGCAGAGACACCTTTACAGAGGAAGTGTGTCGGTCCCTAAAACACCAGAAGCAGTAGAAGTTGTGGCAGAAGTTAGGAAAGCATTGTAACTCGCAGAGCAAGCAAGTGTCAAAGAAGCAGATGAGTGAAGTATGGCTTTCTAATAACTTGTGCAAGCATTTAAAGCAACAGTATCCAGTTCCATATTCAATCACTTATGGTTTAAAACGAGTGGATGTTGTTTGTTGAAGCTGAAATGCTGGGACAATGGAAAAGTAGCACTTGCGTGTAATAACAAAGTCCCTTTTACTTTTACTCGTGTGAGAAGCTAACGCTGCTTTAATCCATTGATCAATCTCTTAAAGACTGTTACAGTCTAAAGGAGGGGACGCGTTTCACTAATTAAGTAGAGTGGACTTTGCTAAGACCATTACCGAATACCTAACCTTGGCAATATAAGTGTTAAAACCTTGAACTTGTGGAAACTAAATCTAGGAGTGGTCATGTGTGCCTAATTGTGATTGCCAAAGGAGGTCTAAACTCTATTCTTCATTTTTACACAGGAATACAATTCAATACAAGTCTTTAAACCTTGATAATTACATTAAGAAGAGGTTGTGTGTGCATAATTGTGAATCTCAAAGAAAGACTGAACTCTATTCTTTCCTTTGATGTGGCATACCTGTAATTTATAAGAAGTTAAAGTGTATAAACTATTGAAGAAGGGAACAAGCATTGCCCAAGCCAAAAGTGCCCCATCTTAACAGTTAAACCAACCTTTCTCAGAGAGACAAAACAATCTGACTGTACTGTTCAGTTAATAACAGTCCATTGACCTGCAATGCATGTGTACACTCATTACCTTAAGCTAGGAGAGAGGCACCAAGACTTCTGGGTAATTACCTGGGTAATTACCTGGGCTGTTGACTGGCAGAAAGGTGCAGGTAACTTTGGGGAAGGGAAATTGGCTGCTTGTAAACACTATTTTGAAGTTGACACAACCTGTAGTGCAAACGACTGTGGAAGATAGAGAGACACGAGTCTTAAAGGCAAACCCAGGCTGTTGTTGTGACAGGCAGACAATAGAGGCAATGAGGCTGCCCCTTTTAAAGAGAGCTATTCAGAGGAAGAGTGCCTTGCCTACTTGAAGTTGTTGAGGTACTTTGAAGTATATCTTGTTGAAGCCTGTCTAGAAGTACACATCACTGAAGCTCTGGTAGTAGTCCAAAGTACTGTAACTGTGGTGGTATATCTGGTTGTCTGTATATACAACATTGTAATAGCCTAAACAAAGTGGAGTACTGTGAGACAAAGGTTACTGTTTTCATAGTGAATCAAGTAGAAGTGAAGTTGTGGAAGTGGAAGCAGCAACACTGAGATGTCATACTGACAGATATACCATTGTAAATTCTAAAACTGTAATTAAGGAAATACTAACTGTTAACCAAGAACTGTGTATCATTGACAGTTGTGGATATTGCATTTCCTTTGAACTTCATGAAGAGGTGACAAAGCAGCGTGGTGCTATTTGGTGGAAAGTGGATTTCACCAAGGACAGGAGATCTGCTATCATTGTAACTATCGTTAACACACCTTTACTGTGACTTTGAAATATAAAGAACTAATTTGATACATTTCTTCTTTTGGTTGAACACTAAAAGAACTGACCTTGAATCCTGGGGAAGGGAAATCCCCCAGGACATTAGAGGTTATGTAGAGACTTTGAATCTTGTTTATATTATGCTGAATTGCCATATATTATCTTTGTGTATTTGTTGTTTAGTGTGAGGGCCAGTTATCCTGTTCCCCTTAGCTTTAGTTAGGCAGGGAAATCCTCAGCAGAGAAGGTATAGTGAGGCATATTTTATATTTTCTTTAAGAATAAAAAGGCATATGTTGATAAATCATCTTAACAGTTGTCCGCCTCGCATTGCTGACCCCTCACATATTAAAAACAGTATTTTCCATATAACAACATTAAAATATAGAAAGGTATATCAAAATAGCATGTTGAAAATGAAATACCTTCTGCAATCTTAACAAATTAAAACCACATAATAGCAACCAGCCAATATGTATAAACCTAGAAATGCAACATATAAAAGTAACAGGCTGCCAATATGTATAAACATAGGAAATGCGTAGCTAACTCATTTTCAGTATCCTAAGAAATCTTATGTGTATGATAACTCATATAATATGTGTGATACAACTATATAGATACAGTGTTCTATAGCGGTGCTGGTACACAGGATGAGGACTGACATACCCACATGGGTTATTTTGCACACTTCTAATTCTAGTGTGATTATTTTAACGAAGTTGAGGCTCATATAAAGTTTGCCTACAGGAGCAGTAAATGTTGAACCCTAGAGTAGCTCTGGATATATCACTAAATCTATACCCTAGGCTGACCTGATCGGAGACAGAAGCACCAATAGAGAGAGCGAGCAACACCTCTGACAGACTACTGTTTTGACTTAGTAGCCACTATTTAATTAAAAAAGTGAAAAAGTTTAAATTTCAGATTTTTTACCATCAAATGGTGTACATACGTATACATTCATACAATCATTAGTGAAAACAAAACACATGGTAAAAACAATACCCCAAACATGAGTAAAGAAAGCATTTGTGAACAGAATTTGTTTCAAATTTACAAAAACCACAAATCTAGAAAAGCATTCTTTGTTCTGTGAACATGATCAGCAAGACAACCTAATTCTGCCACAGTCATGTGTGGTGTATAGAGAAAAGTGAATTGACCACCCTCAAGAGTCCAACCTATTGATATCTGGTATGGGAAACTCCTCAATCTTGTCGCCTAAGGGTGAGCTATTTCTAATTGTGAACCAGTTCAAAGGGAATCAGTTTCCTGGTGCACTGGGAGATCAGTCAATGAATGCTGTAGGTGTGTAGAGACCAATCCTAGGTCAACATCGGAAGGTGTATTCCTCATGTTTTGAGGTAGACCGCAGTTCAAATGCATGTCCAGAGGTGTTTCGGCGGCAGTAGAGGCTACCTTCATCTGGACCTGCGGATGTCTCTCTTGAAAAGTGTGCTTCTGTTGTCACTGGTGAGGATGCGCCTCTTATGTAGGACAAAATTGCAGATCAGCTGAACTGCGGGAGGCACTAGAGGTGGTCTTAGATTCCCTAAGGGAGCTTCAATTATGAACCTTGGGTTCCAACTAGAGAATACTCTGGAAGTGTTGTGATGTGGAGTCGCATTCAAAGCGAACGCTCTCCAGGCAGCTGTGTCTCAGGGAAATGCAATGCACTCCAAGAGGGCGCCAGTAGTGTGCTGGATCCAAAGAGTATGTGGCGAGTTGGTGAAGCCTCAGCGAAAAAGGCATTTCAGGCCGGCCGGTCAGCGTCCGGAGCTGTATAGAGGTGTAGGCATGTGATAACACATAATAATACAAACCATGTTTGATATGCTGCTGTAAATAAAATAATACTACAATATAATGCAGAAAAAGTAATAGGTTCTGCAGTTTTAACAAATAAATCGACAAAGAAGCCACAGTAAGACACACTGTTCAACAAAGGAAATGCTTACTTTTCGATTTTTAAACAAAAAAAGACACAAAGTGTAATCGTATACTTGCATAAGTTTTGTCAACTGTACATTAAGAAAATACTAAGAATGGCAAAAGCACCAGGAAATACAGAGAGGAGAAACACAAATGTATTGGGGGGATAAAATATAGGCAACACATCATTTACATAAACGTTTAAAAATGAATGAAGTGAAAATAAAAGACTTGCATGTTGCACCCTCTCGGGAGGAAAGCTCAGGGGCAAACGGCTCGGCTTGGATGCAAGACGACGCAGACCAACACAGGTTTGATCCCCGGGTCCGCGCTTAGAAACCTCTGGGTATTAAGCACGTTATAAATACCCACTCATAATCATAATCACCCCTTTGCATTGAATGCTATGCCGGGTCAAAAACAAGAACCCTCACACAATACAAAACCACCATCCCAAAGTACAATTTAAAAAAATGTAATGGTCTGAATTTAGCAGAGACCCTTAAGTGGCCAACATTTAAATGTGTAAATCACAAAACAAATAGGTTAGCAAGCAAAGAAATAAAACGTACAAAGAACTATGCTGTAAAGTTTATAGACAAAAGTTTAAAAAAACCTGTAATGGTTAAATGCACTTCCCCACTTAAGGCACCCTTAGGCATATGAAAAAATGAAAATAATATGAAGGCCGTAATTGATAACACTATTCATATGCAATAGAAATTGGTTAAATATACTATCAATTCTCCAAAGGATTAAAGGTTTGTCCTCAGCACTGCACGTATACCTGAGACCAAATAAATGGACACACCCGCTAGGGAATGAGACTAGGAGAATAATTGCAAATGACATTCATTTATATGAGATAAATGCAAGCAGAGAACTCTGCCAAACAATACACGGGCAGCAGTTTATGAACTAAAATAAAGTCATGAGTGATGTAATAACATACAGTACGAAATAACAGTTTCAATTGGTCGGCCCCCATAGCACAGCATGTGCCATAGGTGATGCAGGTTGCGTTTGGTTGCTGTGGTCAAGTCGATCAGGGAGCGCGTGGGTCAGCTGAGCTCATCTCTGCGGTGATGGTCGGTGCAGTTGAAAAAGAGTTACATACCTAACTAATCTAAGCTAAAAAGCATTGGATAAGAGTGAATAATGGTGGACATAAAAATTAGGGCATGATGGGGCCTTTTTAGGGCCTATTGGCAGATACCCCAGCATTCCGAGCTCTCTACCCGGAGTGTTCATAAAACACAGTGTCCCGACGCGAGTGCCTACCCTGTGGGTGTTTGACCTACCTGATGCCTCATGATACGGATAGACCTGTGTTATGTTTAGGGAGGATATATGGGTGTCTGGGATTAGGGCGATGGTGGGTGTCCCGTTCTGGTTACAGAGAGGGGTTAGATGTGTATCTTCATCAAACGATCAGAGGTGCGTGGACTGAGGCCTTGCGGGTTGGGGTTAGGGGAGCATGGGCAGGTTTGCGGAGATGAATGTTAATGTTAAATGATATTTGTACCGCGCACCATCACAACCGGAGTGGTCCTCTGGCTCTCTGGCGGCTCTGAAAAAGGGAGGAGGGGGGTGAGTTAGTGGGACTAAGCTAGAAAAGTGCAAGAGAGAAGTGATGTGCTGTCGGCGGCCTCATCCCGGAATTCCGTTGGCTGGGCATGGGGTGGTTTCCGGTCGGTAATAGTTGTGTGCTGTTGGGCGAGTCTATGTGTGGTTTGTTTTGTTGTTGCAGTACAGTGAAGTTTGGCAAATTGTTGTGTTATAGGTTTGTGGTTGTGTTTGGTTAGAGTTTGAGAGGTATATGCAGAGGGGTGAAATTGTTAGTGGATTGGTTAATTGGGCAAATTCAAAAAATCACAATTCTGTGGCACATGCTGACATTTTAACCTATCTAGGTGCAACGCCGGCTAGTGTTTACGATTACGTCTAGATGCGGCGTCGGCTAATGTTTAAGATTACATCTAGATGTTGCACCTGCTAACATTCACAATTCCATCTAAGTGTGGCGTGCGCTAATGATCACAATTTCATCTAAGTGTGGCACATGCTAATAATCACAATTCCATCTGAGGGTGGCACATGCTGATCTTCACGATCCCTTCTAAATGCAACGCCGGTTAATGTTCACGCTTTCGTCCAGAGGTGACAGTGGCTAATGTTCACGATCACGCCTAGAGGCGATGCCGGCTAATGTTCACGATTACGTCTAGAGGCAACGCGGGCTAATGTTCGAGATTACGTCTAGAGGCAACGCCAGCTAATATTCATGATTACATCTGGTTGTGGCACATGCTAACATTCACAATTCCGTCTAAGTGTGGCATGTGCTAATAATCACAGTCCTATCTAAGTGTGGCACATGCTGACCTTCACGATCGCATCTAGATGCGATGCCGGCCAATGTTTACGAATACGTCTAGGTGTGTCATATTCTAATAATCACAATTCTATCTAAGTGTGGCACATGCTAACAATCATAATTCCATCTGAGTGTGGCACATGCTACCATTAACAATTCCATCTAGGTGTGGGATAACCTACTGTTCACAATTCCATCTATGTCTGGAACATGCTACCATTCACAATTCCGTGTAAGTGAGGCACATGTTACTATTCACAATTCCATCTAGGAGTGGGACATGTTACTGTTCACAATTCTAACCAGGTTTGGGACATGCAAACATTCACATTTTTATCAAGATGCGACTCTTGCTAATGCTCATGATTTCATCTAAGTGTGGCACATGCTACCATTCATAATTCCATGCTATCATTTACAATTCTATCAGGGTGTGGGACATGCTGACAGTTCTGTTTTATCTAGATGCGACTTAGTCTAATGTTCAAGATTTCATCTCCAAGTGTGGCACATGCTATCATTCGCAATTGTGTTTAAGTGAGGCACATGCTGCCATTCATGATGCTATCTAGGTGGGGCACATGCTACCGTTCAGAGTTCCATCTAGGCGTGGGACATGCTAGCATTCACAATTATGTTTAAGTGAGGTACATGCTGCCATTCACAATTCCATCTAGGTGTGGGACATGCTTCTGCTCACAATTCTAACCGGGTTTGGGGCATGCTAATATTCACATTTATAGCAAGATGCAACTCTTGCTAATGCTCATGATTTCATCTAAGTGTGGGACATGCTACCATTTACAATTCCATCTAAGTGTGGGACATGCTATCATTTACAATTCCAACTAAGTGTGGGACATGCTACCATTCACAATCCTATCAAGGTTTGGAACATGCTAACAATTCCATTTTAGCTAGATGCGACTTAGGCTAATGTTCACAATTTTATCTCTAAGTGTGGCACATGCCAAACTTCACATTTCTATCACAGTGTGGGACGTGCTGGGACATGTTAACATGCCCAATTCTATTTAGATTTGACACAGGCTAATGGTCATTATTCAATCTAAATGTGTGACCTGTTGGCATACACAAATTCCATCTAGGTTTGGGACATGCTAACAATCACATTTCCATCTAGAGGCGACCCAAGGTAATGTTTGTGAATCCATCTAAGACACTTTGTAGTAATCTTTGAGCTCACTATGTGACAGTCTTATGGGGTGGGGTACAATTTAGTAAACATGCAGTGCACCGTCTTGAATTGTTAGAGTAAGAGGGGGGTATGCAATTGATTACATCTATGTGTGGTGCATGCTAACATTTACGATTCCATCTAAGTGTGGCATACACAAGCATTCACAGTTTAGAGGTAGGATAATTTAGAGTGGCTGGGTTTTCTGGAGTAGAGTAATTGCGCTACTCCCCACCCATGCCACACTTACTTTTTTTGTTGTTGGTGGCCAGTGCTGGTTGATGGCTGGCTACTGGCTTCCCCTGCGGACACCTGCAGACACTCTCTGGAGCCGCCATTGTAGGAGCCGCCCTTGGCCTTGGGGCCCTTAGCCGCAGGGCTGCACAGGCAGAGGGCTGCCCTGGGAGGGTCACTTATGACCCTGTGGTCTGACCTATCAGAGGAGGTGGGAGGGTTCGGAGGTGGGAGGAGGGAGGGAGAAGGAAGCAGAGGCAAGGGGGATGAAACAGGGCTGCAGGCAAGGCCTGGGGCCTCAATGGCTGATACTAAATATCAAAGGCAAGCCCCTGGAGGGTCACTGCACCACCAACCTTACCTGAAGCGCCAGGGAACTAAACAAGCGCTCAGGGGCTGGTGGAGCAACACGCTTACCGCAGATGGAAAGCGGTAGCCTATCAGGGGAGGTGTGAGGGTTTGGAGGTGGGAGGAGGGAGGGAGAAGGAAGCGGAGGCAAGGGGGATGAAACGGGGCCGATACTAACTATCAAAGGCAAGGCCATGGAGGGTCCCTGCACCACCAACCTTACCTGATGCGCCGGAAAATTAAACAAGCAACACCCTTACCACAGATGGAAAGTGGTAGCCTATCAGGGGAGGTGGGAGGGTTCAGAGGCGGGGGAGGGAGAAGGAAGCAGAGGCAAGGGGGAAAAACGGGGCTGCGGGCAAGGCCTGAGGCCTCAATGGGCGATACTAAATATCAAAGACAAGGCCTTGGAGGTTCCCTGCACCACCAACCTTACCTGATGCGCCGGGGAACTAAACAAGCACTCATGGGCTGGTGGAGCAACACGCTTACTGCAGATGGAAAGCGGTAGCCTATCAGGGGAGGTGGGAAGGTTTGGAGGTGGGAGGGAGAAGGAAGCAGAGGCAAGGGGGAAGAAACAGGGTTTCAGGCAAGGCCTGGGGCTCAATGGCCGATACTAAATATCAAAGGCAAGGCCCTGGAGGGTCCCTGCACCACCAACCTTACCTGATGCACTGGGGAACCTGATTCACTGGGGAACTAAACAAGCGCTCAGGAGCTGGTGGAGCAACATGCTTACTACAGATGGAAAGCGGTAGCCTATCAGGGGATGTGGGAGGGTTCGGAGGAGGGAGGGAGAAGGAAGCGGAGGCAAGGGGGATGAAACGGGGCTGCGGGCAAGACCTGGGGCCTCAATGGCCGATACCAAATATCAAAGGCAAGGCCCTGGAGGGTCCCTGCACCACCAACCTTACCTGAAGCACCAGGGAACTAAACAAGTGCTCAGGAGCTGGTGGAGCAACATGCTTAATACAGATGGAAAGCGGTAGCCTATCATGGGATGTGGGAGGGTTTGGAGGTGGGAGGAGGGAGGGAGAAGGAAGTAGAGGCAAGGGGGACGAAACAGGGCTGTGCGCAAGGCCTGGGGCCTCCATGGCCGATACTAAATTTCAAAGGCAAAGCCCTGGAGGGTCCCTGCACCACCAACCTTACCTGATGCACCACAGAAGTACTGAATGGGCATACAACCTGGGGCCTGCTTAGGTCTCACACAGTGCAAAGAGCTCATCTGTTCTGGGATGATACTAGAGGTTGAAACAATGAATGGCTGGACTTCTGTGAGAATGGGGCTTGTGCAGAGCTGGCAAGAGGCAGAGGCGGCCTGGGCTGCCTTGGAGAGGTGCTGGGCAGGGGACAGACAGTGTTTCGAGATCAATTTTGGGCCTAACAGAAAATGTCATCAGGGGTGGCACAAAATGAAGTTTCTAGGCAGATACAGACTTAGTTATTCATTTGCCCACTGCTGTTGGTTAGTAAATTAATAGATGGGGTAGGGGTAGGCGTCTACCCCTTTAGCATACGCTATATTTTATTCAGTGCAGGAATGGGGAGGGGGTGCAAGACCACCTCTCCCCCAAATTTCCCCCCGTTCGTTACTTCTAAAGTAACGAATACCCCCCCCAGTACGTTTACGTTCCTCAGCCCTCTTCACTGCCTCATCCCAGGTGGGAGTACCCTTTATAGGCATCCATGCTCTACACACATTTTTCAGACTTTCCCCTCATCGGGCATACGCCTCAGGAGTTCATGTCATGTAAATACAGTGCCCATCCCCATCCAGGTCAACCCACACCTCTTTATAATGTTCAAGATCTTGGGGCTGTTTGATAGTTGTATGGTAGAGGTTGTCTATTACATCCCCTGTATTATACACAGCCATCATGTTCTATTTGGGCTTGTTACTCTCCCCAGTTTGTACTTGGGCTTCCCTAGTATCATGAGGCATTTTACCATTGCTATTTTTGTTACCAATAGTCACCATCATCATATCACTACTGGGAATCGCCTTTCCACAGCATCAAACCCCTAACTGGCACACACAGAAGATCAGCAGAAGGAAGACGAGGATGGGCATCAGTAATTTCATTGCAGTCCCAAGCCATGAGGGTACCCAGTCAAACACCATGCTGAACCATTCACTTGGCTGGGCACTGCCCTCCTTCTTCATTCTTACTCCAAGACTGCGTACCGTCACAATTACATGTGAATGTGTCCCGTTGTAAGCATCTGAAGAGGGTGCAAATGTGCAACATGCCCTCCCGATTTTTCAGCAAACACCTCCTTCCATAGCTGTGAGGAGGTTGTGCACATACCTATTTTGCATTGTCATTAGTCTAAGTGCTCTAGGTTCTACATTGATGACAACCCCTTTCTCAGTGTCATTTGCCAGTTGACTCAGCTCCAGGCGGAGGATTTGGAGCCATTAGTATTGGCTCATGCTTGGATGCTGGGAATCAGTGATGCAAAAAATTTCTCTGCGGAGCTGAAAAGTTGATATTTAACTGGGATCTGTGCCAGGAGGTCGGAGGAGTCCTTAGAGAGGTAGTTGGATGCTCTCTTTTTGAGTGACACATGACCCTGTAGCTTGTCTTCTGATAGTATGTCGTAGATGGGGGGGTTTGTCATTTGCTGGCTGGGGTGCCAGTTGCTGTCTGTTGGGCACCCCTGGACATGCTTCTCCGTTATCACCAGCAGTGCAGAGTGCAGCGTTGCCAGAGCACAGTAGGCCCTCCATGATGGTGGGAGGTGAAAGCATTTCTGTTTGCCGCACACCCAATAATGGTCGGTTAGGGCGGCAGTTCTTTTTCGCATGTCAGGGATGATGAGGGTTCTGTTGCAGTGGGTATTGGAACCATGGTACTTTTCCAACCTCATGAAAGCACAGTTCAAACTTTTCTTCATGTTAGGCCTTTATCGGTTTCTCAAGTGCAGTGACCCATGTCAGCTTTGTCACGTGTTGAGTCCAGGTCTGGGCACATGTGTCATCCATCCATTTCAGTCTCTCATCTGATAAGCCACGCTGTGCTTCAGACTTGCACATGACCGTTGCATCTTGTCATTTGTTTTCAGCAAACATTGTCCCCTTTATTGCGAAAACCGGCTCCTTAAAACATGTTGCACCTCAGGATTCTTCTTGCATATTTTCTCATCTGTAGGCAGCAGCTGTAGCTTGACTGTGTGTGCCTGGAAGGTGCTCCTGATTCTACATTGTGCGAGAAGAAGCAGACATTGGGCTTCTACTATTGGGGTCTCTTGAGGCACTAAAACTTACGCTTCCCTGATGCATGCGGTATCAGTGAACACACATAGCAGCTATCATTCGTGGCCTGTCTCCCAGTGGCGCTCAGATTAGAGTACCATTTGTTAGACTGGTCCTGATGGCGGAGGCCTTCTACCTTATCCAGCCCCAACCCGTGGTAGGCATCATACTTATACTGTTTTACTTGACCTTTTGAATCATCTTCCATCTATAACACTCGGGAGCTTGTGTGCATTTGCAGTTTTCAGACGGTAAATGTGGAAAATTGCAGTATTCATATTTACATTTGTGTCGGGATTAAACTGCCAATATTGGGAACCTGGGGGGGCACTTGGAGTGGCAGTGAGGAACATATGTACATCATCAACAATTGATGTAGGTTTTGCGGTTGGTTGTGAGGCAGTTTGTGATATCGTAAACATTGTTGAATTGGATAATTCATAATTTTGTACATAAATCACTCTTTCATTTCCATTATTTACCATTACCCCAGGCCGTGTGAATACTTCTGTGTGATTCATGTGCAGGGTAGGTAGGTTTGGTGCTGTGTTGTGGTCCCATATTAGTTGTACCCCATCCCATATTAAGTGCCCTCTTCCCGTATTAGTTCTCCCCAATATATTCCCAAATCTAGCATAATGATAGAAAAAACTATTGCTCGAAAATACAATCCACACTCGTAAGAATATGCCCTGGTGGCACTTATTCCATTCCTACTGGTATCTATCTGCGTTGCAACAGTTGTAAGTGGTGTTCTTTCCACCATCCTAGCACCTATAGAGAGAAACATAACTAGGACCACTATCAATAAAATGTGGGATTAGTGGAGAAACAACAGAAAGCATGAAAAGAAGGGCGGAGAGAGAGAGAGAGAGAGAGGGAGAGAGAGAGAGAGGGAGAGCATTTTATTTTATATTTTCATACTTTTTTACCACACATATTACATGGCCTGCGGTAGCGGCCATGTAGTTATGGTTAAGTTGCTAAACCCATAGGAAGAGCACTTTTTGGGCGGCTTATAACTTCGCTCCCCCTGGACCAATCTTGACCAAACTTTACAAAAAAAGTATATGGCCCACTATGAAATTTGTTTGCAAAGTTTGGTGAGGTTTGGTCCAGGGGGGGTCAAAGTTATAGTGGTGGTCTCAAAATTTCTTTTTTTCCCATAGACTTAATGGAGAAAACATTTCTGTCGCGCCTACAGCCCAAACCGCTGGACGGATTTTCACCAAATGTGCGGCAGAAGTGGCGGCTTGGTCCCGAAATAGTGCTTTTGTAAATTTGGTGAAAATCCGTCCAGTAATTTTTTTAAACGACCAAAAAGTAGGTCTAAAAAATTTGTGATATCTATGTCCGCTCCGCGGACACACTTCCCTGTTCGCTCCGTGGACAGGACACCGATTGGATAATAGGCTTGTGTCATGTCCGCGGACACGCAACGTGTTCTCTGATTGGCTGGAATGAGGCGTGAGGTGTGTCAAATTGTTTCGATGGGCCCGCCATATCGCGGACATGCACTGGAAGTCAGCATAAATCTAATTTTGGGGAGTGTGTTGGTGCGTAGGAGTGCCTGGAGAGGGTGGGGGAGTAAGAGATGGGTCAAATGCTGTATTTGTTTAGGTGGGAGAAGGCTGTGATGTGTTCGCGGTGTCTGCGGTTACCGCGGTTGTCCGCGGACATTTAAACACTGGGCGCACTACTGGCTATTTTAGTTTAGTATGATGTTGGTTTGGGTCATTGGAAGAGCATTAGGTGAAGAGAGTATGTATTGAAGAGTTTGTACGTCGGTTTTAATTATTTTTTTTATGTTAACTGAAGTGCATAGTCTTGCGATGGATGTATTATGTTTTTGGGTTGTGGTCATTTGGTAGGTGTTTGTTTCTATGGGTGTATTATGCTGCAGGGGTTGTGGCCAGGACCCAGAGTTTTGGGTGCATGGCCGAAGGCCAGAGGCCATAGTCCATGCTCCCAAGACTCTAGGCCCTGGCCACAACCACCACAGCATAACTCTACAATGCTACCAAACATTTTGATTGTGGTATGTGGGCTGCTTAGGGGATATGTTTTCAAAAATGTGAGTACTGATTGGTGTGTTATGCTATTTCTTTTTATGTAATACGTGTTCTTAGGTGATTTACCTTTGACACTATGTTCAACTGAAAACATTAAGTTGTTTACTTAACCTGTTGTTGAAACTGGTCTAGGGAAACCAAAGCAGCATTTGGTGCAGTATTTCCCTTTGTTTTTATATTTGCGACAACAATATTTCCCACATTTGTGTCTTTGAAATTGTAAAATATGTGCATGAAGGTCACTATGTGTTGTTTGTGAAGGGATTTCACAAGTGACATATTTTTGGATAAACTGCAAAACAGTGACATCACTATCCTGACCAAATTTAGGAGCATCTTTAATCGGCAAAGGCATATGGATGTGTGGTGCTCCTCTTACTTGATATTCTTTTCTCCAAAAGAAGTGTTGCACTTCTCTGAGCGGAGGAACAGTTTTATTACAAATGAAGTGTAGCATAGCAATGAAGTGATGATGGAAATATCTTGATACATTCTCAGGATCTAGAGAGCAGAGTTCTCCTGGTGTTTTTATATCTATATTTGTTTTGTTTTCGCTTGCTATGCGTAGTAAATCGTGTAAATCTTCCCATGCATATTCTGCACAACTTAATGTCACAAACCAAGTGGGTGGGGCAAGGTTTCTTAACATACAGGGCCTCATCACGAGTCTGGCGGTAACCCTTAAATGCGGCAGTAGCGCTATTATCGCCACATTTAAGGGTCCGCTAGATCATAGCTTTGGTGGATTTCCCCCCAGCTCTGAGTGGGGGGAAATCTGCAGCAAAATTGCTGATTTTTGGCGCGATTTTTCCCCATTGGGCCCAATGGGGAATGAGGAGTTCCCGAATGGGCCGAATGGGGAATGGGCAATAACCCTTACGCCAAACCCATGATCTGGCGCTAATAGCACCAGGGGTTTGGCGGTAGGGCTATTAGCGCCGGCGCTAATAGCGCCGGCGTTACCGCCCAACTCGTGATGAGGCCCACAGTGTACATCTCTATGAAGTCAGAACCAGTATTCTTTTGTACCATGCATGTTTGCTAAAAGATTTGTAATGCTTGACTGTAAAATCTCATCTTTTTCTTGCACTTTTTGTAGTAATTCCGTAGCTACCATATTTTGAAAATGGGTACCTGATTTCAATGTGTCTGCAACTCCGAAGCATAGAGTTGCTAGTTCACTTTCAAAGAGAAGGTGGAATTGCATGTTTGGTTGGAATCTGGGGTCTTCAGAATACATTAGTAAAGAGCAGTATTCTGATGCTGTTATTTGTGTGGGTCTATCATCGTACCTTCCTCCTTTTCCAGTAGGAAAGAGCAGAGGGAAGGCACGTGCTTCTATACTTATTTTCCCATATGCTGATTGGAGATCCTTTGGCTTGTCCCGTTTGTCCCATTTGTTACATTTCCAGTGCATCATCTATGGTGTCTTTAGAGTCTAATGGGTGAATTGTATAATGGTCTAAAATATTGGATTCTGTAGCAGAATATAGAAGTTGAAATTGACCTGTTTCTGATTATTTCAGTGGTTTCCCTCAGATTTTCTTCAATATTAATTTCTCTGTAGTATTCATTGTCTTTTAGATATTGCAGGGCTTGTCTAACTTTATGTAAGTCCACGAGTTGTTGCCAAATAGTTTTTGTTCTTTGGTAGGTACGTCATTTACTAAGATAATTAAAGATTGATCTATTGGACGTTCCACTCCCAGAGTGTGTACATTTTCTTTGAGATGTAATGGCAAATAAACTACTTTGCTACAAATGCCTTTCACTAATTCAGAGGGAGGTAGTTTTGCTGTTTTTGGTTGAAGGCATAGTATTTCTTGAAATGGGTGCACTGTTTGAATTATAATGCTCTCATATAAGTTGAGTTGTTGCAGGGTTTTGGTAATGGGAATAATTCCAAGTTATTTGTGATAGAAAGTGAAGGTGTTTGGTTGTTGTCAAATTTTGCAGTGCAGTAACTGCAAAGTATTAAGGAGTCAGTAATTTCATATTTGTTTTCTGCTATAAGATAGAGAGCTAATTGGAACCATTTGGAATCTTCATTGTCTTCTATTTTGTACGTTATGTCTACAGTTTTTGTGCTCTGTTTATAAAAAGTCTTGCAGCAACATACACACAAATGGTTGGGTACTTCAGCAGATGTACTTTTAAACTTTAGTATTTCTTTTTTGTATGTGTGTAACAGAAGGTTGCCATCTGTACAGTTGTTGGTAGTCTGTTGTAAATCTATTGCATTTTGTAAGTGGCTTTCAAATCCAAAATATTTTCTCTGGATATGCTCTATTTCTTCGAGTAGTTGTTTGGCTGTACAATGTGGAAGATTGTTATTTAAGTTGGCTAGTGCTAAAGCAGGACTTTTGGCATAGTACAGTTTATGGACCAGATTTCCTATAGCTGTAAGGTGTGTTGATATCATTTTGATATGGTGGAAGGTGCTTTTACAAATAGGTCCAGAAATGCAGGCTAACGAATATCAATGTAGTCCTGTGTATTTGCGCACTGGACAGGGGTCCATATTTTGTAGTAGTTTAATTTGGAATTTGTCTTTGCCTTTCACATACTGATTGAAGAACTGGCATAAAGATTTGAAAGTTTTTTGGCAATGTTACACATTGATGTGTACGGCCATTTGTAGACTGGACGTATTGGTTCAGTGGAATGGACAGGTGATTCTGAGTTTTCTTGGGATATTTGTATGAGCAGCATTTCTTGTTCCATAATGGTATTATTATGTTTTTCATACCCTTGTCCACTGCTCTGTATGACAATTGGGTTTATTTGCTTTTGTTTGTATGCTTCTTCATTGAAATATGTTTCTGTGCTCGTGTGGTGACTCCATTCACCTCCACAGATGTTTGTGCAGTTATCTTTGTTGATATTCCATTTATTGAGAAGTCTTTTTTGTAGTTTAGTACTTAGTTTTGTTAGTGATTTCATTCTGTTTAAAACTAAAATAAATAATTTCCTTTTGAGAAGGATTGCACTGTCTATGAGAGGTTCTAGGATTCATTTTCTATGGTTGGTTTTAAGGGTTGTGCATGATTGGTCTCCTGTTTTTTATAAGGTTCTGAAGAACTCTGTGGTGGAACATTTTTTGTAAAAGAATTTTTTTGATATGGTTACTTGCAGCTACATCAAGATTTATAGGTGCAGTGTTAGCACTAGTGGCAGCTGCAGTCTTGTTAATCACTTTCTGTTTCGTTTTACATTTTGAAAGAGGAGGCAAAGTTTCTATACTGGAAGCTTGTTTTGTTTCGCTTATTGACTGTAATAGTTGTTTTGTTTGAACTTTTTGTACAAATTCTGCTAGAGAGTTTTAATTTGATATTGTTTACTTTTGCGTTGCTTTCTGCACAGTTGCTTTTGGCAGGCATTCTTTGGGGTCTGTTGGAGAAAGAAAGAAAGTGTGGGTTGGGATCTTGTGCAGTGTATGTGTGCTTTGTGCATGAGTGTCTGAGTATGATGGTAAGGATGTATGTAGAGGTGTGTGATTGTGCAATGGGCTGCTACATCAGGTTGGGAAGGCTATTCTTGTATTTGTGTGTTACTATACTGGTGTTCAGATTGCAATAGAAAGTATGGAGCTGGTGAGGGGAAGCACTAATACTGAATCTAATGTTGCATGGGTAATACAATTGTTTGTTCTAGAATACTAGAATTCTACAGTGTTTGAGTAACAGTTAGAACATTTTGGCAGTATTGCACTTACCTTTCTGGATGGAAAGAGTAGGTTTCTTCTAAGTTCTCGTTCATACTTCAGATGCTGCTGCTTTTCAGGAGAGTGGTCTTCACTGCAATTGTGAAAGAAAGAAGTTAGTAAATATGTCTGTTAATAGCACCGTTGTTAATGTAGACATGGATTTCTTTGTTTTTGCAGTAGTAGTGCTTTTTGATATCTGTGCATAGCATGTACATGCACTTTTCATTGCCTATGTGCATTCTGTATATTTTATTCAGAATCAGTTGAATGTGCTTTAGAAATGAGTACAATAGCAAGCGCACAGAGCACACTTGGCTTCGTAAGGCGGTGTTATTGGATGTTAGGAGAAATAATCGTATGATTTGTTTGCTATTTTTACAGGGTAAATGGCAGGAACTGTATGGAAAAGGATGCAATGTATGTATTTGTGAAGGTGTGGGAAATAAATCAGAAGGATTTGATGAGGTCAGCAACATATTACTCAGTAGGTGATTACTAAAGTACTGTGTGATTCTGTGGTGCTTGAAGCTGGGAGAGTCTGAAATAAAGTAAGGGTTTCAAAGAAGGACCTGTGTGTTGCAGACTGAAGGGAAGGGGGGAGATGTTGTATGTCTTGATTTACAACACTGTACATAGTTGTAGGTGATGTGATAGATTTGACTGCACCTGTGCATAGTTGAATGCTGTTGTAAAATCTAGAACCGAATGGGCAACCAGCTGGAATGAGAGAGCTGCGTAGATTGAAAGAACAGCTGTAGAGGCAGTGGTGTTGTTTTAACTGGGAGCCTTTCAAATTACATTGGCTATCTGTGTGCATAAATAAAAATGCATGTACTCATCCTGGCTGTGTGTAATTTTATAACACACTAGAAAGCTTTTTTCATTAATTATACTGTTATTTCTCCCATCTTTTAACATGAAATGACACTTTGTTAGATAGCTGTGTGTTTTGGGTCTGATTACTAATATAGGCATTTGTAAAGGAAGTTGAAATGATAGAATGTGTGTGAAATATGCAGAATGTATAGAAAGGATATTGTATGTACAATGTGGTTAAATATGTGGCAGTGGTTACAGAAATGATAGAATGAATGAAGAAAATAACAGTTTGCACATTGCAGTTAATAATATGGGTAAATAGAAATTTGGAGAGCAGACAACTTTGCAAGTGACACTTGATCATAGTAGATGGAAGAAATGACAATACACTTGTTTTACAGGTTACGCAGGGTAAGTGGCAGTTACTCTGTTTATATGCATTTATACAAGAGATGTACATGTATAATACATGCCAATCCTCCCGATTTTGGCAGGAGACTCCCGATTTTTCAGTGAAAAATATTGTTATTTTTCACATTCTCCCGCCGAAAATACATCTTTGCCCAATGCATTCTTATGACACAAATGTTGTCTCCCGATTTTTCGGAGGAAATGTCCCTCCCCGGTGGGTCGGAATGTTGACATGTACGATGTACTGTGCAAATAATATTCATACCTGTACTTTGTGTTCATGAATGTGAATGTGCATGAATCTGCAAGTAGAAATGTTGGAGAGTTTACTAGTAGTTGCTGTAGGTGGTTTGCAGTCACAGTGCAATTGCACTCAGAGTGATCAACAGTACATCTCAAGTGCTGAATTGTGATGATGGAGTTAGATGTAGAGGTTTTGCATGTGATTGGTGGATGGTTGTGTGACTGCTTAACAGTAGCCAATGATGGAATGGTACAGAGAGTGAAGTGGAAAGGGTAGAAGGGTTGCCCTAGTGTCACTTATGTGCTCCGCGGACAGTGCGGCTGTTCGCAGACAGGACATGCCACATCTGGGGCTTCCGAGCATGAAATGGGAGTGTATTTTGAGGATTAGCCAATCAGGTGTTGAGGTTCTGCTTCGTATTGAGAGAGGCTGTGTGTAGTGAAGATGGCGGAGGCGGAGAAAGTCAGGGTGGTGGTGCTTAGAGATATGTTTGTGAATGATTTGGAGCAGTATGCTAAATCTAGGAATGTGGCTAACCATTTTGACACAAAAGGAGTTGAGGTGGTCTGGTGCACTGTGCCTGGTTTGAATTTGCAGGCAATGCTAGAAGTTTGTCTGGATATGGCTAGGTATAATAGTCCACATGTGGTTGTTCTGCATATGGTACTTTGCATTTGGGCTATGTCAGTGCCCCTACTTTGTCGCAAGATCTGCAAAACTTGGTTCAGGCAGCCATGAAAGTGCTTCCAAATGCCAAGGTTATTTTTTTTGCTTTGATACCTAGGGCAGTATGGGACAATCATTCTGTTTTTTGTCCTCAGCAACATGTTGGTAGGTGCTTAATCAACCGAGGCATGTTGGCTTTTATGACTGGAGCTGGCATGTTCTTTTGCAACAATGAGAACATTTACTCTGGTAATGTTGATTACTTTAAAGAAGATGCCATGTCTTTATCTTTTATGGGAAATGCCATGCTGTTTTGGAACATAAGGGTTGCTTTGGAGAAGCTAATGTGAAGATTTTTAGAGGAAAATAAGGAGAAAAAAAAATACAAAATAAAAGGTGTTTCTGAAGCATCTGCAAAAAAAACCCAAAAAAGGCTCTTTTCAGAGCCAACCTCAAAGGGGAAATGAGGTGCACTATTTAAATTTTCATTCCCCACGCTCAAATTTTTCAATTTGTCCGCGGACACCGCAGTTGTCTGTGGACAGTGCGTATTACATTCAGGATTTTTGAGGTTGAGAGGGATGCTAATGAGATGTACAGCAAGGGATTGTTCAATAGGGTTTGCTGGGTGTGATGTGTGAGCAGAGAGTTTGTCAGGAAGTCTTTTTCCTGAGAGGAGAGGGGATAGCTATGGCTATGCTTTCAGAAAGCAGATTGTCTGGATTTTTGGAGATTTGTGGATAAATTAGTTGGAGGTGCATGCAGATCGCTGTGAAGTGGCTGTACATTTTTGATTCCCTCATGTGGAAGTGCACTGGCATGGAGTGCGTGGAATAAAGTGGGTGGATTTGGTACCTATTTGTGCTACTTTGGTGACAGAGCATCATCCAGACATTTTTATTATTTATTGTGGAGGGAACAGTTTAGGACATGTGTCTGGAATCTCTTTGCAATTTTCAATAAAAGAAGGACTTCGTAAAGTCATGTACATGTATCCAAACTCCAGAGTAATTTTTCCCCGTATTGCGCAGAGACAAATGTGGCTGCGTTCTTCTTCATTAGGTCCACAAATGGAGAAAGCAAGGCGCAATGTTAACAAGGATGTCTGTGCCTTTTTGAGAGATGTTGGTATGTCCTCTTTTTACAATGAAAACATTATGGTTCGTAGTACACATATTTTTCACAGAGATGGAGTACATCTTACTTATGCCGGCAATCAGACTTTTCGGTGAAATATACAAAATGCATTGCAACGTTTTCTGGAATTACAGCAATCCATTTTGCAGTAGGTGTTGACCATTTGAAGTTTTCGAAACACAAAAAAAACCACAAAAAGGCTCTTTTCAGTGCCGCCACTTCCTCCCAGAGAAAGGTGCAATGGTTGTGACAGGGCAGCACTGCACAGATTTTAGATGTCCGCGGACAGTCAGCAGACTTCTAAAAATGCACAGGGCCCTGCGCATTTCATTGACACTTCTCTTTTTGAAATGTGAAAGGTGGCTCTGAAAAGAGCCTTTTTTTTGCTTTTGTTGTTTTCATTTTTTTTAGTTTTGTAAACACAACACACAAGGAAAGGAAGGGAAAGGAGGGTAAGGAAGAGACACCAACCACGGAGATAAGAAAAGGCAGGTGGAGAGAGGAAGATGTATGGTGGGCCTTATTCAGGTAGGTAGCAGTTCTTCTCATGCTCCTTGACAACAGTCTTGAAAGCACTTTGAAGGTTCTCCCCCTGCGGAGTACTGCGTCGCAGTACATGCACAATACTGTGACCCTCGAAAGGTAAGGATCATCAGCATCATGTATGGCCTGCGAAGCAGCTGTAGGGATGCACTGCCCCGCAGGCGTGTCTCTTGTGGTGGCAGGAGCGGAAACGGAGGATGCTGCAGAGGAACTGAACCTACTACGTTTATCACAAGGTACAACATTACGAATAGCCCCACCGTGGAACGATTTTAGGTGTCGCTTCATTGAGGTAGTACCATAGCTGTACAAACCTGGTTTCCCACGACTCAGCACCATCTTCAACTGATTGCAGGTCACCTTGTGTGCACGTTCTTTTGGTACTCCATCAACAGTGGTAAATAACCCCCACCTCCAAGATTCACGGTGAGAACTAGTAGTAGGGACTTCCACTACCTCATCCTCTTCATCCTCTTCATCACTCTCCTCTGTATCCTGATGCCTGTTCCCCTCTGCAGGCCCTTCAGGAGGTTTTGGTGGTGGAGGGGTTGGGGGTGCTGCTGAGACAGCAGTAGCACCAGCACCAGCCATGGATGCCATCATGATAGCTGTTTCAAATTGCAAGAGCAATCCAATGCAACAAGGAACAGTCTCTGTCCTGGAAGCCCAAAATCAGAATAAGGAGCTGCTCTGGGGTGTGGCCTTTTATAGGGGTGCTGGGCGCACTTCGCAGACACCCGCGCTGTCCCAGGACACTTCGAACACTAAGAAAGGGCTAAGAAAAATCAAAAAAGTATGCAGATCCCCAGGGACATAGTGTGGGACATGTCCAAGGGTAAACTTTGGATTGCTAAAAAAACACTTTTTAGGTGTCGGGTCTACACATGCGTGCGGGTGTTCTACGGACAGTGTTCCAGTCCCCAAACTAATTAAAAGTGCAACACACGTGCGGCGGACAGTTGCACACAGGCACGATGTTCGTAGGGGCAAGGGTGTACTATGAATGCGCGCAGGTGTTCTATGGACAGTGTTCAGATCCCCGAACAAAATAAATGTGCGTCGCAACTTTGCAGACAGGCGGACGGGCTATGTGTTCTACCGACATATTCATTTTGGTTACAGACAATGCGAAAAGAGGGAATGTTCTTAGGACACTTTAATTTGCATAGTTATGAACATGCGGACGTCTTAAGCGTTCTGCGGACACCCCCATTTTTTACTACAGCCAATTCGAACAGGTATAGTATCCTTAGGACACCCCATTTTGGTTAATTATGAACAGGCGGCCATCTTGTGTGTCCAGAGGACACTTCCATCTTGATTGACGACAGTGTGAACAGGTATAGTGTCCTTAAGACACCCCCATTTTGGTTAATTGCAGACAGGCGGACATCTTGTGTGTCCTAAGAACACCTCCATTTTGATTGCCAACAATACAAACAGGTATAGTGTCCTTAGGACACCCCCATTTTGGTTAATTGAGGGCATCCCGGACAGTCGCGCTGTCCGCGGACACCCTAACTGCCTTTTAAAAAGAAATAAGACACAGAGGAATATACTAACAACACACTTAATATTTTATTATTGTATAAAAGTATAAAAATTATGAAAAAGAGGGGGAAGCAGAAACGGATACAAATACAGGGGAAGTTTTTGAGGATAGTTGGGTGGGACATGGAGAGGCGGTACAGGTACATGTGGGACAGGGATATTTATTTTTTTCTCTTATATGGTCCTCCACAAAGTTTTTTAAAAGAATGACATTTTTCATTAACAGATCCATTTTTAGCTCCATTTGTTGCTGAGGATTTTCTAACGTCTCTCTTGGTATATTATGTTTAATGTCTGTATGGTCTGTTAAAGAAATGTGTTAAGTACACATAAAGTAATGGTTAATAATTGGCTTATATAGAGAAGTGTAGTGTCTACTATTAGTTTCACTGTCTTCACTCATTTCATCCCGAGGAAAATTTTCTTCCAGCCATTCCAAAGTACTAGAGATTTCTGTGTAAAAAATAATAGTAGTTTTAGTGTACATAATACAGAAAGTTTATAAATATATACACTAAATGTAGTGTACGCACTAGTTTCTTGCTAAGTTTTGCTGTTACTGCTGCATAGGTGTCCTGTTGATTTTTGCTGTGCAATTTCTGTGAATGCTGTGAATGTTTAATAGAATGCTATGTGTATCAATGCATTGCTTAATGTACTACGTACCTCATGATATTTATTCCAATGATCCTTGACACTTTTTTATCAACATTACAATAGGAATCCCTTGTACAGACTTTTCATGAAAAGTAAATGCACATGTGATGTCATCAGTGATGCCGTTAATGACATTTGTGATGTCATCTTTGATGTCCTGGGTGTTAGTCTTAGCAGTGCACGGTGGTGGCGCGAGTTATGGTTGCTTAGTTTACCATAACTGGTGAATTTCAGGGGTTTTCCGGTTTTACTTAGAACCATAACGTTCCTGTAACACAGTTTTTTTAACTGAATTTCATAGGTTTTTAGTAGCGCTACTTGACCATAATGTCCCCTTAACAAAGTTTTTTTACTGAATATATATATATATATATCTATATATATCTTCTTGTTACTGATTTTGCCACCAGATTTTGCCACCAGTCGGTGATTAGCACTCTCTGTCGTGATTTTCAATGATAATCAGATACCAGTCCATTTACATCATACTTCCTTTATTTTTCTTATTGTAGAAAACGTCACAGCAATACATAAAAGCCATAAAAGTACGGCACTCCCATAGTGTTTCACCCACAAATGGCAGTGTTTACGCGTTTCGCGGCAACATCGCCACTTGATCACAACAACTAGCCCTAACAGCTGTGCATATTAAAATACTTGGTGTGTCACACAATCAAAAACAGAAAGAGGACTGGTTTCTCCTGTTATCCTTGTTGGCCATCTTAGGCTGGGTATTACTGTTTAGCGTGCCTTACCGCAGTTGGTTAATGTTTTCGCATAATGCATTTATCAGATTTAGAATGTCCATATCCGCTGCATTGCATTTCAATTTTGATCAATCTTTGCAGGGTGCCGATAAATGAATTGTACCCAGGTTTTTTGAGAATTATAAATTGCAGTACTTCCAATTAGCACCTCGTATCTGCGTCCAAATTACATACGTGGAATATTTCATGCAGTCTGCTTAAATAGCCTCAGTCATTACATGGTGTATGATAATCAACATGTAGAACAAAGTACCCTTCCGCATTGCATCTTAATGCATATGCAAGATATATGAAGTGCATAGTGCTTACAATGTAAAGTACAAAGTGCCTAGGAATATTTACTCTCCATGCATATCAGCATTGTATAAAGTGCATCGTGCCTGGCCACTTTGATGTTCCACACATTCTATTCGAAAGCCATCTCCTACCTCTCTTTAAAGTATATAATGCCTAACAAAAGAAAGTGCATAGTGCTAGCAGCATACTTTCTCAGTGCATATATAGCATAAATAAAGTGCATAGTGCCTGACAACATTGATATTTGGCTCGTAATCTCGAATGCATCGCAAATAGCGTCATTATTGAATTTATATATACTGTAAGGTACAGAGTGCTTAGCACCATTCATTTTCAGCTCATGATCTAAAGTGCATTTTGCATAGCAGCATTATTGTTTGTCTCGCCAATCTCAACCATGTCTTCAAATTGCATAATCATACAAGGATGGTCGTTAGTTTTCAAGTACATAATACCTTTCCCCTAGATTTGACTTAGGAGTGTTACACATATTTCTGAATGTTTTTAGAACATAGGCTCCTCAGTGGACATTGACTGTTTATCATCTGATAGGTAAGAGTAAACACAGCAACAGTGATACCCAAACCACTTTTCTGTCAAATACATCAATCACACCCATCCCAATCCAAACCATAAAAACAAATTCATTGAATGACTACCAATTAAGGTGAGAAAATAAGAGAAGCTACCACCCAAAACTAGAAAATAACAATCCAAAATGAAATTTAACGTATCCAGTAAGATAAAAATTGTACTGCTTTCTACTTCATGGAGACACACACCCATAAGTACACATCAAAGACCTGCGAATAGTCAACTCAATTCATTGTCTTAAAAAGGTGTAAAGTTCTTCATCGATGTTATGGCCACTAGGGTATTTACTTTCAAAATCTAAAATGCAACAAGTTTTTTTTTGTCGGAGTTTCCTTTCTCTATCGCCTCCCCGTGGTCCACTTTCGATCCTATGGATTCCAAAAAAACAGAAACTTTCCATATTACTCTTATGGCAGTCAGTAAAATGTTTAGCCGTCGGGTCATTTGGATCATTGTGTAGGATAGCCCTCGCATGCTGCTGGATCTGTATCTTTAATTGCGGTGTGGTGCCAATATAGCACTTTCGACAGGCACATGTCAAAACATACACTACATACACTACATAATCAGTTTCACATGTAATCTTGTTCGATATTGTAATGGTATGGCCCACTTTTGGATGTTCAAATTATGCACAATTTTGAGCGAATTTGCAGATGTTACACCTCGTGTATTAAAAAAAACTTTCTTTGTTT
Organism: Ambystoma mexicanum; assembly: GCF_040938575.1. Lineage (NCBI taxonomy): Eukaryota > Metazoa > Chordata > Amphibia > Caudata > Ambystomatidae > Ambystoma > Ambystoma mexicanum. The sequence goes on along the minus strand of NC_090922.1, from coordinate 1,301,209,965 downwards.
TGTGAGCCACATACCCATACTTTTTCCTCTTCGTGTGCCATACAACTGTGTACTAATGTGTCTTTAATCAAACAATTTCTTCTAAAACGGATGTCTGCATTTCTTTTCAGATTCACTGCAAGTTACTTATCTGCCAATAATATCTTGTTCTTATATAAGTTCTTCACTTATTTGTATTTAAACTTGAATAACCACTTATTTTGTTTTCTGCATTTACTTTTGTTCCTTGATGTTGGCTCTAAGGTACTGCTGCCTCTCTTTCATTGTGTTGTGCTGTTTCTGGCGTTACACTATTGTGGGCTTTCCTTACATTGGACACATGCACCCAATACTTTAACCCCTTCACGCTTACTGCTAAGGGTGTGCAGTACACCACCTCATATGGACTGTGGAACCTCGGTGAGTTCAACCTTCTGACAAAGCTGTGAACATACACTAGTTCATCTAGCATTAAAGGCTACTATGGACTATCTTGTGCAGCAGTGGTGGTGTCTGTTTCATTCTCTCTGGTGAATGCGTGGGCAATCTGTTATGTAATGCTTCTTACCGCTCTCACGAGCTGTGTAAGGTACTCTTTGAATTCCTCTCCAAGCATTGTTGCTGTTCTGTGTGTGTCTGACATTCTCCTTACTGGCGACAGTAGCATTTGCATTCACCTACCTGTCACTATCTCATGGGGGGACAAGTGGTGGTCCTTGCTAGTCTGTGTGCGCAATTGAAATAAGTCGAGTGGCAAACAATAGACCCAGTTCTTTTTGAGGGTGTGTCAAAGTTTAGAAAATCTGCTCTTGAGGAGGTCGTTGATTTTCTCATCCATTCCATTTGCTTGCGGGTGGTAAATTGAACGCATCTTATGTTTTATTCCTAATAATGTTGTTACTTCTTTAAAGAGGTAATTTACAAAATGTGTTCTGTTATCGGACCATATGACATTGCATATTCCCCAATGCCGGAACACCTCTCTCACCAAGAATTTCGCTGCACCATTTGTATCTGGGTGGGCGCAGGGCCTTGCTTTCACCCAGCGTGAAAATGGGTAGACCACCACTATAAGGTATCTTGCCCCATTACATCTCTCTCCCATGTCTGCGTAATCAATGTTCAACTCACTAAAAAGGGTCCAATGGGACGGGGCAGTGTACCTCGCAATGTTCTAAGAGTCATCCCTGAGTTGAACGTTTGACATGTGATACATTTAATGGTCATTTTAGTAAGATACTCCTGGAGGTTTGGCACAAACCAATCCTCCTGGACGTCCGCAGCTATGTGCTGCTTCGAAGTGTGGGCTGGAAAGTGCAGATGTTGGAATGTTACCTGCAACAGCTCTACAGGCATCACTACTTTCCCTGTGCTGTCCTGTCTCCATAGATGATCTGTGGAGGACTGGGTGCATCTTCGTTTGGCCCATAGTTCTTGCTCGATGTAATGCTCACCTGATTCCCATGGAGGCGCAGGTCTGGCTTCGAGTGCTGATGCTTCTTCAATGGTGAAGCGCAGGACTCTGAAGATGGACAGGAAGGGCCCTCTACTCTGGCTTCTCCGGCTCGCAGGAATATTCCCCTGTGCGTGAAAAGGGAGTATTACCTACTGACTGAGTTATGCTCAAGCCTCCCACTCTCTTCCAACCCTCCACGATACCCTTCCACGATTCCCCGTGAAGTCTCACCTTAGGGTCAGGAAGGATGAGCTCTTCATCCTGCTTCTGATGCAGGGGCGCGTTGAAACCCAGTTACTTCACTGGATTGAGGATTGATGAGAGTTCAGGTAAGCTTGACTATTCAGGTAAGGCTCTGTAAAAGTTCTGTTGCAAGTTCAAAAGTCCAAGCTTAATAATAATGTTCATTGTCTTTTTGCAGCAAGCGCTAATGCTTATGTCTTTTTTCCCCTTAGGGGGCCGGGGTTCGGAATGCCGGAGATATGGCACCGACCCGAAGTGAAACGTGCAGTTCCAGTTCCAGTAAATGGCAGGTTAGTTCTGGATGAGCGCTCGGGAACTGTCTTTGCATACGCTCATTCAATGTCTTTGTCTTTTTTCCCCATAGGGGCCGGGGTCCGGAAAATGCCTGGAAGCGGCAAGACCCGAAATGAAATGGGAATGACCCAACAGGTAAGTCTTATTCCCTTCCTTCTCTCACCTCTTATTCTTGTCTTTTTCTCTAGGCTCTGGGAAGTGGCTGTGTATCCGGATGATCGCTGCTGAAGATGGAGGAACCTAGGAAAGGTGAGTGAAATGCAGCGCTGCAGCGATCGTAACGAAATGCTTTTAAAAATAATGTCTTCCCTTTCAGGATCGTCGGTGATGTCTCCGTGGTGCAGATTTAGCTGGTAAGGTCTCTTGTCTCCCTTTGCAGGTGACCCAGGATGCTGGCAGGCGTGGCTGAAGTCCAGGTGCAGGAGCTGACATGGTGAGCGTCCAGCTGCGAGGAGCAGAACAACGCGAAGCGTGAGTTGCTGATCGGGTGTGATTTAAATAGCTTTGGAAGAAGTCCCAAGTGTGTATCTTTCCTCCGATCAGGTATGTATCCTTCCACGACCACACCCGGGTGGAAAGTAGTCCCACAGGTAAAGTAGTTCCATTCAGGCCTCAAGAGGGCCTGGATGTGGCAGCATGGTCTGCATCAGGTAAGTGCACATTAAAACACTTGAACACATGTCTAGCTTTATGAGCCTGGCGCCTAAGGCGCCAGGACAGAGGTCCAACATGAGCCTGGCGCCTAAGGCGCCAGGACTGCGTCCAAAGGGCCCCAGCTTGGGCCCGCTGGCACTCCCTTGGGGGAAATGATGCCTGCCTCTGGGGTCGCTGGGTCGGACCTGGCTCCTTGGAGGTAGGCATCATGACAGTACCCCCCCTCAAGGCCCCTCCCAAGGTTCTTCCCTCCGGGGGTTTGGGCTTGTTCGGAAATCTCCGGTGAAACCTTTGTACTAATCGAGGTGCGTGGACATGGTTACTAGGCTCCCACGATCTCTCCTGAGGTCCATATCCCTTCCAGTCAACAAGATAGAAGAGTTTCGACTTTACCACCTTGGAGTCTAAAATGTCTTTAACTTCGAATTCCAATTCCCCTTCAATTTGAACTGGATCTGGAGGCTTGGACAATCGGGTTCATGGTTGTACTGGCTTCAAAAGTGATGCATGAAAAACTGGATGAATACGCATGTTGGACGGTAGATCCAGTTTAAAGCCCACTGGGTTGATTATAGCTTTGATGGGATAAGGTCCTATGAATCTGGGATTGAAGGTTTGCGGGCCCTTGAGGGGTAAATGTTTAGTAGCTAGCCATACCTGGTCTCCTACTTGGTAAGGAGGAGTTTTACTTCGGTGCAAATCAGCGTTTTCTTTATACTTTTTCTTGGCTTGCTGTAAATGAGTTGCAGCTTCTTTGAAGGCTCGGGTTATTGTGGAATGTAGATGATTTACTGCGGGCATTTCCAGGGTCAGAGGTGGATCTAGGTCAGAAGTCCGAGGATGGTGACCATACAAAGTATAAAAGGGGGTTTGTCCGGTTCCAGAATGCACTGAATTGTTGTATGCATATTCTGCGATCCAAAGGATGTCTTTCCAATTTAACTCGGATTGGTGTAACATGCACCGAAGATATTGCTCGAGAGTCTGATTGGTTCTCTCGGTTTGTCCATCGGTCTGGGGGTGGTGGCTGGGGGATAACCGCACATCTATTTGTGCTAGTTGGCAACACTTCTTCCAAAAATGTGAGATAAATTGACTTCCACGATCCGAGACTAATATGGAAGGGAAACCATGTATGCGAACTATATTCTCCAGGAATTCCTTGGCCAAGGTGGAAGCTGAAGGCAAACCCTTTAAAGGAATAAAGTGGGCCATTTTGGAGAATAGGTCCACAATTACAAGGATTGTGTTGTAACCAGCACAAGGAGGCAGATCTGTTATAAAGTCCATTGACAGGGTGTGCCATGGCGCCGGTGGAATATCCAAGGGTTGAAGTAAGCCGGCTGGCCTTTTCTTTTGAGCCTTGTTTTGGGCGCAAATTCCACAAGACAGTACAAAAGACTTTATGTCTTTTCTCCAAGAAGGCCACCAGAAGTGGCGTTTGATTTTTTTCTCCGTTTTAGCGATACCAGGGTGTCCTTCCATTAAAGATTCATGATGATGGGCAATAACAAGTTCTTGCAATTCTTTACTTGGCAGAAACAACCGCTCCTGGAAGTAGGGTAAGTCATCCTTAACGGTGTAATGAGGACCCTTTTGACTCCATTCCAGTAAGGTTGAAGAGTCTAGAAGTTGTTTTACTTGCGTTTGGATATCCTCAATAGTTTGCAATGAAGTTAAGCCTAAGATTCTTTGCTCAGGTATGATGGGCACAGGTTCTAAGCTCGAATTAGGTTCTTCCGTGCCAATCCGGGATAAGGCTACCGCTTTTCCGTTCTTGCAGCCAGGGCGATAGGTAATTACAAAATCAAATTCCGCAAAGAATAGAGCCCATCGGAGTTGTCGTGAAGATTGAGCTTTGGCCGTTTTTAAATACTGTAAGTTTCTGTGGTCCGTAATTACGGTGATGGTGTGTCTTGCCCCGAGAAGGTAGTGACGCCAAGCCTTGAAAGCAGATTTGATGGCCAGTAACTCTTTATCGGTAATTGCGTAGTTGATTTCAGGAGGAGAGAATTTTCTGGACCAAAAGGCCACTGGGTATAGTTGGTTAGTTTTTGGGTCTCTTTGCGACAGGACAGCTCCCATGGCCGAACTGGATGCATCGGTTTCCACTATGTACGGGAGATCTGGGTGCGGGTGCTTCAATACAGGTGCAGAGGTGAATTTGGTTTTCAGGTCCTGGAAGGCTTGTTCGGCCTCAAGAGTCCATTCAAAGTGTTTGTTTTTCTTTAGGAGAGCGGTGATGGGTTGGACTGTTCGGGAAAATTCCGGGATGAATCTTCAATAGAAATTGGCAAAGCCGAGCATGCTCTGAACTCCCTTCACCGAGCTTGGAGATGGCCATTTGAGGATGGCGTCCACCTTTCGCCAGTCCATTCGGACTCCTTGAGGTGTCAGGATGAATCCGAGAAACTCAACCTCTGTGGTATGAAAAACGCATTTTTCGAGTTTTGCAAATAATCTGTGCTGGTGCAGTTTCTCAAGAACTGCCCTAACATGTTTTCTGTGATCAGATTCTGAAGAAGAGTACACCAGGATGTCGTCAATGTAAACAATGACACAGACATCGATAAGTTCCCGAAGAACATCATTCATAAAGTACTGAAAGGCGGCAGGTGCATTGCACAAACCGAAGGGCATCACCTGATATTCGAAGAGCCCAGACTTGGTACGGAATGCAGTCTTCCATTCGTCACCTCCTTTTATGCGCACCAGGTGATAAGCTCCTCGGAGATCTAACTTGGTGTACACACAAGCGTCTTTCACCTGGTCGATAAGCTCAGGGATCAAGGGCAGAGGATAACGATTCTTAATCGTTATTTGATTTAGGGCGCGATAGTCTATACACGTTCTAAGGTCGCCTTCTTTTTTCGGCACGAAGAACAGAGCTGAAGAGACAGGAGACTTGGACGGGCGAATAAAACCATCGGCTAGGTACTGATCTAAATACTGACGCAAATGCAGGTTCTCAGGTTCTGTAAGAGCATAAATCCTACTACAAGGTAGTTGAGCATTGGGTACCAGATCGATTTGGCAATCATAAGACCGATGGGGAGGTAACGTGTTAGCCTGTTCTTTCTGAAAAACGTCTTGGAATTCTTGGTATTCTGACGGTAGCTGTACAGGGGTGGAAGTTACTGAGGCTAGACCCATAGCTGGATTTCTTGGATAAAAAGTTGGTTCACAATCAGGAAAACTTATCTTCTTTGCTCGCCAGTCAATTCTGGGATTATGTGTTTCTAACCAAGGAATTCCAAGAATTACTTGAAATTGTGGGGCCTTGATCACATCAAACACGATTGCTTCCCGATGTCCATCCTGACCCACCAGTGTCACTTCAACTGTGGAATGCGTTACAGGCCCTGAGGCTATTTCGGTTCCATCTACTGTAGTAATGACATCTTGGGTTACTTTCGGGCGGAGAGGAAGCTTAATCCTGGAAGCCAATTCACGGTCTATGTAATTTCCAATAGCTCCACTGTCGATGTATGCTTTTATAGCATGCAACTACTGAGGCTGTTTTGGGTCCACGAGCACCATTGGCATGACAAAATGCGAGGTCAAAGAGTTAGTTTTCAAGCTCGGCAAGCGGACCCCTAGGCGTGCCGGGCTAGGTCGTTTCCCGAATCAGGTGTCACTAATTCGTTATCAGTAGCTCCAACCACCTTCTTAAGTGGTTTAACTGGACAATTTCGAAGAAAGTGACCGGAAGTCCCGCAATACAGACAAAGTTGCATTTGCCGCCTTCTCTCTCGTTCTTTCTGCGTTAATGGTCCTTTAACACCACCGATTTGCATAGGTTCAGATACGTCGGTACTCTTGGAGTTAGCGTGGGTTTTGATCGGTGCTCGGTTTTCATACTTGAACCGATCTGCTTTTCTATTTTGAAGTCTGTGATCAAGTTGAACCACCAAGTCAATGTAGTCTGCGCAGACTTGGGGTGGGTTTACTATCTGAGCTAGAACATCCTTAAGCTCTCCGCGGAGGCCTAGATGAAACAATGTGATCCTTTTGCTTTCTGGCCATCCAGTTTCCACAACCAGTCTGTTAAAGGTGGCTATGTAGGACAGAAGATCCTGATTACCTTGTCGTAAGGATAGCAGTTCGTTATCAAGGGCCTGTCCTTGAGAGTGTCGAGCGAACAATCTTTCCATGCTGGCCTGAAAGCCCTGAAAATTCTGGAGAATGGGATCATCCTGATTTACCAATGGAATAGACCAATCGGCAGCACTGCCACTGAGGTAAGATAGTATAAAGGCTACCTTGGTCTGGTCGTTAGGGAAGGCTCCGGGTCTGCATAGAAAGTGTAAACGACATTAGTTCATAAAGACGGCATATTTCTTGGGATCCCCCGCAAAACGTTCAGGCGGGGCGAAAGGCATGTGTCCAGGTAGATTAATTTGTACCGGGTTACTCAAACCCATTGATGTGGAAATGTCTCCGGAATTAGGTAAAGGAGTGTGCCCTGCCTGGGCCTGTAATAACCTCTTGGCTAGGTCATCTGTTCTTTCCTTGGATAAGATCAGTTCTCTTTTGAGAGCGTTAGTCTCCTGGCGGGCTGAGTGCACCTCTGCCCGTAATTCCCCCAAAAGCTGGGCCAGCTGGTCAGTCTCGGAAGTCTCCATAGCGCCCGGGTGGGAAATTGTGGGTAGGCTTCGCGTTCTGTAACGCTCACCTGATTCCCACGGAGGCGCAGGTCTGGCTTCGAGTGCTGATGCTTCTTCAATGGTGAAGCGCAGGACTCTGAAGACGGACAGGAAGGGCCCTCTACTCTGGCTTCTCCGGCTCGCAGGAATATTCCCCTGTGCGTGAAAAGGGAGTATTACCTACTGACTGAGTTATGCTCAAGCCTCCCACTCTCTTCCAACCCTCCACGATACCCTTCCACGATTCCCCGTGAAGTCTCACCTTAGGGTCAGGAAGGATGAGCTCTCCATCCTGCTTCTGATGCAGGGGCGCGTTGAAACCCAGTTACTTCACTGGATTGAGGATTGATGAGAGTTCAGGTAAGCTTGACTATTCAGGTAAGGCTCTGTAAAAGTTCAGTGGCAAGTTCAAAAGTCCAAGCTTTTTAATATTGTTCATTGTCTTTTTGCAGCAAGCGCTAATGCTTATGTCTTTTTTCCCCTTAGGGGGCCGGGGTTCGGAATGCCGGAGATATGGCACCGACCTGAAGTGAAACGTGCAGTTCCAGTTCCAGTAAATGGCAGGTTAGTTCTGGATGAGCGCTCGGGAACTGTCTTTGCATACGCTCATTCAATGTCTTTGTCTTTTTTCCCCATAGGGGCCGGGGTCCGGAAAATGCCTGGAAGCGGCAAGACCCGAAATGAAATGGGAATGACCCAACAGGTAAGTCTTATTCCCTTCCTTCTCTCACCTCTTATTCTTGTCTTTTTCTCTAGGCTCTGGGAAGTGGCTGTGTATCCGGATGATCGCTGCTGAAGATGGAGGAACCCAGGAAAGGTGAGTGAAATGCAGCGCTGCAGCGATCGTAACAAAATGCTTTTAAAAATAATGTCTTCCCTTTCAGGATCGTCGGTGATGTCTCCGTGGTGCAGATTTAGCTGGTAAGGTCTCTTGTCTCCCTTTGCAGGTGACCCAGGATGCTGACAGGCGTGGCTGAAGTCCAGATGCAGGAGCTGACACGGTGAGCGTCCAGCTGCGAGGAGCAGAACAACACGAAGCGTGAGTTGCTGATCGGGAGTGGTTTAAATAGCTTTGGAAGAAGTCCCAAGTGTTTTTTTCCTCGTCCGATCAGGTATGTATCCTTCCCCGACCACACCCGGGTGGAAAGTAGTCCCACAGGTAAAGTAGTTCCATTCAGGCCTCAAGAGGGCCTGGATGTGGCAGCATGGTCTGCATCAGGTAAGTGCACATTAAAACACTTGAACACATGTCTAGCTTTATGAGCCTGGCGCCTAAGTCGCCAGGACAGAGGTCCAAGATGAGCCTGGCGCCTAAGGCGCCAGGACTGCGTCCAAAGGGCCCCAGCTTGGCCAGCTGGGGGAAATGATGCCTGCCTCTGGGGTCGCTGGGTCGGACCTGGCTCCTTGGAGGTAGGCATCATGATACTCGACAGGCGGCACCTGTCTCCTCAGTTCAATTATTTGTGAGATTGGTAAGGCATTATATCCATCCACTTTGGGCTCCTCTTGTCTACCTTTTAGTATGCATTCAGTGTTCAGTTTTGTTTGGAAATAGGCTGCTTGTTTTGCAGCGGCATCTGCCACCACGTTTCCCAGCAATATTTCATCATTGTTGTTGGTATAAGCCTGGCATTTTACTAGGGCCACTACTGAGGGCTCGGCAAGTGCTTTTTTTTTAGCTTATTTAATAACTCTACATGTTGTACTGGAGACCTGTCTGCCCTACTGAATGCTCTTCTACTCCAGTGGGACAACCCTGAATGTACTGCAGTGGTTACGTAAGCAGAATCTGAGTAAATTGACACTGCACAACTCTTTGCTGCATGTAGAGCCTCAATAAGTGATACCAACTCTGCCGCTTGTGCTGAGTAGTGCATTGGCAGGTGTTTTTGCACCAAATTTCATACTCTTCCTCCGCTAGCCTCACTACTACTGCACCTACATGTTTTTACCCCGTTTCTGGACAGATAGATGCAGATCCATCTACAAAGTACACTTCGCCTTTTCTAGGGCATTTTCGTTAGCTTTGGGAATGTCATCTTCTTCTCCCTCATAAGTTCCACATTCATGGTTCTGCATATCCTCTACCGTGCATGGCTCTGTTAGGAATGTGGCTGGGGTCACCATTTTGCATCGTACTACGTGGACATTTGAGCTTGAGATGATTATCTCATAGGCTGATGCTCTCTGGGTGGTGACTGTAGATTTTGATTGTTCAAGTATGGCAAACAGGGAGTGTTCAACGGACAACTTGACGGAGCATCCCATCAGAATTTTTTTTTTTTTTTTTAAATTTTTTCTAAAAACTTTCTTTATTGGTGTACTTGGCATTTTACATCCGAACATATGGCTTGATTTACAGCGGATGAGGCAAATGATCAAGGCCAGAGCCTGGGTACAGTGCATACAGGAGGGGTAGCTTGCAACAGGAAGGAAGGGTTACTGTAATGATCAGCAGTTCAGGTTAGAGTTCAGTAGAGGCTCGAGACTAGACTGACTGCGAGGTCAGCAGGAGTAGCCTGTGCAGGCAACACATATACAAGATCTAGTTTGAGTGGGCTCCATATGTCTCTTGGGCAGGATTTCCTCCAGATCATTAGCCCACAAAGCATCGCTAAGCTTGGTGAGAATCTTCACGCTCATCCATCGCAGTAAAATACGTTTAGCAAGGAGAAAGCACAGATTTACAAATTTGCTCATACAGCCCATGGTGGGCTAAAAAACATGGAATAAACAATGCATTGGTGAGGGGTTGACACGCTGACTGTCATTTTCCGATATTATCATACACCTTCCAAAAAGGTGTAAGTAATGGGCCGTCCCATATTATGTGGAAATATTTGGCGTTAGCACTGTTGCACTTCAGGCCTGCGCCCATTCCTTCCCTGGAAAACAACCGTATACTGGCTGGCGTGTAATGGTATTGGTGCAGTACTTACAACTGTATACGTTGGAATCTGGAGTTGTAGGACACTTTGCGAGTCTGTGTTCACATGTCTGCCCAAAGATAGTCTGTGATGTCCTCCTGCAGGTCGCTCGCCCATTTAGAGTGAGCATTGAGCAGTGGCACTATAAAGTGGCTCTGCATCCGATGTTACATGGAGGACGTTGGACCTCTGCTTTCACTCATTGTCAGATGTAGCCCAATATCATATCGCACTCTGGTTCCACGTGAAAGCTTATCCCACTGCTTTTGCATGCTTTGCCCAGGCCCGCATACTGCAGTCATGAGCATTTACGGTGCATGAGTGTAGGTATGTCACTTGCCAGCATAAAGTTACCTTGCAAGTACATGGCCCCCAATATATAAATAGCTAACACCCAAAAGTGCCTAGAGCACACCTATTTCAGAAAATTGTTGATGGTTTAGGATAATTAGTGGGGCGCAGGGGAGAAAACCAACCCTGACACTGGGCTGTATCAAACAATGTGAAAACAGCAGGTGTCCACAATCTTGTGGAGCACTCCTGTCCCCAGCACACCCTGTATTTATTGTAAATACAAACTATTTCTAATGTATTAGAAAAACAATTTATCAAACAAAAATTCATCTAGGTAGTTCTTTATATAAAAAGGATGTAGAAGTATACATGTGTTCATTCACCATAATGAGTTCAAACTGTTACACTCTCCTCATAGTTTGATATTTTCAATTAGTACACCTTAGATCAATTTTTTTTTTTTTTTAAAGTTTTTATTAGAACCAAACAACCAACAACCAGCATTCAGTAAAGCTTATGACGTTTCATTTAAACACGTTTGACAACCTAAAAACACTACACTCCCAATCCCACCCCCCCCCTATGAGCCTGCGTGTTCCTCACTTTCAGTGTCTGCTCCGTGCGGTTGGGCATCGCTGCCCTCAGATTCAGCTGGATCCGACACTGCTCCAAACAATTCAGCTATCAATAGTTTCCACGCCATGAGGGAACCCATTTCCTCATCCCCAGTATAACGACTAGCCTCTTGCCACACCACCGTTTCAGCCTCCGCCCATTTTTGTAGGTCCCTCCACCAGACTTCCACTCGTGGCCTGTGACACCCCTTCCATCCCATGGCAATCCTTCGTTTCGCAAGTACGTATGCCAAGTCTTTCAATTTCTCTACATGTCTAAGTTTCTTCGCTCTGGGATACCCTCCCAACAAGCAGGCCCAGGCCGAGTCTACCTGGAGCGTGATCCCCTTTGCCGCTAACCTCTGCGCCACTTCGCCCCAGTAGCTTCCAATTACCGGGCACGCCCAGAACATGTGTATCATGTCAGCGCTCTCATCGTCGCACTTAGGGCACGCCTGGCGCCCAACATTTCGGAACTTCGATATTCTGAGAGGGGTCATGTATGCCCTGTGCGTAACATATAGCTGTATTTGTTTAAACCTGGCATTTCTCGACACCTTCTTATGATATCCCAAAGCCCTTTGCCACATCCCATCTTCAATCGGGGCTCCCATTTCTGTTTCCCATTCTAATCTCAAGTGCCCCAAGTCCTTCCCCACCTTGGTCATCATCATCTCATACAGCCTTGAGACCTCGTGCCCACCCTCCGATATATCATATATTACCCCCGCCGTAGCATCAGGTTCCTCCGCTACCGACGTTTCAGGCCACATACTACGAATCTTCTGCACTAGTACATGATAGGTGACATATTGGCCCACGTGTAGTCCCGTCTCCCCCCCGAGTCCTTCAAAGGTCGTGATAGTCCCGTCTCGCCACATGTCTCCTAGCGTGACCAGTCCCACTGATTCCCAGTAGGTCCTAATAATCACTCTCAGCTGCCTGTCCCCCTCCACCAGTGCGACCAACGGTATCTGCAGAACACACGGGAAAGGGTCCCCCATCATCCGACAGGCTCGCCGCCACATGTTCCGCCCCAGCAACAGCATTCTAGGGCGCTCCTTCAATTCCGAGCTAGCCACCCAGATAATTTCCCGCAAATAAAAAGGAGTACAGTTCCTCCCAAATAATTTGTGCTCAGGGGTCACGTCATCTGAGAGCCACTTAGCCACGTATTGCAGTTGGGCCGCAACATAGTAAACCTCAAAATTAGGCAGTTTAATGCCGCCTTTCTCGTAGAAGTTCTGCAACTTCCATAACGCAACTCTATTCCGGGTGCCGTGCCACAAAAAGTCCCTGCACATACCATGCAGCTTAACAAAAAACTTCTTAGGTATCATGTATGGGATATTGTTAAAATAATGCAACAGCCTAGGTAAAACCACCATCTTAAGCATAGCACCTCGGCCCATCATCGCCAGAGGCAACCTCTCCCAGAACCTCATGCATTTCCCGATTTTCCCAATGGCTATTTCCGTGTTGCGCCTATGTTCCTCCTCTACCGTGTGATACACATCTATTCCCAAGTAGCGAAAAGAGCTCACCGCCCACGGGACCTGCAACACCGGCAACCCTTCTGCCTGAATTCCCACATAGCTACCCAGCGGGAACATACTAGATTTCTGGGGGTTCACCGCTATACCGGACAGCCTGGCATACCTCTCCATTACCTCCAGAACATATTGAAGATTTTCCTCCGGGTATTTCAGATATAGTAACATATCATCTGCATACAAGGATATAAGATGTCGTTCCCCTCCCACCTCTATACCGATTGGGTCATATTGTTGCCTAAGATAGATTGCTAAGGGCTCCAGGGCTAAAATATAAAGCATCGGGGACCAGGGACACCCCTGTCTAGTGCCCCTGCCCAGCTGCCACCTTTCGGACACCACCGAACCCGTTCGAACTCTAGCCAGCGGTTCATTGTATAGTATCTTAGCCCATCTGATATAGCCTGGCCCCACTCCATATCCTGCTAGGGCCGCCAGCAACCATGGCCACTTAACCGAGTCGAACGCCTTAACTGCGTCCAGTGCCACAATCGCCATTTCGCCCTCGTTATTGCACCCCCATTCGACCACTCGATGGAGCCGTCTGTGATTGTGGGTGATGTTCCTGCTCGGGACATAGCCCGTCTGGTCTGGGTGAATTAGCTTGCCAATTACTTTTCGCATTCTGTTGGCCAGGACGGCCGTCAGTATCTTACTGTCCTGGTTCAACATCGACAAGGGCCTGTAGGAGCCACAATCGTGTCCCGATTTATTGGGCTTGGGGAGCGGTATTATAATCGCCTCCCTAAGTGATTCTGGCAGCCGTCCCACCTCCAACGCCTCGTTGAGCATTTCCAGCATGGGGGGGAGCACCTCCTCCCCATACACCTTATAGAATTCGCTGGGGAACCCGTCTGCGCCTGGGGCCTTGCTAGTGGGTAACTGCCTTACGACCCCCTTAAGTTCCTCCAAAGTAATCGGTGCATCCAGCTCTTCTCTCTCTTCGTCGCTAACTTGGGGCAGGCCAATATCTTCCAGTACCTCATTTATCTCCTCATTGCTGCCCCCCTCTGCGTCCTCATACAGCACCTTGTAATATTCGGCAAATGCCCTATTAACACCTTCTTGGGTGTCCACCGTGACGCCCTCTGCGTTGGTCACAGTCCGAATCAAAGATCTAGGGGTCTCGCTCTTGTACAACCACGCTAGGAGCCGGCCCGTTTTATCTCCCCCTGCATGCTGCCTCTCTACATACTTTTTGTAATTAAGGTTACAGAGCCTATCCCAGTATTCCGCGCACTGCCGCTGCAATCTGAGCACTACTTCTGTATCAGCCGCGCCCCCTCCCAACTCTCTCTCCAGCTCTATTTCGGCTTTATGCAGGTCAGCTAGAACTCCACCCATCAGTCCCTTCGACTTCGCAATGGCAGCCCCCCGCATCACAACCTTGAAAGCCTCCCATAAAGTACCCGCAGACTTTACGCTCCCAGTATTCACCTCGAAATAGGCAACAATCTCCTCTCTCATGTCCTCTCTGAAAACTGGGTCCTTAAGCGCCTCCGCTCGGAGGCGCCACGTCGGTATTCGCGCCCTGGGGGGGCAATACTGCCACCCCAGGACCAAAGGCGAGTGATCCGATAGGACTCTCGCTTTATAATCTATATGGGTGCTCTCAGTGGCTACGTCTGGAGTGGCAAAGATGTAATCAAGCCTCGTGTGCAGCTGATGCGGGGCCGAGTAGTGCGAGTATTGCCTCTCACCGGGGTGTCTCGTTCTCCAAACGTCTACCAGGCCAAAGTCATCCAGCAGCGCCTGCAATACTTTAGCCGCCGGGTTGGGCCTGTCCGTCCTATCATCCGACCTATCTACCCTAGGGTCCAATACACAATTAAAATCCCCCCCCAGATCATCGCACCGCCCATACACTCACTCAATTTGGTACACAGCTTCCTAAAGTATGCCGCCGTATTTTGGTTAGGGGCATATGTATTAACAATGCACACCTCTTTGTTCTCTATCAGCCCCCTCAACATAACCAACCTCCCGTCCTCGTCCACCTTTTCTTCCATAAGCTTAAATGGAACATGCGGAGCCACCCATACCAAAACCCCCCTTGCATAGGCAGAGTACGATGCACCCACCACAGTTCCTCTCCATTTCCTCCCAACGAGCTCCACTTTCTCCCGCGTCAGGTGCATCTCCTGTAGCAGGGCGACATCTATCTTATGTCGCTTCAAATATAGCATGACCTTATTTTGCTTCAAATAACTGTTGAGCCCTCTCACATTCCAAGTTAATATCTTAAGGTCCCCCATGATTCATCGGTAATTTCCCCTTCCCCCTTCTAGTCAGCCCCTCCTCCCACACCAAACAGACTCCTGGTTTTAATTCTTCCCAAAGGCTCATATTTAAACTTGAACGCCCAAAACTCCCCGTCCCCTCCCTTAACCCAAAAATACCAAACCACTGCACACAACCCCCCTCCTCCTCCCACCCCACCTCACCCCAAAAAGTGCCCAGCTCCATCCCTGGATCTCAGGCTCCCCCGCGTTTGGACCTCCCCTGGAACCCCAGGTCAAGACCCCAGCGGGGTGTCACCACACTATTGGTGACCTAACTAATCTCTAAATGGGGGTGTGCAGAGTAGCTCTGCCAGGCTCTTAATAAAGCAGCAATCACAGTGCTCAGTCTCATCATCTACTGCCTCAGTTTCTACCGGCCTGCCGGGCCACATCACTGACTATAATCTAGTCCCATAGTTCCATGCTGCCCTCAGTGCAGGCGCGCCCGCTGCCGGTTACTTATCTGCGCCATCTCCTCCTTTCGCCTGGACGTCCGATTCCTGCGGGCTTCCTACCATATCAAGCCATCCCATGGCATCATCCGGGGAATCAAAAAATAAAGTTCTGTTTTTATAAAAGACTTTCAATTTCGCCGGGTAAAGCAACATATATTTATGGCCCGCCTCCCGCAATCTCCTCTTGACCACTCCAAAATTCATCCGACTTCGCTGCACCATCAGGGTATAGTCCGGGTAAGCCGTTATGTTCGCCGCTCCTCTCTGGATTGTCCCTCCCTTGCGGAAGTGCTCCAGTATCCTTTCCCTGTCCCGATAGTTTAGGATCTTGGCAATCACTGGCCTAGGCGGGTTACCTGGCGGCGGCTTCCTCATCAGAACTCTGTGTGCCCTCTCGACCGCGAACCCTTGAGACAGCACCCCTCCAGGTATTTCCTGCAGCAACATGGATTCGATGAACTCCGTGGGGTTGTGCCCTTCTGCACCCTCAGGTATACCCACAATGCGAATGTTATTTCTCCGGGCGCGTCCTTCTGCTTCCTCCGCCCTGCTCTCCAAATTACCCACCCGCTGCACCAGGGCGTGTAGTTCAGACTTGTGCGATGCACAATCCGCTGTGTTTGGGCCCACCTCATTCTCTAGGCTATCCGTACGTTCCGCCAGGGCCCGGACGTCCTGCCGCAGAAGGTTCACCTCTTCCTGCACCTCTCCTACCTTGCGGTCCAATGCTGTCTTCAGTTCAGTCACAGCCAGTTCCAGCTTCGTCTCCCAGGCCAACTTAAGGTCCGCGATCGCAGCCAGGACCTCCTGGTTCGCACTCGTGCCCGCGATGCCACACACGGGGGGCTTGTCTTTACCCCTGGCCCCCTCAGGACCCGGCGGGGTCCTGGCATATTCATCCAGCGTAGGCTGCTTCGCCTTTGTTCTTGGAGGCTTATTTGACATGGCGCTGCCACTAAAAGACATAGGCAGCCTTGCCACTTGTGGACCACAGTTCCAACAGGTGTAACTCGCTACAGTTTCACGTGTTTTAGGGGGGGCACCTTAGAGAAATTCCGGGCTCCGCTCCCAATCACAGCAGAGGGTTATGCGCTCCTGCTTGATCGCAAGAGCCCCCTCTGCCGTTCCTTTATGCTTCCCCGAGGGTGTCCCTTAGCCCGTGTTTATGCCCCTGATGGGTAACTGTCCCGCTTGTGTGCCCCCGTGTCGAGCGTCAGGCCACCCACATGGGCCCCGCCACCACCATTCCGTCCAGGGGTCCGCCCCATACACGGTGCACCCTACAGTTGACTCATAGCCCTCTGGCTATGTGAGTGGGCTGCACATTCAATAGGCACTTCGTGGTGCCCCCAGGGTCCACCCCAGCGGATAGCCCATGTGTGTGCCAAGAGGTATTGCGGCACAGGGCAAAATGGTGTCAATTGGCTGCTTCCACCTTGCTTGTGCGGGCGTTCAGTGCACAATTGCCATCCCGCTGTAGTCTTATCCCCGCTCCAAAGACCGGGCGCCTCTTCGAGGCTTTTCAATGTGTTTTTTTTTTTTTTTTAACTTTTTTTTTTTTATTTTTTTTTATTAATGTCACAGGAGACCGGGGCGCAGTACTCTGAGGCTTCTCACCCAGTTTGTTGCCCCTGAAGTGTCACGGGAGACCGGGGCGCCTCTTTAAGGATTCTTGCACTCCGCTCTCTCAGAAGTGTCCCAGGAGAATAGCGAGCGGGCGCCTCGGTCTCGGCTCCAGCCCTTGGCAGTCCTCTCGGGGCCGCCTCTCCTCCTCGCACTCCAGTAGCCGCGGGCCTCTCCTCCTCGCACTCCAGTAGCCGCGGGGGCTCCTGCCGTCGGGCCGCGGGGATCGCTTTGTTCTCCCGGCTCCCGCGCGGTCCTAGCGCCCGCAGCCTCTCCGTGTCTCTCTGCTCGCGGGGGTGTTCCTCGCTGTCCCAGGCAACGGGCAGCACCCAGCACACTCCGGCGACAGTCCAGGGCTCCCTCACAGCTCCACAGGCACTACAGTCCGTCTCACGGACACGCCGCCGACGCTTCGGCGGTGACTTCTTCTCCGCCACGGCGGGCCGCCATCTTGTGTTTCTCGTCCCCCGTGTCCACCATACTCCGCGCGCCTCCGGCAGCTTCCTCCTAGTGTCATGCCCGCTCACCACGAGCACCGAGTGATCCCAGCATGTTCACGGGCAAATACCAATGTTTCTGTGTCCGCCAGTCCAGTGCAACTGCACTTTATTCCAGGATCATTGTAGGATCGCCACGAGCCCGACAAGAAGCACGTCCGCTCACATGGCTTCGTAGCCACGCCCCCGCATCCCATCAGAATTGTTGTGCTTTTCTCAATGGCGAGGGTAGGAGCTGCAAGAGCTTGTACGCAGGCAAAATGCCCCAACATTACTGAGTTAAGTGTGCCAGTGTAATAAGCCAGTGGCTTTTGGCCCAAGGATGTTTTTTGTCTCAACACTGCTGTCATTAATTTGCCGTTTGAATGTGAGAACAGGTAGCATTCCCATTCAAAGTCTAGTGTGGCCAAGACGGGAGCTGTAGATATTAGTTCCTTTAGGGTTGTGAAGGCTGTGTGCATTTCGGGGGACCATGTAATGGGTGTTTTGTTTTCCATGACTTCTTTTAACCCTTGAAATAGGGTTCGGGAGTATGCAGCATAGTCCAGGATCCATGCCCTACAGTAGTTGCAAATGCAGAGAAATGTCTACATATCCTTCATTGTATGGGGTCAGGCTTCAGCGTGCACTTGTCTGCCCTGTCTGGTATTATTCTTTTACCAATTTTTGAGATCAGTTGGCCCAAATAAAGGACCTCTGTTGAACAGTAGTGCAGTTTGTTTTTGTGTACTTTATACCCCTATTGGGGCAACAATCTGAGCAGGGCAATGGAGTCCTTACGGCATGCTTCTTCCCCCTCACTGCATACCAGTAAATCATCAACGTACTGAATGATGGTGCTTTGAACACCAATATTGCTGAGGTCTTCGTGCAATATTCTGTTGAAAATGCTTGGGCTCTCGCAGTACCCCTGGGGCAGCCTACAGTGTTCATATCTCCTTCCCCCTATTGTGAAGGCGGTGAGGTATTGGCATTCTGGATCGAGGAGCACTGAGAAAAAGGCATTTTTCAAGTCCACCATTGTGAAATGGGTCGCTTGTTTGGGGATACTACACAAGATGGACACCGGGTTTGGTACAAGAGGGAACTCTTTTTAAACAATTTCAGTAAGGGGGTGGAGGTGCTGGATCAGACACCATGATCCCCTGTCGCTTTTTTGATCGGATAAATGGCTGTATTGCATACGGAGTTAGAGGGGACAATGATGCCTTGCTGTAATAGCGCGTGTATTGTAATTTGTTTATACCTTCTTCCGCTTTTCTGGAAAAAGGGTATTGTCTCACCCTGGGCAAGATGGCACTTGGTTTCAATTTTATCTTTATATGGGTCACTTCTCTTAGTAATCCTACATCATGCTGGTTCGTGGTCCACAAATATGGTGGCACATGCTGCAGGTTCGCATTGCAAAAAGAATGCAGTGCACTGAAAAGGCTGGTTGGGCGCATCTGCAGGCAGTACAGGGGATGTCTGAGCATATTGTACCCTGGTATAGATCTGCTGTCTAGTTGCCCATCTGGTTCATATGGGCCTATGGGCAGGCTATACGGGCTACCCGAGTGTGGGTGCTCATATTGTGGTTCATTGCTGCATCTCTAGTTATTCTGATAATTGGCCACAGGCCGAATTCGGCATTCTCTTGCAAAATGGCCCCACCTCCCGCACAACCAACAGGGCCCAAGTCCACCCCCCCTTTGTCCTTGCCCTCTGTAGCCCCCTTCCCCTCCTCTTTGTCCCCGGTTCCCACCTCTCCCTCTTGTAGGCCTTCCTTGCCATTGGGGTCCCATGTTTTGCTGATCTCCACCCCACTGTTCCTGCCCATTGCTGCCCATGCTGCAGCCACCCTAGCTTGCATGGCCACTGACACTCCCCCTTATTCTCCCTGCTGTTCTGGGGCGGCACTGTAGTTACTGCTGTGACCTTCACTAACTTACTCTGCACAAGTTTTGCTTCTTCCGCTAATCTCCTCTGAGCTGTTTCTTTTTCTCTTTCTATGATCCGCCTGCAATGTTGTACTGTAATACTCTGAATCTCTGGTGACCCTATGGCTTCTATCCCAGCTACTTTATCAAGGGCCTTCTGTACTTCTTTCGGGAGGCCTTTTTTGATGATAAAGTAAAATAGGGAGGTGGATTGGTCCCAAGCCGTGCCTGTCTCCGCCCGCCACATCTCCTTCACCTAAAGAATGAACTGAGCAGTATCTTCCTCATCCCCCTTAGTGCATTGCATGATAGAGTGTATATCGGGGGTATCAGGGAACGTTCTCCGCAGTGCATCCCAAACCTGTGCACGGACATTATTAAAGGATGCCACATCATGTGTATCATTCCCTGTGGTTACTCCTGGGAATCCTGTCTTCACCCACACTGAGTCTGCTTGATATCCCACTGCAAATACTAACAAACTTTGTATGTCCCCTATGCAATATTCTTTCCATAGGCATAAATCCATTTTCCTGTGCCTGCTGTGAGCAGGGGTGGGGGGACTTGACCCATAATTGCCCATGGAACATAATGAGGCTGCCCTGCTCCTTTGTGGATAAGGTGCATTTGTCATTTTGATTTCACCTTTCCCCTACTTACCTTTCCTCATTTCTTTTTTGCTAAGGCCCTTTTCTCTATTCTGTTTCAGAGCGTGTGTTCCCATCCCTCTTCCTCCTCTGTCACTTGCGGGTATACCCATTGCACTTCTTGTATTCCCCCCACAACCCCTTCATTAGATTCATCAAAATTGTTCCAGCATTCTTTGTACCTTACTCAAGCTACTGTGTCATATTCCACGATTTCTGTTTTCTCTTCTCTCTCTACATGTACTGCCCGTATGGGTGCACTATCCACCCTAAAGAGGAACTCCTCTGATTTCCATTCATCTTCTGGGAGGAGAGAGGAACTTTTTAAGGGTGGTGGTGGCCCTCATCCAGACTGCTGGGTCGTTTCACAGATTGCTCTTAACCGGGCCAGTTTTGTCTGGGTGGACACTAGTGCTACTTCAAGGTCTCTGTTGGATGATCCCTGGGGGGCGGCCATGGGTGTTAGATTGGAGGGGACATACAGGGGTGGAGGGCCCGTGCCAGGTGTTGCTTCCCCCGGGCACCTAGGCTGTGTCTGAGTATCCCCCTGCTGGTCTCGTTAGTGGGTGATACAGTTTTGTTTGGGTTCATCGCTCTTATTCCCTTCTTTTTCCTTGTTCCTCCTCACCTCTATTGCTCCCTCTCCTATCTTTCCCATGCTATGCTCAACAGGGGATTCCTCGAACATCTTCCACAAGTCTAACACCTCTCGTCTGCTCTGGAGTTGCTTCCCCCTATATTTCGATAAGTTGCTATGTGGTCCAGTATTCCCTTATCAAAAGACCCTTCTTCCGGCCAGGCATGGGGCGATCCCCCACCTTTGTTTCAGCTACCCATTGGCTATGATACTTCTTTATTCGGTTACTATACAAGGGGAGGTGTTTACAAATGTGCAAGAGTGGGGTATCGATCCCCATGTTTACCAACGGGCCTCTCTTTTTCGGCCCTTCTTCACTGTTACCTCTCACTCTTAACTGCTGATCCAGTAACAATCTAATATTTTTCTGATCTTTACAACATTACTTACACATTTTCAAGACAATCACAATAAACATGAACCATTGAACATTTTACACGACAAAACCGACAAGTGAACTAACAACATGAAACAAGAAACATAAATCTTAACACCTTCCCTTTACCCCAACACTTTCCCTTTGTCTAGGACATCATCCCTGCTTCACTTACCCTACCATTCACATCACCTCGCCCCCACTGGGCCTACCTCCACAATTTTAAAAACACTAAAATAATAAGCTAAAATAACAAACTAAAATAAAAACCATACTTGTTCCTGAGCCCACTAATTACATGGGGCTCCTACTTTTTTCTCTTCTTCACTTACTATCCACACTGGTCGAGATGCGGCACCGCCTTCTACCGGCTTCCCTTTCAGAGCTAGGTTCCCGTTTCTTCCCCTATTTTTCACCTTGTTCTTCCATATATATATAAAAAGGGCCATAAAAAGAAGTGCTTATTGTCCTGCACTCATTCATACTCAATTCATGCGTGTTCCGTTCCCTTATTATGCTCCATAAAAAATCTTCCTACTTCCCCTCATTCGTTTTCTCTTGCAATTAATACCCACGTGTCTGTGTTCTTCCAAGAGCCTCCACTCACGGTCTATCCACAACGTCTGGGCCTCCCCGTCGTGGCTAGGCTCGGCTCCCGCGAGCAGTTGGGCATTCGCAAAGCCGGGACCCACAAAACCTGCTCCGCTGCATACACGTTTTGTTTGGGGACTGGTCAGCCGTAGGTGGGAGCGGCCCTTACGGGGAAGCCCTGGATCTCACCTGAAGTACGGGGGTATTTCGAGGAATATCACGCAAGAGGGTTCACCAAATTAAACTTGTCCCCAGCACTACACGAATACCTGAAACCAAATAAATGGAAACACCCCGCTAGGGACTGAGACTAGGAGAATAATTGCAAGTGACATTAATTTATATGAGATAAATGCAAGCAGAGAACTCTGCTGCCGGAGAGTGCTCTGCCAAACAATAGACAGGCAGCACCATATGAACCAAAATAACGTCATGAGTGATGCAATAACATACAGTACAAAATAGCAGTTTCAATTGGTCGGCCCCCATAGCACAGTATGTGCCATAGGTGATGTCAGGCTGCGATTGGTTGCTGTGGTCAAGTCGATCAGGGAGCACGTGGGCCAGCTGGGCTCATCCCCGCAGTGAAGGTCTGTGCAGTTCAAAAAGAGTTACATAGCTAACTGATCTAAGCTAAACAATAGCTAAACAATAACATTGGTTCAGAGTGAATAACGGAAGACATAAAAATTTGGATATGAATGGGGCTTTTTAGGGCCCATTAGCAGATACCCCAGCATTCCTACCCCTGCACACGGAGGGTCATAAAATACAGTGTCCCGACCCGCGCATCTACTCTGTGGGTGTTTGATCCTCCTGATGCCTCATGATACGGATAGACATGTGTTATGTTTAGGGAGGATATAAGGGTGTCTGGCATTAGGGCGATGGTGTGTGTCCCCATATGGTTACCGAAAGGGGTTAGATGTGTATCTGCATCAAACGATCAGAGGGTCTTGGGCTCAGTGGACTGAGGCCTGGCGGGGTGGAGGTTAGGGGTGAATGGGCAGGTTTGTGGAGATGAATGGGCATACGAGCTGGGACCTGCTGCAGTCGCACACAGCACAATGAGCTCATCTGTTCTGGAATGATACTAGAGGTATTCATGGGCCATTTTGAACTGAACCATGCCTGGCAGCACCAACCATTCAGTGAAAACAAAATTGTTTATTGGGACTGCTACATCGATGATGTACTTGTGATATGGAAATATGGGTGTAGAGGAGCACTCCTGTTTCAATCTAGTTTGCGTTAAATGCTCAAGGAAGTTATACAATTACTAAATACAAACTCAGGTGCTAACAGAGACTGATTCTGGGCTACAGAATCCAATCTGAACAGGCAAAATAAACAGGGTCACTCTACACCAGAGTGACCTATTCTCCGTGCACACTCTTGTGCATGCAACTGTTAAAATGGCGCCCATGGAATAGGAGTAATAAGTCACCTCATCTAGTTCCCCAACAAAACTGTTACCATAACAACCAAAGGGAATGGGAACGCGGCACACATACGGAAACATCAAGCGGCGGACGCCGGAGTAGGAGAGAAGTAAAACGAGACGAGCGAAAGATCGGTGAGTGGTCTGATTCAACACATACGGCGATCCCGGTACAGCAACGGAAATGCGCACGACACTGGAACTCTAGAACGAAGGTGAGCGCATGATTTAAATGCGCATTAACATCTACTCTTCCAGAAAATGTTATCAATCAGGGTTATGACACTGGGACCCAGCACTTCTTCTCAAGCGACTGATCCCGGTGCATAACCCGCATCAAAACGCCCCAGAAAAAAAGACTGTATGGAGTGAAAACAATCTCCTATTGTTTTCTCAACAGATCTAACAAAGAGACTGTTCGTTGCACGCCAAAGAAAAACAAATCATTAAAAATCTACCGGCCAAGTGTGGAAGGTGTTTGGAAGAACACTGGATTTTTGTATCAGTGAAACTGAAGGTCAGAGGTACTTTCGATCTACATTTTTGAGAAACACGTAATGAGTATTCTGAAACACTGAGTGAACAATGATACTTACTAGAACCTTTTTCTGCTTAAATTACAGAAATTGATTTATTGGAACTTGTGAATAAGTCGCACTTGATGAAGGGCTAGAAGAGCCCGAAACGCGTTGTGCATTAAAAATCAACACAAAGGCAATCAAATTGAAAGAAACGAAGCCACACATTTGGACTACCCCATCTGTAAAAGACAGGGAATAGGAAATTGTGGACTAATTATGTTAATTTGAGTGGCTAACCTTACCGTCACATTTTGTATGCATGTGTAAAGAATCACACTGGGAAAATTTAATCCCTTTAGAGTATATTTTGTGTTTATGTAAGCAATGAATTTATGTACACAACAATCTGCAATGCTAAATTAATTGCGAGTAAGATATAAATTCCATTTTTGGTAATTCACTTTATTTTGTAATATTAAAAAAAACTAATACAAAAAGTCCCGACTATTGAAGAGTACATCACAATTGAAAAGTAAGTTTTGATTTGCATGGTTACATGCACAAGAGTGTGCACGGAGAATAGGTCACTCTGGTGTAGAGTGACCCTGTTTATTTTGTACTTGTGATATGGAACAGGAACAAATCGAGTCTCAACAAATACATTGCCTATCTCAATGACAATAAGTACAACATCAAATTTGCAGAAAAAATCAGCTCTGAAGCAATAGAATTTTTAGACTTATAGACTATACACAGATGGAGAAAAGATACTCACAGATCTCTATATTAAACCAACAGCAGTCAATAATAAGTTGTATGCACAGATTCGGCGAGATACTCAGAGTCAAACGAAACTGCAGCCTGGACACAAAATATCAAAAACATCTAATTGAGCTTAAAGACAATTTTCTACAGAGAGGATACAAAGAAGATTCTTTAAATCATGCAATAAAGAAAGCAGAAAAGGTGTCAAGAACTAGCCTTTTAACTGAAAAACAAAAAAACTGGAAAGAAAGATGTCAAAACACATTTCATTACAACGTTTAGTAGTGAAACCAACAGCATGAAGAAAATGTTAAACAGACATTGGAACATCCTACAAACAGATGATACACTAAACACCATTATTGAAGAGAAACCCACAATGGTTTTCAGAAAAGCACCAACCTTAAAGAAAAAATTAAGCCATAGTCACCTAAGGAATCCAACTAAAAATAACCTCAGTGAATTTTTGAAAGAGCCGGCACCAACGGGATCATATAAATGCAGTAAGTGCACTATCTGCTCTCAAATGGTACTAAACAAATTAAGTTACCAAATCGGAAAATGCAAGATATTAAACAATTCATCAATTGCAGAAGCAAATACGTGATCTATGTAATACAATGCATTTGTAAAAAGAAATATATTGGCAGCACAATAAGAGAGCTCAAGACACGTATACTGGAACACTTTAGAGCAATCAAAAATGGAGATATCAGGTACCCGATGGCTATTCATATCACCAAAGAACACAGTCAATCAGACATAAGGGACATTCAATTCTTTGGTATGGAAAAAATTGATCAACCAGAAAGAGGAGGTGATAGAGAACTTTTACTACGGAGAATGAAATCAAAATGGATCTGCATTCTGGACACATGCCGTACTGGACTCAACACGGAACCTGAGATGGCATACTGGCTTTGAGAATGAACTTGAATTACTGCACCATATATTTTGGATATTTTGTATTTTCTTAAATGTGAAAAATTATCTTTCCGTTTTCTCCTCTCTTAATTCCACTTACCTCTTCCCATAAGCTAAATATAGGTTTGTGTCAATCTACATGTTAATTTTGAGACAATATAAGTATTGGCAGTTACAAAAATAATTAAGTTGTCACAAATATTTGGATGTAAAGAATCTTTAAGCCTATGCTCAGAAATTACAAACATAGCCATATTAATGAATTTTTAATTTTTCATAAATATCAAAACCCTGCATGTAAATTTGTCCTAGTTAAGATTAAGCTTTTTTTTGGGAAAAAATTATCGCCATTTTAAAATGGCCGCCATCGCTTTTGACGCACTTCACGTCGTCATGAAAACAAATCTTGTGGTGCCAAAATACCCAGCACTTTAAACTCAATTCATGCATACCAATCGAATATTAAATGTTAGTTAATGTTAGTTTACTATTATGTCCCAAACTTTATTTTCATTTTCTTACTTATGTTGAGTAAACATACAGCCTCAGTGAAAGATTTTCCATTCCAAAATGGCCACCACACGTTTTTTCACGCGTGACGTCATCGCGGCACGCAAACGTGATGACATCATCGCGCGCCGCACATCGCGGCGTATAAATAGAAAGAAACAAGATGGCCAGACACATCCTGGATCAAGGATGAATCGAGGCAATCGTACCTTGCTGAGAGAAATACTCTAACTCAAACATAAGGTAACATTGAAACTATTCCTTTATCCTTTCCATATCAGATTTAAAACCTTTTATTATTATACCTTCTTAATTTGTTTATCAATTGTCAATTCAGCCATGCCTATGTGCAATATGTTAAACTGTATATCTATCTAAACTAAAAGTGACACATATAGGTAGCTTCTTTCCAGCCATGCCTATGTGCAATATGTCAAACTATATGTGCATTCAATCATAGTTACTAATACAGGTAGCTTTAAAAACTACTTGCACAGAATAGAATATATTTTTTTCTATACATAAAGGAATTGAAATTTGGAACAGAACCCAGTAAATCAATCCTAAAAGCTTTGCGCACCTATTTTTCAGATTTTAGAAGAACAAATTGAAATATACCTGTAAAAGTGAATGTAAAGGGCAAAAAATATAAAATTAACAAAATCAATCAAGAGAACAAAAACAAGAACAAGGGTGAGTGTATGTCCTCTTCCATACAGATATGATCAATGTGGTTTTCTTTTCCTTTTTGTGTTAATGCAAACAAAAATAGAGAATACTCCATAAATATGTGCATAGGAAAAACACCTTTTTTATTTTTTATTCTTTATTTATTCTTTGTTAAAGCTATGCGGGAAACACGTGTTGGGAGATAAACTAATGCCGTAAGGATGGAACTAAAGATTTGAATGTATGGATTAAATGCATGGAGTAATAAAAAAAAATATGAAATAAACAAATCAAATTATTCTGAAAAACCGACTGTAATTCTTTTCTGGGGATCGCATATCTTAGGAGTACCAACTATACTATTTGCTAAGTTGCAACAATGAATGGCTGGACTTCTGTGAGAACGGGACTTGTGACGAGCTGGCAGTAGGCGGAGGTGGCCTGAGCTGCCTAGGAGAGGCGCTGGGCAGGGGAGAGACAGTGTTTAGAGGTCTTTTTTGGGCCTAACAGAAAATGTCATCAGGGTTGGCACAAAATGAAGTTTCTAAGCAGATACAGACTTAGTTATTAGTTTGCCCACTGCTGTTTGTTAGTGCGAATAATAGACAGGGTAGGCGGAGGCGTCTTACCCATTTAGCATACACTAGATTTTATTCAGTGTAGGAATGGTGAGGGGGCGCAAGACCACATCTCTCCCAACAGGATGTTAACAAAATTTCTTTAAAGATAAAACTACAAATAAAAACTATGAAATTAAACACATTATCAAAACAGAAGGACAAAATGGGGGAAGCAGATACACACTTTTTCCACTGTGAGATACTAAGTAGAAGAAACATATGCGATAAAGACCGATATTGTATAACATACATGTACAAAATACATATCAAGCAAAGGATAGAGCCATTCGAAACCGTCTGCCAATACAAGGTACTGGCAATGATGCAACAGCATAGGGTTTTATTCATGACACACAGTTCCCTGTGTAAAATAAAGTAAAGGAAACACTCTAACAAAGGATATCTGTCCCTCACACTTAAACATATAACAAATAAACAAGGAAATACATGGCAGTTCAAAATAATAATGGCTGAACTCATAAAGTAACCAAAGTCTCGCTTCAGAACCTGGGCGGAATCTGCTTCCCCTGGTTTAAAACGTGATTCTGCTCAACAGTTAATGAAAAGAACACAAGGAAATCATGCTTAGCAACAACGTTTCAATATAGTCTGATGTAACTGCAACTTGTCAACTGAAAATTCTTGGACATAGATTATGAGATTCTTCTTCTTCTTGGAACAGGTACTTAGTTCCTCAATAGCAACAATGTTTATATTTGTCAGGAAGATTTGCCACTTTAACAACTCCGGAAAATATAACTTCTTTACCACAGTCTTGCTTCGCTCTTCCTCCAGTATTATCATCAAAATGTGGAATTTCTCTACCTAAGATCATTGGGGTAGGAAGATTGGGTATTACTGCCACTAATACTGATATGGGTGTTCCTAGAATAGTGATCTCAATTTAAGTTTAGGGGTGCAGTTTTGTCTGTCTGTTCATGGACACAACTGGTAATTTTTTTACCTATACTTTCCTAAAGTGGTGGAAGAATATTGGCTTGTACTGCATAGCCTTTGCTCCCTATTTCCAACTGAGCACAGAAGGGTTTCCCTTGTAGCAATAGAATAATTTGAATTTCTAATAAGGGAACAAGGCAGGGTACCTGTGTTCTATATTTTGCCTAAGGTGCATAAGAGATTGGTAGACCCTCCCGGACGTACCATAGTCTCTGGGGTCAATTCCATTTTAGAACCATTGTCTAAGTTCGCAGATTTTTATCTGCGCCCATTTGTGATGAAAATGCAGAGTTATTTGAGGGATACTACCGATGCCATCAATAAAATAGAGAACATAGATTTTGTTCAAGGCAACTCTTTATTGATAGGTTTGGATATTCAATCCCTCTATACTATGATACCACAAAGGGCGACATTAGAGGTTGTTGAAGAAATTTTGCTGGGCAGAGAGGATGGACACCCTGTGAGCAGTGCCTTTATTTTGTGGTGTACTGAGTTTGCCCTTACCCAAAACTTTTTCCAGTTCCAAGGAACTTTTTTCCAACAGATAGAGGGCACTGCCATGGGTGCGGCCATGGCCCCTAATTTAGCCAACCTCTATGTTGAATATTTTGAAAAAATTGTGATATACCCAGCCAC
Organism: Ambystoma mexicanum; assembly: GCF_040938575.1. Classification (NCBI taxonomy): domain Eukaryota; kingdom Metazoa; phylum Chordata; class Amphibia; order Caudata; family Ambystomatidae; genus Ambystoma; species Ambystoma mexicanum. The sequence continues at coordinate 1,301,181,232 of NC_090922.1, read as the reverse complement.
TAATCCTTATATCCATCAGTTGAGGAAGTGGCTGAGGTATATAGACAATATACTCATTGTATGGTACGAGAGAAGAAGCTGAGTGCTTTATGACCTGGTTGAACCAACAGAATCTTTTTCTGAAATTTACGGGATCCATATGTGATTTTGAGAATCATTTTCTGGATATGACCATCTTTCATGAGAATGGAGTGTTAAAAGTGAAGCCCTACACAAAGACTACTGACAAGAATTCTCTTCTGCACTTTAACAGCCATCATGCTAAGCATTTGAAAAACAACTTACCTTTTGGGCAGTTTTTTAAGGTTAAAAAGGAATAGTAGTCTAAAAGAGGATTTCCGTCTAAGTGCGGACGCACTTACTCAGAAACTGCGAAACAAAGGCTATCCACTTAGAGTGATTAAGACTGCTTCAAAAAGAGCATACAATAATAATCGGGAGGCTCTTTTGGAGAAAAATGTGAAAATAAAGAGAAAGATTGGTACTGTTTTTGTTAATACTTTTTCAAATTTATCGTACAAAATTAAATCTATTGTGATGAAAACTTGGAAAAAGGTATACAGAGGAAAAGATGCCTTGCCCCCTTTGGTGGCCTTTAGAAAAAGTCAAAACCTAAGGAACATTTTGATCAGGAATGATGTAACTGAGAAAAGTACACCACTGGTGAGACAAACCAGGTTATGGGGTTTACCGGAAATAAAAGGGCATTTTCCTTGCGGTAAATGTAGTATGTGTGCCCAAACTAAAGAGATTAGATATATACAAATTTTACCTAATCTGAAATGGGTGTGTAATGAAATGACCAACTGTAACACATCCAATGTTGTGTATTTAATCACATGCCCCTGTGGCCTATATTATGTAGGCAAGACTAACAGACAATGTAAAGTCCGTATGGTGGAACATAGGAGCTGCATCAGAAATCAAGTGATTGCAGCTACTTTAGTGAAACATTTTCTTGATATGAAACATGGCTGCAATGACTTTACGTGGTTTATTTTGAAAAAGATGCATGGCCATAGGAAAGCCGAGACAGACCAGAAATTATTGAACCTGGAACAAAAAATTATTTTTAAGTTGCAAAGTAATGTTCTGGGGCTCAATGAGAGTATTGATTGGCATCTGGTCAGCCAAATATAAATGTTTTCTGCTATCTGACTATTGTTTGCAATTTTGGCTGTGTTTTGAATTTTTTTGAATTTTCCTTATTTTGTGCCATCTGTATTTGCAAAAATGTGCATATGTCTGTTGCTTGATTTTTGCAATGCTGTGTCGATTTCTTTTGAATGGTTTTGTGCCCCCCAGTGCACTTTCTTCTCAACACTGCTTCCCCTTGTTGTTGGGTGGTTTGATGCAAAGATGGCCGCTAGTTTTTTCTTACCGGCTAGTACCTAACTGAAGAGTGTAGTCCTTCCTTAGTGTTCACTAGGAAGTTTGCATGTAAAAGATGGCCGCTGTATTTTCTTGCCGGCTAGTATTTAATCGAAAAGTATAATCCTTTCTTAGTGTTTACTAGGAAGTGGTGAGCGTTTTGCTGCACTTGGTGAAAACACATGCTGGTGCTACACGGTCTTCTTTCAAACCCCGCGAGTCATTAGGGAGGAGTTTGTTTCTCCTAATCTAGAGGTGAGCATGTTGTTCTTGAACTTTAGTAGCTACATTACTTTTAGTGATGTTGGTGGCTATTATCCCTTTTCCGCAGTTTTTTACTTACTGAACGTTGAGGTGTTGTGTACTATCTCCCACTACTTGGTCACGTTCAGCATGTTTTTACACATTTAATGGCCGTGAAGTCCGCTGGTGTATGACACTATTGTTTGGAAGCATGAGCTCTAATGCACGACCTAGGCTGGGCTTGAAATGGTTTCTTTTCTTCCCTTTTTTCACACATTTGGGAGCCGTGGTGTATCGGTGCATTTTAATGCTCTTTGAGATGGTTGATGACCGCCCTTCTTATATTACAGATTGGTTCTGCGTCCTCTTTTGTAATCATCTGCAGACTTGGTTGTCATTACAAGGGATTTCCTCCCCTTGCCCCACGTTGTGGGTGGCTTCACTTGCGTGAAGGTAATTTTTATTTAATATATCCTGAACAATTCACGACTGTTGTCCTGTAATGATCTGTGGCTCATTGGTAGTGTGATGTGTCCTTTCTAGGTGTGACGATATTTTCGGCGGATTGAGATGCCTTTTGAAGTATCTTGGTTTTAAAATGAAGAAAAATTAGCCTATCTGTCATTTACAGACGTGCGTTGAAGATTCACCACATTAAGGTAAATCTAATTGGTTTAATTTCTAAACCTTTTTGTGGAATTATTCTCTTGACTGAGTCAACTCCACTTTTACATTTGGTAATACCCCCTCCCCTGGGGATCTGATCAGTTTCCTCTGTTTCCCTTCTTTGCAGGCTGGTTGCCTGAAACTACCCATTCAACACGGTGTTGAGAAGAATAGTGGATGTTTTAAAGGTTCCCCTGAAGAATGTTCGCCCGAAAGGGGCTTTAAAGAACAGAAACATGTTGGGATTATATGTTGTTTTAGTGACACATGTAGGTTTTTTCTATGTACTGTGATATGTGATTTCGTCTGTGTCCATTTGTAAGTGGTTTATTTGAAATTTAGCTTTTTAGATTTTGTAGGTTTTAGTGGTAGTTTTGTACACTGTGTTAGGTGTGGGTAGTATCTTATGTTTTAATTTAAATATTCTGTATTAAACAAAAATGTTTTTTGAAATTTGGAATGTTGCACGCAGTCTATGTTGTCAAGACCTGTAGTGCCGGAGAATCTGTCAGAGGTGTCTAATCGTTGGGGGAGAAGGAGGGGTGGAAGTAGAGAAAGTTTACCATATTATCCTTCTTTTATAATATATAGTAATACAGGGACCCCATAACTATTATTTTCTCCATTATAAAACATCACATCAAGTTTTCCTTCTTAATGGATTCTGGGGGAATGTGTTGGCATTGTGCTTTCATCAGAAATCTCAACAGCAATGGTTCTTTCCAGACTGTAAAGAGATGGTACTTTCAATAGGATCGATATACAGAATGGTGGCATAGGAAGACTCTGTGTTTGGCTTCCCATTTCCTTCTAAAGTTTGTTTTAAGGGTAAATTAGAACTTTCCAGTATATTAGAAGGTCAATGTTTAGTGAGATAACCCATGTTCTCACAAGCAAAACATTCCTGTTCTAGTCGGTACCCGAAAGGGAATCCAAATTCCTGCCATGAATGATCAAGTTCAACCTTACTTTTGTTTGTCAAGGGAGTCTCAGAAGGAGTTGATGACCTTGATAGGGTATCTTCTTCAGATGGGGTGAAAACATCACCCAACGAAAAGTTCAGAACATTTTTGGACTGAGAAACATCACAATTTTCTGTTTCTGGGGTATAGGAAACTCTCTGGGTAGTGGGAAGTCATAAAGGCTGTTATTTTCCTTATTGGGTTTCTCTGCTAAAGAGTCCTCTACAAACCGTTCATATGTGCTATCATTTTCTAAAGCAACAACTGGAGCAACCGTAGTTTTAATTATATTCCAATTTCCAGTTTTCCTCGGAAGAGGGAACTCCTGTATTATGGGGATTTCTGGAGCTTTGCTTTCTTCCCATATTAGGCTTGACTCAGTCTGTTCGTAACTCAAATGAAGGTTTTTGCCTGCCTCCCACTTTGAGTCAGGTAAAGAAATATCTGAGTCCCACTTCCCACCGAGTTGTTTTCTAGGTTCCTTTCATCTCCCTGCCTGTTGTTAGACTAGGGCAAACATTCCTATGGGGTTTCATGCACTAAGAGTTCCACCAGCTCGCCTCTCTTAATGTGTATTGGTTTGTGTCGACGAATTCAAAAGGGCAATCTTTATTTCTTTTCCATTGAATAGAAGAGGTAATACCCTTAACCTCCCCTTTTGTCTTCTTCACCCCAGGACATAAGATAGATAGATTAGCCAGATGGAATTTCTACTTTGAGCTCTAGGGAAATGATGATCTGTCCCTACTGGGTATTTGATAAGACTGGGGAAAGAAAAGGTTATACGTATTACCCTCCACATGTTTCCTAGTGGGTAGAATGGCTTTGTTGGTTAGTGGTTGAAAAATAACCACAATCCTAGAATGTGGATAGGGAAGAAGTAGACACTTTCTTTCAAGAGGTTACAGCCCACTGGTAGAAAAAAAAACACTTGTTTTAACCTTTCCTTAGATGTAAATGGCATCGGACTGGACCCTCCAATGGGAGGTATGATGTTATTCCCCTTACCCCCAGATATACCAATTGTAGGGCTAGTATTTTACGTTCGTCGTAGGTCCCCAGTTTGTATCAACTGATTCTGATCCCACTCCTTACACCATATTTGAGGGGTAAAAAATATGAGACTGACCACGTTGTGAAGTTTTCTCAACAAATGCCATTTTATCATAATATAAGGTTGGACAAACGCCTCACTATCCCTACCCTCACAAGGCTTTGCCTGCATAAAATAAAGGAAACACTCTAACAAAGGTATTCTATCTCTCAAACTTAAACATATACCAAATAAAAAAGGAAATACAAGTCAGTTCAAAACAATAATGATTGAGTTAATAAAGTAAGCAAAGTCTCTCTTCAGAAGCTGGGCAAACTCCCCTTCCCCAGATATGAAACGTGATTCTGCTTCACAGTTCAAGAAAAGAACACAAGGAAATCCTGTTGCGCAACAAAGTTCTAATACAGTCTGATGTAACTTCAATTTGTGAACAGAACATTCCAATCCATAGATTATAAGATTCTTCTTCTTCTTGGAACAGGTTCTTATTACCTAAATAGCAACAATGTTTATATTGGTAATGATGATTTGCCACTTTAACAACTCCAGTAAATATAGCTACTCTACCACAGCCTTGCTTGGATCTTCCTCCAGTATCACTAAGAACATACAATGTCTCTGTCAGGACCACCTTGTAGCATCTCTCCAACTTCCACCTGGCCTGCTTCCTTGCCAGACCTATAATCTCCAAAGGGTTGCCATTTGGGTACACTCCCCTGCCCAGGCAGGGTTTCACAACAACAAGGTCAATTTCAACTGACAAGAGGTTAAAACAGCTTCACAACATTCAACAATTCATAGCTTCAAGACTTTCAACAACTTTTCAGGGAAGACAAGATTCACATTGATGCTCTTTAATACTTTTCTGCAAGTTATGCTCCTCTCCTTCTGGATATCTGTTCCCAGAAGTGCAGCCTTTTTGTCACGCTTGTTTCCCTACTTCACAACCAACCAAAGACTGACAGGGATAGGTTCCCTTCCTACCTCTCCCCTGGTTTTGACAAGGTGTGGGCGTCCCAACTTGCACCAGTTGTTGCATATAATATGTGCACTTAGTACCAGAGTTTAAATTCCTTTCATTAGCCCCCTTCTCTTGTTTGCAACATTGACCAGACTGTGTTTGTCATATTTTCAGTCTCTCTCATATTGTACAATGATTATTGACATCAACTCTTAAAAAAGTCTCCCTCACAGTTGGTTTGGTTTTCCGCAAACTCCCACTTTAAAAATTATAGTCATTTGGCTTTTGTATATTAGGACTTTGCTGCTTTTCCCTAGTTAGATATTAAGAAATAACTTGGGAATCATTTTCACTCTTACGCAAGTGCTGTCTCTGCTGTTTCACAACTGTTCGGTATTCAAAACAAACGTGTGGATTACTTTCCCTCACAAGCAAGTGCTGCTTTGCACTCGTTCTGCTTCTGCGTGAGCATCTCTCACTTGCACGCCTGCTTCAAACCTGCAAGTGGGGACAGAGCGCACTGGAGTCACAACAGTCTGTGAACTCACTGGTCTAGATGTGCGCCTCTGTTCCCCTCGCGTCTCACAGGAGTCCTGCTTTGGCTCTTCACGACTCGGCAAACTTCTGCAGTAAGTCTGACTTCATCGACACCACTTCCAATTGGAGCCCCTCTTGTTCCGGAGGCCCTTTGGTGCACGGAAGCCACCATAAACAGCCTTAAGACTCACAGGTCCCTGGTAGCCTCCCGAAACAGCCTTGTGCACGCTTCCCACTGCGCAGCCTTTACAGGAGGGATCACAAGGGGCAAAGCCTTCCTTCTGCACGCTTCCCGCTGTGCAACCTCTGCACTTCAGATTTCGGTGGATACAGACCCTCTCAGGACAAGCAGCTGATATCTGCTATGCAGTGGTCCCGGCATCCTCTCTTTCCTCCAGCTTCTGTATGGGCTGGCAACTTGAACTACATGCCTTCTGCTTCTGACTTCCTCTGCTCTTCACTAGCGAATCCAACTCTATGGCCTGCACCTGAGGGGGCTTTTTAAGCCTCTCTGTTTACCTTGGCTGTGGGTTATCTACATTAATTAACTGACCACTCCCACAACATTGCACCTCGTCAGCCCTCTTTCTCATCGCAGTACTTAAGGGATTCTGGACTTGAAGTCCCTCATAGAAAAATCAGGGTTCCTTATTTCTTTTGTTCTACTTTCAAACCCTAATTTGTTCCTTATATCATTCTTTGAAGGAACTTTATAAGAATTTGTAATTTGACTGATTTGTGAAGTGAAAGGCAATTCTTTTACACTGGTGTTACTCCTCCATTTCCTTTCACTGCACTTGTGGGTATTAAGAAGTTTTTCAGTTTTATAACTCTCACAAATTCCAGAAGGGTTTTGATTTCTCCCAAGGCCTAGGAGTGTATGGTTAATTTCACCCTTATTTATGTATATCCTTTGTGGAAAAACCAAATGGTTATTAAAACAAGACATTACATACTGTGCTATTGCGGAGCTCACCTCCCTAAAGGAAGACAAATACTGCGTCTCATCCCACGGACTCCTCTCCCTGCCCGGGGCCTTTTCTCCTCCCAGATGATCCTCCACAGAGCACCACCTGAAGGTCAGGATCAGAAAGCATGTGCCTTTACCTGGCCACGTGGGAGGAGACTTAAGTTGGGGGTTTAGTGAGGGATCCAAAGGATTAATCGCATTACACAAAACACTTATAAATCATTCATAAATGTGTATACAAATACTGTGCATGGAAATGTAATGGTAAAATTCAGATTTTTTCCAAAATATAGATTCATGTTATTTGTGTCAGGTTAGCAATTTGAGTGGTCATCGCATTTCTTGTTCTTTCTTGTTCAACCAGCAAACAATGCAACACCTTTCGTCACATACAAATGCTTGCTCCTCCTAATCTAGGAATGGAAGATTTCTAATGGAATATGTACATAATCTGGGAGCATGGCTAGGAGCACCATCACAACTGATGGCTTCCTAACAGCCTCCCACGACTGAGGACAGAGTAAGGCCTGTAAACCCCTCTTCCACCTGCTCTCGCCTCATGAACTGAATGGATCAGGCTGGTGGAGCAGTTTGGGAGATGGTCGATAGCCTTCGGTGGGTCTGAGGCTTCCTAGATCCGGAGATCAGCGGCCCGGTGGGGAGCAGGTGCCTGACACCAAGATGGCAGTTCACATAGTCACCCACATGCTATGAGTTGCGCCAAGGCCTTCAGAGGCCAGCTCCGAGATACTGGTGTGAGCACACCCACTCTCAGATAGCAGTTCCTAAGACAGAACCCCCGATGAGGTGGGCTGCTTAGTCTTGGAGATCCTGGTCCAGGGCTCACTTAATGGGCTATGTGGTGCACGCTGTGGATGTGCCTGTGGCGGCTGCAGTCTGCGAAGCAATGGATGGGTGCTGGTGGGACGTTACCCATTCGCTCACCGATTGCTGAGGTGGGAAGCCCTGTAAGGCCGATGTACTAACTTATGGAGTCTCAACAGATCATCTGAATGCTCAGCCTCAGGGATTCTGTAGAGTGAGTGTGCTGGGGGAAAGGCTTGCAGTGCTGAAGTAATGTGCTGTGTTGACCTGTAGTGACTCCTGCATTGAAGATCTAAACGCTGGATTTCCTTCCTGAGACCTTGCTTTTCCCATGCCCTGGGGACTTCTTCAACTGTGTATTTGGGGGTGCTGAAAGAGTCACAGGGGAGAGGGCTCTTACATCTGCTCAGGCATTCGCCGGAGGCTTTGCGGATTGTTGTTGGGGAGTGCACCTTGGCAAACCATCTTGAGAAGCACAGATACCCCCTGGGATGAAGCGGGTCTCTATGGTGTTGTTTTCCGGTCGACCTGAGGTAGGCTCTGGGTTGGCGTCTCCCCCAGTGACTCTTGACACCCAGCAGCCGCTGGGCTTCCTCAACTGCCAACATGGCTAAAACTTCTAAAACGGATAAGCAGTGAGATATTTCTGGAGCCGACTGATAAGTCCACACGCGCCGAAGTAGAGACTGCCCACGTTCACACGGCATATGCAAGGAGATGCATAAAAGCATGAAGGAGAAAAATGATGGTGCTTGACAAGAGTGTGCCCGAAACAGAGAACTTTTTATCTGAGGTGGAGGATATGTTATGTGACCAGTCATATGAGGAGGGCTCATGCTCCAACAAAATAGAGGCCTTAGAATCTCACTGCAAAGCCTTGGAGGACAAGCAAGAGGACTCGTAAAATTGCTACTGCAGGAACAACATCCGCCTCCGCGGCATCCCACTATCGGTACAAGATACCGGCCTGCCTTCCTTTATCTCTGGCCTCTTTTGCTCCATCTTAGACCTACTAACATCGAACTGGAAAGGACACACTGAGTGCAGCAACTAAACGCAGCTTGCCAGAACAAGCCCCTGGATGTTCTAACTCCAGTGCATTGCTTTTAAGTGAAAGAGTGTAAGAGTGTATCATGGGAGCTGCCAGGGCTCCACTGATGGTCACCTTATGCAATGTCTCCATCAAATTATACCAGGACATGGCATCCTCCACCCTAGAAATGCAGAGAGCTCTTCATCCACTGACTGACTGGCAAAGGGGAAAAAGGCATAAGCTACAGATGGGGATTCCCGACGGCGCTTCTCTTCTCCCAGGTCACAAGATGGACTATTAAAAACTTAAAGAAGGGGAAAGCCTGCACGGATCTTTGCCCTAAGCATGATCTGGTGGGCTCTCAAAGATGGAGGAAGGTGGGGCAAGAGGTTTAAGGGCCCAGCTCAGAATATCAGAGGGGCTGTAGTGTCAGTGACTCCGCTAATACTTCCTGTCAAGGTGCTGGGAAGTTGGATCTTCCTTGGACATGGGCCCATTGAGTTCTGCTGTTTGATATCAAGATGGTGCTCACACGGGTGTACGCTCGTGGTGGGGGAGAGGGGTATTTCTAAAAGGTTGACTCTGGGGTCCCTCCAAGTCAGATCTCTCACAGAGTTCTTAACAGAAATCCATGTGTTTGTTATTTTGTTCACTGTTTAGCTTGAATTAGGGAAGGTTTGGGGTTGCAATGATTTACAAAATGTTACTGTGGGAAGTGGTGGGTATGTATTTAATTTGCACATGACAGATGAGGGTGGTGGCTCTTGGATTTACGAGCCTTGTTAACCCTGGACTATGTCTATTGGTGATGCAATTAATGATGGGGGAGATCACATACTATTGGGGGCTTGAATTTTCCTGGGAAAAGAAAATCGGTTCTCAGGAAACTGGGGGAATGTCTCTCTCCATAATCATTTTGCCGGAGATCCACCTACTGGAACAGGATGAGAGGAGATTGAGGCCCAGGCTTATCCAAGACAGTTTTTCATGTCAGGAGGGGAGGAAAAACAGTGATTAGACATACTGTTGGAAGTAGATGTGCCGATAAGTCATATCTCAGTTTTTAAAGATCCGCAGGCTATATTTGTGTTAAGATCCTGCTATGGGACTGTCACTTTACCCTAATCTCTGTGTATGCTCCTAATGAGGGGCAAGATAGCTTTCTGGACAGCTTTGTAGCCCAATCCATAGCTTTTGCTGAGGGCAATGTATTGATGGGGGTGATTTTAATCTAGTGCCTGACCTACTGCTTCATAAAACATGACCTGCTTCCAGGATGAACTTTTAAACATGCAATTTCCTTTGCTAAGCTAGGTAGAACCCTGGGGCTGGTGGAGGCTTGGAGACTGTTTCAAGGGTGATAGAGACGTTTCTTTTTGCGTGCATGTTCATAAGGGATTCTGCTGCTCGACATGATATTACTTTCCAGTTCGCTGTATACATTTGTTCGGGGGGTGGAGATAGGCTTGCATACACTTTCTGACTACGCAGCAATGTCCCGTTACTCTGCCGATTGAAGGTACACCTATCTCTACTTGCTTTTCAAATAAAAAGGAGAAAATGAAAGAAACAATAAGTGTGAGTTTCTTCTCCAGATAATTTGTTAAAGTGAAAGGGAAATAAGTAAGAAAATTCAGCCAAACAAATCATTGGAATACTTATTTCTGTGATTACAAACAGAACATAATCAGTACATAATCCAAAACGGAAGAATCCTAGCAACATTGTACAGAACTAAACTGAAAGTAAGGAACTCTCAAAGTGGAATCCTAGCGACATTGTACAGAATTAAACTAAAACTAAGGAACTCTCAAAGTGAACATCTGTGAAATTAATACAGAATACCAATAAAGAGCAAGGAATTTGCAAAGTGAAACTCAACTAAAGGAACCTCCTGAAGAACCGTCAGACCATTAGACGGGGAAACACGTGTCGAGGAACCAAATAAGGAAAAGAGGAACTATACAAAATAAGGAAGAATTACAATACTTTTGTGAAACTTTACAATTTAAAACAATCCACAAACCAACTGGGGAAGACATATAGAAGACAGTGAATGCTTTGTGGGTGGAATATTTTACAACAGAAAGTTATCAACATATAAGCAAACTGCAAGATAAATATTGCAGTGAGTGAATATATGAATGTCAAATAAACAGGCACCATTTCAAACAATACAGTATTTGTTTTCTTGTTTTGTTAGCCCTCTTCAGGATACAATCAACGGAAGAAATTCTCCAAACACACTTTGAGAAATTTCATCAGAGACGAAACTGAACAAGTGCAGTTAGTGAATTTGGAAGGGACGGTGTCCTCTAGTAGTGACGGTGATATATATGCTATTCCTACTTATTCACTCTCAGATGAAATGACACACAGACTTATTTCGCCTGAAACGGGATTAGCCCCAATCGGGAAGAAAATAGTAAGCCCCTCGTGAGTGGATTTGACGAACCTTGTAGAAAGCCCTCATTTAGATTTAGCTCAGAGGGAAACATATGGACTTTTTTCTAAGCCAAAACCTATACAAGGAATCCTGAATCCCCTTTTGGCTGTTCAAATAGCCCCCCCCCCCAAAAAATAGCTGGTAATGATTGGGGGTGGCGGTGCCGGTTCAACAGGCGCCTTCTTCTGTGTTTTACCAAAAAATAGTTGAGACCAAAGTAAATGAAAGGATGAGGGGGTGGTCTCACTGAATCCTGAAGCAAAACTATATGCTAGCCCCCAATCACGGGGTATCAGGTAATATTTTCGCCAGCAAAAATATCGCCGAACATATGGTCGTCGGGAACGGCCATAGGCGATATTTTTGGTGGCGAAAATATTAGGTGCGGGGGTGTCCCCCGCACATAAAAAAATGATGCAGGGGTTGCGGGGGTGTCCCCCGCAGGGTCCATGTGTTATTTTTGCCACAAAAATATGGGGATATTTTTGCATCGCGATATTTTTGCGGCGAAAATATCACATAGAACCAATCACAGGCTGATTCCATACTTCCGAAAGTGGCTTCAGGAGATCAACAGATTGGGGTAGTGGACAATCCTGAAATGATTAACATCGATTTGGCACAAATGATTCGCGTTGCTGTAGAGGATGTGCTGAAGGGTAGAACACCCATTGATAATGCCCTTATAGAAATTAAAATTGTGAGTATGCATATTAATGAAGCCGCCCCGGTAGTAACTAAGGAACCTCAGACCTTGCCGACAGCTGATGAAGCTCGTATGATCCCCATTACTTTCTCCTCTGGGAGGCGAAAAGTAGTGGAGAAAGCACAACCTAGTGATACCCGCCCCACGTTTAATCATCCGAGTGCAATACCTAGAGTAACCCATGGGGTGGCGGATATAAGATCTGCTAAAAATTATTTGGAAACAGATTTGAAGAATATTGTCTAGAGGAAACCTTGCTACTTGGATTGCCCAAGCGTTCTTCTCTATCCCCTATTTGATTGTGGCAGGCAACCGGCAATGAACAAGGACAGAACCCTAACCCTTATTAATGATATTACATTCCTGGCAAATTTGGCCTCTGCGGATATCAAGAGGGTGGACTTTATTCACCCTTACTGTTTTGATCATGTGATAATTGTCTTCCATTCACAGCCGGTGTTCCAAAAGGTGCTAGCTGAACTGGACCAATTCAATAGAAGGAGTTTCGATTTGGTATTATTCGGGGATGGTCTGCAACAACAAGATAGCGTTCCCGGAGATGATCTCTCCTGTCCTCTCTACCCTGGGGGTCATACCAAAGAAAGGACACAAAGACCCAGCCGGAGCAGGAAACGAGTTGGAGATGGTTAGCACTGAGTTTACGAGACTCGATCTCAAAGCTCCAACTACTAAAACAGCAGTATTAGGTTCAGAGAATATCCTATCTATCTTATGCTGGAACTCACGGGGGAACTCTTACTTATTATCTTCCTCCGACTTGTGCCGTAAGCTTAAATCTAAAAATATCCTAAGCATTCAGGAAACTTGGATGACGAGCGCCGCACAATTCGATGGATTTGAATGTCTCCATCTCCTTGCCACCAAGGGCCAAAAAGGTTGCCCGTCTGGAGGTCTCCTTACAGCTATTAAGCTGAATTGTGGTATACATCTGATTGAAGCCTTCACAGAGCCTCCGTTTGCTCTTGGTACCTTGCTTAGGGTTGAGAGTAAGGCATGCGATTCTCACCATCTGATATGGAATATATATTGGTCTCCAGGGTGTGATCTATATGCTCTTATCATAAAATTGGAAATAGTTATGGTGAACTGCTTAATTAAATTTCCTGGTGTTCAATTTATAGTTATGGGTGATTTAAACACTAACATGAAATCCCTTATTGAGGATGTAGAGGGTCCTTTTGTTGTACCCCTTAACTGTCATGATGCCTACCCCCGGGCATCCGGATCGATTCCATCAGCCCCGGGAGCAGGCATCCAGATACTCATTAAAACCCCAACAGCCCCGGCTGGGGGCTGTTTGGATTCAGTACTGGCGCCTTAGGCGCCAGGCTCATCATAGAAATCAGTCCTGGTGCCATAGGCGCCAGGCTCATAGACTTTACTTACCTTATGCAGACCATGCTGCAAATGAGTCCAAGCCAACGTGAGGCCTAGACGGGACTATCTTATTACAGGGACTATTTTTCACTCAGGTGTGGTTCTGGGGACCTTCTTACCTGGGACTACTTTGCAGGCTATTTAAGCCATGCCCGAACAGCAGCCCATGCTTCGCGTTATTCTGTATCCATGCTCACCGTGTCTGCAAGTCAGCATCCAGTCTTGTGCCATGCCCGCCTCGAATCCGGAGCTCCTAGACAAAAGGAAAAGAAAGGAGAAGAGGTTAGATCACGGACATTATTTGATTCCTTACCTGATTTCGGACCCAGCACATCTCCAACAGCAGCGCCGCGTTATGCTCACCAGTCCACCGCATCTTTCGACTCAGCGCTGCCTCCATCATTTTCTTCGTCGAAATCCAGCACCTGGGGGGAAAACAAAAGGAATAACAAGGTGAGCTGAGAAAACCGACAAAGACAATCTCTTTGCCACCATAGGCTTACCTGCTTTACCACCGGAGGTATTATTCTTTAATTCGCCACATCTTCCTATGCCGCACCTATAAAGGGAGAGAAAACAGCAAGTTAAACTCATGCAACTTTTACCGGACAGTGTTTAGTAATACAGACTCTTATCTGAACGCCATCAGCTAGCTCCAGGCAATATTCTTTTGGACCCAGCTGCAACCTAAAGGGGGAATGGAACAAGAGTGAACATCGGACATATTGAACTCTTTGAACTTTATAGACACTGGAGTCAATATTCCTCCGGAACTCCTCCAGTATGTTCAACCCAGTGAAGTAACTGATATCTACGCGCCCCTGCATGCCATGCAGGATGGAGAGCTCATCATTTAAAAACATAAGGTGAGGTTACCAAAAGGGGATATCGGAGGTGATTAGTGGGGAGAATGAGAACTGTTGGGGGGGCCATCAGTAAAGTCCACGGGTGGCTAAATCCCTTTCTCCACTTGCAGGAGAATACTTCTACGAGTCCAGCAGACAAGATTAGGCGGACCATTACAGACTGTCATCTCTTCACTACGCATCACATTGGTGGAGACCGCAGCTGTCCGGGTCCGATCGATGCCCGTGTGGGAACCGAATGAGCGTAACATTAACATAGTAGGTGATCGGTCCTGTATGAATCCCTCTAAGCCATTTCGGCTATCAGACAAAAAATCAGACTCTAGTGTGTGCAAGTTGTTCTTCAAGGTATGGGGTTCGAGATGATTGCATCCGAAGCTGCGGAAGGAAGCAACATACATTACCTGGTCATCAGGGGTTAGGTCTTCTGCTATTGACTATATTTTTGCTTCCGAACTTATATTTAATTTAGTGGAAAATGTTGATATATGCAATACGCTGATGAGGACCATATGATGCTGGAACTGTATCTATTTGTTTATAGAGGGACTGTTGAGACAGCTTTTCTGTCCAAAGATCTGGTTTTGAACCAGGCTAACAATAATATCACTTGGCATCCGGGTAATGTTGAAGCATGTAATGCCCTCTTCCGCACTGATCACGCGGTAACAATGTACGAAGAAAAACTAGTGTGATTTACGCATGATCAGGTCGGACAGTACCTAAAAAGCCTTATAGATAAATCTACAAAGATGCCACGTAAAACTCAGGTCATGCAAGTCCATGCACATAAATATGACCCAACAGTCCGGTTAGTGAAAATCTTGCTCCGTAGATCATTGATGAAATTGAAATCACTACAAATTTCAGAATCTTCTAAGAGAGAGGGAAATAAACATTTGAAACAACTATATAAAAATTGGTTAAGCGGGCATAAGCGTATGATGTATCAAGCTGAAAATGAGGAACTCCTTACTGCTCTGACACATAATTCCGCATGACAATTCTGGCGGCTTGTTACTAAAAACAGCTGCATTAAACATAGAGTATGGTCTTAACCCAATTAATGAACAGGTATGGGCGGGGCATTTTACCACCCTATATACAAGTAGAGGTCCGGATTTTCGAATGTCAAGCTCTCTTGCCACAGTCCTGTGGAAATGTAACTTCTCAATTGCTGAGATACGGGAGAGAATTGTTCTGTCCAGTTCATCCAGGGCGGCAGGTCCGAACGGCCTATCAATATTCTGTGAAAAGGTATCCGGATATTTCGGCTAAGGCACTATTTCTACTCTTTCAAGATATAGGCCTTACAAAATCTATTCCTCAATCATGGAATAAGTCTTTCATTGTTCCCATATAAAAGAAGGGGGATAGAACTATACCTGCAAACTACCGGCCAATTGCATTATTAGATTCGGACTCAAAAAGTTTTGCAAGCCTTATCCTTCTGCAAATTGAAAAATGGTCATCTGAGAATTTGATTCTATCATCAGCATAATTTGGCTTTAGAAAAAGGATTGGTACGATGGGGGGTGGTCTGCATATTACACTTCTTCAAGAAATGGGTTGGAAAAAGGGCGCTTCTCCGGTATATCTAGCAGGTATGGACCTATCTTTAGCCTTTGATTTGGTGGACCAAGCTACACTCTGGAGCAAATTGTCACTACTAGGTCTCCCTGCCGCGCTCCTGGCTATACTGATACATCTGCATGATGGATCGAGTATTCAAATTCGATTAAATAGCGATGGCCTCCTTTCCTCTCCATTTAAGACTTTTAATGGATTAAGACAGGGCTGCATTTTTGCACCCACTTTGTACAATTTGTACACTTATGATATAGGTCCATACTTGTAGCAAGCTTCTTTCGTCCAACCCTCCATCGAAGGTCAAAAGATGTGTTGGTGCTCCTACGCGGATGACTATTTATTATTCTACAGGACACCATTGGGGCTCCAACGTTTGCTTACTGTTTAGCAACCCATATGTCCTTAAATGGCTTAGTGGTTAATCCTTTAAAATCAAATGTTTTGCGATTCACTCAAAACCAAAAGCAATCCCAAAGGAACTGGTTTCTAGATAAGACGAAGCTTGGTATTAAACACACTATGATCTACCTAGGTTTTCTTGTAAGTGACACGCGTACCGGCGCTTTAATCCAAAGCCATTATATGATGAAAACTAAAGCCTGTCTTACTCAAATGCGAATAGTTGACCGTAAATATGGGGCCTTTTCTTACCTTCCGTTTGTGAGATACTATAAATTAAAAACCATTCCTAAAATCACATACGGTATGGAATTGCCCTTTATAAATGGTAAAATCTTTCCGAACAAATTGGAAGCATATATTTTATGGAAAATGTTATTCTGCCTTCCGAAATGCATTCCTGTAGTGGCCCTGCGATTTGAATTTGGACTGCAATCTATACAAAGTATTGTTGAATGGATATGCTTGCTGTTATTTCGAAATCTTTTAAGCCATAATGGGATTAATTTGTATTGTGATCTATCTGGCTTGCTTATTCAAGATAACTCTAAATCAGTATTTATGAAGAAATTTGTGGAAATGTGTAAGAACTTATTGACTCGGGCAGGGGCATCGGTGAGTACTCTGTTATTTAACCCTAAAAGAGTTAAACTATTGCTTCAAAATTGTGATTGGGCAACCACAATGCAAAAACTGACTGAATATAAACTGTATGGTCATATGGTGTCTCATTATAAATGTTTGGGCTCACTTGAACCCTATTTAAACTCCTTCCCACAGAGAGGTTGGAGGAATTCATTTATGCGATTTCGTTTTAACATACTCTTAACTGGAGAAATTATCTCAGCTAGAACCAGGCCCTTGGCTCCAGAAATCTTATGTAGATACTGTAGTGACAATGAAGCCAAGGAGACATTGAGACACTTGCTGATTGATTGTTCTGCCCTGACCCAAAAGAGAGCACATTACTTTGAACGATTT
Source organism: Ambystoma mexicanum (assembly GCF_040938575.1). Taxonomy (NCBI): domain Eukaryota; kingdom Metazoa; phylum Chordata; class Amphibia; order Caudata; family Ambystomatidae; genus Ambystoma; species Ambystoma mexicanum. The sequence continues at coordinate 1,301,164,224 of NC_090922.1, read as the reverse complement.
GTTCCTGATCCTTCAAATGTAGAACTTGATTTGCTATGGAAACGAATGCTATTCGATCATTACATTTCTTTGCAATTGGCCGTTGTTCGGTTTTTAAAGTTAGAGTTTGCCCTTGTTTAAACTACTCCTAGTAGGCGAGGTTCTTTGCCCATAGGAGGGGGAGTGAAGCTATACATTGTGCTTATATATTTGGTAACATTAAACACAGCACTCTGTTCTATTTTAACGTATGCATGTAACAGGTAGCAAATGTACTATCCTGGTTTTAACTGTAACTCATTTAATTGTCTATTTTAGTATGTCAAGTATAGTTCTGTTCATTGTTTTAACTTCTTTTGTATAATTATTTTCTTTTGTAAAGGTTTTATTGTAAACCATATACAAATAAAATAAATACAATAAAAAAAGATATAGATAGGAAAAACTTCAGGGGGGCGCTCTAGGAGTGGTAGTACTTGATGCCTGCACGGCATTTGACAAGGTGGATTGGACCTATGTTCGTCACACCCTTGGAGCTTTTGGCTTCGGTCCCAATTTTACCAAATGTGTACTTCCCAATTATCCAGAGTAATCGACCTCCCTTAGGATCATGTGGTTTGGATGTCTTTGTGCGCCCCCGGCGAGGAGATGGCAATTGTAATTGATCTCCCTTATAAGGTCGAACCGGGTAGCCAAACCTTAGCTTGGTTTCGAGATTCCTCGTAAAATATCCAGGGTTTACCAGAAGAATTTCCTGCCCTTGTTTAGGGAACTGGTAGAGGATTTAACTAGATGGGGGGAGGGGTCAGGAGAGATCTTGGTTTGGGACAATCTCATCGATCAAAATAAATCTGGTTCCCAGTCTGCTCTATCACTGTATGGCACTGCCAGCCAGGAGTGTCTCACGCTGTCACCTGGGGCAGTGAGTAATCAATGCCCAGGTGGAAGGAGATAGAACAAGCTTGCTCAGTGGCACACTTAACTTAGCTTCCCTATATGGCTTTTGGCTGTGCAGAAGCAAGAAGGAGCACCACGCTTCTAACTGACTAGAAATACCCTTCAATATCTGAAAAGGGCATTCTGCAGATGGGGCACAGTTACAGGGATAGGACCTATTACCCCCTTGTGGAACAACTCAGCTTTTCAGCCGGGATGTGCAGGTGGGTGTTTAGAGCATTGGTCAATGGGGGGCTGGAAAGGAATAGGACGAAATGTCCGAATAAAAATTACCGACCCCACCAAAAGACCTAAAACACACACCATGAAAAGTTCTAAATACCAAAAGTTCGAACTTTTCGTGGTATGTGTTTAGATGTTTTGGTGGGGTCGATCTGAAAAATTTGTTTAAAAAAAAGGCTGAGGGGGACGGGGGGAAGGGTATCCCCCGCAACACCCCACTTTACACAGTATGGTGAGCGGGGGTTTGTGGGGGACACCCCTGCATATTCGCATGGGAAATGTACGAACATTTTGTATTCGTGCATTTCCCATGCAAACATTTCTATCGCAGGAAAATCAGCCACAGTGATTTCAACGTAGATCTGCTGGAAACCCTACAGCAGGGATATAAAGATGGGTTCCTGAGATTCCTGAAATTCCTCGACTGTAAAGAAGCATTCTCCCTCACAAAGTCAGAGAAATTCCATTATGCTCAATTACGCCACTGGGCAACCCATACTACTAACAAGAAGGGGGCCCATTGTTCCCTGAATCTGCTGAAACTCTCCTTGCAGGGGGGAATCCCTTCTGTAAAAATATCAATAGTGTCCATGTGCTGGATGCGGGGGAACCAGTGATGCGATTGCCATACATGTAGAAATGGGAGGAGGGCCTTGGGAGCGAAATAGATGATGATGCTTGGTTGCGAATCTGGGCTAGAATGTACAGGTCCTCCAAGTGTGTGTCTGACAAAGAATCTGCCTACAAGATGCGCTACCGATTGTATTTGACTCCTCAGCGACTGCACCATATGAATGCAACCTATTCAGCCACCTGCTGGCGGGGGTTCCGTTTTCCATTTGCTTTGGAAATGCGAAAAGGCCAACCTTTTTTGGAAGCAGGTACTGGGACACAAAAAAGACATTATAGGTCTGCAACTGCCTATGGACCCCCAGGTAATGTTGCTGGGGGACACGGGAGATGGAGTGCTCACGTCCTCTGGAAATGTGACCTCCCTAATAAGGCACCTCTTGTTTGCGGCTAAATTAACGATGGCTGATGCCTGGAAAAGCACTGAAGGCCCAGTAATCCAAATGTGGTGGGTCAAAGCTCCAGATACTTTGTTAGCAGAGAAAATCTCTGCCATATACGAGGGGAGATATCGTAAGTATGTGCCAATCTGGAGACCCGTTATTCAATATGCAGACCGCTACCCCGCCATGGTGACAAAGTCTCCAACCCTAAGACATTTCTCGTCTCTGTAAGTTCAAACATTAGGAGAGGGGGGGCCTCCTGAGGGAAACACCCATACTAGGAATGTTTTTATGTTGTGTATGTGTAAAAGAGACTGTCCTGTTTAGACAAGTTATAAACAACACTGTTATTTCTACAATGCAATGCGTATGTATCCATGCCTTTCTCTGCAGTTTGTTAAATAAACGTTTAAAATAAAAATGAAAATGTACTTAGTCAAGAAACCTGCAGAAAAGGTGTTAGACGTAAAAAGCATTTGCAAAAATGAATATACAATACTTTGAGGATTGTTACTTTGGTGTGGAACAAGAAAATAGCTTGTCAAAGGCGGACAACTGACAAAGATTTAAAAAGAAATATGCAAATCAACCTTAAATATAGTAAACACTTTGCTACGTGTAACTTTGAAACTGAGCGATAGCTATGGTGCCTGTAACTTTAAGGGCACACACGCGGCGGAGTGATGTAACTCTGCCGCATGTGCATAATAAACGGGGCAGTCCTGGGATCGCCAGTGCGACTGTGGAGCCCGGACAGTGAACACTGTGTCTGGTGTGTTCTGTGTGCTGAGGGGGGGTCACAGGCCGGATGGGCATACCGGCAACATACTACATTGGTGACAAGGTTGATCCGAGGCTCGAACACGCAGGGCTATGCTGGTGAGGTTTCTCGAGGGCTTTTCTCATGGAATCCATGCTGCGATTGCTATGCGGACATTCGCCATTTTGCTTACATGTGGTGGAGAAAGTTGCGGCTCCCTTGGGGAGTGCTTGTGTCCCTCCCATGTACATTTTTGGAACCCCCCCATAGAAGTGGGTGACATTTTGCTACTAAAAAGACTGAGCGTGAAGATTTTTCAGGACTTTCTCTTCATTGTTGAGGTGAGGAGAGGGGTGAGGCCTATGAAAAAAAGAAAATTCTTTCTCTTCTCCCATCCATTTCAATTTTTGGGGACTCTGCTTGAGCGCTTGGGGAGGCACTTCCTGGCCGTTTGGACACTGCTTGAGGGGTACATTTTTACAGCACGTCGGTGGGTGGCGTGAGCTTGATCTGGACTTGGGGAGGAAGGGCTTCCTGGCTACTTTTTTTTAACACTGGGTGGAGTGCGGCTGTTTCAGCACGCTCAGTTTTTCTGGGTGCAGTCTGCGTTGAGGAGAGCTATTGTGAGTTGCGGCCCTGGATTCCAAGCGGGGTGCTCGTGCACTCACCACCATGGGTGATCAGGAGGATGGTGCAGAAGCACAGGCGCCGGCAGGGCCCGCGGGCCTACTGGGTGTACCTGTGTCACCATAGCAGGCGGCACTTACACCGATGCCCAAATTTGATGTGTCTGGGGCCCCGTCAAGCCTTGAACCGAGGTGCAGACTCTGGATAGACCATCTGGACATGTACTTCTGGGCTACGGGTGAGACTGATGAAGACAGCAAGGTAGCCACCCTTCTGTACTCAGCAGGCCTGGCAGTGCACAACATTTTTCAATCTCTGCAACCAGTGAATGCATCACACGCAGAGGCCAAGAAGGCGTTGCACAAACACTTTATGCCACTTGCCAGCGCGGAATATGAGCATTTCGTCATGTTCCAAATCAAAAGATGATGAGTCTCTAGACACATTTTAAATGCCGTCCTCCGGCGAATGTCATTGTCGTGTGACTGGGACAATGCACAGGCCATGATCAGAACACAGCTCATTCAGGGCTGTTCGTCTGGTAAGCTTCGCAGACAAGTGCTACGCCAACCTGGCATCAGGTTGCCCCACATACTGGAGGTGGGCCGGTCCCATGAGGTGGCTGAAGTGAGGGCCTCAGAAATGGACGCAGCCGTTAGGCCGGAAAGATGGAGGAAGTGTTTGCTGTGGGCCGAGGTCAAGGAGGGAGAGGGGTGCGTCAACCGGGTTGTAGCCATCATGACAGAGGGGGCAGGACTCTGGAGTCATGCCTCAAGTGTGGGTATGATCTCCCACACCCAGCAGAATGCCCCGCACAAGGGAAGGCGTGTGGACATTGTGACGCTCATGATCACTATGCCCACATGTGCATGGCACCGATGCTGGTGGTGGTGGTGCAGAGAGGGCCAGTATGGGCAGGCTTCTTTTGACAGCAGCGCCCGCCTAGCGTATCATTGGTGGACCAAGAAGAAGAGGGACTAACTCAGGAAGTGGAGGTAGAGGACGATTAAAGAAAATATCTTTTTCATCTCTAGCATCGGTGCGATGTGCGCCACCACCAGAAGACAACCGGAGTGTTTGGTACAGGTCAATGAGTCAATGGCGCCTGTGCTGGTGGACACGGGGGCTTCGGTGAACGTGATGGCAAGAGTACATTATTATGCCATGTCGGTGCCGCCCACGCTGCATAAGCCACGAGTGCGGAACTTACGTTTGGCAGTGGCTAGCCCATTTCGACTGGCCGGAGCATTTGTGGTGAAGGTCGAGCATGGAGGCACAACTTTTAAGGCCTGTTTCTATGTGATGAGTGTAAGCAACAACACTCTCCTGAGCTGTGCTGTGGCCAAAGCTTTGGGCATTGTACGTTTCACATATGGGGTGCATGTGGACAAAGTGCAAGGAATTCGCATGAAATACAGTCGGCTGTTTGAGGTTTTAGGTTTCACATCAACAGATCCATACAACCAATAGCCCTCAAACACCACAGAGTCCCGTTCCACCTGTGGGAACTGGTGGATAAGGAATTGGAAAATGTTGTGTCGCTAGACATTATAGAGAAAGCGGATGGACCTGCACCATGGGTGATGTCCATAGTCTTTCCATGAAGCCCAAACAGCCTGATTCAGTGAGGATCTATATAGATATGAGGCTCCCGAACAAGGCCATAAAGCAAGAGAGACACCTCACGCCCACGATCAACTACATCATTGCGGAACTGCAAGGTGCCGAGTTGTTCTTAAAACTTGACCTGCATGCTTGCTATCATCAAGTTGTGTTACACCCGGACTCGAGATATTTCACCACTTTCACTACACACTGGGGCCTGTACTGTTACAACGCCTAAGTTTTGCTGTGTCATCAGCCGCAGAAGTCTTCAGGAACATTATTCGAGGGGCCCTGGCAGATCTGGATGGCGTTCTCATTATCAGCAATGATATTCTGGTGTTCGCCAAGACGGAGGTGGAACATATGGAACGGCTGGTGAACACTCTGGTTGGATCTACAGGCATTGTGGCTGACTTTGCACAAAGAGAAGTGCCAATTCCTGAAGAAGAAGAATTCTTTGGTTTCATCTTTAAGGAATGGGGTGTGTCCCCTGACCTCAGAAGGTCAAGGACATTATGGAGGCAAGAACTCCAGAGAATGCGACCGAAGTCCAAAGTTTCTGGGGATGGCCACACACTGAGGCCGGTTCATCCGCAATCTGACCTCCAGGCCGGAGGCCCTGCAACGCCTCACTAGGAAGGACTCGACGTGGCAGTGGAGCCCCCTAGAACGGAAGATGCAGGGCTCAGCCAAACCTAGGCCTGCAGAGGAAACAGGCAAAGCACTCCAGTGCTCTTGGTGTAGGTGGCCAACTTGGAATGGCCAAACACATGGAGAAACAATAAAAGCACACTGGCACAAAACGAAGTGGAGCCACTTACCATCAAGGTGAATTTCAGCTGGATAAATATGTGGGAAATCACTTCATAAGAAATTCTTCCCTCAATTATTTCTAACTTAGGCAAATAAGAACAATATCATACCTACTGTAGTTAATCAAACTTTGGGAACCACATTCCCAGAAAATATTATATGCCAATAAACTGATAAGGAATATGAAACTGCTCCAATTAAGCCCCAAGAGCCAGGGGGGAGGAAAACTCACAGCTTCATCCCTGGCTTGTGGATTACAAATAACAATTCAGCTCCTGAGGAACCCTCATCTAATTATAATGCCCAACCCATCGGGGTAAATTCCCTGCCCTTAGCTAAAAATAATTCGAGAGGACAAAGGGAATTTTGCCCACAGGGTAACCAATTGTGAATATCCATCTATGGGTCTAACATCTGATTGTATACCAAAGGCTATGTTTTCTATGCATGATAGAGGCACCGTATTAAATTGGAACTCCTGGCATCAGAAGCAATGAATGCAACATCTAAAATAATAATGATTGTTGATATTTATGCCTCATCGGCAAATCCGTTTTTAAAACCATCTAATGCACTTGAATGATACACCAAATCCCGACCTTGAAAATGATCACCACTCAAGTTCTTATGCTTGTAGAGATTCCTCAAGCATCTTGGGTTTGAAACTGGTCGGTAATACATCTTGTCTCTCCTATAGTCACTGAACTTATTATGACTTAAGCGTCTATTTTCTTAAACATGAGGTATGAATATGTTAAGCATGTAGATCCAATAAATGAGAAAAATAATGATAAGAAAATTGGGACTGGTACCACAAGGGATCAATTGATGGAAGATGTTATTAATGACATTGTAACTAAGGTGTGTGCTTCACTGGAATCCAAGATTAACCTGCCTAGCAGTTGCTAAATATTGGATGTTGATTTCTCTGAATATGATGGGGTAGAATGACAGGAGTATTCTAAAACAGCCCAAGTGACCAATAGATCATGGAACATGAGGCGCTGTAAATCCATTATGGATAACCCAACAGGTTTAAATTACGTACTTTCTACAGGTGTGTTACTTTTACAGGAATCTTGGTCAATGAAGAATGTATATAAAGATGGTTATGTAGTTATACAAAGGAAAGTTCAGAAACTTCTTAGTGGGTGATTTGATGGTAGGTTGGTCACTGGTGTTGCTATGCACCTGAAAGCTACTGAACTTTAACCACTCATCAATCTGAATATGTCCTGGCAACTACTGTTGAATGCATGGTTCATGGAAAATCCACACTAATATTATTGATAAATGTACACAATCCTCCGGGCAATGGAAAATCATAATAGACAATTTTGCATAAAGAATTATTGCTTGAGATATGGATAAGTATGCATTTGAATTGTCAAGTGGGTATTTTAAATTACCAACATCTGGTTTTTCCTAATAAGAAGGTTTTTATCTCTCAAGATTATTTTTATTTAAAGAGTGATCATGATATGTGGGCCATTAGAAGCGAGAGGACAAGATGGCAAATTACACAAATTCATTCATTTACTTCAAATGATTAACATGAGGAAAAACTATTTATTTTATACGTGGTCAAATGGCACTCAATTCTCCTGGATTGATTTTGTACTTACTAATGATTCTGGTTTTGTAAATGCCAACAATGTCATAATAATCTTTAACAACTTGAGTGATCATGTTGTGATCACTTTTTCTCTTGATAGTGGATTATACCACTCTCAAAAACGTATAATGCTGAAAATAGAATTTAATGAACTGGTAATAGTCTTCTTAAACTCAATAACTCTTTGTTGGAGCTATTAATCAATGAAAATGTGCTTAAATGTAATAATATAAGGGACTATTAACTCCCAATATATACCTTTATTAAAAATACTGAAAATATCCAAAAGAAGATTGCCTTGAATACTGAAATGCATAATAATGTTTATGATTACGTTATTGCAAATAAGAAAAAAACAACTGCATAAGGACAGCCGTTGGTTTCGGAAGAATGGTATGAACTATTCGATCCAACAATGTAACAAAAGAAAATTGAGATCAAGATTTAAAAACTGGAACAGAATGCACAAAGGTAAGGATATGCGTACGTTTTGGTTTAGCTTCAGTAAGCATAATTCCAGACAAATGGGTAAGCAGGAAATTAATACCATTTCTAATGATACCTGGAAATGTTATATACTGAATTTATATTATCGAAAGAACTCACCAGATACAACAAGTAACTATCAAGATATCTATGATAGAACCTTTATTAATTTCACTAAGGACGATACTGAGAATGTGATCAAGGGAGTCCCTGGGCCAGATGGACTCCCTAATGTATTATTATAATTTTTTTTAAACAGTTTTTATTATTTTTAAAACAAACAAACAATACAAACCAAACTGCCAGCGTTATTTGCAAAAAAACACATTAACATTAATTAGTCAAGACCACTGCTCCCCCAATCCCTCCCCCCTGAAGAGCTTTTTTATCCTTCTCATTCCGTATCTGCTGGTTTGGCAGGGTATCACCTTCTTCTGAGACTGCAGAATCCGTTATTGTTCCAAACAGTCCTGCTATTAATACTCTTCATGCTAGCAGGGTACTCACTTCTTCTTCCCCACACATGCTACATGCCTCCTGCCATACCACCGTTTCAGCCTCCGCCCATTTTTGCAAATCCCGCCACCATACCTCCACCCGTGGCTTATGGCGCTGCTTCCAGCCCATGGCAATCCTTCGTTTTGCGAGCACATATGCCAAGTTCTTCAATTTCCCAACATGTTTAAGTTTCCGTGGTCTGGGAAACCCTCCCAACAGGCAGGTCCAGGCCGTATCTATAGTGAGCGTGACCCCTTTGTCCGCTAGTTTTTGCACCACTTCTCCCCAGAAACTCTCAAACACTGGGCAAGACCAAAACATGTGTGTCATATCAGCATCTTCCTTATCGCATTTTGGGCACGCTTGTCGTCCCGCATTTACAAACTTCGATATTCTCATCGGGGTCATGTAAGCTCTGTGCGTTATGTACAACTGTATTTGTCGTAATCTGGCATTTCTGGACACCTTCTTGTGGTATCCCATAGCACGCTCCCACATCCCATCTTCCATCTGTGCTCCCACCTCTGTTTCCCAATCCAGCCTCAAATGCGTCAATTCCTTCCCTACCCAGGTCATCACCATCTCATACAATCTAGAGATCTCATGCCCTCCTTCTGATATATCATATATTGTCCCCATAGTGGCGTCTGGCTCCTCCGCCAATACAGTCTCAGGCCAGATTTTACAAATATTCTGCACCAGCCTTAGATAGGTGACATACTGGCCCCTATGCAAGCCCGCCTCTTCCCCTAGTCCTTTAAAATCCTTAATGGCACCCTCTTGCCAGACATCCCCCAATGTAACCAGCCCGACCGACTCCCAATAGGTCCTGATTATCATCCTTAGTTGTTTGTCTTCCCCTGCCAAGGCCACCAGCGGCACCTGCGGGGAACAAGGGTACGGGTCCTCCATTATTCGACATACTCTACGCCACATTTTCCACCCAAGCAACATCATACCCGGGCGCTCCTTCATTTCAGACCTAGGCAACTCCCTAATGTATTATTTAAGGAAAACCTTAGAGTGTGGGCTCGAATATTGTAAAAAAAAAATGAAAGGAGATTGTTAAAACAGGTCTCATACCAGAGAGAGGGAATCAATCTTTGCTTATACCTATTTAAAAAAGGGCTCAAGAGAATCTCCTAACAACTATTGTGTATTAGCCATGATCGATTCAAGCTCAAAAACATTCTCGCAATTGATTTTAAGGTATATTTATGATTGGGTGAGTAAGAAAAATATTTTTAGTAATCAGCAAACAGGTTTTAGAAAAGGTTTTAGTACTTTATAAAATCTTTGGACTTTAATTTATTTTATTCAAACTCCCCTGATGTCCAGGCTCAAACATTGTACATTTGTTATATTGATTACACTAAAGCCTTTGAAAGGGTAAACTGTCATATTTTATTGAAAACGATGGAGGCTTGGGACCAACATCCTGAAATTCTATATTTTTTTTAAAGCACCCTATACAGACACTAAGGTCCAAATTAGAATCAATCGGGAAAGCATCACTGGAGACCAAATTCTGGTGAATTATGGGTTCGAGCAAGGCAGCAAATTGGCTCTGTTTTTTTAGAATGTATATGGCGTATCTTGATGGAGCCTTAAAGCTTTGCAAAAATCACCCTCCTCGCATTAAACAACATCCTATCGCGTGGTTGTCATACGCAGATGGCATTGTGATTTTAGCTCAAACTGTAATAGGACAATAGGAGCCACTAGGCAGCCTGATGGACGGTGTCCAAGAGCATGCAAGTAGAGATGTGGGAGGCTTTGCAATCCCTACAACTCTAACACTACAAGGTCAAGGAATGGAGGGTCGCACGTGAGTTAGAAACTCAAGTCCCTCAGTACCCCACTGGGCACATAAAGAGCCACAGCCCGCCGGACTACCTGTACCTCTTGAACCTCTTCACTACTACTCACTACTCTTCCTTGAAGCAGAGTGGGCAGGAGCCCCTTCCCCCTCCCTCCTACAGATACTGGAGTAGCTAGCTTCACCCACCTCCTTGATCCACCGTGCGACAGAATCTGAAGCAACTGCGACAACTTCAATTCCTGAAACGGTGAGCTTAAGCCTAAAGAGAAGTCATCTACCAGCTACGTTCGTCTACCTAAGTTCATTCGGAATTCGAGTGCGATCTGCACACTTTCCATTCATTTTTGTTGTAGCCTGATCTCAAAATGGACTGTGCTACTCCAGTACTTGGCCTACACCGAGGCTGTGTATGCGTTGCCTAGTAACTGGCCCATATTCAGACCAATCACATTCACCGGCAGACAGAAACCGGCCCAACAAGAAAGGTCAGAGAAAAAGGCCCTGTCTGCGCTCATAATCAGTCACTACTCTTCCTTGCAGCGGAGAGGGCAGGAGCCCCTTCTCCCTCCCTCCTACAGATACAGGAGTAGCTAGTTTCACCCACACGCTTCTGTGCGACAGAAACTGAAGCAACTGCGACAACTTCAATTCCTGAAACGCTGAGCTCAAGCCCAAAGAGAAGTCATCTACCAGCTACGTTCTTCTACTTGAGTTCATCCAGAATTCAAGTGCGATCTGCACGCTTTCCATTCATTTTTGTTGTAGCTTGATCTCAAATTGGCCAGCGCTACTCCAGTACTTGGCCTACACCGAGGCTGTGTATGCGTCGCCTAGTAACCGGCCCCTATATCAGACAAATCACATTGGCCGGCAGGCGGAAGCCAGCCCAACGAGAAAGGCCTGAGAAAAAGGCCCTGTCTGCACGGCTGCCGTGCGACTGTGGCCCCCTCCGCACAACCTTAGGGTCACATATGCTGCCGACGTCGACCCCTACCCGTGAAAATCCCGTTAACATCGGCGAAGGTAATCCATTACTGCCGCAGATCCCAAGTAACTGTTTCTCCACCCCTGCCTGGGGCTGCCACCAATTTTCTCAGTATTCTCTAACCCAATGTCTATTGTGCATAGTATAATAGACCACGAAATATCCATGAGACTCCTTGGCATGCTATGATTTGTGACCTCTGCGATTGCCTACTAATCCTGCTCTGACGCTTGCCTCGATCGTCTCACCCGCGTACAAGGCTAGTCATGCTTGCACGGCAACCTTCTACAGTAGTGGACTATCGTATAATTGTACTCACACTTATCTTGCCATTACTCACTGTGCTTGTACCGACACACCTACTAATGTATAGATGTTATATTACCTGCCTATTCACCACCTACTGTTAACTTTCTAAACTTTAGCCTCCTTCTGTTCGACTTAGCCTTACCAGGCACTTGCGACCACTGTACGACAGATAATACCATTACCTCTCATTTGATTACTGTACTTCAAACTTATGTAATAGATGTCAGACCAGCCAAGCATACCATTTTATGATTCTAGCTAAACCTTTCATCATAATACTATTAGAAGGCACCCATGTTGAATTCTGACACCACTTATTATTGCAATCACTGTATACTGCTTACTGTCCGATATTTGTATTTGCACATTAGCCTGATACTAAGTGCCTCATTCTACCCAGTTGTAATTTTCTAGAACTAGGAATTAGCCGGCACAACATGCTAGCTTCTATCAAGGAATATTGCTCTATTAAGATGCACACATGATTGCCCCACACCCAACTACTACCAACTTACCTTGATCTTCTCAGGAGTACTTACCCTTAGCCCAATTGAATCACCTATGATTGCAAGTCATGCCTCTGCACAACGCTAGACTTCCACAGAAGCGGACATTTTTACCAAGTGCCTCCCTGTCCATACTGACTATACTGCTCTTACAAGTACTAGCCATCACTCCTTACATTATGAAGCACACTACTACTAAAACTACTCTTGACCTGGCCCTCTCACTTCACAAGAGCAGTGTCTCCATCTCCATGTCCAGTGCACTACCCCACCCTGACTCTATTGCACCCACTAACTTTCTGCCACATGGCTAACACAGCCTTTCAAATACCTACACACCAGCCCTATTCCAACCACCAACACTAATGCCCTCTCACCCACACAATGGATCCAATGCTATGCAATTCGACCTACACAGAATCAACCTTGCAACACTGTAACCAGAAACCTTATACTCAGATCAAGATTCAATCTATCCCACCTCCTTACACCTATGACCAAAACCCTAATCAGGAATCGAACCACTACGACTAAGGATAAAACTGGGAAGCCCCATCCTCCTCTATGAAAGTCACGGCTGGCTCTAGCAAGCCTAGTGACATTATTACGCTGATCAAAGGAGCTCTAATCAATGCTAGATCATTGATGGCTCATACCCTAGAGGTGGCTGACCTTATTACTACTAATCAATTGCACTTCCTAGCCATCACAGAGACCTGGCTGCATGCTGCAGCAGGCCCGCTATTGGCACTAGCTATCCCAGATAACTATACCATCACAAGACATGATAGAGAATCCTCAAAGTTAGCAGTGTCGCTATCATCAGTAAAACTGATCTTGGCATCAGAGCCCTCCTCCACCACCCGTTCCGATCAGCTGAAATCCTCTCTTTGAAACTCCCACTATCTGCCTCATGTACCCTAAATATTCAATTTGTCTACTGACCACCTGGTCCTGCATCTACTTTCGAGGAAGATTTGCAACAACTCCTCACCACTGAAACTAAACCTAACCCACAAATATTACTGCTCAGTGACCTCAATTTAGATTTCCTTGACATTAATGATAATTCAGCCACCACCCTTGCCAACTCGATCACGGAATTGGGATTCTCCCACTACATTACCAAACCCACGTATAACAATGGCAGAATTCCCGATTGGATTGCTGACCTTAACTGTGAAACTAACATCCTCTCCAATGAACCTTGTGCATGGACTGACCATCAATCCATCGCATTCACCATACAGTCCTGCTTGCAGCTAAACTCTACTCATACAGTCCTGCTCGCAGCTAATCTCTATGAGTGCCTTGGCTCCGCCTCCGTCAACAAGAAATAACAAGAGCATTACAATAACACATTTACTACCTTTACTACAAACAACCCTAAAATACTCGAACACCAATACAGACCCCTCCACCTTTGTGGATCTCTACAACCAAATGCTCCGCCAAGCTATCGATACTATAGCCCCTCTGAAATTAAGGAAAGCCAAACCTCAAGTTCACCTAAATAACTTGTTCACCCCCAGCTAAAATCATACATGATAATAAAAGAAAGGCTGTATCCGTTTGGAAAAACCACCATTCAGACTCTAACAGAGACACATTCTTAAAAGCGTCAAAGGGATATAAAACAGCCATCCTACAAACAAAAAGTGAAGTCTATAACAATATAATCACTAATGCTAAATCTGATTCTAAAGAACTATTTAAGATCCTTAGAGAACTTGAATCTCCCACCCCACCTACCGAAACCTGCTCTAAAGACAAGACTTGGTGCACCAAGATTCAAGCAGCCCTACTTGAAAAAATATTGCCGTTACAAACTAAAATTGAAAAGAAAAAACGTAACACCAGCCCTGCCACAAGCATTCTCAAGCCTCAGCGCCTAACAAGCCTAACCCTAACTCTGATGAAACAAGTGAACGCCATAGCCTCTGCTACAGCCTACACTTGTAAATTAATAAATGCCTGCAGACCCTTCCTTCCGCCAATAAGCTGGTTTACCTTAGCAAGGGCGCTGATCTTATCCAAATTGGATTACTGTAACGCGCTCTACTTAGGTACTAGCAAGTGAAACCAGACGCAGTTCCCGCTGGCTGTCTATCAAAGACAGAACATCTTTCAAAACCTTTACCCACATGCATAAGTGCTTGTCTAACTCAGCACCTAAATACTTGGCATGTAAATTCACCAAAAATCAATCGGCTCGACCTACCGGATCAGCTCAACTACACTGCCTCAGAGTCCCTAGGTACAACCTGCAGAAATCTGGAGGCAGCAGCTTCCCTGTACTAGCTTCCAAACTGTGCAACTCCACACCTTTAGCTCCAAGAGCAGAACCCGCTTTCTCGCTTTTCAGCGCAAGGGCTCTCTAGAGAGCAATACCAACAAATCCACAATGTTCTATGCCCTAATCCCGTGCCTGTACATAATGGGCCTCATTACGACCCAGGCGGTAAGTTACCGCCTGGGTCGTACCTTTACCACCATGGCGTAAACTGTTTACGCCATGGTGGTTGGCGGATTTACCGCCCCATTCCGAGGTCAGCGGGGCGGTAAGTCCCCAATCCCCATTTACCCTTCCCCATTCCCATTTTTGCCCCATAGGGCATAAGGGGAGTGGGGAAGGCGTTAATTACGCCACCGTAAATTACAGTGGCGTAATTAACAACATGGTCCCTTAGCGCCATGGATTTTAACACCTGCTAAAAGCAGGTGTTAAATCCGCCATGGCGCTAAGGGACCTCGGAATCAGGCGGTAACGGTCGGCGCTGTTTACGCTGCCGTAAACCCCTTACCGCCTGAGTCGTAATGAGGCCCAATGTCAATATATTTTATCCGTGTTTGCTTAACCTGCCTAGGCAACTTGCTGTAATCTGCCTAATCTTTTACATAATCCTTTTTGTTTTTTTCATATCTTTGTTAATGTAGCCTTACAATGTAATCTTGTACACATGTAACTGAAACAATGCACCCAGATACCTGAGGGTTTGACGCGCAACACAAAGAAACAATACAATACAATACATGAACAAGAGGGGTATATATTGTCCCTATAGCTTCATCTCCACCTAAACAGCCACCGATTTGCCACTGAATATTGGGTGGGTGCAACGCTGCTATAGGATCTGGAGCCCGGGGACGGGCGCGAGCCTGCAGGACCTCCTCCCCCCTCGCTTACATTTCCCTCGCTTCCGAGTGAGACCTGGGGGGAAGCTATCTGCATTCCGTGCCCTTGTAAGCTAAAACGAGGCTCCTGAGACCGCACAGAGTGGTGGAGCTGGTAGACTAGTGTGAAAGCTCCTCAGAACATTCCCACCGGTCTGCTTTTTGCCACAGAGCCCCCTGTAAAACGTATATCCAAGTGGAGACCGGAATTGTCAGAACGCAGGACTTGACCCAATAATCAATCAGCGGAGTACTTGCACCCACAAATTCATAGACTGGTCTTCCCCCTCTAGAAATTTCACTTCACCCCGGCCCCCGACCCACACCAGAAATCATGTCCACAACAGATTCTATCATGGCGGATGACGTGCCATCCATGAGGAAAGACATGGCGGCAATACTGGAGGAGATTAAGGGATTCTGATCCGACATAGGCTGCCAGCTTGACGGTTTAGACAAAAAGGTAGATGACATGGATGACAGACTCCAGGGGCTCGAGGCTATCAGACCTCAGAAGAGATCATGAAAACCGAAATCGATATGAGGATATAGCTGGAGAGAAGAGAAGAAGAATGCGCCCTGAAGATGGACGATTTCAAGAATCATGAGCGACGTAACAACCTCCGATTCTTCAGGTTCCCAGAGAAAGAACACAAAATCCAAAGGGGCATTATTAAAGCAATTAACAAAGTTGTCAATAAACTCTTTAACAAGGATATCACCACAGAACCCACGATTGATAGAGCCCACACAGCAGGGAGTGGAGCCCGGGGCCCATGCTCAATACTGGCAAGGTTCCATTATTACCCCGAGAAAGCCAAAATCTTAGACAGGGCCATGCAGTGGACCCGATAGAGTGCGGTACGTTACATATTACCATCTATCAAGACCTGTCAACATTCACCTTGGCTAGGCGAAGACTCTGTATCCCGTTGACAAAATGGCTGTCCACCAAGGGTGCCAGATACAGGTGGGGCTTTCCCTTCTCTCTGAATTTTGAATATGAGGGATACAAATACAACTTAATAACAGAAGAGGACATTAGCAGGGTCACCCGAGAGCTGATGGGGGAATCTTCATGGAATCTATTGACCACAGACACGGAGGAGACATATGGGAAAAAATAAAAGAAAGAGGGATCTAGAGACCGGCGGCGAGTCAGAGGACTAAGCAAGAACAAGAAACTATTCCCGCCCTTGTTCTCTGGGCAGTGACTTTGTGAGTAAAAGTAAAAGCCCCCTGTGCAAGCAACGGGAGGCCGAGATAGTTCAAATTGCTAATCGTTGGGTGGGGGGGGGGGGCTCAGTGATGAGTTTAACAGAGCAACGATGCACGAAGAAGGAGGGGAGGTTGGTGGTCTGGATCAATGGTGGAGTATGTATCACCAAGGTTCTAGACGCGATCTGAAGAGGGTTAGGGGGGAACATTAAAATGTATCTTTTCATTATGAAGGGGGGGTTGATAAACACTGATACAGCATTTTACACAGGGATGTTGAATAAGCACAACACGCCATGGCATGAGACACTCGGCTACTTCGATAACAACACAAAAAGCAGAGGATTTCTGACAATGCATGGGAGACCAAATGTTTGACCTGAACACTGCCCTAGTTTTGGGCTCTCTGAATATGCAGGGCCTTAAATCCCCACTTAAAAGATCCTTAACGGTTTGTGAATTTAATCACTCAAAAATGGATCTTATGTTCTTGCAAGAGACCCACTGGCAGAGGAGCAGAGAACGGACCATGAAAGTGGGATCCATTGAAATGGTCTATCATGCCTCTAGTCAATTTAAAAAGTGGAGAGTGGCTATCGTAATAGCAAGGTGGGTTTCATGGCAGAATCTACCATGAGATACCCAGAGGGACGCTTCATACTAGTCAAAGGGGTGATAAAGGGACAAAAAGTGACTCTGGGATCAGTATACTGCCCAACCGAGGGACAAGAGCTATTTGGGATATGGTGAGAGGGAACATTCAGACTTTTGTAGAAGGACTCCTGCTCATTGGAGGTGACTTAACATGGTCTTGGATCCAGCAACAGTCAGGAAAGGAGCTCACCCCACTGTGGTGACCTGGGCCCAGATGAAAAAGTCCTAGTGCTTTCTCCAAATAAATACTGAGATGGGGGTG
This sequence comes from Ambystoma mexicanum, assembly GCF_040938575.1. Lineage (NCBI taxonomy): Eukaryota > Metazoa > Chordata > Amphibia > Caudata > Ambystomatidae > Ambystoma > Ambystoma mexicanum. The sequence continues at coordinate 1,301,146,719 of NC_090922.1, read as the reverse complement.
GCTGACGTGCTGACATGAACGGGGAAGGCAGACCCACTGTATAACTCAGTGGTATTCAAACTGTGGGGCGCGACCTCCAGGGGTCCGTGGGTGCATCCCTGGGGGACCCTGAAAGCTCAGCATGAAATATTTAAAAAACATTTATTTTTTATTTTTTATTTTTGGAAGTAATGGGCAGGGATGGCTCACATGATCGGGCTGAAGCATGAAACGGTCTCAGGCAACAATGAAAAAGTGGCCCGCAGTTGTAAATGGATATTCATTCCTTTAGTCACAGACTGGGCCTCATTACAACTATGACGGTACGGTAACAACGGTGCCGGTAAGCTACCAGCACCATTGCTACCGTACCGCCATAATAAGAGTTTGTGCTCGCGGGTGCCTGACAGCCCGCCAGGTCTGACCTGGCAGGCCGTGCAGCACCCGCGAGCACAGCTCGTCAGATGCACCGGCACCATTATTAACGGTGCCGGTGCATCCAAGCTCCCCAATCCCATTGAGCCATATGGGGCTCAAATGGGAATGGGGATCTACCGGTACCGGTACCCGCGAAAGGGCACTTATCAGGTCCGCCTAACACGGCATGACCCGGTAATTGCCCATTCGCGGGTGCAACTCCGGCAGCAGCCGTGCCGATTTTACCAGCACAGCTACTGCAAGAGTTGTAATGAGGCCCACTGTTTCAATAGTACCCAAGCCGGTGCTTTGTGTTCAAATGTAAGTAAATTGTGATATATTCAGCAACAATGGTCAAAATGACTAACTGCATAGTTAAGTAACTCATCAAACTGGTCCGCATTGCCAAAATGGTGGCCCATTTTGACTGGCCCACACTAGCATTTTACATTTTTGGTACATGCATTGCCCTATAGGCCAGTCCGAGCCTGGCGGCTCATCCATAATGGCGAGGGGGCGCCCACCCAGTGGCCCCTCACCCATTATGGAGGAGCTAAGAAGCCAGCCCAGTGAAACAGTGAGCACTCCTTCAGCTGCTTTTTCCAGCTGATGGATTGCTCCTGGGCTGGCTGAACTGTCAAAGGGAAACTTTGTTTCCCTTTCACAGTTCAGATTAGTTCCCCGGCCGCACATGCTCACTGAGCCATGCAAGTGCTGGAGCGTTTTGCTTCGCCAGCATTGCATAGCTCATTGGAAATGCTGGCTGGGGCACTGCGTGTCTGTATGTCCGAGGGGGAACTCCTGCGCCTCCTCGCACACACGGACAGAGCAGCCTGGAGCAGGGCGTTTCAGCACCCACACTCAGGCCAATGCAGAAGGTATGTTTATGTTCATTGTTTTTATTTAAACATGTGTATGGATGCGTGTATGCTTATGTTATGAGTGAGTGTATGGTGATGGATGCTCATGTGAATGATAGAGTGATTGCTGTATGAATGTGCAGTGCCTTGCATACACACATAATCATGTTGATTGTGTTAGGCCCAGTGTGGCCCAGGGTACAGGGATGGTATCTTTTTACTGGACATCTATCATAGATGTCCAGTAAAAAATGTCATGCCTGGCCCCTAGGCCCCCCAGCACCAATTGCAAACTGTTTAGCTATTAACCCATTTTTTTGTTAAAAGTATGCTCTACAATGCAACATTTTAACCCATTATTTAAAAAAAATTCACAGGGGGAAACCCCCCCGAAAACCCCTTTATTGGTTTGGGCTCCCCCACTATGCTCGGTCGCATGGCATTTTTGGGGAAATAGTTATGCTCCTCCAACAAAAAAACCTCGGGGTCATCTTCGACTCCACACTCTCCTTCTCTCCTCACATCTCTGACGTTTCTAAGAAGTCACACTACCAGCTGCACCTCCTCAGAGGTATCCTTCCTTTCCTCTCCTTCCCCCAGAAGCTCACTGTCTCCAGAGCCCTGGCTCTCTCAAAGCTGGACTAACTACTGTAACAGCCTCTATCTAAATCTGCCTGCCTCTACTCCCCGCCCTCTGCAACTCATCCAGAAAAGGACTGCAAGACTTGTCCTTGGCCTCAAGCCGAGGGACCGTATCTCTCCAGGACTGAAATCGCTTCACTGGCTCCCTGTGGCTGCGAGGATTAAGTTCAAAACCCTCTGCATTGTCCACAAGGCCTTCTGGGGAGTGGGGCCAAATTACCTTCAACTCTCCCTTCCGAAATATCTTCCTTCTCGAGCACTTCGCTCTTCCGCCTCCAACTCCCTCAGGGTCAGCCGCTTCTCCAGAAACGAGTTGGGGGGAGATCTCTCGCCGCAGCAGGGGCCTCCCTCTGGAACAGCCTTCCTGCCTCCCTGAAACTTGAGGAGAACCATCTCCAGTTCCAGAAGCACCTCAAAACCTTCCTCTTTGCTTCTGCTTTCTCTCTCCCTCTCCCCTGCTAAATCACTGAAACTGTACTGAATCAGCAACTTCGCCACTCACCAATCCCGGTCCTTGGCCCAGCCACTCTCCCCTGCACTGCCTTCCTGGCAACCCCTGCATTGCAGGACTGTCTCTGTATCCCTACAGCCCCCCTTCCCAGCACTTGTCTGCTGGGAAGGGGGGCTTCCACCAGCTGGCCCTTATTATTTATCTTGTTCATTACTAACCCTGTACTGCACTTTCCCCTCTCCCTTTCCCCCTTGCACTTTTCCCGTCCCCCCTACCCATGCACTTGCGCGATCTGAATGACACCTGGCCTAGTAGGATCGTTGTCTGTCTCCCCTTGTTCCCCCCTCCCTGCCTCGTTGCGCCTTGAAACACTTGTGTATAGGCGCATTACAAATGCCATATCATATCATATCATATCAGATCATATCATATCATATCATATCACTTAAAAAAATCACCAGTCGCCACTGGCCGTCAGACTGTGTTGGGATGGGGGGAACCCAAGGACTATGGTGGGAGCACAATGGGCAGGAACCATGGGATAGTGGTGGGAGCAGAGTGGGGACAGCCTAGGGTGTGTGATGAGGTGGGGAGAGACCAGGGACTGGGTAGGAGTGGGATGAGGAAGCCCAGTGACTGTGATGGGAGCAGGTGACGGTGCGCAATATATACTGTCCATTTCACATTTCTGGGGGGGTCCCAACCTGCCCAAATTTTGCTCAGGGGGTCCCCGGCCAAAAAAGTTTGAAGATCATTGGTATACCTAATTGTAATTGTAATTGGTTATGTATAATGTGTGGTTTCTAAGCGCAGTCCCGGGGATCGAACCTGTGGTGCTCTGCGTCGTCTTGCATCCAAGGCGAGTACATTGCTGCTGAGCTATCCCCCCGATACATACTTCTCTAAGGTCCACAACACATACTCTAGGATAGATTACGTCCTCCTAGAAACCTCCTTGATAAGCAGGGTGTCGAAAATCACCACAGAGCCCATACCGTGGTCACACCACGACCGGGTTAGAGTGGATTCTGGAGATTGGTCTGGAGAAGAAAGGAGGGGTAGATGGATGTGTAACGATTTGCTCTTGAAAGACAAGGAATTGGCTCAGGGACTATTGAAATCGATCATAGAATTCTTCCAATTTAACGACAATGGAGAAGTAGAAGTCCCGACAGTATGGGAAGCATTTAAGGCAACACGTGGGGGGGATTAATGTGTTTGTAGGCTAGCAAAAAGAGGGAAAGAGTTAAAGCGGAGTCAGACTTGCTTAAGAAGAAAGAAGCCTTACAATCCAAAGGTACCCTGAAAACCTAGGTCTCCCCTGATAATCTTGCTAAAGTGCAAAAATATAAACTGCACCTGAGGGCCCTACTGGTACACCAAATGGTGAAAAAGGTGGCATTCCTCAAGCAAATGTATATAGAGAAAGGGGAACACGCAAATAAGATACTGGCCTGGAGATTGTGTGAGCAGTGAAACGGTAGGAGAGTGGGATTAATATAGCAGGCAGGGTCCGAGAGAGCCTATCGCGACGGAAGCATAGCAGAGGAATTTTGTAAGTACGACAAACACCTCTACACAAGCGAATTTAGAGGGGATGTTTCACAGAAAGACACATTCCTGAATAGCCTACCCATCCCCGGGACATCCCTGGATATCGCGATTAGAGGACCCAGTTTCGGTAGAATATGAAAGGGGGAATGGCACTAGGTGATGATGGCTTCACTGCACGCTTCTTTAAAGCGTTCCGCACTATTCTAGCCCCATTCAAGGCCAAAGTGTTTAACCATGTGTTGGAAACAGGAATCCTACATGACTCCTTACTAGGGGCCCTAATAGTAGTGATCGAAAGAAGGAAGTGACCCAACAAAATGCCACAATCCGCCCAATCTCCTTATTAAACACAGACATAACATTTTTTGTGAAAGAAAACAACATTAGAAAAACAATTAACCTAACTCACATTGTGCAAGAGAACAAGCTTCATGGATACCTAGTTTTGATCGACTCAGAAAAGGCTTTTGACCGGGTTTAATGACCTTACATGGGTATGGTTTTGCAAATAATGGGCTTTGGACCCAACTTTCGGGCATGGATCTCAGCACTCTATGAAGACCGGACGGCCAAAGTACTAGTGAATGGGATAACCTCAACTCCCTTCCATCTAAAGAGAGGGACTAGACAGGGCTGCCTTATCTCCCCTCTCCTACAAGTGCTCACCATGGAACCCATGGTGATAGAACTTAGAGAAAGCCCTGACATCACAGGGATCAGATGCAGCGAAATTGAATGTAACCAATGTACCCTGGTCCTTTGCGAGCACATAGCCTCCTTTGGGCGTTTCTCAAGCATACAAGTAAATGCATCTAAATCCAATGTTAAGCCTTTGCAATTAGCCCACTCACCCACAGAGGACATGGGCTCATTGGGAGGGATGAGAATCTCACTCAAGGAAATTACCTATCTGGGGATTCACCTGCCCAGAGATCTGAGTCAGATGTTTGCCCCCTGGAATTGACAAACTTAGATCTGACCTCACCCTCTGTGCTCCTCTGACCCTCTCGTGGTATGGTAGGATGACATCAATCAAATTGTCTGTTCTGATTCCAGAACCTACAGCTCAAGGGGATGGCTGCATGAAGACTGAGCCTTGCCTTTATCTCCCTTTACTTTGCTACAATGGCTGAGGAAATTTCAGGAAAATTGCAGCCTTCTAAGAGGCAGAAAGGAGAGGAGACCAACTCTGAAAATAGAGAAGATAAAATAATGGAACTACTGGTCAAATTGACTACAGACATTGCTGACATCAAGGCCTCCCTTGTGGCTGCTGAAAACATGTACAATGAACTGTCTGGAAAATGTACTAACATGGAAAATCATCTTACAGCGATGAGTGATGACTCCCAGAGGATGGCTATCCAGATAAAAGATGTACAAGCTCAAGTTGAAAAACTGACCCTCAAATGCTCTGAACAAGAACATTTCTCCAGGAGAAAGAACATCCGGGTGGCTGGCTTTCCAGAGAATATTGAATAGGGCGCTCTGCAGCCTTTTTGGAAAGAGCTCTGATTAAGCTACTTGGGGCCTCATTACACGGATGGCGGTAGACCAAGGTGCTATTAGCACCTTGGTCTATGCCGGTAAAATACCGGCACCGCCTTGGAGGAAAGGGGAATTACCGCCCTATTCCAAGGTTGGTGGGGCGGTAATTCCCCCTTCCCCCATTGCCCTTCTCCATTCCCATTTTTGCCCCATAGGGCTCTATGGGAATGGGGAAGGCGCTAATTACGGTACCGCAAATTGCGGTACCGTAATTAGCTCCCTGGTCCATTTGCGGATTGGTTTTTACCGCCTGCAAAAAGCAGGCGTTAAATTCCCCAACCCGCAAAGGGACCTCGTAGTAAGGCGGTAAGGGTTTATCGGTACTGGTAAAATACTGGTACCGGTAAACCCTTACCGCCTACCGTGTAATGAGGCTCTTGGTCTTGATTCTAAGACCCCTTTGGAAATTGAGAGGGCTCATAGGTCTTTGGGCCCTAAACCAGCACCAGGACATAGACCTCGCCACTTCATCATAAAGTTTTTGAGGTTCCCAGTACGTGAATTGGTGATAAGAAAGGCAAGAGAGAAAAAAGATTTGTTCTGGGGTACCCATAAAATCATGATCTTTGCAGATCTAAGTCGTGATGTACTGGAAAAAAAGGAGAGCTTTTGCAACGGCTAAAGAGAAGGCAAAAGGGAAGCATCTGAAGTATTACATGATTTACCCAGCGATTTTAAGAGTGGTGCTTGATGGAACTGTGCACTCTTTTATGGATCACAAAAGTGCTGAGTCTTTCCTCACAGATGTGGATCAACAACCCATGGAAGAAGCACCTGTTGAATGTTCAGGATCAACTTTTAAAATGAAAAGATGACTGCATTGGTTCATACTGGTTGTGTTTGCTATGATCCCTTTTTGGAATGTATGGGCCTCATTACACGGAAGGCGGTAAGGGTTAACGGTCACCGGTAATGGTACCGGTGACCGTTAACCCTTACCGCCTTATTACGGTACCGTAATTAGCACCTTCCCCATTCCCATTATGCCCTATGGGACAAAAATGGGAATGGGGAAGGGCAATGGTGGAAGGGGGAATTACCGCCCCGCCAACCTTGGAATAGGGCGGTAATTCCCCTTTCCACCAAGGCGGTGCCGGTATTTGACCGGCATGAACCGTGGCGCTAATAGCGCCATTGTTCACCGCCTACCGTGTAATGAGGCCCTATGTATTATTAATGTTAGTTTATTAATTCTATCTCTTTATATTTCTTTTTGTTGATTAATGTAGGGTTTTATGAGTTAAACAGTTTTCTTTCTTGCTAATTTAAATGATGCGCATGTATTGCCTGTGATGTTTCATCCGCCGGGCACGGGCGGATGTGTGAGACAGAGTGAAGGCCTCGATCGGGGCTCGCGCTGGGCTGCAGTGCGCGGGGGCGGCGCAATGAACAGAGATACGACCACACTCTCTGATGCTTAAACCCGGACTGGCGTTAATCCGCCAGTTCCGGTGATGCCTTTATTTCTACTCTTTTCATTCCGTGTCACGTGACCCTGTGTCTCGGGACACGTGACACCACATTCCTCCCCAACTTGGAGGCAAAATTTCCCACGGCTTAACAACAGTATTTGTATTGAGTCTTACTTCTTCTGAACGGGTAAATGTCTCTGTCTCTGATTCAGCTTTCTTCGACCTATTCTGTCCACTACATATCCCTGGAGGCGGGATGATGGTCTGGGCTTTTCTCTCAGACTGTATCGAGTGCTTCTTTCCCGTGGCCCGTCTTCAATGGCGGCGTCTACTTCGATTTCTGCTTCTTGTGGCGCCTCTGTGTTCTGCTGTGGAATGGGTCTTTGGGGTGAGTGTGCTACTTCTCCCCTCTGGGGTGACCGTTGTTCCTCCCACATTTCTTGGGGCACTTTTCTGAAATGGGAGACGTTCCTGGTTACAGTTTCTTTCCCTCGGGTTGCTGTAATCATGCTATGGTTGGTGGTCGTGACGGTCCATGGGCGAGCTTCGAAGTTGAGGGACATTTTCTTCGGCGGTGCCCGGTTCCTGACGAGGACTGTGTCACCAGGGTTTATTTCTCTGTGATATGCTCGTCGAGCAATGCTCTCTCGCTCATTGTGTCTTTCCCGTCTTGCTTCCATCTCGAGGATGTCCGGGTCTGGCGCTGTCCAGTTGGGGTGTACAGGTAGTTCTGCCTGGATGGGTACTCCAAACATGAGGGCCGCTGGACTGACTCCCGTGGCCGAGTGTGGGGTTTGTCGGTGTGTTCTCAGAAACCGATATACAGCCTTCAACCAGGGGTGTCTTTGTTCTTTGGCAATCCTGATGATTTTATTCAGTGATCCCATGAAACGCTCTGCGTCACCATTTGCTTGAGGCCATCTTGGGGTGATGCGTTGATGTTTGACGTTGACCTCTTTGAAAAATTCACGTAGCTCTTGACTGGTGAACGATGGCCCATTGTCGCTTTTTATTTTCCTCGGGATGCCATGTGTGGCGAACATTTTCTCCAGTGTGAGGATGGTGGTTTCTTCGTTTGTCGAGGCGACATGTTCTACTTCGGGGTATCTGCTAAATTCATCTATTACCACTAGCAGGTATCCTTCTCCTGCGATGGTGCAGTGATCCATGCTGACGGCGTCCCATCGTTTTTGGCTTCGTGGGGCGCAGCTGATTGGTTCTGGGTTTGCTGGTCTCCGTGACGCTTGGCATGCTGCGCAGGATTCTACGAGTTTGGTTATCCTCTGGCGCATGTTTGGCATCCACATTCGGGATTTTAGGTAGGCGGTTGACTTAACGATCCCTTGGTGTCCGCTGTGGGCCAGCTTGAGCGCTCTGTCTTCTAGGGATTCTGGCAATATGATCCGGTGTCCTTTCAGTATTACTCCTTCAGGAGCTACTGAGAGCTCATGTCTGATACCGAACAGGGCCCTGAGTTTGGCTTGGGCTGTGGCTGTTCGGTGAGTCATTGACATGAGGTAGGTTTTCCAGTTTCCTGATTGTATGGCCGCGGTCGTATGTTTCAGGACAGTGTCGTCTGCTGTTTCTTGTATCACTTCTTGCAGTGTTAAGGCTCGTGGTCGGGCGCACGCTATTACGTGACAGACGTGTTCGTCTGTTTCTGTTGCATGGTGCTGTTCTTTGTCTGTGGCTGGCCGCGGATGGCGGGACAGGTAGTCTGCCGGGTTGTCCGATCCTGGGCGGTATTCTACTTCGATGTTATAAGGTTGCAGCTGCAACATCCACTTTTCTATACGGGCTGGAGGATGCAGGGCGGAGCCCCGGAATATCGGGACTAGGGGCTTATGGTCGGTGAAGACTTTTGCCTGTTTTCCTAGCAGGCATACTTTGAAATGGCGGCATCCCCACAGAATGGCCAAGGCTTCCTTTTCGATATGTGCGTAGTTCAGTTCGGGCTTGGTGAGGGCCCTGCTGGCAAATGCGATTGGGAATACCGTGCTGTCTTTGTCCGTTTGGGTCAGCACGGCTCCTAGGCCAACTGGGCTGGCGTCGACGAGAAGCTCGGTCTGCCTGAGTGGGTTTGCAATGCTTGCGAGATCGGGAATGAAACGTGCACAGTAGGTGGCCATTCCCATGAAGCTTCTCACTTCCGAGGCGGATTGTGGTGGTTCAAATTCTTTTATGTCCTGCACCTTGGACGGGTCTGGGGATACTCCTGCTGCACTGAATATGTACCCGAAGAAACATAGTTCCTTCTTGTTGAATTCGATTTTTCTGCGTTGAGGGTCAGGCCTGCGTCTTCGAGTCTCTTTAGAACTGCCGCTAGGCGTTGGTGGTGGTCGTCTTTGTTCGAGGCATATACGAGGATGTCGTCACTGATGTTGGTGGTCCCCTCGAGTCCTGTGATGACTTTCCGGATCTCATGCTGGAATACTTCCGCCGCAGATGATATCCCGAAATTGAGTCTCTTGTATCTCATCAGGCCAAGATGGGACGAGAAAGTTGTGATGTATCTGGATTCTTTAGATAATTTCAGCTGGTGATAGCCGGACCGTAGGTCGAGCTTGCTGAAGATCGTCGCTCCCGTGAGGTCTACGATGAGCTCGTCGATGGTGGGAGTGACGTGGCGTTCATGGCCGATAGCTATGTTGGGGAGTCGCATGTCGATACATATCCTTACCGCGCCTGGCTGTTTCGGTTTCTGGGCTACTACCATCGGTGAAACCCACGGGGTTGGTCCTGATGTCTTCTCGATGATTCCTGCGTTTTCGAGCTTAAGTAGTTCCTTTTCTACGGCCTCTCTCAGATGGAAGGGGATTCGCCTGTGCCGTGCTGCCTTGGGTTCGATAGTGGGGACTATGTGTAGCTTGACCGTTCTCCCTTTTAGGCGTCCGATGCCCTGGAACAGTTTCTTGTGTCGTCCTAAAAGGTCGTGTAGTTCATCATGTTGCGTACTGAATGCGAAGTGTATCAACTCCAGCTTTTCGGCTGTCTTGCAGCTTAGGAGGGTTTCGCACCCTGCGTCTACCACGTATATTCGGGCACGGCAGTTAGCGTTATTGTGAGCAAGGTCGGATTTGAACGATCCTCGCACTGGCAGGGGTTCCTTTGATCCATAGGCATATAGCCTGACTTTCCTCTTGAGGAGCTCTGGTCTTGGGTTGAGTCTGTTGAATGCTGTCACGGGCATGACGTTTACTGTGGTACCCGTGTCAATGATTACTTTCAGTGGGTCCCCATTGGAGAGGATTGTGCATGATGGTCTCCTCTTCCGCCGTGATTTTCGTGGGTCCACTGCTGATATTAGGTGCACTCGGTGTACTCGCCTCCTCCCTTTTTTCTTCCTTTCTTTGCCTTGCCTTTCGGGGGATGAGTCGCTGTCGCTCTCATCGCTGTCGCTCGTGGCTGGGGATCTTTGTGATTCGTCGACTGCCCTGGCTTTCCCTCTCCGCGTTGGTTGGCGGGGTTCCTTGGGCGCGAATCTCCTTCGTGGTTCTTGTGCTGGCCGCGGGTCTGTGTCCCTGTCGTTCCTGTTCGGCGGATTCAGGCAGACTGCGGCGTAGTGATTCAGACGGTTGCATTTCCTTCACGTGGACCCCCACGCCGGACAGGATTCACCTTTGTGCCATGGACCTCCACACCATTTGCAGGTTTGGTCTCGTCTGTGTGGTGGTTGCGTTCTCGGGTTCTGTTTCGGGCGGGTGCTTTGTTGTCGGGAGATGGCGGCTACGTCTTCTGTTGGTCCAGGGTTGTCCAGCGGTAGTCTCTGAATGGCTGCTTCCATTACTGCCACCTGGTCCTCTGTTTGTTCGCGGAGTCGCGCCATCTCGAGGATGCGCGATAACCGTACATTCTTCTCCGACAGTATCGCCCTCCTCAGCTTCTCAGAGGAGATGCCATTGATGTTTTGGAGGCGGATGGCGAATTCCTCGTCTGGAAACTCGCAGCCTACAGCCATTTCGCGAAGGCGAGCGTGAAACTTGTCCACTGTCTCTTTTTCTCGCTGTCTTGCCATGCAGAAGTGGAAACGCTCGTAGTCCGGGTTGAGGTCTGGTTTAAACATGTTGGAAAGCGCGGCTTTTGCTGCAGCGTAGTTGGCATCGCTTCCTCTGTTTGGCGTGGCGTTGAATAGGCGCAGGGCGGCTGATCCTATATTGAGGAGGAGAAAAGTGCGCATCTTTTTGGGCATAGTGATGTCTCTCGCATCAAGGTGCATCTCAAACTGTTGCAGCCATATTTCCCATCTGATGGCTGCTCCGTTGGTGGACGGGTCGAATGGGGGCATGAACGTTGTTAACGAGGGGTCAGTGCGTTCATCGGTGAGGCTCCTCCTTGACGAGGACCTGGCGCTGGCTTCTGTTGGGCTGAATGTCGGGTCGGACATGTTGTACTTCGCGGTGCTGCGGCGCTGTGATGCAGTTTACCGTGTTGTGGCAGTTGGGCCTGGTGAGTGTGCAGCGCGTGGTCCCACGTGCGGTGTCTCAGCAGGGCAGGCCGCGTGTGATGGCTGAGTCGGCCGCGTGTTGTTCGTGTGGTTCGCCCAGCACACGTAGCGTGGGCAATGCTAGCTGCTTGATGCAGCTGCTAGGGCTCTTGAGGATGCTTTCTGGGGGTTTGTTGGGGCCTTGAGGTACTGGGGCCACTATCAGCCGCCGCGAGTCGATTCAGTAGATGGTGGGCGGGGCCGGCGTCAATGCCTGCCGGCTCCGTGATGTCGCAGACGCGGGTCCGTGGATGCGACAGCTCCCGTTTTCGTCGGGGCTCACGACCCACTTACCGCCTCGTCGCCAGTGTGATGTTTCATCCGCCGGGCACGGGCGGATGTGTGAGGCAGAGTGAAGGCCTCGATCGGGGCTCGCGCTGGGCTGCAGTGCGCGGGGGCGGCGCAATGAACAGAGATACGACCACACTCTCTGATGCTTAAACCCGGACTGGCGTTAATCCGCCAGTTCCGGTGATACCTTTATTTCTACTCTTTTCATTCCGTGTCACGTGACCCTGTGTCTCGGGACACGTGACACCACATTGCCGTTATCTTGCTTTGCTTTGAAAGCTGCGTATGGATATTGCAGTGTTTTGGTCTTTAGAGGGAAGAACGTTGTAACGTGACCTGTGCGTGCAGTGTTTCCTTATCTATGACTTTTCCGTGTATTGTGAAACGCGAATATGAGGAAGACCGCGGCACTGTCTGACATCGGATTCCCAGGTCGGAGAAGAGCTTTTGTAGCAGGGATAATGTCTTCTCGCTAACAAGTGCGACCTTTGACTCAATACGGAGGGGGGGTGGAGTGATCCGTATTGTTGCGCGGTTCAATGTGTCTGGCTGGTGCGATGGGGCGAGTCCTTTAATTGCAATGATCGGCCACGAAAAGGTAGCATGCAGACATGCAACCCACAAAAGTGCATCGATCGTACCCTGTATTCATGAACCTCAGAGGGGTGGAAGGCAGCATTACCCTTGCTTTGGGATTCGAACCTTGGAATTTAGGCTGCCCTATCTTTGAACCTTGGATGGGTGAAAGGCCGAGTTGCCCTTGATGTGGGATTCAAACCTGTGGAATTCAGATTTCCCTCACTTCACTTTTAAGATATCCAATCAAAAGCAAAACATTGCATTATGGGATGAAGTGTGGGGGGGGAATAACAGTTTCTGAGCAAATTTTCTATTGTGCGACAAGGATCAGGGACTGTTGAAAAACACATTGCTCCTACACTTCCAAGAGTGTTTGTTTTGGGAAGGTGGGTGCATTGTGCCGCGAGAAGCAGGTGACTAAAAACCTCTAGAAGGCATGTCATGACAGTTGCAAAGCGATTGCATCGTATGTAGACATATTTGTGACCTCGTTTTATCCCTTTCTCAATTTCAGGACACAATGGGCTGATAGCGGTATGTGTTTTTGTTTTTTCTTTTTTTTCTTTCAAATTATTTGTTATGCCTCAAGTTAATCTCTTCTCTCTCTCTAAAAGTGTCGATTTTATTTTGACAAAGGAAAAAGGTTGTTCAGTAATAGTTGAAGATTGCAACCTTAGGAAATGGGTTGGGTAGATGACAGCAGACCCTCATGAGAGCTGCCTGATTAACAGCCCGTGCATGTGTTAGCCTCTGCTTATAGGGCGAGGAGAGGAAGGCCAGGCTGAATAACGTGCAGATCAGCACCCACTGCAGAATAATACACAAGTTCCAATTCAACACTTGTCGTGCTTTGATGCTCTGCCACACCTATGTGATGGCCATGGTCTCTTCATCAGTAGCACAGTTAAAATCACTTATGCACGCACTCTGAGTCAATGTGCAAGTCCATTGGAAATAACACCAGTGTGCATTGACTCATGACTGTAGAAGAAAATGCGCTTTCATTTTATATGGGAAATGTGCAATGTATTATTTTTTTAAAGTTTTTCCCATTTTGTCACTGGCTTTTGAGACTGCGATGCAAAATGTGGTATTCTGTGCTCTACTATGGGAGTTCGGGCCTAATGGGAATATAAGGCTCTGTAAGTGGATTTTGCACGGTTAATAATTTTCAGAGTATGTTTCACTTATTTATTTCAGGAAAGAACTGTGGCATTGTTTATAATTAATATAGTGTGCTCCACTGTGTCCGTTAGGTCTGTATTTGATAAACGTTGTATTGTGGGCTTTGTCAGGCAGGCTTGTTTCACTTTAAGTGAGATGAATTGTTAGAGTTTAATTTTCTACTAATATATGAGGTACATCCATGCCATGGTGTAAAGTTACAGGAATTACAATCTTGATGGGCTATTATCTGATCAACAAATGGATGCATATGTGGGTGCATATAACGTAATCTTCCTATAAACGGCAATAGGAGAGGGCTGAGATGTAGTTATGAGAAAGGGATATTTTTTTTCAAATTATTTTTCTTTTTTGAAGGAGAGGGTAAAAAAGACGACGTTACAAGAGTTCATGAGATTAAAGATTCATCTATTAGAGTTCTGACGATTGTGGGAATACTGGCGGGTTGTACATCCAAGTTGTGTTTGGTATGATTAAATTTGGGTGGCTGGTGTGATCATCACAATGCATCCATGCTGGGAAAGACATGTGGATGTGTTATTCCCCAAAAAGGACACGGCTGATGATGGGGTCGGATTGCTAAAAATGTTTGTGCTAAATATGAAAGGTATCTGTGAATGCTAATTGATTTGTGGGTTTCTATGATGATAGTCCATCAGGGGACTGACATTTTTGGCATAGAGGGGAAATGAGTTCAGCTGCATAATGGAATCGTCATATATGATGGTTATAGCTTTTTGGTGGGAGGGATGATATATTCTTGAAATTATAATGTTGGTTTACATATTACGTTTAAAATGGTGAATGCCATACATTGGTTCATTGTTCTAATAGGATACATAGATTATGGAACAAGGGTGATGTTTCTAAAAGTGTTACAGGCTATGAGATTGTTAGCTTTTGTGAATTGGATGTAGTTATATAGATTTGGATGTGGGATATTTCGAGTGTAATGTTATAGTTAATATATTTTTTCATAGTTCTGAATAATAGGGAGACTAAGATATTTAATGTGTATATTATATGATGGCAGGTACAAACTTCAGTGGATGAGGTTGGAATGCTGTTTGTTTGAGGAGGTTTGGTATTTAGTGTTACCTGGAGGGGTTCCCCAGGATTCTGTCAATGTATTATTGCTTTGTGTTTTATTGTTGTCTTGTGGATGTGTGGGCTGTGTATTTGTCTTTGTGTTGTTTATATATGTTTATACCTTACTTGGCTTTCTATCTTTTGATGTTACATGAATTTGATTATTCCTGGTACATAACTGTATGGATTCGAGAGATGGGTACCATTTCATTCATAAGAAGGGAAGGCGAGTTATCTAACTATATTTAGTAGGTCGAGATGGGGGTAAACAATCTGACTGTAGTGACGTGGAATGTGAGAAGTGTGAAATGCCCTAGGAAAAGGAGGAAAGTTATGGCGAGGTTGTGGAGGTCCAAAGCACACTTAATAGATGAAACTAGACAATGGCTGACTACTTCTAAGTATAATAAGGACCAGTCGAATTGTTATTCTGCGAATTCTAGAGGAGTGAGTATTTTGTTTGGGAAGGGATTGCAATATAAAATTGAAAAAGTAGTGATGGATGGAGAAGGACGCATCTTTGCTGATATAATTTATGAAGGAAAAATGATCACCCTAGGCTGTGTTTATGGCCCATGTACATCTGGTAAAGGGTTCTTTGATGATGTTTCGAATCTTTTGAATGAAATGCATGGTGAGATGGTCATTTTAGGAGGTGACTTTAATTGTATTCATGATTACAAGCTAGATAGAGTCGGCTCATGCAGATATACTAATGTAAGGATTTGTAGGGAGTTCAATTTCTTTCTTGAAAAATTTGAACTGGTTGACATTTGGTGGAAATTGCATCCGTCTGACAAAGAATTTACATTCTTCTCCCCAGTGCATGATTCTTTCTCTCGGTTAGATTATATTTTAATCACTAAGACGTTATTGGATACAACTTTAGATGTTAACATTAGGGAGAGAGACATTTCTGATCATGCACCAGTGGATATTTATTTGCAGAGGAATGCAATAACCTCGCCTTTTAGAAAGTGGAGATTACAAGATGGAATATTGGAAGAGGAGGAGGTGGCGGCGATTGGTCTGTTGTCACAAATGACCAATTTCTTTGAACTTAATGAAGGTTCTGCTAGGATAGGGGTTATATGGGAGATCTTTAAGGCAACTATTAGAGGATCTCTGATTCACTGGATTTCTCTTCTTTGGAAGTATTTCATGAAAGGTATTGGAATTAAAGTTATCAGAGTTACAGCAAAATTATGCCCAGCATGGGAGAATAAAGGACAGAGCAGTAATGGAACAAACTCAGGAAAAGTTGGCAAACACAAATAATTTGATGCTGGAGCGGGGCCTTTTCTTTACGTGAGAAAAATGTTAGGAAACTGGTGAAAGAAGTGGTAGGTTGTTGGCCAATAGATTGAGAGGTATACATGGAGGGACATTTGTTCAGGGAATTTGGGATGAGAATGAGCAATTGGTTTGGAAGAAGCATGAAATTTGCTCAAGTTTTATGAATTATTACAAACAATTGTATAAAGAAGCAGAATCAATAGCCATACAAGATTTAGGCACTCTGTTTGAAAATGTACCTATTAATGTGTTGGCATCAGGTGATACCAATAGGTTAGAATCAGATATTGAAGTTGATTAGGTCCTGCTGGCCATTGGGCATTTGCAATTAGGGGAATCTCCAGGTTTGGATGGGCTATCCATTGAGTTCTATAGAAAATTTGACACTTTTTTGGCTCTGATTTTGTGCAACTTGTTTAATTCTTTTTTAAATGGGAAAGATCTATGTCGATCAATGACTGAGGCCATGATTTCTGTGATACCGAAAGAGGAAAGGGATAGAAATGTAAGAACTATAGGCCAATTTCGGTGGATGTTAAACTTTTTTCAAAAATATTGGCAAATAGATTGAGTTGTTGCATTGGGAATATCATTCATGAGTCTCAAGTAGAATTCATGAAGGGTAGATCCGGTTATGATAACATACGGACATTGTGAGACATAATAAGCCTTTATAGTAATAAATGTGTCGATGTTGCCTTGGTTTTCATGGATGCTGAGAAAGGATTTGACAGAGTGAATTGGGACTTTCTAGATTTTACTATGGAAAAAATGTGATTCGGAAATAGGTACAGAGGAGTGATTCGTTGTCTTCAGAATTCTGCATTGGGGCGTGTTTGGGTTAATAATATGATGTCTGAACCCTTTCAACTCAGCAGAGGAACGCGACAGGGGTGTCCTTTATCACATTTTTTGTTTAACATTGCATTGGAACCCTTGGTAGCATTGATAAGGAATGAACAGAGAATATATGGTCTGAATTTTGGGATGAAGGAGGTGAAAGTACTTTCTAATGCGGATGATATGGTAGTGGTATCTCGAATCTTGAGAGGAGTAGTGTGGTTCTTAAGGAGGTGCTTGAAAAAGTGCTTGAAAAAGTGGGCAAACATTCAGGTTACAAAATCAACTGGGATAAAACCGAGCTATTCCTACTTTCAACTGCAGTTAGGAGAGGGGATTTTGTGTGATGGAACTGTAGATGGTCTGAAGTATATGTGAAATATTTGGGGATT
Source organism: Ambystoma mexicanum (assembly GCF_040938575.1). Lineage (NCBI taxonomy): Eukaryota > Metazoa > Chordata > Amphibia > Caudata > Ambystomatidae > Ambystoma > Ambystoma mexicanum. The sequence continues at coordinate 1,301,129,701 of NC_090922.1, read as the reverse complement.
TTTCTGATCAAAGATATGCGGAAAATTGTTCAATTTAATGTAGCTAAATTGTTGGATAACATTAGGAGAGATATTAGGAGGTGGTCAAGATTAGATTTAGGCAAAAATGTATACAATTAAAATGTCACTTTTACCAAATATTTTATATGTTATGCAATCGATTCCCCTACATTTTTCTAAAAATTTACTTAAAGACCTTAATTGGATTTTTCAGGATTTTCTTTGGGTTGAGAGGAAGGGTCCTAAGATTCCGAGATATATTTTGCTACGGGATACAAAAGAAGGGGGGTTTGGATATCCGGACTTGGAGAAGTGTTATAGAGGTTTTATTTTGAAAAAAGCAGCCCTATATGCAAATGTAGAATTGGAGGTAGAACCAATTTCGTTAACTATAGAAAGGGAAGCTTTATGACCATTTCGTTTAGGGAATATCTTTTCAATGGGGTGATTGCCTAAAGGGTCTACTAAATTGCCAACTATTAAGGTGACTAAAGACTTAGGGCCTCATTACACGGATGACGGTGGTGCCAGGCTCACTCCTGGATTCCATCAATTTCACCTCTCTTCCCTGAGTGCCCCTCACACCCTCCTGCTCACCTGTGGTCTCCTCGTCCGATGTGAGTCCGAATCTCTTTAATCTCAATGCCTCCTCTCTGGAGTGTGGATGAGGTCTGCCTCGAGAGGAAGCCACCCTGCCCCTCTAACACGGGGCCGAGGGGGCCCCCGTACCGGGGCAGACCAGTTAAGGGGAAAAAGCCGATAGGCGCAAAAAAACCCTTCTTAGTTGAAGATGGCAGCAGGATACAAGGTGGGACAGTGTAACTTGAAGGATCCAGCTGATAAGGAAATCCACAGGAAGTGGTGTACGGCGACTGCTCCAGGGGAGAAACAACAGTACAAAGATGGGGTGACTAATGACTGAGCTGAGGGGGAAGGAACCAGGAGAACAGGGGAGAAAGGAAAGAGAGAGATAGCCAAGGTGGAGCGGAGAAAAAGCTCCAACAGAGCGAGGCGTGCCTAGAGCAAAATGAAAGCCAGCAAGCAAACGGGAGAAAAAGGAAAGGGAGCGGCGGCATCCGCGGAGGAAAGGACTGAAGCGTACCAACCCGGAAGCCTAACGCGAAAAGGTTGCAATGCGCTGGCTTCCGGGTTGGCGCTCGTTAAAAGGACGTCGCTGGTCGGAAGGGCTGGAAAACTAGACCGCTGCCGAGGAAAGCGCGGGCGGCGTGACGGCTAAATCAATGGCCGCTCCACCGCCAGCGTCTCCACAGCTGCCAGCGACCGCCGTGCGTGACAGTATACCCCCCTCCAGACCCGAACCCTCCGGGTTTCCCTGGATGTGTCAGGTGAAAACGCCTGACAAGCCTAGGCGCATGTACATACGACCTGGGCTCCCAGGAGTCCTCTGAACTGGGATTGTTCTTCCACGACACCAGGTATTCCAACCTGCCCTTACGATATCTGGAATCTAAGATGGCAGACACCTCATATTCTTCAGGTATAGACTTGGGATTACTCAATAGCCCTGTAGTCTTATTAACTGGGGTGTCTGGACCAACTGGGCAGAGAAGAGAGGAGTGAAAGACCGGGTGCACCCGATACATGGGCTTGGGAAGTTGCAATTTGAAAGCCACTGGGTTAATCCTCTTGATTATCTTGAAGGGTCCTATAAATCGGGGGGTTAGTTTGGTCGAATGTACCCATCTAGGCAAGTATCTAGTAGATAACCAGACCCGATCGCCCTCCTTCCAGTCAGGACAGGGTAAACGAGCTCGATCATATAGGTCCTTATACCTGCGTCTAGCCGAAGCTAAACTCCGTTGAGCTGTAGTGTGAGCTTTAGTTATTTGATCCAGGGTGGATTCGATGGTGGGTATATTAGTAGGTGAGGAAAAAACTGGGAGAATACTGCGAGGGTGATAGCCATAAGAACAGAAAAAAGGGCTAAGTCCCGTTGCCGAGTGCACAGCGTTATTATACGCAAATTCGGCGCTGGGCAGAAGGTTCACCCCATCGTCCTGATTATTATTGACATAACACCTGAGGTATTGCTCGAGAGTGGCATTGAGCCGCTCTGTCTGAGAGTTGGTCTGAGGATGGAAGCCTGATGACAAATCCCTCTCTATCCCTAACCGTTGACACAGTGCACACCAAAATCGAGATGTATACTGACTACCCCGGTCAGAAATAATCTTGTCAGAAAGTCCGTGGAGCCTAAAAATGTCCCTGAGGAAAACTTCGGCCATCTCGGTGGCAGACGGCACTCCCCGCAGTTCGGGAAAATGGGCCAGCTTGGTGAATGTGTCAATCGTAACCATGAGACAAGTCGACCCCTGGGATTTGGGCAGGTCTACTATAAAGTCAGTGGAAATTTGGGACCATGGCCGGCTTGGCAAGTCCGGCTGCATAAGCAACCCGTAGGGTTTGTGGGTGGAGTTCTTATTGTGGGCGCAAACCACACACGTTTTACAGTGTTGCCTTACATCATGGGAGAGTGAAGGCCAAAAAAAGATGGAGAAATTAGCTCTAAGGTACCTCGGACTCCCCTGTGCCCTGCGGTTACATGGTTGTGACCCCATTCCAGAACCTTAAGTTGTAAGGACTTAGAGGGGACGTACAAATGCTACCCCACCAGTAAAAGACCCTCAGACCAATGGATTTGAGAACGTAAGTCACCGGGTACGGTGGTTGCCAAATCAGGTTTAGTTACTGTCTTAATCTCTTGCAGAAACGAGGAAACTATCCCCACGATTCTGTTTCGGGGAAACATAGGGTGGCCAACGGAGGGAGAGTGGTAGTCTGCATACAGACATCTAGACAGAGCGTCCGCCAAGCTGTTTTGGGTGCCAGGAATGAAGGTAATGGTAAAGTCATACTGGCTGAAAAAATGGGCCCAGCGAGCCTGCCTTGAATTGACGCATTCCATATTACGGAGAATCTTCTGATTTTTATGGTCAGTACATAATGTAAACGGATGTGCTCCGCCTTATAGCAGGTGTCTCCACTCTTCACAGGCCACCTTGAGAGCCAAAAGTTCTTTTTCAATAACAGAGTAGTTCTGTTGACTTGTGGAAAGAGTCTTGGAAAGATATGCTACAAGATGTTCCTTGCCATCCTTCAGTTGAAGGGGTACCGCACATAAGGCGCTTGCAGAGGCGTCGGCCTCGACTATAAAAGGCTGGTCTTGATCTGGTTGAGATAGAATAGGAGCGGAGCAGAATCTTCTTTTGAGATCGATAAAAGCTTGATTAGCTGGTTCCGACCAGAGAAAAGGTTTGGCGTCTTTTTTAAGTAGAGTGGTAATGGGCAGCACAATCTGCGAAAATTGACTGATGAACTTCCGGTTCCTGGGTCTAGAAGTTGGCTAGACCCAGGAACCGTTGAACGTCTTTCAGAGAGGTGGGTGTGGGCCAGTCCAGGATGGCAGATACTTTCCTCGGGTCCATGGTGATGCCTTCCTAGGAAAGAATGTATCCCAAATATGGAACGGAAAACATATTGAAGAGACACTTCTCGGGGTTAACTAATAGATGTTGGGACTGTAAACAATGTAGGACCGTCTGGAGATGTAATATATGTTCAGAGGTGTACTTCGAAAAAACTAAAATGTCATCCAGGTATACTATGACACTGAGGTATAACAGATCAGAAAACAGGCGATCCATAAAACGCTGGAATATGGCAGAAGCGTTAACTAAGCCAAATGGCATCACTCGATACTCGAAAAGGCCAAACGGAGTCCGGAAAGCAGTCTTCCATTCGTCCCCATCCTTTATTCGGAGAAGGTGGTAGGCACTCCGGAGGTCTAACTTAGAGAAGGTGGTAGAACCCTGAACAGCTTCCAATATGTCTGTTATCAAAGGTCTTGGATAGCGGTCACGAAAAATGACCTTGTTCAAACCCCGATAGTCAATGCATGGCCTTAACTCAGAGGAATCCCTCTTAGGTATGAAGAATAGAGAGGCTCCAGCCGGAGATTTGGAGGGACGAATGAGGCCATTGGTCAGATGGGAGTCCAAATAATTGCGAAGAGTCCTCTTCTCCAGTAGAGACAAAGAAAACATGCGGCTAAACGGAACCAGGGCATCTGGCACCAGCTCGATGGCACAGTCTTCCGGCCTATGTGGGGGTAAATCTAAGACAAGATTGTCTTTGAAGACTTCTTTGAATTCGGCCAACTCCGGGGGAACCTTACAAATCTCATTTACTCCTTCTTGTTGGGGAGTAAGGACTTGGACCAATTCTTCTGAAGAATGAAATAAACAATTCTGTTTACAGTATGGGGAGGTAAAGGCCATGGTGTTCTGCGCCCAATCGATGAGCGGATTATGCCTCCTCAGCCAGGGAATCCCAAGGATTACTGGGAAATGGGCTGCTCGAATCAAGTCGAATTGTATCTGTTCCGAATACTGGAAAATGCGGACCTTCAAGGATACTGTGGAATGGGTAATAGGCCCCGACGAAAGCGGGGAACCATCTACTCCTTCTACCTTCTGGAACTCTTCCCGTTTTAGCAGAGGGAGACCTTGTTGGTGTGCCCACATGGTATCCATAAATACCCCCGCGGCACCACAATCCAGCAAAGCCATGGTGGTGAGTACTTCTGTCGGAGTTTCCAACTGGATAGGAACAGCCATGAGGCGAGAGTCCAACGTGGTTGGGTGTGAAGCTACCGTCACAGTGACATAGGGACTAGCGCTCTGACCTCGGTTACTCGTCCCCTTTAGTTCTGAGGTTGCTCGTTTCCCGACCGTCTAGGCGGGACTTCTGGACAGTTCCGAAGTAGGTGGGCGCCTGATCCACAATACATGCAGAGGCCAGAATCCCTCCAACGTCTTCTCTCTTCGGGTGTCAAGGGTGATCTAGCGGACCCCACTTGCATCGGTTCTTCCTTGTTACTGGAGTGAGGCAGGGAGGGCAATGAGTGGGCACTTGGTAGAAAGGGGCCAGGGGCTTTTTGCTTCTTCCTTTCTGCCTTGCGTTCACTGAGGCGATAGTCAATCTGAGTTACAATGGAGAATAAATCAGACAGGGTGGTGGGGCGGGCTATCCTTGCCAGTTCATCCTTTATCTCCTCTTTCAAACCTCGACGGAATATTGTGTACTGGGCCCGTTCTGGCCATCCAGCCTCTGAAGCCAAACGTTTAAAGGTGGAGATATATGTCAGCAAATCACTGGAACCTTGATGCACATCCAAGAGTTCTTCCGCAGCAACATGTATTATCTCAGGTTGTTCAAAAGTCTGGCGCAGTAAGGTCAAAAAGCCCTCATAGTCTCTGATGATAGGATTATTGTTGGTCATTAGAGGGGCGGTCCAAGCTAAGGCATTCCCTGTCAAGTTGGATACCATAAATCCCACCTTGGTGTGATCATTGAGAAACAACTGAGGTCTAAAGGTGAAATAAATGGAGCAGGCTTCCAAAAATTCCTTGAGGCGCTTCGGAGTTCCGTCAAACTTGCCCGAGGATAGGGCCATAGGAGGTAAGTCGGATTCACTAGTTTCCCGAGTAGAGACCATCTGCCTCAAGACTGCGTTATCAGCCCTCACGTTCTGTAATTCTACATTCATGGCCTGGACTGCGGCCACTAGTTCTTGTATTTGTTCTGGGGTGGCCATATTCCCTTTTTGGCGTTGCAAACTGTCAGGCTCACTCCTGGATTCCGTCAATTTCACCCCTCTTCCCTGAGTGCCCCTCACCCCCTCCTGCTCACCTGTGGTCTCCTCGTCCGATGTGAGTCCGAATCTCTTTAATCTCAATGCCTCCTCTCTGGAGTGTGGATGAGGTCTGCATCGAGAGGAAGCCAGCCTGCTCCTCTAACACGGGGCCGAGGGGGCCCCCGTACCGGGGCAGACCAGTTAAGGGGAAAAAGCCGATAGGCGCAAAAAAACCCTTCTTAGTTGAAGATGGCAACAGGATACAAGGTGGGACGGTGTAACTTGAAGGATCCAGTTGATAAGGAAATCCACAGGAAGTGGTGTATGGCGACTGCTCCAGGGGAGAAACAACAGTACAAAGATGGGGTGACTAATGACTGAGCTGAGGGGGAAGGAACCAGGAGAACAGGGGAGAAAGGAAAGAGAGAGAGAGCCAAGGTGGAGCGGAGAAAAAGCTCCAACAGAGCGAGGCGTTCCAAGAGCAAAATGAAAGCCAGCAAGCAAACGGGAGAAAAAGGAAAGGGAGCGGCGGCAGCCGCGGAGGAAAGGACTGAAGCGTACCAACCCAGAAGCCTAACGTGAAAAGGTTGCAACGCGCTGGCTTCCGGGTTGGCGCTCATTAAAAGGCCGTCGCTGGTCGGGAGGGCTGGAAAACTAGACCGCTGCCGAGGAAAGCGCGGGCGGCGTGATGGCTAAATCAATGGCCGCTCCACCGCCAGCGTCTCCACAGCTGCCAGCGACCGCCGTGCGTGACAGGTGGAACAAGGTGCTATTAGCACCTTGGTCCATGCCGGTAAAATACCGGCACCGCCTTGGTGGAAAGGGGAATTACTGCCCTATTCCAAGGTTGGTGGGGCGGTAATTCCCCTTTCCCCCATTGCCCTTCCCCATTTCCATTTTTGCCCCATAGGGCATAATGGGAATAGGGCAGGTGCTAATTACGGCACTGCAAATTGCGGTACCGTAATTAGCTCCCTGGTCCCTTTGCGGGTTGGTTTTTAACACCTGCGAAAAGCAGACGTTAAATTCTCCAACCCGCAAAGGGACCTCTTAGTAAGGCGGTAAGGGTTTACCGGTATCGGTAAAATACCGGTACCGATAAACCCTTACCGCCTACCGTGTGATGAGGCCTTTAATGTCATGGTGGATACTTAATTTTAATACAAATGTTTTTATGAATCTTAAATCGTCGATTTGGTATAATCCAGCTTTGCAAATGGGAAACCGATTTCTATACTGGTGGATCTGGGCCTCAAATGGTGTGTTGCCATTGGATGATTTACTGCAGGATGGGCGCTTGTTGGCCTTTAAGGAGCTTCAAGTAAAGTTTCCTTTATGTGGAAGAGAGAGGAATAGGTATAAGGACCTAGAAAGTGTGTTGATTCAAGTATTCAATATGTTGTCTATGCCGTTGGAGAAGGAGCCAGCGGGTTGGAACATGTTTAGCTTATCGATCCGTAATTTATCTACATATTTAAAACTTATGCGAGAAGGCGATTCCGTGATGGAGTCTTGGAACAAATTGAAAGAGAAGTGGGAATTAGATTTAGATTGTGTAATTAATGATGATGCCTGGAAATAACTATGGAGGGTTGGATACAGCAGCAAGATGGATCTTAAGTTGCGCCATATACATCAGAATGTTTTGGGGAGGTTATACTGGACACCAGTACGAATGTTTGCTTTGGATTTAATAACTGATGATATTTGTTGGGGGTGTAGGAGTGAGAGGGGGACATTAGTCCATATGTTGTGGTATTGTCCAAGAGTGTTGGCCTTTTGGCGAGCGGTGTGGAAATCCAGGAAAAAACCAATAGTAGAAGAATGGATTAATGATGTGATTGTGTTATCTGAATTTGAATTGGTTATGTTTCGGAAACAAGACAAAGAGGAAAACTATTGGTCCTTATGGAAAACTTTCATTGATTTATATGGTAGTGGAGTGCATAATGATGGTCAAGATGGATGAATGAGTTGTTTTAATATGTTTGCTAGTTTTAATGGTAGAGGTGGTTGGTTTTTTTTGTTATTTATGTTGTAGTCTTTTGTCTTGTCCTTTCATCTATATGTTGACAGAACTAGATAAATCTTGTACAAAATATTCTGAAGATATGACTGAAGTGTAATATTGTTGTGATAAAGCTTACTTAAAGTTTGTGTTGCTGTATTAATTTCCTTGTATTTAAAACCTATTTGTATTTGTTAAAATCAAAAATAGAGATATTAAAAAAAATGGCCGTTCTCCCGCGTTCACTATACTAGTTCACTGCCATCCCATCTCACCTCCGAGACATCTTCTTTAAAAACCTTAATTCCATGATATCCTAATTCTTTTGGCAGGGGAAAAGACCCAGATTCAAAAGAACCACAATGACCTTATGCAGGGCCTTTGGAGGGTTTGGACTCCCGGATGTCTATCTGTATTATATGGTTGCCCAACTACGAGTCTTTTTAGAACACGTCTCATCTTTTGTGTTAGTCCCCGAGAAGCTCTGTGGTGAGCTGATGACCAATGCCAAGTAAAGGTACCGCAATCCAAAGACCTCATTCATTTATGGTGGGTGGTATTCAGTTGGGATCGGATTATAGAACCCAGAACTCGACAAAGCGAGGGAATGCCAACATGTAAATGGAGGTACTTCACAGAAATGTAGCTGTTCAATTGAAGCCCAGTGATTTTGTGCACAATCACATTATTTGGTGATCAAATGCCAAATCCAGGAGTAGACCTCAGGTCACCAGGTTAGAAATGTAGACACTGGACCATATCCGGTATCCGCTGCTCTATAGCAATGTAATGCATCTTCCCCATCAGCATGCAATCACAAAGTTCAATTTCCCTTTTAATGTTATAACTTGGTCATCTAGCGCGTCATGCCAGATTGCACGTGCAATCTAATCCGAGCCCAACATGCTGTCATTATCTGTGCTACTGTTACCCGTTTTGTCACAGTACTCAATGTATAGACCTTGTAAAATGAAGGGCTGAGTCTGGCCAAATGGGATTTGAACCTGCGTTCTGCTGTCTGAGACAAGCGCCTAGCTTGCTGAGCTATCCTATTGGCACTTGACATTTCACAACAAATATTCAGAACACATTTTGTAGCCATGACTTTACCATGGCAAGAATCAGCCGCCCGGAAAACAAAAGGAGCATGGCTATTCACAGTTAATAATTATTTGCAGAGGTAAATAAAAGTGGCGCATGCATTTGATAAAGAATCGAAATTTAGACAAGCTAATCGCGTTTTAGGTCGCTTTTAGCCACTGCATGCAGTAACACTGCAGAGCAAGCGAGAGCCTTATTTCTGCACCAAAGGTTTTACTTTCTTCAGAGCAGGGAATGCAGGTGACTAATGGCCATAGTAACTGATGGAGCAGCAGGGAACACTCTGTACATTATAGCTGCGCTGGCACAGGGCATTTGGAATCAGGTTCCCACTGTCTGCTGTGGATCAATACAATTAAGGATCCGTGGGTGAACTAATCACTGCCTGAACTGTGGTTTTCACATGAATATGAAAACATTCACATTGCTGCCAATCCCTGCACGCTCTTGGGAGTAATATACGGAGGGAAGCAGTTGAAATTGTTCACGCACATGCAAGTCATTTGTTATTTACACATGGCATTTTATAACTCTGAAATAGAGGTGATTACAACTCCCTCATGGCTTGCAGTCAGTAAACCAAAGGGAGTCTGCGAATCCAAATGCCCTGATGCCCGACCCCCCTCCACTCCCCCACTCACCGATGGTACGTATGCATGGCTATTGTGGAAAGGAAGATCCACGTTTTGGGGGAACTGGTGTATCAAAAGAGAGTAGGGACAGTGGTCGAAGTGTACAAAAAGAAGTAGTGGAACTATGTTCCCTGCTGGCCTGCACCCACTCCCCTCAAACCCCAGCATCACGCCCCCTCCCACACACAATACAAACCCCCAAACTCTTGCACCTGCTTTTTAAGAAAAGTGCAGCTGAAAGTGCAAGCTGCAACGTCTTTCTACACTTTTATTTTGAAACGAAACCATTCCGGAATGGTTTCTTTTTAAAATAAAAGTAGAGGAGCACCGCTCCCGACAGCTCCCGCTCACTTCGACCACTGAGTAGGGAGAGGACAGGACAGATGTTAGGATAGTGACAAGTGGATTATGGGAAGGGGAAACCCCATTACGGAAAAAAACTAAAGAAATTGAGAAAAAGGAAAGTCGAACATTTTGCACATTTTTCAATGAGTCACGAAAATGAGTAATTACCACTTCGGTCATACAACCCTCCATTATATCTAGTCAGATATCAGACTGTTTGGCGGGAATTACGACTCATTTCTTCCGCGCTTGTGAAATGGTTGGGCTAGTACATCCCCCATTATTTGTGTGAAAAATGTTGTGCCCGCTTCACAAAGGGCATCTGAATGAGCACCCACAATAGATGCTTAGCCCCATTCTGAATGCCATTGTGCAAACGTGGAGTTGCAGAAACAGACCCTGCATCACCAACTGAAATGCGTGTAAAGGGAGAGGACACCCGCTCCCCCCCCCCCCCCCCCCCGCTGCCATCTTTGAACTGTACACAGGGGAAAAGTAAATGCCGTAAATACGCTTTTCAGTCCGCGTTTAGTAACAGATTCCTATGGAGTCCGCCTGGTCTTTACCATATGCAAAACTTAGGAGGATTCCCTAGGAATCCAGGTATCAGGTAATAATATCGCCACATATATGGTCGCCGTAAATAATATCGCCGGGAAAATGTTGTGGCGATATTATTTGGGTGACCATATATATGGCGACAGGTGCAAAAAAAATAAAATAAAAAATAAATAAAAATTAAAAAATTAAAAAATTGGGAGTTGCAGGGGTGTCCCCCGCATGTTCCCTGCAATATTACATGGAACCAGAATCCATTAACTGTAAACCGGCATGAAATCTCATGCAGACATGATGCGCCTACTAGGCAAAGGCGTGTATGGCGGACATTTTATCTGTGCTCCATGCACCTACTGCGTCTCGTCAGTGCTCCAAAATGAAGACATTTGTTTCCTAAAGAAGCAAGAAATATGAATGATACATCTTGGATGTAGCACCAGGACAAAAACAGTGGCAATCTTGTCATGAGGGTTAAAAAACGAGTGGTCAACTGTGAATTTCACACATTTTCCAATAAAGAGTAGATCAGATTCTGCATCATAAAAGAGTGCACATCCTCATATTTGCCCAAGAAGCCGTCAAAGAAACCCGGAGCTCTCCAAAGGAGTTTAGACCTTCTCTCTCGTCTCATTATGCAAAATGGGCACATGGAGAAGCCTAACAGCAAAGAGGAGGTGGCAGCGGTTTGGAGCCAACACAGATTAACCCAGGCCTATAACCTCAAAAAAGAAGATGCAACCTCTCCCCACTGCCCTGGACCCTGGACCTTCTATAGGTGCTCTACGGGCCATTGCCTTTGCTTAGGTACCCATGGGGCAGAATACATTTAAAATATCAGATTTCAGGTAAACTGATATGCAAACATGTATTCTGCCTCAAGCACAGGCCAAGTGCCACAGGTTGTCACTGAGTTAGGACATGAACTCTTGAAATGAAAACTTTTATGTTTAAAACCTGGCTGGCATTTTAAAAGCCTACATTATGAATATGGTTACTTTTTGGGGAGTTAAATCCACTGCCCCTCGCCCCTAAACTCTTCTGCTTATCTTGCAGGCTCTCAGTCGCACAGAGAAAGCAAGATGAGGAATGACATAAAGAAAAACAAAGTGGGAATTCTATGTTTTATTGCAAATATATTAAAGGGGAAGTTTGCTCAAAAATGTTACTGTCCCGATCGTTCGGGCATATATTTTTAAGGATACTGTAATCGATCTTAAACATTTTTCCTATGCATCTTACCTTAGCTTTCCTCACTTTTACAAATTCGAAAACAATGGGCTGGGCACCGCCATCTTGGGCTTATCTTATCCGTTGATGCATCGCCCTAAGGTTAAGTGCCCTCATGGCACGAATACAGGTCGCCCGCCCCTCAAACTGTTATCACTAGACGCTTACACCCCTTTTCACAACGCCAATGCACGTTTCAACAGGTCAACGGTCTCTGTGCGCAAGCTATTGACGTGTCTCCATGGAAAAGCTAGGACACCTCTTTCCTCAACAAGTATAAACAGACCCTTTCTGAGCAGACAACATTGCAGTTGCTTTTTCAGTCATCTCACTGTATTTAGTTTCAATCGCCCGTGACTTATTTCTGCTCTGTTGAGCTATCTTCCGAGTACGACGCACCGCAAACAGGTACTTACACTAGCAGAATTGATTTAACTCTTTACTTGCATTTCATTTTAAATATTTATCATATAATGTATCAATGTCTTCACCAAACCTTATTAAGTTGAGAAAATCATAGTTTATATGGTCTTTGTTTTTTTTAACATCGCTATGTATTTTCTTCTCCTTATTTACCAGTAGTTGCTACATACAAACAAAAAACGTTTTTACTTTTCTGACTGTGTATTTTGTACTTATTCAATGTTCAGGAACTATGGCAAAAATACAGCCCTACCAGTACGAGCCAGAATATTCAAAATAGGAGCTAATTGTGGCTTTCATAAAAGGCCCACAATAGAAACCTAGACTCTATTTTTACACAATGGACCTGGGGCCGCGAATAGTATTCAGCACATTGAATTGGCTGACAGTAATGTTCCTAAGTAAATATCACTCAAGACACCTTAACAAATCCTTTGGGGATATCTCATATGAGAAGGAGAATTCTTTAACAACGGTCAAATCATTATAATTTTTAAAGGGATTTCTTGTTTAACATGACAGTAACACAATTTAATAACTATTATAAAGGATAGTACCAACCTATCTCATTATATTTATGGGTGTCAAGCTATTGGGAGCTGTGACTTTTGATTTGGGCATATGTAAGCCAAAGGACACTTGGCACAAAAGAGAAGAACGGATTTGCTTATGAGCATCCACAATACTTTGGTAGGCTATATATTTTTGACATTTTTAATCCCTATAGCAACCCCTTTTCTTTTAGAGATTCAGTATTAATTTTGGTTTTTTCCCATAAAGGATTTGCTTAAACTAAACCTCAAGAACAAACTGCCTCACACAATTGATACCAAAAAGTTATTCTCTTATCCTATACTGGGACTCATGATCTAATTTCCTACAATGAGACTTATGACCAATACAACAATTGGCTGGTAAGCTCCAACTCATATGTATCCACATTACGAATAAGTGTATTTAAGAACGAGTCTTTCAGAATGCACACATAGTGGTGATGTAAATAGATAAAACATTATGACATGAGTATGTGATTGAGTGGCTTCACATTTTCTGGTACTTTTCAAGTGATTGTGTGAGGATAGTATTATATAATTTCATAAGGAAATGAGATTCGATAGTCCATTACAAAAATGAATACTATCAAAGGGTTTGTTTCAATTCCCATAATTTATTATATATTTATAATTTTTCTTCCCCCCACCCCGAACCCACCTGACTCATCTTGTCTCGATGGCGTGACTCAAACATGGTATGTTTTCCAAACCATTTCTTATGTCCATCTAACTTTGGGTTTATATTCGACACATTCAATTGTGAATATTTCTTTGTTTTTTATTTTCAAATTTAATCAATGTATCAAACACAAAATTTCTCTTTTTCTTTGCTTATTTGCATTTTCTGTATACCTTTATGAATGACTTACTATGTAATACAGCCTTGAAAACGACCAGGGGTCGAAACACGTGTCGGCTGTTCATCATATTAAAAGAATTTCTGGAACATTTGGAACTTTTTCTCTTGAATGATTTTGGCAATATTGCCTTTTCCTTGGACTTTGTTACTTATTAGGGTTTGAGCGCAGGACTTGATAGCCCTCCCATTTTTCAACAAATCAAGTATCAAGTACAGAACTCTGTAGGAGGCGCTGTGGGAGGAGCTTTTCTGCAGCCACCCATCCTTTCTCTTTAATTTTGTCATTTATTTTGCGTAAATTAAATTGCTGAGTTATCGCAAGAGTGGTCACTAGCGCACAGTCCATATACAATCCCACATCACACAGATATTGCTTCAATATTTCGTATGCTGTGCTGCTGAAATCCACTAATTCACTATGGCAGATTATATGTGCAATAGGGATGAGGATAGGGCTGCTCTTTTTGCTTAAAGAGGGAGCACCTCTAATCCCTTCAGAAGTAGTTACAATACTGCCGAAACACTGAAACAGAATTTTATAAAATTAGAGAGACTTTCCAAGCGGGAAATCAACAAGTACTGGGAACATGCGTCCCTGGCAAATTATTTGGAAAATGGTATCATTCCTAGGGGTTTGCGAATTTTGATATTTCCCAACTTTGAAAACAATGAGGATGCTGATCTTGCAGGAGATTGGGAAAGAAATCTTAATCAAAGCTCGAAGATTATGTTAGAATTGCTCATTAAACATGCCACGAGAGAACATAAAAGGGTCATAGCACATATTTATACATTAAAAGAAGAGATTAAAGGTATGCCTAATGCTGGGAATTCTAAAGATAAAAACTACGAAAAAATGCATGAAATTTTGCGCAAGTGTCAGGATGAAATTAAAATGCGTAAATTTAGAAAGTTTTTCAGGGATGACAAAGATTATAGGCAAGATCGGGTCTACACATTTCAGCCTAAATATGATAACATTACTCCAAGAACCAAATTCGGTTCAAGAAATACCACACGTGCTAGCTCAGACCCGGAATCAGAAGAAGATACTACTGACATTGGCTTGGCTAATACTGGCACTAATTCTACAGAAAATGGATCCACAAACCCTGCTGATAATGATACCGCAGAACCCGCCTTTAAATCAGGCAGACATTTTTTAGATCAAATACGCAGACACAGAAAAGGAAATGCTCGTTTAGCCAACCTCAAACAGGTCAGATTTACAATACCACCCACAGGTTCTATGGTAACACAAGGTGTCACACCAGGGGTAGGAGAGGTGGGAAGCGGATGTGGCAGTGGAAGTTCCGACGAGGATCAGGGACGACCGGGTATTCTGACCAGGTCAGTTGCCAAGAAACAGGAAACCAAGTGACACAACCTGATCTGATAAATTGTGGGTACGAATTATGTCAACTTCCAAATTGATTTGTTCAAATTTTTAAGAAAACTTAAATTGAAAAAATTCTTTTCAACACAGTTACACTTTTTTCAGCCCAAGATCACCTTGAACCCATTTAGCACTTATTCTATTACAGATGTTATCAATATTGAAACCCTAACATCTTTGAATAAGGAAGTAGTTACAAGCTTGGATACCATATGCGAGGATTTGGAAGTGAGATCTAGACATTTGCCAGTAAAAGAACTTAAAACAAGGTCCAAATTTACACCTCAGTTGGGCACAGATAATGTTATAGAGACTTTTCACAAAGCAATCACCAAGGATATTCATAACTATTTGGACAATAATCCTAAAAAGAGGCAGAAATACAGATCAAACCTCACGAGATATGAAGTACAAGCTTTAGAAAATCTGGCCAAAGATAAATCTATTACAATTAAAGAGGCTGACAAAGGGGGAAGTATTGTAGTTTTAAATACAAAAGCGGAGTGGCAGTGGATGGCAGTCTTGCGCTCTGCCCCCACCATTCCAGTGATTCTTCCTGCTCTACTACTTTGGAGGCGTGTTTCCAGATACTCGTGCTCTACATGACCTCATTTACTCCGCGGAGCGGACGCTGAGTGGCGGTGAGTGGCAGTCTTGCAGTCATGCCAGGCAAGACTGCAAAGGCTGCTAAGTCTACACCTCCCCGGACGCCACCCTTTGACCTACACGATGCTACAGGACGTTGTCTAAGGAGTTCTCGCAAGCCGTCCCCATGCAAAACTTCGATCACTGCACCCGAGCGTAAACAACCCTCCTCTACCCAAAGTGGAGAGATCCTGGTAAACCCTTGCATGAATGGAGTTTGTCCAAATACACCTCGTGTAGCATGCAGTGAAAAACATCTTCCAAAAGAACATCTTCAAAAAGATCCACTCGCATTCTTTTGTGAAACAAATAATACCTTGGACGACTTTTCCGACGGAGTGCAGGACCTCTCCATGATTTCTGCCCTTACACACGTCGACCTGGCGCTTGCCGGAGCTCTGCGTCCCCTCGGAGGGGGGGCCGCGTTGAGTTATCCGGTTCCACCAGCTGTCGCGACGATGGAGCGGGCGGCACCAATGCCTGCCTCGGCGAGAGATCCGGGGTCCCTCGGAGGGGCGTGGTGCATTGAGCCCTTTGGCATCGCTGGCTGGCGCCCTGTCTGGGCGAGCTGTAGCTGTGCAAGCCCAGACCGGAGCGCCGCGGTCCCCCGGAGGGGAGGCGGCGTCGAGTTCTCCGGTGGCGCTGGAGCGTTGCAGCAGAAACTTCTCCTCGGCCCCGCTGGCCGCCCCCCAGGGGGGCTGTTCTGGTGGTGCGCCCCAAGGAGGGACAGCGATTGGGGCTCCGATCCTGCTGGAGAGAGCCCTACTCAGAGGCGGCTCTGCCATCCCCGCATACGCTGGAAGTCGCGCTCCCGACTCGAACTACTGAAAGCGAAAGTAACTCTGTCCGGGCTCCACCTACTACTGTATTAACGGTTAAAGCTCTGATCCACAATCAGAAAACTCTAACGTCGCTCTCCGAAGAGCTGAGACAGAGGATTTCAACGTCATCTCATTGCATAAACAAATACCCCACGAAACGGGAGAAAAACATTTGACAATCAAAAAAAAAAGATCACGGTCTATGGAAGACACAATTAAGGTTAACCTTGACAAAGATAAAACCAATAAACAAGCAAAACTCTATACAAAGCATAAGGCCATTGAAAAACAGGGCAAGTGCAATAAAACGGGCCTTGCTGACCATAAAGGTACAAGAAAGGGTATAAAAAAAAAACCAACACCCCTTAAAATTGCTATCAGACTTCTTCACTAAACATTCTAAAGCCATTCAGGAAAAGTGCAAAGAATTAACAGATGCTGAAATACTAGAGGCGGCAGACGAAATTACACCACCCCGCAAACAGCGTAGATTGGTAATAGCACAAAGAAAATCCTCTCTATCCATCTCGAAAGGAGACGATTACCTAGCCCATAAAATAACCAGGGACAACTGGCAATTCACAGAAAAAGTTATTCCTACTAATGCGCATACAAAGCCAACTCAGCCGCATGCCGAGCATGTCTCAGATCCAAACTGTCCGTTAATGTCGTTTCCAACAAATCCAACGACAAATACAGCAACTGACAAGACCAAAACGCCTGAACTCACCCAAGAAAAAATACAAACCTTCAGCATCAATGAGTCCGCACCAGATCAGCAAACTCCGACCTTATCTCAAGAGGTACTTCAGGCGGTGAGGTCTTCTATTCTACCAAAAAGCCTGAGTACACCAATGCTCGAGTGCCAAGAAACAACCAGGCCAATTCAATCTCCGTCACAAGACTCGACAGTTAATTGCGATCTTAAGCCCTGCACAGGGGAAAGCGATAACCATAAAGATCAGGTTCCAAATCCCTTACCCCTAACCCCAGAAGAGCCACGCAGAACCAACATACAAACCGCAGAAGACGAGCACGGAAATAAGTATGTTTTGAAATCCAAAAACAGACTTCAGTTTGAGAAAACTCTAGACTCTTTCTACTCAAACCTAGACAACTATAACAATCAAAGAAGATACTCCTTGGACCAACCAACTAAAATGCCATCCTATGTAAGCATGCCAATAACGCGGCCACCTTCTCCAATTAGGAGTATAACATCCTCTCAAAGCTCCACAACTCCAAAAGAACCACAACAAAAATAACCTGACATGTGTACCATCATGTCAGCATTTACGATAGCCCTCACTCCATTTACCAAACTGTACGAAACAATTGGAGACACCCTGAAAGACCATACATCGATCCAAGCTACAATGTTAACTAAACTGACTCTCCTTGAAGACTATCTCATGGCCTTAGAAGCAAAGAAAACCTCTGTTGACAGTATTCTGAACCAAGAACCACCTTCCACCATTCCTTTGCAAGACCCATCATCGATCACGAGACCCATGGGCCTACCAACGTCATCTACAAAGTCTGAGGGTACACAAACCTCACCGTTTATTGATCTAACAGAGCCAACGTCTTCTCCGACTGAAAAGTGTAGGACTGCCAAGGTAACCATAGATGTCAATTCAAAACGTAAAGTAAATTCATTATTAGAACCTATTTTCCAACAACAAGATCTTGCCAAGATCAAAGCACATCAAAAACAGCCAGTGACCCTCCTGAAACTGAAGGCAACAGTAAAAGATGCACGAGGGTCACAAAATGAAGAAATCAAGACAATTAATCAATCCCCAAGAGGGGTTGAAGCCTTCCTAAACAACGAAGACATGATGAACATCACCCAACACCTTACGGATTCAGCAATAAGTCCCAATTTGGAGTCCAAAGCGAATCCCGATTCTTCTGAAACGCCTACCCATTCACATTTAAATACCTTCAAAGAACTAGAGAACTCTGATTCTCCATTCCTTGCCCTTGAAGACCGAAGACATTGAGCGACCAGGAATCAAAAAGACTCACAAAAGTTCTCTTTTTCCCAGCTTCCTCTTACTTCTCTACCAAGACCCAACCCTCAAAACCAAGATAGAAATAAACAAAACAACCCTACACATCGGCCGAGGTCACGACATGAAGACAAACCACGTAGAAGATCTCGGGAGCACCGACCATATGCTCAACGAGAAAAAACCCCAATCAGAGACCACGCAAAGCCAGCTTCAAAGATAATCTACAATCGGACAAATACCAAACGAAACATAAAATCCGATGGATACTAAAATTAGAACAGATTCCTGGGAACAATGATGAAGTCACGCTAAACAGAAGAGCAGTTATCGACTTATTTAGCCGCATTCCGAAATTACGTTCAGTGGAATCGGCTGACCTCCAGATAGTTGATCCAAGCCATCATCGTACTAAGGCTATCTCACATCTGTACATAGCATCGTCGACTATAAACAACCTTCTAAGAACAGCAATAGAAGAACTGCTAATTATGGGCTATGATCTAACTGAATCATCGAGAAAAATAAGAACACATCAAAACTTGGAACCTAAAGAGACCCAGGAGTTCGCAAAAGCTAGCGATCGATCCAGACCACCGGATGAAAAACCCTACAGTTTATCAAAGAGAACTAGCACCACCCAAGGGTCAAGGGCAAATCCGAATAAGGCTCACCAAAACGCAGTAACAGCAATGCCTCAAAAACAACCTGCTTATTCTCCAAAAGCGGTTCAACAAAATCCAAGCAATCAAGATACTTCACAAGCCCTAGGTTCTCACCTTAGGTCGCAACTTCGAAAAGACGATCAGAAGATTCAAAGGAAGGTCCAGAATGAACTCTATTCCGACGTGGCCATACCTCCCCCAAGCATCTCACTTCAGTCCATGTGGTCGTGGCTGCAAAAAGGCCTTAAAGTTAAACCGCCAAAAATAGCCACCCAAGAACAAGACCTTCAACAACATGAGCGACCTGGTCCCAACCAGCGACCAAGAGGAAATAAAAATGTGCTCATGGAACACGCAAGGCTTTCTGCACTTAACAACTCCTGGCACCATTAACCTGAGCGAGTACGACATTATTTGCCTCCAAGAAATATGCCTACTCCAACCTTCTATCCTCGATGGCTACGAGACTAACACAGTCCTGGCCAAAAAAGGATCTTCGGGACGTCCAACAGCGGGCCTACTAATCGCAATTCGAAGTGGAAGAGGTTTGACTGAAATCCAGAAACTGAAAGAGAATCATTACATGCTGATGGTGATGTTAAACTGGCTAACAAGTGATGTAAAAACGAACAAAATACAGACAAGGAAGATAATCGTTTTTACAATTAATTGGAACCCCGCCACCATAGACTGTTCAAAATTCATTAGCACGATTGAATGGAAATTGATTGGGCCCAAGTAAACCATCAACCAGACCACATAGTTATATGTGGGGATCTTAACATCAACTGCCAAGTACCAAACGACGCCGCTATAAGCAAACCTAAAAACCAACCGACCGACCAGAGGTCAATTAAATGGCAAAATCTGATGAAATCCAGATCATTCTCCAACCTTGACCAAGTCTTTCTTGATCCAAACAGACTACCAACCTGGGAAAGAGCTAACTCTAAAACAACAATCGACCATATTTATGCATCACGACCCTTGTTACCGTAAATCACCACATTTAAAGTGGTAAGATCGCCTGAAAGTGATCACAACCTTTTAGAAACAACTTGGGCCTCGCGCCCACCTAACAACCAGCTAATGTGTGCAAATATTGAGGTAACACATCAAGGAACTAGACTCAGGATGACAGAATGTGCAATAAACTCGATAACATCGGCCTATAAAGATCATAGCAATGACGCATATCGGATGGAGGTGGACTATACCTCATTGCTGACTACTTTCAGAGTCCCACAAGGGAAAAAAAGTTAACTACGACTGAACAAAAACATACCTATGATAAATTGATTGCTGAAAAAAAGAGAGCTCTTAGAAAAATAAAAAGACAGGCACGAAAATTAGACTTTGAACAATCTTCAAACATCATTAAAGCAGCCGTAAAGACCTACAAATCATGGCTGAGAGCCCACCGCCATAAAAGCCCACCGTCATAAACTATACCAACAAGATGCCGAAAATATTCTTAAGGCAATTAATGGCACTCACGCCAGAGACTTCTGGTCCTTAATCCATTCAACAACTCCAGGTTCCCGACCATGCCAACTCAACGGAATCGGGCCAATCGGCTTGGGAGGCCTACTTCGAAACTCTCTTTCAGAGCCCTAAAATTACTCAGGTGTCTACGGGAAACTGCAAAGCCCCTTGGATTCGTCTGGACAACATCGAGGACATTCAAGACCTGATAAGAAAACTAAAACCATTGCGCGCCCCGTGTCCTGACGGAATCACCAACCTCGATTTGAAAACTCACCCAGAAGCTTGGTCTTTACTCCTGAGCCAAATCTTTAGTCGCTGTGTTTCCACCACGTCCATCCCACCATCATGGAGATCTGCGAACTTAGTGCCCATTAAAAAAAAGGAAACAGGGCAGATCCATCCAACTATTGCCCGATTGCCCTTTTAGACCCCATAGGCAAACTCTTTGGGTCTCTTCTTTTGCAACACTTTACTTCTTGGGCTAACAAAGCTCTGTGCCAGGACAACCTGCAAACCGGCTTTTAAAAGAATCTGGGCACCAACGCAAACATCTTAATCCTGAGTTCGCTGAAAAGTAAAATCCTGGAAGGGCGCCCTCGTTTATTCATGACTTTCGTCGACCTTACCCAAGCGTTCGATAAAGTTGATCGTTCGAGATTATGGCAGAAACTCACCAAGTGGAATTGTCCACAAGACATACTTGGTCCTATTAAAGCCCTCTACTCTAACACGTCTATGCGGGTCCGACTGGACCAACAAGGGTCCCTCTCGAGGGAGATATCTACAGCTAGAGGTGTCAAACAGGGCTGTCCCTTGGACCTATTTAGGAGACTTCCAGGAATCCGAAAAACTAGTGCGAGTCTTTCCGCCGAAACTCAGAGGCGATCAGATCAGCCGCCTGCTTTACGCAGATGATCTAATTCTTTTAGACCACACCCCATAGGTTTACAGCGCCAACTTACCAAACTAGAGCTCTATATGGCGGAAAACAACCTGGAAATAAATGAAGCAAAAACAAAAATGATGGTCATTGAAAAAACAGCGAAAAAAAAGGAAAATATCCTCCTCCATTTGGGCTCGACTACAATTGAGAGAGTCACCAATTTCAAGTACCTTGGTGTTATCTTGGACAGCTCGGCCAAAGAAAAAGCGATGCAAGAGGCACTTTATGCCAAAACCACAAAATTGGCAACCCAAGGGAAGTCCATCGACATCAAATTTGGACGATTCTCAATCATCAGAGACTTCTATAAAACGAAGGTCATACCATCTTTGACCTACGGCGCGGAAGCCATACCGAATCTACCTCCAGAACTGTGGCCAAAACTAGAAGCATCCTTTTGGAGCTCAATCCTTGGACTCCCAAAATCGACACCCATCATATTAATTAGACGCAAACTCAGTCTCTCATCTTTGAAAACAACAATAGACTACAACAGAGTCCTGCTCTACAGGAAATGTATTCAAAAAGATTTGCCATACGCCTACCGCCTGATAAATGATGAAATCCGACTTGGCTCTTGCCAAATGCTGATAAAATGGGAAGCCAGGAACTTGTCCATCTTACATTCAGTTGAATGCAACGTAGACAAACTCATAACCAACCCAGTAAGAGTTATCAAAAAGATCAGAGAGCTCGACTGGATACAGACCATCGAAACTGCGAGCAAATACAAACTCACCAGCCATCTCCCTCCGTTTTTCAAGAAGTTGGACACTTTACAATCATACCTGAAGCTTTTCCCAAGTAGGTCGGTCCGTAATTACCTTCTGAAAATCCGCCTGAACCTATTAGAAACAAATTAAGTCTTGGCTATCAGACAACAATCCCTGACAAATTGCTGTCGAATTTGCAAGCACACTACTGAAAAGGAAACTATTCGACACCTTCTCCTGAACTGTATAGCGACAAGAGATATTCGTTCTACATATCTGAAAGACAGTTTATCAATCTTCACTCTTCAAGATGAGGAAAACTGCTGGAACAAACTGATTGGAGGTGACAAATAGAAATGGCTGCTAGCCACAGTGAACATTATGCAGCAAGTTTTCAAAGTGATGCTCCCCTCTCAGAACTTAATATTTATTCCTACTTCATCAACAAACTAAATTACTCATCTGCCTTCTTCCTCTTTTTTTTTGTTCTTCTTTTTTTTCCCTCTTTGGTTTGAACTACAGATCTTCAGTTTCTTTTTAGTTCTTTTATGATTTGCAACAACCACTACATATTTTGTTAAAAAATTTGTAAAGATTAAATAAATAAATAAATAAATAAATAAATAAAAATTGTGGGAGATTTACTTACTTTGATCCAAATGTGGTATGACAAAGCGTTTTTTAAGTGAGGAAGAGAAAGCTTTTTTGACCAATACATATTCCACTGTTCCCACCCTTTATTTCTTACCTAAGATACATAAGAACTACGATATACTTCCATCAGTGAGACCAATAATGAGTGGTATAGGATGGGTGACGGAGGGTCTTTCTCAATACTTAGATGAGGCACTTAAACCCTGTGTTCTCAAGATGCAATGATATATCAAAGATAGTGCACACATATTGCAATTTTTCAAAACACTACAATGGGAATCAGACTATTTATTGGCCACACTAGATGTGTCAGCACTATACATAAGTATTGATCATAACTTGGCAATTCAAACAATAGACTATATTTTTAAAGATGTATCTGCTTCATATTTACAGCATGTTCAGATGCTTAAGAGCTTTCTTAAATTCACATTGGACAATAATGCTTTTATTTTTAATGATCAATATTATGTGCAAGTAAGAGGGGTGGCCATGGGTGCAAATGTGCCCCCTCTTTGGCCAACCTGTTCATGTCCCAATATGAAGAAACCCATATTTTCAATCAAGAAATGTACAAGACAAATCTCATTGCATGGAAGCGTTATATAGATGACGTTTTGATTGTGTGGAAAGGTACTTTGACATCATTTGATTCTTTTGTTGTGCAAACGAACACAAATAATTTTGTTATTAATTTTACTGGCTCAGCGAGTGCCAATGCTATAGATTTATTTAGATTTACATATCGGAGCAATACATACTAAAACATATCGCAAACCTTCGGGGGTTAACTCCGTACTATATGCTCAAAGCAGTCACCAGAGGGCCACAATTAGCAACATCCCAGCAGGGGAATTTTATAGAGCTAGAAGAAATTGCAGTAAGGATGCAGTTTTTGAAAAAGAATCACAACTGATTATTGGAAGGTTTACCAATAGGGGCTATTCTTTGAATGATGTCAATAAGGCTGCTCACAAATACAATGGTATTAAGCAATCAGAACTATTGCAAGAGTGTGCAAAAAAGAAACTTGAAGATAACCATATTTCAATCATTACACAGTTCTCTCAAGATTCTTCTACTCTGTACCGTATGGTATCCAAACACTGGCATATTTTAAGACTTGACAAAGACCTGTTACCTTATCTGACTGAAACACCTAAATTTACATATACTAGAGCTGGTGCAATCAAACAAAAACTCAGTCCTTCATTTTTGAATCTCAAAACATATAATGAAAGTAATTGGCTCAAAAAGAATATTGGTTAATCAGTGTCAATTTGCATACAACAATTGTCAAGCTTTTACAGACGCCAATGGGACTATGGTTAAAATCAAAGATTTTATCAATTGCAAAACATGCTATGTAGTTTATGCTATTATTTGTGTCTGTGGTAAGCTATATATAGGGAGCACCATTAGACAGCTGAAAATAAGAATAGGAGAACATTTGGCGAGTTTGAGGAGTTTAGAACCAAAATCTCTGTTGGCAATTCACTGGACATCAGATGAATAACAAAGATGATATTAGATTCATTGGTTTGATGAAAGCTAAGAGGGGTAAACGAGGTGGTAATCTTGAACTGAAACTGAGACAAATGGAAAGTAAACTTATATGGTTCATGAGGAGCACGGAAATCGGACTCAATTGTGATCATGAAATGCACGTTTTTCTGTAGAAGTCTCACTAATTAATTACATGAATGGAGTAACAAGATAATGCAAATGGAATGAGAATTGTGAAACCAATCAGTCAGTACTCTGAATCTCCAATGACATTTAATTACTATCTTTTGTAATAGAGCGGACAGGGACCCATTGGTAATATGTAGGTCTCAATAAAATAAGAGGAAGCATAATCCACAGTGGATGTATGCTCCCGATGGGAGCAACCAGTTATTTGGACCCAAAATGATTGGGATGATTACTAAATAGAATAGCTATTAAACATATAATACGCAATCATATACGCATCAATCAAATCAGTATATGTGCTTTAAAGAATATTGGCCGATGTGGAGATTTTTCCCATTTTCGAAAGATAGTATGGCTACCATTAGAAATGCAACATTTCATTTGAAAGGAGGCCATATAATGGGCAAAACATCAACATTCTCTTCGCTAAGATTTATTCTTTATTCCGTGTGTGACTGTATTTTTTAGGGTAACACAATACATAGCCATTTTTCAGGACTCAGTATATTTATAATTGATGGCATACCAGACAGCACGTGACTATGCCATGTAAGGATTTACTCCGGTTTTTCTAAATGGACAATGTTTAAGTTAGCACCTTTGCGCATTAAAGATTAAAATATCCCTTTCATCAAACTAACTTAAATTAATATGACACACGTTTTTGTTTTAGTTTTCTTGGACTTTACTTACCTGATAATCGGAGTGTTTACACCATACGTCACGCGCAATTGCGCGTGACATCATTGCGTAACAGCACGTTTTTCCCGCAAGTGTATTTTCAGAAAGACGAATGACTCAGATGAAAGCGGTACGTACGGGTCTATTTTTACACAATGGAACTGGGGCCGCCAATAGTATTCAGCACATTGAATTGGCTGACAGTAATGTTCCTAAGTAAATAACACTCAACACACCTTAACAAATCCTTTGGGGATATCTCATATGAGAAGAAGAATTCTTTACAACGGTCTAATCATTATCATTTTTAAAGGGATTTCTTGTTTAACATGACAGTAACAAATATTAATAACTATTATAAAGGATAGTACCAACCTATCTCATTATATTTATAGGTGTCAAGCTATTGGGAGCTGTGACTTTCGATTTGGGCATATGTAAGCCAAAGGACACTTGCCACAAAAGAGAAGAACGGATTTGCTTATGAACATCCACAATACTTTGGTAGGCTATATATTTTTGACATTTTTAATCACTATTGCAACCCCTTTTCTTTCAGAGATTCAGTATTAATTTTGTTTTTTTCCCATAAAGGATTCACTTAAACTAAACCTCAAGAACAAACTGCCTCACAAAATTGATGACAAAAAGTTATTCTCTTATCCTATACTGGGACTCATGATCTAATTTCCTACAACGAGACTTATGACCAATACAACAATTGGCTGGTAAGCTCCAACTCATATTTATCCACATTACGAATAAGTGTATTTAAGAACGAGTCTTTCAGAATGCACACATAGTGGTGATGTAAATAGATAAAACATTATGACATGAGTATGTGATTGAGTGGCTTCACATTTTCTGGTACTTTTCAAGTGATTGTGTGAGGATAGTATTATATAATTTCATAAGGAAATGAGATTCGATAGTCCAATACAAAAATGAATACTATCAAAGGGTTTGTTTCAATTCCCATAATTTATTATATATTTATAATTTTTCTTCCCCCCACCCCGAACCCACATGACTCATCTTGTCTCGATGGCGTGACTCAAACATGGTATGTTTTCCAAACCATTTCTTATGTCCATCTAACTTTGGGTTTATATTTGATACATTCATTTCTGAATATTTCTCATATGTTTTTATTTTCAAATGGAATCAATGTATCAAACACAAAATTTCTCTTTTTCTTTGCTTATTTGCATTTTCTGTATACCTTTTATGAATGCCTTACTATGTAATACAGCCTTGAAAACGACCAGGGGTCGAAACACGTGTCGGCTGTTCATCATATTAAAAGAATTTCTGGAACATTTGGAACTTTTTCTCAAATGATTTTGGCAATATTGCCTTTTCCTTGGAGTTTGTTACTTATTAGGGTTTGAGTGCGGGACTTGATTGCCCTCCCATTTTTCAACAAATCAAGTATCAAGTACAGAACTATGTGGGAGGCACTGTGGGAGGAGCTTTTTCGCAGCCACCCATCCTTTCTCTTTAATTTTTTTATTTATTTTGAGTAAATTATATTGCTGAGTTATCGCAAGAGTGGTCACTAGCACACAGTCCATATACGATCACACATCACACAGATATTGCTTTAACATTTCAAGTTGTTTTCCTACATTGTCGTAACTTTGATCGATCACTGATGAATGAATTTAGTCTGTAAATTGAATACATGTCTTGCACTTATTGCAAATCAGAGTGCTCATCGCTTACTTGTCTTTCACTTTTGACTAAAAAATATTTCTCTAGGGCCCAAACCGTCCTTGCTCGAATGTGTGTTCACTTTTGTAATATGTCGATACTTCAAAGCCCAGCTATGCTATCGAATTTAATGTGCATTTTCAAGTAAGGTGGTACACTTATCTGGTTCATTCAATTAAAAAATGTATGTTTCTCTTTCACAGATGTTACAGGTTGGTGGCCTACCATTCGTTTACATGCTGGCTTCATAGGAGGCTTGGATTCTGCCTTCGACGAGTAATACCAGCCTGTGTTGTTCGAGTCATCTGTGCCAAATTCCCCAGTGACAATGGACAGTCCAGGGGATTTTCAAACACTGTGCTGCAACCTCAAGTATACAATTTGTATATTGTTTGTGCCACCAACATCACCAAACTAAATAAAATACAAATGAGCATATATACTCAAGGAGTCAAGAACACGCCCAATCGTCTATCCATCCACCCTCCAGTATACCCCCTCCAGTAGTGGGTGGGTGGGAACACTGAAGGTGCCAAAAATGATGTATAACTCAAAGGGATCTTGCAGACTCCCCTCTTCAAGACCCTGCCCTAGCAATCAACATACCTTTCGCACTCGTCAAATGCCCATCCATCCCCCCTCGAGTATCAACGGCAGTTTGCTCCTGTGGCCATGCGCTCGCAAGGGGGCTGGCTGGGTGGGAACACTCAAGGTGCCAATCGCATGTACATTTCAAAGGGATCTTCCGCTCAGTGACCATTGTTCACCTGGCCAACCCAGACCCAGCGTTTCCAGACTCACCTCTTCAAGACCCGCCCCAGCAATCAACATACGTTTGTGTCCCTTCAGCAGTGTTGTGGACCTTTTGCACTCGCCTCATGCCCATCCATCCCCCTTTCAGTATAAATGGCAGTTCACACCTGTGGCTGTGCGCCCGAAAGGGGGCTGGGAGGATGGGAATGCTCAAGATGCCAAAAAGCATGTACACTTCAAAGGCATCTACCCCACGGTGACCATTGTTCACATAGACCTCCAAGACCCAGTGTGTGCAGATTCCCCTCTTCAAGTCCATCCATCCCACTCCCTCCCTCTCCAGTATCAATGGCAATTCGCACTTAAGACCATGTGCTCGCAAGGCCGCTGGGTGGGTGTGGACGCTCAAGGTTGCCACAAGATGTTGAATAGCTAGCCTCTGTGTATCATTGAAAATATACATTACACATCATACAAAATTATGTAGACTCTTTGTTTTTGTGCTGGCAATAGAAGTCAGTTTGGGCCTCATTACAAGTTTGGCGGTAGCCTTGCCGGTAAAACCTAAAGCCTAAAAAGGTTGCATTTCGGCATAGACGGTATGGAGGCCAGAACAAGAATAGCTGTAATTGCGCCCAACAAGAATGTTAGGAGGGAACTAGCAAACATTGCAGGAACTTTCGGTATGCTTTGTTACCTTGTGGCCTTTACAAAATGAAGCAAACAATGGAAATAGCATTTAAATTTGTGAAAGATCTGACATTTACTGTGTTGGCCATGCATACTCGGTTCCATGTAATAATGTCGCCACAAAAATCTCGCCATGCAAAAATATCGCCGAAAAATGCCAGTTTCTTGTGGCGACATTATTGCATGGAACATGCGGGGTACACCCCCACATTTTTTTTTTCTTCTTTTTTTTTTAAATTCTTTTTTTTTTTGCCCCTGTCCCCATATATATGGTCACCCAAATAATATCGCCACGACATTTTCCCGGCGATATTTACGGCAACAATATATATGGGGCTATTATTACCTGATACGGCATACTCATGGAATGGCTCCTGATTTTGTTCCCAGGACACATACAAAGCCACAGAACATTGCAAACGAGCCTTGTCCTTCAAAATTGGAACTTGTTGAAATGTTGACTTCCAGATTTAAATGATTTGTAGCTGTCTTCAAAATCTACTCTCAATCACATTTTCTGTATGTTCCCCAATGTTTGGACATTGCACAGAAACAATCTAATGGTATTACACTTGCAATTTCAATGCAGATAATGTATTAAAAAGTATTTATTTACACCTATATAATCAGGTTTATGATGCTTTAATGTATATCTTTTACCATTCCTTCATTTATATTGCTTATCCTCTGTCTAGAAGACGCATGTCTGGGGTTACTGTTGGTATTCCTGTTCAGAAGAGAATTGGCCAACCATTTCGGTTGGACTGCCCATTTGGGTGGGAGAAAGACTGATCTGCAAATGGATATTTCCCATATTTGAAAGGTACACTGAGACTTGGTGTCTGTCAAACCGTCTGCTAGACCCAAACCCATGCACACATGCAATTCAAGGCACTTGTGCTGATGGCCTCCCCATAGCAGATGCAATAAGTCATTCCATTCCAATTTTTCGCACTTGTATATAGGCGCGTTACAAATGCCATATCATATCATATAATATCATAAGGGATATGTTTTTTATATTGCCGAAGTGGAGGTGCATCCGGTCGAAACAGTAGGTTTGCTGAAAGGGCAATGGAAAGGGGTAAAAAGCATGTAATTGCAGACATAACATCTATCCTATTGCTCCAGTTCACTATATGGATCAAAATAAAGACCCTCAGCAACAATCACAAACCCTTCTTGGTCGTGAGACCATGCAATCTCCTACTTTCCTTCCCTAAATAGTACCCTCATACAGCCATAGACTCCTCTAATTTCAGGTCCATAACAGTCAAATACTTCTCCAATCTGAGAGTGGGTGGCATGTCTCTCTCCCCCGCAGGAGCCTGTATTCCCAAAAGGATCCATGCCCCTGTTAGACCTCTGGAGCATCCTCTACAGTTCCACAAACTGGTAAAAACTGTACCCTTCTATACCGCTTTCCATTTACGAGAAAAGACCCAACTGCTTCAGTTACCGCTGGCCAGATCCTCATGATCCCACAGGTTCCCTGGCCTGGTCTGCTCTGGACTGTGCAGAGGGTCGGTGAGTACTTGCATCACTTGCTGGTTTCCCCCTGGCACAACCAATCCCTTTTACGCACGAATATCCCATAAAGGCGTTCGATCTTGGCTGGGTTAGCATGCACTCCCTAGCTATTCTCAACTTTTGAAAAGTTTTCTGCTGCCAAGGGCACATCCTACTCGAATAGTGGGAACATATTCTCCATCACCAAGCCCCTTTCTAACTTGCTACAGCCTTCCCAAGTAGACCCACTTTTTTCTTCACCTGCGCGATCATGCGCATTAACGCACAACTGTACTGTTGAGCACAAGGCTCCACATTTCTTAGGTCTGGACTAGAAAGTTCGGGAACAACTCCAAAGAATTCTCTAATGCTCCTAGTGTGTTAACCAACCCTTCTCTGTACAGGTTGTGGCTGTGTTCTCCTCATCTGTCGCATTAGGAAACGTATTGTCTATATGCTGTATAGTAGAGTACTGTGTGTGGTCACTGTTTTTGCATAACTAAAGTTTACTAGTGTCTATTGGTCTGGTTGACAATAAATTTACAGATATCTTTCATTTACACTTGTCTAAGAGTAATTTGTGGTTCATTGCTTCCGATCACTCCCTCCTGAGACTTTGGGCCTCATTACACGGTAGGCGGTAAACCATGGTGCTATTAGCACCATGGTTGCCGCCGGTACCATACTGGTACCACCATGGAGAAAAGGGGAATTACCACCCTATTCCAAGGTTGGCGGGGCGGTAATTCCCCCTTTCTCCATAGCCCTTCCCCATTCCGATATTTGCCCCATAGGGCTCAACGGGAATGGGGAAGGGGCAAAGGTCCCTTTGCATTCTTTTATTGATGATTAACATTCTCTTTTCACAAATAAAGGTTTAGAATTGCAGGATTTATCCTGCAAGTCATAATTATTGCGCACTTACCAGTATTTCCTTTAAGAACCCTTTGCTTCATATAGTCAGTGTAATAATTGAAGGGTAGCTTTTGAGGCCTTGGAGTTCTGGCATCAGTGTCTGAAAGCAGCAGGATTTTAATATTTATAGTCACGTCAGGATTTCTTTTAAGCAATTTGTTATATAGAGAATTTTAAAAAAGGTTAAAGAACAACAATGCAATCAAAAACGCTTCGTTGACACAGTGTTCAAAATTAAACATGTACGAACCTCTAGAGATATACCGTACTACCACTGCGGTCCTAGTGGGGATCAAAATGACGGACTGGAGAAGAGATGGATACATGATAAGGTCCGTTAGTGAGATGCATACTACTGCTCTGTCAAATAAATCAAAGGCTGCACCCAAGTAAGTACATGTGCGCCAAACACAAAGGGTCCAATTCAACCTTTATAATACCTTGCCTAATGCCCAGCAAATACATTTGTTTGTTTGTTTGTTTATTATTTATACAGCGCGCCACACCCTAGGGTATCTGGGCGGTTTACAAGACATTTGTATGTAAAATTTATAGCCGAAAATGCATTCTGCCCCATGAGTTCCATAGGCACAGGATAAGAGCCATGAGCCATCACTTCTTAGGACAGGCACTTTTTGAATGGCAGCGTCTAAGTTTAAAACCTGTACTTTGTACTCCCAATTTGAATTTTGAAAGCCTATATTTTGAATGGGGTCACTTTTTGGTGATTTAACATGCTGAGTGTTACATGTGGCAGCATTTGAGAATATATCATTCCACGGTTTGTTTTGCATACTGAAACACACCACAAGGCTTTTATATTAAAGTACATTTCATTCCCTTTGGAGGTAAATGACCCCCCCTCCCACATCCCCCACCCGTAATATCGGTTCTGCTTATCTTGCAGGCTCTCAGTAGCACAGAGAAAGCAGGACGAGCAGTGTAGTAAAATGAAACAGCTCCCATTTTAGTAGTCTGCATAATTTGCTTTGAAACTCACGTTGAAGTGTTGGTGTTGCAGCCCACAAATCATACATTTGTGCCACTACAACCATTATAATTTGTTGCCTAATGATTAGCAAATGCATTTCAGATGTGTATGCTATCTTCAGAACTCCAAGGACTAATATGCCCTTGAGGATAGGAAAGTGGAGGATTCGTCTGTAGGAGTATGACTACAAACTTATGCAAATGCCAGGACAACAGTTGAAACTTGCCAACTCCCCGTTACAACACCCACAGGTCCAAAGGGATGACCCCCTGAGCAAGATGGCAGAGGAATGCGTCAACTATTCCCCTCAGTGCACCATGTCACAATCCATCTTCGTTGACGAGCTCAAAGGTGCATCCCAATGGGATCCGGTCTTACAGAGGATAAAGACGCTGATTGGAGCCAGATAGCCAGAAGATGGGAGCCAAAGGGTGATCAACTGCACTGTAGCAAATACGAAATACATCCGAACCCTCCAAATGCTGAGGAACAAGCTTGTAATGACATGAGGGGAATTCTGATTAGAGGAACTTGAATCATCATTCCGAGAGAGCTACAATAACATGTAGTAGACGCTGCCCATGAGAGTCGGAGGCAGTGGCCACAACCAAACGCCTCCTGTGCAACCAAGTGTGGTGCCCAGGCATCGATGAGAT
The DNA here is from genome assembly GCF_040938575.1 of Ambystoma mexicanum. Classification (NCBI taxonomy): domain Eukaryota; kingdom Metazoa; phylum Chordata; class Amphibia; order Caudata; family Ambystomatidae; genus Ambystoma; species Ambystoma mexicanum. The sequence continues at coordinate 1,301,097,395 of NC_090922.1, read as the reverse complement.
GGTGAAATGGGGTGTGGAAGAGTGCATAATCTCTCAGTTAACCTCCAAAAGAGAACTGTCAGCACCTTTGGATCCATCCAAGCTACCCGCAGGAGTGTGGCATAGAGAAGCTGTTGATTTCTATGATCCCCATATTAAATGGAACATACCTCCTGGTCATCATTATGATATGATATGATAGTTTATTTATATAGAGCCTATACACAATGTGTTTCAAAGCGCTTCAAGGCAAGGGAGGGAACAAGGGAAAATACAACCACATTCTTATAGGCCAAGAACAGTAAGGATGTGAAATGAACTATCGTTCTCGGCCTGACGACATTTCAGATAGTGCAAGAGCTAAGACATAGATAAGGAAGGGAGGGGGCTTGATGAGAACTTGAGGCTCCTCATAGTCTGAGAGGTGGATTCCCCAACATTCAGGTCAATGCTCCCAGTGCGGAACCAGTTCACACCCAAGAGAGATTTGGTGATCCGGGCTATGATAAAAGACAAAACAACGATGTGAAAGACTAAGAAAGATTGTCATTAGCAGGTGCTTCCCCTCCTTGTCACCGGGATTGAGGTTGGAGATGAAGCAGTCATCAAGCAGTGACAAGTGAGGAAATGTGACCCCAAGCTTGGGGAAGTACTTACTTAAAGTCATAGAAGTAAGAGAGATGATGTGGCGTTGCGACAGGTGAGAGACAAGTGGCCTGAAATGCCACAAACCCCCATACCCTGCAATCAAGTGGGGCCTGACCAAAACTGCCAAAGAGAAAGGAAATGAAAAATGACCCAACCGATCCAGGACTCCCACCAAGCATCTGTCCTGAGATCTCGTAGGAGATGGAAGGGGTGCATGCCAATAGGCACATATACTGACCATGCCAAAGAGAGGAGATATGAGAAGAGCTGTCGCTTCTTTGCCCCCTCAGCTTCTGTAGAAGACACATGGAGGCAGAAATAAAGGGAGATCAGCACCACAGGTCAGAGCAGACACGCATTGTGGAAAAGCCACAACCTCATGGTATATTGAATAGGGAATACAATGTCAAATCATACTCCAGTCTCTGCATCTCACGGAATAGGCATAACATCCCCCATAGGAGGTAGTCCTAGCCAAACTCATACAATTTGTTATGCACTGAAGAAAGTTCACTACACCACTTGATTGCATGACTTACTATTTTGCAATAAATTAAGTGTTCATTGAGACCGGACCACAGCGTCATAAACACATTGGTCCTCATTACGACCCTTGCGCTCCCGTAATGAAGGGGGCCGGTACGGGACCGGCCCCCTTCATTACGGGAGCGCTGATTACCAGGTTACCTTTGCGGGACCCTTTAAGGACGCCTGGTAAAACCAGGCGTCCTTTCCGGGTCCCGCGAGGGGAAGAGGGAGGTAATAACGGGTCAGTTGTTATGTGCCCGTTATTACCTCCCTCCCCATTCCCATTGAGCCCTATGGGGGCTCAAACGGGAATGGGGAATGGTTCCTGCAAGGAGGAATTACCGGGTCCCCCTATGTCGGAATGACCCGGTAAGTACTCATTGCAGGAACCCGGTAATGGAGCCCGGTTTGGAGGCAGCCATGGTGCTAACAGCACCATGGCTGCCTCCAAACTCGTAATGAGGCCCATTGTATTTATATTTATTAGAATTTATATAGCATTTTCCCCAAAGTGCTAAACATAATAAAATAACAGTACAATGTTAAAATATAAATTACATAATAATCAAAGTAGAGCAACAGAAAAACATCAGTTATTAGAAAGAGAGGAAAGAAAATGAGATTTAGGGCCTCATTACACAGAAGGCGGAGAGCCATGGCGCTATTAGCGCCATGGCTCATGCCGGTAAAATACCGGCACCGCCTTGGCGGAAAGGGGATTTACCGCCCCATTCCAAGGTTGGTGGGGCGGTAAATCCCCCTTCCGCCATTGCCCTTCCCCATTCCCATTTCTGCCCCATAGGGCTCTATGGGAATGGGGAAGGCGCTAATTACGGCATCGCAATTTTGCGGTGCCGTAATTAGCTCCGAGGTCCCTTAGCGGGTTGGTTTTTAACGCCTGCAAAAAGCAGGCGCTAAAGCACCAACCCGCTAAGGGACCTCGTAGTAAGGCGGTAATGGTTAACGGTCACCGTTACCATTAACGGTGGCCGTTAACCATTACCGTCTTCCTTGTAATGAGGCCCTTAATCAGTTTGAAAATACAAAGAGAAGGTGAGGAACTGATAGGGAGAGGAAGGGCGTTCCAATGCTTTGGAGCGGCAAGAGAAAAAGAGCAAAAACGGAACAAAGCACAGCAAGGCTTAGATACAGTAATAAGGATCTGATTTTGAGAACGAAGAACGAGGGAGGGTGAGTATAGGGAAATAAGGGAGGAAAGATAGAGTGGAGCGAGACTATGGATGCACTTCTAGACGATAGTCAGGAAATGGAAAAGAATGCGAGCATCAACAGGTAGAAGAGACATGGAGAGCAAAGAGGAAGTGATAGAGGTTTGTGTTGTTATATTAAGTTGTCTTACACCGCACACTGTTACCATTGGCATAGTCTGCAGACGCTCACTTGGTTCTGTAAGAGAGTTGGTTGGGTAGGTTAGTGAGAGAAGAAGGAATGGGAAAGAGTTTGTGCTTTTCTGTTGGTACTTTTAGAACCAGGAGGAACTGGTGTCTAGTACGGGTCTGGTTTCTAGGTGTGTTTGGATTGTGCACACTAGGGCTATTATGCCTGGTTGGACAGCGTCCATTGATTGGGTGTTTCTGTGGCAGTTAGGTCTGCGGTGGATGTGTGGGTTGTGTGTTTCAGTGTGAATTATACTGATCCATGGATCATGTGAGATAAATGTGGGCATGTTGGAGATGAGTTGGAATGGGCAGTTAGTACTTGGTGGCTTTCCTACGGTCCCCATTGGTATTGCTGGCAGTGTCAATTTTGAGCTCATCACTGGGGGTTGAATAGCCATGTTTTCATTCATTTTCTGAAGGTGATGTGGTCTTCTGTCATCCTAATTCCCTTTGGTATTGTATTCCATAGATTAGCAATTAGGTATGAGAATGCGCTGCCTCTGAATTAACTTTTTTCATATTTTTTCAATTCGATTTGGAGGTCCTCGCTTGATCTTCACTCTTCACTAACTCCCTGTGGCTGCAAGGATTAAGTTCAATACCCTCTGCACTGTCCACAAGGCTTCTGGGGCCTGGGAACGCTTTACCTCCAACGTTCTCTTCCAAAACATCTTCCTTCTCAAACTCTCTGCTCATCCACCTCCAACTCTCTGAGGGTCAGAAGCTTCTCGAAGCAGAGGGTTGGGGGCAGATAGATTTCCTCGGCTGGCTGGGCCTCCCTGCCTCTCTCAAACTTGAGCAGAATGACCTCCGGGTCCGGAAGCAACTCAACCTTCCTTTTCACTTCCACTTTCCATCTTCCTCTACCCTGCTAATGCACCTGACTGTTCCACTGGTCATCTGGTCACCCTCTGAACTCTGGCCCAGGCTCCTGCTTGTCCAGTTGCCCTGGCACTGCCTTCGGGCTCCTCAGCACTTAAGGGTCTGTATCTGCAACCATACAGTCCGTTCCCTGTGCGCTTATGAGCCGCCCGCTGGTTGCATTTGTAAGTTAACTGCATTTCTCTCTTCCCCTCCCCCCGGCACTTCTCTCCTTTCCTCTTCCCCGCACTTGCACGATATGAATGAGACAAGGCCTAGTAAGATTGTTATTTTGTTGTCTCTTTGTTTCCCCCTCCTTGTCTTGTCGCACCTAGAAACACAGTGTACAGGCGCGATATAAATGCCACATCATATCATATCATATCTTAGGTCTCTTCCTGGTTGTAAGCGGTTGATCGTGGCCTGGAGGAATTCGGCTCTTTGCCCGTGTAATGATTTGTGGGCAATGTAGAGAGATTTGAATTTAATATTTTTTTTACTCTTTGACAATGTAGGCTTCTCAGAGCTGGTGTCATGTAGTCTACTTTGTCTGGATCCCTCACAAAAAACCATGCCTAGCGTCTCCTCCCAGGTGGCCAGGGAAAGGCAGACGTATCCTGATCCTGACCTTGGGGTGGTTACCGCGGGAGGAACACCAGGGAGGAGATCAGGCCCGTGGTGGTGAGGCAATCCCATGGGATAAGGCGCGGTATTTATCCTTGAAATGGAATAACCCTTTCAATATACCAAGACATGTAATGGATTATTGTCATTATGATATATCTAAACCACATATCAAGCTTGTTGACGTGGATAAAGTTGGTGTAATATCTTTAACCATCTCAAGGAAGGAAACACAATTTAAGACTTCTAAAGTTAAAAATACTCCCAGCGGTATGGTGACAGGGAAGCTATAAATAATAATGTGAACAAACTGCCTACCCCTGTTCAAATAAATGCATGTGATTCTTCTTTAAATGCATTTAAGGAAAATATATCTGCATTTAAAACTATAAAAACCAACGTTAAAACCTAATTTTGTTGTTAGGCACTACAAATCCCATAATCCCATAAGTACTGGGATGAGGAAGAAGACTGAAGAGCAGTGTTGCAGCAGTTGTCAGGCAATTAAACCTGATAGCCCACACCTGAAAGGAGCTGAGAGGCTTAAATGGCCCCCTCAGGTGCAGGCCATTATGTGGAGAGAGAGCTGTGGCTGGTGTGTACACAGTTACAGTAGAAGCAAAAAGAAGAGAGCACAGTGTTGGCAATCCAGGCAGAAGTGGGAGAACTGGAGGGACACCGGGACTTTGATCCAGCAGATTTCACCTGCCTGTCCTGCAAGGGTCCTGTTGCCCCAAACTCTGAAGTGCAGAGGTTGCGCAGCGGAAGGCATAAAGGATAACTGCCTTCCCCCATGTGAACCTAATTGCAGAGATTGTGCAGCAGGAAGTTTGCCGGAGACCGTGGCCAGAATGTGCTGTGAAGCTGTGTGTCTCAGGAGTGAGAGGGGCTTCTTAATTGCATGGTCAAAGGCACCTTCAACAAGGAAGAATGTGGGTCCAAACCGAAGCCAGAAGACCTGCAACCTGCGAAGGAAGGAATACAGAAGCTTGTGAGTCTTACTGAGCATTCTGATCCCTTGTGCGAACACTGCCAGCAACAGTATCTAAATGCAATCACTCATGTACGAGTAAACACAGTGTGGGGGTGACCATTGATTGCCAACCAAAGGAATAGTTGAAATGTAGCACTTGCATATAAAAAAACACTATTTAATTTATTTGCGTAAGTAAGAAAAGCAGTGAAACTTCTTTATTGAACAATAAGCTCCTTGAAAATACATAAAGGAGTTGTATGTGTGTGCTTAATAATAGTTCTGAGATGAAGGGTAATCTCTGAAGCTATACTAAATCAGTTGAATCACTATAATAATAAAAGATAAGTGTCTGAAGATTATCATTACAAGTTGTAGAGAGCAAGCAATGCCCAAGACAAGAGTGAACAGAATGTTTCTCCAGTCAGGAGTGAAACCAGCCTTTCCACAAAGCCAAAGGGTGGTGCAAGTAGTGCCATAAGTCTAAGAGAGCATCACCATTGCCCGAGCCAAGAGTGTGCAAGCATTATCTGATGTCAAGAGACAGACAAAAAAGCTTCTGGGTAAACTTTCCTGACTGTCAGAATACGAAGAGGTAAAGACAAGGTTGGGGAAAGTGAGGCTTGCTGCTTGTAATTATTCCTTGGAAGCTAATATTACCTTTATTGCCAAAGCCAATAGGAAGGAAAGAGTGGTGTATCCTAAGTGGCAATTTTGGGTTGCTATTATTGTAGAGAGACACGAGTGGCAAAGAGGCTGCACCTCTGAAAAGAGAATATTCAGAATGAAGAGTGCCAAGCCTACTTGAAGGTGTTGAAGTGACCTAAAGTGAATCTTGTCATATCTGTAAAACTGTTTGAAGTCACAAGGTACTAAGCTGTGGTGGTGTTTGACTGTCAGTAGATTTGATGCTTCAGTAGCACAATTGGAGGTGGAATACTATGATGTAGAGGAGCATATCCTCATAAGTCTTACAGAAGTTACTCGAAGTTAGGAGTTGCTTAGGTGAAAGTAGAAGTGCTGTGAATTCATCCTGACAAAAATACAAACTGTGATTTTTAACCTTGTAAAGAAAGTACTAGCAGTTGTGTCTGTTTGAACCTAACAATGAACTGTGGCGTTTCTTTCTTGGACAATTGGAAGTTGTGGCAACACATCTTGGCTGGAAACAACACTGATGCAATTTGATGAAGTGGAAAGTCTTTACGAGGAGGCATTTTCTGCTGTTTGAACTTTGGTTAAACAAAAGTTTCTTTTGACTCATTGAAGGAGCCAAGAACTGAACTGACACTTTATTATAAACCCAGATTTCCTTGTTTCTTTTTGTTGAACATTGGAACTGAAATTACCTTGAGACCTGGGGAAGGGGAGTTCACCCTGGTTACAGGAAAGACTGTGAATATCATTGTTGATGTTATTGTGAATTGCCATATATTTCTTTTTTATATTTGATGTTTAAGAGTGAGGGCCAGATATCCTGTTTAAGTGTGTTTTCCTTTAGTTTTGGTAGAGAGGAAAACCCTCTTCAGAGTAGGATGTGAGAAACCAGGAGGTGTATCACCCACTAGTCGCCGGGGATCTGTCACCCAGGTGCCTGGACACGGCTATTGCTTTTGGATCCAGTTCCTGGGGTATACCAGTGTGGGGGGATCACCTGGGTGAGGGTTTTTCGCTGAGTGGGAGTGGGACAACGGAGGGTGAAACGCAGTACCGCCTTCTTATAACACTTTTACCCCATCATACCAAGTAGGATATTTAGGAATTCAAACCCCCTGCCTCCCTTTACAACACAAAACTTTCTCATGGACAGCCCACTATGTGAGATAACTGACTAACAGCCCAGCCGTATACCTGATGTATCACAATACAATGGTCAGGCAAGGTCAGGCAATTACTGTCCATCATAAACACCTGACTTCCATTAAACTACCCCACATGGATAAAAGGTGGAGCCCGAGAGCACACTCTGAGCGAGGCAAAGCACATGAGGAAATAGCAGTTTCAAGATGGCAGTTTAACAAGCGGAAAAAGACTTGTAACAGAAGGGGATTGCAAGGAGGGAAATTCCCTTGACCTTTTTGACAAGGGACCATTGCTTTCATGAGCCCTCCAGATTGGAAAGCGTAAGACCAGGAAATCAGGCTGAAGAATCCTGAATTGTGTGGCGGAGTTACCCAGGGCCCTCCTGCGTCAAGAATTATTTATTTATTTATTTTAATTTTTATAACATGCCACGTGCCCATAGCGCTAAGGGCGCACTATATAAATAAAGGCGGGAGAATTATCCACCGTGGTACTGTCCTTGGCTCCAAGAACAAAGCAGCATCAGTGAAATCAACACAGTCAGTGAGAATGGGAGACTGATACAAGATCGGTGTGTGTTGAAGCCAAGGTTGCAGGCGGCAACATTGTATGGCGAGCACTGAAACAAACATTGTTTGTAATACGTTTGATAAAAGACACAAGTAAAGTTGAACTGCTAATGTACGATTGAACTTTGAAACAAAGATACAATAGCTTTGACAGAGTGGTCCGGCACCACATGGATGCTCAATCAAAGGTCTTTGTAAGGTATCCAGCTGAAAAGGGAAAGTAGAGAATTGTGAATCAAAGTGGTCCTGCGACGGGTCAAGCGATACTCCACGCACAATCAAAAGTCTTTGATGTTGATATAGTAAATAACATTTGTGGTACTGTTGATAAAGTTGGTCCGAGCCTGGCAGAGAGCGATCAATTGAAAGCTTTGTGTTAAAGTGGGTCTGAGCCCGACAGAGGGGGATCTGGGGTGAAGCGAAATCCACCCGAGAATTTGTATGTGTGAAATCCTAAGAACGTGGGTCTGAGCCTGATGGAGGGGGATCCTGGGTGAACAGAAAATCACCTGAGAATTTGCTTGTCTGAAACCATAAGGAGGAAGGGACTTTCTCCTTAGGGTGTTGTTTGTCATATTGCATCAAGCCCTCTGGAAAAGAGACTTTGAATGGTAAAGAAACTTTGGCACAGAAGGCCATGATGTTGAAGTTTTGAACTGCACCTTAAGCTAGAGAAGCCAGAGACTGTGCAAAGCTCGAGTGTGCTGCCTTGTCCCATGCAGAAAATGTGGGGAAGGGAAACCAACGGCTTGAATATCCTGACATATCATTTCTTGAACACATTTCTTTTGCATAACATTGTTTCCCACACTATTTATATTTAAAAGTAAGAATTGAAAATAGGGTTATTAGTATAGGACCTTTTATTTTGACAAGACATAACTAGGACTGCGTTATTATTAGTTGATGGTTGTAGCTTGCGCCCATCTTTAGATTTAGGTTTATATAGGCATTCTTTTCAAACCCAATTGAAGTACAATAAACACCCTTGAACTACGATCACTTGTGTCTGTCTTACTGTTTGATACTATTCCTTTCTCTCAAGAGATAGTGAGGCATTTCATGAAACGTATACTTTAATAAAATGGCAAAGTTTGAGAAATCATCTAAAAGTTGTCCACTGCACGATTCTGACACCTCACAGTGGTGAAAGCGATAAGGAGAGACGGACAGCTGAATTATAAACAGAATGAAGAGAGGTAAGGTAGGAAGCAGGAAGGCCAAGGAGAAAGGCAGAGAAATAATCAATCCAAGAAGGAATTAAGGAAGTGATGAGAAGTTTAGGTGCATGGAAATATAAGAAAGTGTGGGCACAACGAATATTAAAGAGGAAGAAATGGAAAGAGTGGGCCGTGTTAGATATGTGCAGGTGTGCTGAGGGAGCGAACGAAAGGAGTCAAAATTCACACCTAAGTTACGGGATGAGGTTTTGAAATGAAGAGATAAAGGGAGAAAAGAAAGAGAAGGAGGGAGAACAGGGGTTGGTATAATGTTATCAGAAAATAATAAAATTTCTGTTTTACAAGGGTTGAAGTGCAAAAGTGGGAAGACATCCAAAGTTGAATGGCAGAGAGACAGTAAGAGACATTATAACAAAGAGAATCAGAAAATGAAGTAAAGGAGTAGATGATGTGAGTATTGTCAGCATAGAAATGATAGGACAAGTTATAAGAGCATATAGAGGAATAGTGTAGAGAGAAAAAAGCAAGGGGCTACATACAGAACCTTGGGGGACATCGTAAAGAAGGGGATGTCAAGAGGAGATTTGTCCTGACCAGGAAACAGAGTAGGAACGATTAGAAAGCTATCAGCTGAACCAATCAAGAAAAGACTCCGAGAGGCCAATAGAGGAAAAGGGATAGAGAGTGGCTGAGGGGATCAAAAGTCACAGGGAGGTACAAAAGAATAAGAATTGAAGAAAGTTTGGAGTGACATGAAGATGTCGAGGCATTGGAGACATGGAGAAGAGCAGTCACGGTAGGGTGTGAGGGACAAAACTCTGGCTGGAGAGGAGGAAGAAGAGAATAAAGTTTTAATTAAGAGGAGACCTGGGAATAGATAGTGCATTCAAGTAGTTTGGAGAGAAAGGGTAGAAGAGAAATAGGGCAGAAATTAGTGGGAAAAATGTAAACGAGGGACTTTTTTTAGTATAGGTATAATTAAATTACGGCACGTTTGAGGCAGGAATGGGAGGAAGAACTAGAAAGCTAAATGTTCAGAAAGGAAGTAAGTTGGAAGATAAAATGAGGGTAAACTAAAGGGATTTGAGAAGATGGAAGAGGACCAAGTGGTTAGGCCGTGGGCGGGCATGCCTGAGAAGAGCAGCTGTGTCAAGATCTATAAGTGGGGAAAAAGAAGATGAATGAGGGAGATGAGTAAAAGATGTAAAGAAAGGGGGGAGGTAAAGAGAAGGAAGAACAGAGGGAGGCAACTTCGGATCTAAAATTGTCAGAGAAGTCGGAAAAGGAGAGAGGGAAAGAGAGCGACTAAGCATGATTGCAAGGAGAGAGAATGCTTTGTAGGAGTTGGAAAAGGCAACGGCATGATGAGAAAGAGAATGCATAAGATTAGAGAAATATTGTTTTTTAGCAGTCAGCAGAAAATGATTGTAGGATGAGTGAAGAGAGGAGAGGACAGCAAGATCAGAGAATGAGTGAGACTTTTTCCATCGTCATTCAGCTCTGTGAAGAGTGGTACACAGGAAGGAAAGAGCAGGAGTAAGCCAAGGATGTAGGGGTTTACGGGAAGGGGAGAATGGATAAGAAGGAAAGAGAGAGTCAAGGTTAGAGAGAACAGAAGTGTGAAGAGAAGTAGCTGCAAAATCAGAGGAGAGAAAAGAGTAGAGAGAGGATAGAAATAAACAAGGATGAAATGTATGTAGATTGCAACGAGAGGAGCTAAGTGGAGGGTGGTGGCGGGAACATGGAGGAAGAGAGGGGGAAAGTGAGAGGAGGAGCTGGTCAGAAAAGTGGATTGGTAGGTGTAATGACGAGAAGAGCCAGGTAAATTGAGCAACATTTTAATCTTCAACCTGAACAGCCGTGTGACTCTCCAGCTCCCTCCCCGTCTTTTCGCCCCATTCAAAATCCCCTAACGGCTCGGCACAAGCATGGAATTCTCAGGAGAATTCCATGCTCGTGAAGAGAACACAAGCCGGCCCGAGCCATTACAACACTTCTCCCCCCGTCACACACACACACATAAGGAACAGAGCGCGAACATGCCCCAAACACCACACCAAGAAACTGGGGAAGTAAAGAGGGAACACAGGGGAAAAGGAGGTTGCCTAACCGAAAAGAGGAGACGTGTGGCCTAAAGGAAAGACATAAATTAAAATCCTCAATCATCTGCAAACTCTAGGACAAAGTCCTTATACTTAGCTGGCACTTTCTTCATTCTACTTGGGCGGATACTTGTGTCATTGCCAGTCTCCCCAGAAGAAGTAGGCTCAGTAGGCCCCACTTCCCTTGGAAACAGGACAGAATTCTCAGAACCAGCTTCGGAAAATTCATCAATTCTCCCACTCAGAAGCGCAACACCCTCACACTCCGGGGTAGAGACCATCATACTCTCATCGACCCCTGCACCCCCCAGTGCTAGCGCTACCACACTACTATTGACCCCCGTGTACTCCGGGACGGGCGCAATACAATCAGCTGCACCATCACCAGATCTAGCCGTTCCATCGCCACATCCAGCTGCACCATCACCACTACTGTTATTCGCGGAGCCACACGATTCCTCACAAGGAGCAGCTGTCCAACTCCCATCAAAATCCTTATCCTGACTCCCTGCGTAGGAGGCATCTTCTTCCCGCCAGACGCCGCCAGGCTTTTCCACGGGAACCACACGTCTCAAACTCCACCTGGTACCGTCCTGTAGCCTTACATAGCCACGACCAACCTTGGTCACCACACATGGCTGCATGAACTTGCTAAAACCCTTCGCCACGAACCTGGGATTTTTCACAACTACATGGTCACCCACTTCCACATGCAAAGGCATCCTCCGTTTAAGTTGAGTTTGCCAAAACAGAGCCTGCTTGGCGCGCACTCTATTGAGAACTTCTTGCATGTTCACACGAGTTTGAACACCACCCCCCAAGGCAGCGACCCTCAGCTTGGACCCAGGTTTCCTCCCCCTCATTAGCTCAAACGGAGACAAACCCGTAAAGAACGAAGGGGTAAGCCTATATGCCTTGAGTGCTTCGGACACCACACTGCACCACGGCAACCCATTAGCGATCGCCAACTGAACAGCTCCTTTCACAAACCGATTCATCTGCTCCACTAACCCATTGGCCTCCGGGTTATACAAAGCCACTTTGTGGTGACGAATCCCTAACTTAGAGAAAAATTCTTGCATGGCACTTGATACAAACTGGGGACCGTTGTCAGTGACAACTCCCGCAGGTACACCCTCCCTGTCAAAAACCGATGCCAAAAAATCAATTACCTTTTCCGTAGTCGCAGAAGATAAAGCCGTGGCCTCCACCCACCTGGAGGGGTAGTCCACTAATACCACAAAAAATCTCAACCCGCCTCCCAAGGCGTCTATGGGCCCAATGATATCCACCGCCACCTTGGACCATACATCTTGAGGCACCTCCACAGGGTGGATTGGCTGCGCTAAGGTCGTCTTGCTTTTATCACTGATGGAACAGGCTGCGCAGTCTTTAACAACCCTTTCAACTTCCTCATCCATCTTGGGCCACCAATACCCCTCTCTGAGCCTCCTTTTCGTCATAAATCTTCCAATGTGTCCCTCATGCGCCAACTCCACAAGCCTAGCCTTGAGAGACTCTGGCGGAACTAACCTAGAACCTCTAACGATGCCCCATGGACCATCCGACAACTCCGACCACACTTGACCAAATGACTTACTCAAATCTTCCTTGCCAGTACCTGTCGCGAGAGCTGACTTAATGCTGTTCAAAACGGGATCCCGACCACACTCAACACCCCATTCCTGTTCACTGATGGCAGGGAACACCCTGGCCACCAACGTGCACTCGTCACCTGCCAGTGTAATGACGAGAAGAGCCAGGTAAGTTGAGCAACACTTTAATCTTCAACCTGAACAGCCGTGTGACTCTCCAGCTCCCTCCCCGTCTTTTAGCCCCGTTCAAAATCCCCTAACGGCTCGGCACGAGCATGGAATTCTCAGGAGAATTCCACGCTTGTGAAGAGAACACAAGCCGGCCATTACAACACTAGACAGCCGGGGTGGACTGGCCTATTGGGAACTCTGGAGATTTCCCTGTAGGCCTCTGTACCCTGGGCCTCTTTTGAGTGGTATTTTCACATTTTCTCCTGGCAAAAGAGTTGGCCTTGTTGAAAAAGTGTAATATGGAGCCACTTTGAGAATTATTTCCAGGGTCTGTTTTAGTTCCCAGTCCACTCCTGGTAGTAGTGTTGGTGGAGGGAAGAGAAGAAAAGACGGGATCAAGATGGGATCCAGAAGTGTGAGATGGAAGAGATGGGATTTTGGTCAAATGATAGGAGTCGGTGAGAAAAGATAAAGGGGATGTAGATTGAGCTGTGATAAGAGGAAGATTGAAGTCACCAAGGAGAAATAAGCTGATGGAGAGAGGGAGGAGGGCAGAAGGAGTGAGTAATGATCACCATAAAAAAAAAAGAAATAAGATCTGGGGGCCTCTAGATAACAAGAAATGCCACAGAGTGAGGTTTGGAGAAGGAAGAAAGAAAGATGATATTCAAAGGATTACAATAGGGCTAGGTCAGAAGGGAAAGAAATGGGAGTCCAGGAGGCATGATTATCTGCCAATTCATGTCTCAGTTAAGCATAGAAATTGGAAATAGAAGCGAAAGAAGGGGCTGAGAATGGACTGCAACTTGTTACAGGTGGAGTAGGTATTCATTCGTCCAATGTTGATAGGGGGAGGGGGTTAGGAATAATGTGAGGGTATGAAAGTTTAGACAGATTACGAGTATGGTGTGGAGCAGAAGGGGGAAAGAGTCGGGAAAAAATACGGGTATGGATAGTTGAAGGTATAGTGGATAGAAAGAAAGAAAACAGGAAAGAAGAAATGACCAGCAGTAAGGGGCACATAGTCAGGCGCAAACAGGCGATGAACCACGCTGTTGGAAGGGTCGCCCTTAGAAGAGGAGGCCCAGGGTGAGGACGCCCAAGGAAGATGGAGATAAGGGCTAGAGAGGGTCATGAGATCGTTCACGTGGCTGGCCGCACTGGGAAGACAGCAGCAGCAGCAGCAGTCAACCAGTCAGGTGTGGGCGAATGCGAGGCCAGAGGTGTTAAAGCCCCTGGGAGAGCAGTAGGCTGGGGGTGAACGGTCCTGGAGGCTGGTAGCCGGCATGCTGGTGTGCAACCCATGAAGATATTGGGTCACGTGATCCTTCTCATGACCGGCTACGTTGGGAAGGTGGCAGCAGCAGTCCAAGTCCACCAATCAGTGGAGGGCATGGACCAATGAAGCCCCGGTGATATAGGTACCTCGGGAGGTGCCCTGGAGCAGCAAGTGGTGGTGGGGTTCGTGAGGCAAGGGGGAATGTTCCAGATGATTGTGGAACAGCATCAATCCATAATCAGATCATATTTCGAAATAATCCCTTGCTTACTGTGGCAAAGTGACCTAATGGTCATCATCAGTTGGACCTGGGAATGAGATTTATTTTATTTTGTTATGGATGCCCAAGTTACCCTGTCCCATCCAACAAACTACACTGAGAAGGACTACATTTCCCATAACTCCGCCATTCTACAGAGGTAAATCCCTGACCCGACTAGAGAAATGCACTTGGGTGGATTTAGCAACAGGGAGACTATGGGGAGGGTCTGAGCACTCGATAGAAAATGGACAGTCCTGGGGAAGTTGCCCCTCTCCCCAATGTATTACCCAGAGTGGAATAAGGAAGTACAGCTCTTACATTTTTGGCAACTAGACACCCAGAGAAAACACTGCTTTCCCCACAATATCAGGGACCTTTTTTAAATTTTTAATTGTTTGCATTAATTCATTGCACCTTTTTTAAGAATTAACTATTATCCTACTAATCCTATGCATATAAACATCCTTTTATAAGACCACAGCCACGTAAAAACAGAAAAAAAGAAGATACCAGACAATAAATTAATGCAAATCCGCATTACATTCTCTCTTTGTCAACATCTCGTTCATGAATGCTTCTGCAGCCAGTACCACTGGCACCCTTTCCCCACTTAAAACAAGAGCCCACCATCCTTCAGGGGCAAGTGATCGTACATCTTTTAGCAAATGCCCAAAGTGTTTTGTTCTTTCTTTAGTCAGCCCCGGACAAAACAAAACCATCCTTCAGGGGCAAGTGATCGTACATCTTTTAGCAAATGCCCAAAGTGTTTTGTTCTTTCTTTAGTCAGCCCCGGACAAAACAAAACAAAACAGCCCCGGTTAAAACAAAATATGTTTTAAAGTTTCCACTGCGTCCTCATCACTGCAAAATCGACATTGGTTGTCTTTCGGGACAGTCGTTGGCGTCCATTGGTTGTCTTTCGGGACAGTCGTTGCCGTCCTTGATGAAATTATCTCCTTGGTCAGTAACAAGTTCAACCTGATCCTGATAAATTGATCCCTGTGGTATTTGCTTGGAAATTTAGCCAAGTACCTTGGTATTTCGCCCAATGCCCCAGTCTCCTGTTCCAGATGATAAAACAGCTTCTAACTGCTTGCTTGGTTAAGGTTGGGGACCCAATCGTTTTCCCACAACTTGTCTTTCACCCTACACGGGTTTGATTTTAAGTCCTCCTCTGTAGATCCGATCTTCTTCAGCTTGCACAAATTGGTGTCGACCCAGGCCTTCAGGGCCCCGTTGGACCCTTTCAGAATTTTGCTACGTATGATCTGCAAAGTTTTTATATTGGACCCCAAAAGTGCCAGTTTTTTCCATTTCACTATGGGCATTAATTATAAGAGGACCAGTTCTCTACGTAAGAACTGGAAAGGGGTGGAAATCGGGACACTCAAGACTCTCCTCCAGTTGATGCCTACCAACATTTGCCATACTTTACTGGGGATCGCCAAGGTTGTTTCTGAACCATATCGGGAAAATTTGAGAGAAGAGATCTCAAGTCTCCCCCAAAGTTACAGTATGAAGAAGAGGGTGCCCTGACGCCACTCCATTCAGTGAAAGCATTGGGAGTAGAATTAACATCAAACCACATGCCCTCCCCACCCTTTGCACTTCTCCACTCCCCGTAACCCTGTTTTGCACTTTTCCCTTCCCCTCCTCCCCGTACTTGAGCGCTCTGAATGACACAAGGCCTAGTAAGACCGTTGTTTTGTCCCCCTTGTTCCCCTTCCCTGTCTTGTTGTGCCTAGAAACACTTGTGTACAGGAACCTTATAAATGCCATATCATATATCATATCATGCAGGAGAAACGGTTGTGCAATTGCCTCACTACTTTGAAGCGAAGCTAAATGCCATTGTGGGGTTAGGGAGGGAGGGCTCCAGTCACAGGCAGAGACAGCAAACATAGGTGTGAGCCTATCCACTGGTGAGAACATTCCGAAAAGAGATCCAAGATGGCACTCAGCCTATTTGAAGACTTCCTTCAAAGAGTTTGGACATCATTACCACAGTCATGTGACCTTTCCAGCTACTTAGGCTGAAGCTGTTCAGCCAAAGGTCAAAATAACATCTAGTTCCCAGAGCAGCAGTGAAAGGGAATTTGGAGAGTAACAGAGTGAGAGTATGGACTTAGCGACCAATGAGTGGAAGTTGGCAAGGGCAGAGGCCACATGCAGTCAGAAGCCAGTAGATAAAGGAGAAAGAAACAGAGGAGCAGAGGAGTTTGTTAAAGTGGAGGAAAGTAATAAGTAGGGCGTTGAGAAGGACATCCAGAGCAGAGAGGAGGACATGAAGGAGGCTAAGGGAGAGGTGAGGAGTGCATCAGGATGAGTAAAGAGAAGGTGACAGAGAGTTCTAGGGAGGAGGCTGGAGAGAACATCAGCAGAGAGGAAACAGAAGGTCTTATGGAAGTGGGAAGACAAAGCATTGACGAAAGAGGTGAAAAGACTGTTAAAGGGATGGAGAAATGAACGGCTGCGGGAGAACCGAGATGGTAAAGTTAGGGACTATTAAGAAGAGGAGTGGGAGAGAGGGATCAGGCAAGCCTAATGTTTGATGTGAGCAAGTTAAGGTGGGAAGAAGGTACAAGAATTTAGCGAGGCATCAAGGAGGCGCAGAAAGAAGAGAAGGAAAATCAGGATCAAGAGCAGTGGTCAAAGTGGGCGGGAGCAGGTGGGAGCGGTGCTCCTCTACTTTTCTGAATTAAGTTTTACTGTTCCTATACTTTCATTCTCAAAAGAAACCATTCCACAATGGTTTAGTTTTAAAATAAAAGTGTCGGAAGAAGTTGAAACTTGCACTTCAGTGCAGTGCACTGAGAGATCCCTTAAACAGCAGGCACATTTGTTTGGGGGTTTGTATGGTGTATGGAAGGGTGTGTGGCGATGGGGTTTGTGAGGAGTGGTGCAGGCCAGTAGGGAACATAGTTCCACTACTTCCTTTCATACACTTCCGACCACTGATCAAGAGGACACAATTGGAGGAGGAGGAGAGGCCACCTTACCTATGAGAATGTTGAGAATCTATGAGTAGGTAGATGAGCATGGGGTGTTGGTGAACCTGGGAAAGAAGGATGGCAAGAGTAACTGAGATAAACTTACAGGTTTATGTTGCCTTTTGATAGTTTCTCTGGGGAGTGCGTGCACTATCACCTAAGGCCAGGGTGCGAGGACACGAGAGACCCCGGAGCCCCAAGAGTGGGCCTCTTTGGAATCTGCACAAGTAAAAATCGGGAAGAGAAGTGCAGGACACTCACACTCCAAGACTGAGTAACTGGGAATAAACCCAGGAATGGATCCTTGGACTGAGGGTTACTAAATATTTGTTGAACAGATACGTATTTGAGCATAGAGGCTATATTGGTTTAAACTTTAAGGAGATGATACCGCATTTCTCAGATGTATTTTATTGTGCTTGGCCCATCTCTGCAGCTGCCTCATATGGCGCCTTTCAGCTCTCTGACACAACAGAAGAATCCTTACAGAGTGTTTTTCTAAACTGGCAGCACTCGCTCAGATATAAACCAGGTGTGATGTGCAGGTGTTTTTAGTTGGCCAGTGAGCAAAGGCATACTGATTTACAACATATGCTAACAGCACCAAAGGCAGCTCTTGACTTGGAATATTTTGTTTAAAAATGCATGTTTGCATACTTAACTCAAATATATGCAGATCTAAATGTGTTGCTAGTGTATTGACCCACTAGCAGAAATATCATGGGCATTTTGGATGAAACCGTTAATAGCCCAGAGGGAACCTCTTGCGAATGCACTATGTGCGCATGCTAATTTCATATGTTCTACCAATGATTGAATGAATAAGACAGAAATGAGAACAGACCCGGGACTCCTTGTTATATTTACACCATTAACAATAGGGATCACAGATGCCGCCATTTATTTCCATGGATGCCGCCTATAAATTAGAGCCACTGTAATGATTCATGCACTGGATCGTATTAAATCATTATTCTATTCCGATAAAGCACTCAGCATGAAGTGTGCTCATTATTTTGACAGATCAGTGCTGGTGAGATTTGGTGAAAGGGTATTACAAACACATTATCAATTTCATGGATTCCTCAGAATTGATATTACCGGCAATTATACTGCACGGCTGAATTCTAAGATTGGGGGTGAAGTGGAGGATTTACCTGCAGCGTGCAGCTGGAGGTAAATCTTCCACTTGACCCCCAAAGAGGATTTACTTCCAAACTATAGCTGGAGGTAAATTCTCTGCTTTGCCTTGGAAAATTGGCAGGTTTGCTGCAGCAGAATTATTGTTCATGTTAAATTTCCTATTGACTCCAAAAATGGAGGCAAACGCTGCCTTATCAACACTTGTAATCTGGCTGTAAAACTGCTGGCCAGGATGGTGGTAACATTGAACAAGTTTGGATGTAATGCTATGCAAAAATCGGGTATTTTCGCCATATGCATAATGAGGACCATATTCTGTTGAAATATTACATTAGGCTAAGGGGCATGGAAGAGTTGGTGTGGGAGCCGGTATTACACTCTTCCTAGAAGCCTGAAGGGCTAATGAAACTAAGAATGTAAGCATCACTCCATGGTGTTACTTCTCCAGTGCCACAGGACCCGCCTCTAATCTTGCCTGCCTGGAAGACTCTTCCACTGAAGCCTTCCTTCTAGAATTTGCTTTAATGGTTCAACCTTCTGATATTGAAGGAACCATTGTTCTACCTTTGTAGGTCATTGCGCCTACCATCAGCAGTTAAAGGGCTCTTTAACTCATTTCTGATGCCTTGAATTCCTGACCCCACTCGGCAATCCATTGATACTATTTTATTTTTTTATACAAATAGTCCAGAAGGCACTCCTACACAGGACACTTTGTTTAGTATTTTGACTCGCTCATATTTAAATCTTGAAACAAATGAAGGAAATCATAAGAGCTTATACGTTTATGGAGGCGCCAATTAAAGAGTGGCCTAATTTTCCAGCTCTTTGAGGTGAAGGGCTTTTTTAGACCCGACATTCACTTCACACATCAGGACAGGTTGTTAATAAACTAGACTAATTTCCATTATTCCAGGGGGGGTGAAGTAAATCGCAACCTCTCATCAGAAGAACCGAACAAGACAAATCAGATATCTGGTGTAGGCAAGAAAGGCCAACATATGCAATAATCTCAATTTGTATAATGAGCCTAGGGACAGGCTTTCAAAGGCAGAATACAGAGGGAAATCTGGAAACGGAGCAGCTTTTGTATTTCCAGATCATAATGCTATTTAACTGCTCAAAGTCTTTAACTGTGGTACTCGTTTCATTATACATACATTCCGACACACAGGTTCGATCCCCAGGTCCGTGCTTAGAAACCTCTGGGTATTTAAGCACATTATAAATACGCAACTAAGACAAAAATAACCAATTACGCTACTAAAAAAAATAAAAGAAATTCCTGTAACAGCGCCTCGATGCCCTTGAGCTGTGTGAGCGCTTTAAAAATGGAAAAAATAAAAATAAATAAATAAATTTACGCCTCTACGATGCTTCACAGAAAACCTCATCCGGATGAAGTGTTAGGGAGAATTCTCTGTAAAGGCTAATTTCCCAAACCTAGTGAGTCCCCCAGCAGCTTTGCTGGATTTTTTGGGTTTATTTTTTTCTCCTGCTAAGAGTGAGACTCTTTTTCTCCCACTCTTAGACATGATTTGAGGTGTCCCTTTGACTTTGAATGTGTTTTATGGGCTATAGGGTCCTTTACCCCATAGGGCTTCATGTGTTTTTGGTATGTGGGTTACACAGCACCCTCCGTGCCGTAACCCAGGGGTGTCGTAGCGACCCCCAAACATAGACTCCATACCATGGGACTGACAAATGTCTCCCAGGGCATGTAAAGTCTCCATTGGCTTTACTAGTCCCAAATTATGAACATAAACCAGTACAAACCATCATATTGTGGACGTACTGGTCGGGGCAATTCGATTGCCCCGGGGTCTGTTGTTCGAGGGGGCACGTCTCTGTCCCCCCTGATCGAGTTTTGGCTGGTGGCAGTGGATACTACTTTTTATATTCGACCGCAAATATTTTCCTATGGGATTTTCCCATTGTTCGAGGCTACCACTTTTTAATATAGCCTCGAACATACCGCCGGTTTATGAAATTAATATAAAATCACTGGTTGGTATTTTTTGCCGAAACTCGGTTCCAAAATGGCGTTTGTATTCACTTCTGTGACTCCAGCCCAAGTCGAGCCCTTTGTTCCACTTTTTGGCGGGCTTCTCCACAGAAACCTCCAAAAGTGGTGCCACTCTGTCTGAGTACCACAGGGGTTGTGGGAGGGGGTTTAGGCACCCTGGACTGAGTTGCCTTGGCAACTCAAGTCGCACTCTTGTGAGATTGGCCCAAGTGGTGAGCCGCCCGGCTCACCACTTAGCATGTTTGATTGACAGCTAGGCTGAATGAATGGGGGTTTGCTGCATAAAAGCAGGGCTTTGGGGTCGGGAACTTCAGAAGTCGCCACAGGACCTAAAGAATCCGAAGAGGGAGAAGCTGAGCCGACCTGCAATGATGTCACCACCGGTGGAGCCCTGCTGAACCGTCTCACCACTTTTCCCGACGACAGAGGAGATCTCCAGTCTGGAGAGTCTTCTTCCTTTGACTGGTGGGGATAACCAGTTTGCCTGTCTTTTCATCTTCCCGGATCATCTCGTGGCCGCCTTGCCTATGCCAAGCACCCCGGCAACCGGAATACCACGGTTTTTCCACCACCGCGAATAAAAGGGTCTTACCTTTTAACCGGAGAACTCCGCGGCTGGTTTCTTCCCTAGCAGTGCAACGACCTTCAGCTTTCCACCACGTCGAGACCATTTCTTCCTCTGGACGACGCCGTGACTTGCACCTGGTGCCAGGAACAACTGCCCCCGCTGGAGGATCCTCTCCACTTTGAAGGTACTGTGTCCGCCTGGCCTCCCTCGCAACAGTCTGTGTGGGGTGACTCTTAAAGCTTCCACTTACCACTTGGGTTGGCCCTAGGCTGGCTAACTGAACTTTTCTGAGCTGACTTAATTCTTTTCTGAACTCCCTGCAAGACTTTTCAAGACTTTTAAAACTGTGTGATCTTGGGCGCATTGGTGTTCTGTTCTCTCAAAGAGGGAGCCTGGCCTCTGAACTTTTTGCACACAAGTAGACTTGACTTTCCTGCCTTGCTGGGTGCTTCTAAAGTATTGTGTTGTGTACTTTTCCTAATTTCTGCCTTTTCCCTTCGTTTTTCTTAACTTATTGGAGTGCCATCTTTAGTTAAGCGCTCACCTCTGTCTGGAAATAAGTGGTGTTAACTAAGACTTGTCTGATAAGGAATAAGGGATGTACATCTAGTAATAGTGACTGTGTGTTGAATTTACTTACCTCTTTTTGTGCTAGTGTAAACTACAAGTGTGTCTTTAAATAAATAAGTATATACCTTTACACCAAAGCTCTGGTCAGTGTTTGCTTGTACTACTGTGTCTCTGTACATATTGTGTATACTCTGCATACTGCCTAACTTATCTTGAGAGAATTCTGACTGCTCAGCCACAGCTACCAGGTAAATCTGGGTGGTACAGACTGCTACCAATTGGGTTTACTGCCAACCACCTGTAGTCCTAAATCTTTTGTAGTGGTCCCTAAGGGAACTGCACAGGTTTCTGCCTAACATGAAGTACCTATTCTGTCCTAGATTTTTGTATGCATTTATGAGTTTGGCAATGCACAGCTGTTTTTATTCTGTGAAAAAGTGATAAAGATTCAAAGGCCCTCATGTTCCTTTACATGAAGTTAAGGGAAGTCTTTACACGTCATAAGAGCACTATGCATCATGAAAGCCCTGGATGTTCATATTGCTACTATTTATGTGGCAGAATCAGGTCCATAGGTAAAGTAGAAAGAAAGAAAGATAATTGACCCAAGTTAAACTGTGTAACTCTGCGGACAGTACTTAAGAAAAATATCTGTCCTTTACTTATGAGTTAATATATTTGTAGGGTGTGGGAGAAATTCTTCCTATATTTACATTTTTGAAATTGTAATATTTATTTTATTGTTCAAATCGCGGACCTGGCTCTAGAGAAGCAGAGGGCTGTACCGTGTATGAACTGGAATATTTTAACAGTAGCGCAGTACTGTGTGTTACAGTCTTTGTGTCGGTCTGTACATCTATCAGGATTAGTCCTTGGCCTGGAGCTGTTTAGAAAGCCACGTTTTATGGAAATGGACAATTGTGGTGGCATTCTAAGCCAATACCAGGATCGAGTTCCAAAGGTTGAATGACAACAGAAGAATTGTTTGTGGGTCCTCTCCTTGTGGGAGAGTTGTGATTCGAGCAGATTGATGGATTTGCTAGGCGTGTACCACCAGATATGTGGAGCTTAGCTGCTAAGTACGCTGGTGTGCTACTTGTGACTGCTTTGTATATGATATATACAACCTTGAACAGTATCCTAGCCTGAAGAGGGAGCCAATGTAGTTTGCAAAGAATGGGGGGTCATTCATTCAATTTCCCACGCACCTAAAACATGCTGTGACATGGTGCACTGCTTTTAGACGAGCCAAATAAGTGGCTGGAAGGCACTTAATAAGAACATATGCCCCATTGATGTGCACGACTGCAAACGTCTACACTATGGTCTGGTAGTCCTGCAGTGGAATGAAGGGTTTGACTTTGAAAAGAGTGGAGATTTTGAACAGGCCATTTGGTCCGCCTTGGCTATGTGTTTCTGGAATAACTGAAGCCCAATGATTATTCTGAATACGAGAGTTGCGGATCAAATCCTTCTAGGGCATATCATTTAACCACCGTTGGATAATTTGTTGTTTAGCGGGGGACTGAGGAGGACGTATTCGGTTTTAGATGGATGAAGTTTGAGGTAGGCATTTGACATTCAGGAGTGTGTGATGGCTATGTAATTGTGCAGGTGACTTATGCCCTATGGGCTCTTTACTCACATGTACAACTGAGTATCATCTCATATTGATGGATGGCTATATTGGGATGTTGTTTGAGGAGTGTGCTCAGTTGTTCCATGGAAAGATGAAAAGGATTAGTGAGAGCATGGAGCCTTGGGTGTTATGCAGGAGACTGGCAGTCAGTTATAATGCAACATGTTCATCTGGATGGCCTGGTGTCTGCCCGAGAGGTTGTAGGTAAACCAATTCAGGAAAGTGGCAGAGAATCCCATCATATCATTGAGGAGAGAAAGGAGGGTGCGTGTCGATGGTCTTCAATGCAGCCGAAAGTGCAGGGAGGATGAGGGGGCATGAGTCGCCCACATGCATGATTTTCAGGGCATTATTGATCAAGATTAATGGTGTCTGTCTCGAGGATATACTTGGGGTAAATCCCTGACTGATAGTCATTGAGGAGTTCTTGTCATTCAAATCTGGCAAGTAGTTGTGTAGCGACTACTTTTTCCAAGATTTTGCCAGAATAAACAGGAGGTGTGTAATGGGCCGGTAGTTGGTGAGGTCATCTGGGTCTAGGGTCATTTTTTGAAAAGAGGTCGTATGAGACCAGTCTTGAGGGTGTCAGGGTATTTCCCTTCTGTGAGAGGCAATCATGATGCTGAGGAGTGCATTCAGCTCTAGGCCCATCAACTGTTTAGTGGTGTATGCTGGAAGTATATCCTCAGAGAAGGAAGTAGATTTGAGAGAAGCCATTGTTCTTAGGAGGTCTGGGGGTGAAAAGGGAGAGAATTCAGACCAAAGGGGCAGGGTGCGTGAAGGAGTGCAGGGGGGTGGGGAGTTAATGCTGTGTGAGGTTGATTTGATGATCTGTCGGATTTTGTCTATATTTTCAATAAAAATGTAGTTGATTCCGTCTAATTTTTCCTGGGTTGTTGGCACCCCGGGGTCGGGTGAGGGCTTAGTATAATCCTTTATTACTTCAACAAGGACATTGCTCCTGTTAGAGGCTGCTCCAATGGTGGTAGAGTAGTAAGAAGCTTTGGCCTCTGTAATCAGAATCCTATGGTTGGCGCACAGAGATGTGAGGTTGGGGAGTTCTCCATTGATACATTTTTTGCGACACAGTTTCTTTAGGGCCCTGATTGAATGTTTGTTGGAGGCAAGCTCAGGGCGTACCAGGGGACAGATGGTTTGGTGTTAGCACGGCTGATTTACAGGAGGGCATCAGTGTCAACCAGCTTCATAGATGAGCTGTTGAATAATTCTAGGAGGACAGAGGCATTCCCTGTGGTGGGGATGTCTGCAAAGATTGCTTCTATCTCATTGACCGGAAAGGTTTTGAATGAGCGGCTCTTAGTGAGGAGATGTTTAGCCTGACCTTTATGGGTCATGGTCGAGTGGGTGATTGTTAGTTGGATGGCAGCATGGTCAAACCAGTCGAGTGGGATAGGGTCTGAGCAGGTGATGAGGGAGCTGTAGTAAAGACTAAGTCTAGGGTGTTGCCTTTGTTGTGCATAGGGGAGCACAATTTGCTTAAGGTCTATGGATCCGGTTAGTCCGAAAAGCGAGTTTTGAGTGTGGTTGTCGGCGTAAGACTTGAGGATGTTAAAACCTCTGAAAAATACCTTATTACTGGGTCCTGATTTGGCAGAGGAGAGTATGTTGTCAAAGACTCACTCCAATGAGGTGGTTTGTAGATGAGGTGAAAACGTTATGGATTCCTTGTGAGATAAAAAGAATCGTCAGTTGAGTGAATCAAAGAGGCTTGTTGTGGGAGAGGGGATGATGGAGAATGGTCAATCCCTCCCGTGGATGATTGTTATTCTGCCTCCTGCCCTTCCTGACCAGTTAGCATGTTAGATGCAGTCGCCTGGGGGTAGGAAGACATCGAACACATGGGAGAAAGATGGGGTAAATCATGTTTCGGTGGTGAAGAGAACATCAAAGCGAATGAGATGAGATCAGTGATCTTTGGGGCATGAGTGACTTCTGGCCGAGCATTGATAATTATGAGGTGGGTGTGCGTGTGGTCTGTGGGTTTTCGATGGGAACATGGGCGATATTGATGAGGTTCACAAGGCCAGGTAACCGGGGCTGCCCGGGGCGGTTGGCCATTCGAACCCTAACGAGGGTGGGGATGGCCTATTTAGGGCGGAGACACATGGTTGCACATTTTGGTGAGTATTAATAGTAGTATTGACTAATTTGTGGGTAAAATGTTGTTATAACTGTTATGACTTATGATCTACACAAACGTTTTTTGGCATTCAGAAATGGCACCCACCTTAGTACAGGTCTTTAGTCTAGGATCCAGTAGGTGTAGTAGGAAGATAGTGAGACTCACCTAGAAACTCCTCCACAATCCAGCCAATAAAAACTAGAATGTGGTGGAGCCTCCAGGGAAAACCCCCCAAAGGGGAAAAAACCCTGTGGTATGCTGCTAGGGTGCGTGGACTCCTGTTAGCAGTCGAGGTGGTTTCTTTATGTGGGCTGGGTCTTGAGATCACGCGCTTGTCTTCTGGACAGGAGTGCTAATAATGACAGAATGACAGTGGGTTGGAAGTAGGACAGTGTGGTAATTTCAGATAGTTGAAGGATAAGGCTTACCCTGGATATAAGAAGAGACTCCCAGCTCCTGCCAGCCAGGTTGGGATTCCCACAAGATAGAGTAGAATTCTGATCTGAATAAACTAATGGAAAGGTAATTAATATGCATATAGGCTTCAAGCAAACTGTAAGGAAATAACCCAATAATTGATAAGGTGTGTGTAACCCTACCGAACAATCCGTTATTCTGCAGCCTTTGAGAAAATGAATAGTTTGGGCTGAAAAAGGGTCCTAAGGTAATCCTGCGTGAAATTTCCAACGTTGGGTATAATAATGAGGATTAGCAACAGGCTGACAGAGGTTAAACATAGAATAGAAGGGAAGGCTGCTGCTTTATTTTACCCACCAAGCGAGTCTTGAAGACAAGCTGTCTGGCGGAGAATGTTCCAGTGAGTAACGTTGACCGAGGGCGCGAAATGGCGTTTCTGTTGAAGCGGGGATAGAAAACAGGAGGAAGTGATCAAGAAGGTAAGTCTTAGAAAGATCTCTCTAGAGCGTAATGCAAGTAACAAGAATATCAGAAGGTTTTCTAAGTAGAATCTAGTAGCGTACTTATGAAGCGTAGCGGGACTCTGAGTAGAGTAGCAACGCGACGAGACGAAGTTGGCATATCCGGAAATACAGTCCAGGAAGTTGGGGGCATGGCTTTCTGCCTGATCCGACAAGACAGAAACACTAGACCGCAGCTGGTAGATCTGGGTCCCTCCATACTGGTAGAGGTATTCTGCAGCAGCTGCATAGCGGGAAATGAAGGGGTTGTCATATTTGCCAAGAGAGATGTAACAGTATACCCCCTCTTAAGGTCATTACCCCCTGTCTTTCCTGGATGCTTCACATGGAATTGCTTCACTAATCGGGGAGCATGAATGGTGGACTCGGATTCCCAAGTCCGATCGGCAGGAGTGTATCCCTTCCAGTCAACAAGGTATTGTAACTTCCCGTGATGAATGCGTGAGTCACACAAACCAGAGACTTCATATTCTTCACCAGAATGGAGCGAGACTGGTGCAGGGCGAGAGGAAATCACAGGATGATACTTGCTCCGTACATCAGGCTTCAATTGAGAAACATGGAATACAGGATGTATCTGTGCCCATGTTCTGGGTAATTTAAGTTTAAATGCTGCTGCTCCAACCGTGGTGACCACCCGGAATGGACCCAAATATCTTGGAGATAACTTGAAAAGTTTGAAGTGTCTGGGTAGATATCGGGAGGACAACCAAACCCAATCTCCTGGTAGAATGCTAGGCGCGGGGGTTCGGTGACGGCGGCTGTCTTCTTTGTTCTTTCTTGTGTTTCTTTGAGAGCCCTTGATGCAGCGTGTTGACCCCGGTGTATCTGTTCCAGGAGTGTTCTTACGTCTGGAAATTTGTCATCTGAAAGTCTTTTGTCTGGAAATTATACTGGATGGAACCGATAAGAACAGAAGAAAGGAGAGGCTTTGATAGCTGAATGGAAAGCATTCTTATAAGCATATTCAGCGATGGGTAATTGTTATATCCAGCCGAGACTAGCCCCGTCGTGTAGCCTAGGAGGTCTTCCCTGTATTGGTTAAACCTTGCAAGATAGGATGCAAGACGAGACACAGGAGGCGCAGGCCTGGAACACGGGATACTGCGGTTCCGCGGTTACAAATAATAAATATATCAACAGACGGTTACCATCACAAGACAACAAGACTGATTGGTAAACAAGCGTAACCACACAGTAATTCAAGTAACCACTGACCTGATACACACAAGATGCGGAAATAACCAGGTAGGTTGACGTCTGTGCAATAGTTTCCTGTCTGGATGGCGTAGAGAAAAGATGTGCAGGAAAGAAATGTCCAAGTAATTCCAGTTATGCTGAAAACCCCAACTGGCTATTCCCGACGGCACGAGGACGCCTCTAGACTTATGGCACACCAATTTGAAGTCTCTAGTCCGTGTGCCAAAAACCCGAAAGTCACTGATTGGTTTTGTGAATCCTAACAGGAAGTTCAAAGGCAATCCGTATGTGTTCCGTAGTCGGCAGGAGGCGGGCAGCAGAGAAGGCAAAACGTGTCCAAAAGCAGTCCGTTTGGAGTTCCGTAGTCGGCAGGAGGCAGGCAGCAGAGAAGGCAAAACGTGTCCGGAGACACTCCGTGAGCAAGCTGGATAAGGGAAGGTAGGAGGGCAGGATAAGGACGGGTAGGAACAGGAGCAAAAACGAGAAAACAGGAAGCAAGGAATTTCAAGGGACCGAGGCAGAATAGCGCTAACTGTTCGCAACGAAATTCAGAAGCACCGAAACAACAATGGGAGGTGCTTAAGTCACATGAACCGGCAACCACGCTCGAGTCGAACGTGTCACGTGACGGAAAACAGGCTGCCAGCGTTGCCATGCCAACTTCCAGACGCCTGGATGAGAACGTGGAATTCTTTGTTTACTATACACAGGGACGCCTGGATTACGGTGTTTATAGGGTAAAGCCCGGGCTGCCATGAAGCGTGAGGGAAGCTTGACAGATTCCTCCTCCAAAGACGGCTTCCCCCTCCGGGAGGACCAAAACTGCGACAGAAGAACTGGGGCATGAATGTGATCAAAGGGTTCCCACGTATGATCCTCGGGACCATAGCCTTTCCAATCCACGAGATAAAGGCGTTTGCCCCTCCGAACTTTAGTGTCCAAGATACCAGCCACCTCATATTCATCAGAGCCCTGCACCTGTACAGGAGGGGGACGCGACGACAGTCGGGTCGCAGGGTGACAGGGTTTTACCAAGGAAACATGGAATACAGGATGGGTCTTCCATGAGGAGGGGAGTGCAAGACGAACCGCCACGGGGTTAACGACCTCCGTGATCCTGTAGGGGCCCACAAAACACGGAAGAAGTGCTTTGCGACCCGGTAATCGGAGGTTGTGAGTAGACAACCATACCATCATGCCTGAGTGGTATATTGGGGCTGGTAGACGGTGACGATCGGCACCTGCCTTGGTTCGCTCCTGAGCCTTCAGCAGATGTTCCCTTATTGAGAAGTGTAGTGCAGACAAATCCTTAACGCAGGCAAGAGCGGCAGGAGCATGTAGGGGAAGCTCAGGACTCAAGGGCAAGGAACGAGGGTGCCTCCCATACAAGGCGAAAAAAGGGGAGACCCCTGTTGCGGTGTGCAGAGAATTGTTGTAGGCAAACTCTGCCAGTGCCAACACCGACACCCAAGTGCCCTGGAGTTGCAAGGTGAGGCAACGTAAGTACTGTTCCATGGTCGAATTTAGACGTTCGGTCTGACCGTCAGTTTGGGGGTGATAAGCGCTAGAACACCTCGCGTTGACACCCAAGGCAGTAGTCAATGCCCTCCAAAAGCGTGAGGTGAATTGCGACCCCCGATCCGTGACTATGATAGAAGGCAGCCCAAAAGACCTAAAAACAGTCCCCAAGAATAGGTCTGCTAATTTGGGAGCCGAAGGGATACCCCGACAGGGAACGAATAAGGCCAACTTGGTAAAGTAATCTATTACTACCCATATGGTGTCGTAACCGTCCACCATAGGCAGTTCGACGACGAAATCCATAGATATCATCGTCCAAGGTTGATCCGGAACAGGCAGAGGGTGCAGTAATCCAACGGGTTTGCCATGGGATGCCTTGCACTGTGCACA
Source organism: Ambystoma mexicanum (assembly GCF_040938575.1). NCBI lineage: Eukaryota > Metazoa > Chordata > Amphibia > Caudata > Ambystomatidae > Ambystoma > Ambystoma mexicanum. The sequence goes on along the minus strand of NC_090922.1, from coordinate 1,301,068,292 downwards.
TACTGCACAAGTGGAAAGGTACTCAGTAACGTCCTTCTCCATTGAAGGCCACCAGCACCATCGTTTCAGGAGATCCATCGTTTTTCTGATACCTGGGTGTGCGGCTGCTGCTGAGTCATGACACCATTTCATTGCGGTAAGCCTAGTGTCACGATTTGGCAGGTATATTTTACCCTGTCTGTAGGGGAGTGAATGGTATACCTTTAGGCCATGTTGAACCACCTCAGAAGGGTCGGTTTTTAGCCAATCTTGTACCTGATCCTTGAGAGACGCACCTAGAGTACAGCCGCAAACCACCTGATGGGGTAACACTAATTCCCCTTTATGGTGGGTTGTGCCAGGGCCTCCGTATATACGAGACAAGGCATCCGCTTTGGAATGCAGTGAACCAGGACGGTAAGTTATATTGAAGTTAAACATCGAGAAGAACTCATGCCAGCGGGCATGCCGAGCCGTAGTGCATTTCACTGATTGGAGTGCCAATAGGTTCCTATGATCAGTATATACTTGAACCGGAACAGAGGTACCTAAAAGATGATGTCGCCATACCAAGAAGGCGTCGCGGACCGCCAGTAATTCCTTCTCGGTGATGGTATAATTCTTTTCATATGAAGTGAGTTTTCTTGAATGGTAAGCAACAGGATGCAAACCACTGGCGTCCGGACATTGTTGTGAGAGAATGGCTCCTAGAGCCACATCCGAAGCGTCGGCCTCCACAATATATGGTAAAGCGGGATTAGGGTGTTGGAGCACAGGAGCAGTGGTAAATGCGGTTTTGAGAGTATCAAAGGCTTGCTGAGCCTGGTGGTTCCACCGAAATATTTCTTTGGGACTGGTTAGAGCAGTGAGAGGGGAAACAATGAGAGAGAAATCCTGGATAAACCGCCTGTAAAAATTGGCGAAACCCAGAAAAGACTGTAGGGCCTTAAGACCGTTGGGTATCGGCCATTGGAGAATGGCAGACACTTTGGACTGGCTCATTTGTACTCCCCGACTCGTGATGTTATAACCAAGGAACTCTACCTCTTGGACATGGAACAAACATTTTTCCAGTTTGGCATATAATTGATTGTCCAATAAACGTTGCAATACATTGGTAACATGGGATACATGAGTCTCATACGAGGGAGAATAGATGAGGATGTCATCCAAGTATACTACCACATACTGGTCTAGCATATCGTGGAACACATCGTTGATGAAATACTGAAATGTAGCCGGTGCGTTGCAGAGTCCAAACGGCATAACGCAGTACTCAAAAAGGCCGTATTTGGTTTTGAATGCGGTTTTCCATTCGTCTCCCTTGCGTATGCGCACCAGGTTATAAGCCCCTCGCAAATCCAACTTTGTGAAGATCACTGAGGATCCTAACTGGTCCAACAGTACAGAAATAAGAGGGAGTGGATACTGATTCCTGATCGTAACGGCATTTAACGCACGGTAATCGATACAGGGGCGGAGATCTCCTTCCTTCTTAGGTACAAAAAACAAAGGAGCTGCCGCGGGGGACCGGGAAGGACGAATGAAACCGGAGTTCAAGGATTTGTCGATGTACTCCTTTAGAATGATGTCTTCCTTTTGGGTCAATGAATAGACACGCCCAGAGGGTATCTTGGCCCCTGGAACCAATTCGATTGGGCAATCATAGGGCCGATGGGGTGGCAGGACCTCAGCCCCACCAGCATCAAAGACGCCTCTCAATGCTTGATATTCTTTAGGAAGTACATTGCTGACCACAGCCCCAATCGTGGAAGCAGAGTCCAGAAGAGCGTGACTAGGACTAGAGGACTCCTGGTTAGTACTGAAACATTTCGCTTCACAACACACAGATGGGAAGCTTACCTCCCCTGTGAGCCAATCGATAGTAGGATTGTGTAACCGCAACCAGGGAAGGCCAAGTATAATACGGTATTGTGGGGCAGTGATTAGATCAAACTGTATGTTTTCCTGGTGGCCGCATATTGTTGTCATGGTTACTTCTACAGTGGAATCCGTAACAGGGCCAGACACTAACATGGTACCATCAACGGCTTTGATCAATTCAGGGCATGGTTTTGTGACAGATGGGATCCCTAAATCATGAGCATAGGCACTATCGATGTAGTTGCCCGTGGCACCTGAATCAAGAACGACCGAAACACCTGATTTTTCTTTCCCAGAAAAGGCAAGAGTGACAGTCAAAAAATAGGGAGTTAAACAAATGGAGTCGCTTTTCGGAGTACCCGGCAATACGACTCCCTCTATTGCCGGGCTTTGGAGTTTCCCTGTTTCTTGACAGGTTTCTTGGGACAGGCACGTAATAGATGGTCTGATCCCCCACAATAGAAACACAAGCCATTTTTCCTTCTATGTTCTCTTGTTTCTGCTGACAAAGGACCTCGTATGGCACCTATTTGCATGGGCTCTGAGGTACTTGGGGCAGCGGCCGGAAGACCGGTTGGTGTTAAAGGAAGTGGCCGTTTTTCCCCTTTCCTCTCTGCGCGCCTTGAATCTATCTGTAGAACAAGATCCAAAAGCTCAGGAAAAGCAGAGGGTATGATCGGCACGGTAGCAAGGGTGTCCTTCAATGGATCAGACAACCCTTTGTAGAACAGGGATGCCTTTTTGTCTTCAGGCCATCCTGTTTCAGCTACTAATTGGTTAAACCTTGCAAGATAGGAAAGGAGAGGCGTGTCGCCCTGTTGAAGCCCAAGCAACTCTAAATCTGTAGCTTGCGTGGCATACCGGGTGTCAAAAACACGGCTCATCGCCTCAATTAGGGCATCACAATCGTAGAGGAGGTGACTGCCTTCTTCTAGTAGTGGATTAGCCCAAGCCGCGGCAGTTCCCCCCAGATGGGACAATAGAAAGGCGGCCTTTGTAGTGGAGTCAGGGAAAGAAGCCGGACGACACAAAAAATGAAGTCTACATTGATTCAAGAAAGTTCTGTACGTTTTTTGGTCACCATTGAATCTCTCTGGTGGTGCCAAAGGAAACTGAGCGGTCATATACACCGGACCGGAGTCTTGTCGAGGTGGGTGTACCCCTGACCCAGAAGCCATGGCCTGTGGTGATGCATCAGCGCCAATGGGCGCCCGGAGCCCGACCTGTAGGTCGTCTATGCGCCGTTGCGTAGCCGTATGAGCTGCAGTCATATCGTTACGTAACTCTGCCACTAATTGCAAAATAGTGGCCATGGTCTCGTTTGCATCCATGGTATATAAGGCTTCTGAATATGTTATATCCAGCCGAGACTAGCCCCGTCGTGTAGCCTAGGAGGTCTTCCCTGTATTGGTTAAACCTTGCAAGATAGGATGCAAGACGAGACACAGGAGGCGCAGGCCTGGAACACGGGATACTGCGGTTCCGCTGTTACAAATAATAAATATATCAACAGACGGTTACCATCACAAGACAACAAGACTGATTGGTAAACAAGCGTAACCACACAGTAATTCAAGTAACCACTGACCTGATACACACAAGATGCGGAAATAACCAGGTAGGTTGACGTCTGTGCAATAGTTTCCTGTCTGGATGGTGTAGAGAAAAGATGTGCAGGAAAGAAATGTCCAAGTAATTCCAGTTATGCTGAAAACCCCAACTGGCTATTCCCGACGGCACGAGGACGCCTCTAGACTTATGGCACACCAATTTGAAGTCTCTAGTCCGTGTGCCAAAAACCCAAAAGTCACTGATTGGTTTTGTGAATCCTAACAGGAAGTTCAAAGGCAATCCGTATGTGTTCCGTAGTCGGCAGGAGGCGGGCAGCAGAGAAGGCAAAACGTGTCCAAAAGCAGTCCGTTTGGAGTTCCGTAGTCGGCAGGAGGCAGGCAGCAGAGAAGGCAAAACGTGTCCGGAGACACTCAGTGAGCAAGCTGGATAAGGGAAGGTAGGAGGGCAGGATAAGGACGGGTAGGAACAGGAGCAAAAACGAGAAAACAGGAAGCAAGGAATTTCAAGGGACCGAGGCAGAATAGCGCTAACTGTTCGCAACGAAATTCAGAAGCACCGAAACAACAATGGGAGGTGCTTAAGTCACATGAACCGGCAACCACGCTCGAGTCGAACGTGTCACGTGACGGAAAACAGGCTGCCAGCGTTGCCATGCCAACTTCCAGACGCCTGGATGAGAACGTGGAATTCTTTGTTTACTATACACAGGGACGCCTGGATTACGGTGTTTATAGGGTAAAGCCCGGGCTGCCATGAAGCGTGAGGGAAGCTTGACAGTAATAAACTTAACCAGTTGTCTTGTGCAGCAGAGATGTGACTTCGTAGATAACCTTCCAGAGTTTGGTTTAGTCTCTCAGTCTGGCCGTTAGTCTGAGGGTGATAACCAGAGCTTAAGGCCAGAGTGATTCCCAAAATCTGACAAACATGGTTCCAGTATCTCGAGGTGTACTGAGAGCCCCTATCCCAGATTGTAGTCTCGGGTAAGCCGTGTAGAACGAAGATTCTGAAGATGAATGTCTGAGCCATCTGAGCCGCAGAGGGAAGACTTGTCAGTGGTATGAAATGAGCCATCTTTGTAAATGAATGGATGACTACCATAACAGTCGAACAACCTTCTGAAGGTGGAAGGTCCACAATAAAGTCAGTTGAAATGATTTGCCAAGTGCGTGATGGTAATGGCATCTTGACCAATGTTCCAAAAGGTGAATGTCTTGGACTCTTGTTTTGTAAACAGACTGGACATGACTCCACGTACCTACGAATGTCACTCCTTACCGAAGGCCAACAAAAATATCGGGAGATCAGTTTACAGGTGTTACCGTAACCCCGATGTCCTGCAGACTTGGAGTCATGACACTTGCCAAGTACTTCCTTTTGTAGGGTTTTAGTTGGAATATAGACCTGTCGGCCATGGAAATAACGTCCTTCTTTTTTAGACAGGTTAGCTAGTTCCTTCTTTGTCAGACCTTTCAGCACGGAAGGACTTGAACTTGGTTCCAGACACTTAAGGAAGTCGGGGGATTTATAGTGTCTGGAAATACTTAGAGCACAACGGGGAAATATAGGTTTGGATTTCACAGGAAAGTGATGTGTGATCTCTTTACGGGATAATGCATCTGCCTGTAAATTACATCTTCCTGGTATGAAAGTAAACACGATACTGAATGATGAAAAGAAATGTGCCCATCTTGCCTGTCGGCTGTTGCATGTCTGTGCATATTGGAGAATCCTTAGATTCTGGTGATCTGTACGAACCTCTACTGGATGTTGTGCCCCCAATAGTAAATGCCTCCATTCCTCGAACAATGTCTTGATAGCCAATAACTCTTTCTCGAGAACCGTGTAAATCAATTCCGCTGGAGTGAGAGTCTTAGACAAATATGCTATGGTACGTTCCAAACCTTGGTCGTCTTCCTGTAATAGTACAGCTCCCAAGACATACTGAGAGGCATCGGTCTCGAGGATGAATCGGCGGGACTGATCTTGGGTCATAAGTATGGGTGCAGTCGTGAACCTTTTCTTGAGAGTGTCAAATGCTCCTTGAGTTATTCCATCCCAGACATATGGGACTCCTTTTTTCAGCAGATTGGTGAAAGGTTGGGTAAGAGCAGAAAAGTTCGGGATGAAACGACGATAGAAATTTGAAAAGCCAACAAAGCGTTGAATTTCTTTGGCAGATCTGGGTATTGGCCAGTTCTACATGGCTTCTACCTTATCGGGATCCATGGAGATGCCCTGGGCGGATAAGATATATCCCAGATATGTCACATTGGGCTGGTGAAAGTAGCATTTATCCAGATTGCAAAATAAATGGTTAATCTGAAGTCTGTGCAAGACTTCTCTGACATGAGACTCGTGTTCTACAGTAGTTTTTGAGACTATTAGAATGTCATCAAGGTACACAATGAAAGAGTGTAACAGCAAATCAGAGAATAGATGATGCATAAATCTTTGAAAAACTGCAGGGGCATTAGAGAGACCAAAAGGCATCACCTGCTATTGAAAGTGTCCAAACGGCATACTGAAAGCAGTTTTTCATTCGTCACCTTTTTTAATTCTGATAAAATGGTATGCGCCTCTCAGGTCAAGCTTAGTATAGATAATGGCTCCTTTAACAGCTTCCAGAATGTCCGGGATCAAAGCCATCAGGTACCGGTCTGGGATGGTTATTCTGTTTAGACCCCAGAAGTCAATACATGGTCTGAGTTCTGAATAGTTCTTTGGAACGAAGAACAAGGATGCTGCAGCTGGTGAGGTGGATTCAGTAATTAACCCATTTCTCAGATTCATGTCAAGATATTCTTGAAGGACTTCTTTTTCTGAGGTAGAAAGAATATACATCCTCCCGAAGGGTAAGGGTTGTTCTGGGATAAGGTCTATTGCACAATCATCTCTGCGGTGCGGTGATAACAGAGTGTATTCCGATGTGGAAAATACCTCCGCAAATTCCTGGTATCCATTGGGGAGCCCAGCAACTGAACTGATTGTGGTAACCTTTCTAGAGTCGTCTTGATTTGTACAACTTATCTTGTCAGTGTGACCCAGGCAGTGGGTCAGACAAAACTCAAAACCCAGAAAAAAGGATCCTGCTGACCAATTAATAAAAGGATTATGCCTTCGTAACTAAGGCAAACCTAGGATGACTGGGTAATGAGCAGCTCGAATTAATGCCCTGGTAATGACTTCCTCGTGAGTAGCTATTGCCATGAACAGTGGACAGGTCTGGTTTACTATTGGCCCAGAGGTTAAGGGACTACCGTTCACACTCTCCACAGGTATCGCTTCCCCTTTAGGGAACTGGGGTATGTGATTTTCGTTTGTTCAGCATTCATCGATAAAATTCCCTGCTGCGCCACTGTCAACTAAGGCCAAAACCTCTGGGAAGATATGATTTCCAAACTTGAGCGTAATGCGTAGTACCAGCATCTGAGTGTGAGGAAAATGGCTTCCTTGCGAAATATGCACTTTAGGAGAGGAACCTGAAGATATAACAGGATCCCGGATCGTGGTTCCTCCTATGAGCGGGCTTTGGCGTTTCCCGGCCGCTGGGGAGGAGTAATGGGGCACTCTTGGACAGTATGGGTATTTGCGCCACAATACATACACAACCCTTGGGTCCTTATGCGTGTTCTCTCCTCTGGGGTTAAAGGTCCTCTGGTTGCGGCTCCTAATTGCATAGTTTCCTCAGTTGTGCTCCCTCTATGAGTTGCTGGGAATGTGGCAAACGTGCGCGTGGTGAATTTCCCTTTACGTCTCTCACTACTCTGTTCCTTAATCCTATAGTCAATCTGCATAACTAGTGCTACGAATTCTGCCAATGAAGTTGGGCGTGGTACCCTAGAGACTTCGTCTTTTAAGTCTTCAGACAAGCCTCTTCTGAATAAGGTCGTCTGACCAAGTAGATTCACTGGCTAATTGTTTAAATTTGGTGATATATGTTAGGATATCCTGACTTCCTTGTCTCAAATCTAGTAAGTGTTCTTGAGCTGCTATCCATATTTCCTGTCTCCAAAACATGGATCGAACACTGTTACAAAAGGCAGTATGGGAATCGAGTATGGGATTTTTGGTCGTGACCAAAGGGGTTGCCCAAGCTAAAGCAGGACCTACCATCTGTGAGATCATGTAACCGACTCTATCGCGGTCGGTATGAAAAAATGAAGCTTTAAACGAAAATTGTACGGCACATGCATCCAAGAATTCCTTTATCTTGTGTGGATTGCCATCAAACTGACCTTCGGGTAAGGGTCCTGGAGGAACCTCAGAGCAATGAGGAATCCTGCTGGGTGAGGCTTGCTGAGCAGCCAGTTGGGCAGCTTGTTGATGAGTCTGCTGCTGTGCTTGCCGTAAATTGGCATTTTCTTGTTTAAGGGTTTGTACCTCAGAAGTCAGTGACTGAACGGCAGCTATTAGTTGCTTAATCTGTTGATCCATGACTGAATACTAATGTCCTTTAAGAATGCCAAACAATGTCTGAGTCAAGGCCAAAGTCGTTGCTAACTGTTATAACTGTTATGATTTATGGAGTACACAAACGTTTTTTGGCATTCATAAATGGCACTCACCTTACTACAGGTCTTCAGTCTAGGATCCAGTAGGTTGTAGTAGGAAGATAGTGAGGCTCTCCTAGAAACTCCTCCACAATCCAGCCAATAAAAACTAGAATGTGGTGGAGCCTCCAGGGAAAACCCCCCAAAGGGGAAAAAACCCAGTGGTGTGCTGCTAGGGTGCGTGGACTCCTGTTAGCAGTTGAGGTGGTTTCTTTATGTGGGCTGGGTCTTTAGATCACACGCTTGTCTTCTGGACAGGAGTGCTAATAATGACAGAATGACAGTGGGTTGGAAGTAGGCTATAGACAGTGTGGTAATTTTAGATAGTTGAAGGATAAGGCTTACCCTGGATATAAGAAGAGACTCCCAGCTCCTGCCAGCCAGGTTGGGATTCCCACAAGTAGAAGTCTGATCTGAATAAACTAATGGAAAGGTAATTAATATGCAGATAGGCTTCAAGCAAACTGTAAGGAAATAACCCAATAATTGATAAGGTGTGTGTAACCCTACCGAACAATCCGTTATTCTGCAGCCCTTGAGAAGAAGAATAGTTTGGGCTGAAAAATGGTCCTAAGGTAATCCTGCTGGAAATGTCTAACGTTGGGTATAATAATGAGGATTAGCAACAGGCTGACAGAGGTTAAACGTAGAATAGAAGGGAAGGCTGCCGTGTTATTTTAACCACCAAGCGAGTCTTGAAGACAAGCTGTCTGGCGGAGAATGTTCCAGCGAGTAACGTTGACCGAGGGCGCGAAATGGCGTTTCTGGTGAAGCGGGGATAGAAAACAGGAGGAAGTGGTCAAGAAGGTAAGTCTTAGAAAGATCTCTCAAGAGCGTAATGCAAGTAACAAGAATATCAGAAGGTTTTCTAAGTAGAATCTAGTAGCGTACTTACGAAGCGTAGCAGGACTCTGAGTAGAGTATCAACGTGATGAGACGAAGTTCGCGTATCCAGAAATACAGTCCAGGAAGTTGGGGGCGTGGCTTTCTGTCTGATCCGAGAAGGCAGAAACACTAGACCGCAGCTGGTGGATCTGGGTCCCTCCATACTGATAGAGGTATTCTGCAGCAGCTGCATAGCGGGAAATGAAGGGGTTGTCGTATTTGCCAAGAGAGATGTAACAAATGTATGTGGAATGACAGATCTAGCCCAGTTCCCTGTTCATTTGCCGAGAGGCTTTTTTCCTAAGTAATTTGCGATGCCGAAATTACTTCAAACAAAACCCATCGAATTGTGTATTTTTTTATTTTAGGGGGGGTCCCCTTTCCCTATCCTTTTACCCCTACCCCAAACCCCCCCTCCCCATATATTTCGATTGTTTTATTTAGCAATAAAATCGGCATCAGAAATTACATTGAAAAAAAGCCTGTGGGCAAATGAATGCGATACCTCTGGCAATTGTTCCTATCAGGCCCGAACAAGCAGAAACAGGTGATGTCCTTGTCTTTGTCTGTCATTTGCTGAGAATGCTGGGTTGACGATGCCTAAGGAGGACCGGTGCAATAGATCGTGGGAAGAGCAACTGAATGGCAGGACCTGGTCACGTGACCTTCAGCCTCCTCAATGCAGTCTGTCTGTAGCTGGCCTGGTGTCCTTAAGTAACTGCCTGGAAGGTACGTAACCTGTTGGTGGGTGGAGCAACTCAGTGACAGTACCTGGTCACGAGACCAGCAGCCTCCTTAATGCTGTGTGCCAGACAGGCCCAAAACCTGTTAGTGGGTGGGCCAACTGAGTGCCAGGACCTGGTCACATGACCAGCAGCCTCTTCAGTGCGGTCTACTTGGAAGTGGCGAATCCTGTTGGTGGGTGGAACAACTGAGTGGCAGGACCTGGTCAAGTGACCAGCAGCCTCCTTACTGAAGTCTGCCTGGTCCTGGACTGGAGTCCTTAAGTAGCTGCCTGGAAGGCACGAAAACTGTTGCTGGACGCAGCAACTGAGGGGCAGGGCCTAGTTATTTGACCGCCAGCCTCCTCAATATAGCCTCCTGCAGTATACTATTGGACATTTATGTTTTCTGAGAAACATCCAGAGCCATTTGGGCTTTCATCTTAAATGGTCTGGCCTAAATATATGACTGATTGGGTCCGAGTGCCAGCATGTATCAATTACTTATGAGTGGAAATACATCCTAAAGACTCTGTGCCAGTGCCCCAGTATATTTATTTTCCACAGTGAGAGAAATAAGTATTCTACTAGGAGAGTCTTGTTCTAATTTTGGTGCTATTTGTAGCCTCTGTGAACACATATGAGGATAAGAATGGTCTGATAAAGACAGATGATCCGTGTGAATTCCCCATTACCAGTCCACTCCCATTCCTGTTATTTCCAAGCTCCTTTTCACCTAGTAAATGTGCACATAGATCTTACCGTGTGCATATCAGAATTATGCACCAATGGAAAGGTCTGCCACACACTAGGCTCTCTTATAATAGATTCTTCTGTGTTCTACAAATTACATTGCGTCTGTTGTTGTTATACAGTCGTGTGAAGTGCTCCTGAGAGGGCTTCTTCTGTTTCCTCAGAGAAATCTTGATCCTTCCAGCAATTCTGTTATTTCTCATTCTCACCCAAAGATTGGTTTTTCCCATAGTCTCTGCAAATTTATTTAGTGGGACAGTTGGCCACCACCTTCTTCATGCTGGTTTAAAGAGGAAATAATTAAAGGGTGGCCTAGTTTTCCATCTCTTTGAAGAAAAGGGCTTTTCTTCAGACACTGAAATTCACTTTATTAATTTATTTGGTATAATTAAGCCAGTGAAGGATTTATATACATTAATATAAAATGTAAACAATTACAATAAACCAGGTATGTAAAAGAAAATGACTCCTATAATGTCAAGTACAGAATTAATAGTAATCCACATCCTAGTAAAATAATAGATCAACAAGATCTCGTTGCCATAAAAAAAAAAATGGTTCCCAGATAGTCTCACGCACATTTAAATAAACTTAAAATATGAGTATCCGAGATTCAAAATGGCGACAGTACCAGAGCAGACGGGGGTCTGAATTCTCCACAGGGAGACCATCAATAAATGTGCCTTCTCCCCCTCCAGGGAAGTGTTTTGCAGCCCTCTTTCAATAGACCAGCTACCCCTAAGGTCGGAAACAGACTTTGGGGCTTCAGTACCTGGAGTGGAGATCGCCTGGCGAGAGGCACTGTGACGCATATTCCCGCTGTGTGGACATCGACTTCGAAGCACGAGGAATACAGAGCAAGAGCCCGAACTCAGGGGAAGATTCGGGCTGCAAGGGTGAAGCAGTGCAGTGGAGAAGACGAGGTACTCCTGCAAGGTTGCAGGGATGGTGCTGGCACCCCTGGGCCTTCTCGCACACGAGAGACGAAAGCAGAGGCAAAGAGGTGAAACTGCAGGCACCTTGGAGCCAACACAGTAAGGCCCGTCCAAGGCCCTTCAGAGAGCTCCCAGTGGAGGAGGCAGTGGTGAGTCTGGTGAGGCAAGAGGCATGGCCAGCTCAGTGATCGGGGAAGACGTAGCCTTAGCCAGAATGTCAGAAGGTCTGATGGATCGTAGAGGAGGGCTCACAGACTTGAGAGATGCCAGGTGAGAAGTGCTAGAAAGAGAGAAGGCGAGTACCGCTAGACGGAGAGGAGTGGTCAGTTAGGGCAGAGGACGCTGGGAAATAATAGCAGGCCAGCTGAGGAGAAGGACACAGGCAGCCTGTTGATGAAGCAATGGTGTCTTGGATTAGATCTCTCAGCAAGGATTGCCGGTCCATGAGTCATAGCCGGCACCAGAGTTAGCAGTGAAGAAAGTAAGATAACGGGCCTGGGGTTTGAGAAGCGTGGCATACAAAGAGAGCGAGCAAAACACCAGAAGTCCTTATTGAGTACCTGGAGATGTGCATATCATCCAAAGACGGTTGCAGGGCACATTGGGGTCTCCTAGCAGCACCAAGGGAGGAACTTCAACTTCCTACTGCTCTGGGGAACTACCGGAGAAGAGGAGAAGCCCAGAGACAGAGGGATAGCAAATCATCATCCGTAGGTGACCCTGTGCACCTGCTGCATGCCTGAACACAAAAAAGACAGCCACCCACCCTGGGGCACCAACCCAAGTGGACAGAGGTAGCCTTCAACACTGCTGGGGTCAGGGGACCACTCCAAGAGGGGGCAGTATGGAAAATATGTGAGATTCCAGAAGCAGGGGGCAAGGTGCTTCCCTGAATAAAGAGGAACATCTTTAATGTTTAAAGTCATTCCAAGACACATTTTTGGAAACGTTTGAAAAGCAATTTGGTTCCGCTTAAGCAGGAGATTCAGCAAACCAACAAGGAAATCAAGACAGACTTGAACCAAATAGGGCAAAAGACCGACACAAATGAAAGAGCCATCCAAGACTTAGCTGACTGTGACCGGTCCAGCGGGGAACTGTTGGAAAATCTGCACAGAGATGCAACTAACTTGGAGCAAAAGTGCAAAGACCTGGAAAACCGATCCAGGCTCTCCAACATTGACATTCGGAACCTACCACAGGAACTGGGCAACGGTGACCTGCAATGGTGCATCCAATCCATTTTAGTAACCTACTGGGGGATACTCCGGCGGACAAAGTGAGGATGGATACAGTACATCGACCCAGCCCAAATAGAGGGGGATCTAGCCCCATGGATTGGGATGTTGTCACAGCTCTGACCAGTTACCACCAGATGTAAGCAATCCTGGCCAGCGCTAGAAAGAAATCTCCCCCATGGAAGAAAGGGGTAGAGGTCCAACTGTACAAGAACTTTGCTTTGTCCACCCATCAAAAACGTAGGGAGATGGGGCCAGTGATGAGGGAACTCACCAGGAGGGAAATAAAGTATTGTTGGACCTTCCCCTTTGGTCTGCTCTTCCAGCTCGACAGAACACAACACTGTATCACTATGGCAAGGGAAGCCCTATATTTGCTGCACCTGGAAGAAAAGGGGGCTTGACGCATCTATCGAAACAAACTCGCAGAGGAACAGAAGTACTCACACTTGGGAGTTGTTGCAGAAGCCTATAGGTACCTGAGCCGGAGGTGGAGGAGACTCCATGAGGGAGGGTAAAGCAACACTGTGGGGACACTGTACAGGGAGGAGCTGAGTCTAGCAATAGGTTATCTGGCAAAGGGCAGGGAAGGAATTCTTCCTGAAGATCTGTGACTAAGGGGGCACCGCATTTGGAAAGGTGAAGGATATGTTTACGGAAGTCATTTTTCCCCAACAGAGATAGGAAAGGAAGGGTTGGTTCTGGCTCTTTTTGATACAGTTGTGGGCTTTAGGGTACTTAAAGGTCTGTGATAGGTCAATTAATTAACACTGAGCGTTTGTTGCTCAGGACCTGCAGGGTCTACCATGACTAGGTTGTGGGATATTAGTAGATTGTTTTTATTGCTGGGTGGGTGGAGGAGGGGAGGGATTGGGAGGGCGCAAAGATTTGATTGGGGTTTTAGCACACTGGTATGGGACAACAGCGGCAAATCTATATGGGACAGCTGCACAGATGACATGGTCGAAGCTCAGAGGGTTAGGCCTAGATTCAGGTAATGGTCCCCAGCATGGGTGCCAAGTTGGTGATTCACTCCCAAAAAATTAGGAGCATAAACTCCCCAGTCAAAAGGAAAAAAGTAGAATACCACCTGCATGATGTATTTAAGGTAAAGGGATAGACAGAGATTGAGACTGAGACACTACTCAACCATCTTCCAGGCTAACACTGTTAATAAATCATGAAGGGTTTTGATTGCCCTTATGGACACAGTTGACTTTCAGTTGCTAAAGGTGCAGGAGGATAAGGATGGGAGATTTCTATTTGTTGGGGTCTCGCATCTCTGATGAATCTCACAATAGCTACATTATATGTCCCTAACATGAGACAAAATGGGTTTGTAGCAAAGTTCCTGGAGTCACTAGAAGACTTTACAGAAGATGAGGTGATCTTAACAGGGGATTTCAATCTTTTGCTTGGTCAGCTGACCCAGAGCAGGCGGTACTGGAGCGATGTCAGAACACCTGGCCATCACGATGGACAGATTGGGATTAAAGCACTTCTCGATAGCGAATTATGGGCAAGAGCAGCGCTTAACATTCCTTGTTCCAATCACATTACTCAAATTCGTTGCAGTGCCAAATGGCGCCCCATCCAAGACAGGATCACCTTCAGAACGCTCATGATCACACATAAGCGTCTCAACAAATCAGCTCCCAAGTACCACACAAATAAATTCTCAAGAAACGAATCTTCCAGACCCACCTGATCCAACCACTCTCGCTGCCTAAACATTCCAAATTCAAACTCACTAATGCCGGGGATTCCAGCTTCCCAGTGCTTGCAGTCAAGACTTGGAACAAGCTCCCACCAGAATTTAGGATTGACCCAGTATTCCTCTCTTTTCGGCACAAAATAAAAACCTGGCTCTTCTCACTCAAACTGATCACTCTACCTCTGCGTACCTTTAATCCTCTATCCTGCGATCTCCTGACACGATTACTGACTAACTACTCAGCTGAATGTCCTCAGTCTTAGCTCAATTTGCTCAGACACCCGGACTATCTGCACATTTGTACATTCCTGTATATTATCCTGTATATTCTATGTTATTTTATTTCCTGCAATCTATTGTAAATCTTGCAATGTTTCCGCATCTGCCTCCCTGTATATTAATGTTTCTCATTCTGTATATTGTAACTATGTACTAAATAAATGCGCCCAGTTATCTTTGGGTTTGGTGCGCTATATAAGCAAATAAAATAAACAAATAAAACCTTCCATTCTGGGGTACACCACACCTTCTCCCGAATAGACTACATTGGTTGACTCCTAGTTTAATGGGTTGGGGGACTACGGCCGACATAAGTAGCATAACATTGTCTGACCACACACCGGCCTGACCAAACTGAATATTCCGGGGAGAGCCGACATGCTCTGGTACTTACTCCAGGACCACATCCTGACAAATGAGATTGGAGAAAAAATGACTGCCTATTTTGGAAACAACCCCTCAGCTCTAACCTCGAAGAGCACTACTTGGGATGCGTTTAAGGCAGTGATCAGGGCGAGTTAATTGTGCCAAAGATAATGAGGGTTAGGCAGATGAGAGCGGTGGAACAAGCCTTACACCAACAGATAAAGCGTGGGGAAAGAGAGTTGGCAGAACACCCCACCAGAGAGAGCTTCAGAGCATTCAGGAGAGCGCAAGGCCAACGTGAGCTTTTGTAGATAACAAAATGCTGAGAGAGGCCTTCTGGGACTAAGACAGCTATTTTATGTGCAGGGGCGCAAAGCTGGTAGGATGCTAGTCAGGACCCTAATGGAACAGCAGGTCTCTAGGACAATGAAGCAAGTGGAGAACGACAAAAGGAATAGGGTCACTCAAACAGAGGCACTCCTGGAGGTATTTGCCATATATTTCTCTGCACTTTATGCAGACACCCCCAACAACCAGTCACAGCTGACACACTTAATTTCCCTTGCTCTGGCAAAAATCACAGAGGAGGACCAGCACAAGTTGGAAGCTGACCTCTCCGTAAAGCCGGTCAAGTGGCACAGCGAGTAGAGCGCTCGCTTTGACACCCGTGCAGAGCCTGTTAACGCAGGTTCGAATCCCGGCGGGGCCAAACTCAGCCTTTCATCCTTCCGAGGTCGATAAATGAGCACCACACACCGTGGGTAATAATAAGCAGCGCTCGGATACCTGAGGGTTTGTAGCGCTATATAAAAGCCTAATTATTTTATTATTATTATTATTAATTATTATTATTATAAAGGATGTGATTGATGCGATTAAAACTTGCAGTTGAATAAATCCCTAGGCGGGACAATTTTGCAGACATATTTTATAAAACCTATAAAACAACCCTTGCTCACATTGTGATGAAAATATTGAACTCCTTCCAGGCACAAGAAAATATTGCTCATTCAGTGGAGGAGGCCAACCTATTATTGTTCCCTAAACCACAAAAAGACCCCACCAAATGCGGGTTGTATCGACCGATAGCGTTAATTAACATAGGCACTAAGATCTACACCAAGCTATTGGCAAATAGACTGGAAGGCCTAATGCCAGGAATCATTGCAGAGGAACAATCAGAGTTCATACGCAGCAGGTAAACGTTTGACAACATCCGCAGTCTCCCACATAATTGAGAAAGTAGGCACAATCGGCACCCTGGCGATTCCAATATCGTTTGACACCGAAAAGGCATTCAATAGGGTTGAGTGGTCATTTCTATTCACCACAATGGAGAGGATGGGGTTTGGGATGGGCTTCCTAAAAATGGTGAAAGCCAATTATGTGACACAGTTGGCCCGTGTGGCCATCAATGATCCCAGCTCAGAGAAGATAAATCTCTGGGGAGGTACAAAACAGAATATCCCCCTCCCCCCTCTTCTATTTGTGATTGGAGAAAATACGAGGGCTCTCCTTTAGTGGGAGGGAACATAAAACCATTGCATTTGCGGACGACATGCTATTGACCCCAACAGATCCCCCTTCATCATTGAGTGCTGTCCAACAGGAATTGTATAGGTTCCAATAGGTAGCAGGTCTAAATAGTAACCTGGATAAATCGGAAATACCAAATTTAACCCTCTCAGGAAGAGTCCTTCAGGAATCAAAGGAGAGCGCTCCCTTTAAATGGCCCAAGACAGGGATAAGACACCTGGGAGTTGCCTTAAGATCCTGGGCTCTCTTTAAGCTACCAACTACCCCTCTTTAATCAAAGACTTCAAAAATGACCTTTCCAGATTGTGTCCCCTGAACATTTCCTGGTTGGACCGAATAGCGATTGTCAAAATGTCAGTTCTTCCCAGACTTCTCTACTGCCATCATGCCTTTCCAATCCCGCTTCCCCCCTTCTTCTTCAAAGAATTGGTAAACTGAACGGGTGACTTCGTCTGGAGTGGTAGGAAACTGAGGGTGTCACGTGCAGTCCTAATGTTACTCAAGAGTAAAGGGGGTCTAGCCGTCCCGATTTTAACACATATTACCAGTCCGCCAAAATTCCTTTCATTAAGGAATGGTTCTCTCAGCTCCCAAATAAGACATGAGCCAAAATGGACAGGGCAGTAGTGGGTGCCCCACTGGAAGAGGTGCTATGGCTTCCTAAAGAAGATAGACTACTCAACATGCATCGCAGCCAGATCACAGGACTGGTGGGGAATGTCTGGTATGATTGATTAGCATGTGTCGCTTATCTACCTTCCACTCTCCATTTAAACCTGTGCTCCAAAATCTGAAATTTACTACAGGGTTGGAGGAACGGGCATTCGTCGCTTGGGAAGAGGTTGGGTGTAAAGGATTTGAGACCTTTTTATAGGCTCCTTGTTGCGATAATTTTCAAATACATGCAGGCCTTCCATTTATCAGAAACTGAACGCCATAGGTACAATCAGCTTAGGCGGTGGTCTCCAATCCGGCACGCAGGGAGGCTGCGACCAGAGGCTTCACCTCATTGGAAGCATATATCCTATCTCATTCAGGCTCTTAACACCTCATCTCATTGCTCTATAACATGATAGTGGAGGCTGGGCTGGAAGAACCCCTACAGTACAAGGCCAAATGGGGAGCCATATCTTAGGAGGAGATAACAAGGGGGCAATGGGAAGGGTTATGCTAAGACATCCCCAAGGCAGCCAAGGCCGTCAGGTTATAGAAACATGATATACAATGATGCTACAATGGCACTGTACACCTGCCAGGCTGCACCCCAATGAACCCCAAAATTCCCCTGAGTTGTTGGAGAGGCTGTGAGGCACAAGGAGACTGGTTACACATTTGGTGGAGTTGTCCAAAGATCAGGGTTTTTTGGGATGCAGTTGAAAACATGCTGCCAAAGGTGCTGGGATTCCTGGTTCCAAATAAGATCACTTTTTTCATGTTGGCTATTTGCACCCCAGTACAAGCATGGCTATCAAGGGTGGAGAAGAAATTGATGGTGATCCTTCTAGCAGCAGCGTGGCTTCTCATAGCCAAGAACTGGAAGATAACAGTTATTCTGACTTACCACGAGTGTGTGCGGCAGATATGGATTTGTAGCACTAGAGTGGATGTGGTACCCATTGAAGCATGTCCTAGCAATTTATAGGCAAGAATGAGCTAAGGTCATGGACTTTCTAAAAGATTACTATGTTCAACAGTGGTGTCTGCCGAGACTATGGGCCTCATTACGACCCTGGTGGACAGTCGTGCCTGTAATACAGGCATGGCTGCTGCCGGAGTCGTTTTCTTCTGGCTCAATGGGAATGGGGATGCTGCATGCAACGGCACCGTTCGTGAAGGGTGCCGGTGCATGCAGTATGCTGTGCTCGCGGGTGCCGCTCTGCCCGCCAGGTCTGACCTGGCAGGCAGAAAGGCACCCGCGAGCACAACTCGTAGTTTGCCGGTCTGGAAACTACAGTACTGGCAAGCTTACTGGTACCTTAGTTCCCGGACCGGCAAACTTGTAATGAGGCCCTATGACTCTAAGGGGCTGATTTTAAGTATCCCGGTATCCCACCGGTAATTCCAGCAGGATACCGGAGAACCACCTGATATCAAGGTGTTACCACAATATTCAGCGCGGTGGAGATGCCTGTAACTCCTCATTCCCATGGCATGGGAATGGGATGCCGCAATCACAGGCACCGGTATTACTGGTGCCTGTATTTGTAGCTATTACCTGCCGGTAGGGGCCTGATCTACCAGTAGCTCAGGCCTGCTGGTAGATCATAGCCCCTACCGGCAGACTTGTAGTTTGCCGGTCCGGAAATGTGGCGGCATACATTATTACCAGCACCTTATTTCCAAACCGGCAAATTTATAATGAACTAATGTGTCTGCTTACCTTGAGCTGTAAAAGTAGTAGGAAATGGGATCCTTGGGGAAGGGTGGGCTGTGGAGGGGGACGGGAGAGGGTCAAAGGTTACTCACTGCACGTTGTCATAAGTGTTATACGTCCTGATGTCAGATGGTTTGAGATTCGACTAGCTGACTCAGTATTCTTTCGTACAGTAGTGAATCTATCACAATCTAAAATTAGTTGTTTAGCAGTTTCAATTATATTATCCCTTCAAAGTCTGCAATAGCGTTCATCTCGATGTATCCCTTCTCTAGCTCCCACTACTTTCATTGAATTAATAGCATTGAATTTGATTTTTAAAAATTATTTTATAATCCAATTGGCTGGAAATTCCTTGAGGTATGCGGGATACCTAGCTTCCAACATCTTTTGAGCTATATATTCTCTGCTTAATGATTTTCCAATGATTTTCCAACCAAAATAGTTAAGACTTGCTCAGAGTCTAATGCCTACAGAACAGTTTTGTGATTGTTTTAAAACATGCAAATATATATTTGGTAGGGATAATATTAATATTTTCGCATCTAATGCCTCCTTCTACCAAGCAATGTATTTTGCAAGCTTACTAAAGCATGATTATGAGATAGAGCAGTATCCTTCCAACCTCTGTAGTTCAGTGCTGACTTTTCACCACCATATTTCTGCACTGTGTAAAGTGTTGGGAAATTTTAGCCTTATAGACGTCAATAATTGTCTTCAAAGAATAACCACAGCGTTTCCAGGCCAACGTCATTATTCCACCTAGCTATTGCTGTGTCTTAATTTTTACTTTCTCCATATGTGGCTTCCAAATGAGCCTGTTGCCAGTAGTTATGCCAAGATAGTCATATTGGGTTACAACCTCAAGAGTCTTGATTCCCAGTTTCCATCCATGGTGTTCTTCTTTCTGCCATATTGGAACACCATGATCTTCGTTTTATTTATGTTGGTGGTTAAGCCATTTTTGGGACACATACGATTGTAGGGAGTTTAATTTGTTTTGTAGATGTGATGGCCACAGGCTCCAGAACACAACACCCACACCATCTAGTGAAGAGGGCAATGGGTCACTTGACTCACTTATGTCCCTTTGAGATCCATAAACACAGTGGCCCTAGCTGGACTCAATCCTGGTGCCTTTGGTGCCAGGCTCATATAGAGATGTGAACAGGAACACTTTATTTCAGTGCAGGAGTGCTTTTACTTTATTTCAGTGCTGGAGTGCTTTTATTTAACAAGAACTTTCAAGGAGCTGAAAGCCTTTATTCCAGAGAACATCCTCATGTGCTGACTCATCATGTGTAGCTCCCTAGGCCTGGTCTTCATGTGCTGACTCATCAAGTGTGGCAGGGTTGGCAGGTAGGCTGAACCTGGTGGACATGGCTTCAGAAGCTCAGCTATATAAGCTACTCTATCCTTAAGGCCGGTGCTTCGTGTTACTGTGCACTCGCATGCAACGTGATGCTCACCGCTGCTTGGACCAGTTTACTTACCTTTGAAACCAGGCGTTCTCCTGCATACTCACCTCCAGGAAACCTGTGCTTCATCGCTTCATCTCCTGACATCCAGTGATCTTGATCCCGAAGCCGCAGCACCGCACTCCGCATCCACGAACTCGGACCCTGTGAAGAAGAAAGACAGGGTTAGAACATCCGTCCTAGGGCCGCATTTGAACCCCGCACGCCCCCCTAATTAAAAACTTACCAGCTATTGTATCGCTGCAGCTTCGTTCCTCATTCCCTCCGGCTGTCGCCTCGAGCTCTGCAGCTTCTGCCGGGCCGGCAACATCACCTGCAAGGCATGAATGCAAAATAGCAAACATCAAAAGTGGAACGGACAGCAATACAAGACAACAAAGTTTACAATACAACAAAAACATATGAAGAAAGATAAAGACAAACAGGAACACTTACCTGAAGTATAGTGGCTTAGTCACAGGAGGACTGGACTACCACATGCAAGGAACCAGTGAAGGAACTCGGTCCAGATCATACAAGCGCCCCTGCCAGAAGCAGCAGGACAGAGTGCTCGACAAAACTAATCAACAAGTGAGCTTTCCAGGGACAGCGCATACCATGGGTACCACGGTTTGGGAGAATGGGTCTGGAAGGGGATGAGGCGCACAAGCTGGCATACTCACGCCTCCTATTCTGCACGCAGGAGTGGTCCCGAGCAGCATCGCCTATTACCAGCAGTCACCACATAAGCGCAGAGGGCGAAGTCGGACCTGAGCGACCTCACCCCCGGGAGGGCTGCAACCGTGCCCCAATGCCTGCGGCAGAGACCAGGTGAGCATAACAGTAGACCATTCGAGTTGCAATCCAATAATACCAAATCATCTGCATAATTAAGCCACTGGACACCAGTAAAATAGATCTAAATTGAACAACATTGAAGCAAGAATGCATCCCTGTTTTAGTCCTACATATGTATTCAGTGATTCCGTCAATTCACCTTTTTGTGATAAGTCTACTCCTGATTCTGGTATCAGAGTAGAGAGCGAATATCATCTTGATCATCTTGAGTATTCCATATAGGATCCCCTTTAAGATTAGCTTCTGACAAAGTTTGCTCAAATGTGTGAAATGATGAGCTGTAGTCTATAAAGGCCACATATACGGCCTGTTGTAGAATCTTCCATAAATATTCGACAGTTGATAAAATATCTAGCATGCTACTGTAGATGCCATTATTTGTTCTGAACCAAGCCTGATTAAATTGGATAAAATTATCCTGAGTTGCCGAGTTTGTTCATTCAGTTAGTAATTTACTGCCAAATATGTTCATTGCAGCATCAAGCATGGCTTGTTTTCTATAGTCTTTTGGAACAGTTTGTGGTCCATTTTTAAAGACCGGTATAATAATACTCTCTCTCCAGGTTTGGGGAAGTTTGCCCATATAGCTAGTTTCAGTGAATGGAATATGGAATAGTTGAGCCCACCAAACCTGGTTGAGGTTTAGTAGGGCATTACATAGCACGTCGCGCCCTGGGGCTCTAGAATTTGTAAGGTCTTAATTATAGTAAATAGCTTTCCAAGTTGTAAACTATACTGCTAAGTGGCATCTGATAGTTTACTTTCATTGCAGGTATTGGTGGCTCTTCTTATAGTCGCTCCTATGTGTTGAACCCAGGCCTCTTTTGAGGCCCCACTATTGGAATAGCATTATGGGTTGCCAGGGACATGTTTGTTTCTAATAGCATTGGCAAGAGATTGCCTCTGTCTTATTATAAACTATTTGTAATGTCCACTAAGCCATTTATGATAATGTGTCTTTCTAGCTGTCATTCTTTGTGTGTATTTTAGCATAGTGATGCCAAGTTGTGCAAGTTGCCTTTTGTGTCTTCTTTGTTTCTCCCTGAACTTCATTTATGAATTTTCAAATTACAAATCAGGATCAGCCAAATGCAAGAAAAAATAGGTTTTCATTTAAGAAGATAAGAATGTGGTAAAACATATGTAAACATAGCAAAAAGGTAGGGAGAGGAATAGGGTGGTGGACTAGGTCCGACAGCACATTGAGAATGCCAAGGTGCATCTGTATTAGCTAGGCACAGTTGTGTGATTCTAACTGGTATTACTAATAAATGGGGGGGGGGTGAAGCACGCCGGCTACTAAATGCGTTGGAAGAGGCCTAAGAAGACCTACTCCTCTTTTGAATGCCTTGTCTGTAGGCTCTCTCTCTCTCTCTCCTACCCATTCTCTTACTGTGGCTACCATCTACCAGCCTCCTTGTCAAATCACCTAATTTCTCTCTGAGTGGGTGGACCTCTCCTCCTCCCTCCTGGCCTCTACCACTGAACTCCTCCTCCTCTGTACTCTTCCGTGACCTCTGCAACTCCCTCTCCCTGTCCATCCTCCCCTCTGGCCTGACTCACTCTGCAGGGCACACACTCAATGTCTTGATCTCCTCTGACCTATCCCTCTCCATCTCTATGACAACTCCTCTCTCCTGGAGTGATCATTCCCTCCTCTCATCTCTCCCTCTCTTTCCCCCAAGCCAAGCCCACCCCAACACTGCCACCTACCTTCTCGGACATCCGGCCCATGAAGTATGTGTCAGTTGAGGCTTTCGCCACTGTAAAGACTTGCGAGTTGTGAGGAACAAGGATACCTCTGTCCCTAAGCAGGCAACAGCGAGACAAAAAGACACTCGCTGTTCGAAGATTAGGGCCACAGGTGGGAGAAACAGGATACCTAAGGCTTCCGGATGGCTGCTGCAAGGAAAACGGGCAAGTTAGGTGATGGGAACAATGTAAGAATGGAGCAATATGTATGAAAACAGCAGGCACAACTACCAGAAGTCAGAAGATAGAGGGTCCTAAACGATTGGGGTAATACCTGCTCCCTCAGCGGGCCGATACAACACACAGGGGCACTGGGAGGAAGAAGAGAGTGCCCTTATACCACACTGGAACCACCTGTAGCTGGAGGTCTGTGACTGATGGAGCGTCACAGTGAATGCAAATCCAGGTTAGCTGAATCAAACCAAAGGGAAAACCGTGAGAAGCCCGTAAACAATCCAAACTCAGAACCAAATTTATCAATCTGCTGGCGTAGGGTACAAAGAACAGTCCGTGAACAATTCGTAATCAATCCGAGGTCAGAACCAGAAGTAACAATCCCAAGGCATAGCACAAAATGTTAAGGCAAACAGGAGTCCGTAGAGCGAGGTCCAGAGGTCTGTAGCACGAAGAAACAAGAATCCAAATCGAAACGCCACACGCCGTAGAGAAACAGCTGGGAAGCGTTGTGTTGCTGGATAGCGTCTGTTTTATTCCGTAATTTCTGTCACGTGAGCCTGTTGATCACGTGATGCGTCACGTGATTTGGTGACTGACGCGGCGCAATGGGTACGTTGGCTCTTAGCAGCAGTGGGCGTGGATAGTGTCTGAATTCACTGGGCAGTTGCGTGCTTGGAAACACAGTGTGCCCCGGGCGCTCCAAATCACACACCTTTCCTCCGTTGCGTGTTCAGCCGCCACGGGAGTCGCTACGCCGGATATGCACGGTGGCTCCTCCCGTGGTATCCTCTCCAGCGCACCAGCAATCCTCTGCCCACCGATGGAGCGAACCTCTGAAGAGGACTTAGGGGGAACTTAGAGGTGGCAGACCCAGGTCCCGGGCATCTACGTAGGTGAGTTCTGTAGTGGAGGCTAGGGTCTTGTTGCTGTGATGGTGTAGTGTGTCTCTGTATTGGTGAACTTCCGGGAGTGATAGGCCAGAATCAGGGCATATCTGGGATAGGACGGCCCCCATGGCAAACGAAGAGGCATCAGCTTCCAATACAAAAGGAAGATCGGGGTTCGGATGCTGGAGAACCGGGGCCGAGGTGAAAGTGGCTTTTAATTTGTCGAAGGCTTCCTGTTGTTTTGTGGACCATATGAAGGGTACATGAAGACTGGTGAGAGCAGTAAGGAGGCTGTAATGTCAGAGAACCCAAGTATGAATCGCCTGTAAAAATTGGCGAAGCCCAGGAATGACTGTAGGGCTTTGCAGGAGTTGGGAACAGTCCAGTCTAATACCACACAGATCTTGGACTCCTTCATCGATAAACCTCAAAGCGGAATGTGGAACCCCAGGAATTCTACGCTGTTTACATGAAATAGGCATTTCTCGGGTTTGGCATAGAGGGAATGGGCTCGTAACCGGGAGAGTACTTCACGGACATGTTTCACATGATCCTGAAAGGTGGGTGAAAACACCAGTATGTCATCCAAGTAAATGACAACGTATGCATCGATGATGTCACTAAAAATGTCGTTCATAAACCGCTGGCACATTGCATGTACATTAAATAAACTAAACGGCATGCCCGTGTATTCGTAGAGCCCATACCGTGTACAGAATGCCGTTTTCCATTCATCGCCTTGGCGTATCCTAATTAGGTTGTAGGCCCCTCAGAGGTTCTTAACAGTCATGGCATTCAGACATTTATAGTCAATACAGGGAATAGGTCCCCTTCCCGTTTTGGTACAAAGAATATTGGGCTAGCGGCAGGTGATGCAGATTGTCGTATATGACCGAGTTTTAAGACTGTTTGTATGTATTCCTTGAGTGTTTGCTCTTCCACAGGTGATAATGAATATATCCTCCCCTTGGGTATGTCCGCGTCTGCTACCAAATCAATAGGGCAATCATAAGGCTTGTGTGGTGGCAGGGCCTCTGCGCAACCCTTATCAAATACATCAAGGTAGTCCTGATTTTCAGTAGGTAACCCAGAAACTATAGTACCCACATTGTGTTGGGGTGGATCAGTATCCATCAGGGGCGGTTCATCCAGCGTAAGCCAGGCTACTACCCCTAACCATTGTGAGGGCGTTTCTACCGTTCCTAGTCGAGTAAGGCACTTGGTCTGACAGAAAGGCGACTCAAAGTACAGTTAGCCGGAAGCCCAATCAATCACAGGGTTATGGAGATGCAACCAAGGTATCCCAAGGATCAGAACAAAATGGGGAGTAGTGATTAAGTTAAAAACAATTGTTTCCTTATGGGTATCTTGGTTCACCAAGGACAAGGGAGCGATCTGTTGTCTGATAGGACCTGAAATGAGCACTGTGCCATCCACTGCTTGCACCGGTTCAGGTGTAGCTTGGACTGTAAAGGCAAATTGAGAGAGAGGGCCAAAGCATTGTCAATATAGTTCCCCGTGGCGCTGGAATCGATAACAAGGTGGACTGAATGTATGGTATCAGGAGCAAAGAACAAACTGACCTGTATCATTATGGGTTTCAAACCTGTGTGTGTTGGTATGGGTGAAATGGGGGTCTGATCGCAGCTCGTCCGTGTCCCCGAATTCAGGGCCGAGCTTTCTGAAAACCCAGGGTTTTGAGACGAGGACGTTTAGGGCATTCCTCGACATAGCGTCCATTAAGACCGCAGTAAAAACAGGCATTAGCTGTCCTCCTGCGTTCCCTTTCTGTAGGCGTGATTGGACTGCGGACCCCTCCAATTTGCATGGGTTCTCCTTGAGATCCTGTTGGGGTTGATGGAGCTGAAGAAAAGCCTGACTCTGCTCTCCTCTCGGACCGTCTAGTGTTTACCTGGAGGGTTAAGTCCACAAGTTCATGATAGAGGTCCGGCAGAGATGGGACTACTGCCAAAGCATCTTTCATGGCATCGTTTAACCCTTTATAGAAGACTACTGCTTTTTTGTCTTCGGGCCAGGCAGTCTCTACTGCTAACTGATTGTACCGGGTAATGTAGTCGATGAGAGAAGACTTCCCTTGTGTCAAATTGAGCAGTTCTAGATCCCTAGATTGAGCCTTGTGTCTTATGTCGAACACTTTGGTCATTTCCGTTACCAATAGGTCAGAATCATGAAGTGCTGGACTGTCGCTTTCTAACAAGGGATTGGCCCAAGTGGCCGCAATACCACCTAAATGCGAGAGCGTGAATGCAGCTTTTGTTGTTGAATCAGGGAAAGACTGTGGAAACACTGTGTGCCCCGGGCGCTCCACATGACACACCTTTCTTCTGTTGCGTGTGCAGGTTCCACAGGAGTCGCCATGCCGGATATACACGGTGGCTCCTCCCGTGGTATCCTCTGCAGCGCCCCAGCAATCCTCTGCCCACCGAGGGAGTGAACTCCTGAAGCGGACAGAAAAACATTGGCAACATGGTTCACACCCAACCTCAGAGCCCCAAAGAAAACTAACAGTAAACTAGAACAAGAATGGAGGAAAAACTACGATCAACAGAAACAAATCACATACCAAAGACAGATATGACTATACAAAGGAGAAATACTCAAAGCAAACAAAAATATTGCATCAAATGGATCACAAACGCAGGCAACTCCCCGAAAGAGATGTGCTCACTAATTTCGACAGAAAAGTTCACAAGCCTAATGATGAAAATCAACAGAGCTGGCATGTCAGCAGATCCTTGCCGACCAGACATGCATAAGACCATCCTCAACCAAAACACACCTGCAGAATACTTCTACAACCTCTTCAACCATTCACAAGCAATAGGAAATGTGCCACAAGCCTTCATATTTTGTGATTTTTTGTGATTGATGATACATCATTTTGTTTGTGATTGATGACTTTTTACAAGCGCAATTTTTTCAGTAAGCATTTATGCTTTCTGTTTATTCTTAGATTTTTCTGTAAATTGTTTACACACGGTGGGATCGAGCTACTACAAATCTGTTTCCAGTGTTTTCCTGTGTTGATCTCGCAGAACGCACTCATACCATTCAATCCAGGTTTGTTAGTTGATTAATTGGATGAGCCTCTGTGACCTATTTCTCTACTCAGTAAAAGCACATTGCTTATTAAGCTTTCATGTGTTTCATTTTTATCTAGATGTGCCGCTCCATCTCGTAAATTGGCATGACGCAGAGTCACTTCTGAGTTATAGTATTCTGTTAATTACAAGTCTTCCCAGTAGACCTTCGGGCTTGATAATTTAGGTATGAATCAACCTTTATGCTACCCATCTGGGTACCACACAAGTGTATATAATATTACTTTCTTATTTCTTTATCTGTATCAGGTTCCTCACATTTCTATAAGGGGTATCACCCAAAAGTGTCTATGACTCTTTTCATTTCTCTTAGCGACACATTTGTGTTTCTCCCATACACACTCACTTGGTGACTTTAGGGAATCTATCTTGTATGAAATTTGGAAAGTTTAATGGAGGTCACTCATTGCCTGGTCCGGGTGAGTGTTAGCCTGATGCTTTATACCATGTTTTGGTATTACCCTCTTCTACCTCTCACATCGAAATACCTTTTTTTGAACCATTTAGTGTCTAATGAAATCATAACCTATAAAGGTATTTTATTTCATTGTATTCTTTTAGGGGCTGGATTCTAAGACTAAAATACCTGAGGAAGGTGGTTTCCATTTACTTCTACACCACCGAAATGCCATCTGTCTCCACATTTCGACTACAGGTGCATTTGCACATGTTTACAGTCGACGTGGCAACGTACATCCTTAAGCGGAAGGCGTCGTAAACTATCTCAGACTGTCATATAACCTTTTTGTTTTATTTTGTTGAATCTAAAACAATTTTGTACATTTCTTATATTTAATTGTATAAACTAATCAAAAAGAAAAAAACTTTTGTGTATTTTGTACTTAAACCTGACCTAATTGAAAAAGGTTTTTTGTGATGTTACTCACAAACTACACCCTTAAGTTAGTAAGGGATAGTTAGTTTCAGTTTACTTTTTGTTGTTTTTATAAAAAATTGTTTATTTTGTTTGTTTTGACCAGTTATTTCTGTTTATGTTTTATTTATGTATAATGGATTTTTTGTTGCACATTATACTTGATGTTGTAACCCTGTTATTATTTGTTCCCCTATTTTCATGAATGATTTTGTTTGTCTACACATTTATTTTGAAAAGTATTTAACACTGTCTGTTTTTTCCGTTTAATTTATGTTTGTCAGTTTATTAGTTGGCTTACTTGTCTTTTTTTCTTTTTTATATACATAATAAAGTTTTTAAAAAATGATGTCAGAATTTTCTGAATCATGTTTGAGGATTTTCTATGAATAATTGTCTGTTTCAATCTGCCTTAGCTACCAATAAGCACTGACAGCTATTGAAAAATTCTAAACTGTATATTGCTCGGGAACACTCTTATGTTATAGGTTAGTTTCTTGCTCCACTTAGTTCCTGTCTGCTTTAGGAGTTCCTCTTTTGTATATACAAGCCTTCATATCGGCATACATCAAGCCACTCCTTAAAGACCCATCGGGAAACAGCAAAGACCTAACCAACTACCGACCAATTTCAAACATCCTGTACCCGACAAAACACCTAGAAAGCTATGTTTGGCAACATATCCTGAAACATTTAGAAAAACAGATACGAGACCAGGCACAAGTCCGCTTCAGACCTATGAGAGGAACAGAAACAGCATTATTATCTGTATGGGAGGATCTAAAAACCAATGCAAAATCCAAAGTCACTTTGGAACTAATACAAATAGATCTGTAAGCAGCCTTCTACACATTATGCCATGAAACACTCAAATTATTAAAAGAAATAGGATTCAGCAACACAGCATTACTGTGGTCAAAATACTTCCTAGCAGAAAGAACAGCAAAAATGTGGCTAAACCCCTTCAACTCGGCACCCCACACAACAACCTGCAGAGTTCCACAAGGCTCATCACTCTCACCACTGCTCTTCAACAGCTACATGACCATTCTCATCAACCACATCAATAGACAAAGGGCCTCATTACAAGTGTGGCGGTCCAGAAACAAGGGTGCCGGTAAGCTTACAGGCACCCCTGTTTCCGGACCGCCATATTACGGGTCTTCCTGCCGGGGCCTCTGCTCCCAACAGGTCTGACCATGCCGGCACAGGGTCCCCCTTAGGCAGATTCTTCACGGAAGCGCCGGAAGCACCGTCACAGTTATAAAATCTGGGGCCTGACTTCCCGCACTGCCGTGACTTGTAATGTCTCGGTGGTACCGGGAAGTCAGATGCCGGATTCAGTGTTACAGGGTTGGTGGCAAACCGCCGGTCGCAATGGCGGGTTACCGCCAACCTCGTAATGAGGCCCAAAGTCTTACTTGCTATGCAGACAACACAAAAATTATCTACAAAATCAACACTAGTGGAGAAGAAGCCCCAACCCTTATCAACTGCCTCACAGAATTAACCATTGGATGAGTACTAACAGCCTTAAACTCAACCCGGACAAAACAGAAATCATGATCATGCCCAACAACCTGTCAAAACAACACCACATTCCATGGTCTACCAAAATGGACAATCAACCAGAACTTTCCAAAGTGGTTACAAACCTTGAAATATTAATGGACAACAATTTAACACTCAACCACAAGTCAATACAGTAGTAAAGAAGTTCTTCTTCGACCTACACACAATTAAGCGGATACTACCTTTCTTCACCTTTCCACATAGAACACTCACCATCATCTCCCTCATCATTTAAAGAATAGACTATGCCAACAGCAACTAACTCGGAATGCCGGACTACCTTACCAAAAAACTACAGCAAATACAGACAGAGCAGCAAGACTACTCCCCAGACTCACTAAGCAAGAACACATCACACCAGCACTGAGAACTCTATGTTGGCTAACAGACAAAAACATTATTTTCTTAAAAAAACTCTGCATAATCCACAGAGCAATCAACTGTCAAGGAGCGGAATTCATACAGGGAAAATTCTCCATCTACAAACCAAACCGAATACTAAGGTTGAGCAACGACATTCGCCTCAAACCAAAACAATACTCAAACTATTCCTCCAGTAGCCTCTACAGAAGCCGCCTAGACCACCAGATTAACAGCACTGGCTATCCCCCTGGGGCTTATCAGCCGTATTCAAGAGCTTAAGATCCCTTCCAAGATGGCCACCGCCATCTCTCCCCCATCCACACTGCCGACCCCGTGACATTTGCTCGCTGCAGACCAGTGCCTGAAGGAGGCTTGCCCCTCGTTCCAGCTCATTGGCCTGTCGAATTGCATCATCAGGATGTAGTTTGCCACCGGCAGGTATCGCCGGCCCACTCCCAAGGCCATCATTTAAGGCCCTTGTCTGTCTGCTGGGATACAATTCCTCCAACAGCCTCTACAGAAGCAGCCTCGACCGCCAGCTTAACGGCACTGGCCAGCCACTGGGGCTCCTCACTGGCATTCAGGAGCTCAAGCTACTTTCCAAGAAGGCCACCACTGCCATCTGAACCCCATCCACCCTGCAGACCCCGTGACATTCCTGCACTGTGGACCAGCTGATTGGCCCGCTGAATTGCATCATCAGGATGTGGTTTGCCACCAGCAGGCATCACCGGCCCACTCCCAAGGCCCTCATGCAAGGCCCGTGCCTGTCCGGGCCAGTCAGGGCATGGAAGGCACCTTCCCCTCATGCCCCACACCAGCAAACATTCTCCCACCAGCAACTGGAGGGCTCCATCTAGAACACTCCAACTGCCTCCAGCCATCCAAATCACAATGCCAGTCTTCCTGCCCATCACCTCCCCAAAAATTCAAGGTAAACAGATAGCTGCTGCTGCACGCACTAAGTACAATCTGCCAATCGATCCTGTGTCCTCCAATCTACCACCCAACCTCCTACCAAATTTCTAAATCTCATGCTCCCTACCATCAAAACCAACAACTCCATCACACAACCTTGGCACCCGCCATACCCCACCACACCCCCTTCCTCCACTCGACATTACCCGACTCAGACTCACACCAACTACATGGCACCCCCTACCAACTTTGTCATGTCTTGACCAAACAAGACGCCTGCATCTGCGATCTCACAATAACCCAATCTCTACATCCAAACATCCATATGCCGACCTCCCCCAAGCCTCATTAGAAATGCCAGACTTGCCTCCCGCACCACTGTACCACCACCACCCTCCATTCCTCAACTCCTTGCTCCCCTTATGCCCCAGGCATCCAAACATGACACTAAACTACACTGTGTCCTCATCAACGCATGATCCCTATGCACCCAGACCATTGACATTCATGATGTCATTTCTTGACCTACTAGCAATAACTGAAACATGACTACAAAGCACATTCAGTCCCACTCTCTTGCTAGCCATCCCCCATGGATGCTCATCATCAGGAACGACAGATGGAGTTCCCTCTTCTTCAAATCCAGCACCAACATGAGAGAAATAACATCACACACTCATCAAGGATACAAGATCCTCCACGCTAAACTGACCCATGACTAACAGATAACCATTAACCTTATCCTACTATACCGCCAACCCAACAATCTAACTCTCCCAGACTTAGAACTCCCTCTCCTCCTCATTCCTCTCGTCACTCCCACGACCAGACCCATCATACTAGGGGATTTCAACTTAGGCCACAATGACCCCAACAACAAACGAGCTAAAGCCCTTACCATTCCCCTCAATGACTTAAAAATCCAACAATTGGTCAACGCCTACTCACAACAAGGTCCGCACACTTGACTGGATTGTAAACCTAAACACTAACCTATTCATATCTACCATCAACCCGCTACCTTGGACCGACCACTCACTGATTACTTTCTGCATTCCTCACTCTCACACACACACATGCCACCAGCCCTCCCATCACCACCAGCAGGTCATGCTGACACACTCACAAAATGACGGAAACAACATTATCCCCAACCATCACTAAACTACTAGCCCCACCTACAAACCCTACAGACCCCGAGGCTCATGGAGACTCTTACAACAATGCCCTGACACAAGCCCTCGACTTGCAAGCCCCACTCAAAACAAGCACTAACAAACCTATACGCCAAAACACCTGGTTCATGGAAGAACTCCATGGCCTCTGCAGATACAAATGTGCCCTGGAGCACACTTGCAGAAAATACCCCACAGCAGAAAACAAACTAGCTTTCACAAAATCAGCAAAAGCCTACAAGAACGCAATCATCACAACCACATCCAAATCCGACAACACTAGCTACTCAGAAGCAAGCTCCAATGCCTCTATACTCAAAGAGCTCGAAACCCCAACCCAAATCCCACCTCCTCATAAAAAAAGGCCCTCATTACATGTTTGCTGGTTTGGAAAAAAGTGTTGGTAACAACGGTTACCACCACCTTTTACAGACCGGCAAACTACAAGTCTGCCTGTAGGGGCAGTGAACTACCGGCAGGCCTGACCTGATGGAACTTCAAGCCACTACCAGTAGATTCTTCACTGAAGCACCAGCACTCTTACTAACAATGCCAGTGCTTCAGTGTTCCCATTCACATGGAGTCCTATGGGACTCCATGTGAATGGGAACTTACCATTCCTTCACCGCCTGTAATATCCCAGTATTACCGGGATATCGGGTAGTGGAAAAGGTAAGGTGAGTCTGCCGGTAACCCGCTGGTGCTACCAGCAGGTACCGGCAGACTCATAATGAGCACTCACTGACAAAACTAACAAACTTAGACACAAAACTATCACCAAAACATCCACACTCACCAACTCCAACCCCCTTCCCTAATGCATCTTACATCCCACACCCACCACCCCATTCAGTTTCTCACCAGTTACCACAGAGGACTTCCACAACATAATCAAAGCCCTCAAGCCATCATGCTGCAAAGGCGATGTCTACCCAGCACCCATTACCAAGCTATGTGCTAAAACACTTGCACCATCCATCACCAACTTCATCAACACCTCTTTCAATTCATGTACAGTTCTGTCCAACAACAAGGAGGCCTGGGTCACACCACTTCTAAAATAAAACTTCTTGACCCCACCATCCCCACCAACTACCGTCCAATCACCACTGTCCCTTTACTACTCAAAGTGCTAGACCGCACCACATACCTACAAATCAAATCTTTTACTAAACATAACAAATGTCTTGGCACTCGGCAGTCAGGGTTTAGACCCCGTCACAGCACGGAATCAGCTCTACTAGATCTAAAAATTCAACTTGATTACATCCGTGACTCAGGTAACATCGCCCTACTCCTCCTACTACACCTAACAGCAGCATTTGATCTCGTTGATCATGATATCCTCAAGTGGACATCTAAAGGCAACCTTACACTTCCCACCATAAGCTACTAACTGGGCCAACTCATTTCTATTCTGCCACGCATCCAGAGTTGGCCATTGTTAATGAAGCCACCGACCCCTTCCCTGTACCATACGGTGTTCCCCAATGATCCTGTATCTCTCCCACCATACCCAATCTATACACCAAACCCTTATTCAACCACCTAAACAGCCTGGACATTCCTTACAAAAACGTTGCTGATTGTCATGACCCTTGCCTCTTGCCCTCACTGACAAGTCAGCCTTCCAGTTAGGGCCAGGTCAAAGGCCTTAAAACCTCATCCAAGACTCTCTTAGAGTCAGTCCTGGTGCCTTTGGCACCAGGCTCATAACCATCATGAAGACCAACATTAGAATGGGACTATTTACTTGGGACTATTTAACTTGGGGGGGGGCAGGGGGGTCAGCCAAAATGGAGGCACACACATAGCTCAGTTACAAGGAACTGAGCTATGCGGTCTAGTCTTTTGGGTGTGGCAGGCCATGGGACTACTTTACCTGGACTACTTTGGGCGTGGCAGGCCTGGGAATATTTTACCTGGACTACTTTACCTGAGAATATTTAAACCGCACCCAAACATCAGAACATGCTTTGCGTTATTCTGCTGTGGGCAGCGTAATGTTCACCGTGTCCAGTTCTTTGATGCCAGTTTACCTGAAACCAAGGACCTGCAGA
This sequence comes from Ambystoma mexicanum, assembly GCF_040938575.1. NCBI lineage: Eukaryota > Metazoa > Chordata > Amphibia > Caudata > Ambystomatidae > Ambystoma > Ambystoma mexicanum. Next base: position 1,301,034,290 of record NC_090922.1, on the reverse strand, counting down.
GAGAGAAAGAACACTACAAAACTTACCTGGAACAGTATCCTGTCTTCAATCCATCGCCGACTTCATTTCCACTCACCTGAAGGTACGAACTCCATCATCCGGCACCGCATCTATCCTGGAATACCATAACCTGGAAAGAGGAGAAAGAAAGACAGCATTAGTAAACGTTTACTCACGTTTCCTCCCGAATGAAGAAAGCCACACAATTTTTACCTGGGTAGTCATCTCCTGGTCAGTATCATTGCTGGAACATTACGGCGCTCGGCGAGGAACATCTCAATCTGCAAGGAGAGAAAAGACACAGGTTAGCAATATAAAAGGCGAAACACTGCTGCGCATTACTCACCAGACAGCATCGCGCACACTGCGCTTTCGCCTACCGGCCCATGCTCAGCTTCAAACTGCATATAAAGACTGTAAAGCAGCAAAACCTACGGAGTCGCAGCAGGCCTGGATTCCCACAGGGGGGACTTGCACCAGTGAAGTAACTTGATCGCTGCTCGTCCCCCACATCTACGCACCCCTGCCACGAGGAGCAGGACGGAGAATCCACCTTTTACAATATTAAGGTGAGGAGAGGACCCAAGGGGGAGGAAAGAGTTGAGGCCAAGGGATGTGAGAAAACATAAAGACAATCTGGTATTGAATCCAGCTCTCCTATATTGCAGACCCATCTTTAACCAGAGGCCTTACCAAGGGACCGGGAAAGGGTTCAAGAGGGCAAATCATCCAACCAGGGCTGGGTGGCGTCCCCGTGGAAACCAGGTGAGCGTAACAGAACGCAAAACCTCAATAATATTATCCACCTGGGCGTCATGGAGACTTCAGAGACTGACAGTTAGTTCAGTTGTTGGGACAATTACGCACTGACGTACATTCAGCCAGGAAAGAAACCAACGCTCTTAGGAGGGATTTGATTGTTACTAAGGATCGTACTGACGAAATAAGTAGACAATTGCTCCAATCACAGGCAGGACAGACCCCATTGCCTAGTAACCACCTAGTAACATTCCACCAACTTCTTCCACCAATCCAGTACAGTACAAATAACCCTTCCTGGGGCAGTTCCTTTAGCTCCACCTGAACGATTTACAGGGGACCCCAAGAAGTACGCAATGTTCATGAACCAGTGTCGTCTTCATTTCCTTTGCAGACCTGGGGCTTTTCCTAATGACCAAGCGCGGGTTGCTTTTGTCTTGTCATATCTGAGTGGCAGTGCTGCAGATTGGTCGGTACCATTGGTAAGTCAGGATAACCCGTTGTTACATGACTTTGGGGGTTTCCAGATGGAAATGGAAAAACTCTTTGCTCGTCATACCCAAGGCCAAGCATTAGACAACAAACTTTTGTCACCCCGTCAAGGAAGTCAAGACTTGCTTACATATATAGCAACATTTAACAAACTAGTCGTTGAAGCTGGGTGGCCTGAGGAAAAAAGGACCACACTATTTCATCGGGGTCTACGAGGGGAACTAAAGGATGTCCTTGCTCAAGTGGTTAACCCACATAAAGACTGTGGAGAATTCATCAACCTTGTGGTGCAATTAGATCACAGATTACAAGACCAAAAAGCGGACCGGATAAGGTTAGACACTCGAGCTGTGTATGTCCGGTCAAAGGATAATGTTCCACGTACATTGGAAAACACGGTAGAACCCAACTAAAACTTAAAGAGACAAGAGAAGGCAACAGCAATTATGCTTATATTGCGGAAAATCAGGCCACTTCCTCAAAGAATGTCCATTGAGACCACCAAGGAGAACTGTTGGAGCCACAGAGAAGGAAGATAATAACAAGGAGCCGGAAAACTACGAAGCCCGGCAAGCGTAGAGGTCCGCTTGTCGAGCGAGAAGGATGAGCCACCGACCTCACACTTTGCATTATCAGTAATTTTGATCAATCACCAACAACCGTCTCGGATGCATGCCGTCGAGAAATACATAGCATACAAATAAAGTGGAGCAGTTGGGAATTATGTAGACCAAGATCTGGGGCTTCCCTTATGCTCTAAATCGACTACTGAAAAGGTTACTACTGTTGATGGGACTGGCTGGGTGATTTTCCCAGGGGCGGGCAGAGCCGGCCGCGGACCTCCGGGGCTGGGGAGGCCCCAACTCCTCCCGCGTCCCAAAAGGAGTATGAGACACACCCAAGAGTAAGGTAATAACTGCTGTTTATTAGAGTAACGGCAGGGATACGCTCAGACCGTATGCATCCAGAGAGGCTCTCGTCGTTAGTGGGGCTCGCAGGCCATTTTTACAGCAGTATGACGGGATACTTTGTGTTGGTTCCCCGAGTGGTAGGGTTAGTATAGTTACCTATGGAAGGAAATGTTAGTGGATAAGGACAGGTCAGGTTGTACTCTTGGGCTGTCCCTAACAGTTGTTACACCGAAATTGTTACAAGGGGACACTTGGTGATTGGCTAAGGGTAATGGCATCAGTGATGAGCCCCTTGTGTTCTGATTGGTTCTCCCGTGAGCCCCCAAGCCTGGGACCATCGCCGTTCTCAGCTCGCGGTGTCCCTGGCATTGGCAACAATGTGCAACTATGTGTTTGTGGCGGACAATGGGCAGGTCTTGCTAGTGGCTGATGATCACGCCTTGCCCATCAGTGTAGGTGTCCAACTTGTCGCTTCGTTGTTGCAGACTGTGTCCCAGACGTGGGACCCTGGCGACTTTCTGTTTCGTGAGCTTGGCACCTTGTCAGTTCTGCTTGGTCACGTGTGGCGAGACCGTAGCTGGAGTAGAATTATGAGCATTAGATTTGTAGTTCGCCTCTGAGGAGCATTTGGCATTGGCAGGTGTAACCTTGGCACTGGGAGTGCGGCATGTGGGTTGCAACATTGCAGCCTTGGCTGTGGGCTCTCGCTGCGACTCGTTCTGCATGGTCAGCACTTTGCTTTTTATCTTGGGAGGATTTTCGTCTATAAGGCTCCTGACTGGGGACTCTTGCTTGCGGCCTACTTGGGCCTAGTTTCTGGGTGGCGGTACATAACCCATAATATGGGGGTCCGCAGGGCGACAGAATGTCACAAGCAGCATTAGTTACACATGGTGGCGTCTTCATAGGGATAGGTAGCGAGAAAGTGTCAGCAAGCACATACATGAGCTCTTCAGGCGTCTTGCGTTTCTGTGGTGCTGTAGAAGGCCTATGTGAAAAATAACAACGATGCATGTCCGTGGGTATGTCAGTCCGCTACGTCATAGCACTGAGTATGTTCTTCGTGTGGGTTGGTGTGTGAGTGACCAGTGTGCATGGTGGCACGTGTGTTCTTGTCTGTTGGCTATGTCGTCATGTCATCACTAACGATGTACATACTTATGGCTGTTGTTCTAGTCGAGCTGGTCCATGTCGCAGGCGTCGGCTTGACCGGGGCCTGGTAGTGGGCATGCTCCTCGTGTATGTGGGCCACGAACACATGGTACCTTGTCGTTTGGTAAAGGAGGGAGTTGGTCAAACTCCTCTCCTGGGGGGGTGCTTGGGCCGTGGTCCCCTAGGCCATGGTCTGTATGAGACTGGGGGGAGGGTATTGTCCCATTCTCCCACTTCAGGACAGAAATAGCTTCCGGACCAGTAACCCAATGCACAGCAGCACTAACCCTACTGTGCCAGGATGGACACCAAGAATCTATTGCATTCGATCTCATTAAAAATGCTTCTCAGTTTCGACTAATCTTAGGGAACCCTCTAATAGATTGTCGTGCCAAAAAGTTGGCATTTTCCGATGATTGTGCTTGCACCTGTTATTACCAAGAAAAGGGGAAAACAGACTTATGTACATCTGCTACTCCCATTACGGTGGCAATTGTACTTGGTGTGACTAGTACTCTACCAAATGAATACCAAGATTTTGAAGACGTGTTCCAGAAAGAACAAGCCAATACTCTACCACCGCACAGGCCCTACCATTGTCAGATCGACCTCATACCTGATGTGCAAATTCCGTGTGGTCAAATCTATGCACTTACTGAACCAGAAAACCTCCATTTGAAATCTTATCTTGATCAGTACCTGGCAAATGGATTTATCTGCCCATCTAAATCACCGGCAGCCAGTCCCTTATTCTTCGTACCAAAGAAGGAAGGAGATTTGAGGACTTGCATCGACTATCGTTCACTAAACCAGATCACAGTAAAAAACGTTATCCACTGCCCCTTATTCCCGAATTATTGGATCAAGTCAAAGACACCCAAAACTATACTAAACTGGACCTTAGGAGGGCGTACCATCTTGTTCGAGTGAAGAAAGGAGATTAATGGAAAACCGCCTTTCGTACCAAATACGGCTTGTATGAATACCAGGTAATGCCTTTTGGACTTTGCAACGCTCCTGCTGATTTCCAGTACTTTATGAATGATGTTTTTGCGGGAGTTAATCGACGTTTGCGCCCTCGTTTACATTGATGACATCTTAGTGTATTCTGCTACAAAAGAAGACCATGTCAGGCATGTCCGCTCCTTCCTTACTAAACTCCACCAACATAAACTGTATGCTAAATTTGAAAAATGCTCTTTTCATGTCACCGAAGTGGAGTTCCTCGGTTTTATCCTCACACCAAAAGGTATCAGAATGGATAGGGACAAGGTAGATGCCATTCTTAACTGGCCGTCACCAACTTCATTTAAAGGAATCCAGAGTATGTTAGGCTTTGCAAACTTTTACCCCTGATTCATCCCAGATTTTTCCCAAATAGTACATCCAATTACATCACTATTGAGAAAAAACAATAGTATGTTCCATTGGACCGCAGAAGCAGAGAATGCCTTTCAAGAACTTAAGGAAAAATTCACTTCTACTCCAGTTCTACGGCATCCTCGCCCAGACCTCCCCTATATAGTTGAAACAGGTGCCTCTAGCATGGCTATGGGAGCTGTTATCTCACCAAGGGACCCAGGAACTGGCCAGTTACACTTTATGGCCTTCTGGTCACATAAATTCTCACCTCCCAAACTCAACTATGCTATCACAGACAAAGAACTCTTGGCTAAAAAATCAGCTTTCAAGGCATGGTGACACTATCTCCTTGGTGCTAGACATACTGTCACGGTCATAACTGATCATCGAAACCTGCAATACCTAAAAACAGCAAAGGCTCAATCATCCCGTCAACTGCGGTGGGCTCTTTTCTTCGCTGAATATGACTTTGTGATCACCTACCGGCCAGGAGTCCGAAACGGAAAGGCTGACGCCTTGTTCCGCATGGGTGTTGATGAAAAGGCATACATAACTCAAGATCCAGTAGCCATCATTCCAGAAGACAAACTCCTGATTCTTACGACAACCTTGACACAGGGTGAACTCCAAAACAAGATCCAACTCTTAATGGATCCCACTTTCTCACAAGAGTGCTGTACTCAAGGAGAACATTACACCATTAAAGACCAGTTACCATATTTTAGGAACTGTATATACTTGCCAAGTAAAGATTTACTAGAGCAGGTTATTTCAGGTTATCATGACTCCCTGATTGACGGTCATCCTGGAATTTGCCAAAACTCTAGCTAAAGTAAAACAAAACTATTGGTGGCCCACATGGCATAAAGACATCATACAATTTATCTAATCTTGTGGTGTGTGTGCCCAAAACAAGTCCCAAAAGCAGAAACCAGCTGGTCTTCTCCAACCATTGGAAATTCCCCCCGCACCATGGGACACACTGTCCCTTGATTTCATTACAGATCTACCTCCCAGTCAAGGATTTAACACCATCTTAGTAGTTATAGACTTGTTCTCTAAAATGGCACACTTTATTCCTTTTAGGAGCTTCCAAATGCATCTGATTTGGCAAAAGTATTCCCGAAGGAAATTGTACGGCTACATGGCTTTCCATCGGTCTTGATCTCAGATCGAGGTAGTCAGATCGTATCGAACTTCAGGAAGGAAATGCTGTGCAATGGCCCAAATTGACGTTCGACTATCCACAAGTCACCATCCTCAAACAGATGTCCAAACAGAAACAACAAACCAAACCCTCTAGCAATACTTACGTTGCATGTTACATCAAGTGGAAAGAAATTGGAAGGACTTGTTATGGATAGCTGAATATGCCTATGATAATTCATTACACACCAGCACTGAATAAACCCCTTTCTACACTATATATGCTAGACATCCACGTACTTCAGAATTGGATCTCCCAACCCCTTTGGAAATGTCAGCGGTTAAAACCCTACAAACGACTATTCCCCAGGCCTTCAAAGAAGCAGCAGAACATTTACTCCAAGCCAAGAACAGACAAAAGAAATTTGCTGACCAACATCGTAGTAAAGCATCCGACTATCAAATTGGAGACAAGGTCTGGTTAGCATCAAAATAAGTGCCCATAAAAGGGACTCAGACCTTTCGTCCCTGATATCTGGGACCTTATTCTATTGAATCCATAATAAACCCAGTGGCAGTTAAATTAGCCCTACCACCAACTATGCAGATTCATCCTGTGTTTCACGTATCACTCCTGAAACCGGTACAACCCGGTACTCGGGTTACAACACCACCAAAACCAGTATTAGTTGATGGAGAACCAGAGTTTGAAGTAAAGGATATCCTAGACTCAAAATACACCAGATCCAAACTATACTACTTAGTTGATTGGAAGAGATACGGCCCTCAAAACAGATCATGGGAACCTAGTGAATACATCCATGCACCTCGCTTAATTAAAAAATTCCATCAGAATTACCCAGCCAAACCAGGACCAGGCAAAAGTGTCACCGTGAAAGGGCCCTTGGGGGGGGAGTGCTCTCATGACCCTTGCCCCTGGCTTTCACTGGCAAGTCGGCCTTCCAGTTAGGGCCAGGTCAAAGGCCTTAAAACCTCATCCAAGACTCTCTTGGAGTTAGTCCTGGTGCCTTTAGCGCCAGGCTCATAACCATCATGAAGACCAACATTAGGATGGGACTATTTACTTGGGACTATTCAACTTGGGGGGGTTCAGCCAACATGGAGGCACACACATTGCTCAGTTGCAAGGTACTGAGCTATGCGGTCTAGTCTTTTGGGTGTGGCAGGCCTGGGACTACTTTACCTGGACTACTTTGGGTGTGGCAGGCCTGGGACTATTTTACCTGGACTACTTTACCTAAGACTATTTAAACCGCACCCAAACAGCAGAACATGCTTTGCGTTATTCTGCTGTGGGCAGCGTAACGCTCACCGTGTCCAGTTCTTTGATGCCAGCTTACCTGAAACCAAGGACCTGCAGAGAGAGAAAGAACACTACAAAACGGTATTACCCAAATTGTTCGTTTACAATTGTTCGAATGAATAATTGACCGAATTTAAAGGGTCACAATTGACCTTTTCACAATTGACCGAATATATATATATATATATCGGTTTGGTAATATATATATATATATATATATATATATATACACATATATATAGGGGTTTTGGGGGGTTTGGCGTTGGGTGGGGGGTTGTGGGGGGTTTCCCCCCACATATATGGCACAATTGACCTTCACAATTCGGTCAATTGTGAAAAGGTCAATTGTCATTCGAACAGTTGTAAAACGAACAATTCGTATACAACCTACGAAACTTACCTGGAACAGTAGCCTGTCATCAATCCATCGCCGACTTTACTTCCACTCACCTGAAGGTACGAACTCCATCATCTGGCATCGCATGCATCCTGGAATACCATAACCTGGAAAGAGGAGAAAGAAAGACAGCATTAGTAAGCGTTTACTCACGTTTCCTCCCAAATGAAGAAAGCCACACAATTCTTACCTGGGAAGTCATCTCCTGGTCAGTATCATTGCTGGAACATTACGGCGCTCGGCGAGGAACATCGCAACCTGCAAGGAGGGAAAAGACACAGGTTAGCAATATAAAAGGCGAAACAGTGCCACGCATCGTGCATTACTCACCGGACAGCATTGCACACACCGCGCTTTTGTCTACCGGCCCATGCTCCTCTTCAAACTGCATATAAAGACTGTAAAGCAGCAAAACCTACGGAGTCGCAGTAGGCCTGGATTCCCACAGGGGGGGGCTTGCACCAGTGAAGTAACCTGGTCGCTGCTCGCCCCCCACATCTACGCGCCACTGCCAAGAGGGACAGGACGGAGAATCCACCTTTTACAATATTAAGGTGAGGAGAGGGCCCAAGGGGGAGGAAGGAGTTGAGGCCAAGGGAGGTGGTAAAACATAAAGACAATCTGGTATTGACTCCAGCTCTCCTATATTGCAGACCCATCTTTAACCAGAGGCCTTACCAAGGGACCGGGAGAGGGTTCGAGAGTGCAAATCATCCAACCAGGGCTGGGTGGCGCCCTCGTGGATACCAGGTGAGCGTAACACTGATGGTATGCAAATTCTACTAAAACTCACGGGCAACTATGCCCAAAACACCACCAATATTAACCAAGTCTACAGCATTATACAAAACTGGATGGCCAACCATCAACTCTGCTTCAATGATGACAACACTGAGTTACTCATCATCGGCTCCCCACACAGTCTCAAAAACCTTGACCCAGATTACACCACTACCACAATCAATAGAAACCCCACCCGAGTAGCTGCACTAGTAAAAACCCTAGGAGTCTACCTTGATGCTGAGCTTAATATGCCCAAACACATCATGGCCCCCGCTTCCTCGACTGCCTACACAACCAAACTTCCTCTCACCAAGCAACTACCTGACGCTCGCCAGAGCCATTATAGGAAGCAAATTAGATTACTAACGCCCTATTCTCAGGTACCACAACAAAACATCTCACAAACACCAACTGCTACAAAACAACACCCTCAGAGCAGATTGGGGTTTCAATCGAACAGACCCTAAGCCGGGAAAGATCCACATGGGCTTCCCATTAGAGTATGCATAGACTGCAAGTTAACCACCGTTGCTCATATCTGCATTTACAAAAGAGCCCCAGCATACCTGACCCCCAACTACACATGAAAACTTCTACCCATCACCTCATCTTCCCTAACCCTACAAACCCCTAGATTCAATAAATAACATGCTGCCAGCACCAGATTTGTGGTCCCGTTCCCCCACAAATTGGAACTTGCTTCCTCCACCTAGCAGAAGTGAGCCTTCCCACCCTACACTCAAAAAGCTCCTAAAGACCTGGCTCTTCAACAAGTATGACTAAGACACTTCATCGTACTTGAACTGTGAACTTCACTAGCTGCTAAATCTCTGCACCATACTGTGATTTATACTCATATGCCATGTACTTTGTAACTTTATGAGCGTCGTGATATCCCTCGGTCTTGGGCGCTGTAAACAAATGAACAAATACATAAAAACATAAATTTGGTGGATCACAATCCTCCTGCATCTCGAAGAAAACCTTTAAAATCACTCCTGAAGGAAATAGAAACATCAGAAGATCACCTAATATTCTGAAAATTGGTAGAAACATGGCCCTTTAACACACTGAGCTAAACAGGAAACACTCTTCAAGGGAAACAGCTAACACAACACCAGAGAAACACTCAAATAATACAAAACCATATGAACCCAAACCTGGATGCCCCAACGAAATAAAGCATATGAACACACACCATCATAGAAAAATATGAACCCTGCCAGACCAACATAACCACCACAGAGAAGGGCACAGGCTACTAACATTACTAATTAACTTTACTAAAAACGTTCCAATATCCTGCATACTCACCGTCAAACACCAAACAAAACACACACATACCTCCAACGCAGCAGAAAACTAAAACCACCACAAAATGCACACGCCCAGGAACACCCAACTAAATAGAACACTCTACAGAAAACGAAACCAATTACACACAAATCATCCCACACACACTCATACAACAAACACCACCTAAACCTTACCAACTAAAAACAAACCAAGCACACAATTAACGTTTTTTCTGAACTGAAGCTACTGACAGCACATCAAATCTCTCTAGCGCTTTCCTTTTCTATCCCAGTAATCCCTCCCAACCCTCCTTTTTCGATCCATCCGAGCGCCTGGAGACCATGAAATCACAACAACATATATGTATTGGTTTGGGGTGTTTTCTATATCATATCCTCGGATTAGGTAGAAGCAAATTGCACCACCCCATTGATCTGGTCCCCAAAATAGTTCAGGTGTTATGCCCAATGATTGATTCTGCTGGCAATCTCTTTTTATATTACCACACAGCACCATAATCACACTCTTTCCTTTACACCATGTAAGGAAGAAATCAAATGTTGTAAAGTGCTGGTACTTTGTGGACTTTAATAGGGTAGTGAAGTTTCCTTTAGTGCACGATCTGTCCTCCATCATCAGGTATTGTTCCAATATCATAGGCAACTGTCCTGTGATAAGCACATCCTGTGATATGTTATTTATAATGCGCTTAATACCCAGAGGTTTCTAAGCGCGCGGACCCGGGGATCGAACCTGTGTCGCTCCATGTCGTCTTGTTTCCAAAGCGAGTGCGTTGCCGCTGAGCTATCCTCCCGGGTATGTGCAGTGATGAAAGACCTTTGTAACACTGAACCTCGCTTGACTCTTTTCTTCTCCTCATGCTCCCCATCCCACACCCGCTGATCCCCAACTGCACAGCCATGCCCCTTGCACAAGCAGATACCACCATTTTATCAAGGTTTGATTTTTGCATTATCTGGTATGGCAAGGGAAAAGGAGAGGCCCGCGGCTGCATGCAGCCATTTTTCCGTGATAGCTAGTAGATCTAATTTATTGGAGGTCATGAGATCAGATATTCAGGGCATGGGCTGGGAGAGACCAAGCATTGATCAGTACACCTTTGATATTTGTTATGGGCATATCTGTGTTAGTCTTGGTGTGTGACTAAACTTGCCTAGTGCATGGGGGTCACTGTCTAGTGCTGTTGTGGCACTGTCATAGGTCGTAGCGCTAGTTATATGGATGCCCGGCTCTGGGGCCAATGGGTCGTAGACAGTAGCTTGGGCAACTAGCTCAGTGGAGCAAGAGGCAACAGGGATAGTGAAGGGTGCAGGGTCTATAGCATATCCATAGGGGATAGTTGATTCCGGAGTGCATGTGATGTTGGTTAGGGTGGTGGTAGCGAGTTTGTGTTGTGAGTGGAGTTTGCCAATATAGGGGTAGCGGACTCCAAGATATAGGAGGTGGACATGATGGTGGCAGCAGGCTCTGAAATACATGGGGCAAACTTAATGGTGGTAAGTGGCTCTGAAGTACATGAGGCATTCATAATGGTGACACCAGGCTCTGGAATACATGGGACATTCATAATGGTGGCAACAGGCTCTGAAATACATGGGGCATTCATAATGGTGGCAGCAGGCTCTGAAATACACTGCGCATTCCCAATGGTCACAACAGGCTCTGAAATACATGGGGCATTCATAATGGTGGCAGCAGGCTCTGAAATACATGGGGAATTCAATATGGTGGCAAAAAGCTCTGAACTACATGGGGCATTCCTAATGGTGACAACAACTCTGAAATACATGAGGCATTCATAATACTGGCAACAGGCTCTGAAATACATAGGGCATTCATAATGGTGGCAACAGGCTCTGAGGTACATGGGGCATTCATAATGGCGGCAGCAGGCTCTGAGGTACATGGGGCATTCATAATGGCGGCAGCAGGCTCTGGAATAATGGTGGGAACAGACTTCGAGACACATGAGCAGGGGAGTTGCTAGGTCTGGAAAAGACCCGGGGCTAAGCTGATGTCACAACTGTTGGGACTGGGGGCTAGCAAGTCTTTTGGCTGTAACTCCTGAGATTCTATCCGGGGCTATAGCCAAAAGATCAGGGGCTATAGCCCCCTTAGCCCCCCCCCCCTAGCAACGCCCCTGCACATGAGGCATTCATAGAAGAAGTGATTGATGCCTGGGTATTGGTCGCAGAGGTAGCTAAGGTGGTGTCAGGCTCAGAGGTGCACATGAGCTTGATGATGGCCGGTGGGGTGAGTTACATATTGCGAGGAGAACACTGTTTTTCTGGCGTAGAGATTGCAGGGGCCAGTAGTGAGCGGGCACTCCGGGCTTTGGGCGGTACGTGGGCTGATGGCTCCGGGTCAATCAGTGCCTTGACTGAGGTTGTGGCAGTGTGATTTCACAACTACTGTGATGATTGTGACAGGGGCGCAAATGCGCAAAATCGTGGCGCCCTTAAGGGCAAGAAGGTGTGTGCCTAAGGTGATAGGACGCCGGGTGCTGTTTCCGGGTAGTGCGCATTGCAAGGTGAGTATTTCCATCAATTAGGGAGGACGGGATCAGTGGTCCGTCATTGTCGTCGACCATGTTGGCTACTGCCTTATTAGGAAAGGGGTAGCGCAGCGAAGCATCAGGCAGAAAGAAGGATGGCGGCACATCAAACGAGTTAGGCAATGAAGTAGACATACTTAGGGCAGGTTTTTGAGTTGGCTTACCCTCATAGTATGCAAGCTGCTCCCTGAAGATGGCTGGCCCCTGGCCTCCTGTGGGCTGACAGGGCCAGACAGAAAGCGGCCTTGAGAGCGGGCCTATGTCGGGGGCCAGCTTCGCCTGCCGACGCCCTCAGATAGGCTCATTAGGGGATGGCTGCGGCCAATGTGCAGCGAGGTAGGAGGGCAGGCTTGCCCCAGGCATTTGCAAAATGATGGCGGCAGCCTTTTTAGAAGGGAACTCGATCTCTGGTACCAAGCTGCATTGCAGGGTACTGCAGACACCAGAGTCTAGCTCAGCCATCACGGGAGCAGAGGGGTGAGCTCGTACAGCAGTGCTTACCTCCGGTGCCGGATGCAATATTAATATGCACTTCATAATTCTTATCATTTATGACTCTCCAGTCACTTTTTATTGTAAATCCTTTCAACAGCTAATACAAATATCCCAATCCTGTCTAAATATATGCCTACAAATATAAGGGCTGGGAGGATAGCTTAGGGGCAACCTGTTTGTCTTGGCTGCAAAACGGCACATAGCAACGCAGGTTTGAATGCTGGTCCCATTCTTAGAGATTGGTCTCCGGTATTAAGTGTGTTATAAAAGAATAATTACTTAAATATAATCATAGTGGGTAAGATATCTTTATGGATTAATGCAGCCATTGCAGAGATCAAATCCCAGCAGGTTGACTCACTGCTTAATCCTACAAAATGTGTTCAGTTGGGTAACAATACTCATTTGCTTTGCTTGTCTAATCAGTGCCACGATACCCCCAAAAGAGGTGAACTTTGCGCTATATAATTATGTTATGTTATGTTATTTCACTCCATCTTCTACCTTAGTGTAAAAACAAATATAACATGTTTATTTCTAGAGTGGACTTTCGCTCTCAGAGGCTTACCTGGGAACTGTTGACTGATGCATCTTATTAACCAACTCAAAGGTCCATGTTTTTTAAAGATCTGTTTATTAAGTTTTATATATCCAATAATGGCAGAATACCATGTTAAATCAACCAGTAATCAGTCAAACAGTGAAGCTGCATAGAACCAGTAAGTAAATGTGACCCAGCTTTGTAGTACATGATGAAATTGTTGTTAACAAGTGATAAAAGATAAACATGAGATTAACAGAACAAAGCTTGAGTCCTCACTAGAAGGATGCCCCATCTCCCATTCAACTCAATTCTCAAGAGTCCATGTTGTAACTGGGCCAATGCCTTAAATCATATACCAGAAGTTATCACCAATCCATCCCTTCAATAGCTCCCCATGATCGATTTAAGTGAAAAGGCTTTGAATGTGCTTTTGCAGAGGTCAAGTAATTTGGATGTGCTCCAAGGAGAGATAATCAATGAATGGGTTCCAGCACTTAAGGAGAACAGCCTTCAAGAAGCAAATGGAGGAAGTGATTTGATCAACTGCCAATCAATGCCCACATCATTTGAATCCAAGCCATAAATGGGGGGATTTAGTCTTCCACTACCATGTTACAATCACCTGGCACAACCTGAGGTAAGGACAGCTACCATCATCCAGTCCTGGCCAGTTATCCCCACCATCCACTCATACCAGAATTCCAACACAGTGCCTTTTGGGTAGTTCTGAATAGAGAAATCCATGATCTTAAATTGGACACAGAAGCGCCCTTTCCAATATCCTTTGTATTTTGGGGCATGACCACCTGATAACTCCCCCTAGACCACAGGTTCTCCAACATTGTTCTGGGGGTAGAGGGAGGCATAATATGTAATGTGTCTGGAGTTAAATGCCACATGTGTATATGTTTACCCACTTTTCTTTAAAAGGCACAGACTTGCAGAACATATGTACGTCCTCCCACAGCTAAGACCATTCGTCCCTGGCGATTTGCCTGCCAAGATTCTTGTTCCATCATTCCATAAAACCCCAAGCACAAGACCCAGCAGAATTTTCTATTATTTTACAGACAGAGGTAATTAAGTGACAAGTACCAAATTGTGTTCTGAGTATTTGAGAGTGTCTGCAACAATGTTTTAAAGGGAGTCAGGAATTCTACGAGCATCTGCTTTGATCCTGGGATGTAGCACCCACTGCCTGATTCGAATTTGTAGTCAGTTAGATTAAGTCAGGATGAATTCATTGTGTATGTCTAAAACGACTTCAGCCTTCCCCACACACAACAACACATCTACTCTTCTCCTGAAACCACTATCTTGCCATCTCTTGAAATTAGGTCACTTCATGACAGGTGTGAAATTGGGGTTCAAGTGAATCAGTGTATGAATGAAGGGGGAAAGGAAGTGAAGCTCATTCAAACAACAGGTAAATCCCATGCCCTGACCATGACTTCAGCAACCCAACTAATGTACATGTTGTATGGCCGGTCTGTTTCCCCAGCTGCAAGTCTTCTGAAAGTGAGGCCCCCAGTATTGTATGATCCATCTACAGCCAAATCGTACCCAACTCTCTGTTGTACGACTGAGATTTAACGGCAAGCTGGGTGACCTTGTGGGACATTTTTTAATTATGGGAATGTCAGTTCTCCTCTATCCTCAGAAGATATCAGGTGTTTTCTGGAGATGCGAGATTCCCCCCAAGACAAATGCCAGGACTGCCCTGTTAAGAAAAATAAACAAAGAGTCTGAAGAAATAGAGGTAGAGATGATAGAGGTACAAAGAAGGGGCAGGATATTCATTGTTATCACTCCTAAGCAACCCAACATGGCATTTCGGATAGACACCATTTGCCCATGTCTGCTTTAATTAGTTTTAGCTGAGAAGGAAACTTGCATGATAAAGTAGTCTGAGTTCGGTATTGATATATATTTATTTCTGTACCCATTTAGGCAAGGAGATCGACTCAACATCTTCTTGAAGCTTCACCTCAGCAGTCAGGTTTAGGATCTCCAATTTATGATAAATAACCTTAAATCCATTCACCTTCTAGCAGGTATTGGATATTAACATCAAATTGGGGAGGGAGAGAGCCAGTTCTATCAATGACAACAATATTTAATCAGAAAGATATTCATGTATTTTATTCAACACCTCCAAATGGGAAGCCTCAAATCCCCTGAAATGATGTAATCCTGATCGCCAGTAGTTATAAATGCAGTATAAGAAAGTAGATAAGAGGCATTCCTGCTTAGTATCCCTAGTTGGCCTAAAAGCCTTGGATCTCTGACCAACAAACTATAATGACGTTTAGAAGACCCTTCCCAAATCCCATAGCCCACATGGCTGTAAATAATAAGCTCCATTTAATCAGGAAAAAAGCCTTCTCAGCACCTATAGTGACCAAGAAAGCAGAAATATGTTGGATTTGGCATGTCTCTATTAGGTGTTATATTCAAGATTTAGGCATAGAGGATATCCAAGTAAATGTATTGGACTGGCATGTGAGAAGGCAAGAAAAATGACAAGGGAACACACACAGTGATTCCACTGGAAGAATCAGCCACGAAGGACAAGGAGAAAATGAGGTTTATAACAACATTCTGCTCAAATAATTATGAGCTACGGAAAATCCTGAATAAGAATGGCACCTTTTGAAACTGGACCCACACTTATCCAAGTTTGTGGAAGAACGTCCAAGAATAATTTATCGAAGGGCAAAGACTTTGAAAATGAATTTGAGTCCATCGCTACTCCCAGAGAATCCAAGCACACCAACTGAAACTGGGCTGAGATCTGCGGTTTCAGGCTTCAGGAAGCATGGTACCTGCACACTATGTAAATATGCACATGATAGCACAAAACGTGTTCCAGGATGGGAGAGGTATCCGAATGAAAATCAAGGAAAATATTAACTGCTGGTCAAAATATGTAGTGTACGCTATAATTTGTGCATGTAAACTTATCTACATAGGAAGTACGATAAGAGAGATGAGAACACCAATATGTGAACATTTGTCAACAATTCGAAGTCAAGATGCCACACTGCCACTTGCACATCATTGGCAGAAGAACCATCAAATGGACAGAAAGCAAGACATTAGGTTCATTGGATTACAAACAGTGCCACTTGCCAGGAGAGGTGGTAACAGAGAGGTATTATTGAGACAAGCAGAAGCAAGGCTAATTTGCAGATTTAGAACATTGCAATTTGGATTGAACAAAGACAATGAGATGGTGTCATTTTTGTAGACGCTCGATTCGAGATCTTAACAAGTGCATGAAAAAATGGCAAATTCAAGCTATAATTATAGGCTATCATGAATATGAGGATTATTTTAATGAATGAGCAAAGGATGATGCCAAGACATATAGGAACTTATATGGTTCAACTAAATTGAATTTGTGTTTTAAAAATGTTTTAAACATGCTACAATTATGGGATAGACAAGGAAGATAATAAGTAATGTAAAGGACCTCACAACCAGGAGGATCCCAGCTGTCATACATGAAGTTGTAAATGGCATACAGGAACACGTATGGTATAACCTAATTGGTTTTGTGTTATAAAAATGTATTAAACATGCCAACAAGATGGGATAGACAAGGAGGACAATGAATAATGAATAGGACCTCACAACCAGGAGATTCAAAGGTGTCAATCATGAAGTTAGTGAATGAGCGCATGAAAGGTGGGGACCTCGGAACCATGGAGGTTCCAAGGCAAGTGCAAAAGGTATACTGAAGGTAATTGAGCCAAAATCATGATAGAAAGTGGCAATAGTGGTAACTTTAACTATAAACATGAAAGCGGGATGTTCTATTTAAATTAGAGTTGATCCATGCCATGGGTGCTTGGACAAACGAGCATGGCATGATATGACCAATTTGCCCTAATAGACATAAAGTGAAGTGGAACCGAACCCTTGATGCACTTAACTATACACTAAATGTAAATTAAATAATTATATCTAAGTTGTGTGCGGCATGATAAGATTGAATAATTACCATAAGGGACACACATGAGGTAATTAGACATAGATATTGTGATCAGGTTTGAGAAATAATGGATGCACTTACCATTAGTCCAAATAATAATTAAATAACCATACCCATATAGTGTGCGGCATGAAAGATTGAATAGATATTATCATTGACACATATGAAGTAATTGGAGTTATTTACTGTGATCAGACTTGAAAAATAGGAGTTGGATGAGTGTAAATGACGTTTAAAAGATTTGAGAGTTATTAACATTATAACTCACATAAGACGGCACGAAGTATGGGAACAAACCCATAAGCCACTTCTATAAAGGTGAGTGCTTTCCCAAAAGATGGCGTTCGTAAATGCCGAGCAATTGAAAGGAAAGAGGGACACACAAGAGAACCATTGCAACCGGAGTACACATGAGAGGTGGGAGTCGGCGTCTCCATTCCAATCGGAGAGCTGATGTGTAGGAGGACCTGAGAATTTTGAGGTAATAATTTTGTGTTTATATCATTTGATGATTTCTATTTCACAACACATGGACAGCAAGTCTAATATGGTCTTACTTTGTTTATGTCTTGGCTTTGGAAATGTGTGTTTATATCACCTGATGATCTGTATTTTACAACACATGGACAGCAAGTCTTACAACTCGTGGAGTTCCCAATAATCCCCTCTGGCCTTAAGCAATGTTTGTTGTATTGATATTGTTGAGCTTTTCAATACTCTTGGCTTGGGTTTTGCTTGCAAGCTTGTATTTGTACTAAATCTTCCCCACAGGGTTTCTGGGCCTTCCACCAATTCTCACACTTGCTGGCACAGTCACTTTGGTTCAACAAGTATAACTTTGATGTTTTTCAAATGGTTCGGCATTCAGAATTGTTGTAACTGCTTCTTTCACTCACACGCGAGTGAAACTGCTGCCCTGAACACGCGGATAGCATTGGAGCACTCCGGTGGCAATCGCAAGCTGTGAACTCACCAGGTAAGTCACTCGATCATGTTTCACTTGGTCTTCTGTTATTGTGACTCCTCGCAGTTGGCTGAACAGCCTCCTCTGGTCCGGCTCTGCTCACTCCAATCAGAAATGGAGGTTTCTCCATTACAGAGGGGCTCAGGTGCCACCCAGCCACCTGAAGCCTCTAAAGAGGGCTCACTTCCCGTGCTACTTCTGCTTCCCTCTGGGCAACCTCTGCACAATGAACCTTCAATGGGAAAGCATCCTTTTCTCACGCTTCCAGCTGAACGGCCTCTGCAACAGGGATAGCTCAAGGCAAAGACCCTCTCAGTACCCGCCACCACTCTTGGCTTTACAGTGGTCCCGGAGGAATTCTTTCGCCTCCAGCTTCACTTTCCTCTGCATATATTTCTCCTCCCCTGTTGCGCTTGCTGCTCCTGCAGTTTGTGTTGGTCTTGCTGATCTACTGCCTGCACCTGGGGGGGCTTTTTAAGCCTCTTAGTCTCCCTCAGGTGTAGGTTGTTTTCACTAATTAGCTGACTGCTCCTACATCAGTATTCCTCTGCATCCCTCTTCCTCGTCCCAGTACTGCGGGAATTATGGGACTTGAAGTCCCTGCCAACAAATGAAGGTTTCCTAACCTTTTCTACTTTGCTGATTTGATCTCTGCTCTTTACAATATTTATTGAAAGAGTATCACACAAATTATTCATCAGTTTTGTTTGGAAAGATGAATAATGTTTTCTAGACGTTTGGCGGCTATTATTCACAAACTTCCTTCCAGTATCCTGTTGTGAGTTAGGGAGGTTTCTAGCTCTATGTGTTTGAGAAATGTTTGTATTCCTTTTTCTACCACTGGAGTTCTGATTGATTTTCCCCACATCAAGATTTACAACATGTTGATGAGCTAAGTTATTGTGACAAGCGATTATATACTGTGTCATTTGTGATATGTCTTCCCTAGAGGAAGGCAAATACTGCGCTTCACCCTATGGATTCCTCTCACCTCCTTGAGCCTTTTCTCCTCCTCAGAGATCCTGCCACAGAACACCATCCCCAAGGTCAGGAGCAGGAAGAGTCTGCCTTTCCCTGGCCCCCTGGGAGAATACTTTAGGTAGGGGTTCAGTGAGGGATCCGTAGGATTCATCGCATACCCTTCCCCTAAAGACCTGACCTCCCGGACCAAGTTACTCTTCCTCTTCATCCTCTCCATCTATAACCTTCCCGCATTCATAGTGGATTTGCATGCTTTCCAGTCCCAGACTGGATCCTCTATGAACAATTCTTCTTGGGTCCAAGAAGTTTGAGGAGAATAAGAAGAATAGAAAGATGTATTCACATTTTGGTAACATTTCAAAATTTGGGAAATCGGTACCAATAGTGATTTCTTCGGGTAATCCTGGGATAACAGCAGCATTCATTCTAGCAATATTTCCCTGCATCCCAATAGAAATAGGGGTTCTATAATACATTTCATCGTCCCCATGAACACATGTGACATTGATAGGTTGGGCTTTCTTAAGGTTTTACAGGGAGATTAAGTTGGGTCCGATAGCTGTTTGTGTACTACCCATGTTAATTAAATCTTGAACCGCGATCCCATTCACTAAGGCATTGTCATGGGTCTTAAAGTCTCTATTTCCCAAAAATAAGTTGCTCAGGCTTTCTAGTCCTTGGTAATCGTCCCCTTCTTACTCCTCTTCTTCTTCCCCATCATCTCCTCCCATATATACAATTTCCATAGGTTCCTCTTTCTTATAAGAGGCGCAATGGCATGCCAGATGTGTGGCTTGACTACATGACAACCATAATACCTGAGGGGATTTTAGAATCAGGGTACCTTGCGGTTTAGATTCATTCTTTTCTTTCGACAGATTAATTCTTTTATCTCTGCCTATAATATCCTTAACTGTTGGTCTGAAAAACCTCCCAGGGTTTTGGGATTTAGCTAATGCTGGAAAAGAATGAAGGACGATTTATGGTTCGATCTTGACCTCCTAATTTTTGCGTACACTTTGTATATGTCTGTTATATATTCTGATAAAATGTGGGCAGTTTCAACAATGAGGGCTAAATTGGTTTTGTTCAGTGGTAATATGGCAGTTTGTAGGAAAGGAGGTACAGAATGTATAAATTGTTCTATAGTTAGAATCTCTATCACAACCTCTAGAGATCTTTTCCCCAGCCAGAAATACAATGTATTTTGGATTCTAGCAGCAAATTCTGTGGGAGTTTAATCTGGATTCAGTTTGATTTTCCTAAACATCTGTTTGCAAACGTTTTCGATTTTGGCCTTACTTATTTAATAACCCTTCTTTAATTTCCACAAAGGAGTCATACCCTCTGGATTTAGAAGATGATAGGAGTTCTGCAATTCTCCTTTTAAAAGAGTAGCCAAATAACAGGTGTTCAACTATGGACTCCAATTTAACTGATATGCCAGTCTTTCAAAATTGTAAAAGAATTCCCTAAGTCCTTCCCTTCTCAATAGGGTTGCAATATTCCTTGTGGAATCACAGGTCTCTGTGAGGATGCTGCTATTCTGTTGAGCACTTCCTGAAAACTCTGCTTCAGCCTCTATCTGATATTCCGTCAATTTTGTTAAAAGGGCATCTAACCCCATTAGCTATTTTTTATAATTCTCCTACCCACTCTTTAGTAAGCTCCCATTATGCTATGTATGATGGATATACACATGGTGCTTGCCTCTGTTGACTTCTTAGTCCCACTTTCCCCCGATTCCTTTCTCTTGCTGCCCAAATGCCGGTCCTTAACCTTTTCCTATCCAATTACTCCCCATTCCAATCTTATTGGATCAATGGTATGATTGCCTTTTTCATTCACTGTTTAAACTATTGCTAAAACTTCTATGTTTACTTACAACTGTGTACTTAATTCCACATCAAATATAATATCTCTTTAACCTACACATTGTAGTTCGTTC
Source organism: Ambystoma mexicanum (assembly GCF_040938575.1). NCBI lineage: Eukaryota > Metazoa > Chordata > Amphibia > Caudata > Ambystomatidae > Ambystoma > Ambystoma mexicanum. The sequence goes on along the minus strand of NC_090922.1, from coordinate 1,301,013,164 downwards.
AGCTTGTCTACTAATATACAACCATGTAAACCCACTCACATTTTTCCCATTCCGCTTCTCTCTTTCTTACCCATCCATTGATCCAGGGATGTCCCCCTTAATTGCGGTGCCAACAACTCCAATTTAATGTTCATTCCCTGCAGGAAGTGAGTGATGTTTCTCAAATTACTAATACATTTTATTCTTGCACACCTTTAAATTGCCAGTCTACGACATCTTGCATATCTCACACTTTAGAGACTATTCCATTGTATTCCTTATTATTTCTATTTTTATACTTTCTTCTTTTAATGGAAACTTGTTTTTCACCTACTGCAGGGAAAGCCAGTGAAGCTAGCCATCAAGCAACAACTACTAGGACCATTACGGTAGGAGTGGCCTAGGTGGGGAGTAGAGCAATTACTCTATCCTGGAAGCCTAGCCGCTTGCAAACTTGTTGCCTAGCCGATTGGTCCATTGACTCTCAAATCTAGCTGTGTTAAGTATTGGACTCCATTGTTCTGTTAGGCGTAGGCCTCTCTCCCACTATACAGGACTCTCAAATCTAGCTGTGTTTAGTACTGCACTCCATTGTTCTGTTAGGCGTAAGCCTCTCTCCCACTATGCTCGACTCTCAAATCCAGCTATGTTTAGTACTGCACCAAATGTTCAATTAACTCTCAGATCTAGCTGTGTTTAGTATTGGACTCCATTGTTCTGTTGGGCGTGGGCCTCCCTCCCACTGTGCAAGGCTCTCAAGTCTAGCTGTGTTTGGTACTGCCCTCAAATATTCAATTGACTCTCAAATCTAGCTGTGTTTAGTATTGGACTCCATTGTTTCGTTAGGCGTAGGCCTCTCTCCCCCTATACAGGACTCTCAAAGGGCTCTCAAATCTAGCTGTGTTTAGTATTGAACTCCATTGTTCTGTTAGGCGTAGGCCTCTCTCCCACTATACAGGACTCTCAAATCTAGCTGAGTTTAGTACTGCACTCCATTGTTCTGTTAGGCGTAGGCCTCTCTCCCACTATACAGGACTATCAAATCTAGCTGTGTTTAGTACTGCACCCAAAGTTCAATTGACTCTCAAATCTAGCTGTCTTTTCTTTTTTTTTTACTTTAGTTTTTATTGGCTTTTTTAGAATCAAAGAACAGAAAAAGGGGTATCACAGTACCTCCGATCCCCCCCTGCCTTCCCCCCTTATCCAAACCAACCAGAACAGCAGTAAAGAGACCAAACTTTCACATCTTTTTCTAGTTCTTTAGAGCACCGCAACATGTGACCAACTCCATTGCTGGCTTGAGGCCGACGTCGTCCCGGGCCGCGGGGACCCCCCGTTTGGAGCTGTCTTTCTCGGTGGTGACCCCTTCCCGACTGTCCAGGGGTACGATCTCAGAACTAATGTATATCCCATCCCCATGTCTACTGGACCCCATACCAGTCAGCGAGGAAAGTTTTTTGCGTCCAATCTTCTTTGGAAGCGGTTTCCGGGCTCTTCCACCTCCGGGCTAGGGCCACTCTGCCCGCTCTCAACATAGTTTCCCACATCCTTGGGTACCGGTGTATTTCCACATCCTCCGGGGGGAGGCCCAGCAGCATGGTCAACGGGCTGAGGGGCAGAGGATCCGTTACCTCGGCTATCCAGTCTCTGACTGATTCCCATTAGGTCTGCACCTTCGGACATAGCCACCACATGTGACCTCTAGACCTCTAGACCCTATCTGGCCACAGCCCCTCGGGCATTCTGGTGATACCCCTGCAAACATTTTCGAGAGTTTTGCCGGGTCCCTGTGTGTAACGCTCACCTAGCTCCCACGGAGGCGCTGGTCTGGTCTGGGTTGCTGTGGCCTCTTCAAGCGTGATGCGCAGAATTCGGACCACCGATTGAACAGGACCCCCAAATCTTGCTTGTTTGGCCCGTAGGAATATCCTTCTGCAGATGAGAAAGGGGATTAACTGTTTGCTGAATAATGTGCTTGCTCCCTCTTTTCCCCCTTCGTTCTCCTCTAACTTCCTCCAAAACCCCCGGATTAAGCTCACCTTATGGTTTGGAAGGATGAACTCTCCATCCTGCTTCTGGTGCAGGGGCGCGCGTTCGTCCAGTTACTTCACTGGTTTTCAGAATGGCGCTGGCAAATCCACTTGACTTTACTGAGCGATACGCCGTAAGTATGAAGATGCAAAAGTTCAAGTGTGAGCCTCCTTTTATGTTGTCTTTTTCTGTCCTTTATTTCAGGTGCAGAACAAAGGCGATGCATTGAGGGGTTAAATTGCCGGGGTAAAATCAGGTGAGTCAGTAATGAGGGCGACCCCTCTAAATGTCTTTATAATTCCCCAGTAATGTCTTTTGTCCTTTCCCCATAGGGGCCGGGGTGCGGTACCTGCCAGAGATGTGGCGCCGACCCAAGATGTGGAATGGCTCACCAAGAATAGCCGGTAAGTAATATGGCTGAAAATCCGGCTTTCCTCTTGTGTTCCCTTGCTCACCTTTTGTCTCTTCTTCTCTCACTTAGGTGCGGTGCAGAGATGTGGCGACCGGCACTGAGAGCCGCGATGGAGCCGGGCGGCGTCTCGGGAACAGGTGAGTGAAGCGCGGCGCTGCAGCGAGCAACGCGGTGCTTTTAAATGGAAGTCTTCCTTCAGGAATGCTGGCGTGAAGATTCCGGATGCAGGTAAGAAGGTTGAAATAGTTCTTGGTTTTCACCTTTCTCTTCTCTTATTCCCTTACAGATGTTCGAGCTTCGAGGCGGGCGTGGCTGGAGTCCAGGTGCAGGAGCAGACACGGTGAGCGTTCAGCTGCTGGGGATGCAGAACAACGCGAAGCACGTGTGGCTGTCCGGGTGTGGCTTAAATAGCCTTGGAAGAAGTTCCAGGTGAGTATTCTTCCACAGCCCCACCCAAGTAACAAAATAGTTCCTTCAGAAAAATAGTCCCTCCTAAGCCTCATTTGGCTTGGTTCTTCATGCAGCATGGTCTGCATCAGGTGAGTGTGCAGCATGGTCTGCTTCAGGTAAGTGCACCAAACACTTCCCTTTATGAGCTTGGCGCCTATGGCGCCAGGACTGATGTCCAACATGAGCCTGGCACCAACATGAGCCTGGTGCCAACGGCGCCAGGACAGAGTCCAAAGAGCCCCTATAAAGGGCCGCCGGGCTTTTACCCGGGGGCGTGATGCCTGCTCCCGGGGGTGCTGGGCCTGGCCTGGTGCTCCGGGGGTAGGTATCATGACACCGTGCCACCCCTGCAGGATCTTAAAGTTATGTTCCATATCCGCGGTGAAAAGATTGCCATGAAACGATATCTTAAAAATACGAGCCCAGGCATCCTCTGATATCTCCTCCCCCGCCAGATCATTCCAGAACCCCCGGAAGCCCCTCCTAGCCTGAAGGTCATGGGTGTTTAGGACTGTGTACATACTGGAGACCGCTCCCTTTCTAGAGGTTGCTAAGTCAAGAAGTTTCTCGAAGGGAGTTAGTTGTCTCCGCAAATTTGGGACCCATGCAGGATCGTTGAGGATACCCTTAAGCCGGAGGTATTCAAAAATGGAGAGGGTCCCACCTCCCAGTCCCTCCCGGAGGTCCTCGTAACTCAAGAACTCACCCTCCCTGAACAGCTGGCCCGCCCATTCCAGTCCCGCATCAGACCAACGCTGGGATTGTCCGAACCCTCTACTGCCGTTTCAGGGGGGGCCCCCACAAGGAGGTCATGGGGGACGGCCAGGAGGAAAGATGGGCTGTTCGGGGGCACTCCTTCCAGACGTCCCAGAGAACCCCCAGGGTCGGGTGAGATAGTACTTGTTTCGTTATCGATTTGTGAGGGGCCCACAGGAGGTTGTGGACCTTAAGGGGGTGGACATCCATGTCCTCCAAATATGACCAATATGTTCGCAAGCCTTCCTTCATATGTTCTAGGAGGACCCGCAGGTGTGCTGCGTGATAATACAATTGGAAATCTAGGAAACCAAATCCCCCCTCCTCTCTTGGAAGCGTTAGGGTGGCCCTACCAATCCGTGGGGTTTTCCCCTGCCAAATGAAATCTCGGACCCGCTTGTGCAAATCTATGAAGGTTTGAGCGGGGAGGGCTGTAAAGAGGTACAAAAGCCAGGGCAGAATGTTCATTTTAACTGCCGTCATCCGACCATACCACGAGAGGATCATTCCTCCCCATCTCCTCAAGTCAGAGGCTATCTCGGACAGCATGGGCTCATAGTTGGAAGTCCACAGTTTTGATAAGTCCCTAGTGAGGAGGATACCCAGGTATTTTATGGTGTTCTTGCCCACAGCTATCCCATGAAGCCTGGTCAGGGGGTCTAGTACTGGGTCCACAAGGCGCATCGGAAGGAGGACAGACTTAGTGGTGTTGATTTTCAGGCCTGAGAAACGCCTGAATGAGCTGACCAGGGACAGGAGGGGGGGAAGCGAAGAGCCCGGGTCCACCAGGTATGCCAGGATGTCATCGGCAAACAGGTAGAGTTTGAATTCCGCTTCTCCCCTTCTTATGCCCCTGATGTCTGGGTGGGACCTGACCACTATGGCCAAGACCTCCATTGTGAGGACATATATCAGGGGGGATAGGGGGCAGCCCTGTCTAGTCCCTCGGGTGAGGGGGAAAGATTCTGACAGCACTCCATTTACCTGGACTCTTGTGGTGGGGGCTCTATAGAGGGCAGCAACCCAGCTCAGGATGTGTGTCCCATTCGTTGGAGGAGGAGGATCATGTATCTCCACTCTACTCTGTCGAAAGCTTTTTCCGAGTACAGGGACAGTATGCATGCTTCGAGATTTGAGTTTTGGGCGAAATGTACCAAGTCTATCGTTTTGCGGATATTATCCGATCCCTGTCTGCCCCTAATGAACCCCACCTGGTCCCCGTGGACTAACTTCTGCATTATCCCCTCCATTCGCCTACCCACCACCTTGGCCAAGATTTTTGACATTGATGTTGAGCAATGATATGGGTCGGTAGGATGAGCATTCCCTCGGGTCTTTACCTTCCTTGGGGAGGACAACTATAATGGCACCCATCATGGAATCGGGGAGGGTGCCCCCATCCAAAACCATGTTGAAGACCCTCGCCAGATAGGGAGACAGGGAGGACCGGAACCGTATGGAACGGAATGGCGTTGTTGCATCTCCAACGTCCCCTCCGTTCTCTACACCAGTCCCCTGCCAGGGTGACCCTAACCAAGTCGTGGTCTGACCAGGGGACGGGGTCTATCCTGTAACCCGCTATGTGTGGTCGGAGTACCTAGGCGCCCAACTTGTAAACAAACCCCCACACCCCTCCTCGGCGTCCAGCGATGTAGTTCTTCCATTCCTGGCTTATTGGCTGGACCACCAGCCGGATCCCCCCGGCCAGGCGTCACTTACAACTCTCGTTAACGTGAGCCCCTCCCCCCCATCTCATCTCTCCCCTGAACCTCTCAGTTTGGGCACTCTCCCGGGCCCTGATTGATGCTACCCTCAGTTCCCACAGTTGTGTTCCCACCCTAAGCCCCCATATACTTGCAGTTCGAGGGGGTGCAGCGAACAGAGCGTCCCCAGGGTCCTCCTGTTTTTCAATCTCAGTGATCTGCATTGGGTCGCAGGTGTCACCCCTCTGAATCGGCACGGTCGTCCTCCATTGGTGTTGGTGGTGTGTTCAGTTTCTTGAACTTCCTCGCGTCGTTTTTTCTCCTTCTGGAGTTGGGCTGCCCGGGGGTGCCCCTGCTGAGCGCCTCCGGACCCACTGGTCCCCTCCGGGGGGTGGGTGCATCCACATAGTCTTGAATAGCACCCTTAATGTCTTCTTCCGTTACCAGCGTTGTGCGTTGGCCTAGGTATTCAAAGGAGAGAGAGAAGGAATATCTCCATCTGTATCGGATGCCCTTCTCTTTCAGTTGTTGTGTCAGGGGGCGGCACATCCTTCGTTTAGCTAGGGTGTAAGCTGAGAGGTCTTGAAAAATGGCGATTTGTGCGCCGTTATAAGTTATCGCCCCCGCCTTCCTAGCAGCCTCTTGAACTTTAGCTTTCTCCATGTAATAATGGAAACAAGCCAGAACTGATCTGGGGCTCCCCGATCTTCCCCCGGCCCTGTGCACCCTGTCGAACGTGAGTTCCGTCGTCATTTCCTTGGCAAACAGGAGGGTGATGATGTCTCTCACCACTCGGGTCAACTCCCTCTCTGTCTCGCCCTCCGTCTCCGGGATCCCAAAGAACCTTAGATTGTTCCGCCTTTCCCTATTTTCATAGTCGTCCATAATCCTGGTTCTCTCTTCGTCCCTCTTTTCCAGAGCCGCAAGCCGTGTATCGAATTGGATTTCCTGAGATGTAGAGGACGATTGATAATTTTTCACTTGTAGGACTCTGTCCTCGATTGTGTCTACCTTTTGGTCCAGTTTCTCGAACTTCTGGGCAATGTCGGATCTCATTTCTCTAATCTCCTGGAGGATGGAGGCGAAGCCCCTCTCCATCGCCGCTGTGGATTGGCCCTCGGATTCAGCATGGGCCATGGTTCCGGAGGTAGTGGGGACCTCGGTGGAGTTCTCTGTTTCTTGGAAACGAAACGTTTGTAGGGCCTTCTTCCAGCTCATGGGGTGCTGCTGATCCCCTGCCGCGGGGTCCGCTGCGGTCCGAGGGGCCTTTGGGGAGAACACTGTGCCGTCCCGGGACCAGTCCGTAGTGTGTCACTCCAATGGGGATTGTAGGCAATGGATTATCACCTGCGGGGTGTGGGGTAGTCCTTCAGGCGGGCACTCGCCCCGCCAGCTGAGGACGGGGGCCTCTCACCTGGGTCGCGGGCCGCTTGCGTGTTGAGGGTGGGCCTGGGGTCCAATGATGTGAGGGACGCCAAAGGTGTGTTCCAATGCCCTTGAGCGGCGTGGTCGTGGGGTCTCCATTATGTCTTCATTGTTCAACGCCTCCGAGCTGCGTGGTGCGTCGTGGCCCTGTGGGCCCCTGGAGTTGTGCTGCGCTGACCCGGCCCCGTGGTATTGTGGATGTCTCCGGGGTGTGGGCTATAGCCCTTATGAATGATGGGTCGGCCCCGCAGGCGGGCACTCGCCCCGCTTACCAAGAGCGGGGGCCTCTCACCTGGACTGCCGGTTCACTGTTTCCCCCTGGGGCGGTGTCCCCGGGGACTTTCTTTGTCCAGCGGGTTCTCGCTCCGGGGCGCGGCCCTGGGGGTCTACCCCTGCGGTGCCCATGGCCGTGAGGGTCTGCCTGCCCGCTCTCTGGCTGGGGGCCACTATTGTGACCCAAGGTGGGGAGATCTGGGTGCGGGGTCTCACCGTGGCAGGCGTGGATGGTGGATGCCTCGGTTCTCGTGGGGGAGCGACTCCGCCCCCCTCCCGAGGGGAAGCGTCGCTGGAGAGCGTCCTCACCTGGGCCTCCTCTGGCGCGGCCTGGCCTCCCGCACCGTCCCCACAGGCCCGCACCGCCTTGCCGCGGGGTCCGGAGCAGCGCCGGGAAGGAGCCCGTCTCCCCCCTCTGAGGATGGGGGGGTCGCCGCTGAGGCCCGCACGGGGAGCGCCGTCCCCCCGACACTCGCCTTTCACCTCCTGGGCCCGGGGGGGGACCCGGCTCTTCTCCTCGGCTCCCGAGCAGCGGAGGGATCCGTTGTTTCCTGCGCCGACAGACACGACGCTGTACCAGTCGCACTCCGGCACTCGTGGTTCTCCGGTTCCACTTGGTGTTGGAGGGCCGTCTCTTCGAGCGGGGGCGTCACGGGGGGGTCGCCAGCTCTCGCCACTCGTTGCACTTTTGGAGGGGTCTCAGGGGGGGGCTCAATCCCCTGGATGAGCCCAGCTTCGGCGGGAGCTGCGCAATCAGGCTGCCATTGCCTGTGCGCCACCTGGTGGCCTCTCAGCTGTCTTTAGTATTGGACTCCATTTTTCTGTTAGGCATAAGCCTCGCTCCCACTATGCAGGACTCTCAAATTTAGCTTTGTTTAGTATTGCACACAAATCTTCAATTGACTCTCAAATCTAGCTGTGTTTAGTATTGGACCCCATTGCTTTGTTGGGCGTAGGCCTCTCTCCCACTATACAGGACTCTCAAATCTACCTGTGTTTAGCATTGTAATCATTGGTTCACCTGTGTCTCAAACCTAACTCTGTTTAACACTGCACCCATTTGATCTGTCAGGCATGGGCATCGAATCTAGCCATGCCCTATTTCAAATTGCATTATTGATTGTGGGCGTCTCCCATTGTGCAGGATGCTCAAATCTAGCTGTGCCCTAGGTAAATTGGATTGTTGATTGTAGGCCTCTCTCCCACTATACAGAACGCTCATATGTGACGGGCCAACTCACATCTAGAGAGCATCACTGTGGAGTAAGACAGAGATCACTGGCTAATTATTGTGGAGTGATACTGTGATTAGGAGCTCGTGCCTCATGAGATGACACTGTGATTGTCAGTTACGCCCATTAGGACAATTCTGTATTTACTAGCTATCCTTGCTAACCCCACATAGTTAGCTCACTGCAGTGAACCTCATCCAGGGAGACGCCCATTAAGGACAGCCACCGATACCACCCAACAATATAACCCTAACAAACCTCCCCTACCTTACTCAAGACAGCGACTGAACAAGTTGGCAATACCAGCTGACAAGACCACCTACAGACAGAGCCCAAACTTTTAGCAGGCAATTCCCTACACCCAGTACTACAACACAAGACAGTTCAGAATCAACTCGGCATCATCAAACTAAATAAAGACCAAAACCACTCTCAAGCTCAAAATGCTGTGCAAATGACCTGGACCAAGGGAAAGAAAAAGAGCAGAAAGAACAAACAAACCGGAACAGCTCCAAAGACTCACAACTGCAGAACCAACGCCGAGAGAAGAGACAAATCCCTCTACTTAACTCCATACCTAGCAAACAACCGGTCACCAGAACGAACCAACCCAACGTGCGACTCAGCAACAGCAGACAACCAAACACAACCACGTAGAAGAACAAACAACGCTAGAAATAACAAAAACATAACCGACGCAATAACACCTTACATCACCAAAGCAAGAGGAACTTCCACTCGACACCCACAACTCTTGGAAGAAGAACCTGAGGAAAACAAAAACCCAAGACTGAACCTAGAAGAACCTTTCGATGACACAGATGCACCTGAACCAACACCTCAACTAGGGATCGACCTAAAATGAAACCTCAACACCAATCAGAAGATGACCCCAACAATAAAGCTCAAAACGAAACTACACCTATAAAAGATTCATGTCAAAACACTCAACAGAGATCTTGGACCTTCTCTATGACAACGGCATTGACATCCTATTCATCACAGAAACATGGCTAGACGACAACTACAAAATCCCACTCCACAGCTGCCTCCCAACCAACTTCAAGTGCCTTCAAGTAAACAGAAAAAATAAAAAAGGAGGAGGCCTCGCAATAGCATTCAAAGGACACCTGAAAATAAAAACAGACAAACCGCTCAACATCATCAACTGCAAAACCATGGTCATACACCTATCAACAAACCCAAAATCCGACATGACATTCATCCTGGTGTACAGACCACCGACATATGATCTAATCTTCGTCAATAACTTCATAGAAGCCATCACCAACATAGCCATCAAGCACGAACATCTAATTATCCTGGGGGACTTCAACATCTGGTTTGAAGAAAGTCACGCTAACTCCCAAAATTCACTGACTGGATACCTTACAACCATGAAACTACAACAACTGGTCAAAGGGGCAACACACTCGGCAGGACACACCCTTGACGCAATCTTCACCAAGGAAAAACTTATCACCACTGCACCACCGATACAAATACTGTGGAGCGACCAGCTCACCATCCCAATCGTGATCAAACTGCCAACTCAAGTCTGCATCCAGCCCCCCCAAACTCACAACTGCCACAAAAAGAAACTGGAAAACCTTCAAAGCAACTGTAGATGACCGAACCCTCAACTACAGAACTAGAGCTGGCTGACCTAGACGGGAAAGCGGAGCTACTTCACAAATGGATTGTTGATACAATTGAAAACATGGCTCTGGAAAAAACATTCAGCCAATCAAAAAAAAGGGCAATGGCAAAATGGTGCACCCCACTACTAAGCACCATAAGAAAGGAAAACAAGAAGATGGTGCTGGAATGGAGGAAAGAATACAACCCACACAAAAAATACTGTACCAGAAACAAATCCGCGCATACAAGAAGGAAATACAAAAGGCGAAGAGAAGGCATTATGATGACAGAATCACTAATGCCACCAGCACACAAAAAAAAATGTTCAACATCATTAAAGAAATGAGAAACCCACCAAGCTGCGACAACACCTCAATCCCCTCAGAGAAACTTTGCAACGATTTGCAGACCACTTCAAGAACAAAATCAACAACATCCGACAAATCATACAAAACATACCAACCAACCATAACATTCAACCAACCGGACCTAACACAGAGCCACAGCACAAACTCCAAATCTTTGCTGAAATATCAGCAGAGGCATTCGTCTTGCTGGTAAAACACAGCACGAAAGCAGGATCACCCATGGATCCCTGCCCCACTGACATCTACAAATAATCCTCGCACAAGGAACGCCATCAGAATACTACAGAGACCTCCTAAATCTACCACTAGCAACAGTAGCTGTACCAAGAACCTTCAAATCAGCATATATCAAACAACTTTTAAAAAACACTCCCTACCCAGCAAAACTCCTTGAAACCTACGTATAAAAATTAACCCAAGAACACGTAGAAAAACACCACCTGCTAGACCAAGAGCAAGTCGGTTTCAGACCTGCAGGAAGAACAGAAACAGCACTACTATACATCTGGGACGACCTGAAAACAAACACGGACTCCGACACAACCTCAGCCCTGATTCTGCTCGACCTCAGTTAGCCATGACACCCTTACCAAAAGACTAGAAGACATAGGCATTATGGACATGACACTACTCCGGATTAAATAATTCCTGACAGACAGAACAGAAACCGTATGGATAAATCCCTCAAATTATCTACAAAATCAAAGACACTCAAGCCGATCACTCAACCCTAATCAAGTGTCTAAAAGAACTCTTTAACTGGATGAATGCCAACAACTTGAAAATCAACCTAGGAAAGACAGAAATCATGATTAGATCCAAAAACCAAGAGAACAACACCTACATTCCATGGTCAACGGAAATGGGAACTGCACCAACACCATCTAAGGCAGTAAAACATATGGAGTTCTGATGGACAACACCCTAACCTTAGAACCTTAAATAAATGCAATAATCAAGAAATGATTCTGCCTCTTTCACATGACAAGAAGAATCTTACCTTTCCTCTCCTTCACCCACAAAACACTCACAACATCCCGAAAGAAAAAAGAAACACCAAAGACCACCTGCAAAAACCTGGCTCTTCAACATCACAGATTCAAACTGAAAAAACAAAACAATCAAACAGGAAACAAAAAGAAAACGATGGCAACATTTAGGAATACAGGTATCACATAGGTGGCCGGGGCCGAACATGGGCAAGGTTATGAATGTGAGTGGATGCCATGTGTGAAAGGGTCTGTGAGTGTCGGACAGTCCCAGATCTGGACGCAGACGCAGAGATGCTCGCGCACCCCATCTGGAGAGAATATGGAAGTTTAGCGCCTCGCTTCCAGGCAGCAATGCCAATTAACCAATCTATTAACAAATTCACCCCTCTACATACACCTCCCAAACTCTAACCAAACACAACCACAAGCCTGCAACACAACAATCCGCACAAACTTCACTACACTGCAACAACAAAACAAACCACACATAGACTTGCACAACGGCGCACAACGACTACCGACCGGAAAACACCCCAAGCCCTGCCAACAGAGTTACCGGGCTGAGGCCGCCAACAGCACATCACTGCTCTCTTGCACTTCTCCAGCTTAGTCCCACTAACTCACCCCCCCTTCCCTTTTTCAGAGCCGCCAGAGCGCCAAGGGACCACTACAGTGGTGATAGTGCGCGGTACAAATATCCTTTAACATTAACATTTACATACTCTGAGAATGTCTTGATGAGCTCGTTGCAAGGTAGTTATGTTTGCAAACATCACCCGTTTGCAAACATCACCATGTCTGGGAGGATAGCTCAGGGGCAATGTATTCGCCTTGGATGCAAGAAGCCGCTGAGTATTAAGCATGTTATAAATAACCAATTACAATTACAACTACACCCGTCTCCTAAATGGTATTTTGGCACTCTCAAGCACTTTCAATCCAGTAAAAACTATATTTTGCCATCTGATTTATAGTTCTCCCGATACACCTGATGTTTCTGGACTTCATTTCTCAAACTACACTCGAATATACTACCAATATGCTTCCAGATAATACCAATTTTGCTTCTTTCTTGTCTAAATTCCATGATCTTCTAGAACTGTTTATTCTACAACAAAAAGTTGCTGGTGTAACCCACTCCTTTGCAAATCAACTTGATTTTATGATTGGTACCGATTCTTTTATTAATTGCTCTGCTCCAATAATTATTGATTGGTCTCATCATTTCTTAATTCCCTTTTATCTTGTTATTTGTAGCTTAAACCTTATTGGGAAACCAATTGTCCCCAAGATTGCCACTCTCAACAACACAGATTTTATGGTATCTATCTTACATCATGCACTAACATCTTTCCATGCGTCAAATTAAATGGATACTGATGAAACCTCTAATCTTAATTGTCACAGTTTACAAGCATTTCGTTATGGAAAATACTAATGAGTCAACATATAACTTAAGGAGCAATGCCTTCAATACATTATGCCGGTCAAGTGGCACAGCGAGTAGAGCGCTCGCTTTGACATCAGTGCAGAGCCTGCGAACGCAGGTTCGAATCCCGGCAGCGCCAAACTCAGCGTTTCATCCTTCCGAGGTCGATAAATGAGCACCACACACCGTGGGTAATAATAAGCAGCGCTCAGATACCTAAGGGTTCGTAGCGCTATATAAATGCCAAATTATTATTATTATTATGGTACATGTTTCGATTACAGTTGATCCTATCATTACGACCCCTAATGGTATGGGGGTAGACTCTCCTCTGCATACGTCTAATTTGAATGCTAATATTTCCACAGAGTTAACATCCAGGCTGACAAAGAAAGCGGCCACAGAAATAATACATGTGGTACCTCTGGAAACAGGTCTATCTACGGGTCTCTCTACGGAGTCTATGCAAATAATTTCCTTGGTGAGTATGACCTTGCCTGAATCTAAGACTCAGCATTCTGTGATACTAAATACATCTTTCTTGAGGATGTGTTAGAATCTCTATGAAACTTCAGGGTCTTTACCTCAGGATAATGAGGGAAGAAATGGATCATCGAATCGTCTTCATGTAGATTTAACATCACATGTCCAAACACCTAAAAGGTCTTAAATACTCTGATCAAACATCTACACAGGGTCACTACTACTGGGAATTTTACTCTGGACACTCTAGAGCGCTCATCAATTTTGGCGTTACATCTAGTTCTTCAGTCTTTGGTTAGGCTCTTTGATAATATTAAAAACCTGGTGCAGGCAAATTCTATGTAACTGGTAAATATAACAAATAAATTGAAATAAAGAAGCTATACTCCAAAGAATACCTTATACAACGGACCGGTTGATTACAACTTTTAATATTGGTAGAGCAATGTGCTGTGGAGGAAGAGTGCCGTTGGCGAGAACATTTAGGAGCTGCCTGTTGTAGCAGTACGGCTTCCATTAGCAGTGCACACGGAATATTCAAAGTGTGCTTGTAGGCGTGGAGGGCCGTGGAGTGCCGTGGAGGAAGAGTGCAGTTGGTGCAGTTGGGTGAGGTGAGAGCTCTGCCCGCTATTTTCACTGAGTCGAGTATATAAGAATGATTGACAGCCAGTGTTCCAGGCATTGCAGGAGTCTCTCACGGTGCCTATTGCTATAGTGGCCCTTCATGCTCGCTCCCTCGCCCCCAAGTAGGCAAATTGTTCCACCTCTTCCTGGTTAATCTAACCATTATCCCTAACTCTGTGCTTCAATTAGCCACGTGGAAACAATATTGTAAGTTGTTTTTGCCTGGGCTTTCCCTCGTTCTTCCATATTTGAATAGTGAGCATTTGTTACATCTTGTCTCGTGTCAGACATAAGAAGCGAAGATGAGAGGACCATCTGAGGAGTAACGTTGATTCGCCTCTGGATAAGGAAATGAATAACGCCCTTTATAATAAAGAAGGAGAAATGTCTTCAGCGGCTGGGAAAAAATAAAGCACAGCTTTTTTCCCGCAAGTGGTGGCCAAATTATTATGATGAATCTGATGATGTAGTCACTCCTTTCCCGGCAGTAGCCTCTCCTCATGTGGCTGCTACATGGTCCTGACCCTGGGGGTGACTATAGAAGGGAGGATCAAATAGGGAGAGGCGACCCGTATGGAGAAGCATAGCCATCATCAGATGAGACATGGTATCCCCACTTTCCTTTAGGGATACCTCCTATATTCCCCATGCCTTAATGGCATATTGAGATAAACCTCTTCAACAACCTGTCAAAGCTGCTGAGAACTCATGTTTTGAAACAGCATGTAATGAGGCAAGGAAGAGAACTGCAATGAGAAAGAAGGTGAACGATAAGGTGTAGCCTACTGCTTGGAATCATGTGAATGGTCCAGAAAGTTATCCAGCCAAGAGGCAGGAGTTAAAATCAGCTGCTATGAGAAGATGGAGAGACTTTCTTTTTCCAAGCGTCGGCTTGGAGGCTGACGAGAGAAGCAGTGCGCAGTGCAGAGCAGACAGTGTCCCAACCTGGAGGAAAACCCAGGGGGCAGGCGAGTCGAGGTGGTAAGAGAGGGAGCCGACCCCAGCACTCCACGCCGTTTGGGGTGACCAGGAGGCCGGCAGACTGAGAGCTGTGGCTGCAGAGAGCTGCCAGTGGGAAAAGAAGTGAAGAGGCGAGCTGCGGACTGGCCATGTACTACAGTAGAGCCGGTCAAGCGGAGAAGTACTCAAAGAAGACAGAAGTCACTGTGGGAACTGGAGACCTGGTTGGACTATGCTCCAATGCAAGGAGCAAGAACTCTCCATGTCGCTGACTGGGAAAAGCTGCTTGAGGCCAGCAAACACCAAGACGAATACCCAAACCAATGTGAGAGGTTTGAAAGAACGCATAAGTGGTCGGTGAGCCCAGAGGTAAGAAGGGGACACCGAAAGTGAGGCAAAAGGGATCATAAAAGAGTGAATTGGTTGCCAAGTGTGGAGGAACAAGTAATCCTGATTGGAATTAGTGCCATCTTCATCATCACAGTACGTTTGCCATAAAGTTACTCAGGGAAGACCCATACACCCTTATACTGAATGAGAAAGAGAGATTGCACTGTAAAGTCCTGGCAAGAGAGTATACCAGGTGAAGAGCGGATCTGGGATTCGCACCCATAAGAAATTATAAAAGAGAACCTGGCAGGGGAGTATAATAGGTTTTCAGCGGGTCTGGGACCTGCACACAAGTTGTGAACATTGTTGTTGCATTTGTTAGTGGAATCCTGGAGAAGGGAGTCATTTCCCATGGAGTGAGTTGGAACATAGGAGGAGGGAGCATTCCTCCTTATGATTAGAACTTGGTTATTCTTTGAACTTTTGTTTTTGTGGAGAGAATCCTGGTGAATCCTGGGAGTCATCTCCATTGGAACTATGAACATTGATTATTGGAAACCTTTGTTAGAGTTAAATCTTTTGTTGAACCTGAATATTTGTTCACTTTTTGAACAAACGACAATACCCCTTCAAACTTAAAAGTTAGTTTTAGAATGTGAGGGTTAGGACAGGGTTTCAGACACAGGACATTTTTGCTTTGGACAATTTGACACTGGACAGACTCATTTCTTGCTCTCACATGATATATTGATGATGTTCAATCAATGCAAGAGCGCCGTGCGAGTGAGGGACATCCTGACAGTACTCTTTTTGAGATTGGTGATATTTTCATACCTATTGAGATTACAATGACTAAGGCACCCCCTAAAATAGTGGACGAGACCTTTCCCAAAAAGGCCAACAATTTTAACAATACATCATTGCTAAATGCTTGTATAAGCTTGAAGGGTGACATACAAGGTCTGGAATCATTGCAATCCTGCTGAATGCCTCCCCGAACCTGCTATTTTCGGAAGGAGGAAGAGGACTCAGGGTGCTTAAGGAGTAATGCTGAGCGGTCAGATGATGGCTCTTGTTAATCACTACCATTTCAGGGGGAAGACTCCTATCATCCAGAGAGGTTAATGGGGTCTATGGGAGGCAGAGAATGTGACCGTTGGGCTATATAGTCAGCCTGCAGCGACTATTTCCCATCCATCTGAGTTACCCCAATCCAAACAGAATAAGAATGTAAGTAACCAAATAAAGAAGTCTAAAAATCAAATGATGGGCCCTAGAGCTTTGAAGAATGGATCAAGAAAATGATGTAGGAAAATGCTGAGGTTGGCGAATAGACGTGAGATACGTGACCTTCATGATCATGTGGAAAATGGAAAACAAAAGGATATTGTGACTATAATTGGCTCGCCTACAGGGGAAAATGGGATGGAGTGTAAAGGGGAGGGTGATAATGAGAAGGAATGGGATGATGAGGGAAGTCGTGAGTGATCGTAAGAGAATTCATGGGGTAAAGAAGAAAAGAAAAGTCAAGAATGTGAAAGCTATAACTCAGTTCTTCAAATCCTCTGTGAATTCATCAAGTGAATCAAAAATAAAACAGGGGTGACTAACTGTGTGGGTCCACTAAGTGATAATGAGGACATTACAATCAACCCTGTCTGGTATTACAGTAGCATCCCAAACACAATCTAGAGGATGTGAGAGTGCTGGTCGAGAGGATGTAGTTGGAGGAGGGGGCAGTTTTGAACATTCATCTGAAGGAGATCGGGGCGTGGGGGGGTAACGATTCTCAGAGTTTGTTGTATGAACAATCCATCTTCAAAGAAGAGTCAGATACCCGATTGAATAGGTCAAGGATATTGGTCCTCCTTAGAACAATACCTGCACTGAGTGCAATCACATCAGCAGATATTAGGTTGGTTGATTTATGGGATGATAAAGATCAAAGAGCAGAGTTTATTTCTATTCTCAATTGATCTGTGAACTTGCCTTGTCTGCCCAACAAGATTTCATGTTGATGGGTTTCGAAGTGTATAGGCCAAGATGGAATGAGGAGATTGGTATGGGGGAGTGTAAAGTCATTTATGGTATAAAGAGAGGTTTGAACCTACAGTGGAGAGTAGATAGGAACGGGGTGAGATGTGTTACTCAAAAACACTGAGTTGGAAATGGTGCAAATTGGTCCTGGCTTGCCTCTACATTGGGGTTGGCAGTGCAACAGAAAACAGGTTTATAAGCACTTGATTTGACTGTATTTTGGGGGAATTCAAGAGTCTTTAACAGCTTTATGAACCAGCGTAAGGGGATATTTCATCTGAAATTTGAAATAAGTATTCTACAGGAAACATAGTTGTTGGATCCTCCGATTGTTGATGATTACTCGATATAAACTTGCAATGCAAACAAGGGAAAGTTTGGGCAAACTTTTGGTGGTCTCCTAACTATGGTTAGTAGTCTTCCAGAATAGTTGTCCTCTGTATTGTCTTTGGAATCATACTTGGTCATTCGTTTTAACGATGGGTACAGGGAGAAGTATGGTAGAAATGCTTTTATTCAGTGTTTATATAATCCTGGGGAGGAAGACATTGCGAATATCGTAATGGGAATTGAAGAAGTACTTCTAAAATGGATAGAAACCAACCAGCATAATATTATTATTATAGGAGGTATCTAAATTACATGTGACCTCCAGTTGAGGACCCCTTTATTGATATTGATGAGTACATCTAATAAGGAATTTCGGGCAGTGTTATGGTCAAAGTTTATGCCAAGGTGGTACATGTGCATGGTAAATTAACCTTTTGCAGATAACTCATCCTGTCTAGCAAAAATGGTAGGACCAGTGTCATCGAAAACTCTGGATTACATTCTCGAAGTAGGGTTGCAAGGTACAGACATTTGGGTTTTTAACATGGAAAATACAAGCTTAAGTGATCACGCACAGATTACTATGCATTTTAGATGTGAAGGGGTCTGTGGAGGCAGAATTGAATCTTCCTAAAAGGATATTTCAGCTAATTGTGCATGAAGTAGACTTAGTCAGTTTAGTAAAAAAATAAAAAGAAAACTAACTGCAACATTAGGGAATGTTGGGATTCTTGGACAGCAGAACTAATATAAGAATACTGTGCACCTGGATATTTCTCAAATACACGTATGACGTATGACCTGGTGCCCAGGTATTAGATGGGAAAAACATTGTGAGAAAAGACTGGTTATTAAATCAATAAACGAGGAGGTTGACATAGCAGTTAGAGAAAAAAAGGGAAATGCGAGCGAAGGTGCACCAGGTAAGGGCCTCCGATGATGGGAAGCATGTGGAAAAAGGGGAAATAATAATGGAGTTATGAGAGTCTCATAAGAACTGGCTAAGAGCACATAAGATTTTTAAGTGTGTCAGGAATAATCAAGCAATGCTGAGTAGCATGGCAAAGAAGAATGCCTGGGCAATCTGGCGGATATTAAATAATATTAATAATGCTATGCAGATGGTAAGCCAGTCTAATTATGTTACAGAGGTGAGTTGGGTCTGCCACTTCACTGCCATATTTGAAAAATATCAGGGAGAATAAACAACCTTGATTAAACAGCAGAAAAAAATCTTGGAATGTACATTTTGATAAAGAAGATATAGAATGTGCCATAACTCAAAGGCGTGTGGCCCAGATGGAATACCCTACTCATTATTAAAAGGTGACCCTGCCGTTGGCTGATATTCTTTACAAATTGCTTCTACAAGTGGCGAGGTCCAGTCCAAGGCCCTTAATGTCCCTATTTACAAGAAGGGTGAGAAATCCTCTCTGTTAAGTTACAGGCCAATCACTGTGATTGACATGTCCTCTAAATTTTTTGCCGGACTGGTGTTGAGGGATTTAAGTAAGTGGATTTACTCAACTGATAGACTGAGTTTATTCCAGGCCGGCTTCAGTAAGGGAGTAGGAATGGTTGCCAGTGGTCTCCTTTTAGCCTCCTGTATGACCAATGTGTCGAGTGGTATGGCCGGTTCACTGTTTATATATTATGTTATGTTATGTTATTTTATCTTATACCGCGCCAAAGACCGTAGGCATCCAGGCGCCGAGAGACAGAAACATGCAGGCTACCCGTGAGGAGAAGGGGTACTAATGAAAGAGATGGGTCTTCAGCTGTTTCCTAAAGGAGTGTAAGTCCTCGGTCTTACGCAATGTAGCTGGTAACACATTCCAGGCCTTAGCGCCTTGAATATGAAACGCTCTGCCCAGCCCACGGGATCGTTTCACACGATGTTGGACTAGTAAGAGATCTTCCGCTGATCTGAGCCTTCTTGAGGGTTCGTAAACATTTACAACATCCTTCAAATAAATTGGTGCAGTCCCAAAGACGCATTTATGACAGATGGTGAGTAGCTTAAACCGAATTCTGGCCTCAACAGGAAGCCAGAGTAGCTTTTCCCTAGCAGCAGTAGTTGGTTCTGAATATTTCTTTTGGTAGATGATGCGAATAGCTTTATTTTGTACCTTTTGGAGTTCAAGGATGTTGGCTTTTGCTTGCCCCACATAGGAGAGGATTACAATAATCCACACGTGGTAGAATAACAGCTCTCACCAGTTTAGTACTGTTTTCAATGGAAACAAGTGGAGCAACCTGTCTGAGCACTTTAAGATGGTAATTAGTGCTCTTTGATATGGCAGCAACGTGAGCTTCACAGTCTAAGCTACTCTCCATGAAGGTGCCTAATGTTTTAACTTTCTGTACAACTTTTATATCACTACCATCAATCCTGAAACCTGAGTACGTCTGGTCCAGTTTGGTTAGTACCTGACGGGGTCCGAATAGCATGAGCTCAGTCTTCGAGGCATTAAGGCAGAGCCAGTTTGTAGACATCCATTTTTTTATCATTTGATATACCATATCTACCAAATTTTGGTCTGTGTCATGATTACCCGTGATGTCAAGGACCAATTGGAAGTCATCCGCATAATTGCAAAAGAAAATCTGAAAGAATTCCAAATCATTGCAAAGGGGGAGGATGTAAATATTAAATAATAAAGGGGAGAGGCAGGCCCCCTGTGGAACTCCACAGGTCAACAGTTGAGGTTCCGAGGCACAGTCCCCCCAGTATATCTGTGATCGACGACCCTCCAGGAATGATCTTAGCCATTCTGTAGCATTTGCAGAGAGGCCCCCAACTGACTGCATTCTCTCAAGAAGTATGCTATGATCGAGTAGGTCGAAAGCTGCCGATAGGTCCAACAGCATCAGCAGCCCCGACCTGCTTTCTTCTAGCTTAGAAAGCATATGAGTCTGGAAGTCCAGGAGGGCGGTCTCAGTGCCATGATGGCTTCTAAAACCTGACTGTTTAGTATGAAGTATATCCGCCATCAATACATAATTCTGCAATTGGATGGTTGCAACCTTGTCAAAAAGTTTGAGTAGAAACAGGGTATTTGTAATTGGCCTTAAATTGGCAGCATCAGAGGGATCCAGTCTGGCTTTTTTTAGTAAAGGTGAGACAGCAACATTTTTCAGTGGCTGAGGGATTTTGCCTGACCGAAACGAGGCATTTGTAAATCTACATAAGAAAGGCGCATATTGCTCTTTGTGCTCCAAGATGAATTTGGATAGGAGGAGTTCACCTGGTAGTCAGTCTGGACTTATCTTCAGCCCTTGATGAAATTAGTAGACTAGAGAAGTGTAAAAGGCCTTCTCTATATAATATTACTATTCAACCATGAGAAAAAATGAGACTATTGTTCAATGTGGAGGGTGATAATTCTAGGGAGGTGAAGGTAGGAAATGGCCTGAGACAGGGCTGTGCCATAGCCCCCACCCTGTTCAATTTGTATTTATCAGAGCTGTGGTCCTTGAAATGTCATCTGCAGCTTACCCGTAGATTGAGGGAATCTGAGGGTGGGTTGCATTGCCTATGCTGATGAAATTATCTTATTAGACCAAACTCCTTTTGGACTCCAGCAAAGGTTGGACAAGGTGGTGATTATACGAGAATGGTCTATCTGCAAAGAAGGGCAGAACGGGAAAGAAATTTACATGGCCAATTAATGCTCAGTCAGTAGAGGAGTACCCAATTTAATATTTTTGGGTTTTGCAAATTGCCAGAACTGTGACCATTAATTTAATTGTATAGGGCAAAGGTTATGCAGCTGTAATCTATAGCCTTGAATTGACAGAGTTCAGAAATAGGAAGTGGTTTGACGCACAGGAAGGTAAGATCTGGAGAGATGTTCTGGGCCTCCCTCAGTCGGTCCCCATAAGCGTTATCAGGCTGTAATTGTGTCTGCAATCATGGTGGTTGCACTATAAATGTTGCAGATCGGGGCTGTATTTGAAAATAAGAGATGGGGTTGATGGCTCTCTGCATGTGAAAACAAAGGAACTGATGCATGCAAAACCAGTCAGGATACTTTCAGATCTAAGGATTTCATGTGAAGGTTATCTGCGGGAAGCTAATGTTCCAAGAGATTTGACACTGGTTAAAAATAAATTCAAGATGAAGGACTGGGGTAGAATAGTTGATGAATCAGATTTGCTGTGACTTAAGCTATATAAGGGTAGACTATCCTAGTTCACGAATCATAGGGTCCCCAGACTCTATATTATGACAATTTCCTTGGACAGTATCCGTGCATGCAATTTGAGGTTTTGCTTACATTGCCTCCATACAATAGAGGTAGTGAGCCCTAGTCTTGGTATTTCTACTGAGGAGCGCACATGCAGGTTATTTAAAACTACAGATATGGAGACTCCCTATCATTTAATTATGGAATGTCCACTGTTGGTAGAGAGGAGACTTTTTTATTTACACTCCACTGTTGCAGTAATACCCTGCCATTTAGGGTCAAGTATATTAGAAGGAAGGCAGCTGTCAGTGATTGTGACAGTTGTATCATTTTTAAAAGAAATATTTGCAAAGATTGGGATCAATTTAAAAATGTAATTCATAGAAGGTTGATATGATGTTGTTGTTAGCATTAATTTTAGCGGTGCAGATTTTAATCAAAACGGTGTCTTATCCATCTAAAGAATGTTGTTATGAATTGATGAAATCGTTGGAATAGGTTTTATATTTTCTTACTGATCATGATATTTATGGATTGATTCTGACTGTGAAAATTATGAATCTGTTGAATCTAGTTGCAGTTCAACACAACGCATCTCAGTGCTTCTCCAGATTTGTTTAGTTCCCCAGATTGGTCAATAAATCCTGTGTGGTCTTTAAGTGAAAGGACAAAGGAGTGCGTTGAAGTAGATGACTCTCCAAATCGGAATATCTCTCAGTACATTACAATCAAATGGAAGATAAAAAAAACAGCAAAAAAATCTAAAAATCAGCCAAATCCTAAATTGAATAGGAGGAAACCATTGAGTAAATTCCTAAGTTCTTTACCACTTCACCCAGTAATAGATCTTAATGCACAGGCAGGAAATCAGTCTACATACAAACATATTATTGCGCCAACACAATCCAAGAGATCTATTAATATCATTGTCTCCAACACAAAGCAATACAATCCTACGCAGAAAAAACAAGCAGAACTGGTTTAAGGAAAAATTCACAATTTTTTCTTTGCTCAGCTCAAAAATAGAAACGATCATTCTGATGACACTGAAATTGCACAACATTCCACTGAAGACGCAACTGAGATTCTGAAGAGTGTGGAACTTGATATCAATAATGAGCCTTTGGATGAACAGACTGGTGGAACTGTCTCTGTGGTTGAAAACAACAGTTTGACAGCTCATATTACAACATCTGGTCGAACGAGTACTACACACTCTGGATTATCAATGGATACTAATTCTATAGTTCATAACTCATTCTCTGTATCTAGCGTCATCACAAGTGCATTATCTATGGCTAACACCTCATTTAATGAGAGAATTATTGGATTTTGAAATCTAAGATCTATGAACGATTCTACAAATTTAAATCGCTTAACATTATTGCGCATGTTTGTCTCTATATCTGCTTTAAATTTATTCATTCTGGAGATATTGACCGGGTTGATTTGCTGGAAAGGGGCAGTGTAGTGGCTCATTTCTACTCTAAAATAGTTTTACGTCTGATTTGGGATCATGTTGATGATTTCAGGTCAATGGGCTTAGGTCTTCTTACGTTTTCTAATGCTGATTAACTAAAAATGTTTAGCTTAAATACGTCTGGCGAAAATAATAGTGAGTCCCCAATTTCAATTTCTGGGTTAACGAGAGACATACAGATATGTGGGATGTATTAACCAACTTATGCTCTGCCCTGCGGCATGCCTGTGTTCTGGTTGTCCCAAAAATCCCAAATGGCCGCAAAACCCTTGAGCGCACCAAAACCTATTGAAATCGCGCTTTACAACACGCAAAGATGGCTGCCAAATCTACCATGCATGTTGTCAGTGGTGGAACGGAGATCTCACTCCTGAAACATGCGACTGGGCTTCACAACAAGTAAAAATGGAGCACCCTGCTAGAGAAGCAGTGCTTTGCTGAAAGAAATCCAAAATCTTGCTTTTAAATCCTTTTTCTTGGTTGCTGAAACTGCAGAATGCCGGTACGAAACACCCTCAAACATCCAATATTCTTGCTGGGTGCTACAAGAAATCATTGTGAACATACAATGTCCCTAAAAGCTGAATTTGTCATCAAAACATTCACAGCAAAAATGTGCCTGCCTGTGAAATATGTAAAAATGTGGGCGCAGTACCCCAGGCCGCCTGAATTACAGCTGTCAGAAGCCTGCTTTAAACTGTAAACTGATACAAATGAAATCTAATGTTTGAAATCTAAGTGACCGGTTATTAGGAGTAACCTAGGTTGTAACTGTTTAATCCCATGGTTTAGAATCTGGAATCAGTGTTCTAGCTGCTTGTTTTGAAATTAGTTTGCTTTAAACCAAGAAAAAAATGTAACAGAATGACATTGAATTTAAGCCTGCCTAAAAGCAATCAAACCAGTCCAACAGCTTCCCCCACTGAGGCCAGGCATCTCCCTTCTGCTTCACGTCACCAGGAAATCACACCTCTGTGATGATTAGATCAGGGAGGAGAATTTGGGGCTGCAGGGGAAGGAGACAATGGACATCCTCTGGCTGAAAGGAAATGCAAAGTGTGAAGAGTCATTAATGCCTGGCCCAGCAGGAACTGGGAGGAGACTGCTTCTGAGCTCCCAGGAGAAGAAGGAGGCGGTGACAAACCACAATTTGTTGCTTAACAAAGGGCAAAAGCACATTTTTAAAAGACTAATACATTACTGTGTACAATTGTGAAAAATATGTAAACAACAGATTTGTGAATCTAATTTTTGGCGGCAAGTTTTAGGAGGCGCCAGAACTCTGTGAGATGTTCTGGGAAGTAACAGCGGAAAATATGGTTTAACACCAAATGTATTTATGCCAAAAGCATGAAACTTCATACACTTATGCCCATATACAATGCGCACATTTGTACACATTTTCTGATAAACTGGATATTGTGTTCTGGACAAAAAGGGCAAAATACTCTAAAAAGCAGACACAAGATCTTACAGCAACGAGGTTTGGAGGAGTATCTGCTACACAAAATATGTAATATATTTATGTTATTGTTATAGAGAATGCACACATGTCAATATGTATTGTACTAAAAGTAGATTTTATGTTCAAGGGACAAGGGGAGGATTCTCCGACTCATAAACTCACACCATCAAAACCCTATTTCTCTCCTCCTATCAAGCTAGAGAAGATATTCTAGCCAATTGCCTTCCTAAGGGGTGCACTTAGGCTAAACCAGCACACACCCCTTTCATCATAAGCATAAATAGAGACAGCTCAGACTGAAAAAAACACACAGATACACCCACTAACCCATTGCTGGCCGAGCACCCTGCTAGAGAACCATCCATCTTCCTTGCTCCAGACTCCAGAAACTTGGCAAGCAGAAAGGCTCATTGCATAGCTGAACCATTTTCAGCTGGGCCTTAAGATTCCAGAACCCACCCCAGAAACCTAAGGGGAACAAAAGAAACAGCTGAGCTGTGCTGTAACTGCTTTCCTGCTAAAATAATTATAACCAGAACCAAAAGATCCAATCCAGTCGTGCTGTGCTGTGACCAGAGCCATTGCAGACCCGATCCAGTCCTGTGCCATGCTGTGAACAGACCCAGCCCAATCCAGTGTGCCCAGCAGTCTGTCCTAGGACCAGAATCTCTGACCAGAATCCCTGACCAGAAATCTTGATGGACCAGAATCCTGACGGCTCTGTTTGAAACCCATATAGTGAATATCTATAGATAGGATTGTGTCACTAGAATATGTTCTGTCCATAGTAATCCCTGTCTTAAAGCCATCCTCTCTTGTATTCAGAACCAGTAGTGTTAGGAGTATTTTGGAATTGTCAGAACCTTTCTTGCGCTAAGTTTCTCTCATTTGCTTTCTAATATCCTAAATATTTAGTAT
Source organism: Ambystoma mexicanum (assembly GCF_040938575.1). Classification (NCBI taxonomy): domain Eukaryota; kingdom Metazoa; phylum Chordata; class Amphibia; order Caudata; family Ambystomatidae; genus Ambystoma; species Ambystoma mexicanum. The sequence continues at coordinate 1,300,987,656 of NC_090922.1, read as the reverse complement.
CCACCACATGAAGGGTCCCTGGCCAGGACTGTGGAGATTCATGTGTGGCATTCTCTTTTTCTATAGTCATAATCTAGCGTAAGAAATCCAATTTTTGTATTTTAAAAGTGCATTCCTGTTTCCCATTCTTGCGCCTATCTCAGAAAAACGACCTCCACTAAAACGTCCATAACATTCTTAATTTTTATGCTAGAAACAAAATTTCAACTTCTGCTTGTAGCTAACATCCACAGCTTTCCATAGATTCCAAATCCATATAGTTCTCACGCAATCACGATTACCGCGCGCTGATAAGTTTGCCGCAAATTTTGTTTTAGGAAAATTCTATCACGTGTAAAACAGCTTTTCATTGCACCTGACCTCAATTTTAAGATTTCACATTGTTCCTTAGTATCAAACCATTGCTAGTGTTTGTCTGCAACTATCTAAAGCGGCTCCCATAAGAATTTAAACAATTTCAGCAATTTAAACCATATTTAGTGTTTTACCCAATCCATTCTCAAGATAACTTTAAAACCATTTTGACAGTTTGCCAATCAATTCTGTTTCTCTCTTGTGTTTGCTGGGGGGAAATTGGGATTGATATTTTGTTTGAATTTTGACATTCCTGAAACCAGTTCTCTCTCTCCTCCTATCTCTTTACATTGCCTGTTTGGGGGTTGAGGGGTGTGCAGGGGGAAATAGTAACCACACTGCTATTTGATCTGAACACACACAAAAGTATTATTGCTGTGCTGAATTGTTTTGCTTACCATTACTCCTTCTGATTAAAGAGATTGCTTAGTGTTACATCACCCCATTGGTGATCATCGTATACCCATTAAACATAGTGTGATTAATTTGTAACTACATAAATAAATATTTTAACTTTGCAAACCAGCCTGGTTCAGTGTGACCGGGGGAGGGGGTTCCAAGAGAGGGGAGTGATATGAGTGGTACATCGTTCAGAATAAAAGATCTTTTAGACACAAAATAAATATGGATTTCAGTTGTGCATTACATGATAGGCGTTGACTTAGGTGAAGTGCCGGATTGAAATCACTTACAGACAACAACAAAAACAAACACTGAGGTTAACACATCTTTAAATAACCAAGGAGATTGGTCTTGGCTTTGGTAGAAAAAATGGGGCTTACTTTCCCTAAGTCCCATCTTTAGTAGTGGTACTGTGAACATTATTTCCTTGAACTGTTGTGGCTTTACTAATTTGGCAAAACTACTTAGAAATGTTCAACATTCTAATAAAGTTAGAATTATGTTCCAGGAAACTATGCAGATCAGATCTTTAATTATGTAACGTTATATAACATATTTCACCCAGGTGACCAGAGGAATCAGTGGCAGTAGTATAGTATAGCTAGGTAGTATAGCTCATTGGCAATGCACTTGCCTTGGAAGCAAGATGACGTAGAGCAACATAGGTTCAAATCCTGTGTCTGTGCTTAGAAACTTCTTCAGTATTAAGCGTGTTATTAGAAAAACAATTATAATTATAATAGTTTTAATCAAAAGACGTCCCCTTGGGTGGGGAGGAGGACGGTGTAGCTATAGCTATTGATATATAATTAAACTTGCAATCCACCCTGGTGGCTACATTTGATAACTCATTGGTAACGGACAGCATGGTCTCTGGTCATGACATCTCTTTATGAGGTACCATTGATAAATGTGTATATTATTCCTGACAAATATACCATGAACACGATTTATTAACAGTTGAATGAGGTCCTAACCGCATGCCTGGGGGTAGGGCATCAAAATAACGTTGCCATTGTGGGGGATTTTAATTCAGAGTGTGCTGACTTTTTAATAGAAACCAATTAATATTTAACATACACCTATAATAGCGGGAATGCAACATCTAATAATAGTGCTGCATTATGGCTTACTTTTAGGGCCTTATGGGATCTATCTCTCTTGGTGCCATTTGTAGATGCCACCTCCCCCAGAGTAATAGCATGGAAAAGGGAAGTGTCAACCTCTTGGATAGATCATGTATTTCTTTCTAATGATCTTATGTCAAATGTATCTATCCATTTTATCAAGGCGACCATGCCTTGATTTCTTTTCAATGTAAACATTCCTCTACGCACATTACTTATAATATGCACAAAACCTCCATGGCCTTCCTCGCAATTGATAAGGGGAACATGATGGAACATGATGGTAAAATGGAATAATAGACGTATTAAATAATTCACTGATATTCTGGATAATGTGTTTGGGGGGGAATGATATCCTAAGCAAATATTCTAAGTTTGACATCAATAGTTATAGTGATATCATTTAAAAATTGTTGTCCAATCTCTTAAACAAATGCAACATCTCGCCACATAAACACACACCTCATCTTTAGAACCAAAAAATTGTCTTGGCTAAGAAACATAAAAGAGACACTATTAAACATCTAGATAAGCTCTACGGTACTGATGCCTCGGTCATTATTACTGAAAAGAAAAAGGTACATCATGTATAGAAATCTAATTAAGCAGCTGAAGCCCGAATTAGTCCTTCCTGACAGTCAAAGGATACTTAATGTATTAAGTGGAAAAGAAACTAAGTTCTGGGAATGTACCAACAAGATACAAACAAAATAATGGAAGGTTCATACTAATCTTATTTTAGAAGTGACCTGGCTAGAATATTATAAAGAAATCTTCACTGACAAAACTACACCAGAGTCAGTGCATACTCAGGGCAACAACTTTCAAACTGACTGGACAGTAGTCTTTTCAATTTCAAATATACATGATTAAAGTCTAAAAATGACTTCTTTGAGATCTCCAGGTCCTAAAAATGTTGCTCCAATTACCCAAAAGCACAGTCCAGAACTGTGGGTACCAATACTAGCGTTATTTGTGGATATAGTAGATCATTTGGCAAATCTAGGAACATTGTCACTGATTCCCTGGATGGAAACTGATCTTATGTGGCCAGGGAAAGGCAGAAGATACCTGACTCTGACCCTCTGGGTGGCTATATGTGGAAGGACCATGCAGGGGGAGGACAAACCCCAGGGAGGCAGGAAAATACTAGATCAAAATAATCCTTCAGTTGTAATTTTTAATGACTCCCATGGGCCTTTAGAACATTCCTACATGGCTTATTGTAACGTAGATAGAGAATACCAAGGTTTTCATAGCTAAAAACATTATTTACCCCCTGCACTTTATCGTAGTAAGACGAGGAATGGGGATGGAATAATGAGAATGACCAGAAGCAGTAAGCCAACACTGTGCTCTAGTCTTTGGAATATGTCGAACAATTCCGGGAAGTTTATAACTGACACAATTGAACCGAACAGGAGAGGGAGGGACTGCAGCTGAATCTGACTTGTTCTGATGCTGGTTGGGACACCAGAGGCAAGCAGACTGCAGGAAGCAGCACGGAGGCTGACGAGAACGGTGTGCAGAGAAACCGAGCAGAGAGAAGTTCGCAGCACTATTGCCTCAGGCAGCTGGAGCCGCCAGAAGCTGAGGAAGGCAAAGCAGGAACCAAGCATCTAACGGGAGGCACTACCAGTCAGCGGGCCGAGAGCAGAGAAGACGGGAAGATGTGAGGAACGGTGAAGCCACCAGTGAAGACCGCTAAACCCAGTGAGAGCAAATGGGATACCGGGGCACTTCTGGGCGAATAACCTGTACTGTTGACAGTGCGAGAGAGCCTAATTAAAGGAACTGAAATAATTGATATGAATACATACATTGCTAAGAAAGGGTCAGTGACCCAGTACTGCAAAGCATTATTTCCTGGATGCAAGAGAGAGTGAATGGAGAGAACGGAAAAGCCCTTGCAGGATATTGAACCAGGCAAACAGTGAGTCTGGGGCTCATACCCAAGAAAGGACAGAAAAATCCCTAGCAGGAAAGCAAACCAGGCAGTTTGCGATTCTGGGACCCGAACCCAAGTGCGATACACTGGCAGTAGAGTAAACCAGGGGTAAGAAGAGAAGTGAGAAAATTCAGAGGTAAAACCGCCACCCTGCATTTGTGAAACAGTGACCAACAATATAAACAGGGAATAACCATGCCCCTTTGAAGTATAATTGAAACCCAGAAAACGAGAGAAATAACAACGCTGCGAGTACCCTTGCAGGAGAGTACACCAGGAGAAGGAAAAAGATTGAGAAAGCTCAGGGGTAAAAACCCCTCCTTGAATTTGTGGAATAGTGACAATCAATGGAAAATGGAAGAACCCTTTAAGAATGATTCAGATCCAGAGAGTGAGAAACTGAATAATCAAAAGAACTGTGCGTTGAAAGAAGACTCAAGTGAGCGTCTTCCCCCTTGAACAAACTGGAACTGTGAAAAAGTGACATTTTGAACCACCAGAAGAAATCTAGGGCAAGGGAGGAGCCCTTTCCTGGTGGGCCTTTATTCCTTTTATTTTCTCTACCTTAAAACTTTATGTTTGGAAAGAAAGCTACAAGTATGTAGTTTACAGAAATCCCTGAGTTGCACATTATATTGAGTTTGGTTTGTAAGGGTCAGTTTAGGGTTTTGGATGCAGGACGGAGGATGCTCTTTTGTTTAACATCCTGACACAGCCATTCCTTTGTTTTGTTGAGGCGGGCAAACCCCTCTTAGGATTAGGGATAGATAGGATTTCTCCCAACCTTTCTTATTATTTTGTGATAAATAAAAGTCTGTAACCAACACTTAACATGCCTCTGTGTCCGAGTATTACTCTTCATCCCTTACAATAAGTAAAAACGTCCTGCTACTTGGCATATATTTAATGTCATCCCAATTCCTAAAAACGGAGAGAGGAAAAATCCATCCAACTATTATCCCAGATCGATTTTGGAAGCTCAGAGCAAGGTTTTAGCATCATTGATACTGAAAGAGCTGTATAATATGGTCTCTGAATTGGAATTGCTCTCAAAATATCAACAGGGTAATTCATAGAATTTCGCAGAAAAGTGTCGCAAGCGGCTGGCGCAGAGTGTCCGCGTGCGATTGTCTGCGCCAGGCACGTGCGCTAAAACCGATTTCCGCGCACAGCGTATTCATGGATTTCAGGCTCCCAAACCAGCCGTGGCGCAGAGTATCGCAGCGACCCTGCAGCAGCGCCAGTAACGCCCCCAAGAACGCCCTCGCGCAAGGAAAAGCCATCAAAATCGCTAAATCATCGCAAAGGGCTGCGCTAACCCTGGACCAGTTTACAGGGCTGCCAAACAAGGAACGCAAAGCGGGTAACGTGCATATCAGGGGTACGCGTGAAGTTATACACGCGATTAGCCAGGGTGCCAGGGAACGTGAATTACAGGGGTACGCGGGAAGTTCAACACGCGATTGTCCAGGGAACGTGTATTACAGGGGTACGCGGGAAGTTCAACACGCGATTGTCCAGGGAACGTGTATTACAGGGGTACGCGGGAATTAACACACGCGATTTGGCAGGGTACGTGAATTACAGGGGTGCGTGGGAATTATCACACGCCAATTTGCTGGGTACGTGTATTACAGGGGTGCGTGGGAATTATCACACGCGATTAGGCTGGGTGGGTCCTCACAGGTGTTCCCTGTACACCCTCCACGGCCCCTGCAGGCAGCCCACAAAACAGGGGACTACCCTGCACACCTGCTTATGTCCCTCTGCACCCCCACCCCCCAGCCACCAGGGGCACCCACCACCAGGCCCCCACCCATGTCTCCTACCACCCCCACCCCCCAGCAGTGCAGGGGCAGCCTCCACCAGGCCCCCACTCATGCCCGACTCATGTCTCCCACCACCCCCACCCCCCAGCACTGTGGGGCACCTGCCAGCAGGCCCCAACCCATGTCACCCACCACCCCCCAGCAGTGCAGGGGCATCCTCCACCAGGCCCACACTCATGTCCCCTATCACCCCCACCCCCCCCGCCACCAGGGGCACCCTCCACCAGGCCCCCACTCATGTCTCCCAGCGTGCTACGTGTATTTCAGGGGTGCGCGGGAAGTCCCACTCGCGAATAGCCTGGGCGCGTGTATTTCAGGGGTGCGCGGGAAGTTCCACTCGCGAATAGCCTGGGCCCGTGTATTTCAGGGGTGCGCGGGAAGTTCCACACGCGAATAGCCTGGGCGCATGCATCTCAGGGGTGCGCGGGAAGTTTTACACGCGACTTCAGCAGGCTACGTGTATTTCAGGGGTGCGCGGGAAGTCCCACTCGCGAATAGCCTGGGCGCGTGTATTTCAGGGGTGCGCGGGAAGTTCCACTCACGAATAGCCTGGGCGCGTGTATTTCAGGGGTGCGCGTGAAGTTCCACACGCGAATAGCCTGGGCGCATGCATTTCAGGGGTGCACGGGAAGTTTTACACGCGACTTCAGCAGGGTACGTGTATTTCAGGGGTGCGCGGGAATTCTCACACGCGATTTGGCTTGGTACGTGTATTACAGGGGTGCGTGGGAAGTTACACACGCGATTAGGCTGGGTGGGTCCTCACAGGTGTTCCCTGTACACCCTCCACGGCCCCTGCAGGCAGCCCACAAAACAGGGGACTACCCTGCACACCTGCTCATGTCACCCACCAGCCCCACCCCCCACCATCCAGGGGCACCCTCCACCAGGCCCCCACCCATGTCTCCCACCACCCCCACCCCCCCAGTCACCAGGGGCATCCTCCACCAGGCCCCCACTCATGTCTCCCACCACCCCCACCCCCCCAGTCACCAGGGGCAGCCTCCACCAGGCCCCCACTCATGTCTCCCACCACCCCCACCCCCCAGCAGTGCAGGGGCAGCCTCCACCAGGCACCCACTCATGTCCCCTATCACCCCCACCCCCCCAGTCACCAGGGGCACCCTCCACCAGGCCCCCACTCATGTCTCCCACCACCCCCACACCCCCAGTCACCAGGGGCAGCCCCCACCAGGCCCCCACTCATGTCCCCTATCACCCCCACCCCCCCAGTCACCAGGGGCAGCCCCCACCAGGCCCCCACTCATGTCCCCTATCACCCCCACCCCCCCAGTCACCAGGGGCAGCCTCCACCAGGCCCCCACCCATGTCTCCCACCACCCCCACCCCCCAGCAGTGCAGGGGCAGCCCCCACCAGGCCCCCACTCATGTCCCCTACCACCCCCACCCCCCAGTCACCAGGGGCAGCCCCCACCAGGCCCCCACTCATGTCCCCTATCACCCCCACCCCCCCAGTCACCAGGGGCAGCCCCCACCAGGCCCCCACTCATGTCCCCTATCACCCCCACCCCCCCAGTCACCAGGGGCACCCTCCACCAGGCCCCCACTCATGTCTCCCACCACCCCCACCCCCCAGTCACCAGGGGCAGCCTCCACCAGGCCCCCACTCATGTCTCCCACCACCCCCACCCCCCCAGTCACCAGGGGCAGCCCCCACCAGGCCCCCACCCATGTCTCCCACCACCCCCACCCCCCCAGTCACCAGGGGCAGCCCCCACCAGGCCCCCACCCATGTCTCCCACCACCCCCACCCCCCAGCAGTGCAGGGGCAGCAGGCAGTCAGGCAGCAGCAGGTGGGAGCGTGCTCGGGCTCTGGGGGGCAGTAGTTCGGCCTTCCGGGCAGGAGCGTGGTATTCCGTGTGCGTACGCGTGGCCAGCTTGGTACGGAGTGATTTTGCACGTGAAAATCCTGCACGTCAGCGTGAAAACTGAGGAAAGGCCCAAAGCGCGTAAGCGCGTCTGTGACGTGACCCGCACAGGTGTTTCCCACACAGCACGTGATGACAGAGCACACGTGGAAAGACTGCACGTCAGAGTGTAATCGCGTGTGATTGGTGGAAATGGCCCTACACGCAGAAGTGGCAAAGCGTGTGATTGCTGGAAATGGCCCTACACGCAGAAGTGACAAAGCGTGTAATTGGTGGAAATGGCCCTACACGCAGAAGTGACAAAGCATGTAATAGGTGGAAATGGCCCTAGCGCGTACACGCCGCGTAAGTGACGCTGGACGTGTGGGCCTGTATAAAATGTACGTGTAGAACACGTTTTCCTTGTACGTGCTTTTCGTGGAGAGCGAGTGGGTGAATTCTGTACTTCTTGTCGTTTCACACGCGATTTACTTCACAGCGTTTCTAGTTCGTATTCCCTGTTACCTCTGAACGGTTTTTTATCTTTTTTCTCTTTTACTGGTTTACCTGGGCCTGTTCCCTCAAACAGTGTTCCCTTCTACTGTTGTCCTGTCTCCTCAGACAGCGGACAAATCTTCTTTTGGCGGGGGTGTTGCCAACCAAACGTGCTCCTTTTACACGCTCGTTTACCTGGCAGACGGTGAGTCACGCACGTATCTAACATCTGTGCTAGCCCCGTGTGTAGCCTACCCCTTCAGAGGTCATTCTAGGCTGCGTGTGACACGCATACGTTCATTCTTGTGTTTCTGGGTGCCACAGCGTAGTGCAGGTTTTTCTTTCTGCACACGTGGTCTAGGAGGGGTTGCGTGCACGTCATCTCCCTTTTTTGGGCCTCCTGTGCGTTGCGTGACCCGTCATCTTTCCCCAGGGGTTACATTCATCCTTGCTAGAGCACTAGGGTACAATTACCATCTGGTACCCAACCCCTTTGACCCCCAATTGCCCAGGACAATAGTTTACATCCACTCCCATACGCACATTAACATCAGTGCCATGGCTGGGAGGCGAGGATTCCGTAAGGGTGGCAAAGGTGGAAGAGCCACAAGTGGTGGCCGTGGTGGATCCGGTAGGGGACGTGGTCGTAACTTGCAGGGTGAGCCTGTCCCCCCATGTGTGGAGGACCAGTCACGGGCACCCATAATCCCTCCCCCCCCTCCCATTGAGGCTGATGTGGCTGACACCATCCATGCTCAGCCCTTGTTGGACCAGCCCATTGTGGCACCAGACCTGGCTGACTCCATGGCTGACTTCCAGGTCAGCAGGGCTACGACACGTGCGCTGGTGCACGTTGATGCCATCATGCCACGTGGATCTGGGGCAGCAAGGTCATCTGCTGCACCAAGGAGGCAGGGCGGAGAGGCTGCAGGGGCAGCTGCGGCTCCATCCACCCCAGCCCTCACACACCCAGCCAGGACAGTGTCGGTCCTAGTCCATGCTGCTGACATTCCCCCTGACACCATCACACTAGAGCTAATGCCTGCACCAACTCCCATGCTGAGTGTGCAATCCCACACTCCTGATACAGAGTCCACCAGGGCTCCTGCCCCTAGTGTCCAGAGCGGCGCAGGACACTCAGGATCACCACCACCTTCCAAGCGGAAGAGGAAGAGTGCTCGTCCGGCACAGGCTGATGCCCCAGACACGGCTACACAGTCCGGCCCGTCCAGGAAGCCCAGCTTCACGGATGACGAACTGAATGCACTTGTCGAGTATGTGTCCGGACATGACAACGAGATGGTCATTGTTGCAGGATCCAAGACCACACCTGCACAACGCCAGGCACACTGGCAGACCGTTGCGGACATCGTAAGTGCCCTTGGAATTGTGAGGCGCACAGCCAATGATTGCTATAAGCGCTGGAATGACCTAAAGCGCAGGGCAAAGAGTAAGCTGGCCTCAAGTCATGCCGCAACTCTAGTGACTGGAGGTGGGTCTCCAGTAGTAGACATGGAACTCACTCCACATGAGTCAGTCGCTGGGACCTACGTCACGGAGGAACAGATCCAAGGCGTGGGAGATCTGGCTGATTACGAGGCATTGTCCGGTGAGTGCACATGCATGTGTGTGTCATCCATGTGCATGGTGTGTGTGTGAGGGCTTCTGTTCGGGTGCCAGGTGAGAGTGTGTGCGCCTGAGTCGTATGGGTCAGCCATGTGCTTCATGCAATCCTTCCTGCGCAGCTGCATTTGGCCATAGCAGTATCCCTTCTGCCAACAGTAGACATCTAGCCCAACTGCACGCCAGTTGCCCTTGAAGTGTCACCTTGCCACAACATATTTGCTTCTTTTTCACTGTTCATTCAGTCAGTTTGTTTGCATTCCACCACTTTCACTAGGCATGTCGCTGTCCACTAGTCACATGTCTGACATGGGTATGGTAAAGTGGAGTGACTTTGTTACCTGGATATCATTTGTACACACATGTCCCTGTGCAATTGGACCATTTCAGACTGGCAGCTCCCGGTGAAAAATCTGACCTGTTAGAATTAGAAAAGCTATTACATGCGGGAACTGGACTGAATGAATAGGTGCTGCCCTCCTCTCCATCTTCACTCAATAGCAATGGTACATGCCATCTGTGTGATGGCATGTGTGTTTCACCTGCCAATCACAGGCCAATGTGTGATGCCACTGCCAGGCAGCATGCAGAAAATGTGTTCATCTTCCATCTTGGTGTCATCAGTGTGTGCCATTTGCCTGGACTTCATACGCAGTGAGGGTGCATGCATGGGAGGGTTTTAGTCATGTGGGACATGTGTCAATCAAGTACTGGTTCTCTTGCTTCTCAGCCCTCAATGTGTGCCATGGTGCTAATGCCTTTTTCCATTTCTTTGTTTTCATGTCTTTGCAGGGGAAGACGCACCTGATACTGCTGGGGTTGTGGAGATGGTGCAGACCCAGGAGGGGTCCGAGGGCCGACCAACCACCAGTGAGGGACGTGGTGTGGTGGTGGGGGAGAACCCACAAGTGCTGCAGGTCGTGCTCTCAAGGGGTGTCTCTGGCTGCACCTCCCCCGAGCTGTACTCAGGTGTTGATTCGGATGAGACCTACGTGCCGTCGCAGGTGAGTGTTCAAGGGAGGGATTCTGTTCTGTCTCACCCACCTGCACCAGGGTCAGAACCCTCCATGGGGATGTCAGTGTTGGCAGCTACGCCTTCGGTGGTTACGGATGCAGGGTCACACTCCGCGACATCTGATCCTGTTCCTGGGCTAGCAGATCAGAGGGGGAATGCAGTCCTGCAGCCTCAGGCAGTGCCGGCACAGCAAGGCGCAGTTCGCCTTGCCCCAGACAGGTGTGGTGCCCGCCGACGTGGTGGCCGTACGCCACCCGGCAATACCGCATGGGAGCAATCCATTTACGGTATGGCAACCCAACAGGCTGCATCATCCGAGATGATGGCTCAGGCCATGGATAGGGTGGCCACTTCCATTGTCCCCCCAGAAAGGCTGATGGAGCGACTAGAGCAGGCAACCGACTCCATCTGCCAGTCACACAGGGAGAACATGTTGGGGTCCAACAGGGACAGGCGGGCGGCACTGGCGACTCTGCAGGAGGCCATCTCCATTGAGTCCCAGGGCCACAGGGAAGCCCTGAGGCAGGAGCTCCTTCACCTCAGGACGACTCTTGTTGAGCTTGAGGCTTCAACACACCAAAGGACAGAACAGCAGCTGGAGCGTCTCACCCGTACGCTCTCAGCTGAGATGCAGGCAACGAGGGCGGAGGTCCGGGCATCCCGTGAGTTGTTGCATGGGGACCTCCGCACACTCATCCTCCAGAACCAGACCTACCACACCCTATAGATGTGCTCAGATGCCCTGGGGGGACGTAGAGCCACATGGGTGCAGTCGATGGCACCTAGCACTTTGGGGAATCGTGCCACAGCGTAAAAATCCAGGGCGGCAGCATGCCTTTCTGCAGGTGTTCTGGGCAGGTATATGTGCCTGCGGACTGATGGCCGTGCAGTGATGATGTTCAAGACCTGGTGTAGGCAGCGTGACTGGGTGGCCTGTGACACCCCACCCACTATGGCACTTGTCCGCTGAAATGATCCAGTGGCTAAGAAGTGCAGTACATTGAGGACCTTCTCCAGGGGGCTGAGTGCTTGGGAGCACAGGGTGGGTGATGTGAGGTCATCCTCCCACTCACTCACCAGGTCCAGTATAATGTGTGGTGGAAACCTGTACCTCCCATACACCTGGTCATCAGGCATCCCGAAAAGGCTGGTTCTGGGGGTGAATATTCTGGCCCTGACTATCCTCCTCCTCCTCCTTTGGTAGCCCACTGCCACTGCTGCTAGGAACGGTATGTTCATCCTGGCGTCTGAGCTTGTTATTGTTAAAGTCCGCAAATGTATGCTTTGCGCGTGTTCTAGGCGAGCGTGTGACCCGCGCACCCCTGGAATCCAGTTCCCAGTCCAATAGCGTGTGGAAATTCACACGCACCACGGGATACAGCGTGTGACCCGCGCACCCCTGGAATCCAGTTCCCAGTCCAATAGCGTGTGGAAATTCACACGCACCACGGGATACAGCGTGTGACCCGCGCACCCCTGGAATCCAGTTCCCAGTCCAATAGCGTGTGGAAATTCACACGCACCACGGGATACAGGTTCGCTGACGTACTTGCGTGTGTAAGTGCCCGCGCACCCATTAAATACACGTACATAGGCCAATCGCGTGTACACGCACTTTTGTCCAATTACACGCGATGACACTCTGACGTGCAGTATCTCCACGTGTGCCCCGTCATCACGTGCTGAGTGGGGAACACCCGTGCGGGTCACGTCACAGACGCGCTTACGCGCTGAGGGACTCTGGTCCAACAGAATCGCGTATGCGTGCTGACGCGCTTACGCGCTAAGGGCCTTTCCTCGGATTTCACGCTGACGTGCAGGATTTTCACGTGCCAAATCACTCCGTATCAAGCTGGCCACGCGAAAAAACACGGAAGACCACGCTCCTGCCCAGAAGGCCGAGTTACTGCCCCCCCGTGCCCCGAGCAGCCTCCCACGTGCCATCTGCTGCTGCCTGCCTGCCTGCCTGCCTGCTGCCACCGTGCCCTGCCATTTGGTGCCTGCACATCAGCCATCTGCAGGGGTCCAGTTGCTGTGTCCACCCCTGCTGGAACTGAAGACTCCCGACTGGGATTACATCGCTCCACAGCCCAGCCCCAGGACCCAGTTGCCCACCCACACCTGCCTCTGGGGTTGCCATGTCGGGCACTTCCACATCTGGCACCAGTGGCAACCCCAGGCCAGAGGGGCAGAGGGGCACCAGCTTCACTGTCACCGAAGTTGGTGTCCTGGTGGAGCATGTCCTGGGGCAGTATGATGCCCTCTTTGGATCGTCCCGCGCCAGCAAGGAAGGACGGCAGAGGATCTGGGCCGACTGTGTGGTTGCCATCAACGCGGAGGGGGTGGCAACCCGCGACGTCCTGAAGATCAAGAAGCGCTGGGAGGACTTGAGGTCCAGGACCCTTGTGAAGGCCCGGCGCCTCGTGGAGGGGGGCCGGGGCCGCATGAGTTCCATCCAGATGAGGGTCCTGGAACGCGTACGCCCAGCGCTCCACGCCCAGATCCTTGAGAGGGAGGCCCGTCTGGAGTTGAGCGGTAAGTGTCCATGCATTACTGTGTGAGACAGGGCATGTTGCGGCGTGCTGGTTCTATGATACTTGCCTGTATGTGTGCCATAGGCCATGTATGCATGTATGTGTGCAGGGACATCATGGTAATGCATGTGCGACCAGTGATGTGTGACCCACATGGTTGTTGCATGTGTTGAAATGCCGCATGGGGAGCCCTATGCAGATTTAGAACATGAGAGCATGCCAGTCTCTGTACCTGGACATGGGTGGGGGTGAGGGATGGGTGCTGATGCCAGGTACATATATGGTAGCCATGTCTGTGTGCCTGACCTGCGTGTCTGTGACTTGTGCATGCCATGGATGCATGACACATGTGTGTGACAATGCACAGATTCAGTAAAGCAGCCAAATTACCCTTGTATCCGCTGTGTTTGGTGTGTTTGGGGCCAGATGGATGTGACTGAGGTGAAGTGTGTGCATGTGATAGGCATGAGCCATGATGCATGTGAGTTACATATCATTGAATGTTCCAAGAGTCCATTGGACATGCATGGAAATGTCCATGGCATGCACCATGCCTGTTACTGTGTGTGTTTTGCCTGGACTGACCCATGTGTTGTGGAGGGACATGATGGAAGTGTACTTTGACAGTGGTGCTCATCTGCTTTTGCTTCCTGTCTAGGGGACCATTGTACAGTGCCCTGATGCTTGTGTTCTTTGTCTCCCTCTACGCAGCGGCTAGTGAAGAGGAGGGCGGAGACAGCGCTGTGGAGCAAGGCGGCGGGGATGCCCCCACGGCTGCAGCGGAAGGGGTGGGTGAGCCCCCACAGGGGCCTGCTACGGTGGGAGACGGTGAGGAGCCATCCAGGTTGGTGGTTTGCACAGAGGAGGAGGAGGCCGCCACTGGGGCACACATGGGGCCTGGTGGGGGCATCCCTGCTGGTGCAAGTGGTGCAGTCCAGGGCCAGGGGCAGGAGGCAGCACAGGTCACCGTGGAGGGGCCTGTGCATGTCGCTGTCCCTGACCCTGTGAGTGCACCACCATGCACCAGCAGGGATGCCCCGTCCCAGGCCTGTCCGCAGGTAGAGGGGATGTCCATGTCACCTGACTCCCCTCCACCTGCGGACGTGGGAACCCCTGGCCGTGCGGAGAAGGTCCTGATTGGGGTCGCGATGCGCACGGCTGTGATTCGTGATGCCGTGCGTGCTTCCCGGGAGGAGCACGCACGGCATCACGAAGTGCACCGTGCCGACGTGGCCCAATTGGGATCGGCCATGTTCGGGGGTTTCCTGCATGTGTTGGCCAATGTGGCGGCCCTCTCCTCCTCTGTGCAGGCTATCCACCAGTCGTTCTCCTTGCCGTCTTCCAGCCCAGATGCCACCAGGGCCCCCTGTGGACCTGCCCCGACCAATGCAGCCAGCTCGGTGGGGATCCCATCCCTGCCACAGTCGGGAGTCAGTGATCCAGCAGGGGTGGACACCAGAGCAACTGGACCCCAGCAGATGGAGGATGTGACGGCATCATCGGGCAGGGCACGTGCACGACGGCGTCGGTGGTTTCCATCAGCCTGGATGCCGTCGTGCTGGCACAGGCAGTTGCATCGGAGGCAGCAGCAGGCTCAACGTGGGAGGCATCATGGCTCGGGGCCATCAACATCAGGGGTGCAGGCATCGGCCGGAGGGCAGGAGAACCCTGGAATGGGAGTGGCTTCCGTGTGGGAGCGGTTGTGCCAGCGGATAGGTGCGGAGCGGCAGCGGGCAGAGGAGGAACGGCTCACGATGGTCAGGGCGGAGGACTCCATGCGGAGGGCGCTGAGGCGGGCTGAGTGCCTCGAGGGTCTTCGCAGGGAGTTTGAGCTTGACACTGCATTATCCCTGCGGGACCTCGGGGCCAGGGAACATGCCCGCCTCCAAGCCATTGACCAGGAGTTCGATGATGCCCTGGCCCATGACAACAACCAGTGAGCCGTCCGAATAGCCCGCTGCCTTTGTATATAGTTGTATAGTTAGGGTTAGGTTTCCTTTGTTTTTTTGATTTTTTTTGGTAGCGATTGGACAATGCACCACTTTTTTGTATATAGTTCAGTTTTTAGTTAGTAGTCATAGTTAGGTTTAATTTGGTTGGGCTCATGGACCCAGGATGATCATCTTCATGGTTCTTCGTTGGCTTATTTTTATTTTTCAGATTATTTTCTTGGACATTCATCTTGTTTTGTTTGATTTGCTTTGTGTTTTTTCTTATTTCATTTCCATTCTACTTGCTGTTCAATACATTATTTTTTTTATTCTTCAATGTGTCGTATCATCTCATTGCTTTCAGGCATGTCATGTTGGGTGTTTTGTCATTCACTTGCAGCCATTGTGTGTGACAGACATGTGTTCAATTGCATTATTTAAATTGGGGGTGTAACATGTAATTGCCTTTGATATGTGGGTGGGTGTGATAGTTGGTTGGGCCTTTTGGCAGGGGAGGATGGGCATTACGGACATGATTGGGGGATGTTGGGACCCAGGTGCAGGGGGGCATGGATTGGACATGGGTGGGGGCCTGCTGGCAGGTGCCCCACAGTGCTGGGGGGGTGGGGGTGGTGGGAGACATGAGTGGGGGCCTGGTGGAGGGTGCCCCTGGTGGCTGGGGGGTGGGGGTGGTGGGAGACATGAGTTGGACATGGGTGGGGGCCTGCTGGCAGGTGCCCCACAGTGCTGGGGGGTGGGGGTGGTGGGAGACATGAGTGGGGGCCTGGTGGAGGGTGCCCCTGGTGGCTGGGGGTGGTGGGAGACATGAGTTGGACATGGGTGGGGGCCTGCTGGCAGGTGCCCCACAGTGCTGGGGGGTGGGGGTGGTGGGAGACATGAGTGGGGGCCTGGTGGAGGGTGCCCCTGGTGGCTGGGGTGTGGGGGTGGTGGCAGACATGAGTTGGACATGGGTGGGGGCCTGCTGGCAGGTGCCCCACAGTGCTGGGGGGTGGGGGTGGTGGGAGACATGAGTGGGGGCCTGGTGGAGGGTGCCCCTGGTGGCTGGGGGGTGGGGGTGGTGGGTGACATGAGTGGGGGCCTGGTGGAGGGTGCCCCTGGTGGCTGGGGTGTGGGGGTGGTGGGAGACATGAGTGGGGGCCTGGTGGAGGGTGCCCCTGGTGGCTGGGGGGTGGGGGTGGTGGGAGACATGAGTGGGGGCCTGGTGGAGGGTGCCCCTGGTGGCTGGGGGGTGGGGGTGGTGGGAGACATGAGTGGGGGCCTGGTGGAGGGTGCCCCTGGTGGCTGGGGGGTGGGGGTGGTGGGAGACATGAGTGGGGGCCTGGTGGAGGGTGCCCCTGGTGGCTGGGGGGTGGGGGTGGTGGGAGACATGAGTTGGACATGGGTGGGGGCCTGCTGGCAGGTGCCCCACAGTGCTGGGGGGTGGTGGGAGACATGAGTGGGGGCCTGGTGGAGGGTGCCCCTGGTGGCTGGGGTGGTGGGAGACATGAGTTGGACATGGGTGGGGGCCTGCTGGCAGGTGCCCCACAGTGCTGGGGGGTGGGGGTGGTGGGAGACATGAGTGGGGGCCTGGTGGAGGGTGCCCCTGGTGGCTGGGAGGTGGGGGTGGTGGGAGACATGAGTTGGACATGGGTGGGGGCCTGCTGGCAGGTGCCCCACAGTGCTGGGGGGTGGGGGTGGTGGGAGACATGAGTGGGGGCCTAGTGGAGGCTGCCCCTGCACTGCTGGGGTGTGGGGGTGGTGGGTGACATGAGTGGGGGCCTGGTGGAGGGTGCCCCTGGTGGCTGGGGGGTGGGGGTGGTGGGAGACATGAGTGGGGGCCTGGTGGAGGCTGCCCCTGCACTGCTGGGGGGTGGGGGTGCAAGGGGACATGAGTTGGTGTTCATTAGTTAAGGAGACATGTGCCTTTGCTGGGGGGCATGCCCATGGTGGGTGGGCTGCCTGCGGGACATGACCAGGGATGCAGGGTAGTCCCCTGTGGTGTGGGCTGCCTGCAGGGGCCGTGGAGGGTGTACAGGGTACACCTGGGAGGACCCACACTGTCAAATCACATGTGGAACTTCCCGCGCACCCCTGAAATACACGCGCCCAGGCTATTCGCGTGTGGGACTTCCCGCGCACCCCTGAAATACACGCGCCCAGGCTATTCGCGTGTGGAACTTCACGCGCACCCTTGAAATACACGTAGCCCGCTCCCCCAGACCCGATCGCGTGTGAAACTTCACGCGAACCCCTGAAATACACGTAGCCCGCTCCCCCAGGCCCGATCGCGTGAGGAACTTCACGCGAACCCCTGTAATACACGTAGCCCGCTCCCCCAGACCCGATCGCGTGTGAAACTTCACGCGCACCCCTGAAATACACGCGCCCAGGCTATTCGCGTGTGGAACTTCCCGCGCACCCCTGAAATACACGCGCCCAGGCTATTCGCGTGTGGAACTTCCCGCGCACCCCTGAAATACACGCGCCCCCAGGCTATTCGCGTGTGGAACTTCCCGCGCACCCCTGAAATACACGCGCCCAGGCTATTCGCGTGTGGAACTTCACTCGCACCCCTGGAATACACGCGCCCCCAGGCTATTCGCGTGTGGAACTTCCCGCGCACCCCTGAAATACACGCGCCCAGGCTATTCGCGTGTGGAACTTCACTCGCACCCCTGGAATACACGCGCCCCCAGGCTATTCGCGTGTGGAACTTCCCGCGCACCCCTGAAATACACGCGCCCAGGCTATTCGCGTGTGGAACTTCACGCGCACCCTTGAAATACACGTAGCCCGCTCCCCCAGACCCGACCGCGTGTGAAACTTCACGCGAACCCCTGAAATACATGTAGCCCGCTCCCCCAGGCCCGATCGCGTGAGGAACTTCACGCGAACCCCTGTAATACACGTAGCCCGCTCCCCCAGACCCGATCGCGTGTGAAACTTCACGCGCACCCCTGAAATACACGCGCCCAGGCTATTCGCGTTTGGAACTTCCCGCGCACCCCTGAAATACACGCGCCCAGGCTATTCACGTGTGGAACTTCACGCGCACCCCTGAAATACACGCGCCCAGGCTATTCGCGTGTGGAACTTCCCGCGCACCCCTGAAATACACGCGCCCCCAGGCTATTCGCGTGTGGAACTTCCCGCGCACCCCTGAAATACACGCGCCCAGGCTATTCGCGTGCGGAACTTCACGCGCACCCCTGAAATACACGCGCCCTGGCTATTCGCGTGTGGAACTTCCCGCGCACCCCTGAAATACACGCGCCCAGGCTATTCGCGTGTGGAACTTCCCGCGCACCCCTGAAATACACGCGCCCAGGCTATTCGCGTGTGGAACTTCCCGCGCACCCCTGAAATACACGCGCCCCCAGGCTATTCGCGTGTGGAACTTCCCGCGCACCCCTGAAATACACGCGCCCAGACTATTCGCGTGTGGAACTTCACTCGCACCCCTGGAATACACGCGCCCCCAGGCTATTCGCGTGTGGAACTTCCCGCGCACCCCTGAAATACACGCGCCCAGGCTATTCGCGTGTGGAACTTCACGCGCACCCTTGAAATACACGTAGCCCGCTCCCCCAGACCCGATCGCGTGTGAAACTTCACGCGAACCCCTGAAATACACGTAGCCCGCTCCCCCAGGCCCGAATGCGTGAGGAACTTCACGCGAACCCCTGTAATACACGTAGCCCGCTCCCCCAGACCCGATCGCGTGTGAAACTTCACGCGAACCCCTGAAATACACGTAGCCCGCTCCCCCAGGCCCGATCGCGTGAATAACTTCACGCGAACCCCTGTAATACACGTAGCCCGCTCCCCCAGACCCGATCGCGTGTGAAACTTCACGCGAACCCCTGAAATACACGTAGCCCGCTCCCCCAGGCCCGATCGCGTGAATAACTTCACGCGAACCCCTGTGTTGCACGTACCCTGCTGAAATCGCGTGTTAGACTTCCCGCGCACCCCTGTATACACGCACACGTATTTTTAGTCAGCGGGTGTCCGTGTTTGTGGGTACCCCTTTGCACGTCATTTTTCCTGGAGGGCCACAGTATGGGACATTCATCATGGCAGTATATAGGTGCTATTTGTTGGCGCACCTTTTGGCGCACATTTCTTACAGCCGCAGAGACGCTACCGCCTGCTTTCTTGTGGCGGTCGTGTTTGTGCCTGTGCGCTGGTTTGAGCGTGCGCTTTTTTGCACTATTCTATTCCATGAATACGTGTTGTAGGCGAGCGTGTGGGCGTTCCGCGCACTTGTGCCCTGTACTTCCCCCGTGACGCCCACGTTTTGGCAAGTTGTTCCCCATTCCGAGTGTTACGCCCGTGTTCCGCCTACTTTTGTTGCGTGCGCCGCGCTATGTGCGAATTTCGCTGTGGCCTGTGCGATTTTCGCTGTGACCTGGCGCACGCTGTTAGATGGCCTGTGCGCCAACGTGCGCCGCGAACTTTTTTATCGCACATCCGCTGGTTTTCTCGCGCACGGCCTTCCATGAATCGACGTGCGCTGCTTTTCGTGCGATTTTCGCAATTGCACTGCGATTTTCGCTATTCCACTGCGATTCGCACGTTTTTGCCCACTTGCGCCGCACTAATTATTCCATGAATCGGCCTGCAAGTTGTTTTTCTGAAAGGTTTGAGTATGACGTTAAATGCCACAATATTGACACATCTTAACGCACTGACCAAAAAGGAAAATCCATTGCCCATTTATATTGCAAGGCTAGACATGACTAGTGCATTTGATAGAGTCGTACACAAGAGGCTGTGGAATAAATTGTGTGCAGGGAGCTTTCCAGAAATATTGATACGCTTGATTTTCCTTTTACATACAGACAAAAAAATCAGAATCAGACTAAGTGCAGTTGGTTATTTATGTCATTATACTAACACTTCTCTAGGGCTGAGGCAGGGATGTATTCTTGCTCCAATGTTATTTACTTTGTATCTTTGAATCCCTGGTCCGCGCTTAGAAACCTCTTTGGCATTAAGCGCAATATAAAAAAAAGATTATAATTATCTATCGGACATAGGCTGTAGGCCTTTACTTACGCGCTTCCAGTTGGATGTAGAGTTCTCAACCTACATTGGTTGTCCTATGCCGATGATTTGGTCTTGTTTGACCCAATTCCTATAGGTCTTCAAAGAAAGCTATCTTTATTTTTTTCATAGGCAATTGATAACAGCTTGTTGGTCAACAGAGCTAAATCTAACATAATAATCTCCAAAACAAATGACATGTAGAGTCAGAGAACAAACACTGGAGCGCAAAAAGTCCTTAAAAACACTTGTGGCCGCATTACGAGGCTTGCGCTCCCGTAATGAAGGGTGCCGGTACAGGACCGGCACCCTTCATTACGGGATGCCTGATTACGAGGGCCCCTAGCGGGACCTGGAACAGACGTCTAGTAAAACCAGACGTCCTTTCCGGGTCCCGCGAGGGGACCAAGGAGCTAATAACGGGCCCGTTACTAACGGGCCCGTTATTAGCTCCATCCCCATTCCCATTGAGACCTATGGGGGCTCAAATGGGAATGGGGAATGGTTCTGTGCATGAGGAATTACCGGGTCCTCCAAGGTCGGAATGACCTGGTCATTCCTCATTCACGGAACCCGATACTGGAACACGGTATGGAGGCAGCCATGCCCTTATATACTCGTAATGAGGCCCTTGGTCTTTCTCGTCCATCAAGATGTCTCTCTACAAAATATACAAGAGAATTTGAGAGCAAGAATTCTACCCCTGACTGCTCAATTAAAACAAGTGTATTGATCATAGTTCACATTTTCTATTATTCCGGTGTGCAAGTTGTATTGAGAAATAATTGCACCATCTTTAGTGTCTGCTTTAGGGGTCATTTTGTACGACATAGGCCCTTTCTTAAATACTTTGGAGGGCATAATGTGGAGGAAAATCCTATGATTGGCACAGTGTGTTCCAAATTCTATTCTTTGCCATGAACTAGGGCTTATTTCTTTTCAATCCCAGGTGGTGTGGAAGAAACTTGATTTATATGGTAGAATTCAGGATCCTCATCCTCTGAGCATATTTCAGGATTTGAATAGAAATATGAACAGTGTAAGAAAAATAGATCCTTTGCATGAATTTTCTTTACAACTTAATAGGGTGCCAGGCATAAATTAAGCAGTGTCTCATAGTAATTTGCTGTATAGTTCATTGCTAACTAAATTGACACTTCTGTAGCACAGCTAACTTTTTAAATTACCCAGTTCAATGAAAGCACATATCACCCTTCATGCTTCTCTTGCCCTCAAGGCTCTCTCCACTCTGTTCACTGCAAGTTGAAATGGGCTGATGGAAAGAGAGTGCAGCAGTAAAAGTGCCAAAGGCCTGAGTGGGAGTGCTAGGCAATACAAGTTATTTATTTTTCAAATAACTGCAAACCAGTGTCCATTCATGCAAATGACCTTTGCATTTTA
This sequence comes from Ambystoma mexicanum, assembly GCF_040938575.1. Lineage (NCBI taxonomy): Eukaryota > Metazoa > Chordata > Amphibia > Caudata > Ambystomatidae > Ambystoma > Ambystoma mexicanum. The sequence goes on along the minus strand of NC_090922.1, from coordinate 1,300,966,080 downwards.
CAGACACTCATCTCAAAAATGTATTTCTTCAGTGGTAAACAAAAATGTTGCATTGTTGCTCACATCATGTCTTGGGTACAAATAACTTCTGGTGACATTTAAAATATTAGTGCAACATTGGTAATCAAATAGGTTTGTTTGTTAATCAATAACGTTTTATTTAGCAGACTCTGCTAATCAATTTTTGAAAAATAATTTACGCCTGGGGGTTCGTGATAATATTGATAGTAACATCAATTACCGAACTACAAATCCTACTAAGACAAACAATAGGCTTTTTGAAAGTGATTGGTGTTCAACTGTTGATAGTATACTATCATACCCTTATATTGTGATTGCTCTAAAGTTATCAGGAAAATATAAAATCTATCTAAATATATTTATTTATTTCCTTGTTATGTTATGTTAAAGGATATGTATACCCCTGGCACTCTGGCGGATCTGAAAAGCAAGAGCGTAGTGTAAGTTAGCACGACTGAGCGGGGGAAAGAGCTACGATGTGCTGTTTGCAGCTTCCGTTCGGTTTACACTGTTCGCTGAGCGTAACTGTGATTTTCAGTTGGTAGCCAAAATCGCGGCGGATTTGCCCCCAGCTTAGAGCTTGGGGTAAATCCGCCAAGCCCTTGATTTGGTGGACACTTAAATGCGCCGGTAATAGGATTACCGCCGCATTTAAGAGTTACTGCCAAACTTGTGATAAGGCAGCATGTGTGGTTTGTTTTGTTGTTGTCAAAAAAATAGGTATTTGTATATGAAATATAAGTTCAAACAACTACCAAGTTAGAGTGTATGGGACCCAGGTTGGGGATCCCTATAGATCAAAGAACTGGTCATTGGTGTGGACACAATCAAAAAATGTAAACCCTAAACCATCTTATATAACATCTTTTAACATCTATTGTGCTGAATGTAGTGATCTCGGGTACACATTTTTGATTGACTAATGAACATGTCTTTTGTTGAAGCTGGAGAAAGTCTATGGAACAAGATGATCACTGGTGACAGTATTTCTTTGATATTAGCTCTTTGCAGGTTCTTAAATAATATTTTTGTACCCGTTTTGTGCAAAACGAACTTGTTACCCTAACACGATTTCTTGAGTGTTATATGAATTTTAGTATTAGTTGATTTATAATTTGAAATGACATATTTTTACTTTGAGATAATATGAGATAATTTGTATATGTTATCTACATTTTTGTATTGTTTATGTAAATTGTGCAAGGTTTGTTTGTTTGTTTGTTTGTTTATTGATTTGTATTGCATGCCAAACCCAAAAGTATCTGGGTGCATTTGCACAAGAATACAAGTATACATTAGGCTTAGGTTACATTATTACAGTTGAAAGAGTTGCACAAGTTACAATTTGAATTATACATAATAAGCACAGATTGCATGTACAATAAGTGTTACAGAGAGTTGCGTTGCAAATAAGTTATACGTGAATAAAGATACATTCGAAAAAATAATGTTGCTGCAGAATAATATCACAAGGGTCATTGGCAAGGGTTTCAGTGTCAATGAGATTGGTACAGGTGACAAGTCATAGTTAAGTCAAATGTCTTTAGAAACAAGCCAATTTATGATGTTGCGTATAAAATGCAAGAAGGGTTGATTCTCTCTCAATGAGGGAGGGAGGGCATTCCAAAGTTGCGCCACCATGACTAGGAAACTACTTACCACCGCCTTTTTTACTTTGAATCTGGGCACGACCAAGCAGAATGAGTTGGCTGTCCTAGTCAGGCAGAGTGGAGGATTTCTTGACAATTGTTTCTGAGAGGTAGCGTGGGCAGCACCATTAAGGCATTTGTGGGTAAGGGATAGAGTTTTGAGTGTAATTTTGTAATTAATTGTTACCCATTTATTCTGTCTCCTTAAGTTTGAAATGTACTCTCTCCGAGGAATACCGCAAGCTGATCTGAGCACATTATTTTGTAAAATCTGGACTTTCTTAACAATGCAATGTAATCCAGCCTAGACAAGATAAGGGCTCTGGCTAAGGTCATGCAACTTTCTTTGGAGAGAAGGGGTTTGCAAGCCCTGATCAGCTTGCAAGTATATGTTGTGGAGGATGACATGGCATTCACTTGTTTATTTAGTGGGAAAGTTTAGTCGAGGTAAAAGCCTAGTGTTTTGACCTCTTTTACCACTTTGATAGTGGACGAGTAATTTGAGTTAAGTTTGCTCAGGTTGGTTGGCGAGCCAAGTATTAGAAGTTCTGTTTTATCGTCATTCAGGCATAGGCCGTGGGCAGCCATCCATGCCTGAATGATTAAGTACATTTTGTTCACTAAAGCCATGCCCTTACCGTAATCACCAGTCAGGGGTATGAGGGTTTGGGTGTCATCTGGATAGTTAGTGTAGGTGACACCCAGATAGTCCAAGTTGTCGAACAGTGGCTTTGTGAAAATATTGTACATTGTTGTTGAGACACACAAACTTTCTGGCCCACCACAGGTAATTGGAATGGGGTCGGCGGCGTCTCTGGTAGAAAAGACTCTCATAGTCCTATTGTTCAAAAAGGATTTGATCCACGTGATGGCCTCTTGCGAAAAGTGAGCAGCAGTGGCAAGGTGTTGACACAATACTTTGTGGTCCACCAAGTCGAAGGCAGCCGAAAGGTCAAGGAGAAGTAGGAAGTCCATTTTCCCAGTGTCCTTGTGTGCATCAATCTGGGTCTTTAAATCTAATAGAGCTGTTTCCATGCCGTGTTGTGGCCTAAGCCTGATTGGCGGACTCCTAGTAGATGGTTAGTCTCAAGGTACTCCTGTATCTGGATATAGGCTACTTTGTCTAGTATTCTGAGAAGAAATGGCACAGTGGTAATTGGCCTGTAGTTGGTGGGAATGGTAGGATCCAAGGATTGTTTTTTTTAAAAGCGGTAGCACCCAAGACTCCTTTAGTTTGCTGGAGACAATTCCTGAAGAAAAAGAGGCATTAATTAGTTTGGAGATAAAGTGAGCTAGCTCTCTAGGGGCATCCTTGATTAACTGGGCTGGCCAGCTATCTCCCTGACACCTTGATGGTTTGAAGGAGATAATGTTTTTTTCAATCTCAAGGATGGAGACTATTGATAATCTAAAACTTTGGGTATGTTTCGTGGGTGGATAAAGTGGGGCAGCGTGATTGGCTATGGTAGGTAATGCAGCTTTTTTGTCTGCAATCTTTTTCTGTAGTAGGGAGATATTATTGGTTAGGGAATTTTGGATGTTGGTACACCATAATTAGTCTTTTTTGCAGTCATCTGTCTGTGGTATGCAAGCTTCTACTTGTCTTAGGATAGTAAAGAGTTCCTTTGAGCTAGAACTGGCTTTTTGAATCCTATCATTGTAGGTTTTGTGTTTAGTTCATATTATGTCTTTTTAGTAGAGGGCAATGCAGTTAACCGGGTTCGTTTTGTTTTCCTCCGTAGGTAGATGTCGCCAAATGACTTCTAGTATCCTTTTTTCAGCTCTCAGAGATTTTGGAAGGGGCGTGAGTTCTTGGTTTGCTTTTACACAATTTAAGTGGTGCTACTGCATCCAGTGCTTTTGTCATAGAGGTATTGTAGGCATTTACTAGCGTGTCTGATTCGGAGGAGTCTGGCAGCACATTGAGATCAGGGATGACGAGTGGTAAGATCCTGTCTGCTGTGACGTTTATTTTGTTACGAGTGAAGAGGGGGGGCGGCTATTATATTGGCCTTAGTAGTAGGGTGTTAACTGGAAGGGAGAAGGTCAGGAGGAAGTGGTCTGTCCAGGTTTGTGGCATGATAGAGGTGATAGATGCTGCACAATGAAGGTCTGCCACCCAATTGAGGATTCTGCCTTTGACATGGGTAGCCTGAATCACTCTTTGGGTGAAACCAAGTTCAGTGAACATATTAGTGACAGCTAAGGCATGTGAATCGTTGGGATCATTGAAGCCTAGGTTGAAATCCCTGAGTAGGAGTATTTGGGATGAGACTTTGATGTTCTTGGATAGGATTGTGGAGATGTCCTCTTCAAAGGAGCTAATTGGTCTAGGTGGTCTGTAAATTAGGTGTATTGTTAGAGTACTGGCATTAGAGGTAGGCAGTTTGATAGTGAGGAGTTTACAGGATTTGATGACAGGGGAGGGAACTATTCTCATGGCTAGATTGGCCTTTGTAATAATGGCTATGCCTCCGCCTCTGGCGTCAGTTCTGTCAGCTCTTATAATATTATAATTCTCCAGGACAGCAAGTGAGAGGGTTGGGCCTGCAGCTCTATGTAACCATGACTCAGTTAAGGCTAACAGGTCAAGGTTGTTCGCTGTGATCAGATCAGCAATCTCGGAAGCATGTGCTACTAGTGATCTGGCATGGACTAGCGCAGCTTTAAAGTTAGGGATATTGGTGTGTGTTGGGCAGGCAAGGGGTCTATCCTGATATACTTTGAGGTTAGGCTTACTGACCCATGTCTTAGTGTTGGGGAGACTGGTAGGAGGTTTGTCTTTACTTACTTTGTTGTAGGATTTCAGGTTGGTCGTTGTAAGGATATTATTTTTTTTGACGTTAGGGTTATTATTGATGATATTCATCATCTTGTGGTGATTTCCTTTAACTACTTTAGTAGTCAAAGGTTCATGAAGTCTAGCTCATCTAACTCAGAGTCTTTTGTTTCTGACTATGGTGGTAGAGGGTATACCAGTTTTGGTAAGGTTACAGTGAACATGTAAGGGGATAGGTGGCAGGAGATTGGAGACTAAGGCACTAGTATGTTCAGTGGTTTTGGAGTCTACTTTTGGTTTTGGTAAGGATCTGGAAGGTCTGGAAGCTGTCAGAAGGTTTTCTAGCTTGAACCGTGAGAGGCATATAGTAGGTTTTGGATAAGCAAATAGGTGGTTTTTATTAGCCATAGTTGAGTTGGTTTGATTTAGTAAACCAACACACAATGTAAAAAAAAAGATATTGACTCCAATCCGTGGTATATCTCTGAATTAACAGAAAATAAAAGGGTGAGATGTAAACTGGAAAATAAACATAAAAGTACCGATCTGAAGATTGGTACTGCTTAAACTGCTTCTTTCAGCTCATCAAGATCATAAAAAATGTCTTTGCCAAATCAGATCTGACTACTATACAAAAACTATTACAAAAGCCGGATCGGATTCCCACATTCTTTTCTCTGTGGTGCATCATTGTTTACATCTTTTTACCTCATAAGCCTTATCTATGTAAGTCAAGAAATGTAATGACAATTATCACTGCTTTGTTAAGAAAAGCATTGTGATCCGTAGGGAACATTTGAATAAAGTGGGTGCATTTAATACACATCTTCTTTCTTCTTGTTTTAAACCAACTTGGAACTTTTTCAGTCTTCTATCCACTGAAGATATGTCTTCTATTTTGAATGCACTTAAATGTATTCAGATGATTTGATTCCCATCAGATTTTGGAAAGAGTTAGATTAATCTTCTCTCTCCACTCTGTCAATCTTACTTCAGTCTTCACTGACACAGGATATCTTGCCCTCATAATTAAAAATGGACGTTATCGCCTCAATTCATAAGAAACTATCATTGGATTTTGATGTTTATTCTAATCTTAGACTGATAATGAGACTTCTCCTTTGGGGAAACATCTTAAAAAGTTTAGCCCTGAGTCAGTTGTTTGATCACATAATGCAACATCGGCTTTTACGTTATTGTCAGTCCGATTTTCATCAGTTTCAAAGTGCCAAAACAGTGACTCTTCTGTTATAAGATGACATACTGCAAATCACTGATGCTGGTGATGCTTGACCTTTGGTCGTACTAGACCCTTCAGTGTTTAATAGCATCAGCCATGAATTTTTGTTGTCTTTTGTTAAATACCAGATGGGTCTTGATGGTGCAGTCTTGCACAGGTTACATTCCTATCTGACCTTAAGATCTCAATGTGTTATTGCTCAATCCTATCATTCTTCCTCAGTTTCATGTGGGGTCCCACAGGGTTCGAGACTATCCCACACTTTGTTGAACCTTTATTTTGAACCTCTGAGCAACATTGTTTCTAACTTTAATGTTACCTTTAGCAGTACATGCCTGACACACCGTTGTGCGCCTTCGGAAGACGATATTAACATTGCTTACTCACTGTTGAAAGGTAGTTGACACTACCTAACCTTAAATTCAATAGTAGTAAAAATGAAATTCCTTTTGTTTGCCTCACTGAATCAGGAAGCTAACATTGCAATGTGGATGGCTTCATTAATTTGGGAAAGTGTTAGTCCCTCACTAGCCCTTATGGCTAGATCCCTGGGTTTCTGGCTTGTCTCTAAACCTTCCCTGAAATGCCATATTGACAAAATGCTAAGGTAGAGGCAGTAGTAGCTATATTAGGTTAGGATGGGTAGAGCCACCATAGACTGGTGATGAGGCGAGTCTATTCACTTACCCTCTTAAAGCCTCTCCTCTAGAGTGAGCACAGTGATCCCTCAAGCAGTGACTGGGTCAGGCTGCTATGTGATGGTAATCCTCTCAGCATACAGCACTGTCCCAATCCACTTTGAGGGGATGGCCATATGTATCTCAGGTTTTATTTGGACCCTGGATCAATGGAGTGCCCATCACCACCAGGCCAGGGTTGGACCACTCTATCCCCTGCTCCCCACAGTCCAGCTGGAAAGGAAGGGGAGCTAGGCAACCTGCAACAAAAAAGAACGATGTTACAATCCAACGGAAGATAGGCTACCACCTGTAATGTTACCCCTACAGTCCATAAATTGCAGCAGATACCACAGTGAATTTTGTAAGCACCAATAACCATACCCACTCCTTTTTCCTTTATAAGCTTACACATTCCTTACTAAGGGACCAAGTCATGGAATAACCCTCCTCCTGGGGTCCTGCTCGGTTAGCACGCTCATCGCTCAAAGGAGTCATAGAAGGGACTCGCAGGGCGAACAGAAGGAAAGTTCTTGTTCCCCTATCCTGTGCCACCCACCTATATGTGGGGCTAGAAGATAGCCCCTTTGGGAGACTTCTCAGCAAGTCTGACGTAGAGCAGGTCAAAACCATCCTAACATTCCCAACCAAATTACCACAAGTACAACCTCAGTAATCTACTGCGTCGTGAACTTAGTTATTCTCTTACATAACATTACTCTACACTCTACCCCTTTGCACCATGCCCACATAAGCCAACATAAATATACTGAAACACTTATTCCTAAATATATACACTGAAACATACAATCATAAAAACACAAGGGTATCGCCGCTATAGTCAGTCACTCCAGCTGCCCTTCAGGTCTTGTCTCAGGTTCTGACAGCTCCCCTGCACAGAACCTGTGTATTGATGAAGTGGTCAGGGATAGCCTCTCACTACTGATCCTAAAGGGTTGGACCACCCTTGGGGCTATCTTTTTTCCACTGGTGGTCCTGCAATATTGATTCTTTTCTGTGGAAATCTGTGTCCCTGTGTGGTGACATGCAGTCTCCACTATGGACCCATGAGTTTCATTCTTATCTACGGTGCTCCGTGTTCTTGTGGGGTGCCGTGCAGTCACTGCTGTGGACGCACACCGAATTTCCCAATAGGTACAAGGAGGTAGGCCTTGCAAACTTCACCCACTGACTGTGTGGCGCAGGAGGAGGGCCCACCTTAGTCCCTGGTGCATGCTCCTGCCTCTTCCTCCTCCTACAGCTACACCCCATCCACTGCGAGGAAGTGAACCGGGACTTCCCTCTTCACCAGCCCACCATGTCTGGTACCCGGGGCGTGCCAGCAATGCTGGGCCTCCACCATGTAAACGTGGAAGCCTGGGAACACTGGGCCAGCCCACCCCAGGAGAACAACGGAGCTGAAGAACTGTGGTTTCAGACTACATGTATGGTTCCCCAGAGCTGGGCATGGTCCAATGGTTGCCAGTGCTGCTCCAACTAAAATTCTCTCTGCAGACTCACTACAAAGAGCCAAGCACCCCTGCAACCTGCCTCTCAGGATTCTGGCACCTGGGTTCTCAGCAGCCCTCATTGGATGGCTCTGATTCATATGAATTCATGTAGGGATCAGTGTCGTCGGGCCCAGGAAAAGTGCGGGTCCAGAAAGACACTCCTGCCGAACGAGCAGATAACTTGGACGAGGGAGGTTAAAGAACCTTCCACTCAGTGAGCGCAGCAAGTCCCTAGGAAGACAGGCAGCCATCTTGAGTATGGCATGCAGGCTGCAACCTTGATGGAAAAGCTTCATCATTCAGGAATAAAGCTGCTTATGGTCCAGGCTGCACATTTTCAAGGGTCTTGCCGGTCTGAAAGCTTGGTTACTTCAGTTTTACGGCAATATTTGAATTGTCTTTAGGACCCGTTTTGAAGAACCATGCGAGGATGCACGTTCTACTCCACTGGTGGTTAGCCATATCCCCCTTGGTGCTTTTTTTTTGTTAAACGATATTTTTATTAGCATTTCTTTTTTTAATGACGTGAAAAGCATGAAGCACTGAGTAGACCTGCTGGGATTCGAACTTGTAACCCATGAAGTCAAGCACAGATCCCTGCATTGGATACATTAGTCCACCCCACAACAGACACATATATTATATGTGGCGACCTCCATGCAAGCACCTTCCAATCTTCAATAGGAAACATGCATTTTCTTTTAAATCGTCCACATATTTACATATACAATGAAAAGAGATAGTTTTTTCCTAGTGGTTCTTGCATGACGGAAAGGTGATAAATATATAAAGTGCCACATAAACATTTAATTACAGGCACCATTTATCTACAGTGCAAAGGCAGACATACCCTTCTGTGCTGTGATAAATACATTCTAAGTGCAAATGACTAAAAGTGATAAATAAGCATTGTACTCTGCATATATATATATATGCCCAAAGATTTCCGCAACAATCCATCTTGAGTGTGGGACCAATTAATAATTACTATAAGTGCAGTTTGACTATAATAAAGTGAACAGTGCTTTCAACGAGCGCAATTACAAAGTGAATAATACAATACTCCTTGGGCTGAAGGACAGACTCATTTGGTATATATGACATCATTGATAAACAACAGAGAGCAAAAAGAAAGCTCAATTTCCTACTGACAATGAAAGTTAACCAACCAGCAAGAGCGATAGGGAAATGGATTGATGGTTCATATTCATCATTGACGAAATTGGCTGCCATGTTCAACTAAACTGTATCCTGTGTGCGAGTGGAACAAATATTTAACTAGGATTGTTGCCATGGGGAATTGAGACTAGGGCACACAAAGGGGTAATCATTGATGTGAAATGCACTTTCTCTCTACCCTGGCCATAAATCCCAGGTGCTGAAAACCAAGTGAGTGCAAGAAATTCGACTAGATTTTGAGAAAGTCAGACCTTACTTTTTACCACTGAAATACAGAAGGCAACTTTGATCTCTTTTGTTAATTTCTAAGTATAAACGACAAAGCAGGGTTAACTTCTTCTAAATCTTTTTTTTTCATAACAGTGATGACCTGTAGATCAGTTAGATACATTTTAGAAAATTGCAATAGTCCCTTTCCTTGAAACTAGGCATATACCATCAAGGATTGCCGCCTCTTAAAAATGGTTATGCTGCAGAGGATTCATCTAGGAAGTAAGTGACATAGGATACAGTGGCTATTTTGGATGTCTTTCCTTGGTCTATCTATCTATCTATCTATCTATCTATCTATCTATCTATCTATCTATCTATCTATCTATCTATCTATCTATCTATCTATGTATATTTGTTTTTGTATAGTGCTATATTGCCCTTGGTATGGTGTCTCCTCAGGGTTTCTGCAACCAAGGCTGTGGTTGGTGACCATGATGGGTATGGTGCTTTACCCTACTGTTCTCGGTTTGCTTAGTGTTTGGTGTAGGAAAGAATATCACATCCAACTCCCACCTTAGTTCTAAAAACTATTGAGGACTATCATATCCATACTGACCATGAATATACAGGTGGTTTTGCAAGGTACTGAAAGGACATTATATATAGTATGTACCTGTAATTTAATTTACCCACAATGCTTTCCTATATTCATATGTTTGTAAGCTTTGCAAACAATTATATTTATGTATGCATCCCTTTGCAAAACCAGCACTTTTTAATTATCACTTTTACTTTGTTCCTGTGGCGCGGACTGCCAGTTTGATCCCAAATAAAACATTTCTTGGTGCATTTTTTGGCAAGTCTCCAAGGTTAAAAATCACAGGGTGAAAGAACTTCAATTAGATAATAATACATGCTGCTGAAGGCTGTACAGTGTAGTAATGGGGGGCTGTGTGTGTGGGTACTCCCTAATTTTTGTTAACGTGGGGTCAGATCTATTGGAAGGGAGAGCATACGAAGGGAAAGATGCATAACAGACTGACTACCCCTCTCTAGAAGTCCTGTGAGAGCACATGATTCATAAAATAGTAATTATTTTAAATATGCGTGACATTTTTCTTTTCCTATGTCATGCATATTTAAAATAATTACTATGCTGAAAGAATATTCAAGTTGCAGAACCCTGTTTTTGTAAAAAGTATGAGTGGAATGAAAGGTATGACTGGTTTCAGTCGAAGTCAATAATGTATTTTTAAGAGGTTTTTTATGAATCATTAAAGAGATTTATGTTTTTGCTAAATTGCAGTTAGTTGAAATAATTTTTCCCACAAGGTGTCCAGTCTGCTAAACACGTAAGCAGCGACTCTGTACCTTCACCTGTGCTCTCACAGGACTTCTAGAGAGGGGTAGTCAGTCTCTTATGTATCTTTCCCAGTGTAGTAATGGCCTGCAACTTATGTTAAGTAGGGAAATAAATGATAATTGCTGTTTGCACCCAGGCAAAACATCTGAGATGCTAAGGGCAGTGTGTTTTTGTCATGGAGATCAAGGGGGCTGCCATGAAAATGGCAAGGGGATCTCGTGGAGTGCCTTCTCAATTTCCATGGCAGCGGCCCAGGAACCAAGGGAGACAAGGGATCGTGAGCAGAACCAACAGGAATGTACGCTTTAGAAGAGGGGGGAATGAAGGAGGCCGTCAGAGGAAATGAGGGTTATGCAGAGGTACCCGACACAGAAATGGCAGACAATGGGAGAAGGTGCCAGGAGCAGGCATCGAACACAGGCTTTCACAAGTCAATAAAGTCTGCTCTCTAGGCCAGCTTGTTATACAGTACCTTCCTTGAGAGCTGAACTATCAGCCGACACGCAAAGCGTTATTTTGCACCAATGTTAGACTTCACAGGAATCACCCGGTTACATCCTTTCGCCAACAATGTATTTTTTACCACTGTACAACCACTGTTGGTACTGGTTGTACACAATACGGCAAAGGATCCTGCCTTACACAAGGTCTAACAAGCCCTTGGTAACCGAATGCTGGACGGCCTATTATTACATGAGGTCCGTTTGTACATTACTACAGAACACCTCCAAGAAAGGTTCCTCTCCCAGATGCTCGATTCCCAGTTGGCGGTCATTGTGGGTTCCGAGCCACCACCAAATTCTACAAATACAGTTTTGGTGGTAAGGGATTAGTCATCATGCTAAGGACGACTCCTCTGTGTCCCTGCACTATCTGCGTACATACTAAGATTGAACATGAAAAGCCTGCCCGTTTCCTGCATCCCCTTGATCTACCGCCTCTCCCATGGCATACCATCACCACTGATTTTATTGTGGATCTGCCTCCATCCAAGGGACTGACATGCATCACGATGGTGGTGGATTGCTTCTCCAAGATTGCCCACTTTAAATCGCTGCCTGGTCTTTCTTTGCCCCCTGCCCCCAAATGATGACAGCCTTCTTCTTTCACATATACCTATTGCTGGACTGTCCATGACCAGGGTTCCCAGTTCACCTACCGTTCTGGACCTCTTTGTGCAAACTAAATGGGCTCAGTATGGCTTTCAGTTCTGGTAACCGTGCTGGTGAGCACAGGCCTTTGATTTAATGCTTCAGAACAGAGTCCCACTCACCAGCAAAGTGGGACGAGTCCTACGTGCAGGTGAGCAAGCCTTAGATTTAATTCATCAAAACAGATACCCGCACACCCGCAGAGTGAGCCGTGGTCTCTGTGCTGGTGAGCAAGCCTTAGCTTTAATGCATCAGAACAGAGACCCACGCACCAGCACAGTGGCCCGCGTCCTCCGTGCTGGTGAGCAGGCCTTTGATTAATGCATCAGAACAGAGACCCGCTCACCAGCACAGTGAGCCGCGTCCTCCTGAGCCGCGTCCTCCGTACTGGTGAGCAGGCCTTTGATTTAATGCATCAGACCAGAGATCTGCTCACCAGCACAGTGCACCGCGTCCTCCATGTTGGTGAGTAGGCCTTTGATTTAATGCTTCAGAACAGAGACAAGCTCACCAGCACAGTGAGCCGTGGTCTCTGTGCTGGTGACCAAGCCTTAGATTTAATGCATCAGAACAGAGACCCACGCACCAGCACAGTGGGCCGCGTCCACCGTGCTGGTGAGCAAGCATTAGATTTAATGCATCAGAACAGATACCCGCGCACCAGCAGAGTGAGCCGTGGTCTCCGTGCTGGTGAGCAAGCCTTAGCTTAGCTTTAATGCATCAGAACAGAGACCCGCTCACCAGCGCAGTGGGCCACGTCCTCCGTTCTGGTGAGCAGGCCTTTGATTTGGGGATGAATCAGAGGCCACCTCTGATTTGAGGATGCAGGGGAAGAGATGCATTATTTTCTGGGCTTCAATGTAAATGCAAACATGAAAACACATATCACCAACGAATGCCATTCCAGAGGCATAAAGTGTAACCAGACTGGCTGCAGCAATGCAGTCCAGTCTAGCCATAAAACAACGCTTATCATGTTTGCATAATTAGTGTTGTTACGTGGCAAGACTGTACTGCATTGTGCTGCGGCCAGTTTGGTTATGTTTGCATGCATTTGTTATTGGTCATTTATGATAAAGCAAGCATGATAAGTGTTATTATGTGCCTAGACTAGCATTTTGGTGTATTACTCAAAACAAAAGAGGTGATGGATGGAAGGTTTGGAATGAATCCTAACCTCTGGCATTGCTCTGGGCAACCCTCCAGACGATCGTTCTTCTCCTGCCAAGCCATTACAAAAGAGGAGTGGTCCCATCCAGAAAGGGGCAGTCCAGCGCAAACTGATTGGTCACATCCCTTCTGCACAAGACCACAAGCATCCCCGGGCATGTTTCGGCCTCATTGGGTGTCATCAGTGAGGAGTAGCTTGGGTCTGTAGGCTCTGTAGTCTCAGGACCCATGTCTGGGCATACCCGTCCCACTCAGAGTGACATATGCAAAACAACAGAGGTGATCGCTGGAATGTGTGGAATTGATCTTAATCGCTGGCATTGCGCTGGGCGACATTCCGGACTATTATACTTCTGCCTGCCATGCCATTACAGAAGGGGAAAGACCATATGCAAATCTTCCAGGCATCACCTCCTTTGTACAGTAAAACAGGGAGACCTGAATGTCCACCTGAACATGTGCCCTTCCGATCTTCAGATACAGCTTACTCACCTCACTGTAAGGACTTTTTTTTACACTGGCTGCATTATTCCACCTACACTCTGTGCAAGCATACTGCGTGCAGAGGGAAGGCGGGAACCAACTTTGGCTCAGTTCTACAGGCTCATAAGAGGCAGCGCTATAAACGTGTTTATTTTATTTATTTATAACATTTGTTATACGGCCAAACCCGGAGGTATCATGGCGTAGGTTACAACAGAGTTTGGCTTATCCAGCAGGACATCAACAGAAGCTGACCCCTGACCTGCATTCATTGGCCATAACGCTGACACCATTCCGTACCATAACTTCAGAATAAATTGCTACCTTGAAATTCTCTAGCAAACGCTATCAATAACCCTCTAACCCGAAAGGCCCATATCGCAGCTTGCGGGGTCATCACGAATTCTCTGCCTCACAGTTCCCCCCTCAATGTCACTGCTTGGGAGAGCCCAAAGGTATCAAGGCATGATAGAGTGCACATTCGGAATGCCAACCTGGCAGTAATTATCGTGCTGGACCTCTTGCAATACACCTTTGTGGAAAGACCTGATTTCAGGTAGTTGCTGGGAATAATTATACCTGCCGGGTTATTCCTTTTCATCAAATCCTTTTATGGTATAACCAGTGCTCCAGAAAAGATTTGGAAGTGCAAGTATTTTACTCCCTATTAAAATAGTAAAACTGTAACTCCAATTCCCAATAGGAGTATTTTATAAGCAGTAAAAATATGTTTTAACTGGAAAACGGAAATGTTTTTGTAACAATAATTTGTTTGCACCTAGTTATTCATACACATTAAAAGATGCATGTTTACTTCTTCAGGCAGTTATAATAGTTTTTTTCCTGTGGTACTGGTCCAAACATATCCAATTAGCTGGGTGAGTAAAAGCCGGGGCACAAGGTACTAAATGTTTATTTCCTATTATTTGTTATTTTTACCACCCATTTTTTTATTATTTGGAGTATTTGTCTATTTTAAGTGAGTAAAAGTAGCTGATACACCCCTTATCTGTAGGGCTGGCTATGACGGTACATATGTTGTATTACCAAGATGTTCATGTAGCAAGAATGAGGGCGAAATATCGGGCACTTCACTATGGACATGTTGACCAGTGGATAAAGCACTGAGAGCACGGCTATTAGTCCCCACCAGTTAACATTCATTTCAGTTAGTCAACAGGAATCGCTCTGACAGGGGTAGCCAGTTCTCCATGGTATGTAAGGTGTTGGTGTGCACCGGGGCGTTAACCTTCAGAAAAAGGTTGGGTAAGGGGCTCTCTCCTTGACAGAAATGTCCTTGTGTGCCTAAGGATTGGTCAAACCATGCAGGTCCCTTGCTCCGCCCATGCTCTCCATCTTGTAGTCATACATTTCATCTTCCATTGCAATCCTGTATTTGCCATTATTGGTGCGGACCAAAAGATACGCTTGCATTTTAGACAGTCATACAGTCCAAGAATTGTGCTATAAACATGCAACAGCTTGCACTACACCAAATAAAGAAAGCGGCATATTCAGGACAGCCTATGTGAGCAACGTAATGAGGCAAGTGATTACTACAACAGTCACAGCCCAGCAATTGAAAGGACATGCTTCTATTCCAGGCTGGACTACAACCCCCATTAGCCCTAGCCAGAATAGTCAATGGTGATGGATCATGGGAAATGTAGTCTAAAACATACGGAGAGCCACAGATGAAGTGCTCACACTAGTGCACACGCTGGGTTTGTTCACCATTGCTAGAGGACATGACATGATTGGTGAGGCAAAGAACAACTGGTGAGAAAACTGGTGTCATCCTTGCATGCATGCATTGTTGCAATGACAGGCAACACAGAATCCATCCTGGTGTCCTTCCTCAACCAACAATTGCATGTCATAGTGGACACTTCAGCAGCCTGCAGAGCAAGACACTGCACAATCCATCAAAAGTAGTCATTTCCATCAGGCAGCAGCCAGCGCTTCCTCTGTGCATCCAATTTGGATTCTGGGAACACATCTCTCACACGTGCGAAAGGCTGCTACATGGAACAACGGGACCCACTCTTCCCCATTTAATAATTCTCTATGTTGTTTGGTCTGCCACACATATCCGCAGCTTTGCTGCTGCGACGATGGATTGATGTAGTGCAAGCCTAGCTAGTAAGCACGTGCCGCGTAATGATATAAAATAGACGGCCTTGATCACTTAAGTATAGCAGTATAACAGCCAACTGTATTTTCTTTGACAAGTTCGTTTTAGTGCAAGGTAGGTTCTTTTTACAGGGTCCACTTTGTTACCACGATGGAGGACCTTGCATCGGAGTCCTTTTTGGAAGACACGTTGTGGAAGCAGGGACAGTTCACTTGGTCATTTCAGTTGCTCAAGACCCTGCTTTCCCAACTTGTAGCCATGTTAGATTGTGAAGCCTGGGTTTAGCGCCTCTCTGTCCCTCTATGCAATGTGGTTACACAGAGGTCTGCCCTGAGCTTTCCGTCTCTCTTTATCAGCATACACCTGCACTAGATTAAGAACAGCTGCGTGCTTGGGACCTTTATCTCTGCAGTCAAATGTGGTTGGACAAAGAAAAGTTCAGAGGGTTTTAGTTTTAGACTTCCTTTCCCAAAATGCAGCGCTCTTTTACAAAGAAAGCTTCTAGGCTTGATCATTTTATTTCCAAGTCTATAATGGTCATTAATACCCAGCGTGGAGGTGCGGGGATGGAGACCAATGTCGAGGCTCAGAACCCTGTTCGGAGTCTCCTCAGAGCAGGAGGCTGCAATCTCCCCTCACAGGGAATCAGGTAAGTGCTCTCCCCAGCACCCCCGCATCCCCACCTCCCACTCTCACCCCCCTTTTCCACATATATAGAGCCCCCGACCCTCTCCCCACTTACCTTGTATTTCCTTCTTCCTCGCCGGCGCCGGGATCAGTAGTGTTCCCGGCGCATCTCTGACTCCTGAATGGCTGCCAGGGAAAGGGAGAAGGGACTACCTGTAGTTTCCTTCTTCCCGATCCATGCCGGCCATCTTTTTTTGCAGGTTTTCTTGAGTTGAGAAACGGTTAACATGCTGCTGTTTCTCAACTCGAGAAAAATACACTATTAGTACCTCATTACAACATGCTGGGCTACTAATAGCAATATAACCCCCAGAGTGGGGCATTACTTGTGAGGTAATGCCCTGGGGGTCACGCTAAATCCCTCGCTTCGCTCGGGTTTCTAACTGCTGCCCTAGGGCATTACCTCACTGGTAATGCTCCCACTCCTTGGGTTATATTGCTTAATTATGATACAATGGATTGGCCTATTAACAATTCAATGGGCCTCATTACGAGGCCCATTGAATTGGCGGTATTTTAACAGTAATTCCGCCAGATTACCACGGGATTACAAGTGGTGGTAACTCCCTAATTTTGGAGTCCAAGCTGGAGGTAAATACTCAATTTTTCCTCTGAAAATCGTTGGATTTACCATGCGGCAATTCCACCAACGGTTAATCCGTCAAAAATATAATTTGACAGGGTGGGAAAAGTGGCGGCAACGGAACTACCACCACTTTTTTCCTGCACCGCCAAACTTGCAATGAGGCCCAATGTTTTTCTCTTCCTTTCTCAGTGGTTGATCCTTCTCAAGATTCATCTCTCTGGCAGCAAATGTTGCACACACAGCGCCTCAGTGCCCCAATTCGGATACTTTATTTGACACCTGGGAGAAGGTGTCGTTTTTTCTCGCTTTTCAGTAATTCTTCTGTCCCGACTTTTCCAGCAGGCATATCTTGTGCACACAACTTGTTGAAGTGGTGTGCGTTTTGGTCAAAGTACTTCTGACCTGTAAGAGGATTCCATTCAACACTACAGCTAAGTCAATGCCTAGGCTGGGATACTGAATGGAAACCCTTATTGATATATCTTTATGTCCAGTTCATGAGTTCTGGATGACTACCCCTATGTAACACCCCTCTCTTAGAATCCCCCTGACCCCGCTGAGCCAAGAAGTAGTTCAGTTTTGCAAGTTTAAAAGGTTTATTTGAGAAAAATTTAACAAAATATATATATCACACTTTTATGGTCAATTAATAATTAATATCACACTTAAACCATGTGCAGTGATCAACAGTGAATAATGTCCTACTAGTAAACTGATTTGGTTACCCAAGAGTAGTATAAGGATGAGGTAGCACATTTGGGAATAGGAACAGAAGAATAAGGTGGTAGAGAATGCTTTATATAAGTTCAGATGGATGCAATGTTGAATGGAAATGCAGTACAGAAAATACTCAATATGATTTCAACAAAACAATGTAATCACTTTTCTCTGGCAATCCACTCCCCCCCCTTATGCAATGTAAGGAAATGAAGAGTAGCACACAGTTCTCAGACATGCAATCAAATGTAATTCAGTTCACCCCAGCAAGCTTAGACTACGGATAGAAGTTGAAACACAGGCCCAAAATGCTTTTATATGTGCTGGCAATGAAGTGAGGAATATGCTGAAAATGGTTTTAATTCCCTTTAGGAGGTTCAGGGTGAGTGAAAGATATTTGGGATGAGCTCAGGCTCCCTTTAACAATGCTCTAGGAGTAACTAGCAGGTTAAACGAATTTTTGGCGAAGGAAAGCAAGGAAGCTGCTGTTTTCACATGTGGCTGGATTTTTAACCAAATCGCGAATCGCGGCAAAATTCGCAAATGCGTGAATCACGATTACGACAAAAGTATAAGGAGTAGCAAGTCGGTTCTAGGTTCGTTGAAAAGCTAAGATTCTAAGCTTTCAGAGGAAAGTTTCTAGCCCAAACGGTTCCAGAGATATGAACGATTTTGTAAAGGTTGTTTTTCGAATTTAAAGTAACTCAAATTGACAGGTGACAGCTTTTAAAAATGACAGGTGACAGCTATGCGGCTGCAGAATTGACAAGTGACAGTTAGGAGGCAGTTCTACTTAGATTAAATAGATTGAATTATATCACTGGAAACGAAGAGATTTGGTTTCACACGGTCCTAGCTGTACTCACAATGTATTTGGAAGGTCTAGGTCTCACGGATCGGGTCAAGAAGGCTTCGGTTCTGGTTTCGCCCCGGACGGTCTCTGCGCACAGCGTCTGGTCTCTGCTCTGCTGGTCTGGTCTGACACTGCTCCTGGCCCGGCTCCTGGATCTCTGGGTACAGCGTCTGTGCACAGCTCCTGGATCTTTCTGCACAGCTTTCTCTGGACACAGCGCTGATCTGCACGGCTCCTGGATGCTGCTACCTCCGGACACAGCGCTGATCTGCACGGCTCCTGGATGCTGCTACTGCTGTTAGGTTTGCTGGATGCTGAGGCCTGCTGAGAAGAGTTCTCAGTTTGTGGGTTTAGGTCCTTGCTTTGAGTTCTGAATCAAGTTCTTTGGAGTTTTAAAGTCTAAGTGTTGGATCTGGTATCTTCTGGATGTTGTGTGGTCCGGCAGAGCGCATTGCAACAACTGGATTTGAATCTCTTCTCTAGCTTCCAGTGGCTCTTTTTATGTCTTTTGAAAGTGGGTGTGTGTGCAGCATCACTAGCCAGCCCCTCTCTCAACTGCCCATTGGTCAAGCTTTCCGCACTGCTTTGATTGGGGGAAGGAAATGTGTGTCATGGTGATCCTGTTTTATGGTCTGCAGAAAGGATACTCCCCTGTCAAATTGCACACAAATCTATATTTGACCCAAATACATATTTGCACAGGTACACATTTGTTTAAAATTACATGCACCCATCACATATCACATGAGGTATACTCTGTTCAAACTCTGCTCTTCCTGGGGGCTTGCATTCAGAAATGGCAACATTTTGTGCTTTTTAGTGGGTTTTGCAACATCGGATTTTTCTCCAGATTTATACACATGTACACCCCCCTCCCACACATATCTCAGTAACTTTCCAGGTCGCTAGCTTAAACACAGAGTATGTGGTGTCAATAAATAGCGGGGTTTTGCCCCAGAACATCACACAAATTCCCAACGTGTCTTAAAACGTGCACAGAAAAATCACAAGAATTATGGTATCATTTAAATAATTTTGACAAGTCTGCACTGTGAGTTATACATCTTTCTTAGAATCATATTCTGGCCAACAGGGGTGTGTCTTTTCAGGTCACATGGTGTAGAAACCAGTTTATCCAGTTTCAGCCAAGCTCAGAGACCCTGCCCCTCCCAGCTTCTGCCAAGAGGAAGCTATTTTAGGGCCCCCCAATAAACCATCTGCCTGAGTCAAGGAAGGGCTTTGTTCAAAAGGAAGCCATTTACGATCCCCCCAAAAAACCATCTGCCTGGGCCCAGGACAGGCCTTTGTTCAACTCCCTGTAGCTGCTCCACCCCTAATCTAATCAGAGAGATGACAACTCCTTTTGGCAAGGGGAAGAGTGGCTGAGCAGGTTTTAACTCCTGTGGGGGTGGATGTCAGGCAGAATTCAGTTTCATTAAGCCAGGTTTCAGCTAAATGTCACTTTTGTCCCCCAGTTTAAGTCTATTACGATTTTTACATACACATTAAATAATTACTTTCTTCAAGTCATTTCAGAGTATAGTTTTACATTGTATACACCTCTTAGCAAGTCTTTCCTTGGTCTGGTTTTGTTTCATTTGTTCACTTTTACCCAAATTCTGGTGGTTTTAAAACGCCGGCTTTCTGATAGTGGTGAGTACTGGTAATGCAACCATTTTTGGGATTTAAGAAAATGAATTCCCCACAGTTCTAGGTTGCTTTTGGCAATCAGCATTGCCATTCCCAATGGTTTCAGGCTACTGTGTGGGTAGCCCAATGGTGGTTTTAGGCAGTGCCCTCCTGTGCTCACAACCTAGGCAAAAATGGGTGGCAGCCTATTCTTCATGCATTTCCCTGTGCATTTTCTGGGAAGTTCTGGCCATCATGATGTTTTCCATGCCAGTACTGCACAGTTTTCCTATTCTGGCGTACATGTGGGCTTCTTGGCCATCTTGGATTTTCTAAGCCCACAGCACCAAATGTTGCAGCATGATAGCTCAAACGTGGGTCAGGACACCCAACAAAGCCCCCCCACGCGACTGCACTTTGAATTTGACTTGATGGGGAGTCGGGTGCACAGAAGGTGATGACCCACGCACTGGTATCTCCGCATAATCTTCTTCCAATTCAGCATCTTTTCCTCCATCAGGTACTGATCGATCGGTTCTCCTCGCCGGTCCTGATGGGAATATTGGGCGGTACCCCGGGCCCCTTGGGTCTCTGCTCCCGGTCTCCAGATCGTCCTCCTTGGCCAGTCTCCAGGTTTTCTTTCTCCTAGGAAAGGAAGAGCGGCAATACCTATTCATAGACATTTTTCCCCCACCATTGATATAGTGGGGTGGCATATACATTTTTATCACTCAACAGATATGAACCTGCACATTTTTTTAAATTAAGAAACGAGGCCCCCACATGGAGAAACACCGAATTTGATAGGTTATATGTAGGATATTTTAAGTTAGAACTGAATTAATCTGAGACAGTACCCCCTGGGATTCCAGAGGATTCCTCCAGTTGTTGCAGAGTGTGCCTGGGATGGTAACACTTCAACTGGTTAATGTGGACCCACTTGTCTTCCCCCTCTGCCAAACCGCCTTTGGGGATGTGGATCTTGTAGGCCACAGGGGAGATCTTGTCTATAATCTCATAGGGTCCCTTCCATGTAGGCAAAAATTTTCGCTGTTTCGCCTGGTTTCTTTGGAAGTTGTATAAATAGACCCGGTCCCCCACCTGATATTCCTTCCTGGAAGTTTTCAGGTCATAGTGGGTCTTCATGCTATCATCTGATCTTTCTAGATTCCGCTGAGCATAAGCAAAAGCATGTTGAAGGTGTTTCCTTAAATTCTCCACATACTCGTGAGTTGTGGAGGCATTTATTAGTGTCTGCTCTTGGGTCCTGTAGAGCAAATGCCGCGGAAGCACCATCTTGAGTCCAGTCATCAACTCGAATGGTGACATTTTGGTTGCAGATGACGGGGTAGATCTGATGGCCATTAGGACCAGAGGTAATCGGATATCCCAACTTGGCCCAGAATCTGCCACAAACTTCTTTAATATGCTCACAATGGTTCGGTTATATCTCTCTACTGCCCCAGAAGAAGCTGGCCGCTAAGCAATATGTAACTTTCTTTTGACCCCCAGTATCTCCCACATCTTTGTCATTACTTCACTGGTGAAGTGGCTACCCCTGTCTGACTCAATCCTTTGAGGTAGACCAAAACGGGAAAAGATGTGGTTAATCATCAGGGCAGCTGCAGTTTCTGCCTTGCAATTTGGGGCTGGGAGACATTCCACCCACTTGGTAAACAAGCATGTCACAGTCAACATGTACTTATTCCCCCTAGACGAGCGGATTACAGGGCCTACAAAGTCGATTTGCAAATCTGACCATGGCAGTGTCATCCCCCTCTTTTGGAGGGGTGCACGGTGCGTGAGGGATGATGGCTGAAATTGTGCACACACAAGACACCCCTTCAAGTATTGGTCAAGGTCCTGCCCCATGTGTGGCCAGTATGCAACCTCTCTTAAGATTTCCAGTGTTGTGTGAAACTCCCTATGACCAGCGGTGGCCGCATCATGGGCGTGACTTAACATCAGGCTTCGGAATGAGGTAGGAACCACCCACTGATCGTGGCCAGCTTTGGATTTCCTTACCAGCAAACCGTCTTGGATTCGGAACATTTTTGGACATTTCATCAACACTCTTAGGTCCTCTTTCCCGTTGTAATCGGTATCCGTCAGGGGAAAGTTCTCAGGGTCCTCAATGTGTTGGTAAAATTTACCAATTATTGGATCCCCCTTCTGAGCGGTAATCAAATCAGCATCAGTGGTCTCCTTACTCCATTGTGTAATTGAAAGATCATTGTGAGCATTTGTCTGGGACCTAGTGATAGCAGTGACCTGGATTTGCCCCAACACGGACTCAATCTCAATTAGATCCCCTTGGATGGCCCCGATTTTGGCCAGCTGATCAGCTAAGTCATTTCCAGTTTTGTCTGGTCACCCTGCTTTGGAATGACCCTTGATATTTTTCCAATAGATGGTCATCTCATTCAAGGTGACCAGATCATCAATGTTTTGGATCAACTTCCCATGTTTCAAGGGTTTGTTGTTAGCACATAACATGCCTCTGGTTTTCCAATTAACCAGGTGCTCCACGAACCCGTTCCGTACATAATCAGAATCTGTGATTATGACCAGTTTGTGGAGTTGATGTTGGACAGCAGTGAGGATGGCTTGATGCACAGCCATCAATTCTACCACCTGACTACTTCGGGGACCAATTTTGTATCCAGCGGAGGGTTCTGGGAACTCCTTCACCCATGCATTCCCTATGCCAGCCACCAGTTCTTTCTCCCCGTCGTTGTCAACATGGTAAGAGCATCCATCCACATAGACAGTGGGCATTCCCTCACACTTGTCTTCTTCAAAGACTTTGTGTGGGGAATTAAGGTATGCCTCCATGTTGTCCTTGATTTTTAGACTTTCGTCCTCGAGACAGTTTTCTCTGGCACAATCATGCAAGTCAGCCAGACCGTGCGCGAGGGGACTCTTCTTGTTTTGGCCATATCTGACCTCCACAGGAAAGCCTTGCATTGACAGAATCCAGGAAGTTATTCGGGAATTACTCACATTTCCGGCCCGGATTCTGTCACTTTGGAGATATTGCAGAGGCTGGTGTGGAGTCTCCACTATGATGTGTTCCCCATGGATAAACGGGCGGTAATTCTTCAATGCCCACACCGTTGCCAGGAGTGCCTTCTCACAATCGTTGAATTTTTCCTCCACAGAGGATAAAGTTTTGCTCGCATAGGAGATTACTTTATTGACCTCGTCATGCTTTTGGTATAATACTGCCGTCAAGCACGTATTAGAGAACCCTGTCTCCAGGAAGAACTCCTTGTTTCTGACAGGGTAAGCTAGGCAGGGCGCTTGTGAGAGGCTTCTTTTGAGTTGTCTTACTGCCTCGGCTTGTTCTGGACCCCATTCCCACTTGACCCCCCCCTTCAGGAGATGAAGCAGGGGTCTGGTGATCTCTGCGTAGCCCTCAATGAACTTTCTGCTGTAATTAGTCAGTCCAAGGAGGCTCCTTAGTTCCCGCAGAGTTGTGGGGTCTTTCAGTTTCTGAAGTGCTTCCACTTTCTTTTCCTGGGGACAGAGACCCTGAGGAGTAATCTCATGCCCCAAGAAATTAACACGGGTTCAACACCACTGTGCTTCCTGAAAGGAAAGTTTTGCTCCGGCGGCCCTCAACTGGGTCAGAACATAACGGATCTCCGCTATGTGTTCCTCCACAGATGAACTTTTGATGAGGACATCATCTACATAAGCCAGGTTACCCCTTGCACCCAGGTCGGGCATGGCCTTGTGTAGGAAAATGTTGAATTCATTGCCGGAGTTGAGGTATCCAAAGGGAGTCCGGGTCCATGTGTACTGCTGGCCCCCAAAAGTAAAAGGCAGTTTGTATTGGTCCTCCCTACTGACAGGCACAGTCCAGTATCCATTGGTCAGGTCTATTGCAGTGAATACCTGTGACCACTGGATCTGGGCCAGCCCTTGGTCAATGTAGGGCAGAGGCCATCGGGAAGTATGGACCCGTTTGTTGAGCTCCCTAAAGTCGGCGCAGACTCAAGGTTCTTAATTATTTCAGTAAGGGACTCCATGGATGCGAGAGGCAAGCGATATTGCTTCACAAACACTGGAGTCATGCCAGGGTCCGTGGGAATTGTTGTTGTGTGGATGTCGGTGCGACCACAATCATATGAGTCTACTGCAAAGAGATCTTGGAAATCCAAGAAAACTTGTTTCAACTTTTGCTTTTGTTCCAAAGTCACACAGGCATCAGCTAGGTTGACTCTCTCTTCCACCATTTGCCTGAAGCCTGGAAAGATTTCTGGTTTGGCAATCTCAGCGGCCTCCTCCAGCTGGGTGGAGAAGTCCCTGGTCAGAGTGCTGATTTGGACTGGAGGCCTCAGGTGGGAAAGGCAACCCTCATGGGCCTGGAAAATCACCTCATCAATCCTGAAGTCACAAGTCACATCTTCCTTACCATAGGGGCAGGAAGTGTACACCAGGAAGTTCCCCCCATGCCGGGTAAAAATCCTGTCTGGTGTTGTATTGTCATCACTGTCACTGTCAAAACAGTCCTTGGGGATTGGTCCTAACAGTTCATTTCCTAAATTGATGGAAAAATGTCGGTCATCAACCGCCATTCCAATAATGGTGCCTGCGGCTAGAGTAATACTCTTTAAGTCACTGTTATCCACCTCTATTAGAATGGTGTCATGTTCTATGTTGACTAATGGAGTTGGGTTTACCCCCAACCCTTGCTGTTGGAGAGAAGCGTTTAGATGTATGTAAGCATCAGGGTTTTTCAAATGTTGTCCTCTTTTAACTTTCACTTCCAGGGAGAATTGTCGGGTCCTTTCTGGGATGGTGACTTCCTCTTTGACCTGAATTTCAACTGCATAAGGTAGCAATTGAGCTGACCTAAATGCTTTTACTGGATCATCAAAGCCCATGGGATTATCCGCTAATCGGGACCAAGCTTTGAAGTTTATTAGGTCCAAACTAATGGCAAAGTGATTGAGAATGTCACTGCCTAAGTAAAAGGCGGCAGTGACGTCTCGCACGACCCAACAATTATGGACTATGCTCTTGTTGCCAATGGAGATTTTGAGCATACACCTGCTTGGCAGGAGATGTTTGGAATTAGGTGCTTCCAGGTCCATTTCCCATTTGTCTATCAGTTTGAATGTGGGAATGGCTGGATCTTTTGGGAGTTGGCGGAACATGGCTTCGCTGATGAAGCTCTTACCGTTGTTCACACACACTCGAGCGAGAACAGAGTCCTTCCCATCATTTAACTGGACAGGGATGAACAACTGCTCTCCAATTTGCTGAATATCAGCCAGGCTCTGAGCTGATTTCACATCTTTCTGGACGATAGGAGTGGGAATTTCTGATTGTGGATTAGTAAAGAATTTCAGGGTGTTTCCTTCCAGTGTGGAATACCACCTTAAACTGGAAGGAAGGTTGATTTTCAGAAATAGAGAGGACCCCCATCACCAGTCTGTTGTCCTACTGCTGTTACTGTCACGTCTGGAGTTTGGTTGTTCTGGAAGTGAAATTCTACTTGGTCAGATTTTTGTTCAACCATGTGGCAGGTGCCGTTTAAACTAACATGGTTGACACTCTGTTTTAATTTTATTGGTCGGCTAGTCTGGGTCCAGAGGACCTTGTTTACACAATCTATTAGGGGTGACAACCTTCTCAGGAGGTCATTCCCTAGTAAACAAGGGGTGCCCTCTGGAGTCACTACTATGACCGGGTGTTTCACCTTGTGTCGCCCAATTTTAATGTCCAAGTCTGCAGTCCCCTCAACGGGAATTTCCTTCCCGTCAAAGTTCTGCAGTTGTCCAGGTAGAGGGGTGAGAGGAATTTGGTAATTCTCCCCCCTTCCTGCATTTAATTCCTCAAAGGCCCTTTTGGACAGAAGGGTAGCTTGGGATCTAGTGTCCACCAGGGCCAAAATTGTACCCTGCCCCTGCACTTGTAACGGGGCTTAGTATCTTCCCTCCTTCTCCTCAAGAGGGCACAGATAATGCACATTTTTGGACAACTGGTGGGCTAACTTTCTGGTTTAGGACATTGCTAGCGAAGAGATTTGGGCAGAATTCTGTGGAGAACCTTGGGAACATGAAAGAAAAAGTTGGCAACTGGAGATCAGAGCCATTGTGGGTTCCCCTGGTTCCGGTTCTGGGCCGCCCCCCCCCCTTTTTGGAGGCAGTCACCAGAATGGGTTTGAACCAGGGGATTTTTGGTATTGTGGGTTCTGGGATGAGATGATGGGCGGCGGTAGCTCAGTCTCCATATCTCCCCAGTCTGAATTGGCATCCCTTGGGACCCATTTTTCCTTGGGAGGAGTTCCCCATCTCTAAAGGAGAAGATCCTTTCCCCAGGATCCTCTGAGGATCCCTCTCCCTCAAATTGGAAGACCTGTACCTCCTCCACAAAGTGGGTATGTTTGGGTCCTTTGTTTCTACTACCCCCCCTCTGCTCCTTGGGAGGCAGGCTTTCAGGGGTAGGAGATTTTGTTTCCGGTTCCTGATTTTCCAGGGGCTGTTTACAAGTTGGGAAGGAAGCTTCCTCCAAGGCTTTACACCCCCCTTCCCCTTGTGCCTCCTCCCTGGGAACCGGTGTGTTATCGGGGTGCTGCCCCCGTCATTGTTCTGGAGCACCAGGTCCAGAGTTTGGGGCATTCGGCGGTGGCATGCTCATCTGAGGGTTCTGTTGAGCCCTCAGTATGTGACCCAGATCCTGTGCCATATTTTGGACCTGGCGCTCAAGTTGTGAAACCCGCTCAGGCTGATACGGGGCTCTACTTTCTCCCCTGTGCTGATCCCGGGAAGGGTAGCTATCCCTTCTCTGGTAGTACCCCTGGTTGGGAAGATTTTGGTACCCCTCCACCCTTGGCCTCCCCTCTCCCGGATTAGGTTGTCTGGGCTCAGGGAATTGGGGAAAGAAGGATGGATGATTTTGGGGCTGGAAATTGAGTGGATACCTGGGGAAAAAGTTCTGCCCAGGATTTGGAGAATGTCTGCCCTCCTGTGGGAAGTTGGGTGGGAAGTTCCCTGGGTTAGGTGCTTGGCTGGATCCCCCCGCTTGGGCTGGAGGAGTCCACACATAACCCAGGATTGGTCGGTTTCCCTTATAGCGGGGACTTACATCGTCAGGAGAGCGAGGGACCCCATTTGTGGGACTACCTCCTCGACTCCCTGTCTGTGACTGGCCCGAGGGATTACTAGGCTTAGTTTTATTAGGTGCAGGTAGGTTTTTAGGCCCCCCATCTCCAAATCTAAAACGGGGGCAACCTTTACCTCTGCCACCTTGGCAGCAGCAGGGGTGGTGTTGGTTTTGGGGTTTTTGGGCGCATTATTTTTATTTTCTATGGGCTTCTGCACCTCATAGATCCTGGTAGCCTGTTCAATGACCCAGTCTAAAGATCTTTTCTCATGAAAATCTCTCACAAGCTGAGTCATTATATATTTAGAGAGAGCATGGAAAAATGTATTGACAAACTCTCTGCTGTCTGTGCGCACTCTTCTGGTGGTCTGCGCAAAAGCACGTTTCAGTTCTTGCACAAACTCTTGTGGGGCCTGATCCTCCCCACATTGCAAATTGTAGGCTGCCTTGCGAGCCTCTTGGGGATTTCTGTGCACAGAAAAATGTTTCAAGATGGCCGCCTTATAGGTGGACCACCTTGAATGATTTTGGTCCTCCAGCCCCGCAAAGAAACTGGAGTATTCAGGGGAGAATGTCCACTTTACATATTGAATACAGCTTTGGCTGTCCTTCAAATGAAAAGTCTCCATCATTTGCTCATAGAGCTCCAAGTGCTCCCAAACGGAATACGTTCTTATGATAAGGCGTGATGACACTCCTGATTGCCTTAATCTGTTTAAGGGGTCCTTAAGCAAGGCCCTTTTTGCCTTATTGGCCTTTTTGCTTCGGGTAACCCTGGTCCATTCATCCTCTGACTCAGAGGCACTGCTCCCAGAGGTTCCTGTCTGATCTTCCAGGTTTTCCCGGATTCTGCGAGCCTGGGAATGGCTGGCAGAATGTGGGGACCTGGTCTCCTGTGTGTTGCGCCGTTCAGAGGAGTCTTCAGATTCCTCCTTGCTGCCAGGTTTTGATGGGTACCCCCCCGCTGACCTAACTGGGCAGAAGTTTTCAGGATGCCCTTAATGGGCCTATTCTCCTGGGGTTCCCCACTAAATTGCACTGTGCTTGGGTGCCCATACCCGGATGCCCGCCCATCCATTCCTGGGAGGTATTGGCCTATGAGCCCCATGCTTCTGGCTGGATAGTACTCTGCCATCCCTGTGGCCCGGTGCTCATGTGTGCCAGGGGACATGGGGGTGGCAGAGTCCAGGGACTGAGAGAGATAAAGGCCTCTGGTACTAGGGCTCCTGAGGTTATGCTCAGGAGTTTCCCTTTCCCAGCAAACCTGGTCTCTATCCGCCCCTGCTCCCTGTTGCAATGCAAGAGCCTGCGCCTTCAGTTCCTCCGTTAAGGCCTTACTAGAGTCTATCAGTCTCTCCTGCATCGCTACCTGTTGTTGGAGCCTATCATTGTGCTGGCAGAGAGCCTCATTCTCTCTCTGCGTTTCCTGATTGGTCCTGGAGCACTGGGCCAGTCTTTGCTGCAGGAGGGTTACCTCCTGAGTCCCATCCCTACTGGCCTGCTCCTGTCTTGCCAGAGCCTCCTCCACCCTCCTGCTGTGCTCTAGCAAGTCCTGGTGTTCTTTTTGGAGGTCACCCAGTCCCTGGTGGGCCAGGTGATTTTCTTCCATTTTTCTTTTTAAGTGGCAGACTTCCTGGCCTAAGGTGTCCCTTTCCTGATTAAGAGTCTGCATCTGTGCCGTCAGGTCGTCCCTTTGCCTTTGGAAGGCACCAGCTTTCTGGCGCTCCTGATCAAACTCTGCCTGGGTATCCAGGTCTTTCAGGATCAATTTATTGCTCTCCTCTTTCTCTCTGTCTAATTGGATTTGCAGGGTGGCTACCTGCTCTGTGCATGCCCTGTTGAAATTGATCTGTTGCTCCAGCTTTTTCTGGCTCTGCAGTAGGGAGTCCAAACTGTCTTGGCGTTCCTTCTGCAAGGCCAGAATTCTGGTATCCTGGTCAGCCTTTTCCTGTTGCAGTATATCCATGTCCTCTTTTATTTTAATGATATACTGCCTACTATCATTTTCTGCCTCCTGGCTCCTCTGCAGCCTCTGCTCAGAAGAGACCAGGTCAGATTGGACCTTTTCTAACGCCATCTGTTGCCTATTTGCCAGATCGTGGCCTTCCGCACATCTGTCTTGCATGGCTCCCATATATAGATACAAATATGCCGCTATCCTAACCATCTTGTCTTGTTCATCCTTAGCTTTAGGAGCCATGTATAGTTCACTCAGGGCCACATGTAAGGGACCCTGATCTCTCCATTTATCTGACCCTGTTTCAGTGACCTGTTGCGTGATGGCCTGCAACCAGACCGTTTGGTCCTGGTGAGTCCACTCACCTCTCACAAATAACTTATGTAAGAAGTGCTCTCTGGCTATTTTCATGTCTACTAAGGTCGTCATTCTAGAGATTGGTCTCTGTCCTGACTTACAGAAATTAGTATTTTATTTTTGCAAAACAGACCTTTTCCTTAGAGTGTCCCTTTTGAGGAGTGCTTTACAGCGCAATGCAGCGTGGTGATCTGACTGGATGTATGTATCCCGTCAGTTAGCACACTGTATTAAGCTGCACAAGTGATAGATCTAACCCAGACGTCCGGCTCGAGCCCCCAGTTTGTAAGAGAATTCAATTCAACACTACAGCTAAGTCAATGCCTAGTCTGGGATATTGAATGGAAACCCTTATTGATATATCTTTATGTCCAGTTCATGAGTTCTGGATGACTACCCCTATATAACACCCCTCTCTTAGAATCCTTCTGACCCCACTGAGCCAAGAAGTAGTTCTGTTTTGCAAGTTTAAAAGGTTTATTTGAGAAAAACTTAACAAAATAGATATATCACACTTTTATGGTCAATTAATAATTAATATCACACTTAAACCATGAGCAGTGATCAACAGTGAATAATGTCCTACTAGTAAACTGATTTGGTTACCCAGGAGTAGTATAAGGATGAGGTAGCACACTTGGGAATAGGAACAGAAGAATAAGGTGGTAGAGAATGCTTTATATAAGTTCAGATGGATGCAATGTTGAATGAAAATGCAGTACAGAAAATACTCAATATGATTTCAACAAAACAATGTAATCACTTTTCTCTGGCAATCCACTCCCCCCCCCCTTATGCAATGTAAGGAAATGAAGAGTAGCACACAGTTCTCAGACATGCAATCAAATGTAATTCAGTTCACCCCAGCAAGCTTAGACTACGGATAGAAGTTGAAACACAGGCCGAAAATGCTTTTATATGTGCTGGCAATGAAGTGAGGAATATGCTGAAAATGGTTTTAATTCCCTTTAGGAGGTTCAGGGTGAGTGAAAGATACTTGGGATGAGCTCAGGCTCCCTTTAACAATGCTCTAGGAGTAACTAGCAGGTTAAACACATTTTTGGCGAAGGAAAGCAAGGAAGCTGCTGTTTTCACACGTGGCTGGATTTTTAACCAAATTGCGAATCGCGGCAAAATTCGCAAATGCGTGAATCACGATTACGGCAAAAGTATAAGGAGTAGCAAGTCGGTTCTAGGTTCGTTGAAAAGCTAAGATTCTAAGCTTTCAGAGGAAAGTTTCTAGCCCAAACGGTTCCAGAGATATGAACGATTTTGTAAAGGTCGTTTTTCGAATTTAAAGTAACTCAAATTGACAGGTGACAGCTTTTAAAAATGACAGGTGACAGCTATGCGGCTGCAGAATTGACAAGTGACAGTTAGGAGGCAGTTCTACTTAGATTAAATAGATTGAATTATATCACTGGAAACTAAGAGATTTGGTTTCACACCGTCCTAGCTGTACTCACAATGTATTTGGAAGGTCTAGGTCTCACGGATCGGGTCAAGAAGGCTTCGGTTCTGGTTTCGCCCCGGACGGTCTCTGCGCACAGCGTCTGGTCTCTGCTCTGCTGGTCTGGTCTGACACTGCTCCTGGCCCGGCTCCTGGATCTCTGGGTACAGCGTCTGTGCACAGCTCCTGGATCTTTCTGCACAGCTTTCTCTGGACACAGCGCTGATCTGCACGGCTCCTGGATGCTGCTACCTCCGGACACAGCGCTGATCTGCACGGCTCCTGGATGCTGCTACCGCTGTTAGGTTTGCTGGATGCTGAGGCCTGCTGAGAAGAGTTCTCAGTTTGTGGGTTTAGGCCCTTGCTTTGAGTT
The DNA here is from genome assembly GCF_040938575.1 of Ambystoma mexicanum. Lineage (NCBI taxonomy): Eukaryota > Metazoa > Chordata > Amphibia > Caudata > Ambystomatidae > Ambystoma > Ambystoma mexicanum. Next base: position 1,300,934,785 of record NC_090922.1, on the reverse strand, counting down.
CTGAATCAAGTTCTTTGGAGTTTTAAAGTCTAAGTGTTGGATCTGGTATCTTCTGGATGTTGTGTGGTCCGGCAGAGCGCATTGCAACAACTGGATTTGAATCTCCTCTCTAGCTTCCAGTGGCTCTTTTTATGTCTTTTGAAAGTGGGTGTGTGTGCAGCATCACTAGCCAGCCCCTCTCTCAACTGCCCATTGGTCAAGCTTTCCGCACTGCTTTGATTGGGGGAAGGAAATGTGTGTCATGGTGATGCTGTTTTATGGTCTGCAGAAAGGATACTCCCCTGTCAAATTGCACACAAATCTATATTTGACCCAATTACATATTTGCACAGGTACACATTTGTTTAAAATTATATGCACCCATCACATATCACATGAGGTATACTCTGTTCAAACTCTGCTCTTCCTGCGGGCTTGCATTCAGAAATGGCAACATTTTGTGCTTTTTAGTGGGTTTTGCAACATCAGATTTTTCTCCAGATTTATACACATGTACACCCCCCTCCCACACATATCTCAGTAACTTTCCAGGTCGCTAGCTTAAACACAGATTATGTGGTGTCAATAAATAGCGGGGTTTTGCCCCAGAACATCACACAAATTCCCAACGTGTCTTAAAACGTGCACAGAAAAATCACAAGAATTATGGTATCATTTAAATAATTTTGACAAGTCTGCACTGTGAGTTATACATCTTTCTTAGAATCATATTCTGGCCAACAGGGGTGTGTCTTTTCAGGTCACATGGTGTAGAAACCAGTTTATCCAGTTTCTGCCAAGCTCAGAGACTCTGCCCCTCCCAGCTTCTGCCAAGAGGAAGCTATTTTACGGCCCCCGCAATAAACCATCTGCCTGAGTCAAGGAAGGGCTTTGTTCAAAAGGAAGCCATTTACGATCCCCCCAATAAACCATCTGCCTGGGCCCAGGACAGGCCTTTGTTCAACTCCCTGTAGCTGCTCCACCCCTAATCTAATCAGAGAGATGACAACTCCTTTTGGCAAGGGGAAGAGTGGCTGAGCAGGTTTTAACTCCTGTGGGGGTAGATGTCAGGCAGAATTCAGTTTCATTAAGCCAGGTTTCAGCTAAATGTCACTTTTTGTCCCCCAGTTTAAGTCTATTACGATTTTTACATACACATTAAATAATTACTTTCTTCAAGTCATTTCAGAGTATAGTTTTACATTGTATACACCTCTTAGCAAGTCTTTCCTTGGTCTGGTTTTGTTTCATTTGTTCAGTTTTACACAAAAGTCTGGTGGTTTTAAAACGCCGGCTTTCTGATAGTGGTGAGTACTGGTAATGCAACCATTTTTGGGATTTAAGAAAATGAATTCCCCACAGTTCTAGGTTGCTTTTGGCAATCAGCATTGCCATTCCCAATGGTTTCAGGCTACTGTGTGGGTAGCCCAATGGTGGTTTTAGGCAGTGCCCTCCTGTGCTCACAACCTAGGCAAAAATGGGTGGCAGCCTATTCTTCATGCATTTTCTGGGAAGTTCTGGCCATCATGATGTTTTCCATGCCAGTACTGCACAGTAAAAAAAATTCCTCACATGTTGTAACTGCATCTAAGTCTTGCCATGTTGTAATTGCACCTAAGTCTCCGGCGCCCAGTTACCCCAGGGTTCGGTGCGCGGTATAAATAAAGAAACTAAACTAAACAGTTTTCCTATTCTGACGTACATGTGGGCTTCTTGGCCATCTTGGATTTTCTAAGCCCACAGCACCAAATGTTGCAGCATGATAGCTCAAACGTGGGTCAGGACACCCAACAGACCCCTCAATCCTTGTATTAGGCTTTGCTCCATTGGCAATAGGAAATTCCGACTCACTTTCCCCGTTCTTCAATACTTCTGGAGCCTCTTTCCGAGCATAGAGTCTTCCATGCTTACAGCATGTCACCATTGTACTGGAGTAGGCTGGCCAATGGTACTTCAGGCTAATTTTACCCACTATGCAGCTTTACACCAGGGAAACTCATTATCTCTTTGCTTCAGTTTTCGTGCTTAATTTCAATATTAGCACCTGCAGCTTCCGGTCCTAGTTGTGGGTTGATTACATATTTGTTCTGCAGATTAGTGGCTTTGCAGTACATCTCCTCTTGGTGTTTACTCACCTACATTGGAAAGGCAGTTTCTCGCTCCTACATGTGTAGTGTGGCATTCTCACTGTGGTGTTTGCCTCTTTAAGAATTTGTGCCATGACTGCCTGTCAATAAAAGGGGCCTCAGCCAGCACGTGTGCCAGAATGGCGGAAGACTCCATGAATGGCTTAGACTTACTGGCTATTACGGAAACATGGCTTCAACAAGCGTCTGGCCTGGCGCTGTTCCTAGCTCTCCCTGAAAATTACACTATCCTCAGAAATGACAGAGCAGACTCCCAAGGGGGAGGTGTAGCCCTCATCCACAGGGATTTGCTCCGGATAAGACAGTACAGCTACTCTACAGAAGACCACTGTGAACAGCTATCAGTTAAACCTGTTACCACACCTACGGATACCATCACCATACACATTGTATACCACCAGCCAACATCTTCTCATACCTTCGAGGAAAACCTCATCCATACCATAGGGGAAAAGATCAAACTCTCTAGAGTGATACTAGTAGGAGACCTCAACCTAGGCCTCCATAACCCATCAGATCACACTGCAACAGGTGTAGCCAATACCCTCTCAGAGCTCGGATTCAAACACTGCATCACATCCCCTACACACAACAAAGGCAGAACCCTGGACTGTATAGTCGACCTGAACAACCATATCACCATCAACTCAAAGAATCCCTGTGCCTGGTCAGACCATCACGTCCTTGCATTCACCATCGCAACACTCAAACAAGCTTCACCCCCCTCCCCCACCACTGCTGCCACCCACTTGGTCCCGAAGCTCAAAATAAATCTCAGCAGAATCTATTGCCCCTACCTCATGCCCCAGGCCCTGGAAAACCTAGTCTCATCCGACCCTAAAAAATGAACGGCGATCTACACTAGCACCTTAACCAATGCAATAGACTCAGTAGCCCCACTCCTTCCCAGAAAAACCAAATCCACAGATCATCGCAACCCCTGGTTCATCCCCGAGGTCCAAGAACTCTGTTCTCACAAAAGACAAGCAGAAGCTATTTGTATAAAAAAGAAACCTGCAGAACACCCCAAACTGGCCGTTTACAAAATTGTGAAGGAATACAAGCAAGCCATCACAACAGCCAAAGCAGCAATCTACAACGCTAGAATAGTCAAAGCGAACTCTAACTCCTAAGAACTATTCAAAATACTAAGAGAAATGGAGAACCCTGCATTACAACCCTCAGCAATCAACAAAGATGAAACATGGTGCACGAACATACAGAACGCTGTGCGTGCCTAAAGATTCCATGAAATAATAACCCCGAGAAAAAAATCACAGTTTTTTGCAGACATTATTACATTGAACATGTGGGGGACACCCCCGCTACCCCTTTTTTTTAATTTTTCAAAGGGAGCAGAGGACATCCCTGCAACCCGTCCCCATACATAATATCACCATATATAATGTCACCAATGGATTTTCCCGGCTTTTCCCAACGCCATTATGTATGGGGACATTATGTATGGGGATATTATTACCTGATACCTGCCAAAATATGCCTACACTAGAAAGAAATAGAAAATACATGCACCAAGACTAGCCCCATCTCCCCTCCCCTCCTCCATCCTGCTTCAGAGAAGTCACAGAGCAGGAAACTGCCAATATCCTCAAAAACCTGAAACCAACCAAATGCAAAGGAGACATATGCCCAGTATCAAACATAAAAGAGTACTCAGCAGCTCTAGTCCCTTTGATCACAAAGTTCATCAATGCATCCTTAGCATCAAACCTTGTCCCAACTGATCTTAAGGATTGACAGGTCAAAGTAGGTTATTTCCTAAACCACCGCTAATGGCCTACAAAAGAGGTAAAAACATTCGGGATGTATTAGTTAAAGCAGAAAGAGTGGAGAAAAACAAAGAACCGTTCCTTACAAAACCCAATAAAGGCACCTTTCCCTGTCTTCACTGTTGCCATTGCAACAATGTCCAAAAAGGATCCAACATTAGACACCCCTAATCTGGTCAAAGGATTGAGCTACACAGTTATGCTACTTGTGACAGCCAATACGTAGTATATGCACTCATCTGTCCATGCGGACAATACTATGTGGGCCAGACTTCAAGAAAAGTAAAAGACAGACTCTCAGAGCATAAGTCAAATATAAGGACGATGATTGAAAAATCACCAGTTGCTAGACATTTCAAAAACAAACATCACTCCATACCCCAATTGAAATTTGTAATTCTGGAAACAATAACTAAACCACCAAGAGGAGGCAATTTACAGGGCATCATGTCACAGTGAGAAAAGTTTTGGATTTACAAACTGGACTCACTTGAACCAAGAGGAATGAACAAGGAATTTTCTTTATCAATATTTCTTTAAACTACTAAGATCTGCTGACAGTATATTCACCCACAGCCTAATTAAAGCATTGAGGAGTAGGATGACCTCCACATAAAGGAATATTTGAACAACATTAGACATAGCGTCGACAGCGAGTATTGATACTAGATCACTCGATTTTATTATATGAATGGGTATGCTAAAATTAAACCATCACTTGACCATTCAGAATCACGGAGCAACGTAAGATAGAGGCATTTTCTCTAATACATATATTGGAAGGTAAACACACTAAACGGCATTAGACCTTTGTGCAAGTGAATTCACATTACATCTGCATAAATGAGGGGTTAAATGTACACACCGAAGAGTATTGTATAGTGTACTGAGCTGTAGCTACTAGCCAAGAGAAAGTGGGACACTAGAAGAAATAAATGTGGCTATGTACAATAGACATTGAACTACATGTATTCAAGAGTAATGCTGAACATTGTTATCAGTAATGTATATGATCGTGGATTGTACACATTTATTTGTAATTTGTAATCACTATATCATGAATAATTTGTATAAACACAGATCAGTTAAGCCATGTGAAAACGAACTGAAGCGATGTAACAAACACGAGATAGAACAACTTTGTGTGGTTATAACTGTTATTGATGATTGGTAAAGCCACATTAATGGGCATATTTATATGCATTTTACATCCATAGAATTAATGACACTGCCACGAAGTGAATAAAGCTACTGTGAGGTAAAATGAGCAAAACATGGTGCTTTAGAAAATAGTAGGGAAATGAAATGCGCTTCCAACTTAGAAATGACAATCGTAACGCTATCACCGCCATAGCAAGGGCACAGTGAGGAATAATGAGTAAAACAAGGTGCCGTAGATAATAGGATGTGAATTAAGTTCGCCTTGAATTTAAAAATTACAATCACCGCCACAACGAGTGCAGAGAATGAGCAAATATAGCCGGCACTACTAATCCCATGAGGCTAAGCGACCAATACGTGACACCACCTATCTCGTTGCACACAGAGTAGATAAAGGGACCGTTGCTTTACAACCGTCCTAGCATGAAGTACGACTGCGGCAAAAGCGTTCGTAGCCGTAAAATTACAATCTATGGGCATTTGTGATACAAACAAGGTAAGGGAAGTACAACATACTCCAGAGCCTCTGCATATTGTTAATTCTGTTCGTAACTAGATTATGTGCCCTGAATAACGAGAGCGTCAACTCTTATTCTTAGGGACACGCGTAGCACCAAGAAATAGTGAACATCTATAGAGTCAGTTTCAGAAGACATTGAACACCAAGAGCATTGTTTGGTGAGTACGTATTCTCAAAATATCTGCAATGTCTGGACATATTTTAAAAAAGGTAGCAGGCACTCCTCTCCAGAAAGAACATGGCATGATAACCTGTTCTGAGATGACAATTTGCAGCACGCGCTTTTTGCTCACTGTACCTTTCACAGATGGGAAATAAACATTTGCATATCAGTCTTTGTCCCGCATACATGGGCAGTCCAGCACCGAAATGCTATGGCAATTCCTCTCTGAACAAGAGTAGCACCTGCAGCCCCATACATGTGTTTCAGCCTTGTTGGGCATCATCAGTGAGGTGAAGCTGTGCCTCTCTGAGCACATTGAGCAGGGAGTCCACGTATGGCTGCCCCCAGGTAACTCAGGGTGACCAACCCCAAGTTCCTTGCAAATATTTTAAAAAAGGTAGCAGGCGCTGCTCTCCAGAAAGGACATGGCATGATAACCTGTTCTGGGATGAGAGTTTGCAGCACACGCTTTTTGCTCACTGTACCTTTCACAGATGGGAAATATCAATTTGCATATCAGTCTTTGTCTGGACATAGTCACAGATACAACATAAATTGCTAGTAAGGTTAATGTAGAAAACACTACGTTTCCAGAAACTTACTGTGCTTGCATTCTACCATCAGGTCTGAATGAACCGGCACAAGAGACATTAAGATCAACACTTAGGTGTATGCGGTTGTAGTTCTCTACTAGCATGACCACAGTATGTGTGGGTGAATATTATGTGCAGATGCCATGGTTGAGCCTTCCTGACTTAAGCTATGGAGGTAATTATAAAATGAACTAATGAACATTACACCCTTATATTTTTCAGGCTATTACTAGTGCCATTAAAATTGAAAGAGGTTTCGCAGCTGAGAGGAAGCGCATTCAATAGCCAATCTCCAACGACAGTGGCATATATTGACAAGGTAAAAGATTCTCTGTACATATTTTTAGCCACTCAAACTCATTTGGCAGCACTAACATATATTAAAGGAGTATAAATATGTATTCAACAGGTCTACCCAAAGACTAAGTGACTGTGACAGTGATCCCTAAAAGCACAAAGTTCAAAGGTGAAGTACCCACTAATTCACTTCAGGGACAGTTGCTCTATCTTTCAGCATGGGAAGCCCAAACTAACTCGTGATTATTTGCAATTTGTTTTATAGAAAAGAGATTTCAGTTAGAAAATTGAAGACGAAATGTACTTGTTTGCTCCTGAGGAAGAGAGATTTCTCTCGAAACGCGTCGAGCTTTCCTTAAAATGTGTGTTTGTATTGAACATTTGCACAAGAAATTATGTATCAATGAAATCAATGGAATTCAAATTGAAGTGAGAAATTATGTCTATGATAGGTTGATTATAATGTGTGATATAACATATCATGATTAACAAAGAAACATGTCTAAATATTAGACATTGTGAATAAACTACCAGATTGGATTAATTAAAAACACTCTTAAAGGTTTTCACTCTACTTATGGTTCAGCATATATGCACAACAGTATACAAATTGGTCTGAAAACTTTGACTGAAATGTATGTTCAGTAAATCGTTGTGTGCAGGGGACGGGAGTGCCCATGAAATATGGATACTTTGCCTTTGTCTTATCTATGTTTCTGACTTTTGATGCCAGAGTCAGCTATTTCTCCTATGCACCCACAACCTAATCTAAATTATTAATCTGCTATTTCCTAGCTCTGAAAATTGGAACTATCTAAATTTTGATTTAAAACTAGGTGTGGTTGGCCACTTTCGAATTGTGTATAATATCAGTGCATGACAGGAGATGGTTTGTTTCCTGTTCCTCACTTTCTGGCATTTTATATTTTCCATTATTGCAATGCTGCTGTTTTTGGGAATGTCCTGGGACATAGAAATGGCTAGCTTTTTGGCTGTAAAATAAATATACACATACATTTCTGGCGGCTGCATTAGGATTGGAGATTCCATGCTGATTCAGCCACAGAAGGGCCAGTGGTTTTGACTGCGCACTATCAACCTTACATATGCTTACAGATCTCATCCAAACAACCACTCTGATGCGCCACCCTTAGATTGAGGGAGCCTTTAAGTATCAATGTGCATGTACCGTTCACGACTGACCCTGACGAAGGCAGCCTTACACAGTGGGCAAAGCTGAAACTAGTCTGTTTCCTATGTCGTCAAATTGCATCAAAGCCTGAATGTTGACAGGCCTGACTCTTTGAACATCTGTACTTGTTTTGAACGCCGTGTTAGGAGGATAGCTCAAGGAGGACATGCTCGCCTTGGAAGCAGACGAAGAGCAACGCAGGTTCGATCCCGGGGCCGCGCTTAGAAACCACTTATTAATAACCAATTACAATATTGTTTAATTGACTCGTTTACATGCCTTTGTACCTGGTGGTAGTTTTTGAAACTTCACATATTGCTGTAATCCATGTGTAATTTTTTATTTTAGTAAGCGAGGGCTCTCTAGCCCCAAGACCATGCCATATGTGCATTTCTTGATCGTTGTATATCTTTTCCATTAAAACATGGCAGCAATCTTTCCATATGTTTTGCTTCTTACAGACTGTGTCTAAGCAGATTATCAGCAATATATTCTGGTTCATTCCGTCTTCTGCTATATATATTTTATTGATTTGATCATACATACTTTCCCCAAGAGTATCAATTCTTTGTTATATGTCACATTTCTTTCACTTCCATGAGTGCCACAAGGGATGAGGAACATCACAGAAGAAGGTTGCTCCCATCCAGGGGTGACCGTTTTAATTCCTGGACAGTGGTTCTGAACTAATGTTTGGATGGTGGTCCTACTGTTCGAGGGTGGTAGGAAAGGTGTTTTTCTGCACAGGTGTACTAGCTAGTCAATGTATATCTGTTTCACATATGCCACCTGCTATGGCATGATGAAGCACTACAGGTTTTATTGAGTAAAAGGTCTGTGTGGCTACAAGCACTTTTCCACCTGCTCCTCAAAAGCAAAGGATGACTCCTGATAGTGTACAGTGGGTGGCTGGGGCTATTGGGTTTAACCCCAAGAGAAGCCTCCAAACTCCATGTCTAACAACCTATTTCCTTACAATGAACCTTCAGCACAGCCCTGTAGGCTACGGTGAACAGGCTCCCAATCCAGATGACGATGCTGATTTGCTGCCTGGTACAGGTCTGGTAAAGACAAGGTGCATAGAATGTGAGTGGTGGGCATTACAATAATAGCAGCAGTGGCAGAACAACGGGCATGATGATGGCAAACCCATTTCATGAAGATCCACAATGTTGGGAAGGTTAGCAGTCGACCTAATTTGGGCTGGCACCCCAAGCACGCACAGGACAGGGGGCCTCATCAAAGTTTACTATAGCTCTCACACAGAACTAAACCGCTCCTGCAACTATTCTGACTTTCCACAGAGCTAAGCCACTCCTGCCACTTGTGCAGCTCTCCAACCGAGATGGACAACTGCCTCAATTGTTCAGGGTGCCTCACAGAGCTGATACACTCTCTCAGTTGTGTTTAGCTCTATTTCTGAAGGTAGTTTGTCCCTTACGTCTTCCTCTTCCTTTCCAGTTGGCCAGTCACTCACAAGAGGAAAGGCTGATGTTATAAAATGTACCTCTTAAGGACACCCTTAATGGCGCTAGGTAATGCAGGCAGCAGGCATAACATCTCTACTATTTGCCACAAGTGAAGGCCCAGTCACAAGATCCTATGAAGGGCACTGGACTGGGGAGGCATTACAGCGCTTCTAGATGTCACTTAGGGTGGCTTTGCACAGCAAGCTTGAGTAGGGCCTGGGCCTACCATGGCGATGCCATTTACACCAACATGCTGCACGTCCGGTCTCCTGGGAGGTGCTGCCTGGCAGCTAATGTGTACCACTGAAGTCTTCTGTAGAGGTAACGTTAGTGGCTGGATCAGTGATCGGGGCAAATGGGTGCTGCTACTGGGGCAAGTCTGCCATCGACAAACGTGGTTGCCCTTGGCTGATATAACCAGGGTGCAAGTGTTGGAAAGCTGGCCCTGTTGGACCGCCTTGTTATATACATTTTGTAATCCAGATTGCAGAAATATTATGCCTGCATAACCTACAGCCAAAAAGCAGAGTTGCTTACAGAGGAGCACCCAGGGAGATGTGCAAGGCTGATAAAGGCGGCCCCAAAAGCACAAGATGAGGAAGTGAAAAGAAGAGGCTATATAGTGCAAGAGCAGAGCTGCCTCTCTCAGATGCTCACCAGCTCTACATGCCCACATTTGGACAAAAGAAGAAGGAGCATCCCACAAAAGCTACAAAGGCATGGTCTACGCACACACAGTATCTGAGAGCTCTTTGCTGGGGATTCTTCTTGCAGTAGCAGACTACTCAACACAACCCGCCACCTACCGATAGTGGCACTCCAGATCGTCCCTTCGATCATTCAGCACAGGAGTGATGTGCAGGACCTGATTATCCCAAAGTCACCATGTGGATCTGGCTTGGAGCCAGGAGCCAGAATGGTCAGCTACGGATGAGCTGGGGAGCCAGAGAGCTCACGTCCAAATCTCAATGCGTTGCCTTCAAGCCGAGGCGGCACACACTGGCTCTCCTCCAGAGGCCAGCAAAGGTACACAGCTGGGATAGAAGCCGAGGCGGCACACACTGGCTCTCCTCCAGAGGCCAGCAAAGGTACACAGCTGGGATAGAAGCCAGGCGGCACACACTGGCACTCCGCCAGAGGCCAGCAAAGGTACACAGCTGGGATAGAAGCCGAGGCGGCACACACTGGCTCTCCTCCAGAGGCCAGCAAAGGTACACAGCTGGGATAGAAGCCGAGGCAGCACACACTGGCTCTCCTCCAGAGGCCAGCAAAGGTACACAGCTGGGACACAGCTGGGATAGAAGCCGAAGCGGCACACACTGGCTCTCCTCCAGAGGCCAGAAAGGTACACAGCTGGGATAGAAGCCGAGGTGGCACACACTGGCACTCCGCCAGAGGCCAGCAAAGGTACACAGCTGGGATAGAAGCCGAGGCGGCACACACTGGCTCTCCTCCAGAGGCCAGCAAAGGTATACAGCTGGAATAGAAGCCGAGGCGGCACACACTGGCACTCCGCCAGAGGCCAGCACAGGTACACAGCTGGGATAGAAGCGGAGGCGGCACACACTGGCACTCCGCCAGAGGCCAGCAAAGGTACACAGCTGGGATAGACGCCGAGGCGGCACACCCTGGCTCTCCTCCAGAGGCCAGCAAAGATACACAGCTGGGATAGAAGCCGAGGCGGCACTCCTCCAGAGGCCAGCAAAGAGCAAAGGTACACAGCTGGGATAGAAGCCAAGGCGGCAAACACTGGCTCTCCTCCAGAGGCCAGCAAAGATACACAGCTGGGATAGAAGCCGAGGCGGCACACACTGGCTCTCCTCCAGAGGCCAGCAAAGGTACACTGCTGGGATAGAAGCCGAGGCGGCACACACTAGCTCTCCTCCAGAGGCCAGCAAAGGTACATGGCTGGGATAGAAGCCGAGGCGGCATACACTGGCACTCCACCAGAGGCCAGCAAAGGTACACAGCTGGGATAGAAGCAGAGGTGGCACACACTGGCTCTCCTCCAGAGGCCAGCAAAGGTACACAGCTGGGATAGAAGCCGAGGCAGCACACACTGGCCTCTGGGATAGAAGTCAAGCAGGTGCACTCGTTCTGCTTGTTCTCAAGCCTGCGTTATCTGTGAACTTGCATGAGGGACCTATATCAAGGGGCGTGATGTCAGCGGCAGCACAGGTGACAAATATAGATACTGGGTGGCAATGGATCCATGAGCTGCAGTTGTATCAAAAAACCTAATAACAATGATACTAATAATAATAATCATGAAGCTGAGGCTAACGGGAAAGAAGCTGCTGCTTCCCTGCTAACATTGGGGATGCCAAACCTCTCACAGTAGCCATTGCATCGCCCATCCAATGATAACAGAGAACAGCATTTGAGAGACAGGGTTGAGGAACAGGGGAAGGTAAGAGGACTTGCCAACAAGCCGGTCAATGCCAGCAGGAAGGTTTGGAGGGCACACATTACTGGGACACACGGCCTGTCAACTCTTCAATCCTATGTACTGGCCTTTGAAGCTCGGTCAAGGAGGGCCACCTAAATAAGAGTTCCTGCACGCGACTGAAGCCCCATCCATCTTAATGTAGGAGTGGGACTTGACTGTAACCTTAAAGCCGAGGAAGTGAGACCTCAGTGAGGGGAAAGGTGGGGGGCACTCCCTATGCTTTCTGCACTGGCCCCTAGAATTAGTAATGGCGGATTTAAAAAGGCCTCTTGGTAATTAAAAGATGTTCAATATTCTTCAATTTTGGACAGCAAGGAAGACCTGAGCAGCAGGAACCTGCAGATCCTACAAAAAGGAACGCCTCTCTGCTTTGCCATGGTTACCTGGTTACCAGAGTTGTAGAAGCTACCTCCCGAAACTGTCCCTGGGAACATATGGACATGACCTGGCTGTATGGACTGTCTACGTTGCTGTGGAAACCTTTAATAAAGACCACAGTTTAGTGGATGTGGGAGTTCCTGGGCACAGAAGGACCCAGGGCCGGTGAGAGGGCTTCCAGAAGATTCAAGATGTGGGCCAGTACTTGGAAGTGCATTGCAGCCGCTAAGACGCCATTGGAGCACTTCAGTAAATGGAGGTTCCTAGGACTACTACCCAATGAGCCGCCAGGAGTCACTGAGTCTACCCAAGAAGGACGCAACCTTGGTGGGCACTCTTGTTGGTGTGTACAGGTTGGAGCTTTGTTTACACTTCCAAAAGCCGAGCATGGGCTGATACAGGTTTGTACAATATAGTACCGGCCTATAGGACAATACAGTTATCTCACATGGAGCTACTATGTAAGCTTTTCAGTTAATTTGCATACCCACAGATCACTGATTTGTGGCTCTGAGCAGCTGGTCATTTCCACGGATGGCTACAAGGTGGTGCTGTGGTACGTGTGGCGTCCAGGCTGTTTGAGAAAATGGCATATCAAACTCACGCGGTACAATTCTAAGAGTTTTTTCTCATGCATTTTTTAAACCCATTATAATATTAATAGCGTTGAGTATATTACAAAAAGCAGTCTACAAATAGTCACATTTCCCAAACGTGATTGGTGCATAAGATTGAACACGTCAGGCCTCATTTCAAGTTTGGCTGTGGTGGGGGCGGGGGTTATTACTTTACCAGCACTTTCTGTAGCGGTAACAGAATTTGCGCCGTTTTTACCACTCTGCAAAACCCCGAGTTTTGTGTTGAAGTAGAGGACTGCTGGTCTTCGAAGTATGGGACAGCATGTATGTGTCAGGAAACCTTGGCATGCTGCATATTTTATAATATTGCAATGACGCGACATTAGGAGACCTTTTTTAGTGAGATATGAGGAGGATGCTGTTAATGTGAATGGAAATGGCATTGATTCCCTGGCAACTGAGGTGATGCCCCTTAGTTCACCAGAAAAGAAATAGTGGCCTATTGAGTTTGTATGCAAATGAAACTTTTGGTTTGCAACAACAACTGTGACATGTTACACTTGTCGCAACCGCATTTGCCGCAATTGCTGCAATGTTCGGCAATCAGGCTTCCACGCATGGCACCAAAACCATCATTTTGGATCTAAGAGCCAATTTGGTCAAGATTTCTGATGGCAGTAGGGCTGCCATGCTTATGCTTCTTGACCTCCTGGCAGAATTCGATTTCGTCGCCCACTCTGTGCTGCTGAAGAGGTTAAATGAGATTGCCAACTGCTCAGAATCGTCTATTCCTCGCATGGCCACTTACCTTGGTCATCGGACAGCTAGGGTTGCTGTATGTGAATTTAAGGCACCCAGTACTCCAGGGTGCTTGTTTTTACCCAATTCTTTTCAATATATACACTCGCCCTCTTTTCGACCTGCTGGATAGTGTCGGAGTTAAATTCGCTAACTACGCAGATGATATTCAGTTGGTTTTTGAGTTGAGGGGAATCGTGACCTGGACACCACCCATATCAACCGTACATATGGCTTGATTCAAGACTGGATGGCCATACATTCTCTAGCGTTTAGTAACAATAAGACAGAGCTCATGCTCGTGGGCTCGGCTCAACGTTTGCACAAGCTGGATGATAACTAGACAGTTCAGAATAGCCGATTACGCAGGGGCATTGTTAGGGGGGGCTAAAGGGGCTATAGCCCCTGATCTTTTGGTTGTAGCCCCGGATAGAATCTAAGGAGTTACAGCCAAAAGACTAGCTAGCCCCCAGTCCCAACAGTTCCGACATCAGTTTAGCCCAAGGTCTTTTCCAGACCTAGCAACTCCCCTGCGATTACGTAATCTCAGTGTTCCCATTATTGAAAACTTAGGGGTCTATCTTGACTCCTGCCTTACTATGAAGAAAAATGCAGCTAATGTAATATCTGCTTGTGCTTACACCGCCAAGCTGCTTCAACAAATCAAGCAATATCTGACTAAGACCAATATATCTCTTGTGGCATGTGCTTTAATGAACTCTGGTTGAAGATTCGTCATCGGATATCCCAGGCAATTCTGTATCTGACACACAAATTCCTGCTTGGAAAAGCTCCTGATCATTTGGCTTAATGGCTGCATAAGGCTCCGTTGTAAGAACTCTTCACTCTAATGGTAGCAACAGACTTCTCCCCTCATGTTTTAAATAAAAAAAATGTTGGTGGCACAGGCTTTGGTGCTTGTGCGCCAGGGTATGGAGTTTCAAAAAGACAATGAAAACGTATTTTTTTTTACAATTCCAGGAATTAGTTTGTCTTTTCTTCTCATGTATGTTTCCCTGGTCCTGACTCTGGAACTCGGTAAGGATTAATTTTGTGTGCGCACTTAGGCCTACAGGTGTGTTGCGCATTAAAAGTATTAAAATAATAATAATAATAACAATAATAATAATAATACTAACCCACAAATGTGTACCAGTATCTGAACAATAATTCCCCAATTACCTCTAATTTAAAAAAAAATACAAAAATGTATTTCGATAAAATTGTTTTTAGTTTGAACCACAAACTTTTACAATTGTATAAGAAAACCAAATCATTATTTGCCATAGAATACAACTATTTACCTCTAATGGTAACATTGTACGCGAATGAATGAAAGCGTACCTTTATAAAATTTTCAAATGATTGCGAACTTTGGGCCTTATTACGAGTTCTGCGGTATGGGAAAAATGGTGATTAAATTGTGGTGATGGTATTACTTCCTTTTTATCGCCAGTTTCTCGCAGCGCCAAATTCCAAATGTCGATGTAAAGTGGAAGATATACATCGAGCAAAAAGCTGGAGGAGAATCCTCAATTTTTCCTCCCAAAATTGTTTAGTTTAGTTTAGTTTATTATTTATATAGCACCGCCTGGCCCTGGGGCATCCAGGCGCTTGGCATGGTTACAAAGTAGCCAAAATATTACAAACATGGTCAGTAGATATGCATTACAGGTAGTATAGACATTATATAAGCAGTTACTGGTAGTATAGACATTATAAAATATTTACAAGTTTTGTAATTGTGCAGATTATGCAGGCAGTATGTACATTTATGTGGTAATAAGTTGGTGTTTTGGGCTTCTTTGGCAAGTAGCAATGTTTTGGCGCTGTGTCTGAATCGGTGAAAGGATGGTTCGGATCTGAGATCGGCTAGTAGTATGTTCCAGAGTTTAGCGGCAAGAACAGGGAAGCTTGTGCCGCCTGCTTTTTGGAGCTTAAATATGTGGATTTTTAAGCAATGTGTTTGGGCTGATCTGGTTGGGCGAGAAGGGGTGTGGTGCGTGAAGTTGTCCGAGAGGTATCTAGGTGATTGGTTGGATAAGCATTTGTGTGTGAGAGAGAGTGTTTTATATTCGATTCTCTGAGGTATGGATAGTCATTGACAGGAGCGTCTTGCGTCAGAGATGTGTTCGTGTTTGGGTATGTTCAGTGCTGCTCTTAGTGCGTTATTTTGGATAACTTGAAGCTTGTTGATGTTCTTTTGGCTGGTACCCAGGTAGAGAGCATTGCAATAGTCGACTTTAGAGAGTACTAGTGCTCTGGCTAAGGTAGTGCAGTTGGAGATCGAGAGGTAAGGTCTGCTGGCATTGATGAGCTGTCATGAAGTCTGTCACGAATACTGATTCCCTTCACTCTAGTGCCCCCTCCGATTCCCTTCATTCCAATACCCCTTCTGCATACTTACCCTCGCTTACCCGATTAGGGCAGCAGCAGTGTGGTACCCGTTCAGGGCACCCATGGAAGCAGACGGGCCTCAGTGGTTGTTCGAATCGCCTGCATCCATTTCTTCATTGGCAGCTGCCTTGGCGTCTCACCACGGGTTGTCTCGAGCGCCAGCTCGGTTCGGTCCCGCATCACGTGACCCAGAAAATCCGACCAGTTGTTAACGCTACGGAGTACGTGACACGGAAGTCCCGAGTACGTGCTGTAGGCATGCATCACGTGACGCCAAAAAACGTGATCACCTGACTACTTGGCAACAGGCTAAAAGCGGCGAGTACGCACTTGTCCAGTGCTTCACAGCTGTTCAACCCGGCATTGTTTGGCGTACTATTGACTTTCGGTTCACAGCTTTTTTTGATTACGGACTGCTTCACGGATTCCTCTCGCCTCCTCCCTGGATTGTTTTCCTACCTCCTGTTGCTTCTGGTTTACCGACTTCTGGACTGCAATAACTGGTTTTTCTCCTGATACTCCTTTGGATTTGTTGTTGATTTGAACTCCCCGGAACTTGACCTTGGAACTCATACGGATTGTTCTTGGATTGTCCCGTACCATTGCTACGCTCGAGTCTGCACCCGCAGCTCTCACAGGTATTCCAGTGTGTGACCACCTTCCAACCGAGCACTGCCTATTCTCTCCACCCGACTGCTGCTGCTAATCACACACTGAGAGTGCTCTGAACGCTCCTTACTCTGCCTCCTCAAGACCGCTTTTGGTTAATGTCCCACCCTCCTTCCACCTAGGTAAGCCCATTAGTGGTTCACAGCCTACTTTCTGGTTACTGCTTGTTTGACATTGTGGTAATTACCTGCTTGCCTTACAGCGGTTGGGGGTTTCTGGCGTTCCTGGCACTGCAGCACCTAATACCTGTGACCTCAAGGATCGCACAGGGCGTTATTTGAGTATCTCCCTGTGTGGTACTTGGGGACAGAGGCTTTCATAATCTTCATGACCATCAAGTTACAACATGAGCTTACATGTGTAAGCTGTGGCGGATGAGATGGCGTTGATTTGTCTTGTCAGTGTAAGGGAGGAGTCAA
The DNA here is from genome assembly GCF_040938575.1 of Ambystoma mexicanum. Taxonomy (NCBI): domain Eukaryota; kingdom Metazoa; phylum Chordata; class Amphibia; order Caudata; family Ambystomatidae; genus Ambystoma; species Ambystoma mexicanum. The sequence continues at coordinate 1,300,917,786 of NC_090922.1, read as the reverse complement.
GGTAAATCCCAATAGTCTTAACACTGTTGGAGACAGAAATGTTGTTGCCGTCAATGGTGAATGTCTGGTAAAGTTTGTCGAGGTTGTTGAGTCTGGATTGGGAGCCTAGGAGAAGAATCTTGGTCTTGTCGTCGTTGAGGCAGAGGCCGTGTTTGGCCATCCATTCTTGGATAATGGAATAAATATTGTTGAGTACTTTGTTGTCGGTGGAGTAATCGCCTGTTAGTGGGATGAGTATTTGAGTGTCATCTGCGTACTGCGTAATTGACACCCAAATGGTCCAGTATGTCGAAGAGAGGTTTCGTAAACACATAGTATAGTGTGGGAGCAAAGACCGTCATGGATCTATTATTCAGGAAGGACTGAATCCAGTCATTGGCCTTGTCTCAGAATTTAGCTGCTGAGGCTAGATGTTTGCAGAGAATATCGTGGTTTACCAAGTCAATAGCGGCCAAAAGGTCGAGGAGGAGAAGAAGGGCTAGTTTGCCGTTGTCTTTAAGGTTGCCCATTTGTGTCTTGAGATCGATCAAGGCTATCTTTGTGCCGTGTTTGGGGCGGACGCCCGATTGTCTTAGTCCTAGGAAGTTATTTTTCTCTAGGTGGTTCTGCAGGTAGGCAGCTCTGTCAAGGAGTTTTAGGAGGAAGGGCAGAGTAGTAATGGGTCTGTAATTGGTGGGGACACTAGGGTCTAGCGTAGGTTTCTTGAGTAGAGGTAAAACCCAGGAATCCTATAAGTTAGGTACTATGCTGGATGTGAAGGATGAGTTTATAAGAGAGGTGATGAAAGGGGCAAGATGTTTGGCCGCGTCTTTGATAACTGGAGCAGGGCAAATGTCACCTTGGCATTTGGAGGGTTTCAGAAAGTTTATTATGTCTTCAACCTCTTTGGTAGTGATGGTGAAGAATTCAAATAGGTTGTTTTTTTTATTTTTTTATTTATTTATTGCATTTTGTAACAATACAACCAGCAGGGCCTCAACGCGGCCTCATATAACTCCCTTAGAACACCCTCCCTCCCTTCTTTACCTCCCTCCCACCATCCCGCCCATCAAGACCGTTGCAAACTACACCATAAGTTATATATGTTTTTTCAATCTGGAATGATCGTGCTTTCGCCCGAGGAGTCCACCATCTTGGGGCTGAATATCGTCACTGTGAGCTCCACCCATTGCAGTAGATCGTCAGAGGAGTCCTGTCCTTGTTGACGTTGGGCGATCTCCCAGGCCCGTTTTGGCCTGTGTCCATTTGCGGAGGTCTTCCCACCACGTTGCTAAGCTCGGGGCCTGGGGGCGTTTCCAACTCATGGCGATGCGTCGTTTCGCAAGTATATACATTAGGTCCTTTAGCCTATTCAGCGGCCTATTTTTCCTCTTCTTGGGGTATCTTCCCAGAATACATGCTGTGGGTGTTTGCACCTCCAGGGTGATGTCGGCCTCGGCAACTTTGGTTTTGATTTGTGCCCAAAAGGACTGTATAGTGGGGCACCCCCAGAACATATGGGTCATGTTCGCCTGGGGTTCGTTACACTTGGGGCATCCCATGGTGCTGGCTCCGCTGAATCTAGAGATGATATCTGGGGTGAGGTATGCTCTGTTCATTATGTAGAATTGTATTAGCTGGAACCTGGCGTTTCTAGATACTTTTTTGTGGTATCTAGTGATGGTTTCCCACTCTGCGTCTTCGAATTGCTGTCCAGGTTCCGTTTCCCACTTCGCCTTGCACTTGAGGTCGTGCTGGGCAGTGTTGTAAAGCAGTGTTTCGTAGATCCTAGAGGTCTCATGGCCCCCTTCTGCTGCCGCCAGTAGGCGTTCGATCCCTTCGTGTCCGGTGTCTAAGTTTTCCGTTGATGGCCAGCGGGCAGCTAAACTTTTTACCACAGCGTTGTGTAGTAGGAACTGTCCCGTGTGTATTCCTGAGGCTTCATGTAGTTCAGCAAAGGTCAAGATGCCCTGTTCATCCACCAGGTCCCCCAGGGTGGCAACGCCGCATAGCTCCCATGTGTCCCTTATTATTTTCCGACTCCCCGGTCTGTTTGCCATGATTGCAGCTATCGGAATCTGTGGGGAGTAAGGGTCTTTTAGGTCCATAGCTTTGCAGGCTCTTTTCCAAATCTCGATTCCGAGTTGGATCAAATGCGGATACCGGTGTTTTTGGCCTGACTCAGCCCATAGCAGGTCTCTTAGCAGCATTTGGGTGATTCCTGGCTGCAGCAGGCGGGTTTCAGTGGAGGCGTCGTCTGCCATCCATTGAATCACATGTTTCAGCTGTCCAGCCAGATAGTAAAGTTCAAAGTTGGGGACCTTTAGGCCGCCTTTGTCATAGGGTCTCTGCATCGTGTCCAGGGCGACTCTGTGCCTTCCTTCTTGCCATAGGAATTTCCTGCAGAGCTTATGCAGGTCGTTAAAGAATTGACGTGGTATATTGTATGGCACGTTGGTGAAATGATAAAGCAGCCTGGGTAATGCTACCATTTTGAGCAGTCCCACTCTGCCAGCCACCGATAGCGGGAGCCTGCCCCAGAGGTCCATTGATTTCACTAGGCCTTCCTTAGCTCTGATTGTGTTAAGAGCGTGTTCCATATTGGGGTCTCGATGGATCGTGATACCCAGATATTTAAAGGAGGTGGGTTCCCATTTTAAGGCTAGTGTGGGGAGCTCGTTGGCCCCAAGCCCGTTCAGGGCCGCTAGGGGGAACAGGCAGGATTTACTGTGGTTGATTTGGATCCCCGTAACTCTGTGAAACCCTTCTAAAGTCTCCAATATATAAGGCAGTATGTATTCGGGGTTTTTCAGGTAGAGGAGCAGGTCATCTGCATACATAGAGAGTAAATGGGTTACCCCGTCTATCTCGATGCCCGCGTCTCCATATTCCTGCCTAATGTATGCTGCAACAGGTTCGATGGCAATAACGTACAGCATAGGGGACAGGGGGCAGCCCTGTCTAGTGCCTCGGGATAACCTCCATTTGTCTGAAAAGGTGTTGTTGATACGCACCCTGGCCGCTGGGTCGGTGTAGATGAGTGTGACCCATTTAATGGAACTGGGCCCCATTCCCATTTTGGACAGGGTAGCTAGTAGCCATTTCCAGCGCACCGAGTCAAATGCTCTGGAGGCGTCTAGGGACGCTACCGCACATTTCTCTTGTCTACCTTCGGTGCTGTGAATGACATGGTGCAGTTTCTGTAAATTTTCAGCGATAGTCCTGCCTGGCACGTACCCCGTTTGGTCTTGGTGGATTAGGATCGGGATGGCCCTGCGCAGCCTCATAGCTAGTATTGCCGTCAGGATCTTGCTGTCTGCGTTTAGTAGGGACAGGGGTCTATATGATCCACATTCTGTGGCATCCTTATTGGGCTTTAGCAGCAGGATGATGGTTGCTTCGCTCATGGTGTCCGGGAGGTGGCCTAATTCATATGCCTCATTGAACACTTGGGACAATAACGGGGCCAGTGTGTCTACATAAGTCTTATAGAACTCTCCTGGGAGTCCATCTGGTCCTGGTGCCTTCCCGGTGGGTAGTGATCTGATGACAACCGCCACTTCCTCTGGGGTGACGGGGCCTTCTAGGGACTCTGCTATTTGTTCCTCCAGGTGTGGTAGCCTTATGATATCTAACACATCCTCTATTGCCATGTCAGTGGGCGGTGAGGAGTCTGCGTAGAGGGCTTGGTAATACTCTGTAAAGGTGTGGTTTATGTCTACTTGTGAGTGTATGTCTAGACCGTCTGCATCCCGGATGTGGTAGATGGGTTGTCTAGGGGCTTCTCGCTTATACAGCCACGCTAACAACTTTCCGGGTTTGTCACCTAGGGCATGGCTTCTTTCGATGTGTTTGGCGTAGCTGAGCCTACCGAGCGCCTCCCAGTGTTGCAGGCAAGCCTGCTTTAGTTCGACCGTTCTGCGTATGTGGGCAGGGTCCGATGAGGCTGCAGCTTCTAAGTGTTTTAGCTCGTCTTCAGCACGCGTCAGTAGGGAAGTGATGGATTTTTGGGCTCCCCCTGCGGTGGCTATCATTTCCCCTCTGATTACTACTTTATATGCCTCCCATGCAGTGCTGATACGCTGGACACTATCAATATTTATCTGCCAGTAGGCGGATGTACATTGTCGTATTTGTTCGCAAAAAGTCTTGTCTAGCAACGCCTCGCTTCGGAGCCTCCATGTGGGTATAGGGGGCCTGGGTGCGGTTAAGGACCATGTGGTTGTCAAGGGGGAGTGGTCCGATAGCACTCTAGCCAAATATTGAGTGTCCTCAAAGGTGTCTAAGTGTTCATCACTGACTAGTATGCTATCTATTCTGGTGTGTACTGCGTGCGGCGGTGAGTAAAAAGAGTAAACTCTACCTTCAGGGTGCTGTGCTCTCCAAAGGTCGCTTAGGGCATATTGTTGTGTGAGGGCCTTTAGTATTTTTGCAGGAGGGGAGGGCTGAGAATGTTTACTGTCCGATCTATCTACACATGGATCCAGGGTGCAGTTGTGATCCCCTCCCCATATTAACGTGCCATTCCGGCATGGACTCAGCAGTGTACAATGAGCGAAAGAAGACTGTGGCGTCATGGTTGGGGGCATACGTGTTGACCAGGCAGAGTTCTCTACCCTCTATGGTGCATCGTATCAGGACCATTCTACCTTCGTCATCGATGTTGGTGTGTATCACCTTTATGGGAATGGTGGGGGCTATCCATATTAGCACTCACCTAGCATAGCTAGAGTATGTGGTACCTATTAAGGCTCCTCTCCACACTCTGGCCAACGCTGCTAATTTCCGTGCGTTCAGGTGGGTCTCTTGTAATAGGGCAATGCCTATCTTGTGGCGTTTAAGGAAGGTGTGGACTGCTCAGCCCTCTGACATTCCATGTCATTACCTTGATCGTAGTAGCCATGAGTGTGGATTGGGTAAAAGTTCCTGGGTGGGTCGCGCGGTGGTGCCGGCCCTGAGTCTGTTAGTCTTCCATGCGGCGAGCGATCATGGTGGGTTCTCTTGGCATCTTTTTTAGTGGTGTGTAGTGGCTTTGTCGGTCTTGATCTTCCCTGTCCCAATAAACAATAACCTTCAACTGAACTTGTAACCTAACACGTCTAGCGGGGTGTTCCCCGTTCTGACTTTCCCGTTTCTGCCCCATGGACCTGGGTCCCTAGGTGCCCTACGGGCGGGTGAATTACCCAAAAAGAAGATAGTTCCGGGGCGGGTGTAGCTTCACCTTCTGATGTCGCAAGTGTGAGTTATTCCGTGGCCGGGATGGCTCCGGTTGCATCTGGGTTGCCGCTTGTCATAGTGTAGTTCTGAATGCCTGGTAAATTCTGCCTGGGGGTGGTGTGGGCGAGCACCTATGGCTCGGGTGGTTTTGGCTTGCGCTGCTTCGGTTCCCAGTCGGGGATCTGCACTCTGTCCATCCATTCTGCTACTTCAGCTGGGGTATCGAAGAAGTGGGCTTTATTATTGTGTAGGACCTTCAGTCTGGCCAGATATAGAAGCATGTATCGCAGTCCTGCATTTTTCAGTCTGGCTTTGGTGTGGTTGAACAGGGCCCTACTTCTTTGGACCTGCAGGGTGTAGTCGGGGTAAATGGCGACCTTCACAGAGTCTCTTTGTATGGAGCCGCCCAGCCTAGAGAAGGCTAGGATTGCCTCTCTGTCCTTATAGTTCAGTATTTTAGCTATTATGGGCCTGGGTGGATTTCCGGGGGGCGGTCGCCTGGCGAGGGATCGATGGGCTCTTTCGATGGTAAAGCCTTGTGATAGCTTTCCGGCACCGATTTCGTGTATAAGTAGATCCTCAACGTAATTCGTGGGGTCATTGCCTTCGATTTCCTCGGGTAGTCCCATGATTCTGATGTTACTTCTGCGGGCCCTTCCTTCGGCCTCGTCGGCTCTGTCTTCAAGGTTCTTCACCTTCTGTACTAAGGCGTCTACTTCTTTTGAAAGCTGCGCTTTGGACTCAGAGTATTCTCGTATTTGGGTCTCTAGAGTGTCTGTTCTACTGGCGATGGAGCGCATGTCTTGCCTCAGTAGGTTCAAGTCGATAGCCACCGCGTCTATCTTGTTTTCCATGGTTTTCTGTAGGGTCATGATGGCCTCCAGTAGTTGCGAATTTGCTGGTTCGGGCGCTTCAGTGTTTGGCGTCTCTCCGCCGGCGTGGGTGGCATCATGACTGGGTGCCCCAGAGGCGGTAAAAGTTTCCATGGTGGTTTGTCTGTGCTTGCTCCTTGCGTTTTTGGCAGACATAGCTTGAATGGCAAGGCAGCCTAACGAGGCCTTTAAAGATTTTTGGTGGTGATAGGAGCAGCCTGTCTCTTGAGGGTGCTATGTTGAGGAGGACGTGATCCGATGTGGCCCGGATGCGATGTCCGCTCTCCCCCGGTTGATCCGCAGTAAGGCCGGGGCAGGAGGGCTCTCGTGGCGCCAAGGCCCTGCGGGGAGGACTTTTGTAGGGGTGTGTCAGGAAGGCACTCCGAGGCTTCGGGCCCCCGTGCACCAAGTTCGGGGGAATCGTCACCCCGCTGGTATCTCGTTTGGTATTCGGTCGGCACCCTGGCCACGGGAAGTCTCACCTCGCCTCTGCGGTCCTGGCTTAGATCAAGACTGTGGCCAGAAGCATTGGAGATCAGGGCACCAATGGGGTTGCAGTCTGTATCCTAGCACCGGGCCCTGATGTTTGCTCGGCCTTGCGCTGCCAGCTACACTTGCTCTGGTCGTTGGGGGTGACTTCACCCTCTGTCAGCTAGTCAGGGTTTGGTTGGACTGGGGCACACAATATCTGTGTCTCCCGCCCCCGGCATCAGCAGTGTGCCGCCCAGCGCTCGGTACCCAGGCGCGAGGCCCTTCAGGTCCCCTCCCCCGACTCCTTACCGCCTCTCACGGCCTCTTCCCGGGCTTGATCAGAGGTCCCGCATTGCCTCGGGTGCGGTGAACGCCTCGAGCCAGCTCGTCTGTCCCTCGTCCTCCCGCCCTTCGTCTCCGGTTTGTGTTGCAGTGGGGCGAAGCCTCAGTCCCGGCTCCTCCCGTTCGCTGGTCTCACGATCTTCCGGGAGGCCCCCTGGATCCCTGTCCCGGGCTGCTTAGCAGGCGGAGAGGCGCCGGGTCGGCCCCGTGCTCCTCCCTTCGCACTTGTCGCGCACCACCTCACCAGGCCCTCCTCCCTCTCCGACCGGGGGGCACCTGGGCACTGTGTCTCTGTGTGCTGGTTCGGGTCACTCGGCCGCCGCAACCGAGTGACGCGGGTCTGGTGGCTTCTCAGTACACGGCGCCGGCGTCCGCAGAGTGACAGATGTCTATGCGGCCGCCATTTTCGGGCCGCGGCGTCTCTTTTCCTTCGCCGCGGTGCTTGAACGGGTGAACGGAGCCGCTTCAGGCTTCAGTAATGGGTTCCCCAGGCATTCGTGGTCCGATGAATTAACTTTCTGTTGCTTTATCGATCGAGATATGGAGTTAGCGGCGGATCGTTTGTCGTATCATACGGAGCTCACTCGAGGCACAGCTTCCATACATGGCAGTTAGCCACGCCCCCCCTCAAATAGGTTGTTATTGTCCATTCGTGTGGTGTGGGTGGGTGAGATGGGATTGTCTGCAAAGGTGAGGCTTTATTTCTTTGACTCAATTTTGGATTGTAGCATAGCAATTTTGCCAAGGAGTGCTTCTTGTATGTTGGTACACCAAGAGATGTCTTTGGTGCATGTGTCTGGGATGGGTGATAGGGACTCAAGGTCTCTCAGGATGTTAAAAAACGTTGGTGTTGGATTTGGCATTGCTAATTCTCTCGTTATACATGTTCTTTTTTGTTTGGATGATTGCTGACTTGTAGATATTGGAGGCTAGGGAGGAGGAGGTTTTGTTGTTAGCGGAAGGAGACTGTTTCCACGCTGATTCGGCTTGTCTTTTGTTTTTACTGAGAGTTTTTATTTCAGGAATGAACCAGGAGTTGAGGTGCACATGTGGTTTGGCTTTCCGTAATTTGAGTGGTGCTACAGTATTTATGGCCTTAAGAATGGTTGTGTTAGAAAGGTTTACTAATTCTGTGGGGTTGGTAATGGTAGGTGCGAAGTCGATGATGGGTTGGAGTAAAGGTATGAGTTTCTCGACTGTGATGTTTTTGCTGTTTCTTGTGAGTGTGGGTGAAGCGTTGGGAAGGGACGCAGGTGTTTGTTTGTCTTTGTTGATGGGGTGATGAGGTGGTGGTCAGTCCAGGCACAAGATGTGTTGGAGAGAATGGTGGTGTTGCAGTTGAGGTCTGCTATCCAGTCGAGGGTGCGGCCTTTGTTATGTGTGGGTTGAGCTTTGTGGTGGGTGAGTCCTAATTCTGAGATAGTATTTTCGACTGTGCTTGCTTTGTCATCTTTCTCGTCATTGTAACCCAGGTTGAGGTCACCTAGAATAAATATCTGTGAATTGGGTTTGGTGTTGTTAGAGAGCAGGAGAGCTATATCGTCGTTAAATGAGGATATGGGGCCCGGTGGTCTATAGATAAGATGGATGGTGATTGTGCTTGTGTTAGTTGTGGATAGTTTGATGGTGAATAATTCAGCAGATGGGAGAGTTTGGTTTAGTATGTGTCTTATGTTATGGGAGCTTCTTGCAATAATGGCTACTCCGCCGCCTTTGGCTGTTTGTCTGTCTACGCGGTAGATGGTGTAGTCATTTAGGATGGCTAGCGCTAGGGTGGGGCCTGATGCTGCCTGGAGCCAGGTCTCAGTAATAGCTATGAAGTCTAGATCATTGTGCGAGATGATGTCGGCTATGTCTAGGGCATGGGCGACTAATAATCTAGTGTTATAAGTGCGCCTTTGATTGTTTCGGTGGTAGATTGATGTGGTTTTCTGTTGAGTGTGCTGGGGGAGGAGGTATTGGAGCGGGGAGTAAACTGGTCGGGAGATGCTGTTGTGTGTGTGATGAGATTGGCTGGTTTGAGTTTAATTTTAATTTTGCTTGGGCCTGTGTTAGGAGCAGGCGAGATGGTGTGTGTCCTGGATCTGAGGCGGTCGTGTCTCATTATGCCTACGCTAGGATAGGAGTTCCTAATGGGATTGTTCTTCGGGGTAGGAATGCAAGGGATAGTGGCACACATTGCTTTTTGGAAACTACAAGTGTCTGCAGTGGGCTGCGACTGATTATGGGAGGGCTGGAATGGGTTTAGGTTGGGTAGGAATGGGGTGGGACATGGGATAGGATGGTGTCTAGGACATGCTGGCCAACTAAGACCATTAGGGTGGGAGAGGAAATGTGATCCTGTGCAAGGTAGGTCGAGAGGTACCAGGCAAAAGGGAAACATGATGAATATAGTCCAGGCTGGCATAGCTGTTGTTGATTTTGGATTGGCAGTCTGACAGCTACACCTATGCTGGTGCTAACGTTCTAGGTCGGGGCTGTGTGTTTTCTCGCAACATAGGTTGGCCTAGGTTTCTTTGTTGCAGTTGTGATTGTTTTTGGAGGAAGTTCCTGAGTAGCCTAGAAAGACTTGAGGTAGGAGTCCAGCATTCAAAACAAGACAGTTGAGTAGCTGAGTATGCAGTAGAATTTAGAGCAAGGCAGTTAGACAGCTGAATATGTAGTGATTACAGTCATTACAATGGCAATCGCAACAGGACAATAAGGCAGCTAAATATACAATTAATATAGGTGCGAGGCGCCATTAGAAATACACCCGATGAGTGGGCTGCCAAGCCCAAACATGCATCAAAGTAGCGTGGCGCAAGAGGAAGTAATTTGCAAAGCAATTAGCTAGGACACGATCAGGATGTAGGTGATGCTAGCAAGGGGCAGTACTGTGACTAGTAGGGCACCAAATCCTCTAGAGGCAGAGAGTAATAGTGGTGTAAGTAAGGCTTATTCATAGGATAGGCAGATGATTTGCTGGGCGTAGCGGATGAGCGACACAACGTGTGCGTGATATGGGTGAGCAGGGACTCATAGCACATGACCAGTAGTAAAACAGTGATGTTAGGCGACTAAAGGTGCAGACGGGACAGTTACCTTAACTAATTGGCCTTGAGAGGGTGGTACGAATAGAGCAGTTCAGCGCATTTACAGATAGTCGGCAAAGAATCGCTACATCTACGAAGGTACATAAAAAGGCACGCGGTGAGCGTGGAACTATACGGGCAGCGGAATTAAAGCAGAGCAGGGCGGCACATCCTAATACTTGAGCGCATGCTCCGTGACACAGTGTAATTTACAGGTGGTGGCTAGGCAATCAATGGGTGAGTGTTAAGATGCTTACCAGACAGAATTAGAACTGGCTGCACTGGTTAGGAAGTCCAGGAGAGAAAAGGAGAGTCAAGGAGAGAAAAGTACATAGTTTCAGGCCCTGGCCTCTGTCGTCTCTGGACAGGCTCAGGACAGGGGTTGCCTTGTTGGGTAGCCTTAGTGGGTGGGCCGGGGTTCGCCTGCCAGCGAAGGGGATTGGATGATGTAAGTTCTATGTGCCAATCAGGCCTAGACCAGCCTGGACGGCGCAGTGATATCTGGAGAAAAATAGCGGGCGGCCATCTTTGAATTGGTTTTGCCTCAAGGAGTCTAATGGAGGCAAAGATGTAAAACGATTTTCACAGCAGCACTTGCAGAATTATGGAAGGTGCTGTCTCAGTGCAGCTTGCATCGAATTATGGGGCACAGAGCAGATTTCAAATCTACTCGTGGCAACAAAGTGTCCAATGGGGTGCGGCGGTCTGGGCACAAAGGGAGTGCATCCCTAACGTCACCTGGAGTGGAGGTAACACTGCTCCAGCAGTGGTAGAGGCCCTGCAGAAATACCACACAGTGGGCCTCATTATGAGTACGGTCCTGCAGGAAAACATGGTGTTAATCCAGTGGTAACTTTGTTACCACTGCATTAGCACTGCATTACTGCACTGCCGTACTACAACTTTGGTGACAAGGTGGAGGATTTTCCTCCACCTTACCGCCAGAAAATGGCAACATTGACAGAATTACCGGTGGCAGAATTACTTCAGGCGGAAATTCTGCCAAAATCTCCATGGAGTCGTAAGGACTCCGAAAAATTGAGATTTACACTGCCTACCAACACTTGTATTCCTGTCTTAAATCCGGAGGACCATGTGACGGTAACGATAATTTAGTTTGGCAGTATTTTGATGGATTTACCACCGAAATACTGCCAAAGGTGTAATGAGACCCACAGTCAACTTGATAAAATCCCCATTGAATCTTATGGACTCCAAAAACGGCAAATTACACCACTGTTTCCCCACTCGTAATCCCCCAGTAAATACACAGGATTACCAGTGGGGAAAATTGTGATGTTATTCTCCGGATACCGAGTGGCGGGAATAGTAAATGAGTTTGGTTGTTATTACTGCCGGCTACACATTTGTTACCTCTCCTGGTGGTTGCGAGTGGATATTAGCAACATTTAGAGAACATATCATAGTGATATCAATAGTGACAGTATGTTGGGATGTATGCACTGGTTTAGAATATTCGGTTTTTGAAGTAACCTGACTTTGGCTTTGTAGAACATTTTCAATTGTGCTATTTCCTACTGATAAGCAATATTAATCCCAGTTAAATTTCATAATGCCATACCTATTTTACTGAGCTCCATTACAATTGCTGTATAGGCCTGTGGAAGTCGCTTGTGCAGTTGGCCAGGCTCCCGAAGGCCTCTAGCCCTGCCTAGATGTCTCTGGCTGGAGCTGAAGTTGCGCCCTGGATTATCTCTAGCCCTCCCTAGATGTCTCTGGCTGGAGCTGAAGTTGCGCCCTGGATTATCTCTAGCCCTGCCTAGATGTCTCATGCTGGAGCAGAAGTTGCGCCCTGGATTATCTCTAGCCCTCCCTAGATGTCTCTGGCTGGAGCTGAAGTTGCGCCCTGGTGTATTTCTAGCCCTCCCTACATGTCTCTGGCTGGAGCTGAAGGTGTGCCCTGGATTACCTCTAGCCCTGCCTAGATGTCTCTGGCTGGAGTTGAAGTTGCACCCTGGATTACCTCTAGCCCTCTCTAGATGTCTCTGGCTGGAGCTGAAGTTGCGCCCTGGATTCTCTCTAGCCCTCCCTATATGTCTCTGGCTGGAGCTGAAGTTGCGCCCTGTATTATCTCTAGCCCTCCCTAGATGTCTCTGGCTGGAGCTGAAGTTGCGCCCTGGATTATCTCTAGCCCTGCCTAGATGTCTCTGGCTGGAGCTGAAGTTGCGCCCTGGATTCTCTCTAGCCCTCCCTAGATGTCTCTGGCTGGAGCTGAAGTTGCACCCTGGATTCTCTCTAGCCCTTCCTAGATGTCTCTGGCTGGAGTTGAAGTTGCCCCCTGGATTACCTCTAGCCCTCCCTAGATGTCTCTGGCTGGAGTTGAAGTTATCCCCTGGATTCTCTCTAGCCCTCCCTAGATGTCTCTGGCTGGAGCTGAAGTTTCGCCCTGGATTCTCTCTAGCCCTCCCTAGATGTCTCTGGCTGAAGTTGAAGTTGCCCCCTGGATTCTCTCTAGCCCTCCCTAGATGTCTCTGGCTGGAGCTGAAGTTGCGCCCTGGATTATCTCTAGCCCCCCCTAGATGTCTCTTGCTGGAGCTGAAGTTGCGCCCTCGATTATCTCTAGCCCTCCCTAGATGTCTCTGGCTGGAGCTGAAGTTGTGCCCTGGATTCTCTCTAGCCCTGTCTAGATGTCTCTGGCTGGAGCTGAAGTTGCACCCTGGATTACCTCCAGCCCTCCCTAGATGTCTCTGGCTGGAGCTGAAGTTGAGTTCTCGATTATCTCGAAACCTCTCTAGATGTCTCTGGCTGGAGCTGAAGTTGCGCCCTGGATTCTCTCTAGCCCTGCCTAGATGTCTCTGGCTGGAGCTGGAGCTGAAGTTGCGCCCTCGATTACCTCTAGCCCTGCCTAGATGTCTCTGGCTGGAGCTGAAGTTGCGCCCTGGATTCTCTCTAGCCCTGCCTAGATGTCTCTGGCTGGAGCTGGAGCTGAAGTTGCGCCCTGGATTCTCTCTAGCCCTCCCTAGATGTCTCTGGCTGGAGCTGAAGTTGCGCCCTGGATTCTCTCTAGCCCTCCCTAGATGTCTCCGGCTGAAGCTGAAGTTGCACCCTGGATTATCTCTAGCCCTGCCCAGATGTCTCTGGCTGGAGCTGAAGTTGCGACCTGGATTCTCTCTAGCCCTGCCTAGATGTCTCTGTCTGGAGCTGAAGGTGCGCCCTAGATTAACTGTAGCCCTCCCTAGGTGTCTCTGGCTGGAGCTGAAATTGCGCCCTGGATTACCTCTAGCCCTCCCTAGATGTCTCTGGCTGGAGCTGAGGTTGCGCCCTGGATTCTCTCTAGCCCTGCCTAGATGTCTCTGTCCGGAGCTGAAGTTGCGCCCTGGATTACCTCTAGCCCTCCCTAGATGTCTCTGGCTGGAGCTGAAGTTGTGCCCTGGATTCTCTCTAGCCCTGTCTAGATGTCTCTGGGTGGAGCTGAAGTTGCACCCTGGATTACCTCCAGCCCTCCCTAGATGTCTCTGGCTGGAGCTGAAGTTGAGTTCTCGATTATCTCGAAACCTCTCTAGATGTCTCTGGCTGGAGCTGAAGTTGCGCCCTCGATTACCTCTAGCCCTGCCTAGATGTCTCTGCCAGGAGCTGAAGTTGCGCCCTGGATTCTCTCTAGCCCTGCCTAGATGTCTCTGGCTGGAGCTGGAGCTGAAGTTGCGCCCTGGATTCTCTCTAGCCCTCCCTAGATGTCTCTGGCTGGAGCTGAAGTTGCGCCCTGGACGCTGCGCTTCACGGTCGCCCTTCAGCTTCACGTGCAGTGTCAGGTGGCGTTGCTGTTGGAAGGATGCTCAGGTTGCCTCCCAGGGGCTTTGGTTGTCAATGGAGCAACACCACCTGCTGTGTCATCTGTTGCTGAAACATTTGGCTGAAGTGTGCATTTTCATTTGGTCTGAAATAACACAACACTTTCAAAGAATTATACAATAGCCCTATGACTACGACTACTACTAATAATAGTATTATTATTATCATGAATAATAATAATTGTAATATAGCACATACTTATTGATTACTAGTATTCGTAAAACAATTACTAATAATCTTGTGAAGTTGCCCATGTTGCACACACGCATAACAGCACCTCCCATTTCCCCAAACTTTGTACTTCGGTCCGTCCGAGGTCGTTTTACCTAGAGCGCGCCGGGACCATGCCCATGGTGAAAGCCGCTTTACAAGGACGAAAATGATTGAATGAATGAATTAACGAAGATGAATGTAGCACGTAATGCTGCATTCCTCCCCCTTCTAAGCACTGCATTTAATAGTTCTCACAGTATAGACCTCAGAAGACTGCAGGCCAACCCTGCTGGTATGCATACTTTGGGCCTGATTTACAAACGTGTTTTAAAATAGCCCATTCAATTAAAAAACTCTTTGTAAATCAGGTCCTATGTGGCCCTACAGAAGGTAATAGGACATCGGTAGCTCCAGTAAATAGCGCCAATAAGACATGTGCGAGTCTTGAAAAAAATCAAAAAGCGTGTATGTGCTAGCTGTATCTATGTCAATGACTGCAGAAAATCCGGGCCTCAGCATGTTTCTTGTATGGTGTCAAAGAGAACTTCATTGCTTGGGCGGCGCCAGACACATGAGCAGTTTTCCTTTGGAATATATTTTTCCTTCACTCACCTCTCTATGTTATTATGCTCTTTATTCATATATCCAAAGCACTCCTGTGGAAATTTGCTGCACTTTCTCTTTACTGAGACGAGTATGATTAGTCTCATAATGATTTCCCTGCGCTTCTCTTGGTTTGCTTATTAAAGTCTCTTTTTTAGGACTGGTACAAGTATGACCAATCTCATAATGTTCCTTGCTCACTTCTCTTGGTTGCAGTATCACTGACTCTCCTCTTGATTCCCTTAAGACAATGGGCCTCATTACGACCCTGGCGGTCCGGGAACTATGGTACCGGTAATGGTACCGGTACCGTAGTTCCCGGACTGCCAAACTATGAGTTTTGCTTGTGGGTGCCTGACAGCCCATCAGGTCTGCACCTGCACCGGTATTAACAGTGCCGGTGCATCCATGCTCCCCATCCCCATTCAGCCCTATGGGGCAGAATGGGGATGGGGAGTGCGGCATTACTGCCACCCGCGAATGGGCAATTACCGGGCTGCAACACTCGTAATGGCCTGGTAATTGCCTATTCGCGAGTGCCGGTCCCGGAGGCGAGTTTGGCGGTAGCTGTGCCTGTCATACAATTCCGGATGGGGATAATGGAAACACCGGTTCCGTCTATGTTTCCATTTCCGCCTGCAGAGCTCGGAATCAGCCGGTCCGGAAACAACGGTGGCAGCGGATTTACCACCACCCTTGTTTCCGGACTGGCAGGGTCATAATGAAGCCCATTGATTTTCTGAAGCCAATGTATCAACATATGGCTGACAACTTACTCTCATTAAAACAAATCAAATGGTATGCCATGACCTTCTAAAATTGGAAAGGCTATGTTAGATAGCCGGCAAAAGTCAACAACGTTAAAAAACACTGGGCCTCATTACAAGTCAGCCGGTCCGGAAAGTTCTTTCTGGACCGGCTGATTAAGAGTCCTGCAGGCGGGAGGTGTTTAACACGACCCGCCTGCAGGCGGACATGGAAACACCGGCACCATTACAGCATTGTGCCCTTGTTTCCACTTCCCCATTCCCATGGAGTCCTATGGGACTCCATGGGAATGGGGATTAACAGAATTCCGCCTCCGGAATTACTGGGTCATCGGGGTTGTAATGCCCCGGTGATTCCAGCAATCACGGAGGTGGAATGGTAATACAAGTCCGGCGGTAACCTGCCGGAATTTCCGGCACGGTTACCGCCGGACTCGTAATGAGGCCCACTTTCTTTTTGTGGGAACACATAGTAATCAGGACTGGAGTGGCTACTTTCAGTGCTTGGTTGGAGTCAAAGTACATGTAAAGGTCAGGATGAGTGTGCATGAAAATGTGACCTATCAGTGAAAGTCACATGGTGCCAGACACAGTGCAATGGCAATGCGCATGTGCAACATACTGGGAAATGTACATGTGCGGGCAGCTTACCCGGATACTTTGCCAGAACACAGCAACAGTATTTGTAAATGCAAACTCCAACCAAACTGAATCCACCCCTATATGCAGAAACACGCTTTTTAAATGTTGCATCTCTCTTTCTTGCACGCGTCATCTGCTGTACCAGTGATGTCACTCATGATGTCATAAGTGATGCAATGGGGTCATCATAGTTAAGGTGGCGCAGCTTTCAACACCTGCCAAATTTCAGGGTTTTTGTGGCATTAAATCATGACCTTAACATCACATCAATGAAACCTTTTGCACTGAATTTCCAGAGTTTCGTTGCATCAGATTGCTTCATCTTAATGGTGCTTCAACTCACGTTTAGTCAGTGAATTTCAAGGGTTTTGTTATGCTACCCCTCTATCTAGTATTTAATCTGTTTTTGTTTCCACTAGATGAGAAGAGATTAGTAATGGTGTACTGTGTAGTGCAATGGGGGCTTTGTGGGGGACTGTGATGAGGTAGACTGAAGTTGCGTAGTTATGGACTGTGATGAAAAAGAGTGAAGTGTGTAGTTAGGAACTGTGAGAAGGAAATGTGAATTGGGGTACTTGGGGAATGTGCCTGTTTGGACAGTTTTTCTAAAGTACTACCAATACTTAATAAAAACCACATGTGAGGCAGTACACAAGCTCAACTCTTTGTATAAGGCTGTACCACCTGAGAATGTAGGTAGCATGGGCAGATCAGCCAGGCTTATTTTAGGATGGAGAGAGGGCTGTAGCTTGGTACAAAGAAATTGTAGCATACATATGGCCCAGAGAAACACTGAAATCCTATGTATTGTAAAATTAAATGGTTTGTTTAAATACAAGTAGACCATGATAAATCTTGGGAAAGGTAAGTACTATCAACATCATATAAACACAATTATAAAAACCAACGTAATACTTAAGGGTTACAACCCTAAGTACAACCTTATTGAGAATAGTAATCAGAAGTTCAAGGTGAGTCAAACCTACAACACATTCAGAATGTCATTCACCTATTCATGGAGAGTAAAACCAGGTTATAAATACTTTTGGAATCCCATGAATAATTCAAGGATAGTAGACCCTGGCAGTCATGCAGGGACACTCAGTTATGGAAATCACATAATAAATTGCATTTATAATGCGCCTTGAAACACTTGTGTATAGGCGCGTTATAAATGCCATATCATATCATATCATATCATATCATATCATATCATATCATATCATAATAAACCAGCCCTGTTACAAGTATACACCTTGCAACATTACTTTTTAGAACTCAGTTCAGAGCTAGTAAAACAAATCATATACTTTCTGGAGGGACCTCAAGCTACTCAATGATAAGTATGAAAACTCAATAACTATTTTAGAATGCACTAAGCAAATCAGGTGATTCAAAACCCAATTACGCTTTAAGAAAGACACAATGGGCGTCATTATAAGTTCGCTGGTCCGGAATCAAGGGTGCCAGTAAGCAGCACCCACAGTAGGCAGACTCGTCACGGAAGCACCAGCACCATTGCTAGCGGTGTCAGTGCTTCCGTGTCCCCACTCCCATCGAGTCCATTAGGACTCGATGGGAGTGGGGACTTACAATTTGTTGGCACCTGACT
Source organism: Ambystoma mexicanum (assembly GCF_040938575.1). Classification (NCBI taxonomy): domain Eukaryota; kingdom Metazoa; phylum Chordata; class Amphibia; order Caudata; family Ambystomatidae; genus Ambystoma; species Ambystoma mexicanum. The sequence goes on along the minus strand of NC_090922.1, from coordinate 1,300,900,184 downwards.
TCCCGGTAAAATATTACGGGTCCGGCGGCAACCTGCCGGTACCACCGGGAGGGTTAACGCTGGACCCGTGATGAGGCCCAATGTCTTTCAAGGTAAGTAATTGACCTATTGGTATATACCTATTCGATATATAATAGCTAGTTATACCCAGTATACTTTTAATACATCTACAATACAGTTTTTAAGGTGGTAAGAACTTTATGAAACTATTTTAAAATAGCACTAAAGCAATTCAGGGAAGCGCAACTCAGTGTTACAAGTTTAGAAGTGCAGCAGCTAATTAAGGTGAGTAAGACCTATACACTTTTAAGAGGGGCTATAAGCAGCGCAAAGCTAAGAATAACTCAAAGCTGTTTTAGATCTGTATAAATCAGACAAGGGAAAGCAAAACCCAATGATACGCTTGAAGAATAACACAATGTGATTCAAGGCAAGTAAACCCTATTGGTTATGTTATGTTATGTTATGTTATGTTATGTTATATTATGTTATGAATTACAATAGTACAGCCGTGAGAGGACCAGTGCTGCCACCACGGGGGGGCGCATGGCTTCCGGAATCATAGGCAGGAGCCTCTTTTAAACCCTGATTTGATGATGGGCAGACTGGCAAACCGCTGAGACCTGATTTGACATAGAGAGGGAGGCAGAAAGAATAACCCCCAAGTTCTTTACCTTGTTGACAGTACAAGGTAATGGACCCAGTGATGTAGGCCAAAAGGCGGGGGTCCATAGTGAAGGGTTAGGGGGACAGCCCACCAGCATCACTTCTGTTTTGTCGGCGTTGAGCTTAAGCCAGTTTTGGTCCATCCAGGCACCGACTGCTTTAAGGCAGTCATGAAGACAAGCTGAAACCACAGATTGATCCTGATCAAGCCGGATCAGGATTTGGGTGTCATCAGCGTAGGAATAACAGTTAAGTCCATAAAAGCGAGTAAGGCAAACCAGTGCCCAAATATAAATGTTGAAAAAAATCGGGGAGAGAGAGGATCCCTGAAGGACACCACAGGTAAGGGCACAAGGGGCAGAGAGAAAGGGAGGCATAGCGAGAGTCTGAGTACGGTGAGTATTGGTGAGCTTTTACACGCATTCAGTTAAGAATACTAAAGCAGTACCAATATTTATTACATTTCAGAAGGGGGGAAACACCAATCAAAGTTCGTAAAGCAACGTATATACTTTTTAGAGGGGCAGAATGCAAATCAAAGGTAAGCTTAAACTTAATGACACGTCTTAACTTCTTCTTTCACAGAGATTACAGTTCCCACACTAACTTCTTTAGCAAGTAAGTACTTTTACACTTGTTATACTTTCAAGACAGAATCCTTATCTTATAAAGTCCATCCCTAGTCTATAGCATGAGTCGTCTCAGTGGCAGAAGAGGGACTCTAGTGGTGTAGGTGTCAGGTGTAGGCAAGTCAGGAGAGGTTTCAGTTGCAGGAAAGTCAAAGTTCCCGAGGATTTCTTCTTAAACAAGTAAGTATTAGCTATGAGTTAGTCAAACATTTGTTTACAGAAGGCTCCTTATGAGCATTCCAGCATTAGACCTGGGCAAGTGGTATGGGCAAACTACCAACCACACAACTCACCCCTCAGCCTCACAGGATGCACACTAGACTTAAGGAAATTTTTACCGAAGCCCATGCGGTACCATAGAAGAAAAGATGGACTTCGGAGTGGATGCCTTCGGGATGCAGCAGCACAGGACCCGGTCCCTGGATTCTTGTCTGGAGATGAAAGAACTGGGAACTGGATGGGAACTTGCAGCAGTCGCCAGAGGAGGCTTACAGCAAAGGTTTCTTCATGGATTTTTACAGCTTTTTTACAACAGCCAGATGAAGAATAAATATCGCAGTCAGATTCTCTTTTCTCATCTGGCCCTGACCATGCACCACACTCGGACTTGAGGTCGCAGGGTGTTGGCGGTTCGCAGCCTAGCAAGGTTGCAGCATGTTGTGGTTGGCTCAAAATGTAAGTTTTATTCAGGTTAGTGGATCTCACCAGCCCTTGCATAGGAGTCATTGCATTTGGCACCCCCAGATCAATTGGAAGGAAGGGTTACATCAGGCTATGGTTATACAGCAGGCTCTCCAGTCGTTGGAAATCGCTACAGACATCTTTTCTTAATCTTCCTCTAGGATTCTGCTCCAGTGGTCATCTTGTCAGCAGCTTCCAGGATCAGAGTATTTATCAGGAACTACAGCACAACTTCTGCAAACACTCTCAGCAGTTTCCAGAAAGCAGCGTCTGGCTGCCCAAGGAGGACAGTGACCACCCCAATGGGACTTGGTCCCTTTCAGGCAAGGTGAAATACAAAGGGCTGCAGATTATTGGACTCCTCCCTCACCTCCTCACTTCTCAGACACTCTGGAGCCTTGGCAGGGAATACAAAGGATTCCTGCAGAAGACAAAACTTCCACTGAGTTGTTCCAACCAAGAATGGCAGGGGAAGACCTCAGAAACATCATGCAAATGAGAAATGGTGAAAAAAGAAGGAGCCCACTATTCCAGCAGAATGGTGGCCCTTCTGTACATTACTGAGGCTGATTTAACAGACTGCGAGTAATAAGATGAAACGTTCACAAAAGGTAAAACCACTGCCACCAGCCATTCAATTAAACCTGCAATTGCGAAGAAATTGTTTCTATGTAATTAAGAAAGGGGATACATTGTATCCCCCAGCACTCCACATAAATTGGGGTGTGCTGGCTCATTAAAACCAATGTAAAGGGGATGTGAATTACACTTTACCTCTTGGGAACAGTACACCCAAAAAATAATAAGAGAATTAAAAGCAAGCCACTGCATTTAAAATTATGTGTGCTGCCATAGTAAATTACAGTCAGTCCAAAATGATAGGAAACTATAACTCAAATCGCCCACTATTGAGAGACATACAAAGGTCACCCATAAAAAGAGTAAAAGACTAGGTGCAAGGGGAAAAACGATTCCCACTCACCTAGTGACAAGGTAAAATAATCACCAATTCCAAGCAAAATATTCTGGGGTTGACACAGGTCAGGAAGATTTATCATAAAGTTGAAAATCTTACCTAACAGTGACAATGTGCCTCATTACGGTGGGTCCGGGTCTGGGTTCCCTGAATGGGGAAATACCAGGCCATTCCGACTTTGGAGTGCCCAGTATTTCCTCCTTCAGGTAATCTGGACCCAGACCTTCCCCATTCCCATTCCAGCCCCTATAGGGCTCAATGGGAATGGGGAGGGAGCTAACAACGGGCCCGTTAATAACGGGCCCGTTGTTAGCTCCCTAGTCCCCTCGCGGGACCCTCAATGGACATCTGGTCTGGAGGTAGGAAGTACCTCTACCTCATCTTCCTGATCCTCGTCAGCTTCCTCCGCATCACTGTGCCTATTCCCCTGTCCAGACATTCCACCTGGTGGTGGTGTCCCCTGGAAAGGAGTGATGGCCATGGCAGAAAGATGGTCTGCAAAGCAGGTGTCACTCGTGATGCACTCTCCTAGATAACCAGATTGAGAATGACTAAAAGTAATGGGTGGGTCCCTTCAGTGGAACCCTCCGTGGACTGCACGACTGTCCCCAGACTATCGAGTCGAAAATAAACCTTGGAAAGTTGGAGAAAAAGTTGACAGATCAACAAAGAAAATACAGTTTCAAACTGTCCACGGTGACCAACACCATCCTTGGACATACTGTCATAACGCATGGATACAGTCACTGGATGCTGTTGGTACTCTTGTTCAGAGGAGAATTGCCTAGCATTTCGGTGCTGGACTGCCCCAGGGCAGGACAAAGACTGATATGTTTGGGCTATTTCTTCTCTGTGAAAGATAGTGAGCTAAATACTCTGGGTAAGTCCCTCGTAACCAGGACTAATGTCTGGCAGAGGAACTCCCAGGACCCCCATGTCAATTTGCATATTTAAGTAACTTTGGGTCTCACCCTAAGTTACTAGGGGAATCCAGACGTGGACCCCTTGCTCACTATTCTTAGAGAGGCACAGCTCCTCCCTACTGATGTGGTCCAACCAGACCGAAACACGTGTCTGGGGATGCTGTTGGTACTCTTGTTCAGAGGAGAACTGCCTAGCATTTCGGTGCTGGACTGCCCCAGGGCAGGACAAAGACTGATATGTTTGGGATATTTCTTCTCTGTGAAAGATAGTGAGCTAAAGACTCTGGGTAAATCCCTCGTAACCAGGACTAATGTCTGGCAGAGGGACTTCCAGGACCCCCATGTCAATTTGCATATTTAAGTAACTTTGGGTCTCACCCTAAGTTACTAGGGGAATCCAGACATGGACCCTTTGCTCACTATTGTTAGAGAGGCACATCTCCTCCCTACTGATGAGGGCCAACTAGGCCAAAAACCGTGTCTGGGCATGCGCGTGGATGTCTGCAATCGGGCGCGTTATCCGCAGACATCTCATTGCGCAAACAGACCTCTAAGCAGTCGTGTAGTCTGTAGACTATTAATTGAGTTTAAAACAAAATAAAATAGGACAGAATAATATACAAGATATGTATAGTATGAACAATCTATTTATTTATGGAAGGGATGGGGTATTGGAATGGGAAAAATTAAATGGGAGCATTTGGAATTTCTACAAAATCATCACTGGTGGAGGGAGGGAGAGAAGTTTCATCAAACCGTCTTTGATTTATATGTTGTGAATTTAATTCGGGTGATTGCTGGGGGAAAGAGGGACAGGTACAAGTAGGACAGTGATAATCAACATTTCTAAATACATGTTTTTAAACATAATTTAGAAGTTCTTTAAAATAATTTCTAAGTTTATCAAGTTGTGAAGACAAGATTGTGATTTCATTGTGTACACTTGGGGATTGGGATTGTCTTTTTGATTGTTGTTATTCTTCATAATTAATCTGTGGTGCAGTTTCTTCATGTAAACTATGTACTAAAAGCAAAGCAGAAATTATTATTTCAATGAGGTCTGCATAAATTACATTATTTGTTTATATTGAAAGGTTTATTGTTTACCATTAGAGATTTTATTATCACGCTTGCCGCTCAAGTGTGTTTACCATTTCTGTCAAAATAAAAAATGGTAAGATTTGCTTATGAGAAATGTTTATCTAATGTATGGTAATAATCGAGAAATAAATACAGTGTACTTACGATTTTGCTAAGTTTGGTGCAGTTTCGTTCAGGGAGGCAAAGTTATAGGGGCGGGCTCAAAAATGTAGAAATCCTAATAGACATATTGGTAAATTTGGCGCTTTGTGGGAGTGCTTTGTTTGAGTGCAGATGCGCACTGCACCCCAGCTGGAGACCGATTGCATCTGTGCTAGATTTGCATCCAACCAACAAGGAAACTTGTAATTTGGTACCTCTACACACTCTGTGTGGTTGACTCCACCCACTACCCATAAGCACCTACAAATATAGCAGCACACGCGCATTTGCGCATTTGATATGTGGGAGTGCTTTGTTTGAGTGCAGATACGCACTTGACCCCTGTTGGAGACCGGTATATCACGTAGACTCTTAGCTTTTGAGAGACTCAGGCACTACGAAATTTGAACAGAGTATTACTTCGTCTTTCTTCTTACAGATTCTATCTGCACTAGAAGTTCATCCAATCAAACTTGTAATTTGGAACCTCTACACACTCCATTTGGTTGACTCCCCAGGCTACCCATAAGCACCTACAAATATAGCAGCAAATGCGCATTTGCATGCACGCTTTGTGGGAGTGCTTTGTTTGAGTGCAGATACGCAGATAGGCAGGAGGTGGGTGGAGAGTGAGTGTGTGCTAAATACCTGACTGAACACTTGTTAATTCTAATGATAACTGCCCCTGCACGAATTCAGGCATTTACTCCCTGAAAACAGTGATACTGCAGCCAAGGAAATAGGGAAGCTTATCAGTAGTACTGTTAAAAGTACGACTCCAAACATTCCGTAAAAACAACCTACAGGGCTTTCTTTCAGTGTCGCTCACTGTCCATCAATTTCGGATATGAGAATCTTTTGTAATCCTGATCTATCGCTGAAATTAGCAGTGAAACGGCCATGAAGTAGTCTTGTATCCATCCCAGCTCCCATTGTATGCCTCGCAGCCGCTACCGCTCCAAAGCCAAATCTACAAAGAGCTGGCCCAGAGCAGTCACAAGATAAGCAACTGATTGACCTAAATGAGATCCGAGATTCTCTTGAAGTAGCAGGATTAAGGCTGCCGATTAATTATTGGAAGCAGCCGAAAAAACAGCCTTGCCTACAACTTGCAACAAGCTCTAAAGAAAGTCATGCAAACAAGCACCTAAAATGTTACAGCCCACAAGAGAAATAGTAGCCCAAATTCTTGCAGCAGCAACATTATATACTAGCCCTTCTCTGTGCATTATGGCAGATAAGGTCAAAAAGCCGATTTCCACGGATGTTGCATGCATCACTCTGCCGATGGAGATTGAAACTGTCAACCTCAAAATGGACACAGAGGTCCTGGTGTGGGAAATTCACAAAAGCATGACCTCTCCCATCCGTATGCCTTGTCCTGTCACCTCTAATCCATCTCAATCCCTGATTATGTTCCCTAACCCATCACACAATCCAACACAAAGCTCATCCGAGCTGTCTATTGCATTTACTAATCCGACACCACGTCAACCTCTTTATCAGAAAGCAGATAATAGCCCTCTTGTTGATATAACATTAACTGCGATGAACACAGCCTTACTAACTTTGGCAAAACTGTATGAAACATTAGATAAGAAGCTTAGCAAACACACCATTCTTCTGACATCTTTAATAGACACAAGTCTAAACACTACACACCCCATAGTAGCAATGGAGAATGTGAGACTGGAGAAGACAACTAGCCCAGCCACAAGTAGCTTGACGGACGGACAAGCTATAGGGAAGGCAAAGGAACTCAATACTCTGCCTATTGAAACTAATGATTCTATTATGTTTCTGCCAGCAACAGGCACATTGTTGAATCCCTAGCCCAGCTTCAGAAACCAGCCTTCACAATTTTTACCTGAAAAAAAGCAGCTACTAGACAGCCAAACCAACAAAAAATCAATCTCAGCCTTCTCAAACAGGCGCTTGTAAATTCATACAAGCATTATCTATGCCAAATAAACAACAGACTATAGCAAAAAATGCAATTACAAAAAAATATCTGCATTAATCCAAGAGAGTAAATTGATGGAAGAGGAATCTGTCAAGCTCAATAGAATACTCTCTAAAAAATAAAGCATTTGGCTTTCGGCTGCTCTAACACAAATAACACTGTTGCTAAAAATGTAACACTTTGGTGATGTTCAAGCTTTAGAAGATTTTGTTTCCTCTGACGTGGAGCAAGTTGAATTCTCAAAAGAGAATGACTTAAAAACTGTTAAATTGTGGATACAGTCTGATATAGTAATAAATACCCTATGGAAAGCAAGAGCAGAATTATTTGAATTGGGATTTAGTCTCCTGTAACAGCTCCCTAGAGGGCAATTTGATGGATGAAGAGACAATACAAAAGCCCCCCTTGAGGATTACTTATTCTACAGATGATCCCCAAGGCCAGAGACAAGTGCTGCCTATCCAAGGACAAAGACCGTACTATGAGAAACTGAATCAGTTTTTAAATTAACAACTTGAACGCTCCTTGCAGAGAATTTGTAATTTAGCCAGTTGTAATACTAGGGGATTCAAACACCTTTTAACAAAGCCCAGTTACCCCCTCATGGAATATGATAAAGTGGTATTGCAAGACATTTGGCTAGCGGAACCACCAGTGTGGGATGGTTATGGTGTTTCACTCTTCCCGGCGAAGCATGTTAAGGGCATGGCTACCTTCAAACTCATAATGAGGCCCATTGCCTTCCAAAGAAACAGCCGAAGGTTCTGCCTACAGCACAGCTATGGTTAAAGCTTATGAGTGAAAGGCAATTCACAATGATGAATGGGGCTATCCAAGGAGATATCCCGCCACAAGAGACTTGGAAAAGGGGTAATCAAAAAGCCGATATTGATTATGTCTTTGCTCATAGAGATATGTTTCTGGGCATTAAGACCTTTAAAATCATCCCACAAAAGCACAGCGACCACAACCTTTTATCAGTCAGCTGGAAATGGTTGTACTCAGTGAACCCACCCCAGTTTTATGAACCTGCCCTCCAACCTTTGGAATGATGGAATAGGTTTAGGTGGACTGCTTCTTCATTAATCCAATTGGCAAATTGTGTACAAGATCCCCATGAATCTCGAAATAGAGACCTCATTAGAACTGATGGAGTATATGTAGCGGTTATGCAGATTTCTAAACTACTTGCATCAATCCAACATAAACCGCTATATAAGCATAAGCACATGTATGATGATGTACTCCAGAAGAGAATGTTACGTAAAGACATTAGGAAATTGGAGTCTCCTGCCGCTAAGACTAGATCAACGATGATTCGAAAAAAAAAAATGCAACATAAAAACTGGATAAAAGCAAATAAACATATTAGGATACAAAAAGATGCCGGATTGAAAAACTTGCTGTCTATTTGGGCCCTATTTAAATTGTGCCCTGCACGACATGCAGATGCCAACGCAAATTAACGCTGTACACGAAGAAAAATGGGTAGAACTCTATTGAAAACTATATGCTCTGGAATCACCACATAATAGTGAAAATACCCAGCAAACTTCCAGCAAGGGCCCAGATTTTAATTGAGATGACATAGTACATATAACTTCAAAGCTAAGTACGTCTAGAGCTCCCGGGCCAGATGGCCTGACCAATATGATACTAGAGACACACCCGGTAGAATGGTCGATTGTCTTATATAATATCTTCCCCAGTGTTGTAAAATATAATCAGATACCACAGACATGGAAAAAATCCATCATTATCACAATTTTTTTAAAAAAAGGCAATTGAGAGCTTCTTGAGAACTATCGCCTGATAGCACTATTAGATATACCTGGGAAAATCTTTGCCCGTCTCATCCTAAGGGACTATAATCAGTGGATGACAACTGAGGGTTTACATGACAAATTTCAAACAGGATTTGTCCCAGGCCTAGGCACAGCTGTTAATTTAGCAACCATATCAGCTATCAAGGTGCATGAACACCAAAGAAAGCAACCGGTCTATATGTCCTTTGTAGACTTTAGACTAACCTTTGTTCTGTATCAAAAGAACTGTTTGCAGAGGCAGCATATACCCCCTACACCCAAGCCTTGCTTTTGCAACTGTACTCAGATACTACAGTTCAGATCTGGCTATCGCTTGATGGCAGACTGTCCGAAGCGATAACTGCATACAAAGGTTTAAAACAAGGCTGTATATTGGCCGCATCTTTGTTTAATTTCTCTATAGCCAATATTGGCAAAAAACCGCAGCAGGTAATTTCTGACTCACCAAAACTTGCCAACCATACTGTACCGTGGCTTCTCTATACAGACGATCTCATCAACATTGCATGACATATCAACAGTTCAACAACAGGAGCTTCAAAATCAAATGCCTTTGTACGCCAGAGCCGTACCTGATCAAGTTTCCGAGCCCATTTTACAGAAACCTATTCCTTTGGTTTCGACTGAATTTATGGCTAACAAATCACAAAGGCTTTAAACTTCTGTCGCTTTTGTACTAACCGATTAGAACCGGAAACTCTAAAACATCTTCTCACGCCATGTCCATGTCTGCAATCACAGAGGAAAAACCTTTTCCAAGGTATCAGAAATGTAACACAAGAAATGTTATGGGATAAGATTGTTAACAGTGATCGTGTGTCTCTATTGCAACTATGAAATTTTTATTATTGCTGAAATTGTCAGGAACTGATGCTTAGTGAAGTAGTATCCGTATCCAAACCTAGTAACACGATGTGATTTTATAGTAAGAACTAACAATTTGCATTCTATTACCTCATGTTTTAACTTACAGAATAACCTACCAAAGAATCAAGAAAACTGCCATCATAATGTGTAATTAAGAAGTCAAATTGCCTGCACCTTTGTGATACTGCTCTACTCGTAGTCTTAATCTTACTGTTTGATTGTAATCCGTTTTGCTTGTTATCTTTTTTCTAAATGTGTTTTTTCTCTTAATCTGTATTTATTGAAATGTTGTTTATTTCAGCCATAAAAACAAAAACAAAATAATGGGTAAAATGTTTGCTCGCGCCTACAGTGAAAACCGCTGTACGGAATTTCACCAAACTTGCATGAGGAGCTGTGCATTAGTTTCGAAAGCGTGCTTTTGCAAATAGTAATTATAGGTACTATAGGGGCAGTGTACAGTATTTGTAATATGGCGGAATAATTAATTAATTTATTTTTTGACTTGTAAGAGTGCATAAATCCCAGGAGCATCTAGGCACTGGTTACAGACATATTAAGTACAGTTGCATAGAAATTAGTTGAAAAGATGGTTCTTTAGTCATTCCCGGAAGCTGAGATAGGATGGCTCAGAGCGTAGGTGCAGGGGTAAGATGTTCCAGAGGTTTGCTGCCATGGTCGGGAAGCTGGAGCCACCATCTCTTTTGCGTCTGACTCTGGGTTTGACCAGACAGTGGCTCTGGGTGGATCTCATGGGTCTAGATGATATGATGTATGAGGAATCATTTTCTCGGTTAGATAAGGTGTGGCATTGTAAGATAGACATGTATGCGTAGTTGAGAGGATTTTTAACGTAATCCTTTCTCTGACTGGGAGCCAATGTACCGATTTCCGAGCTTCGGAGATGTGGTCAATTTTACTTAGGTCCAGTGCTGCCAGGAGGGCATTTTTCTGTATGACCTGGCGCTTGTTTATGTTTTTGTCAGATGTCAAAGTAAGGCATTGCAATTGATATTGATATTTTATTTGTAACGCGCTCGTACACAAGTGTTTCAATAATCCTGCTTTGAGCCTATAAGGGCTCGGGCGATGGTGAGGCAGTTATCGTTTGCTGGCTCGTATCAATTTGGTAGCATGCGCTGCAAAATAGGTGATATGGCTGATTTGGCATGACATGCTTAGCGAGGCATCATGGCAGACTTCTAGGGTCTTTACAGCTGGTGAGATTTGGATTTGGATTTTATGGCAATCAATGGTGAAGAATCTGAAGGCTGGGTCGAGACCTGCTAGACTGGATGGTGTCCTTGCTATGCAGAGCTCATTCTTTTCGCCCTTCAGACATAGACTATGTTGCGCCATCCAGTGTTGAATTAATTTGAAGATTTTGTTTACATTCTCAAAGTCCTAATTGTAGTAGGTTTCCAGGAAGGTTTGGATTTGGGTGTAGGCTACTTTGTCAATGATTTTCAGGAGGAAGGGCACTGTAGTGATGGGACTATAGTTGGTGTGGATGGAGTGGTCCAGAACGTGTTTCTTGAAGAGGGGGTGATCCAGTCTCTTTAAGGCAGGTCAGGATGATACAGGATTTCAATGAGGAGTTGACAATGGCAGTGATCAGAGGGATCAGCGGGTCTGTGCATTCTTTTACCAGAGTGGCTGGGAAGATATCACCCATGCTGCAGGATTTCTTAAGGCCTGCGATAATGGTAGCCAAGTTCTGAAATAGGTTTGAATTCAAAAGGTTGAGCGATGGAGGATGAGTTGTTCTGGGCATGACCTGACCAGTCTGAAGAGTAACTGGTGAGTTTGGCTTTAATTCTATCCTGAAGTTGTGTGACTTTATTTGTTAGGGTTTCTTGTATTTTGTTGCACCAACTTGCATTTTTCGTGACATTGGAGAGAGGGGGTGATCGGGGATTCTAATACTCTTAAGATGGAGAGCAGCTCTCGGGTGTTTGAAGCAGCTTCATTAATCCTCACATTATAGGTAGTGGCTTCGGATTTGTGGATAGTTTGATTGTAAACGTCTGTTGCCTCTATTCAGTAAGCTCAGTGGCTTAGATCATTCTGACATTGATACAAAAAAACATAATTGATTTAATCCAGAACCCGAAAGTTTGCAAATCAGCATTGGACGTTATGGATTAGATCAACACAATGTCTATGATGAGATCTCTGACACTCCATAGGAAATCCGTCATTTTTAGATAAAAGTCTGGGAACTCTCCCGAAATACCTTATACAGTTCCCGGACTATAGAGGCTGCAATGCGATACTAAGATTCCAGCTAAACGTACTACACTCTGGTGAAGTGACAGCTTTCAGGCGTCTGGCACATTCTAGAAATAATTTCTGCTCCGAATGTAACCTAAATGTTTCCCAATCATTATACCATCTAATGATAGAGTGTATAGGAACGCGAGCAAAGAGAGTCCAAGCCTTCTCAAGATTTGTAGATTATCCTGGGTGGCTGGATTTTGAAACTGTACGAGGATTCATCCCATCCCTGGGGATTAGTGGATTGATGTAAAACAACAATTTATGTGTGACAGAATTCTTCTTTGTTTTTTCTTTATGTTTTATAAATGATATGTAATATGTCTATTGATGTATGTTCTATATTGTGAAAAGTCCGATTTTTCAGACTATATCACATTATTAATAAAAAAGGAAGGACTGGCATGCCATTGGGCGGTAGAAAAATTCCAAAACTTCTTGTGGGGTATGGAGTTTGTGATTCGAATTGATCATAATTTGAGTCAAAGGGTCTCAGTAAAGTGTCAAGAAGGGTGGCGAGTTTGTTAACTAGACTACAATGTCATATATTTAACATGGAAGTCATACTAGGATGTGATAACATCTTGGCTGATCATTTGTCACGTCTGGGAGGTCAAGAGGAAGAGGATTGTGGTCATGAGGAAATTTCGGCGAAGATTTATGTGAATTACGAAGGCATTGTGACTAAAGCGGAGTGGATCGAAGCCATCAACAAGGATGAAGCTATAAAGAATGTTAGAAGGTAGGTTAAGATGGGGTGGCCACCCAAGGGTTTGTTAAACCAGAGAGAGAGTAATTGTGCCGATGGACATTCGGGACAAGATTATAGGCTTGGCACATGAGCAACACATTGGCATTACTTGCACAAAGGCCATTCTGGACGCAAGCCCCTAAACTCTCACACTAGAGAGAATACAACCCACTAGGGAAGAAAGGCCCAAGTCGATAATACATTTTAATCTCACATGCAGATGAGAGCATCAGCAAAGAACTCTGTTGCTAAGAAGGTTCTGCTGAAAGTAGTACAAGCAGAATCTTATAAACATCAACATCGTCATACATGATGCAATACATATAGTAAAATCCCACGTGGCTGGATGGTGTGCGCCTATACATGATCCGCCTGCTCCCTAAGAGATGCCAGACGATTGGTTCCAGCCCAATCCATCCATCTTCTGTCACAACAGTGTTGCAGTGAACATCTTCTTCTCACGCTGAAGGTCAAAGAACAAATTAATTATACTCCTAACATACTACTACTTTATCACATAAACTGTGTACCTGGCAGGCCTTGGGACGAGCACACATGAAGTTTTGGGGCATTCTAACATTCACACACACATTTCACTCACTCCCTTCCGCGCCATCCGGCTTCAAGGTCTCCACCCTCATTTCGAACTATAATGTATCCCTCCCAGCACCTCGCAATATAAATCACACGATTGTCGCTCAACAAAGTGCCCTGTCCCTCCTCTTTGAACATTTCAGAACTTGTTACTTTGGGGTTGGTGGTCAAAGGGCACCTGGTGCAATGGAATTCAGGGATCATAAGGTAGTCAGTTATATGGGCTATAATTCGTGGTTGCCTGGGTATGGGCAGGGTCATGCTTTGGCCAGTGTGAGATAACATGGACACCATGCGCCGGTCTGTGATCACGGCCTTGTAAGGCACATTCCTCTCAAACATCTTTTCTAACACTGTTAGAACATTGAATAGGTGTTGTGGTGGTTGGGGGTGTGGGCTGTTCTCATTGGAGCTCGGGCATAGCTGGAGATTTCCCTCATCTCACAATTTGGGCCTAGTGCATACAGTGCCGCATTCGCCGTGCGGGCCTTCCCTTCTACCTATGGTTACTAATATGTACACAAAATAACAATACTGCTCGCACCCAACGCTATACTATGTGGTTTGATTATATTTGATTATGTTGGAGCGCGGTCCTTTTGTATTGGACGGTGGTCCTCTCACCGCCCCCCAGCCCATCATAGTGCTTCGACTGCTTCTCGCCTCACTCTAAAGTGCCCCTTCCCAACATTCCCCTCTTTCATCACTTCTACAGTAACAAACTGTGTTATACCTCTGCACTCCCATTACCTCCTCTCTGCTTCCACATATGGCTGAGTTCCCTATATTGGTACCCATGCCCTAAACACTGACTGCAAATTCTCCCCCATGCGCACGTACTCTTCAGGTGAGCAAGTCATATAGATGCATCGCCCTTTGCCCGCCAGGTCCACCCAAACCTCTGTGTAATTTTCTAGATCAGGGGTGGAGAAATTATAGTGTGGTATAGATGATCAACTTCATCTCCATAAGGCATGGGGAGTATTTCATACTTGGGGCTATTTTGTGGGATATCAGTCTGTAAATCAATATCTTTTGTCTCGCGAGGTGCTTTTGAAACCCCAATTCATACCATCATTCTTGCGCTATTAGGTGCCACATTGGCACAACATTGAAGGCCCAGCTGACAGATGCAGAAAATAACATGGATGAACACGATGATGGGCATTAACATCTTCATGTTCGCTCCGAGTGACGACGGGGCCAAACTAAATGCCAGAGTAAACCAATCACTGTCCTGTACTTCTCCCTCCTCCTTCATATGAACACCCAGGCCATAGACAGCTGTGATGATGTGGGGTAATGATGCGTTCTCTGCATCCTCTGGAGGCAGGAATGTGTAGAAGGAATCGGAAAACTTTTTGTAAGCCCCACCTTCCTTTGCTTTTACCATGTCCAACACATATCGGTTTCGCATCGTCATAAATCTTAATGTACGCAACTCAATCTTGATCACATTAAACCCGTTCTCTGTATCGTTTGTGAACTGGGCCAGCTCCCATCTCATGATCGGCAACCATTTGGAATTAATGCGGACAGCAGTCCAAGCAAAAGCAAAGATGCAAAAAAGGATTCTGCGGAGATGAAGAGCCTGTTATCTTCTGGTATTTCAGTAAGCAATCTAGAAGAGTCTTTGGATATTTAATTTGATATTTTTGTCCTGTTTGGTTGTTGGAACTGTCCTTTTCCTGGCAGGATATGGAGCTCTTGTGTGGGCAACAGGTCCTTGTCTTCATTTTCGAATGTAGGGAGACTAGTTGGCCCCTCGGCAGGCAGTGCTCCCCCATTTAGGTGTTCTTCTGGGATTACTAATAGCACTGAGTGCAATGTGGCCAGCGAACAACAGCCCCTCCATGATGCTGGGAGGTGCAAGTAAGCTTGCTGGCCACAGACCCAGTAGTAAACCATCATCGCTGCTGTTCCTTTCTTCATGTCTGTGATCAGGAGAGTCTTATTGCAACATTTGTTCGAGCCGACAAAGACTGTACCCTTGCTGCGGAAACAGAGTCTATATTCTTCTTTCTTGTATACTCGCACCAGCTTTTCCATTGTTGCAATCCATGTCAGCTTTCTGATATGCTCTGTCCAGATTTGTGCATAGAAATTGTCCCACCGTGCTATGCTTTCCTTGCTATATGTTATCAGTCCTTCTGCCAAGCAAGGTGCTGTGGTGTCCTGCCAGTTATTATTGACATGTTTATGCCCTTTCACCATCAAATATGGCAGCTCCACACACTTGATGTCTTTTGAATCTCTGCTGCACTGTGCAAGGTCTGGACCCACCATTTGCAGTTGGACACTATGTGCCTGGAACGTTCCTTTTATTCTGCATAGCGCAAGATGAACTAGACATTGCGCCTCTATAATTGGGACTGCTTCCAATACTAACACTGTAGGTGCCCCTGATGCATTCAGAATGAGTGAACACACATAACAGCTTCCATTCACAGCGTTTCTCCTCACACCACTCATGTCGGAATACCATGAGTTGGTAAACTCGGGAAGACGGAAATCCTCAATCAAATCCAGACCCAACCTTTGATACGTGTCATACTTTCTTCGTACCTCTCTTTTCATTAGTCTATACATGCATTCAGGGATCACAGCCTTAATAGTGCTATCAGAAATAACATTATATTGTTTCGTGTTAGTAGACAATCTCCTACTTGCTGAAACAACCTTTTCACTGTTTCCCGCAATGTCGTCTTGTGCTTGTTATATTCATTTCCATTATTATTATTAGTGTTCACATTATTACTAATATATGTAACTCTGCTAATATTATTAACATTTATATGCATTGTCCCGTTTGAATAATATATAATCCCATTCCCCCCCTTTATAGGACTTCCCCCTATAACATCCTTCCCCCAATACAATCCCAGACGGCAATAATAAACATAGGTCCATATCCTCTCATTCGTGCATCTACACCTCGGGTCCCTACTTAAATGATTTACATATAGGCACGTCCATCTTCTTCTTTCCTGAAATGAAAACACTAACACACAAGACAACGAAAAGGAGAGACGTGCAAGAGGCACTTTTTATACAAAATAATAGAGAGAGAGAGAGAGAGAGAGAGAGAAAGAGACAGAAAGAAAGAAAGAAAGAAAGAAAGAAAGAAAGAAAGAAAGAAAGAAAGAAAGAAAGAAAGAAAGAAAGAAAGAAAGAAAGAAAGAAAGAAAGAGATCCTTAAAAAAGAAAGATACTGAGCTAGTAGCTAATCTTCAGACTGTCACTGTAGCATGCTACAGCACACATATTGCTCCTGGACAGGCCGGTGAGGTAGATGGGGTAGGTACAGGTACTGCTAACCCTCATTTTTAGGATAACTGATGTACCAATGTACTATCTGGAGGTTCCCTATGAATGTCAGAGAGGTGAACCCAATAGCGCAACCCCTTAACATTCACTGTGAGGGGAGTGCAAAACGCCACCTCATAGTGCTGCGACGTACTGAAACAATGCATTGAAAAAATGTGTGCCATTGTCTGACCTTAAAAGCTTGCACACTCCCCATCGAGGGAAAACCTCAGGTACTAAAAATCTAGCAGAACACCTGGCATCCAGAGGTGCACAGGGCTCTGCTTCCACCCAACTTGAAAAAGGGCAAACCACTACAATGAGGTACCTAGATCCATTACCACGCTCACCCATATCAGCGTAATCTATGTGTAATTCACGGAACGGGCCAGTAGGGTGGGGCAAGGTGCCCTGTAACATCCGTAGTTTCATCCCTGTACTGAAACTTTGACATGTGGTGCAATGTATGACCATTTCTGTGATACTTTCCTGAATATCTGGTTCAAACCAATCTTCCTGTCTATCTGCTGCTTTGTGCTGCCTTGAACTGTGGGATGGGCAATGTAAATGTTCAGAGGCTGCTGCTAGCAGCTCCTGGGGCATTACTGTCTTCCTGGATCTCTCTTGCCTCCATAACAGATCTGTCAGGGTTTGCCTGCAACCTCTCTATAACCACAATTCTTTCTCCCTTTCGGGTGCCCTGCCTTGTAGCTCGATAATCTGGGAGATGGGCAATGCTGTGTAAGGTGCTGGATGTTTGCTTGCTGGTGGGACAGTCACAACGTATTCGGCAGGTATTTCATTCACTTGACGACTGCCACAACGGATGGCTGGGTTAATGCTTCTATCAGTATTTCTAGCAATGCTGCATGCTGCACTGGGGATCCACCCACCCTTGGACACACCCTCCTCTTCCAGCAGGATATACCGGCGTGCACCATTGTTTTGACGTATGCCGAGTCTGAATATATTGTGACATAGCACCCCTTGGATGCTCTCAATGCTTCGATGAGCACTATGAATTCAGCTGCCTGTGCAGAATAATGCATGGGCAACCTTTTCATAACCACTGTCATGTACTCTCCTTCCTCAAGTCATACCACTGCTGCCCCTGTCCGTCTTTGCCCACCCTCCTGATCAATTGTGGACGACCCATCAACAAAGAGTATCTCACCCTCTGACAATGCACAGTCCCTTGCTTTGGGAATGCCGTCCTCCTCCCCCTCGTATGTGGCACAGTTATGCACCGTTAAGTCCTCTGTAGTTGGCATGTCTGTTAAAAAGGTGTCAGGGTTCACTGTTTTGCATCTAAAAACATGAATATCGGGTTTAGAAATGATAATCTCATACAATGAAGATCTTTGTGTAGTCAGAGTAGTTTTTGACCTTTCTAGAATGGCAAACAAAGAATGTTCCACTTACAACATAACTGAGCACCCCATTACAATTGTAGAACTTCTCTCTATTGCGAAAGCAGCAGCTGTTCAAACATGTTCGCACGCGAACTGCCCTTGCATCACTGCATCCAAAGTGTTGCTATAATAGGCCAGTAGCTTATGGTCCATAGTGCTCTTCTGAGTCAGTAGCGCTGTCATAAATTGGCCCTCTGAATGTGTATACAGGTACAATTCCTGCGTGTAGTCTGGGGTGGTAAGCATCAGTGCCGAACTAATTACTTCTTTTAAATTATCAAACTGTTTGATCATGTCTGCCATCCACTGTAACTTGTGGTCCTTTGTTTTTTATGCTTCCCTCAAGACCTGCAAAAGTGGCCTCGTGTATGCTGCATAATCTAGGACCCATGCCCTACAGTAGTTGCACAGGCCCAAAAACTTCTTCATTTCTTTAACTGAGGTGGGTCTGGAGTGGCACGTACTGACGCTGTCCTATTTGGTAGTATTCCCTTACCTTTCGCTGATATGAACTGCCCCAGATAGAGCACCTTCTGTTGACAATATTGCAACTTGGTCAGTTCAACCTTGTACCCCTTATAGGCCAACAATTGAAGGAGTACAATGGAGTCCCTTTGGCAGTGCTCTTCACTGTCACTACACACTAGCAGGTCATTCACATACTGGATAATAGTGCCAGTCACTTGAATATTCCCTAAATCAGCATACAGTATTCTATTAATTATGCTCTGGCCCTCGCAGTACTCCAAAGGTAACCTAGTATGTTTGGACTGCACCTGGCCCTGTGTAAATGCTGTGGGGAACCTCGGCTCAGGATGGAGTGGAATCGAAAAGAATGCATTTTTCAAGTTCACTACAGTGAAATATTTGTCTTCTTTGGGAATACTGCATAAATTTGTCGCTGGGTTCAAAACGACTGGAAATTCTTTCTGCACCACATCATTGAGGGGGCACAAGTCCTGGATCATTCTCCACTTGCCACCTGTTGATTTCTTGACAGGGTATATTGCTGTGTGACACGGAGACGTTGACATCACAATGATCCCCTGGTCCAGTAGGGCCTGTATTGTCTTTCTAATACACTCCTCTGCCTCCCTCAATAATGGATATTGTCTTACCCTGGGCAGCACTGCACCTGGCTTCAGTGTTATGCGCATAGGGGTCACGTCTTTCAGTAATCCTACATTATGTGTATTTGTAGTCCACAGCTGTAAAGGCTTGTGTTGCAAGTCTTTGTAAAAAAAACAGGGGTGGAGTTATGTCAGAGGGGATACAAATCTCTAATATCTCCTCATCTTTGTCGTTATTCTCAAACAACTCATCATCCGTCATATCCTTTAGCTGTACTGTTAGATCTACACAGAGCACTGTGCGTCACTCACATCCGTCCCTGTCAATTTCTAACACAACAACCCTCTTGTCGGAGACCAACACTCCATGCAAATCCGGCGACAATATTGTTCCCGTCACCACCTAGGGTGACACTGCTGGACGAAAGAGAAAATCTGTGTGCACTCGCCAACACTGTTTGTCAATCTGAGGCACCACCTCTACAAGCACAGTAATGCCATACATGAACAAATCAGGGTCCACGGGAGTCCTGCGCACCACCACCTCCCTTATCATTGTGTGTATTATCAACGTTGCTCTCATAGCACACATCCCAGGCGTGGAGCAAACTATACCACGATCTGTAAATGATATTGTCGTATTTAATGTGCTGAGCAGGTCCTTGCCTTGTTAAGTAACAGGGGAACTTTCGGAATATCGTAAGGGCGCCCGTACTACCTTCCCTCCTACCTTTACATTCAGATCCTCAGTGTAAGGAACCTTGGAAATAGCCCCTAGAGAATCCCTGCATGTCAAGATATTTTCTTGATAAGAGAAACTTTCCCTCCATTATACCTGATTTAGTTGCACCTGAGTCCACCATAAATATGAACTGTTTGTTTCCTTTCTCCACCCCCAAGAAAGGTTCCTCTTCAGGGTGGATGGTCGTTGACAAGACCAGACACGCGAGAGCTCTCTGTGGGCTGTCCTAATCAGGATATGTGTTCGTTCCAGGGAACTAGAAGGGGTTGCCCCATCACTGCTGTTCCTCCAAAGGGAGCAGTAGCCCCACTCAGCACCCTGCTCACCAGGGCAACACCGTCTGTGCTGTTGTTGTGGCGGATGCCGCACTTGCATGTGAGCTGCTTGAGGCTGCTGATTATATGTTTGGTGTCGCCCCTATGGATTCCCTTGGTTCTGATTACTTGACCCTGTTGCGGGTACCCTAGACCTTGGGGCCCTTGGTCCTGTTGCTGTGACCCGTAATTATGCCCCACTGCAGACCTGCTCCTCCATTTACTTGCAAAATGCCCCCACCTTAAACGATTCCACCATGGGGATGGTCCAAACACACCCCTCTGGTTCCAAAACCTACTCCTCTTGCTCCTCGAAATCCCCCTTGCTGCGGTCTTCCTTGTTGCCACTGTGGGCCGGGATACTGCTGGCCACTGTCCCATTGTTCTTGTCCACCTTCAACCCAGAGCGCAGCGATATTGGCGCTCACAATTTGTTGGGTACTCTCTGCCACCTCTACCTGTACAGGTGTCGACACAGGCACCTGAACGACAACCTTTGCAAATTTCTTTTCTACCAATTTCGCTTCCTCTGCCTGACGCCTTTGAGCTGTTTCCCTCTCCCGTTCCATAATCCTTTTGCAATGATGCACTATTTTTTTGTATTGATTCAGCTGATGTTACTCAACTTTTCAACCATAAACAATTTACAATTCTAAAATAAGTCAAACTGCATTATCGACATATTAGTCTTCATACGAGACATTCAACATAAAAGCTAATTGAAACAGTCATTGCTAAGATAGTCTGCAAAGAAACAAACTTTAAAATAAATAAAATAACACATATCGACACAACCTTGTATCTGTATGTATAGTAATTATGCGTTGACATCTAGTCATAACACATACTCCATCATAGTTTTCCCTACAGTAATAAGATATTTGTGATTATGTCTCGTCAGATCTAAGTATTCACTGCTTTACTATCATCATTCAAATTAAAAGCATGAAGAAAATTTAAAGTTGCTATTCGAATGCTCATATTTGGAGAGGCTACGATCATAAGCCACCTGTTTTCCAGCATCATATTTCCAATCTGGTACATATGTTTATCAAAATATTTCTTTCTCAATCCCATGAGTGCCGGACAGTCTACAATCAGATGTTCCAACGTTTCTTTGATTAACACATTGGAGCAGAAACAACAAAAGTTATCATCAAGATTAATTTGTTTCCGCTGTGCTACATCTCGAGTAGGTCACAAGTTTAGATGAAGTCGCAAAATTGCGCTTCTGATCTGTGGCGAGGGGGCCTTGCACAAGTATGGCTCAATGACTCCAATTTTTTTTTTCACCAAACCAGAGGCTGTTGAAATGTTTGTATGTGGTACATGTTACTCTTGTATCAATCCAATCTTCAGGTATATCTTGGTTTTGGCTTTATCTGGATTCGTGATGAGGATGTCCACTGTTACATCGGCTTTGGCCAGAATTTCAAAAATGTATTTAGTACACATATGAACAAAGTCATGCTGCGAGGATAGCTTGTACTTCGACAAAGGTGCAAGAACAGTATCATCTTTCGTGTACAGTAAGCACTTACGAAATAACGCACACAAATGCCAATGATATTTCGATACAAGCGACGTGAGTCCCCGCTCATACCGCAGCCATGGTCCTGGTGTACATTGCGGGAGATGAAGGGTCTGTCTCCAAAATGTGGCCTCCAGATTATTAAAGTATTGTGCCGATATGATTTTCTTAGTCTCCAATCCGTATAATAGTGTTGGGGTAATTTTTTGGCACCAATACATAATGGCCGCATTAATGGAGAATTTGCCAAATTTATGGAGAATTAACCTTGGCTGAGATCACTTTATGTTCAATTATTTTCAGTTGTAACTCTTTAGTACAATCTCTA
The DNA here is from genome assembly GCF_040938575.1 of Ambystoma mexicanum. Lineage (NCBI taxonomy): Eukaryota > Metazoa > Chordata > Amphibia > Caudata > Ambystomatidae > Ambystoma > Ambystoma mexicanum. The sequence continues at coordinate 1,300,878,086 of NC_090922.1, read as the reverse complement.
AATTGACACTCTTGATCTTCCACTCCATTCTATTTCTATTGGTGTGTCTGGGAGCGTACATTACAATCTGTGATTTATGCAGGTTGATGATCAATTAATTCTCATCAAGATAAACAGTGAGGGCCATTAATAGTTTCTGTAGTCCCATGGGCGTTTTCGAGATTAGCACCAAATCATCTGAGTATCAGAATGCCTTAATTGCAACATTATTCATCTTTGGCAAGTCTGCACATACATTCACAAAAGCCTTCCTGACATCATGGATGAAAAACTTGAAGAGGGCTTAAGCAAGGATACAACCCTGCTTCAGACCTCTAGCTGTCGAGACAGCTGACGACAGTAGACCAATTAAAGAAACTCTGATCTGTATTGTTGTGGCTGAATGCAATGCGAATATAATATCACATCATGTTGCAGGGCATTCAGCATCTAGTAACTTCGTCATCAATTGCACTCTTGAAACAGTATCGAAAGCAGAGTGCAGATCGATAAACGCAAAATAAAGCAGAGGCTTGGTGTTGTGAGCCTGTGCTTTAAGGGCATTGAGAGTTAACCAATTCACAGACGTTCCCATGCCTGCCACAAAGCCTGTTTGACTCGGATCACGTTGTTCGCATGTTTGAGTCCACTGGGTAAAATCTCTCAGGACTAGTCTCGAGAAGATTTTTCCCGGGGCATCGAGCAAGGCGATGAGGCAGTAGTTTGTAGGTTCTCCGCGATCACCCTTTTTAAAAATAGGAACAATCAGGGACGAGCGCCAAGAGGCTGGAAGTCTTTGTGTGTGTAAAATATGTTGGAAGATGTTATTAAGAATGATGGCCCACTGCCTGGAATGTTGCATTAGCATGAAATTGGTTAGACCATCAGGGCTGCTTCACGTGAAGCAGAGGACTTGCATATTAATTCCTCTACTAGCTTCTCCGAGCATTCAAGAGTCCAGGATGTTTTGGTTTGAATTTCATATTTATATTGCTCAAAGCTCTCATCAGGATATAGCTGCGAGAAATGTGTCAACCATTGCCCTTCTGTGACACCGTTCAATTGCACCTACTTGTCTCTGGCTTGTGGATTCATTTAGTAAAGTCCATGTTTGCGCTGCATTCTTATTGTGCAATGATAGCATGAATGATTTGCTATCCTTTTGAAACAATTTCGCTTTTCGTGCTCGTGTCCAATTGCGATATCTAGACTTAGTACTCCTATGCGCTTGCTCTCTTTCTTTAGTGGGAAGTTTGTTGATGTATCTTAATTCTCTTCTATAGGTGGCTTTTGTCTGTTGGAGAAGTAAGTCATAGTTATGGCTGTGATTTTTCACTCGTGTACCATTGGTGATGTATATGTTCCTGAATGAGGTTAAGGCTCCTACATAAGATTCAAATTGATGCCAAGATTGCTGAATATTGAGAGCATCATTCAGCGAGGCAAGATTGTCCGAGGTCCATCTAAATCTAGATTTCGCATTATTGATGGAAAGCCTCTGATTCATCCATTGTTGATTATTCCCGACCTTATGCTCATCCCACGGCCAATACAGTCTGAGTAAATGATGGTGACTAACTGTCTGATGGACAATTTCAAATTTAGTTCCTTTCATGAACAATTCCTCATTCAAGTATACATAATCAATGGTACTATTTAAGGACCCTCTCTGCCATGTATGCTAAGATGGTATATCCCCGGTAATTAACCATTAGCCATCCTTAATTCTTTATCTCTCATGAAATTATTCCAATTTATACCTTCATCTAGTTTGTGCCGTTTGTTCAAATTCAATACAATCAAGATTCATGTCTCCAACCAGTATGGTGGCCATGATGTCAGTAGTTTTAGCTATGGTTTCCAAGAAGTTGGACAGATCTTTATGGAGTGCTTTATCTGAGTTCGCAGCCGGATTGCGATACAAATTGATTAATGCAAGGGACTGTTTGCCATTTGAGATTCTCACTAACTGTGTGAAGTTGTTAGGAGATGGCCAAGGGTGGATCTTTAATCCCCTGCTGCTTTTAACAGCCACCATCAATCCTGCTGTTGGTCTCCCTTTGAGGGCAGGAATGGCTGGTAGCAAAATCACATCATGATCATCCCAAACAGGTGGTATACACATCCACATTTCCTGCAGAGCGACGATATCAAATTCATTTCTGCCTTCTTTGTGTCCCCATTGTAAGTGCGTGTTGTCCCGTGTGTTCCAACTGACTAATGATGTCGGTTTTGTACTCTCGTCTACTAGTGGTTATGCTTATCTGTATTCAGGTTTTTCTGTGTGAGCTTTAGAGATAGTATCATGACATGCGCATTGACATGCCAAGTTATTTGGCTTGTCAGCATGTAATTGTTCATTTGTCTTTTTTTGGGCATGATTCTTTCGTTCCACTCGTTGCGGATCCTGCGCTAGGAGAAAACCCATTTTTGCTTGCCATGATGTGTTCAGGACTAATCCTGATTTGATCCAGAGGCGTACAATGCATACATTCTGATCACATAGAAATTCTACCTGATCAATGTCACCCGTTGAGATATCTTCCAGGGCGTGTACATCACCAAAAATTTACAATATACTCGACCAACACAAGTCATACTTTTCAAACGGGGCATCACGACATTTCAATATTAATGTGTGGCAGTTCTGAAAAGCATTTTTTTATGCTCAACTCATTGATTTATGAGACTATTTTTCCTATTTGATTTGGTCCCCGCAAGCAAGTTATCTGGTACAGTTCGTGCCTTCACAGTGTCAAGCGCACATATACATTCATTTGTGCATTGGGCTACTATTGGTCTCTTGCTATTGTTCATGCATGCATTATGTTCATCTATCACCAACGACTGTGTCGCCTTTTTTATTGGACCCACTGCTAGTGAACTGAGATGCGCTGGAGAAGATAGGCATCAACTGCTTCTTTAGTGCTGAAGTTCGTTCATCTAAGTTCTGCGCTTGTGCTGTTTCTTTTGTTTTGGCCGTGTTGGGGTTTATCACTGTAGGTTATACACATTTTTCAAGAGAGGACTGGACTGGAGCTGCTCTGACCGCTCTCTGATTCGCTAGGGCGTCTCCTTCTATGAGTGATATCAACTCATTTAAGGGAGGATGATTGACTGGCTGGCATTCTGGCACTTGAGTCTGAACTATTACAGCACAACTTTGTCTTTAGCTATCTGCATTTCAGACCCTTGATCATTCGTTTTTTCCAATGATCTCGCATCTTTTGCTACTGGGACAGATGGCAGTTGATCTTTACGACCCTTAGTGGTATTTACGGTGTGTGATCGTGATTGGACATTAGAAACTTTGTTGGGCTTGCGGGTTATTTGATAGGGTTTTGTTAGAAGGTGTCTTGTTCATCCTCTATTGCGAGGCTGTTGGCTAAAGACATCATAGGGTTCTCACCTAGAGTTCTGCTGACGATGTTCGGGCTGTGTGTCAACACTAATCCATGAAGTATTTGCTTCTGAGATTACCACATCGCCACACTCTACAGGCCGAATTATCTGCGTGAATGCAAGCAATACCGAAGATACAGTACTCTCTGATACCACATGTCGCGTTCCGTTATGTTCACCTATAATCTCAATAGTCTCTGTTGTTTTGGGACGCATTTCCATTGTGCTTGTCAAGTGTGGTGTTGTGGTAATCCAGTCAACTATTTGTTGAATCTGTAGAGATTGTTGAGAGATCTTTGAATCAAGATATTTGAATAATTTAAATAAACTTGCTATTGTTGTGTTGACTGCCACCAGTGTGATTTCAATCAGAGCATTATTGACTGGGGATTTACTTGGATCAGTAGAGGGTAGGCACCGCCTGAGGGTCGGCTGGATGTATGAAGCTACCATGGAGGGACTCGAAGAGTCCATAGAGCAACGAGTGTGATAGTCAGGTGACTCAGTGTAATTCAATATCGATTCTGCACCAATGCTCGCATGGATCGATATATCGGAAAACACTTCATTACTTTCTATAGCTTCTTCGACCGTCGTCATGTTTGTTCCAGACACTAAGTCTTGGATAGGCAACTTGATTAATTGCAAAATTGTGTTATCAGACACCACTTGAGATGTGGGCACTTGAGCATCCTTTGTACAAGATTTACCTTCCAAGGTCAGTTTGTTGCTATCTGTAAGCGTGGAAGGCGCTGCAGTTATTTCTTTGTGTATAGCAAAAAACATTTAAATATCTTTATTGAGGATAGGGCAGCGTATAACAGGCGTCAGCATAATGGCTTTCCTCGAGATGCGGGACAGACACTTTGGCTTATCTTCTGTTTTAGGCAGAATTCTTATAGGAGATAAGGGCATGTCAGGCATATCAGGCATGTTAGATTTTAGAGTGTATAATCGCATTTACCTCTGTACTCTCACTAAACGGGAGTATTACTAGCTGCTCATAACAACAACCCACTCTCTCAATCAATTGAAACTCGCTACAAACAGATGATATCCTCTAATATACAAACAATGTGACAAGGTAAAGGTTACTCTTATTCAACGTATCTCTGTACTGTGGCTAAGCGGCCAAGCGGTACTTACACGGTACTTGCTTCGGTGCGTGCACGTGGTGCACGCGTGTTCAGATTTTTATAGTCACGCCTCCAACAGGGCATTGAAAGCACTGTGGGCTTTGTAATTAAGCCTAAACAAACAAACAAAACAAGTGTAAGAATACTTAAATCCAGTACCAAGGATTGTTTAACATAGTTGATATACAGTGTTCACCTTCTGGGTAATGCAGTCCAAAAATATGACCAACAATGCAATCCTTTGTCCCAAATCCTGGAAGACGAAGGGAAGTAAAGCGGGCAAGCCGTACTTACACGGTACTTGCTTCTGTGCGTGCATGCGGAGTGCGCACGTTCAGATTTTTATAGTTACGCCTCCAACAGGGCGTTGCAAGCATTGTGGGCTTTGTAATTAAGCCAGTGTATTAGGGCTGTATGGTTATGTCTCCTGTTCGCTCAAGATTTAAATTCTGTTTTGCGGGACAGCGCTGCATCTAGTTGTTATTGGCAGTTTAATCCATTCTTCTCTCACGACCGGAGAGCCTGTAATCTGTGTCTCTCTCTCCGTTTCACATATATTTCAATGTACTATTATACTCTGTATTTCCAGCCACCCCTTTTCCTCAATACCCACAATTTTATCTAAGGCCTTCTGCACTTCCGTTGGCAATCCTCTCTTTACAAAAAAATAGAAGAACGATATTGAGTAAGCCCACGTTGCTTCCGTCTCGGCTCTCCACATCACTTGTAATTTAAGAATTAATTTAGCTGGATCCTCATCATCCACCATTGTAATGCATCCCACCCTCGTGCCCTATTTCTATTAAACAATGCTCCATTTTGTTCATCATCCCCCAGGGTTATTCCTGAATACCCAGCTTTAACCCATACGTCCCCAGCCGGGTCCCGAATTATAGCAACCATCAAGCTCTTGATGTTCCCTATTGCCAGAGGCACTCCTGCTGTTTGCTTTTCAAATTTGTATATCCACTTGTTTGCCCCTGCTGTGAGTTGTGGGAGGGTCTTAATAAAAATTATTTGTATTTAAAATATATAAGGGGTGAGGGCCCTCTTTTTTGATATGGGGGGCTATGTCATGAGGGTATAGGACAGTTTATATAACACAAGGACATAGGCTACCCCACCTGTCTTGCACTTGCCGGTAGTTTTTACAGCACAAATTGACCGATCATAGCATTTGATCTGTACATAAATTAGAGAGCACCATTTGTTTTCAATTTTATTCACATTAAAATACTACAACCGCCTCAAACCTATTCATAGCTTGATCGTTTTATATCAAATCTATATCCATCTATACTCTCTATCCTGTGTCATTCAAATGATATAATCATGTCATCTATATTGTGTATAATATGTATATCCGCTTCCTATAACATTAAAGGCCAAACCCACTCTTGCTTCATCTCCGTGTCACGCTGAAAAACCCAAGGTTCACAGTCCCTGTCTTCAGAGCGCACTTCCCCCTCCATAGTCGAACCAGCAGCACCATTGCTGGTTGCTCCCATGTTACATAATTGTATATAAAATGTGTATTCATTTAATATCAAACTGATATAAATTATACCCACTTGGTATCAAATATACATTTTATATCAAATCGATATTAAAAAAAGTTGATATTTTTTCGATATAAAATGTATATAAAGTGTATATTAAAACCCTATCAAAAGGAATGCGGGACTAAGGGCACAAGCAGGGGCGTGTCCAGCTGTCAAAATGTACTTGATCTAGAAAGGGGGCCCCATTAAATGCTTGAGTCCAACCAGAAAGAGTGCATCATGTATTAAAGGTGTAGACATGCCTTTGAGTTAACAATATTGATCAGAGATTCTCTCCCAATTTGTTCAGATACTCATGAAGTGATGGCAGAGAGAGGTCAGCAAGCCTAGTTGTCGGCCCATTTGTTTGGTAACCCCGACAAGACCTATTTAGTCTGTAATTTACCCTAAAATTGACATTTGATTATTTGTTATTATTTGCTGTGAGTCTGTTGCTATGTTCCAAAACACCTTGGCAAATTGGGTGGTATCCCGGTGATAAATCCGCCGGGATACCGCCCAATGCAATGAGCATTACCGCAACTTGGTCCAGCGCTACTAGCGCCAGATCACAAGTTGCGGTGGACGGTTAAGTCCCAATTCTTTTGAGTCATTAGGACTCAATGGGGCCTTTTCAGTGAAATTACTGTGCCAGTAATTGCGCCACAGTAATTACACAGAAAATTTAGGGAAAGTCAGAGCATTCAGGTAGTGCCCCCAAAGTCGGGATTGGGCAGAGCGGTAATGCAGCGATAATAGCATTACCGCTGCATTAGTACTGCTCTGCACAACTCATGCTGAGGCTCCTTAACTCTTAGAATCTTGGCGTTTACATTTTTGTGACTTTTACTTTGTTCAGGCTTGCAGTAAAAAAGAATATTTCAAAAGATGCCTAGGTTGAGGTAGTTAATAAAATCATGCATTTTCCATCACATTAATAAGGAAAATATAGTCTTAAAATAAAAGTCTTGAAAGACTCTTCATCTGAAAAATCTACTTTGAGAGATTTTGACTAAAAATGTGTATTTTGCGCAATTCGACCATCTTTGACTGTAGGTTTATCCTATGCTAGTGGAAACACACACTGCTCCTATCTTTAGTTAGCCGTGTATTATTATGCGCTCCTAAATGCTGCCTGCCCCTCCTGTTTGAGTTGCTAAACGCTGTTTCTTGCATGTGTCCTCAAAGACAGTGCCAGTTCGGGTGAGAGTTTAACACATTGCAGCCCGTGAAGAAGCCACAGGCAATATGGCAGTCAGGCATTCTCAGCCATTGTTTCTGTTTGTCTTTCCTGCTCAACCTGTTCGATGGGATGCCTACGCCTAATCTAGCGCAGCCATATTCTGTACCTTCAACATCTGTAATAGTTCAGCTCTAAGCTCTAATAGAGATCAGCTCTAAGGTCCGTTTTGCATCTCTTATCTCCTTGTTAAAGGGAAGCATATTTCCTTCCGTTCTTACCATTAGCCCCATAGGGGCTGCAGCATGTTTACCAGAAAATGCTAGGATCCAATCTTCTATTGAATTGACAGACATGGCATTAAAGTCAGGAGGATAAGAAGAACCCTTGGTGACTAATGCGTCTATTGCCTGGTTTAAGCTCTTGTCAGACCAACTAATTCTTGTCCCTGCATTGTTAACATATATTTTACCTATGCTCCTATCAACCGGGCCACCACTGGGAACATTAAGGGCACATCAGAGGATGGCATGATCACTCCATTTATTGTGGATCACTTCCATCTCTTCAACATGAAGCTGCATTTTGTGACACACAAATATGTAGTCTAGTGTGCTACAAGCTGCTCCATTAGTCCATGTGTGCTTACCAGGACGATCACGAGAAGTGCGACCATTAATAATTTCTAAATCCCAGAGGTCAAACAGTTGGACCCATCCTGACCCCTCCACATCTTTCTTAGCATGGATCATTACACATTTCTCATTTAACCTAGGGTTCTGGGAAGTTTTCCCCTCACCTGTCATGTGACAATTAAAGTCCCCAACAACTATTACAGCTGTGTTTCCTGGCTTTATCAACCAAGATGTCATTAGGTCATGGAAAGCGTCTTGTATTTGTTCCCTTAGCACTCCTCCAGGGCTATTGTAGAGACTTACAAGGAAAAATCTTCCATGGCTGGTCTCCCGACCGTACTCCACCTCAACTGCAATCAGATTATTCTCTTGGTTGCAATTAACCCGTCTGGAGACCAACGTGTATGCTACTCCCAAAAGTAAGCCCCCAAAGGGACGACCTCTTTCTCCCCTCTTTGCATATAACTGGTAAACAACAAAACCATCCAATATCAAAGAGTCCATTGCCCAAGTCTCTTGAAGACAAATGCAACTATGTTTTGCTAACAATTCAACTGAGCCCTCTGATCTCAATAGGTGGGCAAAGCCTCTGCAGTTCCAAGAAAGGATAGTGAGGTCTCAATGGTTTGCCAACACCCCGGGCAATGACTCTGCCAACCATTTTAAGACTTGCTGTACATCGGCGACTTTCACTTTCTTTCCTTTAGTTATACTAGGGCATGCTGATTCCTTTAATGGTGTTGCCAGTTCTTCTTGTGTGGGGCTAAGATCTACTTCGTTCAGATCAACATCGATGTCGACGTCTACTGCCATCAGTTCATCTTTGTATTTTCTGATCATCTGTGCTGTTGATAAAAATTTGCAATGCAAAGCGCAGACGTTAGGGTTAGGTCCTTTCAACCGCTCCACGAATTGAAAGTCATCCGATTTCAAAACTCTGAGTTGTGGCACTGAGTTAAATCTAATTAGTAATTCAGAACATTCTAGCCATCTATTTTCACAGCTTTGATATACATTCTTAATCAGGCATACACGATTGCCTGACTGATCTTTCCGAACTTTGCCCACCCTAGAAGGTGAGGTCACCGGTTTAGTCCCAACACTCAGAGGTCTTGGTGGTTTATCTGGGCTCAAAATTGACCTTTCTTCTTCACTCTGGTCCTCTATCTCCAGTAATTCCACGTCCTCGACCAGCTTTGTATTCTTCTCTTGTTCCGGTAATAACCAGCTTGTCAGACGACCCTTGCCTGCAGGATTCTTTTTCTTCGCTCTAACTGCTCTTTTCTTCGCTTTCTTAGAGTGTTAGTCAGCTGTTAACGAATCACCCACTGGGGAGGAGACAGTGCTTTATTTCTTACTCTTTTGTGCCTTCCTCGCCATTCTGCGCTGCTTCAAGACTTTGTTCCAAGACAAATTAGTCTCTTTGTCTTTCAAGTCTTCAATTTCTTCAGCAATGTGGATAGCTTCAGAGAGGTTAGCTTCTACCTCCTCACACTCTTTTCCCGTCTGCTCCTGAGCCAGGGCAAGTGCGTTGGTATTCGCCAAGATACGCCCGGACATTTGCAGAAGAATCTTAAGCGCAAATTGTAGAGATGCCACAGAAGACTGTAACTCAGCAATTTCGTTTGCCCCAGAATAGGGGCAATCCAGCTCCTCTGCCTCTCTATTAGGAATATTCTCCATTGAGGCCACAGCGAGATTTGGGGAGGCTGACAATTGGCCATAACTCCCAGTGGGATTGGGTAGTCCAGAGGGGATGCTCATGAGGCTTTTTCTCTGGGGCACAGCACTACTTCCCACCGTCAACGGTATTTGTAGTGTCATCCCTCTTTGAATGTTCAAACACAGCTCCAACAGTGAGTTATTATTAATGTCATCGAAATTGGTTGAACTCATTAAACCACTGCCACTTGGCCCTGGTACCACAATTTCCTCAATGATTGTCGAGTTAGTTTCCGGGAGTGGGTTCAAAGGAAAAAAACAGGTGATCACATCTTGGTCCGCAGGGATAGAGTTCTTCTCTTTTTTTATTTCGATTTTGACCCCACAGGCCCAATCTCAGGTTTCTCCATACTAGGTTGCTTCTTCGTTTTCTGACGATTATATTTAGTCTGCGTAGACCTTTTCCTCGCCCTAGAGCGTCTAACCCAGGAACACTGTGCCACTGCTGTTCAGCTCGCCCCCCTCTTGTGCCGGAAACAAAGCAGAGGTGGAACATAAAGACAGCCAGAGACTGCCTCGACAGACTGATAGGTCACGTCTGCCAGTGTATCACAAAAAAAAAGGAAAAGAACTGGCGAGCTCGCTGCACAGTGAATGTGCGGGCAGGCAGGGGCCAGCAGGTGAAAAGAGATATTGCACACTACAGCGGGGAGATGGGTAGAAAGGTGGAAAAGTAGGCCATGGACTATGGTCTCGAAGTGCCGGTCACGAGCCGTGGGCCAGGTAGCTCGCAAGCTTCTGTTTGCGCTGCGTTTCTCCCGGATACCAAGTGCCAGGACACACTTGATCACCGTCTCCGTTGCCAACGCTGTCCTCCGTGGTCTCCTCATGCTGCTCAATCTACTCTCTCCAGTTCGGCATTGTTAGAGGAACGGACCTAGTACACGCACTCGTACCACCATCAAGCCGTCAAGCCATCAAGCTGCACTGACTCCCAGGGAGTCCTCTGAAACGCAGCCGCTTCCGACAGCAAATCTGACAATGCAGGTGGAGATGTAAACTCAACTCAGAACGTATCTGGAATGTACATATCCACAAACCCAGTCAGTTTCTACGCCGCCCAAACCCATTCAGTCTTGAGCCACAAGATGACCAGGGACAGCGCTGTCAGGAATGGGTAGATGAATTTGAAGAGTTTCTAAGGGCAGTGGGAAATCAAAATGCCCCAAACAAACTAGACATCTTCATAAACCTAGTAGGAAAGGAGATAACAAGTGTCATCAAGACCATACCACCTGAAGAGAAAACAACATACCAACTTTTAGTCATGGCTATTAATGGACGATTGATAATTCCTCCCAATAGAGACTATGAACGTTATACATTTAATCAATGTACGCAAGCTCCACATGAAACTATAGCACAGTTTGTGCTATGATTACAGAGGAAAGCAACATATTGCGAATTTGCGAACTTTAGTGACAATGAGGCAATAAAATTGAGAGTCATTGAGGGATGGATATCGTCACAATTTCGGAAGCACCTCCTAAAGAAGCCTCTTCCCTTAAAGGATGTACTAGAACTGGCAAGAGTACAAGAGAGAGTTGACACTCAAGTGGCAAATATTGAGAATCCAAAGAGATTAGATACCTTTGCTGCTGTAGGACCGAACGCGCAAGCGCAAACACGATACTCTGGCATACGACCTCACCAAGAATGGTGGAATAATAGCCGTAGGAATCCACCAGAAAGACAGTGCTATCGTTGTGGATTTGAATTCCCACATAAAGGCCAATGCCCGGCTCTTGGCCAAATGTGTATGCGATGTGGCCAGTAAAATCAACTTTCAGACAATGTGCAGGCCAGTCAAGAACATGATCAGACTCTACAGTTATACCAAGCTCAAAATCAAGAAAGAAAAACGCAGTTAGAGGAACCACCAATCGAGGATGAGCACCTGAATATGGATCAGTATCAAGAGTATGACAAATATAGCAAGAAATATGTGAGACTGATCTATGATACATCTGATTGATACAGGGGCCACAGTAAACGTGATGAAAGAGCTTATGAAGGGAAAGCAAACATGCACCCCTTACAACCATCAAGAGCTCAAATCTTTCAATGGGGAGCAACACAACCATTAGCCTCCAAAGGGGAATTTCAATGTGACTTAATTCCCAAAGGTTACTGTGTGTCTGTCAACATACATGTCATAAGTAGTCCAGCAGTAGGTAGGTGCCTCCTCAGCTGTAAAACCGCTACCGAGCTAAAACTCATTTATGTCAAATATGATCAGTCCGAAATGATACAAGGATTCCCTCCACAGAACCATGACCTACAGGACTTGTCAAAGAAAGGATTGGACATCGAAGAGCTAAAAGGATACATTTCAGAAGTTATTCCAAGGTGTTGCGAAGCTGAGAGACAATGTTATACATCTGCACATTGATCCTTCTGTCCGTCCTGTACCTCAACATCCCAGATGGATAGGATTTCATCTTCAGCCAAGAGTATCCCAGGAATTGCAACAACTGCTTGATAATGATATCATCGAGAGAGTTGATGGTCCCACATCTTGGGTGTCTCCTTTAGTGGTAGTACCCAAGGCAGATGGTCGTCTTCGTCTGTGTGTGGAAATGCAAATTCCGAATACTGCGATACAAAGGGATAGACATCCTGGGTCCAATATCGAGGATATGATAGTTCGACTCAATCAAGCCACCAGATTTTCAAAGTTGGACTTTAATCAAGGTTACCATCAGTTAGTAATCGATCCTGGATCCAGGCCTATCACTACATTCACCACACATGAAGGTCTTTTTTGGTACAAGCCACTTAATTTAATCATTTCTTAAACTGCTGAAATATTCCAGGAGACTATTAGGCGGCTCATTGCACCTGTCATTGCCTTCAATTACAGTGATGATATTCTGGTATTTGGTATTACCCAAAATCAGCATGACGAGGCACTGAAACAAGTTTGTAAAATCTTACAAGATAATGGTCTTAACTTTGACTGGCCTAAAGTGTGACATCAATAAGCATAGCCTACGTTTTTTTGGTCACATATTTTCTGAAAAGGGAATCAAAGAAGACCCATACAAGCTCAATGCGCCATCCTGGGTTTGCAAGCTCCGAAAGACGTAACGGAACTACAGTCCTTCTTAGGAATAACAGGTTATTGTTCTCGATATCTTCCCAACTATGCAATGTTAACAGATCCACTCAGGCAGTTGCTCAAGAAAGTTGTAGAATTCACTTGGAATGAGAACTGTAAGGCTGCTTTTGAAACAATCAAGAATGAGCTAACCACTGACCGACAAAGTGCCTACTTTAATCATGTCTGGGAAACTAAAATTACAGTAGATGCTAGTCCGGTTGGCCTGGGTGCCATTTTAGCTCAGTCAGTTACATTGTAGCGTATGCGATTTAAATTAAACATTTTACCAACGTTGGAAATACTACACATTCGTGATAAGCATGTCTATCCATCTGACGTTTGTCAAGAATGTGATGGGAATGTTAAACAGACTATGAAACATCTAATCCTATCCTGTTCTGGAACAAGGGAACTGATTCAGGGGAAATTACAGAGGTAGATGGCCTGACCCGAATTACTTTTGGGAAAGATTAATTGCTGGCAATTAAGTCTTTTTGTCAATGGAAGTAGTGAAACTACTTAAAGTTTTAAAATTGGTTGATTATGTGATTACATACTTTTGTAACAATTAAATGTTTTATTCTCTTTTGATACACTGTGTAAAAAGTCGAAATGTGTTTTGGCTAATATGCACAATAAAAAAAGAAAATTAAAAAAAAAACATGCAGATTTTCAAAGAGAATTACCTACCCTTTGAAGAAGGGGGCATGCTCACAGAGTCTAGGCCGGGCCTGTTCAGTTTGACAGTTCGATGATTTCTTTGAATGCAAGGTCACGCTTCTAGCAAATCTAAATGGCCAAGCTTGCAGGACCCCTGATAAATCTCATGACCCAGCAGGACCATTATCTTATTTCAGGCCCTTCACTCGGACCAGTGAAAGCAATGTGAGAAAGCGCACATTAAGCAAAAGCACTTTTACAAATTCCAAACACCTAGCTTTTCCAAGAAGGGGACCCAAGCGGGTTGTGTTCCTTTGCATGTCCACCCCTCTATAAATGGAATTATCCATCAGCACCTCGGGGTCCCATTGGTTGGTGGAACCCCTATGGTGTCACAGTAGGACTGCAAGAAAAGCACAGGCGCAGTGAATGCAAACAGTTGATTAAACAAATAGCTCTTTTCGGAAGGAAGGTTTGCAGAGGTGAGGCCTGGCCCCTTTGGTTTGTTGAGACGTGTTGCCTACAAACACACACATCCTTGAGCACTGTCTAGCATTAGAAATCACTTTATTGCTCTAATGGTGTACAAGGCTGGAAAAAGACATCTTCCAAGGAAACATGTTTTAATCACTGTGTCACATTCCTCTTGAATGATAGATGCTAGATTGGAGGATGGCTGCATGGTGCATGTTTTGCAGTGTTAATCCCACCATGAATATGCCCGGGCTGGGTAGTGGTCGATCTCAAGGAGGAAGGCTTGCTGCAGGCAGAAGGATGTGATAGGTAATTTATAACGCGCTTAAAACCCAGAGGTTTCTAAGCGCGGACCCTGGGATCGAACCTGTGTCCTCCAGGCAAGCACGTTGCCCCTGAGCTATCCTCCCGAGACAAGGACTCTGTGTATGCATCGCAGGGCCCGATGCTATAAATCACCTCTTTTTGCATGAATAACAATTTTTGTGCTCATAATGTCACAAAATAGTGTATTGGAACCATTGGTACACCAACGAAGTGTTGGCTCCATAACATGGACTCATGACAGCTTAAACCTTAACCTACTGAACATGACCAATCACTCGGAATATGCACTTGTTTACGACGCCAGCTCCTACCTGTAACCATTTTTGGAACTGGTTGTCTGTATTGTTGTTATTGCACACTTATGTAACTGTAACCTTCCTGCAAATGTAACTGTAACGTAACTCATTTAACTGTTCCTTGTAACCAGCTCCACATTTACGCGCCCTTATGCCCCCGGGCCTGGCTGCGCTTTATAAATAAAATAAATACAAATACAAATCATTTGATATAACAAAGTGGACACCTGGGCATAGGTTGGACTCTATCAAAACCAAAACCCTCTAAATTCATCTGAATGGTCGTCGGCTGTCACGACATCGGAGAAGAATCCTCAAGGATAGAGATTGTCCGTGCCAGGGAAAGAGGAATAGAAAGTCATGTGTAGATATGATATGATTGGTTGTTTATAACGCGCATCCGGGATGGAACCTGTGTTGCTCCGCGTCGTCTTGCTTCCAAGGCGAGCACGTTGCCGCTGGGCTATCCTCCCGGTATAGTTATCATTCTTCGGAAGCCACTCCGAGACCATTGAGAACCATTATCACCTGCTGCCCCATTTTCAAACCATCTCATTCAATGCTCATTCAAAGTCACTTGATGTTCTTTTAGCCCAATGCATTTCATCTTCAAATTGTGTCAATCACCTGTCAATCTTCTTCATCGTCAGTCACTCAAATTGACAACGCCACTTATGCGAGGGATCTCAGCACTTAAGACAAGCAGAGGATCATTGCACGAAACAAGATGTTTCAACACTGCACGCCTGAACGCAAGCAAGCCACTGGATTAAGCAGAGCGATATGGAAGCCATTAACATTCACATTGTGAAGTGTACAGCTTGAGTCTTGGGACTAATACTGACCCAGGGGCAGTTCATTTAACCCCCTGCTCCTTGGAAAATCAACCCACTATTGCAAGGAGACTTGAACAAACCTACCTTGTACACACCAATGGCTCACCACCCTATCCTCGGCCACACTTGTGTGTGGGTGGCTCACCTCACAATGTGGTATAATATACAGTTCCAGGCATGTTAGGGAAAGTGACAATGTGTGATTCATTGGCTGCTTATTGGCTGCAGGTTCGTTGTGACAATCCAAACATACAACGGAAACTGCGCACTCCCGCAAGAAAGCAATGGTAACTCCTGGCCTGCCTTACACAGCCAATGAAGTAGCAGTCTCTGATCCGCTCCCCGTACTCACGCTAACCCACCCACAGGGCCCAGAGCGCCTTGAGGCGCTGAACATTGTAAAAGTCTGTTCTATAGCAAGATCTAGTCAGATAACAAACTATAAACTTAAAACTCCCCACACCCTCTCTGTAAAACCAATCCCTGTTGTACCACTTTTTGTTTCATCTATCTCTGTACAGCACTTTGGTGAAAGGGCTGTTTAAAAACTCAATTCATAAAGAAAAGTACGCCTTATATGTTTTAATTTAAATGTCTTTGGACAATCTGGCCTTGCGTCCGCCGCCTTGTACAGAATGAACACTAGAGCCTGTTCACGTGGCTGGATGCGTCCACCCAATTTTCAGAGGGTGGGCAGCGTTCTTCCTAGGTGTTGTTCTGGCATGTTGTAAAACAAGTTAGCTTCACTAGCATAACTGCGGCACCCGCAGCACCTGTGGTGCGTGGGGCCCTGCTAGCACATGTCCAGCAAATGGATTTTTTTTTAAATGGTTATTTTTGAATTCACTTATTTCTGTATAAGACATTATTTCTGTAACAGAAATTATTTCTTTATGAAGGCAGGAGTGACTATGAAAAGAAACTTTCTTTTTGAAGTCCGAGGTCTCCACCCACCCCATGACATGGAAAACCCCAGGCTGGAGGCCTCCATGTCATGGACGGGGGGGGAGAGCCCTATGACTTCAAAAATAAATAGTTTATTTTTGAAGTCGCTCTGCCTTCATAAAGACTTTATTTCCGTTATGGTTTGGTTCTTAACGGAAATAATTTCTTTATGAAGTCAGTGTGACTTCAAAAAGATACTATTTCTTTTTGAAGTAATAGAGCTACCCTCCACCCCTTGACGTGTGCGTGTGTGGGTATATTTTGAAAGGGTGTACACTTAAATATGTAGGTGGCTGCCTGTGTGATTGCATAGTGACATGGTGCACACAAATGTATGGGTGGCTGGGTGTGTGTGTGCGTGTACAGTGAAAGTGTGCACACTTAAATGTATGGGTGGCTTCCTGAGTGTGCCTGCATGATGAAAGGGGGCACACTTAAATGTATGGGTGGGTGCCTGGGTATGTGTTCCTCTATGGTGCAAGGGTGCACAGTTAAATGTACGCATGGCTGTTTGGGTGTGCCTATATGGTGAAAGGGTGCACACTTAAATGTATGGGTGGGTGTGCCTCTATGGTGAAAGGGTGCACACTTAAATGTATGGATGGCTGCCTGGGTGTGCCTTTATGGTGAAAGAGTGCACACTTAAATGTATGGATGGCTGGGTGTACGTGTGTGTATATGGTAAATGGTGTGTGTGCTTGTGTTCAGGGGCACAACAAAAATGACATTTCGGGGGAGCTAGTCCTTAAAATGTTGGGAGATGCGCTAACTTCACGGATGGTGGGGGAGGGGCAAACTTATTTGTGTGGGGCCAGCTAACTTCTTTACGCATTTTAATGAGACTATTCTAGTGCAGCTTCAATGTTACAAGCAGTTAACTTGCTCTTTTAAGTGTGAAAGCACCCAGTTATGGACTGCTGTGAGAATGAGCGGTCTCCTGTTCCCCCTCTACCCTTCCAATCACTCCCCTGGCATGCAAGTACTAAACTCACATCGCGATTTAAATTGCCTAAAAATGTGGCATTTGAATGCAGGTACTAACAATGAAATGCTTTACGTTAGTAATTTCTGGGCTCTTGTTAACAGGGAACCCCAGGTGCCGTTTAACATCTGCGTCCTGGTCTGTCTGGCAACTCCTCTAAAGGTCAGACAGGTTGAATCAACATAGCCCAAAATTTCAGGGGGGAGTGCTGAAGCCCAGTGTACTCAATCGTGTTACGCCTCTACTTGTGCTTAATGCCTTGATTACTTATTGGTAATCGTCATTACTCCTAGCCCTATTCTTCCTCGTCCCTATACTTGTGTATGAGGCAATAATTGTGTATGTTATGTTATATTATGTTATGTTACTGACATTTCTTA
This sequence comes from Ambystoma mexicanum, assembly GCF_040938575.1. Classification (NCBI taxonomy): domain Eukaryota; kingdom Metazoa; phylum Chordata; class Amphibia; order Caudata; family Ambystomatidae; genus Ambystoma; species Ambystoma mexicanum. The sequence continues at coordinate 1,300,860,488 of NC_090922.1, read as the reverse complement.
AGCGCACAACCACCCAGAGGTATCTTGGCGCTGGAGAGACGGGCACACATCCATAGCAGGGAACTACTGAAGAGGAGGCACAGAGCTTACTAAAAGAGAAGTGTCATAATTGTTTTCCTGAAAGCCAAATGGCTCGAAAGTTTCTTTATTGAAGGAGGTAGTTCTTGCCACAGTCTGGCACCAACTACAGAAAAAGCCCTACCGCCAATCCTCATACGATGGTAGGGGGGCACGGTAAGCAGGTTAGATGAACCTGAACATGGTTGAAGATTAGGGCAATAACATGAGAATTTGGCTTGCAGAAACTCAGCACCCTGATCGTGTATAGCACGGTGGACTATACATAATGCCTTGAAACTAATGCGCTGGTTAACAGAAAGCCAGTGCAATGAACGTAGCACCAGGGATATATGTGCTCCGTAAGGGGTGCCGGTAGCCACCCGGGCCTCCATATTCTGGAGGTGTTGTAATCGCTGAATGAGACCCTTCGGCGGGGCCAGATACAAAGAGTTGCAGTAGTTCAGCAGAGATAGTATATGGGCAGCTACCGCTGAAGGGCGAAGAGGAGCAGGGATCAAAGGAAGTACCTTCTTCAGAACTTTCAGCTGAAAATGTCCCACTTTACAGACAGCAGCAACTTGGTTGGCCATAGACAAGGAAGCCGAGAGAATTACACCAAGGTTTTTCACCTTACCCACTGGAGAGGGAAGGACGCCAAGGGAAGTGGGCCAGAAGGAAGAAACCCATAGTGAGGGATCAGGGGGACAGCCCACCACCAGCTTTTCCATCTTGTCTCTGTTCAATTTGAGCCAATTGATGTTCATCCATTCTCCCACGGCAGCCAGGCATCCTCATAGGCGCAACGACATCTCAGTCTGATCCAGGTCTAAGCGAATTAGTATCTGAGTGTCGTCGCCATAGGAGTAACACCTGACGCCGTTGAAGCGGATGAGACACACAAGTACCCAAATATAGCTGTTAAATAGAATTGGAGACAGAGCCTACCCCTGCGGGACTCCACAGCTAAGATGGCAGGGAGCAGATAGAAAAGGTGGCATGGAGAGAGTCTGGGTACGATCCGCCAGGAACGACGTGAACCAGGCTAGTACCTGGCCAGATATACCTATCTGGGCCAGCCGAGACAACAGAATGGGGTGGCCGACCGTGTCGAATGCTGCTGACAGATCTAACAGAAACTGAGCCCCGACCCCGCCTGAGTCCACCAGCCTGGCCATGTCGTCCTGGACGAAGACCAGTACACTCTCTGTGCCTCTGCCTGGCCTAAAGCAGAATGCGCAGGGACAAGGAGGTATGAGGATTCTAGAAATGATGACAGAAGAGGTGATATCAGAGATTCAAGAAGTTTTGAAAGAAGGAGAGAAATCGGACGGAAATTAGCCAAGATAGTAGGGTCGAGTGATGGCTTTTTTAAAAGGGGGAGAACTCTAGCTACTTTCAGTTCAAGTGGGACTAGCCCAGATTGACATGCGTTGTTCACTGCAGCAGTGAGTAATGACAGGAGATCCAGAGCCATTTTTTTCATGATATCCACCGGAATAGCATCCGATGGGGAGCATTATTTGATCTTCTGGATCACCGTTAGGACAGTTTCTTAACTGGAGGAAGACCACTCTTTAGAGCCAACTGAGGATGTAGGGGGTACAGGGTAGTCTATCTCACTCAAGGAGGTGGCAGCCGAGATCTCGATATTTCGACGAATATCTCGAATTTTAGTTATAAAAAATTGGGATAAGTTATCATATAGTTCCTGCGTGGGTATAACCTTTGCAGTTAATGTGTCTGATGAAGAGAGTGATTTAACAACGGAGAACAGGGCTTTAGGTTGACATAGAGCCGCTCTGATTTTCTGGCAGAGATACAGTATTTTAGCTGCTTTAGCATCGGCATGATAGGTGGCAAGACATGCCTTGTATAATTCTTTAAGAGAGGTATCATATGAGGCACTCTGCCTCATACACAAGTACTGGGATGAGGTAAAGGTCCTGCTAAGTGTAATTACCTGGCTAGACTGGCATTTGGGTGCTGCCAGTCTAGCCGTTTCTTACTGCGGCATCGTATGTTTTTCTGGGCATCTGTGATCAAATATGGTATGATATTATATAAGTCATTTATAACACGCCTGTACACAAGTTTTTCTCGACAAGACAAGGGAGGGAAGATAGAGGGGGGTCAAGACAAACGATCTTACTAGGCCTTGTGTCATTCAGATCGTGCAAGTGCGAGAATGAGAAATACAAGAGGAAAGGGTGGGGGGAAGTGCAAGAAAGAGGGGAGGGAAATACAGGGCAGTAATGCTCTGAGTAAGTGCAGCCAGGGCAGCGCGGCACTCTGTGTAGTGCAAGGAGAACAAGGGACTTTAGCATTACAGTTACAGCCCCTATGTGCGTGGTAGGCCCTGAGGCAGTGCAAGGGTGACTGATCAAGAAAGAGCCTGGACTCAGTGAGACTCTAAAGGTAGCCAAGCAACCAGTCTGTACAGTAGACAGGTAGGTCAGGTAGGTCAGCAGGGGATGGAGAGAAAGAAAGCAGAGGGGAAGAGGGACGTTTTGAGCTGCTTCCAGAATTTAAGGTGGTACGATCAAGATTGAGAGGGGCAAGGAGGCCATTGAAGAGGGAGGCACCTGCAGAGGAGAGTGATCTACCCCCACACACTGCCTAGAGAAGCGTCTAACCCTCAGAGGGTTGGCGGTAGCTGGGGGAAGGGCTCGAGAAGGAAGGTATTTTGGAAGAGGGCATTGGATGTAGTGTGGGCCCCGACCCCAGAAAGCCTTGTCGACAATGAAAAGGGTCTTGAACTTGATCCTTGAAGCCACTGGGAGCCAGTGTAGAGATTTCAGGGCTGTAGAGATATGATCCCTGGGCTTGAGGCCAAGGATAAGTCTCGCTGTCCTGTTCTGGATTAGTTGCAGTGGGTGGAGAGTAGAGGAAGGCAGATTGAGAAAGAGGATGTTGCAGTAGTCCAGCCTAGAGAGAAACAAGGCTCTGGAGACAGTGAGCTTCTGGGGGAAAGTGAGAAAGGGAAGAGTCCCTTTGAGGAGGAGCAGCTGGTAGTGGGACGACTTGGTGACGTCCGAGATGTGAGGATAGAAAGAGAGAGTGGAGTTGAAGATGACACCAAGGTTTTTTGCCTCGCAGGAAGGCGAAGGAAGAGAGCCCAAGGTGGGCGGCCAGAGTAAGAGAGGGAAAGCAGGGACATGGGTCCCAATGAGAAGGATCTCCATCTTAATGGCATTAATGTGGAAATCGTTGGAGGCTCACCAATCCTGAATCGTGGATAGACAGTCAGGAATGAGCAAGAGAGGAGAGGAGTCTGAAGGAAAGCTGAGTGTCATCCGCATAACACTGAAAGTTAGAGGAGAAGGTAGAGATCAGGTGGGCCAAAGGGGCCAAGTAGAGGTTGAAAATTCAGGGTGAGAGGATAGAGCCCTGGAGAACGTCACAGGTAGAGAGAGAGGTGGCGGAGAGAAAAGGACCAAGTTGGACCTGGGAGGGGCAGTCCAAGAGGAAGGAGGTCAGCCACTCCAGGGCCTGATCTGTGATGCCCAGGTTCTCACGTAGTCGATTGATCAGGATGGCGTGGTTGACTATGTCAAAAGTAGAGGAAAGATCAAGGAGGATTTGGACAGAAGGAATGCTGCAATTTCCGTGCCACTGGCAGCTCTGAAGCTAGACTGATGGTCATGGGGACAACCAACAGATTCAGTGTGGAGAGTAAGCTGGGAGATGGCCAGCTTTTCCAAGAGTTTGCCCAGGAAAGGGGTGTTGGAGATTGGGCGATAGTTTGCCTGGCAGGTAGAATCGGCAGCATGCTTCTTGAGGAGTGGGTGCAGAAGGGAGTGCTTAAGGGGAGAGGGGAGCATTCCAGTGGTGAAAGAGTGATTACAGAAATCGGCCAAGGCTGGAGCAAGGGTGTCAATAGGGTCCTTGATATTTCTGGAAGATCAGGGGAGCACCTGTTTGGACGACACTTTCATAGATCGGACTTGCCTAGAAACCTCATCAGGTGTTGTCAGAGAGAAAGGAGGAGGAGAGGTAGAGATGGCCAAAGGGGGGGCTGAGAGGGGAAGAGGGAGAGGAAGAAGAGATAGAAGACAGGATGTCCTGAGTTTTAGCGGAAAAGTGAGAGGACAGAGCCAAACAGAGGGCCTGGGAGGGAACAGGAGAGGTAGAGACCGCAACAGGATTGACCAGTTCCTTGCAGATTTGAAAGAGTTTGGCCATATTGTTAGAGGCCACAGAGACCCAGGCTTGAATGTGTGATCTCTTCTTGATGAGTGTTACTGCTTCGAGTGACATTTTGGTGCAACCAGTCTAGGTATGTATAAATGTGGCGTGGCATGCTCTGCTGTAATGTTATTAAGTGTCTACACTGGTCTACATTGTGCAGCCAGTGGGATATGCTTTCAATGTGGCATGGCTTTTTTAATAGCAAAGCATTAATGTTCCTGTGAACTGTTGGTGACTTGCATGTATTGGATTGGTGTTACCCTACAAAACAATTGCAAACACTCTGGCTTTTTAGTCATTTTTTCTCAGCAAGTGTGCTGTATATTGCTGTGAAACACATATTTATATCTTTCTCTTAGTACAGTGTGCAGCATACCCCTTCAGCAGCACGTTTGTGCGTATTGTGCAAGCGTGATAATCTAGGCCGGCCCAGTGTGGCACAACCCGTGATTTGTTGCAGAGTTGGGGAGGCCCCTTCAGCATGGCTCATAGGGAGGCCCCTACATTTTGTGTTACACCACTGGTTAGCGTGTTGCCTATATTTTAATTATTCCTTTCATAGTTTGGGTTTGGCAATGTGCCGCTGCTTGGATTCGAACTGTGGCCAATAGATTCTCAGGGCAGACACTACCCAACAAGACCACATTAAAGATTAAGCACAGTTCAGTGAAATGTCTTAAATTGAGACTTTTCTATAAAAGGAATGTTTTGGTACAGATTCTTGGGTTTAACAGTTGCTTACCTTTTATACTTTGCCAGCAACGCTATAAGAAAATACCTACTTTCTTTTTTCGTGTGTTGATGAATTTCTGAAAGCCAAGTGCTTAGTCTTCCTGTTCACTTTCTCTCAGAGTCCACATTCAAGCTCGTGTCTCTGCGGCATCTAACAACTCGGCCGAACTCTTTAAAATCTGCAAGGAGCTGGCTAACCCTGCTGCAGTCTCTACCCCTCCTGTTGCCTCCCAGGCTCTTTGCAATGCCCTTGCCTCTCACTTCATTTAAAAAACCCAGGACATCCTGTCCACCCTCTCCACCCACACTCCTCCTCTTCCCTCTCCATCTGTGCTTGCTGACCCTCCTTTAGCCACCCTCCCACCATCCTTCTCGTCCTTTCCTCTTTTCACCCCTGACGTGGTTGCTAGACAAGTCCGATCTCTGAAAGCCTCTTCAAAACAGGTTCATCCCTGTTCCTCTAAAACCATCAAGGACCACATTGACACCCTCGCTCCGGCCCTTGGTGATTTTTGCAACCACTCCTTTGCCCCTGGATCCTTCCCCTCCCCTCTGAAGCACTCCTTTGTGCATCCTCTTCTCAAGAAACCCACATCTGGTCCTTTGTGCCCAGCTAACTATCTGTCATAAATCACCAAGGTATCAACTGAAAAGGATACAGTAACCAAAAAAGGATACAATTTGGTAGGGCTTTTCCGGATCCTATCTTCACACGACTTGATTGAAGGCAGGTCAAATTAGACCTTCCAAATGATACAACTCTCTGACTGAATAAAACAGGCAGAGAGATGGATCACTGGAAAGGGCGTGGGAATTGTACAGGAAGTATGCCTAAAATAGATAAGTATCATAAGACACTGTCCCAAATTAAATACTAAGAAACACAGAATTGGGATTAATTCAGACACTGACCTTAAGGCTAAACTGAAGAATTCCAGGACAATATCTAGAAGAGTCCCAAGAGTTGAACAAACGACAAAGGAAGGGAAGATTAGTAAGGGAAACTTATCCCGAACGGCACGAGGCTCTCGCTAGATACCGGGTTGGTGCACCACAGGGTAGCGTCCAATGTACTGTGCACATTCACCTTCCAATAGTTCATGAAATACTTCCTTTCCCACAAAGAACAAAATAAGAACCTCACCTGTTGACTGTCACAGGTACCAAAAGTTCGAAGTAGTTCAGAAAAACACGTGCAGAATTGCACGCGACAGCATACACGCAGCCAAGCCAGCCGCGCCTGTAGACAGCGTTTCCGCATGAAGAATTAGACACGCAAACAGGATTCATGCAGCCCTGGACAGCCGCGCTAGCAGACAGCGTCCACGTGGAGATTTGGCACGCGAACTGGATTCACGCAGCTCAGGACAGCCGCGCTTGCAGACAGCGTCCGCGTGGATATTTGGCACGCGAACTGGATTCACGCAGCTCAGGACAGCCGCGCTTGCAGACAGCGTCCGCGTGGCGATTTGGCACGCAAACAGGATTCACGCAGCTCAGGACAGCCGCGCTTGCAGACAGCGCCCGCGTGGAGATTTGGCACGCGAACTGGATTCACGCAGCTCAGGACAGCCGCGCTTGCAGACAGCGCCCGCGTGGAGATTAGGCACGCGAACAGGATTCACGCAGCTCAGGACAGCCGCGCTTGCAGACAGCGCCCGCGTGGAGATTTGACACGCGAACAGGATTCACGCAGCTCAGGACAGCCGCGCTTGCAGACAGCGTCCGCGTGGAGATTTGACACGCGAACAGGATTCACGCAGCTCAGGACAGCCGCGCTTGCAGACAGCGTCCGCGTGGAGATTTGGTACGCGAACAGGATACACGCAACCCAGGAATTAGCGTGTGGAGGAAAACAAGCTCAAATTAGGCCAAAGAAGTTTGCTGAAAGGAATGCGAGAACGCAGGTCCGGAGTTCAGCTACAAACGCCAAAATTGACTTAATCAGAAGCAGTGAATGGAGTTTCCACGCTGCTTATGTACGCACTGCCGTGATACACGTGACGGACCTAAGTCACGTGAAAATTAACGACGTGAAAAATGCAAACGTCGTTTTCCGGGCAATGTATCGAACAACCTCCATTTTGAGTAAAAAGGTCTACTGGTTCTGTGGGCGTAACTCATCTTGTATGGAGAAGTTGTTCCTGGTCCAGGGGTATGTCCGGCAGGCATGACAGTGCCACCCCCCAAAGGAGCAGCTTCTCCCCTTTTCGAGTGGAATCGCCTTAATAAAGCATGAGCATGAATGTTCGACAAAGGTTCCCAGGATCTATCCTCGGGACCATAACCTTTCCAATCTACCAGATAAAATGGTTTTCCAGACCGCAACCTCATGTCCAGAATGTCATGCACTTCATATTCGTCAGACCCTTTCACTGAAATAGCAACAGGCCGTACAGGTAATCTAGTAGCATCCGAACACGGTTTGATGAGCGATACGTGGAAAACGGGATGCACTCGCCACCGTTGTGGCAAAGCCAGACGGACAGCAGCCGGATTTATAACTTGGAGAACTTCATATGGCCCAATGTATTTAGGCAACAATTTCCTTTTGTCGGGTATTCTCAAGTTTTTTGTGGACAGCCATACCTTCATTCCTACTTTGTAGACAGGTGCAGGAATTCTATGAGCGTCGGCATAGTACTTGTCTCGTTTTTTAGCTTGTTCCAATTGCTGCTCAACTTTTTTCTGTAGACTTATAAGATCCCTAAAATTATTTCCTGCTGCAGGAGTATCCAAAGACAAACTGGAGTCAAAAGGAATGGAACGTGGGTGTTGCCCATACAAAGCATAGAAAGGTGAAGTACCTATAGCACTATGATAGGAATTGTTATAGGCGAACTCTGCTGCCGGCAAAACATTGAGCCAATCTGACTGAAACTGCAAGCACAAACATCGCAGATATTGTTCCATAGTGCTATTGACTCTCTCAGTCTGTCCATTCGTTTGAGGGTGATAAGCACTAGACAACCTGTCATCAATTAATAAGGCCGAATTTAGTGCCTTCCAAAAACGTGACGCAAATTGTGATCCCCTGTCAGTGATGATCACTGAAGGTAGACCAAAAAAACGGAATATATGCCGGATGAATAGATCAGCCAGACCAGCAGCTGTTGGTACACCAATACAGGGAATGAAAAGCGCCAATTTTGTAAAGTAGTCCACCACCACCCATATGGTATCGTAGCCTTTATTTCTTGGAAGTTCAACCACAAAATCCATTGATATCATGTCCCATGGTTTTTTGGGAACTGGTAGAGAATGGAGTAAACCCACTGGTTTGCCAGGAGTAGTCTTGCATTGACTGCATACCGAACATGTTGAAACATAATTTATAACATCTTGTGTAATAGACGGCCACCAACACCATCTTTTCAATAGCTCTAGATTCTTCTTCTGTCCAGGATGGGCGGGAATCAAAGAATCACGACCCCAACTGAGGGCTTTTTTCTGAATGGTACCAGTTGGTAGATAGAGTACTCCTTTTTTAAAAGGCAAACCATTGTATAAATCAATGTTCAATTCTTGGATCAATTGTGGATTTAGTTTCACCCACTCCTGTAATTCGTTTTTTAGAGAAGGTTGTGCAGAACAACTACATATCACGTGATCTGCCAACAGCTTATTTTGTACCGATGATTCTTCTTTCACCTCTTCACCAATGCGAGACAAAGCATCAGATTTGACATGTTGTCTGGCAGGGCGATAAGTAATTTGAAAATCGTATTGAGCAAAGAAAACATGCCACCTGGCCTGTCTAGCTGTGAGACATTTCATAGTTTTAAATGACTGAAGGTTTCTATGATCGGAATACACCATCACCTCATGTTTGGCCCCAAGAAGATGATGTCTCCACTCTCGGAAAGCATCTTTGATTGCAAGTAATTCACGCTCAGAGACAGTATAGTTCTGTTCATAAGGGGTAAGTTTACGTGAAAAGAAAGCAACTGGATGCTCCTCCTTAGTTTCTGCACAAACCTGCGAGAGTACTGCTCCTGTAGCGACACTGGATGCGTCTGCTTCAACAATAAACTGACCATCCGGATCAGGATGCTGAAGTACAGGTGCAGTTGTAAATGCTTCTTTTAACTTCTCAAAGGAAGCTTGGGCATTTTGGTTCCAACAGAATGGAATTTTAGAGCTAGTTAAAGCTGTCAATGGGGCCACTGTTTTGGAAAAAGAACTAATAAATCTGCGATAGAAATTCGCAAATCCTAGAAATGACTGTAGTGACTTGACATTGTGTGGGATAGGCCAATTCAATATAGCTTTCACTTTAGAATGACTCATTCGAACACCATGATTGGTAATGTCATAACCCAGAAATTCCACTTCTTGTGTATGAAAAACACATTTCTCGACTTTAACAAAAAGTTTATTCTCTCTAAGTCTTTGTAAGACAGCTGAGACGTGTTTAACATGTTCTGTAAAGGATGATGAATATATCAAAATGTCATCCAAGTAAATCACCATGAATTGATCCATCATATCTTTGAAGATATCGTTCATGAAGAACTGAAATGTGGCTGGAGCGTTACAAAGACCAAAAGGCATCACTAAATATTCGTAAAGGCCGTACCGCGTCTTAAAATCGATCTTCCATTCGTCTCCTTCACGAATGCGAACCAGATTGTAAGCACCGCGTAAATCCAATTTAGAGAAGTACTTGGAAGTTCCTAATTGGTCTAACAGGACATTAATCAATGGTAAAGGATACTGATTCTTTATGGTGATGTCATTAATAGCCCTGTAATCAATGCAGGGCCTTAGGTCTCCTTCCTTCTTTGGAACAAAGAATAAAGGAGAAGCAGCCGGCGATTGAGATGGCCGTATGAATCCCATATCCAGAGCTTTATCGATATATTCTTTCAAGACAGCATCTTCTTTGAGAGTCAAAGAATAAACTCGACCAGTAGGAATTTTAGCTCCAGGAATCAATTCAATTGGACAATCATATTGCCTATGTGGAGGAAGCTGTTCTGCCTGACCTTTGTCAAACACATCGGCAAAATCTGCATATTCACTTGGTATATGCGTACCTTTTTGATGTACCACATTGATAGCAGATATTCCCTCAATAGAGGCCAACATATGTGATTTATTTGATACCACCTGGCTGGTAAAGCAATGTTCGTTACAGAAAACTGAAGGATATTGGATCAATCCCGTAACTCAGTCTATGGCGGGATTATGAAGAGTCAACCAATTAAGTCCTAGTATTATTTTGTATTGTGGAGCCGCAATGACATCGAAGACAATTTCCTCCGAATGACCATTTGATAAAGTCATCTGAATAGGTACAGTCTCCTGAGTTACCATACCGGAAATCAAGATTGATCCATCCACTGTCTTAACAGTTTCAGGTTTGTTCTTGTCTATAAGGGGTATAGAACATTTCTTGGCATATGTGATATCAATGTAATTATTAGTGGCTCCCGAGTCAACCATAGCCTTGGAAGCCAAGTCTTGATCATTGAAACGTAACATCATCTCAACAGCTATCGGTGCATGAGCTGGAAATGTAATGGAGTCCGATGTAACACTCGACACAGGGACTCCTGCTACTGTCGAGTTTTGGCGTTTCCCGAAGGCTTATTTGGTCTTTTAGGACATACCGCCAATAAATGCTCGGAGGAACCGCAATACATACATAAGTTATTTCTCTTTCGGTTCTCTCTTTCGGCTTTAGACAACCGGTCTCTCACTGCGCCAATTTGCATTGGTTCAGGATCATTCGAAGAATGTGCGGTGTATCAGAACGAACTAATGCCGGAAGAAAAGGTTTTTTCTCTCCTTTGCGGGCATTTCTTCGGGCGTCAATTTGTAAAATTAAATCAAGAAATTCTGAAAAACCTGTAGGAACCACTGGAACCGTGGACAAAGCGTCCTTGAGTTTTTTCTGAAAGACCCTTGTATAAAACAGCCGTCTTGTCTTCCGGCCATCGTGTTTCGGCCGTTAATTGGTTAAATCGCGCAATGTAAGCCAACAGAGGTTGAGTACCTTGTTGTAAATTCAACAACTCCAGATCTGTGGCTTGAGTAGCATAGCGCATATCAAAGACTTTGTTCATAGCCGCCAGAAGATCATCGCAATCGTACAACAAGGGGCTATTTGACTCCAATAAAGGATTTGGCCAAGCAGCAGCTGCACCCCCCCAAATGAGAAAGCACGAATGCTGCTTTAGTAGTAAGATCAGGAAATGAATTAGGCGGCAAAGGAAATGAAGTCGGCACTGATTAACAAAGGTTCTATAGATTTTAGGATCACCTGTGAACCTTTCCGGAGGAGCCAAGGGAAACTGTGGGCATAACCACTTTAAGAGTTTCTTGTGATAATGATGGTGTCGTAGTCCCAGATCCAGATGCAATGGCTGCTGGAATCTGTACTCCCTGAGGAGTGACTTGCATGGCATCTTGCATAACATCCATTCGATGCCGTAGCATATCCTGTGCCGTAATCATTTCATTTCTCAAGTCAGAAATTAACTGAGTCAAAACAGTTATAGGATCCGTACCCTCCATGGCTTCTGATTCTGTCATAAATCACCAAAGTATCAACTGAAAAGGATACAGTAACCAAAAAAGGATACAATTTGGTAGGGCTTTTCCGGATCCTCTCTTCACACGACTTGATTGAAGGCAGGTCAAATTAGACCTTCCAAATGATACAACTCTCTGACTGAATAAAACAGGCAGAGAGATGGATCACTGGAAAGGGCGTGGGAATTGTACAGGAAGTGTGCCTAAATAGATAAGTATCATAAGACACTGTCCCAAATTAAATACTAAGAAACACAGAATTGGGATTTATTCAGACACTGACCTTAAGGCTAAACTGAAGAATTCCATGACAATATCTAGAAGAGTCCCAAGAGTTGAACAAACGACAAAGGAAGGGAAGATTAGTAAGGGAGACTTATCCCGAACGGCACGAGGTTCTCGCTAGATACCGGGTTGGTGCACCACAGGGTAGCGTCCAATGTACTGTGCACATTCACCTTCCAATAGTTCATGAAATACTTCCTTTCCCACAAAGAACAAAATAAGAATCTCACCTGTTGACTGTCACAGGTACCAAAAGTTTGAAGTAGTTCAGAAAAACACGTGCAGGATTGCACGCGACAGCATGCACGCAGCCAAACCAGCCGCGCCTGTAGACAGCGTTTCCGCGTGAAGAATTAGACACGCGAACAGGATTCACACAGCCCTGGACAGCCGCGCTAGCAGACAGCGTCCGCGTGGAGATTTGGCACGCGAACTGGATTCACGCAGCTCAGGACAGCCGCGCTTGCAGACAGCGTCCGCGTGGAGATTTGGCACGCGAACTGGATTCACGCAGCCCAGGACAGCCGCGCTTGCAGACAGCGTCCGTGTGGAGATTTGGCACGCAAACAGGATTCACGCAGCTCAGGACAGCCGCGCTTGCAGACAGTGCCCGTGTGGAGATTTGGCAAGCGAACTGGATTCACGCAGCTCAGGACAGCCGCGCTTGCAGACAGCGTCCGCGTGGAGATTTGGCACGCGAACAGGATTCACGCAGCTCAGGACAGCCGCGCTTGCAGACAGCGCCCGCGTGGAGATTTGGCACGCAAACTGGATTCACGCAGCTCAGGAATTAGCGTGTGGAGGAAAACATGCTCAAATTAGGCCAAAGAAGTTTGCTGAAAGGAATGCGAGAACGCAGGTCCGGAGTTCAGCTACAAACGCCAAAATTGACTTAATCAGAAGCAGCGAATGGAGTTTCCACGCTGCTTATGTACGCACTGCCGTGATACACGTGACGGACCTAAGTCACGTGAAAATTAACGACGTGAAAAATGCAGACGTCGTTTTCCGGGCAATGTATCGAACAACCTCCATTTTGAGTAAAAAGGTCTACTGGTTCTGTGGGCGTAACTCATCTTGTATGGAGAAGTTGTTCCTGTCCAGGGGTATGTCCGGCAGGCATTACACTATCGCCCAATTTCCATTACTCCCTTTCTTGGCAAAGTCCTGGAAAAGTTGGCCATCTCTCAGCTTAACCTTCATTCCAATTCGGTTGGCTGTATCCATGACCACTAGTCTGGCTTCAGAGCTGCCAGAAGCACGGAAACTGCTCTCCTAAACATCCGTGAAGATCTGCTCACCAACCTTGACTCTAACATTCCATCTGTCCTCATCCTCCTGGATCTCTCTTCTGCCTTCGACACGGTCAACCATACCATCCTGCTCAACCGTCTCCGTGAAAACCTGGGTATCACTGATCAGGCTCTGACCTGGCTGACCTCTTTCCTCTCAGATCGACCCTCCCAGGTCCAACTTGGGTCCTCCTTTCATCTTCCTCTCTACCTGTGGTGTTCCCCAGGGGTCTAACCTCTCGCCCTGGCTTTTCAACCAATACCTGGCAACTCTCGCCCACTGCATTGCGATTTTCTGCTCAAATTTCCAGTGCTACGCTGACGACACTCAACTCATTTTCAGGCTGCCCTCTGCCACCTCCTCTCCCTCTCTCATCTCTGATTGCCTAACTGCCATTCAAGATTGGTGTGCCGCCAATGATCTTTGTCTGAATGCCAGCAAGACGGAGATCCTCCTCATCAGCACACCTTCACCATCCTTTCCCCTCACTCTCTGGTCAGCCTCCCTTGGCCCTCCTCCTACCCCCACCTGCGAGGCTAAGAACCTCGGGGTCATCTTTGACTCGACTCTTTCCTTCTCCGCCCACATCTCTGAGGTCTCTAAAAAGTCAAATTTCCGACTGCACCTCCTCAGAGGTACTCTGACTTTCCTCTCCTTCCCCCAGAAGCTCATGGTATCTCAAGCTCTGGTTCTCTCTAGCTTGGACTATTGCAACAGCCTCTATCTAAATCTACCTGCCTCTAGTCTCCGCCCTCTGTAATTAATTCAGAACAGGACTGCGAGACTTGTCCTTGGCCTCAAGCCCTGGGATCGTATCTCTCCAGCTCTGAAATCTCTCCACTGGCTCTCAGTGGATGCAAGAATTAAATTCAAAACCCTCTGCATTGTCCACAAGGCTTTCTGGGGCCTGGGTCCAAAATACCTTCAGCTATCCCTCCGCAAATACCTCCCCTCTCAAGCACTTCGCTCCTCTACCTCCAACTCACTCAGGGTCAGTCGTTTTTCTAAGAAACGAGCTGGGGGTAGATCTCTGTCTTCGGCTGGGGCCTCCCTCTGGAACAGCCTCCCTGCCACTCTAAAACTTGAGGAGAACCATCACCGGTTCCGGAAGTACATCAAGACCTTCCTCTTTTCCTCTGCCTTCGCTCCCCCTCCCCCCTGCTGATCTGTTCTCTCTTGGCACCGTGCACCTGGCCACCCTCTGTCTTTTGGGCCCAGGTACCCGCTCATCCTGCCACCCTCCCGCACTGCCTCCGGGCCACCCCTTGCACTGGGGTCTGTATCTGTACCCATACAGCTTTTTCTTCCTGCACTTATCAGACCTACCCTGTCTGCTGCCTTAAACCTAGCACTTGCAAATTCCTGGCTGCATTACCACTGTTTGTTGCCTTTATAATTTATTTATTGTTATTTATCTGTTTCTCCTCTGCTTCGCACTTTCCAGCTCTCCCCCCCTTCCATGCACTTTTCCCCTCCCCCTCTCCCATGCACTTGCGCGTTCTCAATGTCACTGGGCCTAGTAAGATCGCTGTTTTGTTCTACCCTCTTCCCCTCCCTTGCCTTGTCACGCTCTGAAACACTTATGTACGAGCGCGATAGAAATAAAATATCAATCAATCAATTAGAAAAGTCAAATTAAATGAAACGTTCATACTTGGCATAAGAATTGCACGTGGTAATGCGCCCCTTTTTTTTTAGTACTTGTGCACTGTGTAAAGAGACTAATTGTGTTGCTTTGTTCCCTGGTTCCTACAGCTTACCTCATTGTTTCAGCTGACTTTGCTTTTGGGTCTTCTTCAGGATGTAACATGTGCACGCTCTGGCTTCTTTTGCTCGGGGATTCTCCGTCTCAAGCTCGACATTATAAATGTTTTGTTTTAACTTTGGATTCAATTCATGACACAGCGCTCTTTTGCTTCCCCATCTCTTCTGCTCAATAGTGCTACTGACCTGGTATGATATGGTATGATCAGTCATTTACAACCCGCCTGTACTTCTGCTCAATAGTGACAAAATTCTACTGACCTAGTATGATATGGTATAAGTCATTTATAACACGCCTGTACACAAGTGTTTTAGCCCTGAGAAGACAAGGGAGGGAAGGTAGACGGAGGACGAAGAAAGGATCTTGCTAGGCTTTATGTCATTCAGATTGTGCAAGTGCCGTAGCGCAAAGTGCATGAGGGTGGGAGAGTGGAAGTACCAAGGGCAGGGAAGGAAGTGCAATCAGGGCAGCAATTGCTCTGAGTAAGTGAAGCCAGGGCAGCGCGGCCCTGGGTAAGTGCAAGGAGCCAGGAGACTGTGGGGTTCCAGATACAGCCCCTAAGTGTGCGGTAGACCAAGCAGTGCAGGGGATACTGGTCGTGGGAGAGCCTGGTGCGCTCTGGGTCTCTGAGGGTAGCCAGGCAACCAATCAGCGCAGCAGGCAGGAAGGTCAGCAGGGGAGAGAGAGAAAGCAGCTGTCTTGAGCTGCTTCCGGACCTTCAGGTGGTCTGGCCCAGGTTTGAGAAGGGCAGGGAGGCCATTCCAGAGAGAGGCACCTGCAGAGGAGAGAGATCTACCCCACACTCTCTGCCTGGAGAAGCGTCTGACCCTCAGAGAGTTGGAGGCGGCTGAGCGAAGGGTTCGAGAAGGAAGATGTTTAGGAAGAGAGAGTCGGAGGTAGTGCGGCCCCGGGCCCTGATAGCCTTGTGACAATGCAGAGAGTATAGGACTTGATCCTAGTAAAGCTTAGTGTTAAGTGGAATAGTGTGACCTAGGGAAGCTGGTGTGTTAGCTAAGGAAAAGAATTCAGGGGCTCTTTGGCAGACTCTGAAAAAAGAAGCCTAAACACAAGCAGGGACTACAACCGCTGAGGGTGTACTCCTAGTAATGCAGTCAGCTTGACAGTTTCTTGAGATATTTCTCAGGGATAAGATCTCTGGTGTTGTGTGTCCCCCTTTGTTGACATCAGAAACTAAGGTGGTAGGAGGGTCTTCTGTTGATGGTGTTAAGATACAACCATCAACAATGGATCGAAAGCCTACAGTCAGTCAAAACCACTGGGAATACTTCTGGATATTATTCCAATGCAGTCTTTTTAGCCGTTCTGTGTCATTAAAGAGGTGCATAACCATTTGCAAATCGCACTGAAGCATGTCCACAAATCCCTTCAGGCTTTTATCTGTCCACCTGTTATGTTACTGGGTCATTCTATAGCAAGCCCTCCCCATTTGCATAGGACCTGCGTGAAAAAGGGGAGGGGCTGTGGGTATTTTTCGTATCAGGAGAGCAGATATTATTTTATTGGCTGTGCGAGCAACTGGGAGGTCTCACTGCCTGCATGCATGTGAGCTTGTGCTCTGTGTGTGTTTAGAGTTTTCACTCGGTGATGGTATTTTTTAGCAAGCCTACGCATGTTGCCTATGTGTTTCGAGTGTTATCACGCTGCCATTGGGTGAAGGGGTTAAAAAAACATGGTGCACTATAGTATTTTTTGATTTGCCGAAAGGCCTTAGCCATTTGTCGCTTTCTGGTAAAACTCTAGCAGAAGGAACCTGGGAGGACGATGGGTACTTACAATTACTGGTCCGCATAGGTAATACATTGAGCCCTATTCAACCCGTTCTTCCTCGCTTAACGTTCCTCAGCACTTATGCTGCAGATGACATCACACTCTTGAACTTTCAACAACATTCACACGCTTAATGAATCAGGCACAATCTGTCATGCTTATTCATGCTCGTGTGCACTTTGACCCTAGCTGCCAATCACGCTCCTATCTCACACGGCAGGCAGGCAGTTAGCTGGCCGGCAATTCTTCACTCTCTGGTCACTGCTGACATGAGGGGGCAGACAGGTCTCGCCTTGCCCCGGGCCATAGGGAGGCTGCATGTTACCTTGCACATTCCTGTCTGTGTTTCGCTTCTCTGTATGCTTCATCAGGAACCGGGTGAACATAAGAACTAGCAAATGATAGAAACACAATCTGTGTGGTGATTCGCTTCTTAACGATAAAGAAAAAAAGAAGGCACCTGATAAAAATATAATTTCACTTGCTGAATTTATTTTGAATTGATCTGTCTTCGCGCATGTGATCTGTTGAAAATGCTTTTTTGCTAATTGATAAAACCAAACATCGCATCTGTTTTGTGCACAAATTGTGCATAAAGAAAAATGTGCACATATCTCTGTGGGACTCAGTAAAAATAAACAAAACAGCCTTTTGTAACACGGTCCAGGAGAAACCCTGGCATATTGGTATTATATTTGGCTGATATTATACCATCACTCACCAACCTTCATACTTAATTGGAGCATTTAGAAATTGGAGCTTAAAATATATGGCTCCAAATCGGGAATGTTGAATATAAATGTCCCGCCAGATGAACAGAATTTAATAGAATATCGTGTTCCCTTTCCTTGGGCGAGGGGGGCATACAGTATTTGGGAGTTATTGTGACTGCAAACCTGGTGTGCCATTATGGTGCTAACTCACCCACCCTGATTGCTATATTAACCAAATAAATGAGCTGGCATGGTGGAATTGCTTGGTTTCTTGTGGTAAAAATGAATGTATTACCAATACATTTATATCGTTCCCAATTGACGCCAATTCTTCACCTAGTAAGACGGTTGGAGAATGGAAGGATATGTTAGATAAGTTTACCTGACCCTAAAGGAGCCCCAAGGGTGAATAACCATACATTATTGGCTAGAGGTGGCTTGGCCTTTTTTTCGGAAAATACAGTACTATTATTGGGTGGCCCAGATTAGAGTCACAATATAATGGGCTCAAACCAGCTCAGAGAAAACAATGGTTGTTTACAGAGCAGTCAGTGGAAGGAAGATATTTAAGGACCCAGCCTGACTGCCGAAATATTTAGGCACACTTGGGCTGTGCCGTAACTTTATCACGAAAGCCATCATGGGGGCTTGAGACTAGATGAGTAGAATTAAGGGATCTGTGTCCTTCCCTTTGCCATACAGACCTATTACATCCAATAGAGATCACACCCCACGTGTGAGGGACCCAGGGTTGGCTAAGTGGGTTAGGATAGGGTTAGGATAGTGAAGAGGGATGGGGAAATTCACCCCCTCCTATAAGATACATCACGCGGAAGAAGGCCAGGGGATACCGTGAACGCCCATACTATTCCGGACCAATTCCTAATGCTCAAATGATCAATAAGTATGTCGAGAGGTACCCACTCAGCCAGCCTTACAGACCAGGAGTGGTACAAATCTTCCCCAGAGTGGACACAGAGCCTAAGGCAGCAACTAAAGAGACCTTAATTGACAGTATTGATTAAAGCGCTGAGAAGCCAGAGCCATTCACATCGTTAGAGACACTACGACTTAGCAGCGTTAGACATGAAACACACATGCCATCCGCACATCGGGACATGAACACACACTCAAATACTCAAAGAACTCGAGTGTACAGTTCTATAGTTAGAGGTCAGATATATATATATATGTATATATATACTGTAATTGCTTTTTATTATTTTGTCACTAGCTTGACACTGCAACGCAGAAACTGCAAGAAGCAAGAGATCTTGAGTGGAGTTTGGAGATGCTTATATGCTAATAACCATATGGAACTGCAGGAGCACCTATGGGACCTGACAAAGCCATGTGTGACTAACATATGTAGAATATAGAATAGCACGAACATGAAGAAGCCACCTTATGGCTTAGGAAAATGACAGCAGGCCACAAGCCTCTCAGCAAGAGCTGAGTTGAGTAGAATTCAGGCTGGATAAGAGCAAACGTGTCAGATAGGACCCGCTGCCAAGGTCACCAGATACAAACAACA
Organism: Ambystoma mexicanum; assembly: GCF_040938575.1. NCBI lineage: Eukaryota > Metazoa > Chordata > Amphibia > Caudata > Ambystomatidae > Ambystoma > Ambystoma mexicanum. The sequence continues at coordinate 1,300,841,590 of NC_090922.1, read as the reverse complement.
TTCCATTCCATTCCCCGAACGACAGTAACACAGCTGCAATAAATGCGCATAATTCCTTATAATTCAGAGCTGCAGAAGTTCCAAATCATGGTCTTCGAACACATGACCAGGCCGACTCAGACAATGCACAGCAACTAGCGCTGGGAAAGAGAGCCGATCTCATGCCACCAGACAGAAGCTTGCAACAAAGATGTCACAATGTGAGACAAGTGTTGCACGAGATGAACAAGCACTCTCATAGTCTATGGTGGTACATCCAAGTTACAATGCAGACACATCGTCGTTCTTATTACCTTAAGAAGGTACATCAAACGCTGAGAACGTTTGTGGATCCGAGGCCTGGGGAGGTCAGCTCTAGCCAATCACAGTTCAGACTCCTAGGGGTGGTTAGCAACAGGCACAAACCAATGGTAAGACCCCCACACTTCAACTTTGTTAGAGATAGCAGTTTTGGGGATGGACCAGGCCAGCCACCTAACATGCAAGAGCCAGTAGACTAACATGTATAGTGTCCACTATAGCTGGACTATTACTCAGTACCCAATCCAGTAGTGCGATAGGTTTTCTGGAGAGGGGCCCAGGTTGTGACATCCCTATGATGTAACTTTAGGACAAAACTGGCCTGCGAGCCAGGAGACGTTGAGTGGTCCTTGGATTTCTTCTATCCCTGTTGTTTTTGCTGTAACATACTGCAGTTTGAACTTGCTGTCTGGCTGAGTCTACATTCCTTTTGGGGGAAGGTGTTGGGCCTTCCAAGAGTCTGCAAACTCCTAGTAGCCCTCAAACCTACCTGGGAGTTTGTCTCCAACAACAGTAAGGGTTGTTGGAAGGCTGGCAGCATCTACAAAGACGTTGAAATTAAATCATTTAGAGTGGTAAGTGGGATTATGGGCTAGGTGAGAGGGATATGATATGACGTGATATGATATGGCATTTATAATGCACCTGTACACAAGGTTTTCTAGGTTTAGATACTTACAGATAATTTCAAGTATTCCATCGGGTATGTAACACATTGCCTAAGGGTGCTGTATCAAGACCTACGATATGGAAGAATATTGTTCAATTACCCGCTAGATCTAGTGGCTTGGTCTTTAAATTATACATTGAATAAAGTGGGACTTATTGGAGACGGTTCCTATCCCAGGGGGTTGGAGAAATACTGGGCAGAGTTTTGAGACAACAGAATGGCAGGGAATAGGTAAAAATATGAAGAGCATGTATTTTTACAAACACCGGACAAACTTCATGCAGATAAGGCGGATGTTTCGGATCGACTGCTCTAAGAAGCTCTAGGAAAAAGCTCTAGGAAAAAATGGTACCCTACTTCATAATCTAGGCCAGGGGCTTGCCACCTGCGGCTCTCGAGATGTTTTGAACTACACGTCCCATGATCCTGCACCACTGACTATGCTGTGTAGACCTGATGGGAATTGAAGCACAAAACATCTGGAGAGCCAAAGGCTGCAGACCCTTGCTCTAGGGGGAAGGCCAATCATACCAACCTTCCGGTTAGAAATAAGATCTAGGCTTAGGAAGGGATGCTGAATGTGGAGGCCCGAGGGACCGGCTCTGTTTTACAATGGGAGCAGACTGCTTTGGCACACGTCTGGAGTGGTCGGTAAATACAGTCTTATTGCAGCAAAATTGATTATGCTGTCGAAGTGAAATCAACAGCCACCACCCTCAATAAATGGTTGGATGAATAAAATATGGCATATCCTGACAATAGAAAGCTTACCGCTGCATTTCGAGTTAATGGGGGATCCTTTATGCAAATATGGGGCCCGTTTTTGAGCTACATGGATAAAGATTTTGCTACTCTTTACTGCCCGGTGAGATTGAGAGCTGTGAACCTTGTTAATATGGCTTTAATTCCCCAAACCTGTATTCCATGGTTCAGATGATTCCATCGACTCTATTTTGTCGAATCCGATTTGGTCGAGTTTTTGTCGTTGTTGTCTAACTCGATTAGGCAGCAAAAATATGCAGGGGGAGAACTGCGCGGCACCTACGAACTCTCCCTATATTTATATTTACAATTCCCCTCCACCCTCACATATTTTTGCCAGTCTATTTCGTTGAAACAACAGCAACCAAATTGCATTCGACCAATTGTATTGCGCAGTAATCTGCCATTCCCTTATTCCATACCAGACCCAAACTGTTTATGTACCCGTGGCCTTGTAGTGTCTAGGATAGAAGAGGGATGTAGGAGGAGGCACAGAAGGGGTAGTGAAAATGATTATTATTTGTGTTCATATGTTTCTGGTTTACTAAAATGCAAATAAGATGTTGTGGAAAAAATAATCAGCAAATTGTGTTTACAATGACAGGTGCAAGTCATAGGGTGAGAACGTGCTCATGGTAGAGTAGAGTGATGTGTTAATAATTCCGATTTTTCACAGCACTTCAAACAGTACGCAGAAAAAGTGGGGGAAGAGTTGCTTTCCTGGGAATAAGGGAATCGTATATGCATTTTTCTAATTTGCCAGATTGGAAAAGGACAATTTGCGACCAGAGACAAACTGAGCACATCAAGTGTTCTTGTTTCGGGGGAAACACCAAACTATAGTGGACTTGGCTCCCAGCAGAGGCTTGTCCTTATCACTTGTTTTGCCATTGCCATGTTTGCATGCAAGCTGCGTACAATCTATGCTCCACCCCCACATTCCCAATCAGATATTTGCGCCCATTTGTAGTTTAGCCAAAAACAAAATGTTCCCGTGCAACATAAATGATTCAGGTTTTGCTTACTATACTCTTGTATTTTCAATACACCCAGCGCAAAATGCAAGTCTCTGGCTGCTGGCTGCCAGACCCTGCGTCCAATGCTTGCTTGAATGAGAAGCTGCGGCTCGTTGTATTTATTGGGATTTGAACGGTGCTTAAACTCTTAGATCTACTGGTACTTAGCATGAGTAAGTTCATCCCGCATTTCTGACAGATCCATATCTTGCTATCAGGGCCTGGAAAGGCTTGGTGTCTGCATTAGTCAAAATGTAGGATTTAAAGTGTCTATTTTTTACAAAATAGGGGGAATCCTCTCCACCCCACACCTTTTGCTTTTATTTTCCATGCCCCTCTCCACTTTCTACAATCTGTTTGCTAACTGATGTAACAGCCATCCCCTAGAAAAAAAGATCATTTGAAACTGCGACCGTTGTATGGCTGCAGAGGCCTATCGGGAGCCTGCAGCCAGGTGAAGACATGCACCACTTTTTGGAATTGTGTTCATTGTGGAACAATATCACATTGGACACAATTCTTGGATGGGCCTTCCGTTATTTTTTAAACATTTTGAATGTCTTCAGCATATGTTGTGCTAACTCCATCAATACTGATGTGTGTGTGTGCATTCCCAGATTGCTCACTTTGAGAACGTGTCCTAGTGTCACGCCGCCTGTCCAGGGGTCTCCTTACCCGCTACGGCGCTCCCCGTCTTGGAGATTGTATCCCCGCTTTCGGCTTCGGGGTCCGGGGTTGTCCTGGGTCTCGGGCGCTTTCGGGTCTCCTGTGCGCACTGCTTTGCGCAGGCGCGGGCGTCCGCTCTCCGCGCATGCGCGGTGCGCAGGATGCTCGATTCAGGGAAATATGCGGCTCAAGCCTCGTTGTGGGGTATTCAATGCCTGGGAGATGGCACGGCTTGATTTGCAAGCCTCCCAGGTGCTGGTGGGCCTATTTAAGGAGCCCTGATCCTTTTTCAACCGCGTCTCAACACGGTTTGTTCGGATCGTGTCTTTGCTGCCTTGTGTTGCCTTCCCGTTATCCTGTTACCTTCACCTGCCCTTGTTCTGCCTGAGGCACCCTGTCCTCCTACCTGTTCTGCCTCGCTCCCTTCTTCCTGCTTCCTCCCTGATTCTGAGTTCCTGCTGGCCTACCTTGGTTCTGGTCCTTGTCCTTCTTTCCCGCCTGTCCGGCTCAGTCCTCCCCGATTCCATCCGGCTCTGAGTTCCCACTGCTCCTTCTGGTTCCCATGCTCATCTCGTTGTCCGGACTGCTCCTCTTGCTGCCTAGTCTCCTGGAGGTACTGTTCAGCTTCTGGTCTCCTGATCTTCATCAGCTTCCGCCGAGATCACACTGCCTCCTGTGGACCTTGAACCTTCTACTCAGAGGCTCCCCCTGCCAGTGCTTGCACTGTCCTGACGCCACGCAAATCAGGGGTGAGCCAACCCGTGGCGTTGGGAGCCGGTTCACCTCCAATCCGGTTCCATTCGGGCTGGTGTTGGGCTGAATCCCCGCGCCATCGTTCACGTCCCCTCGGATCATCTGACAGCCTGGCCTCATCACCAAGGAACCCAACCGGACGAACAGGTACGCAGCGTTCTCGTGACGCTATTTACAACACCTAGATACATGTCCTTGTAGTATCATAATATCACATACAATGCCATGCCATAACGATCAGGCCTCTTTTGTCGCAGCCATATGCCCAAAAGGCTGCTTTCGTGGGGGAACTGCGCATGCGTTTGCTGCGTGCGCATAGAGGAAATGGGCTGATCATGGCGGCGACACTGCAGTCCCGTAAAGAGAGGATTTGGATAGGGGTTGGAATGTGTGTGTGTGAGAGATACCTGTATGTATGTGTATGTGGGGTACGGGAGATGGGAGTGGCAGAGATGTCTACCGCTGCGCAGGCGACTGGGACTGGGTGGAGGAGGGCGGAGGAGGGAACGGGGCTTGCGACGGTGTCGACGCATCTGGCACGGAGATGAAAGGCGTCGTGGAAAGGGAACAATGTTTCCCTGCTGAGCCGAAACCGGGCCCAGGCAACCGTACTTCGATGACATCAGCCTGCGCGGAAACATTGTAGATCCTTGCTATAGCATACTCTATCATACCATTCCGTGGCATACCATGCCATACAACACCATGCCTACCATTCCATCTTTCATACCCTGCTGCCTTTGACCCTGAACCATGCTGCTCTCCTTCTGACCCTTTACACGCTTGGAATCCACAACACTGCACTTACCTGGATTGCCTCCATCCTCTCAAATGAATCTTTTGCTATCTTCTGAAACACAGACACCTTGGAGACCATTCCGTTCCCAGTGGGCATCCCCAAGTAGAGTCGTTTTTATGGGAGGGCAAAAGGGGCACTTGCACAGGACCCCACCATGGAGGGGGGCACCACAAGGCTGCCTGATCTGAAGAAGTAAGATTCCATTGTTCACTAGTCTTGAATAGCACAAGTCAGGATATTGTATGGGGTGCTGCTGAGGCTCTAAACCCATTGCTGTTCTGTTTTGGCAAGTACATTCTGCCTCAATCAATTCACTGTGTATTGCTTTCTGTGTTCACTGTGGTATACATTGTTTTTGTGTCCTTATGAGGGCCATTGATTGGTATGCAGGTTCTTATATACTTCCCTTGATGATGGAGAGAATGAAGCTAGAATCATTCCCATTTTGCATAGCACCCTTCTATAATATTTTGTTTAAAAATGGTCATGTTTGGTAATGTGATTTGTGTACTTTCCAAGTCCGTTTTTATAAAATGAGATTGTTTTAGTTCATGGTAAGAACTGAAAAAAAAGTGTTCAAATACAGAAATTGCAGAGTTGACACAGATCCCAACGTCACCCCTTGACCCCTTAACCAACGTGTTATCCTAGGCATCTGATTTAATCTTGTGTTGCCTAACCTCTCAATATTGCCAGTCCCTAAACCTTTCAAAATTGTCAGCCCTTCAGAATGATTTCCTAATCATGCAATGATCTTCAATAAAGCCTTATTCATGGTTTCACTGTGTTAATGGTGAGCATATTTATAGCGCACACCACAGGAATTTGTTCCTTTGATAGCTAATGGCAAAACAATTTAAAAACCATATTCCACTTTTAATCTCAGTCTGTCTGGATAAAGACACCTTCCTGGTAGTTTCTAATCTGCCTCCACTATCCATGCTTCGGTATGTGTCGCATTCTCCTTCTTTCCAATTGGTGGTCTCTATCCATGCATGAGCACTTTTGCATTCTGTGAGGCAGCTAATGTGAGTTCTCTGTGTGTTATGGGTTGCATGTACCTTTTACATACGGTCCTGCATTACTACTACTGGCTGCATACCTTCCTGGCTGTTATTGATTAAAAGTATCCTGTGTGTACTAGAACAGTAACCTCTTCGTAGACTGCTAATGTTGGTCTTCAAATACTACTTGTTTATCATACTGATAAGAGTAAGAATGAAGAGAGGGTAAGTGGAGTTAAAGGGAGTAAATGTGTTTATTATACTGCGATACAACATATCAACCTATAGTTTGTGAGCATGACGGATGGGGGGGCGTGACCAGTATTCTTGATCCCTTAATTCCTTTGGTTTGGTGGAGGGGGGCCCCAAAGATATCCGTGCCTAGTGCCACAAAAGTGCTTAAGATGGCCCTGTCCCCGAGGCATTATCATCAGGGCCTTATGGTATAATGTGGCATTCATAACATGCCTATACACAAGAGTTTCTAGGCGCGACAAGACAAGGAGGGGGAAACAATGGGATGACAATATAACAATCTTACTAGGCCTTGTGTCAATCAGATCGCGCAAGTACGGGGAAGACGGAAGGGGAGATGTGCCGGGGGAGTGCAGTTAACTCACATATGCAGCCAGCAGGTGGCTCATAAGTGCAGAGAGAAGGGACTGTAGGGTTGCAGATACAGACCCTTAAGTGCTGGGGAGCCCGGAGGCAGTCCGAGGGCAACTGGACATGCATGGGCCTGGGCCTGAGTTCAGAGGGTGACCAGGCACTGGCGTAACAGGGTCCCCCGCGGTGCGGGGTGCCCCGCCAGCACATGTCCTAGGAGGGGGCCCCACTGGAGAAAAAAAATATTTTTTTATGGGAGCAGACTGCTTTGGCACACGTCTGGGAGTGGTCGGTAAATACAGTCTTATTGCAGCAAAAAATATTTTTTTTTCCCAATTTTTTTTTTTTTTTCTTTTTGAATTCAGTCTTCATTCATAAAGAAATGATTTCTGTAACAGAAATAATTTCTTTATGAAGGCTGAGTGACTACAAAAAGAAAGTTTCTTTTTGAAGTCCGAGGGCTCTGCCCTTCCCATGGCATGGAAGACGCTAGGCTCGAGGCCTCCATGTCATGGGGTGGGGGGAGCCCTATGACTTCGAAAAGAAACTGTTTATTTTTGAAGTCACTCTACCTTCACAAAGAAATTATTTCCGTTATGGTTTGGTCCTTAACGGAAATAATTTCTTTATGAAGTCAGAGGGCCTCATTACGGATATGGCGGTAACCGTGCCGGTGCTACCGGCAGGTTGCCATCGGACCTGTAATGATTTACTGGTGCCCAACTTCCCGGTAACACCAGGAGATTACAACCCCGGCGGTCCAGGAAGTCAGGCGCCGGCAAATGGTAAGTCCCAATTTCCATAGAGGCCTATTGGACTCTATGGGAATGGGGACCACGGAAGCAGTGGCACCATTAATAACGGTGCCAGTGCTTCCATTAAATCTCTGCGGGTGGGGGCCATTCTGCCCGGCAGATCTGACCTGCCGGGTGGGACGGCAACCGCCCGCAGAGCTGTAATATGCCGATTCGGAAACAACAGTGCCGGTAAGCTTACCGGACTGTTGTTTCCAGACTGGCATATTTGTAATGAGGCCCAATTTCATTTTGAAGTATTAGGGCTCCCCTTAACCCCATGATGTTTGTGTGTCTGAGTGTATAGTGAACGGGTGCACACTTAAATGTATGGGTGTGTGCCTCGGTCTGTGTGCCTGTATGATGAATGGGTGCACACTTAAATGTATGGATGGCTGCCTGGGTGTGACTGTATGGTGAAATAATGCACACTTAAATGTATGGCTGGCTGGGTGTGCATGTGTGTATATGGTGATTGGTGTGTGTGCGCTTGCGTTCAGGGGCGCAACAAAACCTACATTTCGGGGGCTAACCCTTCAAATGTTGGGAGAGGCGCTAACTTCATGGGCGGTGGGAGCGGGGCAAACTTATTTGTTTGGGGTTATCTAATTTCTTTACTCATTTTAATGAGACTATTCTAGTGCAGCTTCAATGTTACAAGCAGTTAACTCTCTCCTTTAAGGTTGAAAGCACCCACTTATGGATTGCTGTCAGAATGAGTGGTCTCCTGTTCCCTCTCTACCCTTCCAATCACTCCCCTGGCATGCACGTATTAAACCCACATCACGATTTCAATTGCATAAAACATTTGGCATTTGAAAGAAGGTACTAACAGTGAAATGCTTTATGTTAGCATTAGCTGGGCTCTTGTTAACAGCGAAACCCAAGTGCCATTTAACATCTGCGCCCTGTTCTGCCTGGTAACTGCTCTAAAGGTCAGCCAGGTCGAATCAACAAACATAGCCCAAAGTGTCAGGGGGAGTGCTGAATCCCAGTCAACTCAGTGGTGTTGTACCAATACTTGTGTTTAATGTCTTGATTACTCATTACTCCTAGCCCTATTCTTCCTCGTCCCAATGTGTATGAGAAAGTACTTGTGTATAAAGCACTCTGCCTCATACACACGTACTGGGATGAGGTAGAGTTAAATGGAGGTAATGCCTGACTTACCTACCTGTGCTCTTAATTACTTCTAGTCCCACTCTTCCTTATCCCAGTACTTACCTATGAGGCAAAGAACCTCATACGTAAACTCTGGGACAAGGAAGAGTGACATGGAAGTAATTCTGGGCCAAGGAGATGATTTTGTAGGTTGGGGTAGGGGTGGTAGGGAGAGCGGATGTGTGGGGGGGGGCAGGATTGTGAAACAAATCATAATGCTGTCCATGTCCAGGTTAAGCAGGCATGATATGTCGTATTAGTGGCTAGAGATGCATTTTGGTGCAGCCAGTCTAGACATTCCTCAGTTTGGTATGACTTTTTTTAACTGGGCATTTCTGATAAAGCAGTCCTGCTAAGTGAATTACCTGGCTAGACTGCCATTTGGGTGCTGCCAGTCTAGCTGTTTCTTACTGCGGTATTGTATATTTTCCTGGGCATCTGTGATCAAATGATATGATATAAGTCATTTATAATGCGCCAGTACACAAGTGTTTCTAGGCGCGACAAGAAAAGGGAGGGAAGATAGAGGGAGGACAAGACAAGCGATCTTACTAAGCCTTGTGTCATTCAGATCGTGCAAGTGCGAGAACGAGAAGTGCAAGGGGAAAGGGAGTGGGGAAGTGCAAGGGAGAGGGGAGGGAAAAACAGGGCAGCAATGCTCAGAGTTAAGTGCAGGCAGGGCAGCGTGGCTCTGGGTATTGCAAGGCGAACAAGGGACTGTAGGGTTACAGTTACAGCCCCTAAGTGCTTGGTAGGCTCAGAGGCAGTGCAATGGTGATTGATCAAGAAAGAGTCTGGACTCAGTGAGACTCTGAGGGTAGCCAAGCAACCAGTCGGTACAGCGGACAGGTAGGTCAGGTAGGCCAGCAGGGGAGGGAGAGAGAGGAAGCAGAGTAGAAGAGGAATGTTTTGAGCTGCTTCCGGAACTTCAGGTGGTCCAGCTCAAGTTTGAGAGGGTCAGGGAGGCTATTCCAGAGGGAGGAACCTGCAGAGGAGAGAGATCTACCCCCACTCTCTGCCTGGAGAAGTCATTAACCCTTAGAGAGTTGTCGGTAGCTGAGTGGAGGGCTTGAGAAGGAAGATATTTTGGAAGAGAGCGTTGGATGTAGTGCGGGCCCCAGGCCCAGAAAGCCTAGTGTACAATGCAAAGGGTGTTGAACTTGATCCTTGCAGCAACTGGGAGTCAGTGGAGATATGTCAGGGCTGGAGAGATAAGATCCCTGGGCTTGAGGCCAAGGATAAGTCTTGCAGTCCTGTTCTGGATTAGTTGCAGAGGGTGGAGAGTAGAGGAAGGCAGACTGAGAAAGAGGCTGTTGCAGTAGTCCAGCCTAGAGAGAACCAGGGCTCTGGAGACTGTGAGCCTCTGGGAGAAAGTGAGAAAGTGAAGAGTTCCTTTGAGGAGGATCAGCTGGTAGTGGGACTTATTGGCGACGTCCGAGATGTGAGGAGAGAAAGAGAAAGAGAGAGTGGATTCAAAGATGACACCAAGGTTGTTTGCCTGACAGGAAGGGCCCGAGGCGGGCAGCCAGAGTGAGAGAGGGAAAGCAGGGGCAGGAGTCCAAATGAGAAGGATCGCCATCTTACTGTCATTAAGGCAGAGATCATTGGAGGCACACCAATCCTGAATAGCAGATAGATAGTCAGGAATGAGAGAGAGAGTAGAAGAGTCTGAGGGGAGCCTGAAGGAAAGCGGAGTGTCAGCCGCATAACACTGAAAGTTAGAGGAGAAGGTAGAGTTCAGGTGGGCCAAAGGGGCCAAGTAGAGGTTGAAAAACCATTGTGAGAGGATGGAGCGGAGAGAAAGGGACCAAGTTGGTCCTGGGAGGGGCTGTCCAAGAGAAAGGAGGTCAGCCACTCAAGGGCCTGATCTGTGATGCCCAGGTTCTCGTGGAGTCGATTAATCAGGATTGCATGGTTGACCGTGTCAAAAGCAGAGGAAAGATCAAGGAGGATGAGGACATAAGGAATGCTGGAATCAAGGTTAGAGAGCAGATCTTTACAGGTGTTCAGGAGAGCAGTTTCCGTGCCTCTGGCAGCTCTGAAGCCAGACTGAAGGTCATGGAGACGACCAACAGATTGTGTGGATAGTAAGCTGGGAGATGGCCAGCTTTTCCAACAGTTTGCCCAGGAAAGGGGTGATGGAGACTGGGAGATAGTTTGCCGGGCAGGCATGATTGGAAAATGGCTTCTTGAGGAGTGGGTGCATAAGGGAGTGGTTCAGGGGAGAGGGGAACGGTCCAGTGGCAAAAGAGTGATCACAGAAATCGGCCAAGGCTGGAGCGAGGTTGTCAATATGGTCCTTGATGGTTTTGGAGGAGCAGGGGAGCACCTGTTTCGATTACACTTTCATAGATCAGACTTGTCTAGAAACCTTGTCAGGTGTTGTCAGAGAGAAAGAGGAGAAAGGAGGAAGAGAGGTAGAGATGGCCAAAGAGGGGCCAGAGAGGAAGAGGGAGAGGAAGAGGAGATGAAGGACAGGAGTTTTAGCAGAGAAGTCAGATGACAGAGCCATACAGAGGGCCTGGGAGGGAACAGGAGAGGGAAAGACTGCAACAGGATTGACCAATTCCCTGCAGATTTTAAAGAGTTTGGCCGTGTTGTTAGAGGCCACAGGCTTGAATGTGTGTTCTCTTCTTGATGAGTGTTAATGCTTCGACTGGCATTTTGGCGCAACCAGTCTAGGTATGTCTAAATGTGGCCTGGCATGCTTTACTGTAATGATATTACGTGTCTACACTGGTCTACACTATGTAGCCAGTTGGACATGTTTTCATAGTGGGATGGCATTTTTAATAGCAAAGTATTAATGTTCCTGTGCACTGTTGGTGATTTACATCTATTGGATTGGTGTTACCCAACAAAACAATTGCAAACACTCTGGCTTTTTAGGCAATTGTTCTCTGAAAGTGTGCTGTATATTGCATTAAAGCACATATTTATATATTTCTCCTAGTGCAGTGTGTGGCATATCCCTTCAGCAGCACTTTCGTGCGTATTTCGCAAGCGTGACAAATAATCTATGCCGGGCCAGACTGTGGTGCGATCAGTGATTTGTTGCTGAGTTAGGGGGGGCCCCCTCAGCATGGCTCGCAGGAGGGCCCCCACATTTTGAGTTACGCCACTGTGACCAGGTGACCAGTGCGCGGAGCAGTCAGGTGCATCAGCAGGGGAGAGGAAGACAGAAATCAGAAGCGAAAAGGAAGGTCTTCAGTTGCTTCCAGAACCGGAGGTGGTTCTGCTCAAGTTTGAGAGAGGCGGGGAGGCTGTTCCAGAAGGAGGCCCGATGCGAGGAGATAGATCTGCCCCGAACTCTTTGCTTGGAGAAGCTTTAGACCCTCAGAGAGTTGGAGGTGGATGAGCAGAGAGCTTGAGAAGGAAGATGTTATGGAAGAGAAAGTTGGAGGTAGAGTGGACCCAGGCCCTGGAAATCCTTGTGGATGATGCAGAGGGTCTTGAAGTTGATCCTTGCAGCACCGGGGAGCCAGTGAAGAGGTTTCAGAGCTGGAGAGATACGATCCCTGGGCTTGAGGCCAAGGACAAGTCTTGCAGTCATGTTCTGGATGAGTGGTAAAGGTCGAAAGGTAGAGGCACAAAGATTTAGAAAGAGGCTGTTACAATAGTCCAGCCTAGAGAGGACCAGAGCTCTGGAAACAGTGAGCTACTGGGGGAAAGTGAGAAAAGGATGAATACCTCTGAGGAGGTGCAGCTGATAGTTTGACTTTTAGAGACATCAGAGATGTGAGGAGAGAAGGAGAGTTGAAGATGACACCAAGGTTCTTAGCCTCAAAGAAAGGAGCAGGAAGAGGGCCCAGAGTGGGCAGCCCGAGAGAGAGAGAGGAAAGGAGGGAGCGGGTTTCCCAATGAGGAGGATCACAGTTTACTGGCATTAAGGCAGAGATCATTGGCAACAAACCATTCCTGAATTGGGGCGAAACAGTCTGGTATGAGAATAGAAGCAGAGGTGGCTGAGGGGAGCCTGAAAGAGAGCTGAGTGTCATCAGCATAACATTGTAAATTGGAGCAGAAAGTTGCGATGCAGTGTGCTTGAGGTTCCAGGTAGTAGTTGAAGAGCCAGGGAGAGAGGTTAGACCCCTGGGGAACACCACAAGTAGAGAAAGAGATTGTTACACTCACCTGGTCTCTGTGGGGATGTTGGGGCACGGTTGGAGCCCTCCCTGGACTTGACTCCCTTGGATCGGGTCTCTCCCCCAGGTGCTGCGAAGTCAACTGTTCTGGATACTGGTACTGCCCCTGAGGGAATACGAGGGGCAATGAGAATGATGCAGTGGTATCGTGATTTCCCTCGAACCCTTCGTTCCAGAATGAGATGAGCAAACGTTTGCCCATGTAAGCTCACCTGGTTTCTCCAAATGATGAGCTCTCCGTCCTGCTTCTTATTAGCAGGGGCGCCTTGGGTGGATCTAGTAGCTTCACTGGTCCATGGGTGTGGCGGCCCAGGCCGGCTGCAACCAACCACTTAGAAGGTAAGTGTTCTTTGCAATAATTATTGTCCGAGTCTCTTTTTGCCATGATTATATTTCATAATTCTTGCAATGTCTTTTCTCTCCACCATAGATGTGAAGATGGCTGCACGGAGTCGCTGTGTTTAGAGCGAGTCCAATGATGCCCAAGAAGATAATGAAGCCTTAAAAGTAGCTGGTAAATTGGCTTTCAGGGTTGAACGCTAGGCTCAGGTGTGGCGCGGCCAAGCGTTAGTTATTTATGCAACTTCTCACCTTGTGTGTTCTTTCCTCTTGCAGGGAAGGCCTGGCGGCGTCGTGCGGAGAACGACTGTTCGAAGGCCAGTCCGCGTTTGCAGGATGGAAGTTCCGTGAAGATGAAGAATGGAAGATAAGCTCCCACGTAGTTGGATGTTCGGAATAGGTGAGAAAGCGCTCCAACTCCGATGATTATGGAATCAGGTAAGATGTGATACGCTGCAGGCGATGGAGTGCAGGAGACATGTAATATGCGCTTTCAGCGATGGTGTAGCTTGAGTCAGGTAAGGTGCGCTTTCAGCGATTGTGTAGCTGGAGTCAGTCAAGGTGCGCTTTCAGCGATAGTGTAGCTGGATGCAGGAGGATGCGCCTTCAGCGATGGTGTAGCTGTAGTCAGAAGGATGAGCGTCAAGGTGCTGAGCTGGAAAACAGGTAAGGACGGCAGTAAGCGTTACGCTGCTTAAGGCAGACTAACGCGAAGAGCCACTATGCGGGCGGGTTGACATTAAATAGGCTGGCCCCGGTCCCTCCCTTTGGCCCCGCCTTGTGGCTCCACCATGCCACTCCCAGAGGCTCAAAGCACACTTTTTCATGAGCCTGGTGCCAGGCACCAGGACTGGGTCCATTTGGACCCTGTGGGTGATAAAGACATGACAGCACTCCCCCAAGGCCCCTCTCACAGGCGTTCTTCTCCCTGGTCCTGATTTGGCAGGGTTATTACGATGGAACCGTCTGATTGATATGATATGGTATGATAGTTTATTTATATAGCGCCTATACACAATGTGTTTCAAAGCGCTTCAAGGAGGGAGGGGACATAGAAAAATACAGTTACATTCAGCAAAAAGTCCTTGAAACAATACAGACTGTGAAAAAAAAACTATCATAATAGGCCTGTCGACATTTCTGATAGTGCAAGTGCATAAAACAAGTAAGGCAAGAGGTAATGGATAGGAAGGAGAACAAAGCAAGCAGTAACATTACTATGTCTGACGACAATTTACGCAGTGCAGGTGGTTACAAGAGGAGGGGTGGAAGGGGGGCAAGGGGACGGAGGGGGAAGGAGAACAAGGCACGCTACTGAGCAAAAATGTCGGTGACAAATTTGATAAGTAGGGGAGGGGGAGGGAGAGAACAAGGGGGGAGGAGGGGGACAGACAAGCTGCTATCAAGAGTCACGGAACAGATGATAGGAGTAAGTGCTAGGAGGGGGAAGTCTGAGAGGATGGAGAATAAAGAAGGGGGGAGTAGGAAGGTAGTAGAAGAGGATGGAAGTGAGGAGGGGGAAGGGAAGGAGGCAGGAAGGGGGGTGGAGCGCAGAGCAAAAGAGACACTCACGGAGGGGCAGGGGGGCACACAGACACTAAAGGGGGGCAGGGGGGCACACAGACACTAACGGAGGAGCAGGGGGGCACACAGACACTAACGGGGGGCAGGGGGGCACACAGACACTCACGGGGGGCAGGGGGCACACAGATACTCACAGGGGAGGCCAGGGGGGCACACAGAAACTCACAGGGGGTCACACAGACACTCACGGGGGTAGGGGGCACAGATAAACTCACGGGGGGTCAGTGGGGCACACAGACACTCACGGGGGGCAGGGGAGCACACAGATACTCATGGGAGGGCCGGGGGGCACACAGACACTAACAGAGGTGCCCCCCGTGAGTTTCTGTGTGCCCCCCTGCCCCCGTGAGTGTCTGTGTGCCCCCCAGCCCCCCTTGAGTGTCTGTGTGCCCCCCTGCCCCCTCGTGAGTCAAGGCACATGGATAAATTCAACAGGTTCTCATGTGCGATCCTGAGGTCCGTAACCTTCCCATTCGATCAAGTAGTACAGTTTTGATCGTACTATCTTAGAGTCCAGAATGTCTTTAACCTCGTACCCAGGTTCTCCTTCGATGATCTCAGGTTCAGGTGGTTTTATTTTTCCTAATCTTCGGTTTCACGGGTTTTAAGAAGGAAACGTGGAATACTGGAAGGATATGCATATTGGTGGGTAGATCTAATTTTACGGCGGCAGAATTAATGATGGCTTTGATGGGGTAAGGTCTGAGGTATCTTGGACGGAAGATCCGAGGTCCCATGGTATATTCTTGGATGCCAACCATACTTTATCGGTAATGCAGGGCTTCCCTGCTATGCCTGTCAGCAAACTTGTTCTGTTGTTCCTTGGCTTTGATTAGGTTCTTGGTTGCTTCCTTAAGAGTTTGAGTAATGGTCTTATGTAGAGAGGTGATCGCTGGCATCTCTAGTTCATCAAGCAGATCAAAGGAAGATGTCCAAGGGTGTCGACCATTCATGGTATAGAATGGGGTTTGTCCAGTACTAGTGTGGATGGAGTTATTGTAGGCAAATTCAGTCATCCAGAGAATGTTTTTCCAAGATCCTTCCGTCTGCTGCAACATGCATCTCAGGTACTGCTTTAGCGTTTGATTGGTCCTTTCAGGTTGACCATCGGTTTGGGGATGGTGACTTGTGGAAAGGCGAAGATCGATTTGCGCTATCTTACAACTCCTCCAGAAAGCTGAGGCAAATTGAGTTCCACGATCTGAAATCAGTACCGTGGGGAAGCCATGTAGTTTGATTATTT
This sequence comes from Ambystoma mexicanum, assembly GCF_040938575.1. NCBI lineage: Eukaryota > Metazoa > Chordata > Amphibia > Caudata > Ambystomatidae > Ambystoma > Ambystoma mexicanum. The sequence goes on along the minus strand of NC_090922.1, from coordinate 1,300,825,748 downwards.
GTTCTAGGAATACAGGGGCCAGAGTTGTGGCAGTAGGAAGCCCCTTTCGTGGAATAAAATGTGCCATTTTGGAGAATAAATCTACTACGACTAGAATTGTGTTAAAGCCGTCACAGGGTGGCAGATCGGTAATGAAGTCCATGGACAGCGTATGCCATGGTGCTGGTGGTATAGCCAATGGACACAATAACCCTGCGGGACTTAGATTTTGAGATTTTTGTTGCACGCAAACACTGCATGTTGCAATAAACTGGACCATGTCCTTTCTCCAAATTGGCCACCAATAGCTCTTCCGGATTTTGGCTTGTGTTTTAGTAATTCTGGGATGTCCCTCCACTAATGACTCGTGGTAATTTGCTATAATTTTGTTTTGTATTTATTTGTCTTCAATATATAATCTTCCCTGAAAATAAGGTAAATTATCCTTGATGGAGTACTGGTCCCCTTTAGCCAACCATTCTTGTTGGGCTGTTTGGTCCATTTGAGATTGGAGGTCGACCTTCGAGTCTTCCCAGCAGGCGGTTACTGCGATCTGGTTTTGAATCCACTCTTCGGGAATGATGGGTACTGGTTCAAATGGTATAAACGCGTCCTTGTCTTCTCCCATGCGTGACAGAGCCTCTGCTTTTCCGTTCCGCACTCCCGGTCTGAAGGTGATAACAAAATCGTACTCTGCGAAGAAAAGAGCCCAGCGAAGCTGATGTGGAGAGTGGGCCTTAGCAGATTTTAAATATTGCAGATTACAGTGCTCTGTGATAACCGTGACTGTATGTCTTGCTCCTAGAAGCTAGTGTCTACAGGTTTTAAGAGCTCCTTTAATTGCTAGTAGCTCCTTGTCAGTTATGGCATAGTTAATCTCTGGTGCAGTAAATTTACAGGACCAAAATTCTATGGGTTGTAATTGTCCGGGTCCTTTTTTGATAATACTGCCCTCATGGCCACGCTGGAGGCGTCTGTTTCAACAACATAGGGCAGGTCAGGTCTGGGGTGACGAAGAACTGGTGATGAGGTGAAGGCCAGTTTTAATTCTTGGAAGGCCTTTTCAGCTTCGAGGGACCAGGGACACTTTTTATTCTTTCTCAGTAGAGACGTGATTGCATGAACGATCTGAGAAAACCCCGGGATAAACCGCCTGTAAAAGTTGGCAAAGCCGAGCACACTTTGCACTCCCTTGGTCGATGTTGGGGATGGCCATTGAGGAATAGCTTCCACTTCGCGAGTGTCAATGTGAACCCCTCGTTGCGTAAGCATGAAGCCCAGAAATTCGACTTCCATGACATGGAAGAAGCATTTTTCCAATTTGGCAAACAGCTGATGCTTACAAAGCTTTTCCAGAACTGCCCTTACATGGCCAACACGATCTTCCTTGGATGCTGAGTAGATAAGAATGTTGTTGATATAAACGGGGACACAGACATCCAACAATTCATGAATTACATTGTTCATGAAGAACTGGTGCCTTGCATAACCCAAAGGTTATAACATGATACTCGAAGAGTCCGTATTTGGTTTGGAATGCTGTCTTCCATTCATCGCCCTTTTTAACTCTTGCCGAATGGTAAGCTCCTCTTAGGTCCAAATTTTGTATAGATTTGAGCATTCTTCACCTGATTGAGCAACTCGGGGATGAGCGGCAGAGGGTATCTATTCTTGACAGTGATCTGGTTCAATGCCCTATAATTTATACAAGTTCTGAGGTCCCCTTCCTTCTTTGGCACAAAGAAGAGAGCTGAGGAGGCTAGAGACTTGGATGGGCAGATGAATCCGTTGGCTAGGTACTGATCTAGGTATGTTCTCAGATGCTGATTCTCTTGCTCAGTCAGAGCGTAAACTTGACTGCACAGGATTTGTGCTCCTGGAACCAGGTCGATTTGGCAGTCATAAGGTCGGTGTGGAGGCAGGGTGTTTGTTTGTTCCTCTTGGAACACATCCAAATAGTCCTGATATTCAGAGGGTAATGAACCAGAAATTCCTAGGATGGGTTTCACCTTGAGTTGTAGATTCCTCACGTCCCTGTGGTAGCAACTCTTTGCACATTCTTGAGGAAAGGTCAGCTCCCTTGTGCGCCAGTCAATCCTTGGGTTATGGGTTTCTAGCCACGGCATTCCTAGGATCATTTGGAACTGGGGGGCCCCAATAAGAACGAAAGAAATGTTCTCCCGATGACCATCCTGACACATCAGCATCACCTTGTTGGTATGTTGCGTTACTGGGCCGGAAGACAACTGAGAACCATCCACTGCATTGACGTTTTCCGATTGTAGTTTTTGCTGAAGAGGAAGGCCTATCTGTGCGGTCAAATTCTGATCGATGTAATTTCCCAGCGCTCCACTATCAATATAGGCTTCTAGAGCATTTACTTTTGATGGTTGTTGGTGGTGGATCAATAGTACCGGGATGACCAGGTGTGAGGTCTGTACAACTTTCTTTATTCCACTCGACAAGTGCACCCCTTCACTTGCCGGGCGTCAGACTTTTCCGACTTATGTTCCTTCTCTTCGTTGCCGTTGTCTGTGGCACCTACTATTTTCTTAGGGGGTTTTATGGGGCAGACTCGGAGGAAATGTCTAGCTTTTCCACAATATAAACAGAGTTGTTGTTGTCTCCTTTTTTCCCTTTCAGCCTTGGAAATAGGGGCTCGTAATCCCCCAATCTGCATGGGTTCAGTGGATTCATGAGTTCTGGTTTGGTTGTCTCGTGGTCGCATGTAAACTGACCTCCCTTCAGTTTGTGTGCGGTCCATTTTTCGGTCCTGTAACCAGTGGTCCAAATTGCACGTCAGATTGATGTATTCCACACAACACTCGGGAGGATTGACCACTTGAGCTAGCACATCTTTTAACTCACCACGTAGCCCCCGGTAAAACAGTGTGGTTCTTTTCTCCTCAGGCCAATTAGTCTGTGCTACGAGATGATTAAAGGTGGCAATATAAGGCAACAAATTGTGGCTTCCTTGTCTGAGAGACAACAGTTCGTTATGTAAGGCTTGTCCTTGGGTTTGTCTGGCAAAAATGTTTCCAATTCCCATTGGAATTCCCCAAAGTCTCGAAGTATGGGATCATCCTGGTTTACTAATGGTATGGACCAGTCAGCTGCGCTGCCTCCCAAATATGAAAGTACAAAGGCAACTCTTGCGCTATCGTTAGGGAAGGCCTCAGGTCGACACAAATAGTGGAGGCGGCACTGGTTCATGAATATGGCATATTTGTTAGGGTCGCCGGTGAAACGCTCTGGCGGGGCCAGTGGAACTGCCCGTGGAAGCACCACTTGCACTGGTGGTGATGGTTGCAGCAATAGAGTTGCGGCAATTCCGGGTAACATAACCTGCCCTGCGTGTGTCTGAAGCATTTGTCTTGCCAAATCATCAGTCCATTCACGGGTTACAATAAGGTCTCTCCTCAAGTCATTGGTCTCTTGCCTAGAGGCATGCACTTCAGCCCACAGCTCCCCCAGTAATTGGGCCAACTGGTCAGTTTCCAAGGTGTCCATGACGCCCAGTCAGAGATCTGGAGAGGCTTTGCGTTCTGTTACGCTCACCTGGTCTCTGCGGGGACGTTGGGGCACGGCTGGAGCCCTCCCTGGACTTGGCTCCCTTGGATCGGGTCTCTCCCCCAGCTGCTGCGAAGTCAAATGCTCTGGATGCTGGTACTGCCCCTGAGGGATTACGAGAGGCAATGAGAATGGTGTGGTGGTATCGTGATGGTAACGAGATGAGCAAGCGTTTGCCCATGTAAACTCACCTGGTTTCTCGTAATGATGAGCTCTCCGTCCCGCTTCTTATTAGCATGGGTGCCTTGGGTGGACCTAGTTGCTTCACTGGTCCGTGGGTGTGGCAGCCCAGGCCGGCTGTGACCAACCACTTAGAAGTTAAGTGTTCTTTGCAATAATCATTGTCAATGTTCTTATTACAGTGTCTTTTTTGCTGTGATTATAGTTCGTAATTCTTGCAATGTCTTTTCTCTCCACCATAGATGTGAAGATGGATGCACGGAGTCGCAGTGTTTAGAGCGACTCCAATGATGCCCAAGAGGATAATGAATCCTTAAACATAGCTGGTAAGTTGGCCTTCAGGGTTGATCGCTAGGCTCAGATGTGGCGCGGCCAAGCGTTAGTTATTTATGCAACTTCTAACCTTGTGTATTCTTTTCTCTTGCAGGGAAGGTTGCCGGCGTCGAGCGGAGAACAACTGTTCGAAGGCCAGTCCGTGGTTGCCGGAGGGAGATTCTGTGAAGATGAATAATGGAAGATAAGCTCCCGTGTAGCTGGATGTCCGGAACAGGTGAGGAAGTGCTCCAACTCCGATGACTATGGAATCAGGTAAGATGCGATGCGCTGGAGGCGATGGAGTGCAGGAGACAGGTAAGATGTGCTTTCAGCGATGGTGTAGCTGGAGTCAGGTAAGATGCGCTTTCAGCGATGGTGCAGCTGGAGTCAGGTAAGGTGCGCTTTCAGCGATGATGTAGCTGGATGCAGGAGGATGCGCGATCAGCGACGGTGTAGCTGTGGTCAGGTGCTGAGCTGGAAAACAGGTAAGGATGGCGGGAGCGTTACACTGCTTAAGGAAGGCTAACGCGAAGTGCCAGTTTGTGGGTGGGTTGGCCTTAAATAGGCTTGCCCTGGCCCCTCCCTTTGGCCTCGCCTTGTGGATCCACCTGGCCACTCCCAGAGGTTCTTGCACATGCTCCCAATGTTCCTCTATGGCCACGCCCGGCCTGGATGCACGTGCCTTAGGCACAAAGTGTGCAAAGCACACTTTTTCATGAGCCTGGTGCCAGAGGCGCCAGGACTGGGTCCATTTGGATCCTGTGGGTGATAAAGACATAGGCCCTTGTCCAGTGGCCATGACACAGATAGAAGAGAGGCAGGACCCCAGTTGGACCTGAAAGGGTTGGTTGGTGAGAAAGGAGGTCAACCAGGCCAGAGCTGATCAGTAATACCAAGGTTGTTGCAGAGGCGATAGAGCAGGATGGCATTGTTGACCGTGTTAAAAGCAGAGGATAGATTGAGGAGAATGAGGGCGGAAGGGAGATTAGAGTCAAGATTGGAGAGCAAGTAAGTCTTCACAGGTGATTAGGAGAGCAGTTTCTGTGCTTCTGGCAGCTCTGAAGCCAGACTGGTGGTCATGGAGGCAACCAACAGATTCAGTATGTAGATTAAGCTGGGAGATTGCCAGCTTTTACAAGAGTTTGCCCAGGAAAGGAGTGATGGAGATCGGGCGATAGTTAGCCGAAGAGGAAGGATCGGCCGAGGGCTGTTTTATAAGGGGGTGCACTAGAGAGTGCTTAAAGGGAAGGGGAAGTTCCAGTGGCAAAGGAGTGATTGCAGACATTGGCTAAGGCTGGAGCAAGGGTGTCAATGTGGTCCTTGATGGTTCTGGATGAGCAGGGGGCAACCTGCTTTGACAAGACTTCCATAGATCGGACTTGTCTAGAAAACAGGGGGAAGGAGGAGAAAAGAGGAGGAGAGACGGCCTCACACGGGCCAGGAGTGGAAGAGGAAGAAGATGAGGCAGTAGAGGAAGAGAGGGTGGACAGGATGACCTGAGATTTAGTAGTGAAATGAGAGCCAAAGGCTGTGCAGAGGGCCTGGAAGGGAACAGGAGAGGTAGGGACTGCAGCAAGATTGGCCAGCTGCTTGCAGATTTTTAAAAGTTCATCCGAGTTGTTAGTTGCTGCAGAGATGCAGACTTGGATGTAGGCCCTCTTCTTAGATAGGACAGAGAGTCTCCATTGCCTTTGGGGCAGGCGCAAGGCCAGTTTGTCAGGGGGTGCGGCCGATGCCCTCTACTTCCTCTCTGCCGCCCTACACTTGCATTTAAGGGTGGCGAGGCCGGAATCGTGCCACGAGTTGCACTTGGATTTGGGCTTCAAGCGGATCCTCATGACAGGGGCAAACGCATCCAAAGTGTTAGCGATAGAGAGATGAAGGTTAGCGAGGGCTGTGTCAGGGCGTGAGTCAGACATAGGTGTAGGAGGAGGAGAGAAAGTAGCGGTGAAAGCCTCAACTGACACACGCTTCATGGGTCGGATGACCGAGGAGGTAGGTGGCAGTGCTGGAGTCGACTTGACCTGCGGGGTAGAGAGAGAGGTGGCATAAATTGAGAAAGTGATCACTCCAAAAGAGAGGAGTGGTGAGACGGTTAGAGAAGGGGAGGTTATAGGAGATCAGAACATCAAGGGTGTGCCTTGCAGAGTGAGTCAGGCCAGAGGGAAAGATATAGAGAGAGAGAATCGCAGAGGTTGCGAAAGAGTCCTGAAAAAGGGCTGGTAGCATCAGGTGGATGTTCCAGTCTCAGAGGAGAAGTTGAGAGGTAGAGGTAGAGGCAAGGGGGCGAGGAGGAGTGGTCAGCACACTCAGAGAGCAAGAGGGCTCCCTTGCCAGGCGGCCTGTAAATAGTGGGCACAGTGAGCGAGAGGCCAGAAGAGATAGAGAGCCTGCAGACCAGGCGTTCAAAGGAGGAGTATTGCTGCATTGGAATGATAGAAGCAGGAATCCACATGGGTAAAGGCCAGAGGTGCACCCTGCAGAAGTGTTGGAGGTGCCTGAGGATGGGCATAGGAGGAATGAAGCGAAGACAGGGTTGTCTGTGAGGGAGAAGAGAGTGCCAGAGGGGTGGCAGAGAAGGGAGGCAACAGGGTGGCCAAAGAAGCAGCAGGGGTGCCGAAGAGGTGTCAGAGGAAGGAGGCAGCAGAGGAGCCAGAGAGGGGTAAGAAGGATAGCATGAGAGGAAAGGACATTGATAAGGTGCGGGAAGTGTCGATCAAAGAGGATGAGATTGCCCTAAGGGCCCTGGGCCAAGATGGTGCCATTTAAGTAGACAATAATGATGGTCTTAGAGGAGGGCAAGGGGGCTAGGAGGACCTCCCACCGGGTGCCACCATTAATGGGATAAGAGGAACAATGGAGAGAGAACAGAGACCATATGGGGGGTCCATAGGCCTCGAGAGGGAACAACAAAAAGTATGTTGGAAAGGGTCTGTCTGGAGGAAGCAATGGTATAGGTATCAGTGATAGGGAGGCCTAGGTTGGAGACCAGAATGTCCCCTTTGAGCTTCTTCCTGCCAGGCTTAGTGAGATTGATAGGATAGTCGATAGAAAAGCAGTTATAACATATAGGTGAGACAGAGAGCAACATAGGGGGTGCAGGGTGGAAAGAGGGTGGGTAGGGAGAGTGGTGCCCAGGCAGGGGAGTTGGAGGGGAGGTCACACAAGGGGGAAGAGTGGAGGGGGGCACAGAGGGGACACAAAAGGGAGGCAGGCCAACAAAGAACAAGAACAATGGACCTAAAAATTAGATGCAGTACAGAAACATCAGAAAGAAAAGAGCACAACAGGGAACCTAGAAGTAGAGAATGCAGATGTAGTACAGAACCAAGTTGAAGCACAAAACACAACAGGGAACCTGGTTGTAAAGAATGCAGATGCGATACAGGACCAAAAGAAAAAGACAGAGGTAAGCAGGGAACCTAGAAGTGAAGAATGCAGGCAATTGCAACGTGATGCCACAAACCGTGGATGGCAACACAATATCAAGAACCGTGGAGATCAAACACAAAGTCAATACAGTCAACAAGGCACAGAACACAACATAAACCTAGAAGAAGAATGCAGGCAATGCAAAGTAATGCCAGAAAAACAGTGGAGCATGAGATAGTGTCAGAATAGTACACAATAGATCGAAGTGGGAAGGGCTGATATGCGAGAGGAAGGGAGGGAAATGCAAGAGGTGGGATGGAACAGGATGCAGGGACCTATGATGCGAGAAAGCGCACACGGCTAGATAAGCAAGGGAGCGCATGTGGCCAAGTTGTGCGCGCCAAGTTGTGGGCTTAGTATTTGAGCAGAGCACAATACAACGCACCCAGATTGGACTTTCCCAAAAGGGGGGAAAAAAGGTTAGGTTTTTGTGCACAGAACAATACAACACACCCAGATTCAATTTACCAGATCAATCGCAGCAGGTCAACGGCTGCAGGCTAGGTGCTAACACAGCGAACACTGACAGACACCACTGGGGCTGTCCTTAGCTTCTGGTCCTTGACGGAGGGAGCTGTCATGGCAGGGGGTGCCTTGGATGGCCGATTTAAAGGGCCTGCCAACCAATGGGAGCACAGTGGGAGGGAGGGCCAACAAGCAAGGAAGCAGCCGGGACAAAGAAAGGGGGGAGCGTTCACACACATGCTGCAGCGCGAGTATAAAACCTTTACAAATGTACAACTTACTGTGCCACGGAGCACCTGCCCTTACCCCAGCACCGGAGAAGTTGATGTTGGTGTTGCCTGATGATGGTGGGCATGACCTGTGGGGACAGAGGGAGAAAACATGCATGCTTACCTGCTGCATGCTTTTACTGTTTGGATGGCATGTTGTGTCCGTATGCTCAATTCTTCCAAGCCGTCTATCTCTCGACCAAGAATGACTGACTCCCCCCCACCATCACTATCATTTGCATCATTTCAGAGAAGGCAGGGGTAGAAGCTGCTACCCTGACAACCTTCATTCTACCCCTGTCAATGCCCCTGTTATCGCTGGTCCAAGATCTGCTGTCAGTGTCAGTTAGAAATGTGTGACTTTTATAGGCATCAGGTTTAATATAGATAGAAAAGAGCATAATCTAAAATCTATTTTTAAAAAACCACTTGCAATTTGTGAGATGTTAAATGCTATAAAAGGCTGCTTTGGAAAAATCTGTATGATTTAAAGGAACATCATAATCCTGCACTTCTTGAATATGGACTGAATTTTATCCAGAGCATTGTTTCATTTTTAGCACGATGGTGAGGCAATCTTTACTTTCAAAGATTATTTTACATCTCTGCAACAATTAAAAGAATTAACTATTCATGTAGTGGAATCAGGATTTTTTAAATGGTTTTAAAAAATTAATCTCTTTTTGTCCATGGCTAAAAGAGCCCTTGCATTACAGCTCTTTTAGTTGTGTATGTGTAATATGCCAGAATGTGACGACAGAAACAAGGAACAACCTGAGCCGACTGGCATTTTTTCCTATTGCATATAGATTTAGTAAGGGCCTATGTTCCAGAAAAGAAGGATATTTGTGAGTCAGTCTTCTTAAACTTAAAGAAATAGGCTTCATACAAAACAGTGCACTGATGAAACAATTCAGCATCCCATTCCAAAATGTTTGATAGTTCAGTGAGTTAAGCACTCACCTCAAAGACATGTATGCAGCCTGCAGTCAGAGGATGGAGCCTCAATCCTTCATCATTCCAAGTCTGAGAAATTGAATATCATTACATTTGGTACCAAATACACCTATTGTTAAATGCTTAGGAGTGGCCGTACTCCATTGTGAGGCTCTATATATAAGGTTGCATTATATTTAGTAAAATTGAGGGTCTGTGCCATATGCCATATGAATGTACAGCCTCTTCAAGGAAAAGGATGTGTGTTTTCCTGGGAGAATGCTTGCTGTTGTATCTCTCCTGCCGGTGCTGCCGGCAGGGAGAGGGATGAAAGGGTGCCTGATTTACGGGCCTTTAGGTGCGCAGCGCGGGAGGCACAGAACATGCGCCATGCCAGTTTGGAATCATTCCCCAAACTGCATGTCTTCTGTCAGGGCGGGCCCTTTATTTGCGCCTCACATCACTGCGTATGTGGGCCGTGAGGCGGATGTAACATGCCGTGAGGCGGATGTAACATTCCGCCCTTTTCCCAACAAATAAACTGAACACAAATCTGGAACATCTGAAGCTCCCCTGTACAAATCTAGTCTGGCACAGTTGCATGCTCTCTGCCTTTTCTCTCACCATTCATAGCCTCTAAGTGTCTCTGGAGCCTTCGGGGCTACCCTTAGGTTATACCTACTGGGCATCTACCAGGGTGTTGTCTCTGGGTTATCTCCCCCTTCTGGCTCACCTCCATCTTCTGGATACACCTCCTCATCTTCTTGTTGCGGCTCCCTGGCACACTGCTCTGTCTCGCATCTTCTTTGCATCTGTGACTTAGGGTGTGCTGTGAATGTTCATCGTCTTCATGTGATTGTCTCTCCAAGTCTGTCCACATCTGCTGGGGCACCATCTTGAACCAGGATGCGATCCTGGCGATTGTCTGCTGTCCTTGTGCCACCTTCACCATAGTTCCTTCCGTTCGGATCACTTTCCAGGGTGCGTAGTAATATCGTGTTTCCAGCTTAGACTTACTGGGATTTCACAAAACCAGTACATGATCCCTGACCTTGTGCTTTGTTGTTCTCGCGTGTCTCCTGTCGCTCATATGACTGTTTGCTGCAACTATGGGTGTGGTCGCTGTCGAAAAACCACCACCCCCCTGCTAGGGTGATGGGCTATGGTTGAGTTCACCCTGGTCCCATACATGAGGTCTGCCGGGGGTATGTTGGTGGGGCTGTGGGCTGTTACCCTGTAATTCCTTAAGAATCGGTACAGATCCACTTTCCAGGGGCTGTTTTGGGATCTGGATATGCGCAACACCTTGTTGATGGTCCTCATGAATCTCTCCACATCCTTGTTTGCCTCAAGCCACCTGGGCGTGATGTGGTGATGTCTGATGTGTAGATCGTCCATGTATTTTTTTAGTACCGCCCCCTGGAAAGGTGGTCCATTGTCGCTCCTGATGTGTCTTGGCAGTCCGTGAGTTGCAAACACTTTCTCGAGAGCTGGGATGAGAGTCTCAGCCACTGTCAAGGATATAATCTCCACTTCAGGGTACCGCGAGTGGTCATCAATGCCATCAGCATGTATGTCCCTTCTTGCACCGTGCAGAAGTCGATGCGGATGGCGTCCCACTTTGACAAACCGAGCTCTGCTGATTGAATTGGCTCAGGATTTAGAGGTGCTCCCGTGATTTGGCCTGGATGGCAGGATGTGACGGTCTCCTCCACCTTGGTGTCGATGTGCAGGAATCACACTTGGTGGCGTATTCTGGCCTTTGTTCTGACCACTCCCTGGTGCCCTTCGTGTGCGAGTGCCACGATCCTGTCCTGTAAGCTGCTGGGGATGAATATGCGGGTGACTCTCAGGATTAGCCCTTCGCTGGTGACAGATAGCTCCTGTCGTACACGGAACATGCTGTTGAGGAAGTCTCTGGCCACCGGTGTGCAGTTGTGTACATGGCGGAGGAATGATTTCCAATCATCCGATATGATCGTGTTTTTCACTGTCACAAAATGGGTCATTTAGGGTGGCATCCACAATGTCGTCGATGCCGACCGCCCTGGACTTCATGGTGTGTTCGATTTGCGAGATGTGGTCTTCTGTCTCTTCTGCCTTGCTCAGCTCACCTAGGGTCATGGCACTCGGCTGTCTGGACAGGAAGTCTGCTGGGTTGTCCGTACATGCATGGTAGGCCAATTCAAACTCCTACTGCTGTAGGTGGAGCAACCATGTCCCAATTCTAGCCGGAGGGTGTGCTCATGACCATGTGAAGATCTGGATGAGTGTTTTGTGGTCCATGTATGCCCTAAACCTTCGTAAATAGAGGTAGATGTGGAACTGTCAACATACCCAGAGTACCTCTATAGCCTCCTACTCGGTGTGTGAATATCGCTGTTCGGTAGGCGTGTGGGCCTTGTAGACGTGTGTGATGGGCTTAGTTTCCCCTGTCTGTGAATGTAGGACAAGGATGGCCTGAGGCAAACAGGGCTTGCATCCCCATACAGTTCTCTCATCAGGGTTGGGGCATAATAGGCCATTGTTGTGTCCGAAGATAGTGATGTCTTGATTCACTCGAACACTTCCTGGCATTCGGGTCTACAGTCCCATATGATGCTTGACCTTGTGAGCTCTCTGAGCGTTTCGGACATAGTCGCCAGGTTGGGAATGAATCTGCGTACATCCGTGGGTGTTGTCGGTGGGGAGGCCTACTTTATCTCTGCTACCTTTTGTGGGTCAGCAGATACCCCCTTGCTGTTAAAAAAATACCCAAAAAACGTTATCTCTTCTTTCAGAAATTCCCATTTGTCCCAGTGGATGGTGAGGCATGCAGTTTCCAGCCTGCAGAACTCCATTTCTAGGCGACGCATGTGCTCCTGCCTGTCACTGGCATGGATGAGGATGTCGTCACTGACATTCAGCACTCCTGGGATCCCTTGGATCACTTCCTGAATAGCTTGTTGGAACACCTCTGCCGCTGAGGATATTCTGAAGCTTAGCCTCTTGATGTGTGGAGAAGTTTGTAATGTACCTTGAGTCTATGTGTAGTTGCAATTGGTGGTTGCCAGCGTTGAGGTCAATCTTTGAAAAAACCTTCGACCCTGTGAGGTCTGTGATTATCTCATCTAGAGTGGGAGTGATGTGCTGCTCCATTTTAATTGCTGTGTTAGGTAGGTGCAAGCTATGCAAATCCATACCTTCCCTGATTGTTTCGGCTTTTTTGTGACCACCATTGGCGATACTCAGGGCGTTGGTCCAGTCACTTGTTCGATGATTCCAGCCTTTTAAAGTTCTTGTAGCTCCTTTGCCACCATGTCTCTCATGTGAAATGGAGTTCTCCTATGGCATATCGCCCGGGCCTGTACTGTAGGGTCAATGTGTAGTTTTATGAGCTTGCCTTTTAGGCATCCAATGCCTTTGAGGATGCCAGGGTGTTTGGCACTAGGTCGGTGATGTTAGGGGAGTCTGAGACATCACAGATGAAACAAATCAGTCCTAGATCTTCAGCTGCATCCCCATTAAGTAGACATTCGATGCCAGCGTTGAGAATGTAGATCTTTGATTTGATGGCGGTCTCGCCCCTGCTTAGTTCAGTTCTGAACCTTTCCTCCACCGGGAGTGGCATCTTGCTGTCATAGGAGAATAAGAGTGTTTCGGTTGTTTTGAGTTCCGGTTGGTGATGCAGTGTCCGGAACATGGTGGTTGGCATTTCATGTACCAATGCCCCTGTGTCGATTGTCATGAGTGTCTCTTGACCATGTATGTTTATGAGGCATTTGGGCCTTCTCCTTTTCTTTTTCGGTTCAGCGTATCCGTGGTCTAGTGCTGAGATCAGGTGGATTTTTCTCCTCCTCCTCGTTCTCCCAGTCCCCACAGCCGTTTCTATTTCTCCAAGGTCGTCTGTGGATTCGTCTGTAGATGAGCTGTCCTCCATTGCTACACGACGCGTATCCGCTTGTTTCTTCTTCTTGGAGAAAGGTTTGGCCTGTGGCGTTTCTGCTTGTGGTTGTGGATGTTGAGGCTGCCCAGAGGATCTGCAGACACGTGCGTGGTGGTCCTTCCAGCCGCATGCTCCAAACGTGGTTCCTTGCACTGGGCAGTTTCTCCTTCCGTGGCGTGCTCCTCCGCACCATCTGCACTCGGTCAGCCCCGGGATTCCAGGTTGCCACCGCAGTGAGTTGTGTGCTTCATTGTAGTCATCCCTCAGTGATTGACGGTTGGAGATTTGTGCTATTACCGCTGTTGTCAGCGCCAGTTGAAGTTTCTGTAGTGTGTTGCCCATTTGTGCTGCCCTCCAGTGCGACAGCTCCCTCTGGCGTCCATATTCAAGAATCCTGGGTAGGTTGATGCCTTTTTCACCCAACACCATTCTGCACAGTTTCTCTGAGTACATGCTATTGATGATTTGGTGCCTTATTTCTTTTTAGACATGGTCGAATTCACATGATAGTGCCAACTTTTGTGTGGTAGGCATCCAGTGTCTCGTCCTCCATTTGCACTGTGGTGCAGAAATTGAAGGTTTCATAGTCTGAATTTAACTGCGGCATAACATGTGACTTGAGGGCGTCCTTGGCTAGTTGGTATATATCTGCACCATCGTCGATGACCAAAGAGTTGAAAATGTGCAGTACATTGTCACCCACGTTGAGCAGGAGGTGTGATATCATTTTTCTGGGTGTTGTTAAGTCTTTGCAGTCCATCACAATTTCTAACTTTTGGATCCACAGCATCCAGCGGGGCCCCACTGATGTTGGATCTGTGTAAGGGTCAGAAGGCCCCAGTGCAGCCATTGCACCTCCATGATGTCGAGGGGATGGCACTGGCGGTGTTAGTGATGCAGCTATCCTTCCCGGCATGCTGGGCCTTGGCGTGGAGAGACCAGTTGCCATGTTGCCCTGATGGTGTTATGCGATGGGCTCCTCCTCTCCTCTGCCCTGTGTGCTGATTGGCGATGGGCTCCTCCTCACCTGTGTTTTCCAGAGTCCTGGTGATGGTCAATGAATTAGCAGTGCCTGCTCCTCTCCAGGGCCTTCATGTAGTGTGTTTGTGGCAGCCATTGCCGTTTCTTCACCGCATGTGGGGAGGGTATCCCCACTGTGTTTCCAAAAATGTGATTCTTATGGTCGTGTTATGCTGAAAGTCACATGCTAATTACTGCATGCATGCTTCGCTCAGTGAGCTTGTCGCCAGTGTTGTATCTCTCCTGCCAATGCTGCCGGCGGGGAGACAGATCTAAGGGGGCCGCATCTACGGGCCTTCTGTTGCGCAGCGCGGGAGGCACAACGCACGCGTCACACCAGTGTGCAATCGTGCTCCGAACTGCCTGACTTCCGGCAAGGCGGGCCCTTTATTTGTACCTCAAGTCACCGATCATGCGAGACTTGAGGTGGATGTAACATTCTCTGCATGGTGAAAGTGTGCCAGGGGCACGTGGCTGGCGTTGACTTGTCTACGCTGCTAGAGCTGGAAGACGTGATGAGCGGGACCGGTGTGCAGCGGGATGCTTCATTCACTGAAGCTCTACCTGGAAGCAGATCCTTGGTGTCAGAAGGGTGAGACCCCGACAGCAACAAAGAGCACTGCAGAGAGCTAAATTGTTGAACATCTTGAAATTGGAAGAGACTGCAGATGTTCTCCTGAGGATTGCTGAATGGCACTTGCAGAGGGGACAGTGATCTGCGAAACCATGGATTAGTCAACGAATGCAGTGAAGAAGAAGAATTTAGCTTGTAGTTTTTGTTTATTATCTGCCTGGGCTCTTCACCTTATAGCGCGTTGTTATATGACGCACGCTCACATTCATTGTATTAATGTTTAAAATATGATTAATAAGGTTTCTTTAAAAAAAAGGGGTATGAAAGAGCATTGTTGCAGGTTTCCTGTAGATCAGTGAGCAACGGATGCCCCACAATCTAAAACATCTCCAGGAGGAATTGAGAGTACTGTAGGTTAAGGCCACGCTTTATTAGTTGGCACCCTTTACTTATTGTCTTACTTCATTACCTTTCTAGTACCATAAAATGTTTACCTATTAAAAGTGAAACGGTCATTAAGTGAAGTACCTGGAAAAATAATTTTCAGGACTTAAGTATATATGTATCGGGATTGAACATGGAGCTCAAAAGGGCGATCTCATGCACTGCTTGGGGTTCGATGGTGGGAGAATACTTAAAGACCTTCCTGAAACCAGGACAGTAGACGGCATACGAATGGCAGAGGAAGGTGCAGAGGAGACCCTGAATCCCTATGAGATTGTGTGAAAAACAAATGGGGCGTCACCACGAAAAGAAAAAGAATGTAATCTTACAATGCTACTATTCTTGCAAGAGGGAGCAGAGGCAGGGAGTGCCCATAAAGGACTTTGTTACAGGACAGTTAACTAATGCAGTTTCGGAGTATCCCAGGATGAACATATTAGGGAGCAGTTTTTGTCGAGTGTATGATACCACAAGATAAGGAAAAAGATATGGGGCATGGTGGACCCCTCATTAGGGGATGTGATAGTCATGGCCAAGCGTAAGGAACATCTATTGCTGTGCATGAAGGAACTTCAGACGTAGGAGGAAATGAAAGAGTGTGCTGCAGTTATGAAAGAGGAGCAAGAAAATAAAGAGGGTGCCCATTCATGTCCTGCAATGAGTGTAGTGTGTCATAATTGCATAATATCTCACAGCAAACTTTGATTTATATACATGAGGTTTTCTAAATGTTCTTTCTAAGATGGCAGCAGTGGTTTACATTGTATTTTCACACTCAAAATAGTCCTCTTTTTATCTTCATGATTTACAGTATCGTTATGAACTAATCATTCCGTGTTCATGCAAGGGCCGGCTTAGATTTCTGGCAGGTTAACAGCACATGCAAAACCATACAAACAGTGGACCCTGGAGCACCTTTCTGATCTCATTTTGGAACACCACTGCGGCAGACGATATTCCAAAATTGAGTCGTTTATACCTTCGTAGGCCTAGGTGGAAGGAAAACGTTGTGATGTATCTTGATTCCTTCGCAAGCTAATCTGCTTATAGCCAAATCCCAGATATCATTTGCTAAAGAATTTGGCCCCTGCTAGGCCTACAATGAGTTAGTCAATTTTGGGAGTGATGTGCCATTCTCTCCGAATGGCCACGTTGGACAGCGGCATGTCGATGCATATGTGGACTGCATGTGGTTGCTTGGCCTTTGCTGTTACTACCTGTCATCTCGATTATATGGAGATCCTCCAGTTTCTTTAGCTCTTCTTCTACTGCTGCTCTCATGTGAAATGGGACCCTCCTGTGTCTCACCGCTCACAGTCCCACTGTTGAATTGATGTCTAGCTTGACAGTGCGTTGTTTGAAGCATCCGATGCCCTGGAATAGTTTGGAGTGCTTCTCCATCAGGCGTTCTGTCTCTTGGGAGTGTATGTTGAACGCAAAATGGATCAACTTCAGGTGCTCAGCTGTTTTGCAGCTGAGGAGCATTTCTATGCCTGCATCTACCACTTAGATACAAGTTTTACATTTTTCTCTGTAATACATCAGTGCCGATTTGAATGACCCTTTCACGGGTAACAGCTTCTTTTCTCTGTAGGCATACAGCTTCACTGCTTTCTTCTGTAGCTGCGGTCAAGGGGACAGTGTCTCGTAGTGTGTCACAGGCATTACATTTACGGTGGCACCAGTGTCGATCATCATCTTAGTTAGGCACTGTATGCTAGAATTATGCATGTTCACTGGGAATGTCTTTTAGCTCTTCTCTTCCCGTGTCAGGGCTTAATGGCTGATATGAGGTGCACTCTCTTGTTTCTCGGTTTTCCACAACTTGACGGGCGGTCTGGGGAGCAGTCGTCCTCGGACTGCTCATCCTCCTCGCTGTCATTTTCATCGGACCTTGGCCCTGTTGCTCGTACTCTCTCTCGATCTCGCCTTTGGTATGATTTTGCAGGGTTCTTTCAGGGGCGTTTGTTATAGTTCCTGGTGTATCAATAGGCATTGGTGGTCAGCCTCTCTTGCGGCCCCAGTTGCTTGATCTCTGGGTACCTTTGTGGTGTTGAGCTGTGACAGACTGATGCACAGTGATTCAGTTCACAACACTTCTGGCAACCTATTCTCAATGCTGGGCATTGCTCCTCCTTCTGTCATTTCCCCCTCACGGCTTTCAGGATTCTTGCCGTCTTGGTGTTGTGATTGCCCTTTCTTGTACTTTGTGTTGGGAGTTTAATACTGCAACAGTGTTTTCTGGCTTTTCCGAGTCTAGCAGTAGCTTGCTCATGACTTATTCCATGGCTTCTACCTGGGCGTCAATTTGCTCTCTCTGGCGTCCCATGGTCAATATGCGCCCCTGACCAGATCCCTCTCAGATAGTATGGCCCTGCATAGTTCCTCACGTGCTTGACTCATCTGGAAGCGTTTGAAATCTGGATTTAGTTGCGGCTTAAATTTGTTGGTTAGGACAGTCTTTGCTGACTACTAATCGTCCTCTGTTCCTCTGTTGGGTAGTGTATTAAACAATCTCAGCACTAGTGTCCCCAAGTTAAGCATTAGAAAAGTCCTTTTATCTTCTGGGTCTGTACATTTTGTGATTTAATATGTAGCTAGAACTGTTGCAACCCCAGTTCCATCCTGAGTGCAGCGCCTGGCCCATAAGGATCAAAGGGTTTCATGAAGGTCTCCTAGGAAGAGTCCAGACACGTGGCATTCTCAGGGTCTGGTACCTGAGCGCCTGCTCTTGCTGGGGATGCTAGCGGGTCCTCTGGTATGTTAGCTCTCTCGAGTCCCTTCAGGCGGGGTCTAGAGCGCTGGGTTTTAATGAGTGGACTTGTGCACGCCAGGTATGGGGCAATTCAGGTCACTCACGTGTGTGGCCTGCTGTGTTACTTTCCAAGCTGTTACTACCCGTGTTGGGGCTTGCTGCCAAGTCTCCCTGTTCTGTGTGCTCTGAGCACAGTTCCCCATTCCACCTCAGGGCACGAGACCTTGAGTGAGGCCTGTGTTGCTCACTTGCTGGTGGGCTATCCTGCTGCGTGGCAGTGATGTACCAACCCCTTCTTCCAGCGGGGGACGTGTGTTGCCTGCTTGTTGGTTGGTGGATGCGCTGTCCCTTTTATGCATGATACCTTACTTGACAGAGTTTGCCAGCAGGGGTCGTGATGATTGTCGGACCGCCCCTTGCTTGTGCTGCTGCGTTTCCTAGACCTGTGCCCTCTTGGCCAATGACTTGTGGATCGTCAAGCCGGTATCTCACGCTGTGGCATGGCTACTTTGTGTGCCAGAGGTAGGTCGCTGCTTTCTTGTTGGGCAAAGCTGACCTCACAGTGAGTGGGGGCTCTGGCATCTGCTAGGCAGTGCTCCATGCACACGCCCCATTCTCTTTATCTGGCGGATTGACCGCCAAAAGGCTTGATCATGAAACAGCATGCAATCACTGCAGCGGCGGCTGCAGTAGTGTGGTGGCAGACCTACGTCCCACTACCACCTCATTGCCAGTGTGTTGGGGGCACGCCACAGGCCTCGCAGTGTGCCAAGTGTAAATGAGAGAGACATACGCA
Source organism: Ambystoma mexicanum (assembly GCF_040938575.1). Taxonomy (NCBI): domain Eukaryota; kingdom Metazoa; phylum Chordata; class Amphibia; order Caudata; family Ambystomatidae; genus Ambystoma; species Ambystoma mexicanum. The sequence goes on along the minus strand of NC_090922.1, from coordinate 1,300,807,088 downwards.
GTGGTAGACTTGTGGAAGTCACTGAGTACATCCCCAGCCTTTTTGGTCCTATTTATTCCCTTTGGAGGATATATCGTCATGACGAGAAGTGACCTGACTACATCACACATGGCATGAGTTGCTCCATACTTGTGCTTCCCTTTGCGTTTTACAGCTATTAATTCTTCAATAGTTCCTCTGTCTTGGCTCTGAGAGTATTCTGGTGATGTGTTGTACATGAGGTGGTGGTCACAAAAGTGTGTGTGGGATGACTACATTGAGTTGTGTTATCCAAGATCATTTTACAGGGTGAATATATGTATCACTCTGAACATAAAAGAGTATAATTTGTTGTCTTACTAAAGGATGGTTAAATGCTTGGACCGGCCATAATAAAAAAAGAAAGTTTTGTCAAAAAAATATTTTAGTAGCTTTTTTCCAAGATGAAGACGTGCCACTAATTGGCATTAGACGTTGAAAGAAGTTGGTATTGGTGATGGTGACTTGGCCCTCTATTTGGATACATTTGATGGATTTAAAGACTGTGGCCCTCATTACGATACTGGCGCTAAACCATGGCGCTATTAGCACCATGGTTGGTGCCAGTATCGTAACGAGTCCGCCAATGTTCAATGGGGAATTACCACCCCATTCCAAGGTTGGCGGGGCGGTAATTCCCCATTGAACATTGGCCCTTCCCCATTCCCATTTTTGCCCCATAGGGCTCAATGGGACTGGGGAAGGCGCTAAGTAGGCAAATTGCGGTACCGTACTTAGCACCAAGGTCCCTTTGTGGGTCCCTACTTTAACGGCTGGTCTAGACCAGCCGTTCAGGTCGGGTCCCGCAAAGGGACCTCGTAGTAAGGCGCTAATGGGTTAACGGCGCTGCAGCCTTTTACGGCGCCATTAACCCATTAGCGCCAGGGTCGTAATGAGGCCCTACATTTCTTAAGAATATAAGCCCTACATTGTAGGCTTCATGATGAATTTATTATCTGGGTCTTTCAATTAAATGTGCCTTCAATTGCATTAGACTTAGGATAAATGTTTTTAAAATCACTTTAATGTATTTGTTCATTTGTTCTTTGTCGCTATGTCTCACAACTGTATGTAACTGTAACTCTATGCTTCTCATGCTCAGAAGGCTTTTTCATCTTGTATGTGTAGTTTTGTGACCTTGTATTCTCGCTGTCTATGAAAATTAATTTATATGTATGTGTTATATTTGACAAAAAACTAAATATGTAAAGCATATTTTTGGAAAACTTCTAATAGAAACAAATGTTCTGCATGCACTTAGTTATTCCGGGTTTTCAATGGGTTAAGGGAAACCTGCCTTTCTGTATAACCAGTAAGTGCTGGAACACTTTGCACGCTTTTGGCCCAATTCTGTAAAGAGGGATGTTAGGGGACCTGTCCAGATTTAGCCCTGGGAAGGTTTGAGACAATGTTGAAGAAAGGGATGATGACAAAGGGGGAGTGTCCTTCTCGGTCAGTGAGGTGGGAACCAGGAGAAAGAGGAGTGAGAAGCCCTGAACATAAGATCCTTCATCTGTCACATGTCATGCAATGGATGGGATGCAGAGTAACTCTTACACCAAATAATCAGACCAACTCAGGAAATTGGCAAAGTCCAATTTGACTGTTTTAATATCAATTGTCTAAACAGGGAGTTACAATGGACATCGACGGACGTTCGTTTGAGCTCTCAATACATTTTACATAAAAACTCACTTATAAACTAAACATTTGTCATAAGTGACATCATAATACGTGGCAAATGAGAAAAACCTATGAGGGATTGTCATTGGCTCAAGGGGAACATCTAAATATACTTTCTATACGGGTCGAGTTGTGATAGGACATTTTCCATCAGACAGACAACTTAAGCCTGCCTCTAGTGCAAGTCATCCTCAACACTTATTAAGTACCCTACTTTTGGCTCTTAAAATATAAGGCCCTTAATTATATGGCCCTATACAATTGGTTGGCACACTTGTGCAATGTCTGGAACATTTGACTCCTTAGCAGCATGTAAGCTCATGCCCAGGTGCCGGGAGGTGGATATGACTTTGCTTTCCCACCCAATTAGTCCAACATCTCTCATCGCCCATGCCTTCTGCCATGAAAATTTGCCTTTGAACTTGGCCTTGCAATGTATTATTGTCTCTATGAATATACGGGAGTATGGGTATACGCTTATCAAAGATCTGGTCTGCATGCCCAACTCCTATTTCCATCCTTGGCTCATGTGACAGGAGACCGCAATTCGGTCCATTTTGCAGCAATTAATTGTTTTCAATTAATAAACTTGGCACTCATGATGTTCTTTCTTTGCACCTTAACACAGTGTGATTCAGCGTCTCACAGTTTCTGTTCTTCAAGGATACAGAACCGGCCTTGGCTTGCTCCAACTTTGATACCAAGCCAAACAGCTTCACCCTATAAGTCCGTAATCTCCATCTAATTCTTTGCTGCGACACACAGCTCTCAATCCTTCTTTCTCTGTGGGTTTGAGCTTATTAAAACTTGCGTCACTGATGTCCAGACACTATACAATGCTTTGCCTACAGTCTATTAACTACATATAGCTAGCTTCTATGATCACTTAGTCTTCTTGCGTTGCTGCGTTTGTGCATTCATTGAACCATTTTCTGCAGTGCATCATACACACGTGCATCCTTCTTTTCCGTATAGGAACGTTCACTCGATTCCTTATTTCATACATCTTCTTCTTATCTTTCTTAGTGCATCACTCTCACTTCTTGTGACGTCACCAGCTTCTCTTTCTCTTGTTTTTCATATTCCTTCGAGGACCTCTTCCAAGAGATTGTCATCTCTTCGGGCATACATCTGGCATGGCTTTCTTAACGGATAACTTTTCTCGAACACTCGTCACGATATGGTCACAACTACTGGTGTCAAGCATGATGCTGTTTCAGGCTTCCAACATACAGGCAATGAGGGTGGGACTTCCGGCAGAGGCATTTGGCTGCTCCTCTAGAGCCCCATGCAGATATAGAAGACAGTGTGGTGCCAGTTGCATTCCTTATAGGAACAGGCATAGCTCTCAACCTTTGGTGTTGCCACAGCTGCTGAAAACACCTGATTTTGTTTTTTTGGCAGGTGAGAGTACAATGAATTGTATGGACATGTGACACCTGCCAAACATGTATGAGTTGATAGGTATGGGCACAGGGTACAATTACACCCCGTGCAAGGCCTGAGCCTTATGTTCGAGTGGTGCACTCGAGTACAACCCAGGCCAATGTTTACGTCGCTAGGAAAGTAGGCAGTCCGCTTGGATGGTATGAATAGGGCAACATGGGACGTTCATTGACCTCAGCATACCAGAGCAGGTAAAGCTGTTAGGAGGAAGTGACGGAGGAAGGGAGGACGACAGGAACCTGAGAATTTTCTCTCATAAGGTAGGCTGTCCTATTGACTTCCAACACAAAATCAACTCAAGGGCAATAGCGACCCTTTGCCTCAGCATGTGATCATGTGCACGTTTTCCAGGAAACAACTTGCCCATGTGTAGTTTTATAGCCATGAATATTGGAAACCAGCAAGAAGAAAAATGCTTTCTTGCCCTCGCAGGCTCTCACCAAGTGCTCCCCTCATCTGTGCCAGCCATCCCCGGGGGGCCTCCCCACCTCCCATACTCTCTCCCGTTCCCACACAACACATGCTGTTTCTGTGACACAGTTTGCTTTGAGATATCGGCTATTCATGGATATAGCCGAGGTTACAGACAAGCTTTGTGTTGGAAACTCAGTCCGTAGACCCCCTCCAACATCCAAACTTTACTTGGTGCCCTCTAGCCACCCTCCCCCACCTCTAGCCTGATGGCATTTGCATGATTTTTGACCCGCAAATGGCTTTTTTCCTGCGTTTCATTTTCTGATATCCTCAGCTATAGCCGCAGCTATCATTCACATCAAGAGAAAAACAAGACAGCAGCTGTTTCATTTCTAAAAACACCCAGGTTTGGCAATTTACCCGCGATACATCTATTTTTCTTAGAGAAGGGGGCACCCAACACATTTTTAAAAAACTGTTGCACGAAATAACCCTAAACTATAAAAAGGCAGCCAGTAAATGCTTTGTGCCCAAGTTGTTTCAGACCTGATCCAAATCCGTCCAGCGGTTTGGGCTGTGCGGTCTGGCACATATGGACCTTTTTTGTCTATGAGAAAATGAATGGGAAGTAGGCCACAACTTTTTTTGTTTTTTTGTTATTACTTTTTGATGAATATTTACTTGGGGGGTTGGGGGGAGGACACAAATCCCTAATTGACCTTTATAAATTTAGCCAAATCCATCACATGAATCAAATGTTATTAGCAATAAAAAATTTTTTCGAGGTTCCTATGAGAGACAGACTCACCTTAACTATATGGCGACGACCGCCACCCTATAATATATATGTATATATATATTCAGGGAAAAAGCTTTAGTTGCAGGGACATTAAGGTGAGCAATATATTTTAACAAAACCTTTGAGAGTCAAGGAAAAACCTTTAGTTGTAGGGACGTCAAGATGAGAACTTAATGCAACGAAACCCCTGAAATTCATCTAAAGCCACCATAACATTGCAGCACCTGTTGCAAAGTCTATGACCACAATGATGATATCACAGATCACATCACTGATGACATCACTAATTAGATTACAACAGTAACCGGCATCAAGGATGGCCTTCAGCTTTCAGTTATGGCCACTGTATATTATATACACTGATCAGGCACTAGTCATGGACATTAGCACAATACTGGCAGTGGCCAGAATCTTTGGCTGTGCCCACTATATATTATAACATATAAATGGGCCTCACTAGCCGTGCCCTTTGACCATGAGCTTTTTGTACATCTTTTGGCCATGTCCACTGTATATTTTAAAATAATGAAATGCAATAAGCAATGACCTTCGGCTGTGCCCACTGTGTATTTATACAACACTAACCAGCCACTAGCTATGGCCTTCGGCCGGGCCCACTGTATATTATATACACTAACCAGCCACTAGCCATGGTCTTCAACACAATAGTAGCCAGTGACTAGTACTTCATAACCCATTCCATGACGGCCAACTTTTCTTTCTTCAGTTGCGAAATGCTGGAGTTTCTTCAACTGAATAAAGATACTATTAGTACCCCGGGATGAAGCGGATGAAGACTTGCATCAGATGCATTGCATCAGAAAGATAAGATCCTGGGAAGGCCTCTTGCTCATCCAAGTGGTACTGTTGGAGATAGGAGCAGCACATCTGTAGACATTTCATGAAAAGCCTCCTCTCAAAACCTCTCTAGCATTTCTAATAACTCTTCAAATAGAATGTTCCATTGCTGCCAGTGTTTGAAGACTTTGGCTGTTGCTAGAAGCACCTTTAATTGGTGGAGGTTGATTATGCACAACCACCGCTCACAACTACAGTGAAGATATAAGACCACACATAAGCCAATAAAAAGCCTGCAGCCCAGTATGATCCAGACCATCTTGTGCAATTTCCAATATGCATCATCCACATCATCCCAGGGCACTGGCACCAGATGATTTATCATGATTGATGTTCCCAGGCTTTCTGATGGAACATTAGAAGGGCCACATTTTAGCCCTTTCTTTCACAATGTTAGACATGTTCAAATGTCAAACTGGTGAGGATAACATAACATTAAATAACAAATATGACAACTCTAAAAAGACAATGCCACAAAATATTAAGCCTTCTCCCTGAACCTCTCTAGCATTTCTAATGACACGTCAAATAGAGTGTTCCAGTGCTGCAGGAGTTTGAAGACTCTGGCTGTTGCTGGCAGCACCTTTAATAGGTGGAGCTTGATTCTGCACAACCACCGCTCACAGCTACAGTAAATAACACCACATATAAGCCAAAAATGGTGCTGCCCAGTTTGGGACAGACCATCTTGTGCAATTTCCAGTACACATCATCCATATCGCCATTCGTACCTTGAAACAATTGTGTCACGCCTTGAAACACTTGATAATAGGCGCATTATAAATGCCTTATCATATCATATCATCCCAGGAGACTTGCATCAAATGATTTATCATGATTGATGTTCCCAAGCTTTCTGATGGAACATTAGAAGGGCCGCATCCTAGTGTTTTCTTGCACAATGTTAGACATATTCAAATGTCCGACTGGTAACAAAAATATAAAATAACAAAAATGACAACTCTAAAAAGATGATGCCACAAAAAATGAAGCCGCCTCTCTGAACCTCCCTAACATTTCTAATAACTCTTCAAATAGTGTTTTCCAGTGCTGACAGTGTTTGAAGACTCTGGCTGTTGCTTACAGCACCTTTAATGGGTGGAGGTTGATTATGCACAACCACCGCTCACAGCTACAGTGAAGATATAAGACCACACATAAGCCATTAAAGGCTGCAGCCCAGTATGGACCAGGCCATCTTGTGCAATTTCCAATACACATCATCCACATCATCCAGAAGACTTGCACCAGATGATTTATCATGATTGAAGTTTCCAAGCTTTCTGATGGAGCATTAGAAGGGCCACGTCTTAGTGTTTTCTTGCACAATGCTAGGCATGTTCAAATGTCCAACTGGTGAGCAAAACATAAAATAAAGAAAATTACAACTCTAAAAAGACAATGCCACAAAAAATAAAGCCTCTTCTCTGAACCCCTCTAACATTTCTAATAACTCTACAAATAGACTGTTCTGCTGCTGCAGGTGTTTGAAGACTTTGGTGGTTGCTGGCAGCACCTTTAATGGAAGGATGTTGATTTTGCACACCCACCGCTCACGGATACAGTAAACATATAACACCACATATGAGCCAAAAAAGGCTGCAGCCCAGTATGGTCCAGACCATCTCATGCAATTTCCAATGCGCATCATCCACATCATCCAAGGAAACCCGCACCAGATGATTTATCATGATTGATGTCCCCATGCTTTCTGATAGAACATTAGAAGCGGAACATCTTACTGTTTCCTTGCCCAATGTTAGACATGTGCAAATGTCCAACTGGTGACCAAGACATAAAATAACAAAAATGACAACTCTAAAAAGACAATGCCACAAAATACCAAGAATGACAACTCTAAAAAGACAATGCCACAAAAAATTAAGCCTCTTCTGAACCTCTTTAGCAAGTATAATGACTCTTCTAACAGTTCTGCAGGTGTTTGAAGACTCGGTCTGTTGCTGGCAGCACCTTTAATGGGTGAGGGTTGATTCTGCACAACTACTCACAACTACAGTGAAGATATGAGACCACATGTAAGCCAAAAAAGGATGTAGTCTGATAAAAACCATTATTGAGATATTTACTTGTCCTAATCCTTACTTACACCACCTCCCACTGCTACCCATTTTTATCATATTCACAGATAACTCTCATAACGTAGACATTGTCAGACGGTAAAACTGGAACAGGTGGAGTTGACACTGCTACCAAAGTCGAGGGTCCATTAACTGTTGGTGGCATCACCCTGGTGGAATCACCTACTAGACGTGGTGCCAATTTCCATGCATGTAACACATCAGCCTCAAGCATTTTTATTTTGGGTGTCCAATACGCATCATCCACATCATCCCAGGAGACTCACACCACATGATTTATCAGGATTCATGTTCCTTATATTTGTGACAAAACGTTACAAGGGCCACGTCTTACTGTTTTCTTGCACAATGTGCACTAACCATCCTGTGCTTCCCTTTTACAGCATGACCTATAATCTGCGCACAGGAATCTACTGTATAAAAGCATTGCCAATGCTGCTGTTCTCCAACCAAATAAAGACACTATTACTACTCCAGTATATTGCGCCTCAGTCCTAATAGCAATAAACCCAGACCCAAGGGGGCATTCCTGCATCAGATAATGCCCCACGGTCTTTATTAACGCCTCCACGTTCATGGAAGAACCAGTGTGCCCAGTAAACTGGCATTCATAGCTGCCACTATTTCTATATCAAGTAGCAGTACAGTAACAGTAACAATACAATAAAACAAAATCAGTGTGTTTGCCATTTTAAACTGTTACACATGGAAACTTCTAACAAACAACCCAGCATTTTACAACCTCTAATTTGTGTACTAAAATTGATTGGATTGCCAAGCACATACTGCACCAGCATTTATTAGGGCAATTTTCCCCAGAAAATCCATTCCATTTCCATTTTATGTAATAGCAGTTTACACAACTAATACCATTCCTATATTCTTTATGAATATATATTTAAAAAGTAAACCAATAACACATATTGTTCATGAAATTAAACACTAGGTTTCACAAAACAATAAACAATTGAAGGCAATGGGCCTCATTGGCAGTATGGCGGTATGGTAACAACGGTGCCGGTAAGGCACCGGCACCATTGCTACCGCACCGCCATACTCCGATTTGTGCTTGCATGTGCCTGACAGCCCGCCAGGTCTGACCAGGCGGGCTGTCAGCACCTGCGAGCACAACTCGCGGATGCACCGGCACCATTAGAAACGTTGCCGGTGCATCCCCACTCCCCATTCCCACTCAGCCCTATGGGGGCGAATGGGGATGGGGAGTTCGTCCACACCGGCACCGCGAATGGGCAATTAACGGCCTGTCGAACTCAGAAAGGACCGGTAATTGCCCATTCGCGGGTGCCGGTGTCGGATGCAAGTTTGGAGGTAGCCATGCCTTTCTTACAGGCACAGCTACCGCCATACTCCTAGTGAGGCCCAATGCATTTTCTCTTATAGTTAACCATACAGTAACACACTTCAGCAAACCAAATATTTTTTAAAGCACACACATTTTCAAATCACCCCACACCAGCAAAAACAAATCTTTTTAAAACAAACACATTTTCATATCACCCCAAAAAGCACTTTAACAGACACTATAAGTGATTATAAAAGCATTGTAGATAACATCACATGTCTACTGCTCTGTGATCTTTCTTTTATTTTGAGTGCAGGAAGTATACTTAATGATTCTATATCATGCACCTCACTGCAATTCATTTTCTTTCCTAATAAACAACTTCCAACAATTATTCCCACCCATGTTCTACATATACAGCAGGACCACTTCATTGTTAACAAATACAGTAAAAAAACAACACAAATCCAGAACCTCATTATCAACATATTATCAATTAAAACTTTCAACGATAACAAACAACTGATTAATGCCAATCATATTATATTTACAAGTAACATGAACTGTACAGTGTGAGTTCTGCAGTCAAAATGAGAAAAGTAGACAAAATGGGGAGTTTCATACTTTCCAAAATCAAAACCAGAAAAAGAGGACTGTATTCTAAGAAAATAATAAAATGGCCAACACATATTCACTGCAACCTATCACAAAGAAGTACACATTTACAAGATTAACACCAGCCAATTAGAAACACTAAAACACATACAAAACCATGCCTAGGGACACAACCAATAAAAACACGAAAAGCATTTACACGTCTACACACGTGCTTTTTATACATGCAGTTATAGAAAACCCCATACATGCATGTTTGCTGATAGCCGCGGCTATTTGCAAAAACTATGACTTAAAAAATGTTTTTCCACTCCCCCAAACTCAAAAGAAGTGTCCCTAACACACATAATGAATTCGGCGCACAAGTGGCGCACGCGGCTGGCGCACAGTGTGCGCGTGCGGTAGGCTGCGCCAGCCGCGTGCGCCGAAACACATTCAGGCGCACAGCGTATTCATGGATTCCAACATCCACAACCAGCCGTGGCGCAGAGTGGCGCAGCGACCCTGCAGCAGCGTCAGTTACGCCCCCAAGAACGCCCCTTGCGCAGGAAAAAGCCATCAAAATCCCCAATCCAGCGCAAAGGGCAGCAGCAAACGCAGTGCGGGGAGCCTGTATTTCAGGGGTGTGCGGGAGTCCCCACACGCGATAGGCCTGGGTACGTGTATTACAGGGGTGCGCGAGAAAATCTACACGCGATTGGCCTGGGTACGTGGATTTCAGGGGTGCGCGAAAAATTCTACACGCGATTAGCCTGGGTACGTGTATTACAGGGGTGCGCGAGAAAATCTACACGCGATTGGCCTGGGTACGTGGATTTCAGGGGTGCGCGAGAAAATCTACACGCGATTGGCCTGGGTACGTGGATTTCAGGGGTGCGCGAGAAATTCTACACGCGATTGGCCTGGGTACGTGGATTTCAGGGGTGCGCGAGAAATTCTACACGCGATTAGCCTGGGTACGTGTATTACAGGGGTGCGCGAGAAAATCTACACGCGATTGGCCTGGGTACGTGGATTTCAGGGGTGCGCTAGAAATTCTACACGCGATTAGCCTGGGTACGTGTATTACAGGGGTGCGCGAGAAAATCTACACGCGATTGGCCTGGGTACGTGGATTTCAGGGGTGCGCGAGAAATTCTACACGCGATTGGCCTGGGTACGTGTATTACAGGGGTGCGCGAGAAATTCTACACGCGATTAGCCTGGGTACGTGTATTACAGGGGTGCGCGAGAAAATCTACACGCGATTGGCCTGGGTACGTGGATTTCAGGGGTGCGCGAGAAAATCTACACGCGATTGGCCTGGGTACGTGGATTTCAGGGGTGCGCGAGAAATTCTACACGCGATTAGCCTGGGTACGTGTATTACAGGGGTGCGCGAGAAAATCTACACGCGATTGGCCTGGGTACGTGGATTTCAGGGGTGCGCGAGAAATTCTACACGCGATTGGCCTGGGTACGTGGATTTCAGGGGTGCGCGAGAAATTCTACACGCGATTAGCCTGGGTACGTGTATTACAGGGGTGCGCGAGAAAATCTACACGCGATTGGCCTGGGTACGTGGATTTCAGGGGTGCGCGAGAAATTCTACACGCGATTGGGCCTGTGCGAGTGGGGCAGTGTATTACGTAGGTGTGCGGGAAGTTGAAGAGGTGAATTGCCAGTGTGGGTCCTCCCAGGTCTCCCCTCTACCCCCTCCACGACCTCTGCAGGCAGCCCACACCACAGGGGACTACCCTGCACCCCTGGTCATGTCCCGCAGGCAGCCCATCCACCATGGGCATGCCCCCCAGCCAAGCCACATGTCCCCTTGCACCCCCACCCCCCAGCAGGCCCCCACTCATGTCCCCCTGCACCCCCACCCCCCAGCAGTGCAGGGGCAGCCTCCACCAGGCCCCCACCCATGTCTCCCACCACCCCCAGTCACCAGCCACCAGGGGCAGCCTCCACCAGGCCCCCACCCATGTCCGACTCATGTCTCCCAGCACCCCCACCCCCCAGCCACCAGGGGCAGCCTCCACCAGGCCCCCACCCATGTCCGACTCATGTCTCCCAGCACCCCCACCCCCCAGCCACCAGGGCCAGCCTCCACCAGGCCCCCACACATCTCACAGCACCACCACCCCCCAGCCACCAGGGGCAGCCTCCACCAGGCCCCCACCCATGTCTGACTCATGTCTCCCACCACCCCCACCCCCCCAGCCACCAGGGGCACCCTCCACCAGGCCCCCACCCATGTCTCCCAGCACACCCACCCCCCAGCCACCAGGGGCAGCCTCCACCAGGCCCCCACCCATGTCCGACTCATGTCTCCCAGCACCCCCACCCCCCCAGCCACCAGGGGCACCCTCCACCTGGCACCCACCCATGTCTCCCAGCACCCCCACCCCCCAGCCACCAGGGGCAGCCTCCACCAGGCCCCCACCCATGTCTCCCAGCACACCCACCCCCCAGCCACCAGGGGCAGCCTCCACCAGGCCCCCACCCATGTCCGACTCATGTCTCCCAGCACCCCCACCCCCCCAGCCACCAGGGGCAGCCTCCACCAGGCCCCCACCCATGTCTCCCAGCACCCCCACCCCCCAGCCACCAGGGGCAGCCTCCACCAGGCCCCCACCCATGTCTCCCAGCACCACCACCCCCCAGCCACCAGGGGCATCCTCCACCAGGCCCCCACCCATGTCTCCCAGCACCCCCACCCCCCAGCCACCAGGGGCAGCCTCCACCAGGCCCCCACCCATGTCCGACTCATGTCTCCCACCACCCCCACCCCCCCAGCCACCAGGGGCACCCTCCACCAGGCCCCCACCCATGTCTCCCAGCACACCCACCCCCCAGCCACCAGGGGCAGCCTCCACCAGGCCCCCACCCATGTCCGACTCATGTCTCCCAGCACCCCCACCCCCCAGCCACCAGGGGCAGCCTCCACCAGGCCCCCACCCATGTCTCCCAGCACCACCACCCCCCAGCCACCAGGGGCATCCTCCACCAGGCCCCCACCCATGTCTCCCAGCACCCCCACCCCCCAGCCACCAGGGGCAGCCTCCACCAGGCCCCCACACATATGTCCCCCTGCACCCCCACCCCCTAGCATCCAGGGGCACCCTCCACCTGGCACCCACCCATGTCTCCCAGCACCCCCACCCCCCAGCCACCAGGGGCACCCTCCACCAGGCCCCCACCCATGTCTCCCAGCACACCCACCCCCCAGCCACCAGGGGCAGCCTCCACCAGGCCCCCACCCATGTCCGACTCATGTCTCCCAGCACCCCCACCCCCCCAGCCACCAGGGGCACCCTCCACCTGGCACCCACCCATGTCTCCCAGCACCCCCACCCCCCAGCCACCAGGGGCAGCCTCCACCAGGCCCCCACCCATGTCTCCCAGCACCCCCACCCCCCAGCCACCAGGGGCAGCCTCCACCAGGCCCCCACCCATGTCTCCCAGCACCCCCACCCCCCAGCCACCAGGGGCAGCCTCCACCAGGCCCCCACCCATGTCTCCCAGCACCCCCACCCCCCAGCCACCAGGGGCAGCCTCCACCAGGCCCCCACCCATGTCTCCCAGCACCACCACCCCCCAGCCACCAGGGGCATCCTCCACCAGGCCCCCACCCATGTCTCCCAGCACCCCCACCCCCCAGCCACCAGGGGCAGCCTCCACCAGGCCCCCACCCATGTCTCCCAGCACCACCACCCCCCAGCCACCAGGGGCATCCTCCACCAGGCCCCCACCCATGTCTCCCAGCACCCCCACCCCCCAGCCACCAGGGGCAGCCTCCACCAGGCCCCCACCCATGTCCAGGAACAGAGACTTCCATGCTGTCATGTGTGCAATCTGCACAGGGCTCCCCATGTCACATTCAAACACATGCAACAACCATGCGGTTCACACATTACAGGTCGCACATGCATTACCATGATGTCCCTGCACACATACATGCGTACATGGCCTATGTCACACATACAGGCAGGTATCAGACAACCAGCACACTGCAACATGCCCTGTCTCACACAGCAATGCTTGGCCACTTACCGCTCAACTCCAGACGGGTCTCCCTCTCAAGGACCTGGGCGTGGAGCGCTGGGTGTATGCGTTCCAGGACCCTCAACTGGATGGAACTCATGCGGCCCCGGCCCCCCTCCACAAGGCGCCGGGCCTTCATGAGGGTCCTTGACCTCAAGTCCTCCCAGCGCTTCTTGACCTTCTGGATGGTGCGGGTTGCCACCCCCTCCGCGTCCTCTCCCGTCCTTCCCTCTTGGCGCGGGACGATCCGAAGAGGGCATCATACTGCCCCAGGACTTGCTCCACCAGGACACCAACTTCGGTGGCAGTGAAGCTGGTGCCCCTCTGCCCCTCTGGCCGGGGGTTGCAACTGGTGTCAGATGTGGTTGTGCTCCACATGGCAACCCCAGGGGCAGGAGTGGGTGACCAACTGGGTCCTGGGGCTGGGCTGTGGAGCGATGTCATTTGAGTCGGGACTCTTCTGTACCAGCAGGGGTGGACACAGCAACTGGACCCCTGCAGATGGCTGATGTGCAGGCACCAAATGGCAGGGCACGGTGGCAGCAGGCAGGCAGGCAGGCAGCAGCAGATGGCATGTGGGAGGCTGCTTGGGGCACTGGGGGCCAGTGAAGTGTCCTTCTGGGCAGGAGCGTGGTCTTCCGTGCGTTTTCGCGTGGCCAGCTTCATACGGAGTGAGTAGGCACGTGAAAAATCTGCACGCTGCGTGTAATGCGCGTAAGCGCGCGTGAAAAACTGCACGTCCGCGTGTAATAGGAGGAAAGGGCCCATGCATAAGCGTGCGCGCGTGAAAAACTGCACGTCCGCGTGTAATGCGCGTAATCAAACGTGAAAAAGTGCACGTCCGCATGTGACTTGACGCGCGCGTGCGTTTTCCCTCAGCACGGGTTAAAGGTGAGCGGGCCCAGCAGTTCGCTGTACGTGCCTATCGTGGAGACCGACGTGTGTTGCTGCTTCCAGTTGTTTCGTGCGCCATCTACTTCACAGCTCTCAAGGACGTATCTCTTCTTTTGGCGGGGGTATTGGCTACGCGTGTTTTTCTGCATCGCGCTAGTCAGACGGTGAGTCGCAAACGCTCCTTTTCCCACTGCGGGTGCCCCTGTGTATCGCACCCATTTTCGATGTCATCGTAGCCTGCGTGTCCCACGCGTACGCGTTATACGTGTTACTGGGTGCCACCGCGTACTGCGGGAGGTTTAATCCACGCACGTAGGCTGCAGGGTTGCGTGCACGGTTTTACTGCAGTTTTGGGGTGCCTGAGCGTTGCGTGACCCGTCAACACATCACCGGGGTCACATACAGCCTTGCAGGTGCAGGGGGGCTGTTAACATCTTGCTTCCCACCCCCTTCACCCCAATTGCCCAGGTCAATTGTGCTGTACACCTCCCATTGGCACCACTCCATCTGTGCCAGCACTATAACATCTGTGCCATGGTAGGGAGGCTACCAAAGGTGAGGGGCGCCTCAGCTGGGCGTCCTCCTCGTGGCGGGCGTGGTCGGGGACGTGGCCGTGGTGACCAGGGAGTAGGGGGACTCCAGGGTGTCCAGGGCAGCCACAGAGGGGGAAGAGGCAGGGGTGCGCCACTTGAGCACAATGTTGTGCCATGTGTCGGTGCAGCCATGCCACCACCCCCTGTGGTTCAGGGGGATGCAGCTCCTGCATCTGGCACTGGCACCCGTATGACCCGGCAGTCCGTTACATCGACTGCCACGGGCCCAAGGGTAGCGGTAGCTGCAGGTGCAGTTGTGGACACCGCCACCCAGGCTCAGGGTCTGCCAGCGCAGGCTGCGTTGGCACTTGAAGAGCCCTTGGTAGATCTCCAACAGGCCAGGGGGGAAACCATTGGGGCAGGCCGGGCTGCTCAGACCAAGACACGTGTCCCTGGGGCAGTCATGTCATCTGCTGCCCCGAACAGCCGGGTGTTGGCAAGTGCAGGGGCAGATGCACCCAACAGCACCCCGGTTGTGAGTCTGCCAACCAGGACCGTTGCGGTCAATGACCCTGCCACAGCTGATGTTGCTGCGCAGGGTCCATTAGTGGGCACCCAGCTGCCACTGACACAAGTCAGGCCTTTGGTCATCCCTCCACCTGCCACTCCCTCGGCTCAATCCACCCAACCCACTGGCCATACTGGTCAGGGCGGCATTAGCCAGCCAGGGTCTGCGCCACAGTCCAAGAGGAGGAAGGTTGCATCTGCAGCACAGGCTGGGACCCCACACACAGCCACGACCTCCTGCACGTCGAGGAAGAAGCCTTTCTGTAAGCAGGAACTGGACTTCCTCGTGGACTACGTGCGGGGACACAGCCGTGACATGCTAGTGGGTGCCAATAGTCAGACTACGGCTGCCCAACGTGACACCCACTGGAAGCATGTGGCGGAACATGTCAGTTCATTCGGCCATGAGGTGCGCACGGCGCAGGAGTGCAAAAAGCGCTGGAATGACATCAAGCGCAGCACTAAGGCCAAGCGTGCCTCAAATTACAACTTGACTCTGGTGACTGGCGGTGGGCCTGCACCAGAGGAGGAAGAACTCACTCCGCATGAGGCTCTCGTTGCGGAGTTCATACCACCAGAATTGGTCGAAGGTGTGGGAGAGATGCTGGACTTTGATGCCCAGTCCAGTGAGTGTTGATGCGTAGTTGTTGAGGACGTGTGTGTTTCACATGTGGGATGTGTTGTGCATGATTGCTGCTACATGTGACCTGTACATGGTTCTGATGTGTAAGTAATGCAATGCCACCGTCATGCATGTCTCCTCTGCCTGCATGCGGGACTCCATGTGGCCATGCCCCCTTGCCCCTCCACCGCCACTCTGCACCCCAGTTCCACCTTTGCACTGGTCTGCTACATTCTTGCCAATGTGTAGTTTCATGTTCATGTGTCCTGTGTAGATGCTAACTTCCAGCTTAGAAACTGCCAGACATATGCCGTGTGGTACAGCCTTAGTACTCGATGCAGGGCATCCCACTTGTACTGTGCATGGCTCAGATGTCCCGCAGGGACATGAGTGCCCATTAATGCTCCATGTGCATTGCACACATGCCCCTATGTGTCCTTGACTGGATGATCACTGTAATATGAGTCCTTGGTTACATACATTGCCTGCCATATTATCGGCCTCCCCATGTCAACTGTGGCTCAGTCCTGCGTAGCACACATGTTTAGGCTCTGACAATCTGTGTGGCTCACAGGCCTCAGCCTGTTCAATGGCCAATGACTCTGTCCAACTCCTGTCGTGTCTTCTACACACGTGGCCGGCCTCCGGATCTTCCATCATGTGTCCTGCCCACTGTCCCAGCATCATTTGCAGTGTTGTAATTGAAATCACATTAAGCTGTTGATGCCAGTCAACACTGCTTGTCAATACACAGGTGTATGCTCAGCCTTTTGATACCATGCTAGGCATCCCTGCTTTGGTACTGGGGTGGAGGGGTGCTTGCCTTCTAGACATGGTACACATTGAATACACAATGCACGTGATGTCTGATTTTGACATTGCACTGCCTTCACATTTCCTGGCACACACCATGGAGTGCTTGTACATGTAGGTAGTGAGTGGCGTACACATTTTCTGCACTGCATAGACCCACTTCCATGCAAACTGCCACCTTTCAACAGGTCTGATCACAGAAGCTATTCTAAGTAGACCCAGCATGCATGCATGGTCATATGTTGTGTGTCACATGTCTGCCAGATGCCTTTGCTGTCGGTGTGTGTGTGTGTGTTGTGTGCTTCTGACATGTGTACTGACCCTTTCCTCTCTATTTTTCAGGTGATGACGCAATGGATGCAGAGGATGGTGTTGTCATGCCAGACACAGGGTTGGTAAGACCACATCAACCCGGCACTAGTGGGGGTCGTGGGGTGGTAGGCCACGAAAACCCCCAAGTGCTGCAGTCCATCCTGTCTCTGGCTGTCTATGAGTCCAGCCTTGATGACGACTCTGACGTCCATGTTGAGTTGGATGACCATCAAGTCCATGTGTCAGGGGTGAGTGATTCTGATGTGGACACTCCTCTGTCTGCGACCCCTGCACTGAGGGATCAGACAGTCTTGGTTCCTCCGCCCGTGGTGGATCGGGACGCAGGGTCACCCTCCACACCAGTCACTGATGTGCCTGGGACATCACGTCGACGGGGGCATGTAGTCGTGCAGCCGCAGGCGGTGCCAACACAGCGAGGACCCCCGGTCCTTGGGTCCCGCAGGGGTCAAGCCCGGCAACGCGGTCGCCGCGCGCAACCGCTGTATACTGAGTGGGAGCAAGACATGACTGCCAATTCAGAACGTCAGGGGGCAGCAATGGAGAACATCGCTGACAGCATGGAGCGTGTGGCCCGATCTGTGCTCCCCCCTGCTCGGCAGGTGCTACTCCAGCAGCAGGCGGCACGGTCCACGGCCCGCTCACTCAGGCTGGGCATGGCGGCCTCAGACAGGGCACGCCAGGCTGAAATGTCGTCTCTGCGTCAAGCAATTGCTGCTCACGCAGAGGCGCACATGGATGCCCTGAGGGAGGAGTATGCCTCCCTCAGATCCACTCTGGGTGTCCTTATGATGTCCCAGAGGCAGCGGGCAGAGGAGAGGTTTGCACAGCTTGAGCGCACCATCTCGGCTGAGCTACAGGCTTGCCGGGAGGTGCAGCGGTTGTCCAGCCAGGCCTTGCAGGAGGAACTCCGTGTTACACGTGCTACCTTGCAAGAGGAAGCACGTGTATCACGTGAGGTCCTGCATGCAGACCTATGTAACATCGCCACACAGAACCAGGCTCACCTGTCCGGCAGACTTGCTGCCGACGAGGGGCAAGCTGCGGCTAGGCGTGGCCAGGCTACTGTGCCATGTCCTCCTTTCCAGGATGAGCCAGACTCGGACGACCATCTATCTCCCACATAGGTCGTGCTGTGAAGGCGTTGAGCCCATGGAGGTATTTTTTTTTGGCTCAGCATCATCGCATGTGGATGTTGAGCAGCACCCTGTACCTCCCCCCTCCTGGGTGCCTCCCCTCCCCCCCGGGTCGTATGTGGCCATTTTTGATTTTTCATTTAGTTTAGTTAGTTAAGTTTCTGTTTGATAGTTAGTTTAAATAGGTAATGTAGGTTTTCCTTAGTTAGTGTAATTAGTTAATAGTTGAGTTAGTTTAAAATTTGTAGTCTATTGTGCTTACATGTGACAGTGCGGTGCCTTGTGGTTTTTGAAGGCATCCACTGTCTGTTCCAGCTGGGCCCTTCATGGTTGTCTTGTGTATGTGTTTGCTGCTTGGGTTCCTTGACTCACATATGCCACTCCTGCCTCCCTTATCCATGGGCTCGCAAGGATGGTTCGGTGTAACAGAATTTTACACAAGGGCTTTGGACTGTCATATCTGTGGCATGTCTGGTGCTTTTTGACTTGTGTTGACACCCCTAGTGGGGATGATTTAGGTGTAATTGTCCACTGTTCAGCTTTTGCTAGATGGGGCGTGTCATGATTAATGTGGACATTGATTGCTATGCATTGTGTATTATGTTTCATATCTTTCCTGTACACGTGCTTGTTGCAAATCATGCTGTAGTTAGTGTTCCACACTTTGGAGGTGAAAGACGGACTGATGGTGTGATTTGTGATGTGACTCTCTGACATGGTCAAGTAATGAGATGCCTGATGAGACACACACAGATCACTTTGATGCATTAATCATGTGTTTCATGCACTTTCTGCAGGGGGATGAGGCATCAGAGCACCTTTGCCAGCAGACATGGCCCATTGGACGACCTAATTCCTGACCCGTTTGTTGGTGCCCACATGCACATGTGTGCACAAGCAGAGCCACAGTGATTGCAGACCCACATCCTAGAACTGCTGACATGTTCCAAGCAACTCCAGGCAAGGTGAGCATCACAGGGGGGCCACGAGACAGCAAAGCTTGCACCAGGCGAGTTGCACGTGCAGGCTTAGTCACAGCACTGAGGGTGAGCTTAGACAAATATTGGTGTTGAAGCACAGAATGCAGCTCAGATGTGTTTGTGGACTGATGGCTGTTGATAGTAGGGTTGTCTGGGACACATGCGGGGGCAGTGGCACATACCCTGCGGTACACCAGGGTTCATTGAGGCACTTGTATCAACCATGTAGCCTTCCAAGACATGGAAAGGGGCAGCTCACAGGGACATACAGCAAGGGACATACTCGGGTGCAGTGCATGTCTATTCCACGTACTTCATGATAAATGCACTGGCAACTTTCTTTTGGTCATGGTGGTACGCAACTTGATCTGTAGTCATGGCTTGCCATATGGGTCTGTCTGCTTACCCAGGGAACATTGCATGTTGTGTGCATTGTGACACATTGGTGTTCCATTTGCCACGCACCCACCAGCGGCTGACTTACTGCATTGACTGTGAATGACCCGTCACAGGGTTGATATTATATATGGGTACGAAGCATGGAGCACAGATTTTCTGTTTGTAGAGGTGTATGTTGTTATGGGGCATGTTTTGTGTTGTGTTTTTGTGCAATTGGCATGTACTGGTTGCTGACTGTGTCTCTCTTTGCAGCATTGCAGTGCTCCTGTAACTGGACCTGAGAGTGCGCAGGCAGGAGGCCAGCACTCAAAACCAGAGCTAAGTGTCTTGTTGTATTTTCTTACAAACTGCCCTGCATAGGCTTGCTGGGGAGTGTACTGATGCATGGATGTATGTGTGGTCCTATTTGGTATGTTTTTTACCCTAATCACCCTTGATCCTATGCAATTTCGAAACCTGTACCCTCTACCCGGTGTTCCTGCTTCCCATGCCTATCCAAGCAATGTTCCCTGACCCTCTTTCCCCACTGGGGTTGCGGATGCCTGTGTAAGCCCCGAACTTGCAGGCGCCAAAACCCTAGAGGGGGTGGTTGGTTCGTACCACTCCTGAGCCTGGACTACAGAAGGCCATGACAATGATGTCCAAGTTTGTTTGTATTGTGCATGTGTTCATGCAGGTTGTACATTTTCGTGCATTCCCTGGTTTCATGTGTCATTCCTGCTCCCCTCACCTGCCACGCATTCCAGTCATCCAGTGTGTCTACACCTGTCCAGACTGCATATCCCTGAACCTCTTTCCCCACCAGGATCTCAGGGGCCTGTGTGAGTTTGACCTTGCAGGCACCCGGGACATGGTGTGGGTGGTTGTTTCATGAGACTCCAGCGCCTGTACAGGGGATCTGTGACAGTACACATCCATTCATGGTGCATCATCCTATGTCATGTACCACACATGTCTCACATCCAGTCGTGACATTGTTTTGCTGTGCTACCTTGGTTGTTGCATCATTGTGGTAGTACTTGGCCTTTGAGACGTACTGCTATGTCAAGTCATCTACTGGAGGGTGTTTGGGTTCCTTTTCATGCCTTGGATTATGTGAATTTGGAAATGAGTGTGGATTCTGAGGGTTCAGGCATCTCTTTACACACAAGGTGGGAGATGGACACGAAGGGTAAAGGTGATCCTGTGGCCAGGTGGGAATGAGGGTTGGAGGCTCCATGACCCAGGTGCAGTTGTTCAGTGGGTCATGGTCATTTGCGAGGGGGGGGGGTTGTTGTTGATAGTTGCGTTGCCCTGCAGTGTGATGGGAACTCTGACATTGTAATGTTGTTGTCCTATGTACATGTTGTGTTCTGCTGATCAATGCCTGTTCATGTGTTGTGTTTTCCTTTCAGGTGCGAGGGGATAGTAGTGGTTTGACATGCTGGGGTGTACACATGGTGGATGTTCACATGTGATGTGTAGGGAACACTGATGGTCACTTGAGTGCACATGCATATGTGGAGTGCATGTCCTTGCAGAACCACACACTTGCACTCGGATGCACTCCATGTACTCCCACCCTTGCATATCCACGTGTACACTGTTTGCCTTCTGGTGGCCACTGTGTCCCGCCAGCACATGTTCTGTGACCGATTATGGTTCGAGTACATGCCTAATTTGATGTTTGATGTAGTCTGTCACTTAGATGTGATGCTCAGGGTGTGCATCACACACAATGGCTGTTCACTGTGCTGTGCGCTGAGCAGTGTGATGCAGGAGTAGGACATTGCACACATGAGCTGCGGTGTTCATTTTGCAATGCATCATGTGCATATAGCCAGGCATTCATTGTGATGTTACGTCTACGACTGTTGTAATGCATTTGGAATCGACTAATTTTTGGTGGGACATTTTGTTGGTCTGTCATTTCATCGGATTCCGGGTCAGGCATCATTGTCCGATGCCACTGTACATTTAGGACATGGAAATGTGTACCTTATCGTTACTGGGTGGGTGTATGGGTATTGCTTGCCATGTCATGTTGATGTTTGGGAGGGTTTGACTGTCATGACAGTGATGGCCATGGCCTGTTTTGCAGGTGTGTGTGATGCACACCTTGCATGTCCAGGTCATCCGCTTCTCAGAGCAACTAGCTGGGGGTAGGTTTCTCTCCGCAGCAGGGCCCTCCCCCTCAAACAGACTTCCTGACTTGAACTTGAGGGGAACCATCTCCAGTTCAGGAAGCACCTCAAGACCTTCCTCTTTGCTTCTGCTTACTCTCTGCCTCTCCCTTGCAGAATTATTCACTGGAACTGCACATGAGCTGCAACTGGGCCACTCTCACCAACCTCGGTCCCTGGGCCAGCCACTGTCCACTTGCACTGCCACCCTGGCAACCCCTGCACTGCAGTACTGTCTCTCTATCCCTACAGCCCTCCCTTCCCAGCACTCGTCTGCACTTACCTTAGCAGTTGCCACCAGGCGACCTATGTATAATTGTTTGGCCTACTTCCCCTGTACTGGACTCCCCCCCACCCTTGCACTTTTCCCTTCCCCCTACCCCTGCACTTGCACAATCACAATGACACCTGGCCTAGTAGTACCATTCTCTGTGTTCCCTTGTTCCCCCCCCCCCTGCCTCATTGTGCCTTGTAATACTTGTGTATGGCTCATGTCATGTCACATGTCATATGTGTGCATTTTGGTTGCACAGGATAGCTTGTGTTTAAGTAGCTAGGGATGCAGACGATGTGGCACTTCCATGGCAACTATCTCAGGGTGGTAGGGTTGTGACAGTTGACTGTCACTTTGTCATCATCGATTGTCACCTGGTATGTGCCAGGCCTGTGTGCACTCCGCAGGGGTGGGAGTTTAGGTGAAAAATGTGGCCACAAGCTGGGTCCGGGCTACCTCGCCACGTGCCCTGTCCCCTCCCATGGCCAGCGCCTGTGCCTGTGGTTGGGGATGTGGGGGCACCACCATGTCCACCGGGACGCCCTGCCGTGTTGCAACATTGTGCAGGACACATGCTGCCACAATGATCCTGCACACAACTGCTGGTGCATAGAGTAGTTGCCCACCAGAGCGGTCAAGGGAGCGGAAACGTGACTTGAGCACTCCGAATGTGCGCTCCACTATGCCCCTGGTTGCAATATGGGCAGCGTTGTATCTTACCTGGGGTGGTGTGGTGGGGTTCCGGATTGGCGTCATCATGTGGTTGCTCAGAGGGTAGGCACTGTCCCCTGGGGAGGTGATAATTGTTCAGATTATTGGGGTTGGTATATTTGTCTGTGTGTGACTTGCATGCATGTGCAAGGGCATTTGTACTCACCTAGGAGCCATGTGTCGCCATGCTGCCCAGCTTCCAGGGCCCGGCTCAGGGCGGACATTCTGTATATGAAACTGTCATGGGTGGAGCCAGGGTAGTTTGCATACACAGAGGTGATGATTCCCTTTGCATCGCATACCACCTGTACATTGATGGAATGCCAGTGCTTGCGGTTTCGGTATATGTGCTCAGTGGCCCTAGGTGGACGTAGGGCCACATGGGTGCAATCTATGGCACCGAGCACTTTGGGGAAGTGTGCCACCCTGAAAAAATCCAGGACAACGGCCTGCCTTTCTGCGGGTGTTCTGGGCATGTATATGTGCCTGCGGACTGAGGGGCGCGCTGTCATGATTGCCAGTACCTGGTGTAGGCAGCGTGACTGCGTGGCCTGTGAGACCCCCCCCACTATGGCAGTGGTCCGCTGAAACGACCCAGTGGCCAAGAAATGCAAGACATTGAGCAGCTTCTCCAAGGGGCTCAATGCTTGGGAGCAAAGGGTGGGGGATGTGAGGTCATCTTCCCACTCCCTGACCAGGTCTAGGATGATATGGGGTGGAAACCTATACCTGCCGTAGACCTGGTCGTCAGGCATCCCAAAAAGGCCTGTCCGTGGTGCAAAAATGCGTGGCCTGGCTATTCTCCTCCTCCTGCGGTGTCCCACAATCACTGCAGCAACAAATGGGGCATTCATCGTCGCTGTATTTACGCGTTTGTTGTTTGCGCGCACTTTTATGCTGTGCGCGGGACGCCTCCGTGTGGGCGGAATCGTTGGTTTCCCGTATTCTGGTGTCATCGCGTGTGATCGGAGGGGAGCGAGCGTACACGCGATTGGCCTGGGTACGTGTGTTTCGGGGTGCGCGGGTAGTTCCACACGCGATTGGCCTAGGTACGTGTGTTTCGGGGTGCGCGGGAAGTTCCACACGCGATTGGCCTGGGTACGTGTGTTTCGGGGTGCGCGGGTATTTCCACACGCGATTGGCCTGGGTACGTGTTTCGGGGTGCGCGGGAAGTTCCACACGCGATTGGCCGGGGTACGTGTTTCGGGGTGCGCGGGAAGTTCCACACGCGATTGGCCGGGGTACGTGTGTTTCGGGGTGCGCGGGTATTTCCACACGCGATTGGCCTGGGTACGTGTTTCGGGGTGCGCGGGAAGTTCCACACGCGATTGGCCGGGGTACGTGTTTCGGGGTGCGCGGGAAGTTCCACACGCGATTGGCCGGGGTACGTGTGTTTCGGGGTCCCGTGAACTTTCACACGCGATTGGTTGGGATCCACGTGTGTACTGTCATCACGTGCAATGAGGGATACTCCCTCGCACGTCACGTCACAGACGCGCTCACGCGCTGAGGGCCTTTGGTCCAATGAAAATGCGTATGCGTGCAGACGCGCTTACGCGCTAAGGGCCTTTCCTCGAATTACACGCTGACGTGCAGAATTTTCATGTGCCTAATCACTCTGTATCAAGCTGGCCACGCGTAAGCACACGGAAGACCACGCTCCTGCCCAGAAGGCCGAACTACTGCCCCCCAGAGCCCCGAGCACGCTCCCACCTGCCATCTGCTGCTGCCTGACTGCCTGCTGCCCACGTGCCCTGCCATTTGCTGCCTGCACATCAGCCAGGGGTGCTGTTGGTGTGACCACCCCTGCTGGAACCAAAGACTCCCGACTGGGATTCCATCGCTCCACAGCCCAGCCCCAGGACCCAGTTGCCCACCCACTCCTGCCTCTGGGGTTGTCATGTCGGGGCCAACTCCATCTGTGACCACTGACAACCCCCGGCCAGAGAGGCAGAGGGGCACCAGCTTCAGTGCCACCGAAGTTGGTGTCCTGGTGGAGCAAGTCCTGGGCCAGTATGATGCCCTCTTCGGAAGTTGCCGCGCCGACAAGGAAGGACGGACTCGGATCTGGACTGACATCGTGACTGCCATCAACGCGGAGGGGGTGGCAGTCCGCGACTTCCAACATGTCAAGAAGCGCTGGGAGGACTTCAGGTCCAGGACCCTGACCAAGGCCCGGCGCCTCTTGAAGGCAGCGGATGCCAAGGGGCGCCGGGGCCACTTGTCGGAAGAACAGATGAGGGTCCTGGAACACATATCCCCAGCGCTCCACGTCCAGGTCCTTGAGAGGCAGACCCGTCTGGAGTCGAGCGGTGAGTGTACATGCATCCTGATTGTGAGCAGTGCGTGTGGTGATTGTTCAGTAGTGTGCAGGTTGCACATCTGTTTGTATGGGGTCGAATATGGGTGCGGGTGTACAGGGCCGTGGGGCTGACACATGCGAGGGCTGTAATGTGTGAGACATGGATGGTGCCTGTGTGTGTGGGCTTGCATGCCAAATGCAGTTGTGTGGGCACACAAGTCTGTATGAATGTGTATGTGAGTAGACATGTCCGTGATGTCACGCATGTATGTTGTTTTCAGCTGATTGTATCAGCGCTGTGTACATGTGCATGTGTGTGTATTTGACAAGGGTGCAACAGTGATGCAACATGGATGCATGTGACAGCGGTATGTGGAAGCCTGATTGGCAGATGTGACATGGATGCCCGTCTGAACACTGCGACACTTAGCAGAGGTGTACACATGCATGCAAGTGTGGTGGTGTGTGTACATGTGTGGTGCACTTCCTGTGTTGCATGTGATGTCTGGCTCACCTTTGCCTGCTGATGCTGTTGTATGTGTATGGATGGTGTTGGCAGTTGCAACATGGCTGTGGTATGGCTCGTGTGTGCAAGTTGTAATGACATGTGTGTTGGGGATTGTGATGACATGTCAGAGGTTTGCCAATGCCACTCATGTACAACTGTCATGTGTGTATGTGTACATTGTACAGTGCCCTGATGCCTGTGTTTTGTTTCTCCCTGTCTGCAGCGTCAACTGATGAAGAGGGCGGAGAAGGTGCTGTGGAGCACAGCGGCGGGGATCCGACCGCCAGCCGGAGACGCAAGGCCCGGCTCCCCTCCCAGGTTGTCATCTCGTCGGGGAGTGAGGAGTCCGGTGCCGCGTCCCAGGCCGCAGCTGCCGGGGGGAGGTCCAAGAGGCGGAGGTTGCAGTTGGACTCCTCGGCAGCAGAAGGGGCAGCTGGGACCCCACAGGGCCCAACGGGGGAAGATGGCACAGAGTCATCCAGGTTGGTGGGGGGTTTGGTGGAGGAGGAGGCCGTGCAAGCACCGGAGACGGGGTCTGGGGGTGGGGATCCCACTGGTGCTAGTGGTGCAGTGCAGGACCAGGGACAGGAGGCAGCACAGGCCGCCGCGGAGGTGCCTGTGTGCAATCCTGTCTCTGATCCTGTCCCTGCATCATCTTGCACCAGCAGGGATGCCCATGTCCAGACCAGTTTTCAGGCAGGGGATGAGCTGACGTCAACTGGCCTTCCCCTGCCTGCGGACGTGGCTATCCAGGCCCGGGTTGAGCCTGTCCTGGCTGGAGTGGCGTTGCGTCAACGGGCCATGCGAGGCGACCTGCAGTCTTTTCATGAAGAGACTGCAGGTCATCTCGAATGGCTCGTTGACCACGTCAGCCTGCTGGGACAGGTCACCCAGGCCGGATTCCTCCGTCTGATGGGGCTTGCCACGACCCCCTCCTCAGCTGGACCCCCTACGCGCCAGTCGTCCTCTGTGCCATCTTCCCACCCATCAGTCACCTGGGTGCCCTGTGGAGCTGCCTCTGACGGTGCGGCCAGGCTGGTGGAGGAGGCATCCCTGCCACAGTCGGGAGTCGGACGTCCAGCAGGGGTGGCCACGTCAACGACTGCACCCCAGCCGGCGGAGGATGTGCAGGCAGCAGGAGGCAGTGCAGGGGCAGAGGCACAGCAGCAGCAGCTCCATGGTGGGAGCCATGAAGGCTCGGGGCCTTCGACATCGGAGGGGCAGGCATCGGCCGGAGGGCAGGAGGACCCAGGACAAAAAGTGTCTTCCGTGTGGCAGCGGTTGGGCCACGCCATAGATGCGGAGCGGCAGCGGGCGGAAGAGGCACGGCTCTCAATGGTCAGGGCGGAGAACTCCATGCAGAGGGCCCTGAGGCGGGTCGAGTGCCTCGAGGCAATCCGCAGGGCTTTGGAGGTGGACACGTCGACGGCCCTGCGGACCCTCGGGGCCATGGAGGTGGACCGCCTCCGGGACATAGAGGAGGAGTTCGATGATGCCCTGGCCCGGCACATCCAGAAGTGAGCCGTGGAACTAGCCCGCTGCCCTTGTACATAGTTATGTAGGTAGTGTTAAGTTTCATTTTTGTTTTTATTTCATTTGGACCTTTTGGACATTGGCCACATTTTTGTATATAGTTTTTTTTATTAGTTAGTGTAGTTAGTTAGGTTTCCTTTATTTTGTTGGGATGATGGACCCTGGCTTCTTGCTTTGTACATAGTTGTGGACTTGTACATATTTTTTTTTTGAATTATCCATGGATCAATGGCTTATGTTTTTTTTTCACATTGGATTTTGTTTGGTGGACATTGACTTTGTAGTACATTACTTTGGATTTCTATATTCTTTGATTTTTTCTTTTTTTTGGACGGACATGCTTCTTTTCATTTTTTTCCATTCACATTTCAGTTTCTTCATTTTTGTTTCTATTCATC
The DNA here is from genome assembly GCF_040938575.1 of Ambystoma mexicanum. Lineage (NCBI taxonomy): Eukaryota > Metazoa > Chordata > Amphibia > Caudata > Ambystomatidae > Ambystoma > Ambystoma mexicanum. Next base: position 1,300,779,665 of record NC_090922.1, on the reverse strand, counting down.
TTTCCTTTAATACATTATTTATTTGTTGCACTTCAATGTGTGGTGTCTCATTGTTTTCATGCATTTCATGTTATGTGTTTTGAGATTCACTGACACCCATTGGGTGTATGTGAGGGACATGTGTTTGTTTTGGAACTTGCAATTGGTGTTCTGTGATGTAATTGCAGAATATGAGTGGGTGGATGCAATACTCGGGTGGGTGTTTTGCATTTGGGGGCTGACCATAGAGACCAGGGATCTGGACTGTGATGACATGTTGGGTGGGGAACATGAGTTGGACATGGGTGGGGGCCTGCTGGCAGGTGCCCCACAGTGCTGGGGGGTGGGAGACATGAGTGGGGGCCTGGTGGAGGGTGCCCCTGGATGCTAGGGGGTGGGGGTGCAGGGGGACATGAGTGGGGGCCTGTTTGAGGCTGCCCCTGCACTGCTGGGGGGTGGGGGTGGGGGGAGACATGAGTGGGGGCCTGGTGGAGGGTGCCCCTGGATGCTAGGGGGTGGGGGTGGTGGGAGACATGAGTGGGGGCCTGGTGGAGGGTGCCCCTGGATGCTGGGGGGGTGGGGGTGGTGGGAGACATGAGTGGGGGCCTGGTGGAGGGTGCCCCTGGATGCTAGGGGGTGGGGGTGCTGGGAGACATGAGTGGGGGCCTGGTGGAGGGTGCCCCTGGATGCTGGGGGGGTGGGGGTGGTGGGAGACATGAGTGGGGGCCTGGTGGAGGGTGCCCCTGGATGCTGGGGGGTGGGTGTGCTGGGAGACATGTGTGGGGGCCTGGTGGAGGATGCCCCTGGATGCTGGGGGGGTGGGTGTGCTGGGAGACATGTGTGGGGGCCTGGTGGAGGGTGCCCCTGGATGCTGGGGGGGTGGGGGTGGTGGGAGACATGAGTGGGGGCCTGTTTGAGGCTGCCCCTGCACTGCTGGGGGGTGGGGGTGGGGGGAGACATGAGTGGGGGCCTGGTGGAGGGTGCCCCTGGATGCTGGGGGGGTGGGGGTGGTGGGAGACATGAGTGGGGGCCTGGTGGAGGGTGCCCTGCACTGCTGGGGAGTGGGGGTGATGGGAGACATGAGTGGGTGCCAGGTGGAGGGTGCCCCTGGATGCTGGGGGGGTGGGTGTGCTGGGAGACATGTGTGGGGGCCTGGTGGAGGGTGCCCCTGGATGCTGGGGGGGTGGGGGTGGTGGGAGACATGAGTAGGGGCCTGTTTGAGGCTGCCCCTGCACTGCTGGGGGGTGGGGGTGGGGGGAGACATGAGTGGGGGCCTGGTGGAGGGTGCCCCTGGATGCTGGGGGGGTGGGGGTGGTGGGAGACATGAGTGGGGGCCTGGTGGAGGGTGCCCTGCACTGCTGGGGAGTGGGGGTGATGGGAGACATGAGTGGGTGCCAGGTGGAGGGTGCCCCTGGATGCTGGGGGGGTGGGGGTGGTGGGAGACATGGGTGGGGGCCTGCTGGCAGGTGCCCCACAGTGCTGGGGGGTGGGAGACATGAGTGGGGGCCTGGTGGAGGGTGCCCCTGGATGCTAGGGGGTGGGGGTGCAGGGGGACATGAGTGGGGGCCTGTTTGAGGCTGCCCCTGCACTGCTGGGGGGTGGGGGTGGGGGGAGACATGAGTGGGGGCCTGGTGGAGGGTGCCCCTGGTGGCTGGGGGGTGGGGGTGGTGGGAGACATGAGTGGGGGCCTGGTGGAGGGTGCCCCTGGATGCTAGGGGGTGGGGGTGGTGGGAGACATGAGTGGGGGCCTGGTGGAGGGTGCCCCTGGATGCTAGGGGGTGGGGGTGCTGGGAGACATGTGTGGGGGCCTGGTGGAGGGTGCCCCTGGATGCTGGGGGGGTGGGGGTGGTGGGAGACATGAGTGGGGGCCTGGTGGAGGGTGCCCCTGGATGCTGGGGGGTGGGTGTGCTGGGAGACATGTGTGGGGGCCTGGTGGAGGGTGCCCCTGGATGCTGGGGGGGTGGGTGTGCTGGGAGACATGTGTGGGGGCCTGGTGGAGGGTGCCCCTGGATGCTGGGGGGGTGGGGGTGGTGGGAGACATGAGTGGGGGCCTGTTTGAGGCTGCCCCTGCACTGCTGGGGGGTGGGGGGAGACATGAGTGGGGGCCTGGTGGAGACTGCCCCTGGATGCTGGGGGGGTGGGGGTGGTGGGAGACATGAGTGGGGGCCTGGTGGAGGGTGCCCTGCACTGCTGGGGAGTGGGGGTGATGGGAGACATGAGTGGGTGCCAGGTGGAGGGTGCCCCTGGATGCTGGGGGGGTGGGTGTGCTGGGAGACATGTGTGGGGGCCTGGTGGAGGGTGCCCCTGGATGCTGGGGGGGTGGGGGTGGTGGGAGACATGAGTGGGGGCCTGTTTGAGGCTGCCCCTGCACTGCTGGGGGGTGGGGGTGGGGGGAGACATGAGTGGGGGCCTGGTGGAGGGTGCCCCTGGATGCTGGGGGGGTGGGGTGGTGGGAGACATGAGTGGGGGCCTGGTGGAGGGTGCCCTGCACTGCTGGGGAGTGGGGGTGATGGGAGACATGAGTGGGTGCCAGGTGGAGGGTGCCCCTGGATGCTGGGGGGGTGGGGGTGGTGGGAGACATGGGTGGGGGCCTGCTGGCAGGTGCCCCACAGTGCTGGGGGGTGGGAGACATGAGTGGGGGCCTGGTGGAGGGTGCCCCTGGATGCTAGGGGGTGGGGGTGCAGGGGGACATGAGTGGGGGCCTGTTTGAGGCTGCCCCTGCACTGCTGGGGGGTGGGGGTGGGGGGAGACATGAGTGGGGGCCTGGTGGAGGGTGCCCCTGGTGGCTGGGGGGTGGGGGTGGTGGGAGACATGAGTGGGGGCCTGGTGGAGGGTGCCCCTGGATGCTAGGGGGTGGGGGTGGTGGGAGACATGAGTGGGGGCCTGGTGGAGGGTGCCCCTGGATGCTAGGGGGTGGGGGTGCTGGGAGACATGTGTGGGGGCCTGGTGGAGGGTGCCCCTGGATGCTGGGGGGGTGGGGGTGGTGGGAGACATGAGTGGGGGCCTGGTGGAGGGTGCCCCTGGATGCTGGGGGGGTGGGGGTGGTGGGAGACATGAGTGGGGGCCTGGTGGAGGGTGCCCCTGGATGCTGGGGGGTGGGTGTGCTGGGAGACATGTGTGGGGGCCTGGTGGAGGGTGCCCCTGGATGCTGGGGGGGTGGGTGTGCTGGGAGACATGTGTGGGGGCCTGGTGGAGGGTGCCCCTGGATGCTGGGGGGGTGGGGGTGGTGGGAGACATGAGTGGGGGCCTGTTTGAGGCTGCCCCTGCACTGCTGGGGGGTGGGGGTGGGGGGAGACATGAGTGGGGGCCTGGTGGAGGGTGCCCCTGGATGCTGGGGGGGTGGGGGTGGTGGGAGACATGAGTGGGGGCCTGGTGGAGGGTGCCCTGCACTGCTGGGGAGTGGGGGTGATGGGAGACATGAGTGGGTGCCAGGTGGAGGGTGCCCCTGGATGCTGGGGGGGTGGGTGTGCTGGGAGACATGTGTGGGGGCCTGGTGGAGGGTGCCCCTGGATGCTGGGGGGGTGGGGGTGGTGGGAGACATGAGTGGGGGCCTGTTTGAGGCTGCCCCTGCACTGCTGGGGGGTGGGGGTGGGGGGAGACATGAGTGGGGGCCTGGTGGAGGGTGCCCCTGGATGCTGGGGGGGTGGGGGTGGTGGGAGACATGAGTGGGGGCCTGGTGGAGGGTGCCCTGCACTGCTGGGGAGTGGGGGTGATGGGAGACATGAGTGGGTGCCAGGTGGAGGGTGCCCCTGGATGCTGGGGGGGTGGGGGTGGTGGGAGACATGGGTGGGGGCCTGCTGGCAGGTGCCCCACAGTGCTGGGGGGTGGGAGACATGAGTGGGGGCCTGGTGGAGGGTGCCCCTGGATGCTGGGGGGGTGGGGGTGGTGGGAGACATGAGTGGGGGCCTGGTGGAGGGTGCCCTGCACTGCTGGGGAGTGGGGGTGATGGGAGACATGAGTGGGTGCCAGGTGGAGGGTGCCCCTGGATGCTGGGGGGGTGGGGGTGGTGGGAGACATGGGTGGGGGCCTGCTGGCAGGTGCCCCACAGTGCTGGGGGGTGGGAGACATGAGTGGGGGCCTGGTGGAGGGTGCCCCTGGATGCTAGGGGGTGGGGGTGCTGGGAGACATGTGTGGGGGCCTGGTGGAGGGTGCCCCTGGATGCTGGGGGGGTGGGGGTGGTGGGAGACATGAGTGGGGGCCTGGTGGAGGGTGCCCCTGGATGCTGGGGGGGTGGGGGTGGTGGGAGACATGAGTGGGGGCCTGGTGGAGGGTGCCCCTGGATGCTGGGGGGTGGGTGTGCTGGGAGACATGTGTGGGGGCCTGGTGGAGGGTGCCCCTGGATGCTGGGGGGGTGGGTGTGCTGGGAGACATGTGTGGGGGCCTGGTGGAGGGTGCCCCTGGATGCTGGGGGGGTGGGGGTGGTGGGAGACATGAGTGGGGGCCTGTTTGAGGCTGCCCCTGCACTGCTGGGGGGTGGGGGTGGGGGGAGACATGAGTGGGGGCCTGGTGGAGGGTGCCCCTGGATGCTGGGGGGGTGGGGGTGGTGGGAGACATGAGTGGGGGCCTGGTGGAGGGTGCCCTGCACTGCTGGGGAGTGGGGGTGATGGGAGACATGAGTGGGTGCCAGGTGGAGGGTGCCCCTGGATGCTGGGGGGGTGGGTGTGCTGGGAGACATGTGTGGGGGCCTGGTGGAGGGTGCCCCTGGATGCTGGGGGGGTGGGGGTGGTGGGAGACATGAGTGGGGGCCTGTTTGAGGCTGCCCCTGCACTGCTGGGGGGTGGGGGTGGGGGGAGACATGAGTGGGGGCCTGGTGGAGGGTGCCCCTGGATGCTGGGGGGGTGGGGGTGGTGGGAGACATGAGTGGGGGCCTGGTGGAGGGTGCCCTGCACTGCTGGGGAGTGGGGGTGATGGGAGACATGAGTGGGTGCCAGGTGGAGGGTGCCCCTGGATGCTGGGGGGGTTGGGGGTGGTGGGAGACATGGGTGGGGGCCTGCTGGCAGGTGCCCCACAGTGCTGGGGGGTGGGAGACATGAGTGGGGGCCTGGTGGAGGGTGCCCCTGGATGCTGGGGGGGTGGGGGTGGTGGGAGACATGAGTGGGGGCCTGGTGGAGGGTGCCCTGCACTGCTGGGGAGTGGGGGTGATGGGAGACATGAGTGGGTGCCAGGTGGAGGGTGCCCCTGGATGCTGGGGGGGTGGGGGTGGTGGGAGACATGGGTGGGGGCCTGCTGGCAGGTGCCCCACAGTGCTGGGGGGTGGGAGACATGAGTGGGGGCCTGGTGGAGGGTGCCCCTGGATGCTAGGGGGTGGGGGTGCAGGGGGACATGAGTGGGGGCCTGTTTGAGGCTGCCCCTGCACTGCTGGGGGGTGGGGGTGGGGGGAGACATGAGTGGGGGCCTGTTTGAGGCTGCCCCTGCACTGCTGGGGGGTGGGGGGTGGGGGGAGACATGGGTGGGGGCCTGCTGGAGGCTGCCCCTGGTGGCTGGGGGTGCAGGGGGACATGCGTTGGTGGGCAGTAGTGCTAGTTGATATGTGGGTTGGCTGGTGGGCATGGCCATGGTGGATGGGGTGCCTGCAGGACATGTGCTGGGTAGGCCCCTGTGGTGTGAGCCACCTGCAGGGGCCGTGGAGGGTGTAGAGGGTACACTGTAGAGGGTGTGCTGCTCCCCGCGCACCCCCGAAATACACGTACCCCGCTCAATCGCGTGTGGAACTTCCCGCGCACCCCTGATATCCACGTACCCGGCCAAATCGCGTGTGTCACTTCCCGCGCACCCCCGAAATACACGTACCCCGCTCAATCGCGTGTGGAACTTCCCGCGCACCCCTGAAATCCACGTACCCGGCCAAATCGCGTGTGGAACTTCCCGCGCACCCCTGAAATCCACGTACCCGGCCAAATCGCGTGTGGAACTTCCCGCGCACCCCTGATATCCACGTACCAGGCCGAATCGCGTGTGGAACTTCCCGCGCACCCCCGAAATACACGTACCCCGCTCAATCGCGTGTGGAACTTCCCGCGCACCCCTGAAATCCACGTACCCGGCCAAATCGCGTGTGTCACTTCCCGCGCACCCCCGAAATACACGTACCCCGCTCAATCGCGTGTGGAACTTCCCGCGCACCCCTGAAATCCACGTACCCGGCCAAATCGCGTGTGGAACTTCCCGCGCACCCCCGAAATACACGTACCCCGCTCAATCGCGTGTGGAACTTCCCGCGCACCCCTGAAATCCACGTACCCGGCCAAATCGCGTGTGTCACTTCCCGCGCACCCCCGAAATACACGTACCCCGCTCAATCGCGTGTGGAACTTCCCGCGCACCCCTGGAATCCACGTACCCGGCCAAATCGCGTGTGGAACTTCCCGCGCACCCCCGAAATACACGTACCCCGCTCAATCGCGTGTGGAACTTCCCGCGCACCCCTGAAATCCACGTACCCGGCCAAATCGCGTGTGGAACTTCCCGCGCACCCTGATATCCACGTACCCGGCCAAATCGCGTGTGGAACTTCCCGCGCACCCCCGAAATACACGTACCCCGCTCAATCGCGTGTGGAACTTCCCGCGCACCCCTGATATCCACGTACCCGGCCAAATCGCGTGTGGAACTTCCCGCGCACCCCCGAAATACACGTACCCCGCTCAATCGCGTGTGGAACTTCCCGCACACCCCTGAAATCCACGT